>NC_134687.1:458795046-460291296 GCF_050947455.1 Rhinoderma darwinii
CGTCCGCAATTCCCCCGCAAATCCACGGGAGAATTGCGGACCCATTCATTTCTATGGGCCCATACACACTATCCGTGTTTTCACGGGTCTCCGCATGTCCGCAAATCCGTGCCGCAGAAACTCAGGACATGTCTTATTACGGCCCGCAAATTCGATGCGGACATGCCAATAGAAGTCAATGGGCCCGTGGAAATTGCGGATACACCTCCGTGTGTCATCCGCAGTTTTGCGGATTTGCGGAAGTGTTGCTAGGCGACGACCGGGAATGAGTTCTGTCGTCATCCTGTTTTACCTAGGCTTTTTATTTTTCAGTAATAGAAACAAGAGGATTTGGATCCAGCGTGGATTAGTGGAATAAAATGGAACGAAGTTCCAAGTTTAATGAAAAAATTCTATTAAAAAAGAAAAACAACAGGATGGAAGCTTGAGAGAGTGCAATCCTGGTAGTGTGAGGAAAAAATATCTGTAGTAAATGAAGCCTACGCGTTTCAGACGCTACACGCGTCCTTAGTCATGGCTGATGTTTTTCTTTTTTAATAGAATTTTTTCATTAAACTTGGAACTTCGTTCCATTTTATTCCACTAATCCACGCTGGATCCAAATCCTCTTGTTTCTATTACTGTCTACCTACCGTGTGCCGACACGAGGATCCGTGCGAGATGATCTAAATCTGCTACACAAGGTGAGCTGGAGGTCTCTATTTTTCTCTTTTTATTTTTCATCCGCATTTTGCGGATTACATACGGATGAACTGCGGAGGACATACGGATGAACTGCGGATGACATTTCACGGAACACGGTCCTGGAATTTGCGGACCAGAAAAACACTACGGTCGTGTGCATGACGCCTAAGTGTAACATATGACCATGTACCATTCTCAAAGGGGTTGTTCCTAAATGTCTGGATGGCAGCAGCTTCACCTAGCAAAATAAGGGTATGTTCACACGCACTAATTACGGACGTATTTCTGGCGTTTTTGCCCCGAATTACGTCCGAAAATAGCGCCTCAATAGCGCTGACAAACATCTGCGTCAACCTGACAACCTGCGTCAAAGAAGTGACCTGTCACTTCTTTGGCCGTAATTGGAGCCGTTATTCATTGACTCCAATGAATAGCAGCGCCAATTACGTCCGTAATGGACGCGGCGTTCAAGCGCCTGCACATGCCGTTCCGGCTGAAATTACGGGGATGTTTTCAGGCTGAAACATCCCCGTAATTTCAGCCGTTACGGACGCCCTCGTGTGAACATACCCTTAGCTGTGTCTCTGTGAAGAGGCAACCCCTATAATAGGTTCACCTGCTTGCTTAAAATAATTTAGACAACAACAAGAAAAATTTGCTTATATTTTAGTACAATACAAACACATATTTGAAAATCTCCGTAATTTCCATTCCCCCACACAGGCAAAACCTGACCAGGATAAGAACCGTGTTGATCGTATCATGTCACAATGACTATCATACATGGTATCTGTTTGATTAAGATAATCAATATAAATTGCGACCTATAAATTGCCGCGTTGCAACCGCGAAGAAAAAAATGAACGTAGTTTACTGCGCAGCAAAAAAATGCAGGTGATTTACCGCGCATTGCAACAAGTACAGGTGAAGCACATAAAATCCAGGCGCTTCACCTGCCAATTACCAATGTCTTGGCCGCTTTGTCTACGGGCACCCTAGTAAAGTTTAATTACTAAACCACTTCGATTTCTTTGTAATTGACAGTTTTTTGGTGCTTTATAGACTTATAGGAGTTGGCATTTAGTTTTATTAATTGGCTTATTGTATATAGTAGTTTAGTAGAGATTGTGCCTGACAAAATGTTTAAAATTGTGCACCACTTTAGTTGAAGAATTTTAGAATTATATATGGTGAAATTCTCGAAAATGTACTATTACATAGGTTGCAGCAGGAGCAATCTTGTGTGATCTGATGAAATTATGACGAATGTTACCGCTGGAATTCTAATTCTAGATCCAGTTCACTGAAATGAGATTTTAAGTCCCATTGTGAAATATGGGGAACACTTACACGAGAGAGGTCTGTGTATTTTTTTCTCTTAGGGTTTGTGCACATGGCTATATTACAGACCTGTGCAGGAGCCGTATGTCTAGCGCTAAAAACTGGATCCATTCATGTTATCGAAGACTAGGAAAGCCTTTTCCATCACTGTCGCAACACCATAAAACAAGTTTGTAACTAAAAATCTTGGCTCAAGTTTCCAGGTATTAAATAAAGTTTTTACAAAGAATACATTGCAGTCTTACCTTATCGTCGATATCACTTTCACTGTCGCACTGTAATAAAAAGAAGCAAAGAAATCAAAATACTAATAATAAATGATTTACATAAGCACATTCATTTGATATTTGCCTATGTATGCTATAGACTAATTTTAAAGTGCATTGGATGTCAAAACCCCAAAAACTGCATTACATATTGACTGCATGTCTATGGACAGAAGTTTTCTTGTTCCGTGCTGAGGACACTAACCTGTCTTTGCGTATTGAAGTAATGATTATAACTTGGAATGACTATGTTGGACCACTTCCTCATTTTAGGCAAGAAATAAACATGAAATACTTACTATAGCATTATTGTACCAAGACATCTTTGACCATACCTATATAGGCTGGGACTATACCTAGACTTTTGTTTTGTAATAAACCGTACATTGCGGTCCATAGGAATACAGTAGGCCAGGGCTAAACACACCGTATTAATCTCACTACCAAAAATTGCTGTGGTATCCGTGTAATAAATCTCTGTCCATAGGAATGCATTAAGTAGCTTCAAAATCTCTTCAAATTTGCTCCAGTCCAGAGATTTGAGACCAATTTTTCCTTTAAATTGCTACATGCTGGCATTTTAGATCTAAACACTTGTCCGGAGAGATTTTCAAGCTACACAATGAATTTCTATGGACAGCGATTTATCACAGGCGATATCACGGTGATTATTTGTAGTTCGATAAGTAGCCCTAGCCTAATGCAATCCTATGGCCATCAAATTATTGCTCACAACAAACCAAAGTCTAGTCTAGCGCCAGCCTTCATGATTATATTATATAAGCTCTAGTCATATCTGGAACGAATATAACTAATTGGACCGCAGATCACGTTCATCCATTTAAATTTTTATTTTTTAAATCGTATATAATATAATTTTCCATTATAAAGAAACCAATTATCTAAAACTTGTATAGTTAAAGTGGAGCTATCATCAGACTGTCCTGCCCTATATAAGGGTAGTGTAATATGGGGACAGATCCACTCTCCTGTTAGTCAAAACGGCACAAAAAATAAATAAATAAATACTGTGCCGTTTGTCTAATAGGATCATTCAAAGAATACACTGGACTCAGTTATAAGTCCGGTGTATTCATGAGGAGAGAGCTCACCCAAGACTCTCGGCGGTGATTGACGGCTGGCTGATGTGTATCTCCATATACAAGCCCGTCAATGACTGTAAGGACAACAGGAGAGGCGGGGCGACCGCTCCCTCATAAATACACTGGAATTTATAACTAGGAGTCTGGTGTATTCTTTGAATGATCCTATTAGCCAAACGGCATAATATTATTTTGTGCCGCTTTTGCCAATAGGAAAGCAGATTTGTCCCTATACTATGCTGCCATTATACAGAGCAGCATAGTCTGATGGCAGATGGACTTTAATTATTATTTTTTACTCTAACTTTATGAATTAGGAATCATTTCGTAGAGAATGAACGCATTCTAAAAACACTATTCTTTTTTTACACATGCAGTTCCAGACACAAACAATAGTGAGAAAGTATTAGTAAAAAAGGTCTGAAGTTGTGAGCTTACACTCGGTTACACTGCCAACACACACTTTAACCAATGGCTCCGCCACTACTACATTCACAGCTGAAATCCCCTCCTGTGACAATACGCTCTCTCACTGGTGTTGACAGACACAGAGACACAGGCCACTTTATATAGGGGAGGCTAGGAAGTTGCTCACAACACTATGAGACAAAAGAGCAAAAACTCATGTGCGGATAAGCCACAGTAGTTACAGCTAAACAAACAGAAGATTTGGATGAGTGCAATTCAATGGGGTTATCAAGTTTCTTGATGAATAAAAACAATAGAAGTTCCACATAATGTTTATGGGCACAATATATTCCCATCATAAAAAGTGTACACTGTATCGGTCTTCTCGGGTTCCATGTTTGCCAGTAAGTGGAATCAAGCAAATGACTGCTTACATGAAGTAGACTGACAAAGTAAGTAGGGAGTTTCTATAGGAACAGTTTACTTAGGATGGTGTCAATAAAAGGTATATGTGCAGTTCAACTATCAGTAGCACAATCTATAAAGTTTACAGCTGGCCACACATCGTTTTTAGACAAAACATACTATTTTGTGCTTTTTCATGACTTTTGGCCATAAATGGTAATACTTATTTATGCAAAAAAAAATAAAGATAAATGACACGGTCAAGTACAATGTATTGTAATTTGTAACGTCAGTGTGATCATTTACTTAGTAGCTAAATGCAAGTTATAACATGGACGTTTTCATTCTCCCTTCTGCATCTGGCAACATTTTTCTCTGCATAGGTGGAAAGTAAAAGTATAGTCGGAGGACTTGGTTTAAATCTCATGGTCAACAATGTTTAAAAAAAAAAAAAAAAATCTCATGGCCAGCTTTAAAAAAAAAACAAAACAAAACAACAAAACACAATTCTTCAATAGCTCTCTCAAGCTGACCTGCAGGGGAATGCATGGGCTTATTCTGGAAATTGCATTATAAAGAAGTTGAGAAGTTTATTGTGCTTCATTACAGGGCAAAAAAGGTCTGAGAAAACAACACAAGTTACACAACAAGTTTGCACACAAGCTTTGCCCGGAGGAATGTCAACAATGGAGAAAAAGGCCTGCACAAAGAAGATGAAAAAAAAAAAGTCCTTTAGCTCTGCCTCCCACGCAGCTGTTGTCATCGGGACAAAAGCCCTTGTCAAAATATCGAGGTAAAGAAATGTACAGAATAGCATCTGATGACAGCTCTGGGAGCTCTCCGTAAAAGACAAGAGCCTCAATTACCTGGAGTTTCCAAAGGGCCCTGTTAACACTCCCAGAGGAGAAACTAAACAGTAAACAGCCCGGTGGGCCTCCTTCAGAAAAGCTTGTAAAAGGATTACTTGCTTAGTTGTGCCAATCGCCTTTTAATTCCACCAAGAATGTTTGTAAAGCACAAGCTAATTGCCCCCTCGATCTGTAAACAAAACCCGCCCTTCGCAGGTTCAAGTTGGGACGCCTTATGTTTAGAACGTGACAGACTCAAATTAAGGTGCCTTGTAAGGTGGATGCAAATTATGTATTGAGACCTCACAGGTAGCCGCTACGGATGATAAGCACTATGTTATAGTGTTTTCCACTTTTGTACTCTATTGTCTGGTAGTAATAAAGTTATATATAAATAGTTGTATAAAAATATTTAGTAGCAACTAAGGTGGGGAATTTATTAACGCTGGCATTTTATACGCCAGTCTTAATATAAAGAAATTTGGAGTAAGATGCAACACATTTATTAAGAGGCAAACAACTCTTAATAAATGTGTCACATCTTTCGGCCGCCCGTGTAGTCCCCAATTGTGGCGCAATGAACGCAGACGTGCACCATCCATTCCCTTCTTTCCATCGGGCATAAAATAAAAAATAAGTATACTCGCCTAACCTCTTCACTTGTACCTACCTTTTCCCCTTAGGCTCCCTCCGCATGATGCGTCACATACAACGTCCTGGCGATGCTTGGCATCAGTACATTGTATGAGCCGCTGCATGCTGAGGGAGCCTAAGGTGACCAGGAGGAGAGAAGTGGAGCGATAAGGTGAGCATTAATTGCTTGATGGGGGGACGGACAAGGTACGGGGCATTGAAAGGTTGATAAATTCCATACTAAAAGTTTGTTTTCTGGGAAAATAATCCTTATGAAGATTTAATTGAGTAGAAGGGCTGCTGGTGTATGAAACCATGCTGCCAGGTACAAGGGAAAAATTAGATGGCACCCATCGCTGGATAGCCCTGCAGCCCACTTCACTGTTTTTCTCTGCACATCGGTGCTCCCGGGCACTCGTCGTGCAAGGAGCTGCAGAACAGTTCCATTTAAAACTTTGAAGGAACCGCAGCGCAGACCCCTTTAGGCTGAGTTCACACGGGGCGGATACGCTTTGTAAAAGCACTGTGCGCTGGAGGGAATTCCAGGCAAAAAAGCGCACCAAACTGTGGTGCAGATTTTCGCCCGGAATGTCCGCTGTGGAAAACAGCAGCACTTAGCCGCAGTTATGTTTCATCCCAGAAGACAACTGCAGCCTGTGATTGGCTGCAGCGGCGGTCACATGGGATGAAGCATCATCCCAGGAGGCCGGCCCTCTGACGTCATCCAGGCCGGCCTCCTGGGATGATGTTTCATCCCATGTGACCGCTGCTACAGCCTGTGATTGGCTGCAGCGGTCACATCGCAACAAATGTCATCCCAGGAGGCTGCGCTGGAGGGAGGAATACAGACTTCTGTATGAGATTATTTTTTTTTCTGAGTTTCGTTGTAGCAGGATCGCTGCGAGCCCGCCACAAAAAATGCAACAACTGCTATTTGTTGCGGGATTTACCTCCTCCTTGAATTTAATGGGAAAACCCGCAACAAATAAGCAGCGCTTACTCAATACAATTGACATGCTGCAGAATAAAACTCTGCACCACAGGTCAATTTCTGAGCGGTTTTTCCGCTCAGTATTTACCCAGCGTGTGGATAATATCTGTTTTATCTCATCCACTTTGCTGCAGATTTTCCTGCAATGAATTCCGTTGCGGAAAAACCGCAGTATTTACGCAACATGTGAACTGACCCGTAAGGTCGAGATTGGTAGGGATCCCGGCAGTTGAACCTCCACCAGTTAAAGTAAAGACAAATTCTAGCAATATGCCATCATTTTTTTGTGACGCAAATAACCCTTTAAGAGGGTACTTTGTCTCCCTGCTGAAATTGCTCTTTAACACTTTTTGAGGTCCAATTAATGAGACCGCTTCCCAGGAAAGTTCTAGTCTGCCCAACACCTGAGCATAAATGCCCGCTTCTGAAGCAAAAATACAGATTTCATAACAATCTCCTGCATAGTAGATGCATGGTTGCCATCTTACAATGTCACGACTTCCCTCTTACATTCAGCCCTCTCCGTAGTATATGTTAATGCAACAAATGGCTGATATTTGGAAGTCCATCAAATTTCAGTGTCTTTTTGGTTTTAAATCTTTCTCTAAAGCCAAAGAAGCCGTCACTGATCCAGACTATAAAGGAGAACTCAAATAGGAGCCATAACAGTAACACATATCCAGATCTAAATTTTTTTAAAATAAAATGTTATTTGTCTTTAAAGTTCCGGCTTGTATCCTATATGTCATCTTTCCTTTACAGTTTGTTTAGCATTGTTCCCGTTGCATCATACTATAGTGTGGTCGGAGTACAGAATAAAAGCTACCAGCCACAATGTTAGGCCCCATGCACACGACAGCAAAAAACCTCAGTTTTTGCGGACCGCAACTGTGGTCCGCAAAAACGGAGCCATTCACTTTCATTGAACACTGACACCTTTCCGTAGCACTACGGAAGGGTGTCAGTGCCGTGGAAATGTTCCGGGAATTATGGAACATGTCCGTTCTTTCGCATTTTGCGGGCCGTGCTCCCATACTTTGTATGGGAGCACGGCCCGAAAATGCGGCTGTCAGTCAGCGGCCGGCCGTGCCCGCAATGGCGGGCCGTGATTGCGGGCACGGTCGTGTGCATGGGGCCTTACACTGCCTCTTCATCTACAATATCCTATAGAGGAAAAGTATCTCACTATGTGGTACTTTATGCGCGTGTTTAATCTCCCGGCAGCAAGAATGGAGACTAGAAACCTAGGCACATAGCGGTTGCTAGGTAGCTGCCCTTTCCATACAGAAAATACAGTTTGTATGCCATAGATTCGTGCAAACTCAATTCTCAAACACGTGAAAGTCAAAACCTATAATTTAAAATTTTATTAGCACACTTGTATGTCTGTAAACAAAACCCCTGTGTCAGATGCTTAAAAACCATGTTATGTTCAAGATTCTCTACAGGGAACTGGTCCGGTGTGAGGCCTATACATCATCTCCATGGGCTTTTTATTCAGCTCTGTGGATTCCTTTGCAATTTTCAAAGCTCTTGTTCATTAAATGATAGAGAAAGAATGTAATTAGCAGCCTTTGTTACAGATTTTCGGATTCTAGGCACTCCCCCACATTCTCCTCCTCTCTTTCCGGATCTCACCCCTTTTGAGTTTGGCATGGGATTGCAGAAAGGTGGAGAGACTTGTTCAGCCTGGCACAGATTTTATGTCTGCAGGGGTACTAGACGATGATAGGAGAGGAGGGTTTTATCCGGAGCCAAGCTGACAGCAAAACCTGCTAATGGGACTCAAAGCAGCCGCAGAGTGCCAGTGCCAGAACTTCCAGCTCCTGCCAAGTCAGGAGGGGATGCTGATTTATAGCAGCAATTTCAGCACTCTATCCTTTGGAGAGTCCCACAAGCCATTTTTGGATGGCACAGAGCCACTGAGTTCAGATCCAAAGCTGCCCGGCAGCGACACGGAAATTAAACGGGGCTGGAAATTGAATGCTGTCTCGATCTCGCCCCAGGCACGAGAGGCCTTCTTTTAGCTCTAGCGGCTCCTTGACAGTTTGATCAAATGAGCCCGGGCCTCCCCATGGCCTTTCAACAGACAGGATGAAGTGAGCAAGGCTGGAGCTAAGAGGAACAGATTGAGCCTTAGGCAGCCCTTATGTTATTTTATTTATTTATTTATATAGTAATTTCAACGTTGGTGTTTAAAGTCATGGGTTGGACAATAAACTTACATATTTGAAAATGTGTTATTACGTTTCTGAAAGTCCTCTCATGATCAGTATTAAAAAACCTTCACCCATTGCTGCGGTCATTCCTATTACAGAATTGTGGTCATCTATCATTTTAGAACATCTACAGATTTAGATCACAGGTCTCCATATGGCAGAGCTTTACACATCTGCACTTACATTTCTATAAAGGTTCACTTCACACAACAAACAAGTGTCTGTAACACTGTAGATCAAAACAGACAAATAACCACCCGATCCTGTTACTTATGAAGTGTCAAAATAATCCATATGCTTGTGTGGTAGAAGTAGTAATAGAAGACACTAAAATCTATTTTGCTTTCAAAAGGAACACATTAAAAACTTTAAATTATTCACCTTTAAGGCCATTAAAAAATATTGGCCATGTTTTGTAAGGATTTATTTAACCGGTTAAGGACTAGGCTGTTTTACAGCTAAATGACCAGAGCAAATTTCACAATTTTGCTATGCGCTTCTTTACATGACTATAACTCAGCAGGTGAATAAAGTTCATCTTTGAATTTTACACTCTTTTTAAAGGACAGATAGGGCTTTGTTTTAGTGGCATTTGTCAGTATATATCATTTTTTTTTTTTTCACTAAAGTGGGCAAAATTGGAAAAAAATGCAAGAATTTAACAATTGCGTCGGTTTATGCTAGCATTTTTCACACACGGTATGAACCACGGCCAAAATTCATCTCCTTTCACATTCTTCCACTTCTCCCGTGCATGGGGATACCAAATATGTGAGCCTTATTCACTGTGCGGGCATGTGCCAGGGCTTGGCATAAAAGGAGGCTTTTTGGCCTTTTCGGTCCAGGAATTTTGCATTTGATTTTAGAGCCGTATACTGTTTTCTGGGGGGCCTAATGCTGCTGAAACATTAGAAACACCCCATAAATGACTTCATTCACTCAAGTAGACCCCACAAGGTTTCCTTCAAGGGGTTTATCATATTTTTAGCAAGTCCAGTTTTCTTCTGAAAGTTTCTTGAATAAGATGGAACAAAATAAAATCAGCACTTTTTTAGCAAATGCGTCAGTTTAGGCTAGTATTTTTCACACACGGTATAGACCACGGACAAAATTCATCTCCTTTCACGTTCTTCCACTTCTCCCGTGCATGGGGATACCAAATATGTGTGCCTTATTCACTGTGCGGGCATGTGCCAGGGCTTGGCATAAAAGGAGGCTTTTCGGCCTTTTCGGTCCAGGAATTCTGCATTTGATTTTAGAGCCGCATACTGTTTTCTGGGGGGCCTAATGCTGCTGAAACATTAGAATCACCCCATAAATGACTTCATTCACACAAGTAGACCCCACAAGGTTTCCTTCAAGGGGTTTATCATATTTTTAGACAGTCCAGTTTTCTTCTGAAAGTTTCTTGAATAAGATGGAACAAAATAAAATTACCTTTTTTTTTTAACAATTGCGCCAGTTTATGCTAGCTTTTTCACACACAAAATGGACCACGGACAAAATTCATCGCATTTCACATTCTTCCACTTCTCCCGTGCATGGGGATACCAAATATGTGTGCTTTATTCACGGGCATGTGCCAGGGCTTGGCATAAAAGGAGGCTTTTTGGCCTTTTCGGTCCAGGAATTCTGCACTTGATTTTATAGCAGCATACTGTTTTCTGGGGGGCGTAATGCTGCTGAAACATTATAAACACCCCATAAACGACTTCATTCACACAAGTAGACCCCACAAGGTTTCCTTCAAGGGGTTTATCATATTTTTAGACAGTCCAGTTTTCTTCTGAAAGTTTCTTGAATAAGATGGATCAAAATAAAATTAGCAATTTTTTAGCAAATGCGTCAGTTTATACCAGCATTTTTCACACACGGTATAGACCACGGTCAAAATTAATCTCCGTTCACATTCTGCCACTTCTCCCGTGCACGGGGATACCAAATATGTGGCCTTATTTATCACATAGAGAAGTAGGAGGGCGGAGGATAGAAGAAGATTATTTCACAAATCGCTTTTTTTCAAAGCTGGTTTTACAAAACTCAACAGAGTTTCTATAACACTTCCAAAATATCTGCTCTTGAAGCAGAAATCCCAAAATATTCATCTAGGGGTATAATGGGAATTTATTTTTTGGGGTTTTCTAAAATAAGAAATTTCAGGTTAATGCAAATGGAGCTCTCCAGCAGATGAACTTTAGAAAACATCAAACATGACATCCACCCCCCACCCATTCCCTCCCTCACCCTTGGAGTAAAATCAGGGGAAAAATAAAAACGTAATGTAGGGCAAATATATTTTCAACAAATTAACTAAAATCTAATAATTCAGAACAGTGTGGTATTTTTTAAAACATGGCTCAATGCACAGGCCTGCTTGCGAGGGACATGAGGGACAGAAATATCGGGAATCTTTGCGGTGCCCGTCTTTTCTGCAGACGCGGCACTTTTTCTGGGGGTTGCTTCTGGTTGCTGTTGGGGGAATCCGACTGATGAAGTGTCTTTCAGTCAGTCGCGTGACATCCTCAGACTGGGGGCATTCTCGGGTGTCCTGAACATCAAAAATGAGGCCTTCAATAATTTTCTCCTGGAAATCCAGGTATGTGTCTCTGCCTCTGTTTTTTTTATAGAGCACAAATGAGTTGTGGATGGCCACCTGTAACAAATAAATGGCCACCTTTTTGTACCAGGTTTTAGTTTTGCGTTTTACTAAATAGGGCTGTAAAACCTGGTCGCTTAAATCCACCCCCCCCATGTACTTGTTATATTCGGACACGCTCACTGGTTTGTGCTTGTCCGATGTTGCCCCTCTTTCCCTCACTGCCACTGTTCCTGCGGTATGAATCGTGCTTAGCACATACACATCTTTGCGATCCCTGAACTTGACCGCCAGCAATTCTTCAGATGCATAAGCACAGGAGTCCCCCTTTACCATGCGCTTCCCCACTAATTGCTGTGGAAAACCAATTCTGTTTTTGCGCATGGTACCACATGCCCCAGTCCTTGCAGCATGCAAATGCCTAAACAGGGGCACACTGGAATAAAAATTATCACAGTACAGGTGGTACCCTTTGTGAAGCAGAGGCTGCATTATCTCCCACACAATCTTACTGCTGGTGGAAAGATCAGGGGGGCATCCAGGAACATTTATTGTGCGGTCCCGCCCTTCATAAATCCTGAAGGCGGTGGTATATCCTGACCCGCTTTCACACAATTTGTAGAGCTTAACGCCATATCTTGCCCTTTTGGAAGGTAGATATTGGCGAAAGCTGAGTCTGCCATGAAAGTTGAGGAGGGATTCGTCCACACTTACATTCTGCTCAGGGGTGTAGAGTTGCAGAAATAAATTATTCAGGGAATTTATTAGCGGTCTTATTTTGAACAACCGATCCCGGTTTGCATCGGTACTTGGGGGGGCCTGTGCGTTGTCATTGAAGTGGAGGAACCTCATTATTGTCTCATAACGAGACCTGGGCATTACTGCAGAATATACTGGGGTGGCTTGGGCGGGTCTTGTTGACCAGTAAGACCTAATGGAGGGCTTTTTGACAATACCCATATTTAGGGTGAGCCCCAAAAAAATTTTTAATTCCTGCAAATTGGTGGGCGTCCAATCTCTGGCATGGGTGGATGAAGGTTTCTGCCTTATATATTGAGTGGCATATAAATTTGTTTCGTGGACAATCTGATTTAGGATGTCGTCCGTTATAAATAAATGGAAGTAATCCATTTGGACAAAATTTGTATTGTCCACGGTTATGCCAGGAGTGGCCGTAAATCCGTGGATTCTAGGCCCAAAAGATGGGGCAGGTGCCCATACAAGAGCCTGGACTGGAGGGACCAGGCTGTCCCGTGCTACAGCGCTACTTGGCCCTGCGCTTTCATGTTCTGCAGTTTCGACTGCATCAGGGACAACGTCCCCTGAAGATGAACCTGAAGTGACGCTGTCATCGTCACTACCTAAAACAGGTTCCATCTCGGACGCCATCTCTGATGCGGTCTCCGACTCAGACCACAGCATGGCGTATGCCTCCTCGGCGCTAAACAACTTCCTCGCCATAACGTAACTAACACTAACTAAACAAATTTTTTTTTTTTTTATAAAACACACAAACTAACTGCTATATATATCTACACTACCGCTAACAAAAAAATAAACCGCTATTGCTATATATATTATATATATGTGGATATATATATAATTATATACTCCCTACCTGCCTATTCTAATAGAATAAAAGAAAGAAAGGTAGATAGATAGAAAAAAAGATAGATGGATAGATAGATTGTATAGATAGATAGAAATCTATCTATACAGAGAATGTTTTAGTGTAACTGTATTTTTTTTCACTGTAATCTTCTGGCAGCAATTCTCTCGAGTCTCTTCTTCTCCTCAAACTGAAACAATGTTTGAGGAGAAGAAAAGAGGCAGGAGATTTACTGCCAGAAAAGTCAAAATAAAACAAATGTGGTCGCTGTGATAGGTTTTCACAGCGACCACATGATCAGGGACCATCAGATTGGTCCCTGATACTCTGCCCAGTGCCCAGAGCTGTTGGTAACAGCGAGGGCACAGGGCTGTGTGCACGCGATCGCGTGCACACTGTTTTCTATGCAGAAATGCATGTGATCGCTGTGATTGGTTGTCACAGCGATCACATGTTCAGGGGCCAAAAGATTGACCCCTGACATTCTGCCCAGTGCCCATGGCTGTTAGCAACAGCCAGGGCATAGAGCTGTGTGCACGCGATCGCGCGTGCACAGTCTCTGAAGTGCGGCCGTATATATACTATACGCCGGACTTTAGAGACCCTGACCGCTGGCCGTATATTTACGGCCAGCGGTCGGGAACCTGTTAAATACATAAGTGCTGTAGCTTGGACGATTTTATTTATCAGGATAAAGTTTGAAACTGTTAACATTTAGTACATTTACATTCCGACCATGTAATCTATAAACAGCGTAGCTTGCGAGCTACGCCGTTTCCGTAACTACCATACATGTCCCGACGGGCAAACCCCTTTGAAGCATGGTTTTAATTTGATTTTTTAACATCTGAAGGTGAATATCTTGCAACATTCATTTTCTCAGGACAAGATTACCTTCCATTCAGTTGTGACAAGCTCTCATGCATTTGTACTTTTCTACTGTGTGACTTTTAGGGGGAAACGTTCCTCTTGTGGAGATTTGCCACATGGAATTTAAAATTCTGTTACATGCTCCTTAGCGTAGGATACTAAAACAAACATCGTTTTGAAGTCTGTTGATATGCAGCGCCTGACAGTTGGAAATGTCATGTAGAAATTTTGGTCGAATTGTCTTAATAAATGCGGTCTTCCTTTAAATACACCAAATGCACAAAGTTCACAGATATCTACCAAGTTATGTCACCCTATATGGTTTATGGAATATTTTGTTTTATTCACGGTCATTTGAAATTAGATCAAGGGGTTTTAACCCCTTCCCTCTTTGGCCACTTTTGACCTTCGTGACAGAGCCTCATTTTTCAAATCTGACATGTGTCACTATATCTGGTAATAACTTCGGAATGCTTTTACCTATCCAAGCGATTCTGAGATTGTTTTCTCGTGACACATTGGACTTTACGTTCGTGGCAAAATTTGATTGATACATTCAGTATTTAATTGTGAAAAGACCAAAATTTTACGAAAAATTGCAAAAATTTGCATTTTTCTAAATTTAAATGTATCTGCATGTAAGGCAGGCAGTTATAACACAAAATTGTTGCTAATTAACATCCCCCATATGTCTACTTTAGATTGGCATTGTTTTTTTGAACATCTTTTTATTTTTCTAGGACGTTACAAGGCTTAGAACTTTAGCAGCAATTTCTCATATTTTCAAGAAAATTTCAAAAGGCTATTTATACAGGGGCCAGTTCAGTTGTGAAGCGGCTTTGAGGGTCTTATATATTAGAAACCCTCAATAAGTCACCCCATTTTAAAAAAGTCACCACTCAAAATATTCAAAACAGCATTTAGAAAGTTTCTTAAATGTAGAGGTGAAATTTACAAATTTCACTTTTTTTTGGTTGCAGAAATTCATTTTTAATCCATTTAGTTTTACCAGAGAAACGCAACTCAATATTTATTGCCCAGATTCTGCAGTTTTTAGAAATATCCAACATGTGGCCCGTGTGTCCTAATGGACTGAAGAACCGGCCTCAGTAGCAAAGGAGCACTTAAAGGATTTTGGGGACTCCTTTTTATTAGAAAATATTTTAGGCACCATGTCAGGTTTGAAGGGCTCTCGCAGTGCAAAAGCAGTGGAAGTCCCCCAAAAGTGACCCAATTTGGGAAACTAGACCCCTCAAGGAAATTATCTAGGGGTATGGTGAGCATTTTGAACCCACAGGTTTATTGCAGAAATTATTGGAATTAGGCCGTGAAAATGAAAATCTACATTCTTTCAAAGAAAATGTAGGTTTAGCTAATTTTTTCTTATTTTCACAAGGACTAAAGGAGGAAAATCACTGCAACGTTTATAAAGCAATTTCTCCCGAGTAAAACAATACCCACATGTGGTTATAAATGGCTGTTTGGACACACGGCAGGGCAAGGACGGGAAGGAGCGCCATTTGACTTTTGGAGCTCAAATTTAGCAGGAATGGTTTGTGGAGGCCAGGTCGCATTTGCAAAGCACCTGAAGGACCAAAACAGTGAAAATGCCCAAAAAGTGACTCCATTTAGGAAACTACACCCCTTGAGGAATTCATCTAGGGGTGTAGTGAGCATTTTGACCCCACATGAGTTTCATAGATTTTTATTAGAATTGGGTAGTGAAGATAAAAACAATCCTTTTTCTTCAATAACACGTAGCATTAGCTCAAATTTTTAATTTTCTCAACGAATAAAGGAAAAAAAAAGAACCCCAATATTTGTAAAGCAATTTCTCCCGAATACGGCAATACCCCATATGTGGTCATAAACTGCTGTTTGGGCACACAGTAGGGCTCAGAAGGGAAGGAGCACCATTTGGCTTTTGGAGTGCAGATTTTTGCTGGATTGGTTTCTGGTCGCTATGTTGCATTTGCAAAGCCCCTGTGGGAACAAAACAGTGGAAACTCCCCAGAAGTTCCCCAATTTTGGAAACTATACCCCTCAAGGTATTCATCTAGGGGTGTAGTGAGCATGTTAACCCCGTAGGTGTTTTTCAGAAATTAGTGTGCACTCGATGTTGCAGAATGAAAATGTTTTTTTTTTCCATAGATATGCCAATATGTGGTGCCTTTCTATTTTTGAGGCTGATTAATGGTTTGCACCTTGCACCTTGTGGTGAACCCTCTGTATTTGCTCCCATGAAGTCTTCTCTTTAAACCTAGATACTGATAATACTTCCAGGAATGCTTCACTTAGGTAGATGTTGTGAAGGGGTTTTTCTTCACGATGTTAAGGATTCTGTGATCATCCACCACTGTGGTCTTCTGTGGATGTCCAGGCCTTTTGGAGTTCACAAGATCACCAGTGCGCTCTTTTTTTTCAAGAATGTGCTGTTGATTTGGCCACTCCTAATATTTGTGCTCTCTCTCTGATGGGTTTCTTCATTTTTTTCAACCTAACTATGGTCTGTTTCACTTGCATTGAGACCTCCTTTGACCTCGTGTTGTGGATTCACAGCAATAGCTTCCAAATGCAAATGCCACACCTGGAATCAACTCCAGACCTTTTATCTGCTTAATTGATGATGGATTAACGAGGGAATAGCCCATGCAGTCCATTAAATAGCTTTTGAGATAATTGTTCAATTACATTTGGTCCCTTGAAAAAGAGGCAGCTACATATTAAAGAGCTGTAATCCCTAAACCCTTCCTCAAATTAGGATGTGAATACCCTCAAATTAAAGCGGAAAGTCTGCACTTTAACCCCTTAATGACCAGCCTACTTTGGACCTTAAAGAGGCTCTGTCACCAGATTTTGCAGCCCCTATCTGCTATTGCAGCAGATAGGCGCTGCAATGTAGATTACAGTAACGTTTTTATTTTTAAAAAACGAGCATTTTTGGCCAAGTTATGACCATTTTCGTATTTATGCAAATGAGGCTTGCAAAAGTACAACTGGGCGTGTTGAAAAGTAAAAGTACAACTGGGCGTGTATTATGTGCGTACATCGGGGCGTGTTTACTACTTTTACTAGCTGGGCGTTGTGTATAGAAGTGTCATCCACTTCTCTTCACAACGCCCAGCTTCTGGCAGTGCAGATCTGTGACGTCACTCACAGGTCCTGCATCGTGTCGGCACCAGAGGCTACAGTTGATTCTGCAGCAGCCTCAGCATTTGCAGGTAAGTAGCTACATCGACTTACCTGCAAACGCCGATGCTGCTGCAGAATCATCTGTAGCCTCTGGTGCCGACACGATGCAGGACCTGTGAGTGACGTCACAGTGCTGCACTGCCAGAAGCTGGGCGTTGTGAAGAGAAGTGGATGACACTTCTATACACAACGCCCAGCTAGTAAAAGTAGTAAACACGCCCCGATGTACGCACATAATACACGCCCAGTTGTACTTTTACTTTTCAACACGCCCAGTTGTACTTTTGCAAGCCTCATTTGCATAAATACGAAAATGGTCATAACTTGGCCAAAAATGCTCGTTTTTTAAAAATAAAAACGTTACTGTAATCTACATTGCAGCGCCTATCTGCTGCAATAGCAGATAGGGGTTGCAAAATCTGGTGACAGAGCCTCTTTAATGACCAAGCTATTTTTTAAGTTTTTCAATCGTCGCATTCCAAGAGATATAACGTTTTCATTTTTGCGTCGACATAGCTGTATAAGGTCTTGTTTTTTGCGGGACGAGTTGTATTTTTTAATGGTACCATTTTGGAGTAGATGCGACTTTTTGATCACTTTTTATCCCATTTTTTTAAAGTCAGTATTCACAGAAAACAGCAATTTTTCCATAGTTTTTTATTAATTTTTTTACGGCGTTCACCGTGCGGGTTAAATAATGTAATAGATTTATAGTCGGGGTCGTTACGGACGCGGCGATACCAAATATGTGTAACTTTTTAACTTTATTTTGTTTTTTTAATAGTAAAGCAGTTTGTAAGGGGAAAAGCTGGGTTTTTCATTTTTTTCACATTTTTTTTTAAAATTAACTTTATTAAACTTTTTTTTCACTTTTTTACTAGTCCCATTAGGGGACTATAATATGCGATTCTTCTGTATTGCAGTGTATTACTGCGGCATGATCTAGCAGGCATTCACTCCAGGCAGACCTGGGGGCCTTTATTAGACCCCCGGCTGCCATTAGAGACACAGACACTCGGCGATCGTATCGCCGGGTGTCGGTGGGGGAGAGAGGGAGCTCCCTCCCTCTCTCCAAAACCACTCAGATGCGGTGCTCGCTATTGAGCACCGCATCTGAGGGGTTAAATGTGTGAGATCGATACTAATATCGATCTCACACGGCAGCAGAGCAGGGACGCTCCCAGCCCTCAGCTGCCTCTAGCAGCTGAGAGCAGGGAGATCTGACAGTTCCCTGCTCTGTTTACTTATTCCGATGCCGCGACGTAAAAAGTCTATGGCATCGGAATAAGGCCCGTTAGTGACCGACGTAGAAACACGATGGGCCGGTCACTAACGGGTTAAGCCATATTGATTATATAACTATATATTCAATATGTTTTGGTAAACAGCTAAAATGCCAAAACTTGTGTCACTGTCCAAATAATTCTGGACCTAAGGCTGGATTCACACGAGCATGTTCAGTCCAGGATATACGGTTCGTATGTCGGCCACATTTCCCGGACCTAACACACTGCAGGGAGTCGGGTTCCTAGCATCATCGTTATCTATGACTAGGCCTCGCTGCGGGAAAACTGTCCCGTACTGTAAATTATGTTTTCAGTACGGGACAGTAGTTCCGCAGAGAGGAAAGGACACCTAGCGTCATAGATAACTACGATGCTAGAAGCCCGGCTCCCTGCATTGTGTTCAGTCCGGGAAATGCGGCCGACATACTGGCGGTATGTCACGGACTGAACATGCTCTTGTGAATCCGGCCTAACTGTATTTCTTCTGGTTTAGGTTCCATACCTAGTTTTGGCTCAAAATAATACGTGCAAAATTTGCAGCAAATCTGCACTGTTTGAACAAAGCCTTAGTCCACAGCATTCTAAAATAACAGTCAACATGTTTGTATGCATGTATCATTCAACCAGGTCACTTTACAACAGTTACTTACAATCTTCTAAGGCTTTTTTGACATTAGGCCTTGAATTTCTATGTAGTCATGGAACTCCTCAGTGATAGATTAAGTGAAAACTGAATAAACAATGCTTATTAACAGAACTGTATTTCACCTTTAGGCTATGTTCACACAGGGTGTATTTGCGGCAGATTTTCTGTCTGTATTTGCGTAAGTAAAATCTGCAGCGTATTAAAGTAGCAGCAAAGTGTATAAGATTTTAAAATGTCAATTTATGCTGCGGAATCATTGCACTTTTGCTGTAGAATTTTCCCATTGAGTTTGCAGCGGAAAAACTGCGAATCCGCTGCAAAAATGTTGAAAATCTGAAAAAATAAAAAAACTTTTCCTGTTTAAATTGAATTTAAATCAGTATTTACCTCACTGGCATTGCCATAGCAATGGCTCCTTGTTCCCCCGGCTGTTCTCCATATTGCTGGCGTCCTTGGATGAGGTTTAACCCGTTAGTGACCGCCAATACGCCTTTTAACGGCGGCCACTAAAGGGCTTTATTCTGATGCATACGCCTTTTCACGGCGCTGCATCAGGATAAAGTAAACAGAGCAGTGTCAAATCTCCCTGCTCTCAGCTGCTAGAGGCAGCTGAGGGCTGCTAGCGTCCCTGCTCTGCCGGGTGAGATCGATATTAGTATCGATCTCACCCGTTTAACCCTTCAGATGCGGTGCGCAATAGCGTGCACCGCATCTATGTGGTTTTGGAGAGAGGGAGGGAGCCGAGTGTCTGTGTCTCTAATGGCAGCCGGGGGCCTAACAAAGGCCCCCAGGTCTGCCTGGAGCGACTGCCTGCTAGATCATGCCGGAGGCATGACCTAGCAGATGCCTGCCCGTTTTAAACGGACAGGCAGTAATACACTGCAATACAAAAGTATTGCAGTGTATTACAATAGCGATCGGAGAATCGCATATTATAGTCCCCTAGTGGGACTAGTAAAAAAGTTAAAAAAAAGTTTAATAAAGTTAATGAAAAAAAAAATGTGAAAAAAAAATGAAAAACCCAGCTTTTCCCCTTACACAATGCTTTAATATTAAAAAACCAAAATAAAGTAAAAAAGTTACACATATTTGGTATCGCCGCGTCCGTAACGACCCCGACTATAAATCTATAACATTATTTAACCCGCACGGTGAACGCCGTAAAAAATGTAATAAAAAACTATGGAAAAATTGCTGTTTTCTGTGAATCCTGACTTTAAATTTTTTTTATAAAAAGTGATCAAAAAGTCGCATCTACTCAAAAATGGTACCAATAAAAACTACAAGTCTTCCCGCAAAAAAGAAGCCCTCATACAACCGCATCGGCGAAAAAATGAAAACGTTACGGCTCTTCAAAAACAAATAATTTTGAAAAAAAAGCGTTTTTACAGTGTAAAAGTAGTAAAACATACAAAAACTATATAAATTTGGTATTGTTGCAATTGTAACAACCCGCTGAATAAAGTTATGGTGTTAGTTATATCACACGGTAAACGCCGTTGATTTAAGACGCGAAAAAGAGTGGCGAAATTTCAGGGTTTTTTCTATTCCCCCCCCAAAAAAAAGTTAATAAAAGTTAATCAATAAATAATATGTCCCCCAAAATGGTGCTATTAAAAAGTACAACTTGTCCCGCAAAAAACAAGACCTTATACAGCTATGTCGACGCAAAAATAAAAGGGTTATAGCTCTTGGAATGCGACGATGGAAAAACGTAAAAAATGGCTCAGTCATTAAGGTCTAAAATAGGCTGGTCATTAAGGGGTTAATCCCATTTGACTGTTGCATCATCACAGAAGGCTGGCTGCAGAGACCACACGTGGCTATGGCAAGACCAGTGAGGTTTTTGGTTTTTTTTCCCCCGCGGCTCTGCTTTCTGCAGCAGCAAATCCAATCGAAAATCTGCACCATGATTTGGTGCGGACAGAATTCCCTGTGGGTTCTAGGTCAAACACGCCGCAGACTTTTCCTCCACATATCTGACCTGTGGGAATATAACTTCAAGGCTAGGGCTACACAGCAAATTAGGATTGCTGTGAAACGCTTCATACATCGCAGTAATGTAAGTGAATGTGGCCGCGTTGCAACGTTTGGATTTATTGCGTCGGTCAAGGCAACTTGTGGGTCGCAAGATGGCCAAAGTCACTGTCATTACTGCGATCTACGCAGTGCGACACAGCGATCTTTAGACGCACGACCTCTGTCGCAGCCCTAGCCTTATGCTACACTATAATTTCATTATTTTTCTATGTACTTTTGCATCAATGTTATGAACAGTGATTTTTCTTACTGCTTGCACTTTCCAATAACCAGGCTTAAGTTTGCCGCCGGGTTTTAACATAAGAGCTTTTGGGGACTTAGAAGGTATGATAGGAAGTTAGAAGGAAAACAACAGAGAAACACACACTGTATTACTTCTGTCAGCTGCCGACGGCCCTGAGCGGCAGAGCTCATTTCGAGAGGTAATGAAGCATCTTCTGGTCTGTTTGCAGTGAGCTCTCAGGAGCCCCTGTTGTGAAGTAGCAATCAAGAAGTGGATTTTTTTGGAGTGCCCATGAGCAGAGAATACAGAAGAGAGCACTAAGGAGTAGTAGTCTCAAGAAGTCTTCCAATCTGCCTGTCCTACATAAGGACAAACCCAGGAGACATGAAAGACACCATTAGAGCATCATGGCTAAAACTATGCACAATTCTTCCAATTTAATTTTCAGAGATCCAGCATTGCTATTCAAAAATGAAATGAACAGGTACAATGTAACCTGCATTGAGTCAATATTCCTTTTCTGAAATATATTGAATAGACAATTCCTCAATAGTGGAAGTAACAAAATGATAATGAAATCATCTTTTTTTGATTCAAGTAAATACCAGTATGTATGAAAACGTGGGTATTATAAAAAAAAAACATTTTAGTTTGTCTTTTGATTACAGGAAAAACATTGACTTCAATCATTCTGATAATGTGCCATTTAATTTCACTGGGTAAGAAATATATTGGTCTAGGAAGGTATATTGCAATAGTTAAAGAGGCTCTGTCACCACATTATAAGTGGCCTATCTTGTACATAATGTGATCGGCGCTGTAATGTAGATAACAACAGTGTTTTTTTATTTCGAAAAACGATCTATATTCACCAAGTTATGACCTATATTAGCTTTATGCTAATGACTTTCTTAATACCCAACTGGGCGTTTTACTTTTTACCAAGTGGGTGTTGTGGAGAGAAGTGTATGACGCTGACCAATCCGTGACCAATCAGCGTCATACACTTCTCCCCATTCATTTACTCTGCACATAGTGAAAAACGCAGGATCACTATATGCAGTCACATACTCACACATTAACGTTACTGAAGTGTCTTGACAGTGAATAGACATCACCTCCAGCCAGGACGCGATGTCTATTCACAATCCCGACACTTCGGTAACGTGTGTGTGACTTACTCACACAGCACACCGAGAACACGCTGTGCTGTCATTTACAGCGAGATCTCGCGAGATTACGCTTGCTCTGCTGTAAGTCCCACACAAACGTTACCGACATCCCGTCCTTGTTGGACGCGATGTCTATTTACTGTCAGGACACTTCAGTAACGTTAATGTGTGTGTGTATGTATGTATGTGACTGCACATAGTGAAGAACACAGTATCACTATGTGCTGAATAAATGAATGGAGAGAAGTGTATGACGTTGATTAGTCACTGATTGGTCAGCGTCATATACTTCTCTCCACAACGCCCACTTGGTCAAAAGTAAAACACGCCCAGTTGTCTATTAAGAAAGTCATTAGAATAAAACGAAAAAATAGATCATAACTTGGTGAAAATAGATCGTTTTTCTAAATAAAAAACACTGCTGTAATCTACATTACAGCGCCGATCACATCATGTACAATACAGGCCACTTATAATGCGGTGACAGAGCTTCTTCAAGTCATTTTTTGGTGTTAAAAAAATCTAGCATTAAAAATGGTTAATTTGGCTACAATTATTCAAAATACACATTCCGTGGGATCAGGAAAAAAAATAAGTGTCAAATTTAGGGTGTAATACTTTGAGATGGAATCTGTATTTACAGTTATACATTGCTGCTTCCGTGCTCAAAATATACCTGGACTGCGCCTCTGCCATGGATGACTGTAGACTTTATATGAGCTACATATAATATACAAAAAAAATAATTCACTTGCATTGAGAAGGCTCAGCTCTATTACATCATTGTGTAGTTCGTATGATTGGTCTCTACTTGCCTAGATATAAGGCTTCTATTATGTTTCAGGGAGCCCCAGACAGTGGGGAGTTGCTACTGCAACCCCAATAGTTGTACCATCATAGCATTGCTATTGCCACACATTTTAAACTTACATACATGTACAGGACTTTATCCTACACCTGTCTGTCATAAAATTAAAAACATTACCTTTTCATCCACAAAAAAGTCAAACCAAAACATGGATCCATCATTTTTATCTTTCCTATTATACAAATAGATAATCACACATACGTAGAAATAGCTGTGCTAATCTCTGTTGATTTGGAAAACCATAAGTGCACTGCAAGGCCGGGTTCACACGTAGCGTAAATACTGCAGATTTTCCGCAACCGATTTAGTTGCAGAAAGCATAATAAAGTATCAGTAAAGTGGATGAGATTTGAACAATGCCGTAGAAAGGCTCCGCAAATGATAGGACATGTCCTATTTTTTGTTTTTTTACGGACCGTGCTCCCATACTTTATATGGAAGCACGGTTCACAAATGCGGGTGGATGTCCGCGGCCGGCCGTGCCTGTACTCACGGACTGTGATTAGGGGCACGGTCATGTGCATGGGGCCTCAGGCTGTGTTCAGACGGGATGAAAATGCTGCGGGTTTTCAGCGGCTCAGAATTCCTTGCTCCATCTACACTGCATTTAAGGCCCTGTCAGCTTAGACATTTAATGAAAGCCCAGAACAATTACTCTGCACAAATCTTTGTTTTTAATTTCAAGTCAGCAACGCTTTATTACCAACAGAGAGTTCCTTAAAAAAAAAATTAAAAAAAATGCACGGCAACAGCAATTATGATGATCTGTTCATGTCAAATGAATTATATTACTGAAAATAAATCTTTCTAAGATGCGCAAGCCGGTTATCTGGCTCCAGTCAGACATTTGCATTACTGGTTTTATATGTTGTACTCTACTTGATTAATATAGGTAATCAAATTATATTGCTTTCCTCTGTGCTCTCACATTCAAGGCTATAATGTTTTCAATGACAAAGTTCATAGAGTTGTATAACACATATACCCCGTGCCATATCAGCTCTTTACTGAAGTAGTAAAAACACCCTTTTCAATTTAGTAATAAGTAATATAAAACAGAGTACATTGATTGGCAGGGTCGCTTCATTACCGAGTATACCCCTTCTGCAAGTCGAATGTCAAAAGGCATCGAAGCTATGCCAACTAGGCACAGGAATGCACAGGGCTCCCAAGGAAATCTTGACTCAACATATCTGTCTAGATCCCATTGAAATAATCTCCCAATCACTGTGGAATTCTTAAATGGTCACTAACTTTTCAACAAACTTTGAATAAATCAAATTGTGAAAGCGAATAGAAGAACTTTGTAATATATCTTACTGGTAAAATCTGTTATATTTCTCCACTTATCAGCCCCCCCCCCCCTCCCTCCTAACTGTTCACTCACTCTGAATTTACACAAAATGAAACAGACTGTTAATTTACTGTGTGATCAGGTTACAGCTGCCCATAGAAGTCTATGGAGAGGGAAAGGGGGAACACAGTGAGAGAAACACAGACGCTGCTGCAGCTTCCTTGTTAGGGTGCAGTCATACGCAGCAGATTTTGATGCAGACATTTATTTTCTGCTACTGAAAATCCGTTCCATTCATCTGTATGTGGTTGTTTCTGCAGCAGGTGCATGGACTTCTGCAACAAAATCTGCTGCGTTTGACGGCACACTTAAGATGGGTTCCACAACAGAATTCTGTGTGAAAGTTTCGCAGGATTTACAGTAGCAGCAAAGTGAATGAGATTTTGCAAATCTCAGCCACATGCTGCAGGAAAAGATAATGCAGAAAAGTTGTGCGGAAAGTGTTCTGTGGTGCGACTCCCAATTCCGCAGCATGTCAATTTATGCTGCGGGATCGGTGTGGAGATGGTGCGTGTTTGGCCTATAGACTTGCATAGGGAGCATAAATTCCGCAACAGATGAGTTTTGCTGCATTTTGTATCAAGTTCAGAGTCTACGCAGCCGTCCAGCAGGAAATTTTCGAGCACTTCATGCTTCCCTCTACTGACCAGCTTTCTGGAGATACTGATTTCATTTTCCAGCAGGACTTGGCACCTGCCCACACTGCCAAAAGTACCAATACCTGGTGTAATAACCACAGTATCACTGCGCTTGATTGGCCAGCAAACTCGCCTGACCTAAACCTCATATAGAATCTATGGGGTATTGTCAAGAGGAAGACGAGACACCAGACCCAACAATGCAGACGAGCTGAAGGCTGCTATCAAAGCAACCTGGGCTTCCATAACACCTCAGCAGTGCCACAGGATGATCGCCTCCATGCCACGGCACATTGATGGAGTAATTCATGCACATTCGGTTCCCACGACCAAGTATTAAGTATTGGGGGCATATACTGTACATACTTTTCAGTAGGCCTACATTTCCGTATTAAAAATCATTTTTGAAATTGGGCTTATATAATATTCTAATTTTCTGAGAGACTACGTTTTGATTTTCATTAACTGTTCACCATGACAATCAACATTAAAAGAAGATCAGTCTGTGTGTAATGAATCCATATAAGAGTTTCACTTTTTGCATTGAATTACTGAACTAAATTAACTATTTAATGATCTTCTAATTCATTGAGAAGGACTAGTATATATAGATCTCCTCCATGTTGCTGCAGCTTCTATATATATGATGGAGATAGGAGAGCAGGATTCTCATCTTCTCTCTGTGCTGTATATAGAAGACATGATAGCAGTGAGACTCCACCTACTAGCTCAGAGTCAACTGACAATTAGAGACCCAAACCGCTAAAATGCCATATACAAGTCATGTAATGGCCAGAAGTAGTGTTATTCCTCATATATACAGCTTATTCTGAAAAGTCACCTGAAAAGTTAGGTATGCTTTAAAATTGAACTCTACCTTTTTACAAAATGTCAGTCTAAATATAACTAAAGGATGGAGTAAGGCCCCTGCACACGGCCGTAGTTGTGTATACGGTCCGTGATTACAGACGGTCTCCTGCATTTGCGGGCAGTGCGCACATTGAAAAGTATAGGAACACTGCCTGTAAATGCAAAAATTAGGACAATAGTCATTTCCATGATCCGGACACTTACCCGTAAATATACGGGAAGGTGTCCGTAACCCACAGAAATGAATGGATCAGTATTTAAATTACGGTCGTGTGAATGAGGCCTAACTTTGCAAATACATTTGTATTATGAATTAATTTGATGTTTTCTTAATTTATATACATAGTTGCGGTCAATATTCAAAATTATGCTGAATATGCTTGGATACATTCTGCTGTCAAATCTGTGACCTAACAGACCAGTTCCAATTGTGAAATTATCATCTTTGCTCTCACAATGTGCTGCTAAGTATATCTGGAGAACAGCAGAAATCTGAATATAAAACTTTTTGTTGGCCAAATAAGCATCATGTTATTTAGTGGTACAAGAGAAGTAAAGCAAAGTTTATCATGACGATACAACCCAAAGTTTTCATAACATTTTGAGTAACAGTGTAAAACTTATTTTTTTCAAATACTGAAGCGGTCATCAGAAATCAGCTGATCGTTGCTGGTCCGGCTTCAGAAATGTAGTATTACATGCCGTCCTTCAAACTAATGGAATACATGTCTGGCCTAGGCTCTCTGCTCTTGGGGGAATCCCTAATAGGGAATATACTAAGGCTATGTTCACACAGAGATTTTTTCAGGCGGAATTTCTGCCTCAAAATTCCGTTTGGAAGTTTGGGAAAGAGTTTCCTCTCCCTGCACGCCGATTTTCGCAGTGTTTTTTGCCTGCGGCCATTGAGCGCCGCGGGCATAAAACGCCGCAAAATAAGCTTTCTGTGCCTACCATTGATGTCAATGGGAGGTCAGAGGTGTAAACGCCCGAAGAGAAGGCATGTCCCTTCTTTACAAAAAGACGCCTCCGTCTCCCATTGAAATCAATGGGAGGCATTTTCGGGCCGTTTTTGACAAGTTTGTGGCGCGGTTTCCGCATAAAAAAACTTGTAAAAAAACTCAGTGTGAACATAGCCTTATACTTTAAAATATTGTAAAATGACATTCACCTGCAGAGTTTTCCTTTAACCTCTCAATGACCAAGCCTGAAAAGACCTTAATGATCTGCTACATTTTTCCGTTTTTGCCGCTCTGCTTTTCAGCAGCCATAACTTTTTTATTTTTTCATTGACGTGGCTATATGAGGCCTTATTTTATGCGGCAGAAATTGTAATTTGTTTTGGCGCGGTTTGGGAGTAGAAAAAATTCACTTAATTAAATTTACAGCGTGAATTTATTTTTACAGCGTGAATATAGGAAAAAGCGATTCTCTGCATTGTTTTTTTGTTTCTTTTTTAAACTGTTAACGTTTCACGCTAAATAATTGTTTTATGTAATGTATGGGCAATAATATATAATTTATTCAAAACAATGACTGTTTTTTTTTTGGAACATTTATTTATTTAGTTACATTTTTTATTAACCGCTTTAAGGGAAAACTTTATTTCCAACTCTATTTTTTACTTATTATGCATTAGCATATTCCTGTATGCTATTACATTAGACTATGTCACCATGACATAGTGTGCCCTAACGGCAGGTAAACTGAACAGACATCCCTGGGGTCTTTTCTAGGTCCCCAGGGCCGACTGCAGAGGGATTCCCTGGTCTTCAATCACATCACCGGGTTTCCAGTGACGCGATCAAAGAGGGGAGTTCCCTTTCATCATGCCGCAGTCACAGACCGTGGCGATCAAAGGGTTAAACAGCTGGGGTCTAAATGTTTTCCGACCCCAGCTGTATTTAGCCGGCTGCTCTGATCAGGAGCTGTTAGTTACAGCTCCTGCTTAGAGGATGAGCGCTCATCAGCCTCTTCTGCAGCGATGCCAAAAGACGTAGCTGTAGACGGAGCACATGCACCGCCTGCCGTCAAAAGACGGTGGGCGTTCGTTAAGGGGTTAAATTTACACCTGAGAGAGGGTGAAGAATAGAATGTTTCATTAAGTAGCAATTCCTGCTGACCTGAAACAAAGTGCCTACCTGTAGACATACTATATAAAGTATATTTGTATCTGTGACTAAGTGGAGCACCACCTTCCGTTTTGAATGAATTAGAGAACTGCATTAAAAGCCAAGCGATTTCAATAAGAGAGAGCAACCATACGGTAAACCAAGTTCTTAACAGCTCTTCCCCCAGCACAGTTAATAGACTAGAGGTGCACATTGAATCGATCCTTTTGGCTCAATAACGGGTGTCTACATTCTGCTGATGGCACTCGGAGTGTGGGTGCGGGGAAGTGGCTCCAAAGGTTAAGCTGCACTTTAAGAACCCGTGTACTATAATTTGTGAAAAGACAGTTTTCTGCTCTAACAGTACTGATGTGTTGAAAGGTGGCTCTGGTACAAAGGGGGTAGGAGCTTGACATTCTCTAGAACTTCGAAGGCAGCTTTCTTAAAGTAAGGAATTTGTGCATCGTGTTTAAACAATGGTAAAAAGTACTCATGGACTAGAAGCCATATTTAAGAACAGACAATTAATGAAAAGAATCCAACCAAATGAAGCCACAACAAAGAAAACCTTCTAATTAGTGTGAACGCTCCACAAAGCCTCTTCTTTAATAATGGTTATTAAATGGGTTGTACATTTTTTCAGCACAGTGATGATGTGAGGGCTCTGGGACAGATCCTATTGTTGGCGGAAAGGTTTGCCAGTTACACTGCCCTTGTTTGTTTGTGTTTTTGTGATTTCCAGGGTATCACAAATGGGTTCCCAGGAGTGTAGTGTTACTAAAGGGAAACACAGCCACTACTGTGGCAAGTACAGCAATGTATCTTATTTGTAACTTTTCCTTTAAAACGTATAGAATTATCCTCACAGCACTTCACAATACCCTATGCAATCGTTTTATCGCTCACAGACACATATAGGCATAGGTGGCATATTCGTTACACTATCACCAATGTAATGATTATCTATATATATGAAATGTATCACTGGTCATATTTACTATGAATATGTTCATTGAGGAAGTGATGTCACTATATGTTTGACTATATATACTAAAAATGACTACAAGAGGTGGCCATATACTGTGCAATATAGGTTAGGATTTAATATTTTCCATAAGCAATGTTATGATAAAGTCATTTTTTCCATCGATACTTAAATTTGGTAGTTTGCATTGATTCTATGTGGCAAAAATCTTTTCAAGACCTGCTGCTCGTAAACAAAATATCACAGGTTGCATTTGTCATGTGAGCTACAAGGGATGATTCTTGTTGGAAAACCTATTGAAGAGATCACTGCTGTTCGGGTGTTTGAAGTACCATTTTTTGTTACCTACAAGTCTACAATGTATTACATTCTGTTATAATCCTCCGATATAAAGAAATACTTTAGAAAATAACAATAAAGTCTTCCCCTTTATGATGAATGATGTCGTTTAGTTCTGGTCCGTTACAATCCAGTAAACAAAATATATGAAAAAAAATTAAATAAGCAGGTTTGAAGAATGTTATATTATGCACATCCACTGCAAGGAAGAAAAAAATGACCCGGTATTGTCATTAATGCAAAAGCCAGATCATAAGAGAATACGTTATTAGGTCCTGCTGAATTAATGTAAAACCGCAATAAAGTCCAAACTGAATGAGGCAATTAATCAGCAGAGAAGCGGGAATAGCGGTCTTTGATTTTATCCCATCCTGAATAAATGAGCATAGCGACCTTCACAAGATGTCCGACAGTCACACAGGTGCTGCAGTACGTGAAGGGAAAAAATGGGAACGAGGGTGAACTGAACAAATATCTCATTTGTATTTTTACATTAGAATTTATGTAGAAGCCATTTAAAGCGGATCTGTCACCTGAATATGCTGCCCTACGTAAGGACAGCATATTACAGGGACAGGTCTGCCCTCCTATCATCCAGAATGGCACAAAAAAAAACATTGTGCGATAGGGTAATAGTAGAGGGAAAGAATACAGCGGACTCATAGTTCTGAGTCCACTGCATTCATGAGGGGAGTGCCCCCCGCCCCTCTCCGCAGTGACTGACAGGCTGCTGTGTATATACACACTAGTCCTGCTCAATGAATTAGAATATCATCAAAAAGTAAATTTATTTCAGTAATTCAATTCAAAAAGTGAAACTCGTATATTATATAGATTCATTACACAGAGTGATCTATTTCCAGCAATTTCAAAAATTATCTTTAATACCGAAATGATGGCCTACTGAAAAGTATGTAAAGTATATGCCCCCAATACTTGATCTGGGCTCCAACTGTGCATGAATTACTGCATCAATGCGGCGTGGCATGGAGGCGATCAGCCTGTGGCACTGTTGAGGCCCAGGTTGCTTTGATAGCGGCCTTCAGCTCGTCTGCATTGTTGGGTCTGGTGTTTCGTCTTCCTCTTGACAATAGATTCTATATGAGGTTTAGGTCAGGCGAGTTTGCTGGCCAATCAAGCACACTGATACTGTGGTTATTAAACCAGGTAATGGTACTTTTGGCAGTGTGGGCAGGTGCCATGTCCTGTTGGAAAATGAAATCAGCATCTCCATAAAGCTTGTCAGTAGAGGGAAGCATGAAGTGCTAGAAAATTTCCTGCTAGACGGCTGCGCTGACTCTGGACTTGATACAACACAGTGGACCAACACCAGCAGATGACATGGCCCCCAAACCATCACTGACTGTGGAAACTTCACACTGGACCGCAAGACACTTGGATTTGTTCACTACAGAACAGCAGTTCCGTGGGGAAGCAGACAGAACGAGGCGGACCAGGAAGTGACGAGACAGCGGGGCGGAGCTTCCTCCTGCAGCACGGCGCCACTAAAGAATCGATTCTCTGATTCTGTTAAACAGAATCGTGAGAGTCCTTGATGGCGAATTAATCGAATAAATTTGATTAATCGCCCAGCCCTAGGTGCAACTGCTAGGATCAGTGGGGATGCCAGAAATTGGACCCCCACTAATCAAATATCGATGGCCATAAATATTTAAGTACCCGAAAAAAACGTTTTAAACATAAAATATGAATCCATAAATTTGTCTTTTAATCAGGGGAAGTTCATAATTTTTTCTCTCTGCTCAGTATTCAGCTTCTGATCTTGTGAAATTCCACATGATGATGCACTTCTGTGCTGGATTAGTAGATATTCTGGATGATCAAATTACAGGTTAAAGGAATGTCACTGTATAATCCTAAAACCTATAACAATACATTTTGTGTCACCCCAAATTTCCTCATAGATTGTAAGCTCTTGCCAGCAGGACCCTCATTCCTCTTGTTTTAATTATTACTCTGTAACGTCTGATAATGTCTGTACATGTTTCCTCTGCATTGTAAAGTGCTGCAGAATATGTTGGCATTATATAAAGATTACTACTTTTATTATTAATTATAATTTGTAGAATTAGTTATACCTAAAACACATCTGTAATGAATGATTGGTTTTGAAGTTTAATTTGCTATACTCCCACTAAACCAATACGGTTCTGTTATTGTTATTATTAGTAACAATCACACTGGTGTTGGGTAGAGCAATAGAATAATATAAGGTCTAAAAACAAGTCACGCGTCAATCCATATTGCAATTGAGAGGAAGGAGAACGAGCATTGCAAATGCATACGCTGATATAGGAAGGAAGGAAGGAAGGAAGGAAGGAAGGAACGAACGAACGAACGAACGAACGAACGAACGTGGTGGAGAACTTTGCTTTGAAAATGAAAGGTGGATTGGTGAGATCCATAATAAAGACTGCCATGTATCGCTGCTTGTTTAACATTGTATTGTTTGCTTTGTCTATACCTTATACATACATTTGAAACATTGGCATCATTGTTAAAGAAACCATGAAGAATAGGATAAGTCTGTTTTGGAACAAATGCTGGTGGACCCCATTAACTTAATATGGAAATGAACCGGTTACTGGTTTTATTTTTTACCGATTAGGATAGTGCAGTAGCCTATACTATTTGGCCTATACAGAAACCTGATGGAATAGAAACTAAACACCAGTATGGACAAACCTACATTTTTCTTTCTCACTGTGAGATTAGCTGAAAAATTGTACCGTTATTTTTCTCTCTTTCACCTAAGGGGGAATCCCACAATGAAAATGAGTTAATTGTACCAACATCTCAGTAATCTCAGAGTGAGTCACGAGCATCTTCTGAGAGTGAAACTAGCGTTGGTTATAACAGAAAAAATAAACATCAAATGGCTTCATGTGAAAAAGAAATAAGATAAATTACGGTAAGAGATCACAGAGAACAGATCATAGAAGACAAGTCAAAGGTTTCTTCACTTTTTTTCCCCTGATAAAACCATTTAGATGTATTCAACATGATTTCCCACAACCAAAGTAGACTGTTCAACATATACCATGTAATATATTATATAGAATCCCATACTGTGTGCAAGCAGAATTTACAGCAAGAAATTACAATCAGGAGACACCAGTCTCTGGGGGAAGGGGGTTTGAACAAAACTTTGCATCCACATATGGGTCAAACTTTCAGTTCTCTTAGGAGGCCTCATGAATACCCTAAATGACTGGATTTAAAGCCTTCATGTATTAAGTCATGTCCCTCTAGTTATATTTGTGGAGAGGATACTGTGAACGTTGTCTACTGTAAAAAGCGTGTTAGACAGCAGATTGTTGACATGCTTTACTTTGATGGCTATCTGTCACTTAGATTAAAGAGGCTCTGTCACCAGATTTTGCAACCCCTATCTGCTATTGCAGCAGATCGGCGCTGCAATGTAGATTACAGTAACGTTTATTTTTAAAAAACGAGCATTTTTTGCCAAGTTATGACCATTTTTGTATTTATGCAAATGAGGCTTGCAAAAGTCCAAGTGGGCGTATTTAAAAGTAAAAGTCCAAGTGGGCGTGTATTATGTGCGTACATCGGGGCGTGTTTACTACTTTTACTAGCTGGGCGTTCTGATGAGAAGTATCATCCACTTCTCTTCAGAACGCCCAGCTTCTGGCAGTGCAGACACAGCCGTGTTCTCGAGAGATCACGCTGTGACGTCACTTCCCCAGGTCCTGCATCGTGTCAGACGAGCGAGGACACATCGGCACCAGAGGCTACAGATGATTCTGCAGCAGCATCGGCGTTTGCAGGTAAGTCGATGTAGCTACTTCCCTGAAAATGCTGATGCTGCTGCAGAATCATCTGTAGCCTCTGGTGCCGATGTGTCCTCGCTCGTCTGACACGATGCAGGACCTGTGGGTGACGTCACAGCGTGATCTGCCAGAAGCTGGGCGTTCTGAAGAGAAGTGGATGATACTTCTCGTCAGAACGCCCAGCTAGTAAAAGTAGTAAAAACGCCCCGATGTACGCACATAATACACGCCCACTTGGACTTTTACTTTTAAACACGCCCACTTGGACTTTTGCAAGCCTCATTTGCATAAATACAAAAATGGTCATAACTTGGCCAAAAATGCTCGTTTTTTAAAAATAAAAACGTTTCTGTAATCTACATTGCAGCGCCGATCTGCTGCAGTAGCAGATAGGGGTTGCAAAATCTGGTGACAGAGCCTCTTTAAGGACACTAAACCACCAGCATGTTGTTATGCAGCTGAAGTTTCGTGTTCCAAACCTGCCCACATTAAAAATGGCAGTTTAGGCAATAGTTAATAAGTTACAAGTTACTGAGATGAGTCCGGCGGCATCGAGTTATTTTACTTACCATCGCCTGAACGTCCAGCTTCAAATTAAACAGCTTTGGAACACTAAACCCTAGCTGCATAATGACATACTGGTAGTTTAGTGTGCAGGTGTACACAGTCCTTTGACAAGCTCACACGCCAAGTTATTATACAATATCCAACTCCACTTATTATATATTACTTGTATCCTACGAGGCTAATGACAAAACGTTTCCGTTAAAAAAGGTTTTATTAAAGAGAAAACACCCATCTGGAATAAAAAGACATTCCACGAGTCAGGTCCCACTTGTTGCATGCATAAATTAAAATCACAGAAACAAACAAAAAAAAACTCCATTCCACAAGCTAGCAATAAACATTAGCCTAAAGTCAGACTCAACAATCTTGTGTGCATGGAGAGAAGAATCCTGACAAGCCCACGAAGGCAGATGTTTGGAGGGAAAGGAGGATTATGGATTTGACTATTGCTCATCCTTAGATCCCCAAGAGATAGAGATGTCTGGCAGCGGCTCATTTCCCTATTGAAATAAACATGCATGATCGGCCGATCCAAGCATACATGTTTATATCTAGATCTAAAAACCTAAGCAGAAAGATAAATAAGGCTAAAACTAAATCCTCTTTTAAAGAAGCAGTATGCGGATTATGGAGCCTTACAGCACATAATATAGGATGGCTTTACAGTTTAGCACTTATCTAGAAAACACGCAACCAATTCAGAAGTAACAGAGGCCTTAGACCCCATGCACACGACCGTGTTCGGTCCGTGATATACGGTCCGCATGTCGGCCTCATTTCCAGGACGACTGAACTCAGTGCAGGGAGCCGGGTTCCTAGCATCGTAGTTATGTACGATGCTAGGAGTCCCTGCCTCTGCGTGGAACTACTGTCCCGTACTGAAAACATGATTACAGTACGGGACAGTTGTCCTGCAGCGAGGCAGGGACTCCTAGCGTCGTACATAACTATGATGCTAGGAGCCCAGCTCCCTGCACTGTGTTTAGTCGTCCTGGAAATGCGGCCGACATGCGGACCGTATATCACGGACCGAACACGGTCGTGTGAATGGGGCCTTAGCGTTGGTCACTCCTAATGGCAGGTCTTCTGGAAAGTGCAACTGGCAAAGAGCCCCCGAGATCACTGAAATACTTTAGGCTAGGGCTAAATTAAGACTGTCCGTAGTGCGACTTTCTAATTTTAAGGCGTCATGAACACGGCCTATGCTGCCCGTGTGCCGACACGAGGACCCGTGCGCTATCAACAATCCATGCCTGTGATAAGGTGAGCTGGAGGATCACTCCCATTTCTTTTTTCTTGCATTTAATATAGACCTGTATAGTTTATATAATTTAGGATTTAAGATGTAACTACTTTTTACACATATTTCCACGATCAGACAACTGATGACCTATCCACCGAATAGGTCATCAGTATATGATCGGTGGGGGTCCGGCTGCCGCCGGCATCTGACAATATTGCCAGAAGCAGGTGGCTTCAGTCACGGAATAGCGGCCGAGCTGCAGTGAATAGGAGCAGTGCTGCAGTTCCGCAGAACAGCCGCTATGCAGTGGTCAGAGCCATCTGCTTCCGGCTCCAACTACTGAATACCGTTTAAAACATCCGGCACCCGGAGGCAGCCGATCGGTGTGAGGTCCGGGTGACGGACCAGCACAGATGATATACTAATGACCTATCCGGTGGATAGGTCATCAGTTGTCCGATCGGGGAAAACCCCTTTAAAGAAGCCACAAGTTACATTATCACATATATTATAAATGCCTAAGGAAATGTCTAAATGCACATTAAATGTCAGCAAACAATAATGGATAATTTAAACGACTTGTACCAAAAGGACATAAAACAAGACAACAGTTTTAGTCATCATATGTAGGCTTGCGCATACTACAGGATGGGAACTTTTTAAACGTAGTATTTTGTACGTAACTTAAGCATGAGAATGAGATAAGAATAAATTTTTTATATTGCATTATGTAATTGTACAGTGTTTGTGGCAAGTGCTGCCACTGACCTACCTCTGCCATGCTCTGCACTGCCATCACTCTCCAGGAAGCTTTTACAATATCCAAAGTTTAGATTACCATACAGTCAGTGCCCAAACTGGCAACATCTTCACCATAATTCTGCAGAGTGCAGACCTCAAGCTTACAGTGTGTATTATCATTTGACCGACTTCCTCATAAATTGAATCATTTCTTTGCTCCTCAATCACTTTCAGTCTGACTACTATGCGGTTCTACTGTGACCGGGTGATATTAACCATTTCTTGGTAAAATGAGGAAGATCAGGCATCTTACATGGTAGACAGAGAACAGATAGTCTTACTCATTAACCAGTTTACAGTTTACCCCAATGCCACAGATATAAAAAAAAATCCATTTGCTCACTTTCAGAGTCTACCTGATGAGGAGGTTAGAAGGAAATGTAGTATAACAAGGCAGATTTTAGACAGACCGTAGCAAAAGGCTAATAGGGTTTATATTAGAGTCTGTCGATAAAGAAAAGCGTAACATCGCATCCAGGTGTGGCTTCTGGAAAGGGGGTGTAGCCACAACGGCCCAACAAACTGAAAACTGGTGTAAATTAGAGAGGAAATCTATGCCAGCTTCTAGCTGGCGTAGTTTTCACTCTATGGGGCATAGCAAGGTAGAGGCCCGCGCTGGGGCCTGTACCGTGCCCTTCCTGATCAGACTAACGCCCTCTCATTGGACAGTTAAATGAAAAAAAATAATCTCCTCAGGCTCACTCATCACTCCAGCGCAGGTCATACGTTTACTGAAGCGTCATAACGTTAAAGTGCTGTGTCATATATAAGGCCCTGACGCTGCTCGATGTCAAGACCTTCTATGAGCCACGCTAGAATGCAGAGGGGAAAAACAGTGGTGAGGTGAGTGTTTTATTTTTATTTTTTCCTGATGGGGGGTGGGTGGACCTGGTCATTGCGCCACAATTGTGGTGCATTGCCTGGCCTAAAGATGTGTTACAGTTTAATCCAACTTTTCTTCTTATGAAACAACAGTCTTAATAACAGCAGCTCAGTAGACAATATCACACATGATGGGCTTAGATACAGGGCCCCAGCAGACCGTATCACACATCATAGACTTAGATACAGGCCCCCAATAGTAAGAATCCTTGTACTTACCCTTGGGGCGGATTTGGCATTTCTGGGGCCCCAAGCAAAATTATGTCTAGGAGTCCTAATCAAAGTCATTTGTAGAGAGTGCCACGCAACCTATAAGGGCTCATTCAGACGAGCATAAAACTCATCCGTGTGCTGTGCGTGAAAATCACGCACAGCAAACTAACCCATTGATTTCAATAGGGCCATTCACACATGCAGGGGATTTCACGCAGCGTGTCAGTTGCGTAAATCTCACTGCATGTCCTATATTGGTGCGTTTTTTGCCCACTGAAGTCAATGGGTACATGAAAACCACGCACCGCACACGGATGCACATCCGTGTGCGGTGCGTGATTTGTGTATCAATTCAATTGAAAACGTGAATAACGCATGCCACTCGCAAAGCACTCTGATGCATAACGGACCAGTTTCACACACGTGAATCTGATACGCTCGTGTAAATGTAGCCTAAGATGCCAAGAAGGGACCATTCCTGCAGTCCTGCGCATGGGTCCTGTCCCAGCATCTCATAGCCTGCAGGCCTAACGTGGCCTGAAGCCTAGTGAATGGTGGAGCAGAAAGTGGACAGCTCCGCCATAGTATTAAATTGTATCCGCGTCCTGAGGATGCAGATACAATTCAATGTGGCAGTTGCCCGAAGATTGGGGCACTTGGCCAAAGATGCCCGTGCTAGCAATGCCACTGGTTTGATATACTTCATCCTGATCTCACCGGACGGGATCCGATCCCTTTCACTTCATAAATAAATGATTGACAAGAGAAAAGGGCATTTTCTTGACAGATGCTCTGTAAAATAGCTGTAAATGTTTATTTGAATAAAAATCTTAACTGAGCACAAAGCATTCGCATGCAGCAGAATCATTTCACAGAGGAAATGGCCTTTAAATCTGCATGATGTAGATTTGAAAATCAGCAGCAAGCCCTGAAATCAGATTTTAATTTTACAAAGCATGTAAATGGTGTTTTGTAAAACGGTTGTGTACTGTTCTTCATTACAGATTTTAGGTACACAATCTGCACCGAAAAAAACACAACAAATATGCCCTGGGTGAACCTAACTTATGTATTTTTAGTTTGCAATACATATAATGTCAAAATCCTACAATGATCTGTTCATTCATATATAATAATATAGCCCTTGGATCTGAAAAGGTTGTGCACCCCTGCTTTAAAAAAAAAAAAAAAAAGTCATTCTTTCTCATATGGACCAGCATTCAGCCTCACTTCAAAGCAGCTTTTCGGAATGACAGTTCTATTTTAATAGGAACATTTGTAAAATATACACATTCAAGGGGTTATCCAGTCGCTACAAATTGATGGCCTATCCTCAATATCTGATGGGTCAGGGTCCGACTCCCGGGATCCCCACCGATCAGCTGTTTTGAAGGGGGTGCAGCGCTCGTTCAAGCACTGCTTCCCCTTCATCTCTACATGCTCACTGTGAATCTCCGACACGCATTTAGTGGTGATTCACATCTATTGCAGCCTTCTTCTCCCATTGAAGTGAAGAAGAGTGGGAGAAAAAGGCTGCAATACCGGTGAATAGCCGCTAAATGCGTGTCGGAGATTCACAGTGAGTAAGTAGAAATTAATGGGAAGCAGTACTTGTACGATCGCTGCACCCCCTTCAAAACAGGTGATCGGCGGGGGTCCCGGGAGTCGAACCTCGACCCATCAGCTAATTGATGGCCTATTCTGAGGATAGGCCATCAATTTTTAGCGACTGGATAACCCCTTTAAGTATTTACTCATGTCTCCTCCACTGGAATACTGCACCTGCTGGCCACATACATATCTGCAAGGGCATGGCTGTAAACAGGGACATCAGCAGCAGTATGGCAAAATAATTTCTATTTAGCAGTAGGAATCTTCTCTCTCTGTAATGATGTAAGTTAAGGTGATTATGAAAAATCTGTTAGGCTGGGTTTTTATGAGCCACGATTCGCTGCAAAAAAACTTATTTTGACCGCGACATGTGAATTCAGCCTCATAAAATTCTCAAATTAGGAATGACTAAAAACATGAATGAATTAAAATCAGAAAATCATTAGCAAGCGTGGAAAAGAACTCTTGCACAGCATAATGGACATCTAATAGAGAAGACTGATGCTGCTACATACGTTTCCTGAGGATTTGCTTTTTAGCGATAGATGATTACAGGTCTTCAGTGTCGGTAACTCTTTGGAGGCGCAAATACCTCCATTTTTAAATCCCCCCACTCCACATCAGAACACTAATCTATCATCATTCCCTTCCTTAAGATTTAGCTTCTGGCCTTCACATAAAGACCTTGGGGACTGAAAGAAATAGAGACAAGTATCTGCCGCTCTTTCATGAGATCACAAGTTTATGTCTTTACTGATCTATTCCAAGTCTCCAAGGCTGGGATGAAGCAACACCTTCATTCTCCATTCATTGTTACAATCAATACAACTGACCTTTCTAGTATAAAACACTGGCTGCCAGGACTGATATTTGGTTTTGCAACGCATTTAGAGACCATACTTAAAAATCCGAGCAGTATTTACATGAGATGACACCAGACAACTGCAAACCAAGACTGTTAAGATGAACCTCTTCAGGCTGGGTTCAAACGCATTGGTTGCACCACTATTTATACTTGAGGACCATGGTGTGAACACACACCTAGTTCAGGATCACACCTTCAGTTCTGATGCACATTTTGGTGGTGTTTACGACTCCGTATCTTGTAGCCAAACACAGGAATGGACATGAAAGCAAGGAGATGCATCAGTCTTTTCTTTATACCTTAACTTATTTTTCGATCCCCCTCTGGCTTTGGCTCAATAAAACTATAAGTCAAAATCTGCATCAAAACTGCATACGTTATTCTCGAGATTTTTGAGTCACACAAAGATGATCCAAAGTGGATCCGAAAAGAAGGAAAAGTATGAAGGAAAGACTGACATGTCTCCTCTCTTTTAGATCTACTCTTGTGTTTGGTTTAAAAAACTGCATGTGTCATTCTAGTCTTAGGCCACATTCACACTGTAGTATTTTGATCAGTAATGAGACCTACACAGTGAAAACCTATAATGAAAAGATTTGCACCTCACCGGTGTTTCGGATCCCCTCCTAGTTTTGCCTTACAAATACTGAAACCAGATACTGACCAAAATACTGCTATGTAAAAAGTGGCCTAAGAGTGGATCAAGAGTTAGCTCAGATTATGCAGCATTAAAGGGGTATTTCTATCTTAAAATCAATGGCATATCCACAGGATATGCCATAAATGTCTAATTGATGCGGGTCCCGGAGCTGGGACCCGCACCGATCTCAAGTTACAGAAACAGTGTAACCACCTCACCAGGCAGATACAGGGGTGGGGGAGCCCCGTTCTCAAGTTAGGTGCGGCTCCCAGAGCTGGTACCCGCATCTTTCAGACATTTATGATATATTCTGTGGTTCAGATATTGAAGCATTAAGGGGGTATTCCCATCTTAACATTTATGGCATGTCCACAGTATACACAGGTACGCTGTTTCCGTACCTCGTGATAGGTGCGGGTCATAGAGCTGGGAGCCGCATCTCTCAGATAAAAGGATATGCTATCTAAGATGGGAATACCCCTTTTTTGATACATCAACTGCTTTGATTAATATTTATGCCATCGCCCATCAGCCACAGCTATTTAAAAGCACATATTGCAGCATTTAATATATTTTGCTCTCTTCTTCGAGATCATATAACGGTCAACAGCATACAGTAGTTTTATTAGACGGTTCAGATTCTCACAGCTAAAACCAGCAGAGAAGGAGCATGAGGGACTTGAAGCGAAAACGATTAGGTCAGAGTCATTGCTAGGTATTTCACATTGAATGTCAGTAGTGTACATGCACTGTATATGCCAGGAAATGGTGCTGAAGTATATGCCGAACATGTTCACTGCCTATATAGTGTTTATGGTATATGTTCAGGCTATATACTTCAGAATACCTATTTAGTCAACTATGCTTTTCAGTACATGGGTATCTTGAAAAAAAAATGTACCACTGAACCAGCTGACGCTGTGGTGGTCAATAGAAAAGGGAAGACGTCTCAAATCTTCCCATTTATGACTTGCTTAAATCTAATTATATATTTTGGGTGTGTGAATTTTTGTTGCATTTTTAACATACATTTTTTGTTTTGGTTGTCGACCTCCCATTGAGTGATATGGGAGTTTATCTACCAATGCAAAAAACGAATGTATAAAAATGCAAAAAAAAAAAAAATAGTGTGTGAATCCAGCCTTAGGAAAATTGAACACCCTTGTAGTTTTAGTTTTGACTCGGGTTTTAGCCAAAAATGAAATAAATAAGTAGGTATATTTAAAGGTATTCTAATATAGTGAGAACAAAACGGTCATCACTGATCCTCAGGGAGTGTGCAAAATCTATGAATTGTATCACGCAGAAGAAAACAGGACACCAAAGGACATTCAACCTTTGGAGTGACATCCCATCAGTATTAGTGAATGCAATAATGCCGTTACACACAGCAAAACACAATATTGTCCTCATCTGATCTCTGCATTGTCCACAACAATATGCTAATTTTGCATTTCGCTCATGCTATGGCTTTAATATGATTTACAGGTGTGCGGATTTAATGGCATTTCCTGCTATGCAGTACCTTGTAATCAGCCTGAAATAGGTCTCCAGAGAAGTTCCCTGGAGAACGGTAACAGAGCAGGATATTAAGCAAGGATAAAAAGAATTGAAAAGTTCTCGTCGGAATTTATGATTATCCATAAAGGGCCTAAGGGAACTGTACAGACAAGGTGAAACGGGAAGTGAAAGCAGACTTAAGAGAGGACATTTCAAACGCTCACTAAGGGGAAACTGTCAGCCAAATGGCTCGAAGCTAAACTAGATTTAATAATGGGAAATATTTGTTCAGCACAAGACAAAATGATCCTACAATAGCTTGTTTCAGGAGGTCTGCTGCATACATAAAACATATCACAGTACCTACTTAGCATCTTGGTAACAGTCTATTTAGAACGAAGATTGCGGCTTTACAAAATAGTACATCATTTCAATGAGTTTTACTATTCATTTATTGTATATGGACCAAGTGCTTTTCACCATTTAGGCCAGGCCTACACTGAGGCTTTTTGGAGTTGGAATGTTTGATTTTTGGAGTGTAACTAAACTTTTGACATGTCATAGTGACTTGTGAGAAGTTTTCATCGGTGGGGGTCCGAGCACTGAGACCCCCACCGATCGCTAAAACGAATTGTCAGAAGCCCTCGGATGATCGCTGTGCCGCTTCGTTTCGGATTGGCTTTTTTCGGAGCGGTGTACGTCCATACACGGTTTGCTCGGTTTTCCGAGTAACGCTAAACAGAAACGAAGCAGCCGAGAGCTTCTGCCGCTTCGTTTTAGCGATCGAAGGGGGGGGTCTCCTAGCTCGGACCCCAACCAATCAAAACTTGACATGTCATTATCACATGTCAAAAGTTTTTTAAAGGTTTAGTTACCCTTTAACTATGTATTAATTGGGACTGCAGCTGTAGCTCGTTAGGCTGGGTTCACATTTTCTTTTCAGCATTTCCAAAATGCACAAATGCATGAATTTTTTTACTTACCTATGCACGTTCCAGCTGTAAGCCTGTGACTAGAAAATTGAAAACCAGATTACAGCTCAAACGCTCTGTAAAAATGCATGGGTATTTAAAAACGCTTTCCAGCATTTGGAAAACGCAACGTAAACACACGTGAACCCAGCCTAAAAAACAATCAATAGCACTACAAAAAGTGTCAGTGTAGCCCTGGCCTTAAGCCAGAAATCAGGCTTTTTAAGGGAAAGCACTGTCACAAATATCATGTTATAATATCTACTGTAGAACTTTTCACAGCTCACTAGCGATCTATGATGTTTTGTGTGGATGCTTCATAAAATATTAACTAGCGGATTACCTGCAACGGGGGGGGGGGGGGGGGGCTGGGGGGGATCCACTGTATGACATCAATGTGCTCTAATAGGGAATATGGAAAAGATTTGTCCTACCCATTTAAAGCTACTTCGTCACTATCAAGTCAGCACTTTGCCCTATGCAAAACTTTTACATAACTACCAATGCAAGTGTGCCATCAGCTATGAGGTCTAACATACACAATACATTCATCTCTGAAATGCAGTAATGACGCCTTCACTAGATATGATCAAGAAGCGTTATAAGCATATCTATTGTAGGAAAATTAGTCGTACAAAGCATTTCAAATTGTTCAGATAGTATCTGGTCTAGCCTTCTACACCGTTCTATTGCTGCTAGAATAGTATATCTTACCGTAAAACTATTATGCCAATTATTTTTAATGCTATACATATTAAGCTGTAGTTTGCGGACACAAATAGGTGGTAGGACTATCCCTATGGGCCAATCGTGCACAGTAAAGGGGTTTTACACAGGACGATTATCGGGGCAGACGAGCGTTAATATAACGCTCTTTGACCATAATTGCCCTGTGTAAACAGGGCAGCGATCAGAAGATGAACGAGCAAACGCTCGATTATCTGCTAATCGTATCGTTTAAAAAAAGTAAAACATTATCGTTGTCGGCAGCACATCTTCCTGTGTAAACAGGAGACGCACTGCTGACATGATAATAATGTATGAGGATGAGCGATCAGAGTAACGACTACTCATCTCCATCCATAGCTCCGTGTGACAGAAGCGAAAGAACGCCGATCAACAGGGTCTCGTTGATCGGCGCTCGCTGCAGCAGCCGAGTGTCGGCCGGTGTAAAAGGGCCTTAAATTAAGCCAATACCCTTAATATTAGTGTCTATATTGGGACGATGTAAAACTTGTATTGACTCAGAAACCAGATTAGAAACACATAGCAATCAATTTATGTTTCATCTCTCTTTTGTAAATGATGTAACATGAAAGGTAGGCAACGAGTAAAGGAAAACCAATATAGAATCAAACAGTAGATCAATGGAAGAATGAATAAACGATAAATGAAAAGACATATCAATCTAGTACAGAGAGCTCATATAGGATTAACTTTCCAATGACTTAATGTAAAGTACTTATTGTTACAAAACGAAAATCCTGCCATCTGTAGATGTATACTGGATGTAATGCAGCCACAAATGTTGCGTCTAACCCGCATATTTTGGCTTTGCATCATTTCTGAAAATAATCATTATACCTCTCTATGCTTGATAAGTGGGCAGGCTCTCTGATGGGTAGAGGGCTCTCAGTCAACATGCCCACCCCCTCATGCCCTCTTACAGAATGCTTCTCACATAGACACTGTGGGAGAGATTCTGCTGCAACCTTCCTCTCCTTGCAGTCTAGTATCTACTCTGATACTCTAGATATTTTTTTTTGAGGAATCTAGGAGGTTTCTGAACCATAACAAAAGGCATGCTTGAAATTTTCATATAGCAGAGGTCCCCAACCTTTTGAAATACAAAGTTGGTGTTGAACCACACTGAATCAAAAAAGGGAAAATTTCTGCTAAAGACGTGACCTCGATATGTTTCTTCTCCTAGTGTTAGTGACCTGTGATAAGATTTTGACCTTCGTGCCAAGTTCTACTATTGCTATGACATCCCTAGTGCCACTAGTTCACAATAACATCTGAAGATGCCAAAAGCTGGGGAGCCACATGTGGTTTATGAGACACTGATTGGAGAACAGTGACATAGAGCAGCCTTTTTTGCACAAAAGAACAGTTTTATGCAAGACAATTTTTCCACGGACCGGCAGCAGGACGGGGAGGGGGGGGGGGGTTTCGGGGCGTAGGGTCAGGTCACACTTTGCATAAACAATGCAGATTTTCAGCGACGGAATTCGTTGCCGAAAATCCGCAGCATAATACAGTAGAAGCAAAGTGGATGAGATAAAACAAATCTCATCCACAGAAGTGAAGTACATAGTGAGCGGGAAAAAACGCTCAGAAATTGACATACGGTGCAGAATTTTATTCCGCAGCATGTCAATTGTATTTCTGTAGACGCTGCTTATTTGTTGCAGGTTTTCCCCATTGAATTCAATGGGGAGGTAAAACCCCACAACAAATAGCAGTTGTTTTGTTTATTGTTCACTGTGATTCTGCCGCAAAAAGACGCAACTCAGAAAAAAAACCATCTTATACTTACTCAGAAGTCTTTTTCTTCCTCCAGACCGGCCTCCTGGGGTGACTATTTATATCATGTGACCACTGCAGCCAATCACAGGCTGTAGTGGCAGTCACATGGGATGAAACATCATCCCAGGAGGCCGGCTTGGATGACGTCAGAGGGCTGGCCTTCTGGGAGGACGCTTCATCCCATGTGACCGCCGCTGCAGCAGTCTCCTGGGATATAAAAAGTCATCCCAGGAAGACGGCATGATAGTAGGCAGACTGAATGCTCAGCAGTTTCCCACAGTAGACATTCCGGTTGAAAAACTGCACCACAATTTGGTGCAGTTTTTCGTCCGGAGTTCCCTGCGGTCACCAGGGCGGACACCAGATACCGCGGCCCGGTACCAAATGATCCACGGCTCGGTATTGGTCCGCGGCCCGGTGGTTGATGATCACTACCATAGATGATACCACATGTAAAACAAAACCCACTGTAAAAGACGTAAGTGCTATGGATTTGGCATATGTACCCACTAAACTAAGTATTCGAGAATAATCTGCAAATGTATTCTCTCCTTTTCATACAAGCCTCCAATGAAGAGAGCGTTCAAGCTTAACATACATGTTCATTTGAATTCACAAACCACAGATACATGCCTTAATTTCCCATTGCTGTAAATAAACTCCACCATGAATAGCTATTAGCAAATCCTATCTACAATTCTGTAAGAAATGGTGTTGATTCTAGGCGTTTTCAGTCAGGTGAATGAGAAATTAATGTTAACACAGCACAAAATGTCTAGAATGGGGACTGTTATGGGATCTCCATAGAGCCCAAAGTGCAAAAACAAGCAATAAACAAGACTTCCGGCTTTACTCAGAGCTCTATAAAATATCCTTTTCAAAATATCATCATAAGCAACAAGAACATTGCACATCACCATGGTCTTCATATGTTTACATTTATTCATTTTTGCAAGAAAGACACGCTCAGTGTATGGCACAGCCTCTGGTGTGAGTCATCAAGCAGGGCAGGGGTTACAATGCTATTTGTTAGGCAGGATGAGAGCTGCCAAACTGATTGTAGCAGGAGCATGCAGAGCGCGAGGCGTGTAAACTCTACGGGTTGTTTACTGCCTGAACGGCTAATGTTGCAGCGCTTCCCACTGCTCGCCTCTGTATTGATCGGTATAAGCAGCGTGCTACAAAGGTCAATAAAGAAGAGAATTTCTCTATTACCGCAGTGTTTCATGAAAGTGATGATTACTATAGACATAGCATGTCTTCCAAGCAAAATCGGATAATGGGCAAGGGGAGGGCAGACGGCAACGAAAAAACAACAGTGTAATACAAAATAAAGGTGCAATTTGGAAACACCTACATATCCACATAAGTAGTTAGAGTGGAAAGCTTAACATTTACTTGTGAAATCTAAATGTTATCATATGCATTAGGTAGAACGTTCAATGTTTTAGATGTCTAAGCAAACCTCAATACCTGCTCTTCTCTACGCTGTTTTACACTGTCCCAATTTGATGTCATTTTAAAATAAAGCTATTAACAATCACCCTGACAAACCCATTTGCGATTGACCATACAAGTCTGTGAGGTCTGCAGTACAGGGCTTCAGTCACAAGTCTCTCAATACAGGTTTCCTGCTCTAATCTGAATCTCCTACTCCTGAAGGCCTAAACTCCTAAAGTCGGATGCCTTATCATCCCGATTTAAGATGCATGTCTACCATTGGTTCCTGTAAATCACTTGTAAGAGATGCAACCACACGATGCATCCAAGGAAACAAATGCCATAAGCAAGGGAGCACAGCAGCCTACATGACTGGCTTATGCACTGTATTATTAGACTAACAACCTATAACCCTAATCCCCAGAACATAATAAAAATTAGATAGAAGGCCATTCTCCAAAACTCCATTTCTAACTGACAGATGGTGATCTTTTATTTCTGGCCTATCAGGCACCCCCACTGGAGATATTATATGCACTCCCTCCACTACCTGTTCATAAGTACTAAAAAGATTTGCTTCACTAACTTGGACGATTGCCATTTATATGTAAGATTTCTATCTCTTGAATGACATGTGGGCACATTCTGTTGTTGTTGATAATGTATTATCTGTATTAGTTCATTACATATACATGAAAAATGGTTGTACAATGTCAGATTGTAGTAATGCCAGCTGAACCACTGCTTAATATAGGCTATAATAAACAGAAACAATATACATTACTCTCCCTTTATCGAGTTAATTACTACTGAGATAAACACGTCAGGGTAACTACGAATTTACTTTAACCCCTTCCCGCTTTGGCCACGTTTGACCTTCCTGATAGATCCTTATTTTTCAAATCTGACATGTGTCACTTTATGTGGTAATAACTTGGGAATGCTTTCACCTATCCAAGCGATTCTGAGACTGTTTTCTCGTGACACATTGTACTTTATGTTACTGGTAAAATTTGGTCGATACATTTAGTATTTAATTGTGAAAACACCAAAATTTAGGGGAAAAAAATAAAAATAAAAAAATTTGCATTTTTATAGATTTTAATCTATCGTCTTGTAAGACAGATAGTAATACCATACAAAATAGTTACTAGTTAACATTTCCCATATGTCTACTTTAAAAGGATCTTCAAAAAAACAATGGCAACATATTTTTCTAGGACGTTACAAGGCTTAGAACTTTAGCAGAAATTTCTCACATTTTCCAGAAAATTTCAAAAGGCCATTTTTACAGGGGCCAGTTCAGAGAGGCCTATACAATACAAACTCCCATAAGTCACCTATTTTAAAAACTGCACCGCTCAAAGTATTCAAAACAGCATTTAGAAAGTTTCTTAATCCTTTAGGCGTTTCACAAAAATTAAAGCAAATTAGAGGCGAAAGTTACAAGTTTCTTTCCTGCAGAAATTCATTTTTAATACATTTTTTCTGTAACACAGAAGGTTTTACCAGAGAAACGCAACACAATATTTATTGCCCAGATTCTGCCATTTTTAGAAATATACCACACATGGCCCTATTGTGCTACTGGACTGAAGCACAGGCACCATGTCAGTTTTGAAGAGGTCTTGTCATGCCAAAATAAAGGAAACACCCCACAATGAATTTATCTAGAGGTGTAGTGAGCATTTTGACCCCACGGGTGTTTCATAGATTTTAATAGAATTTGAAAATTAAAAATGTAGCTTTTTTCCAATAAGATGTCGTTTTAGCAAAAGAAAAACAAAAACAAAAAAACAACAAACCAACAATTTCCACAAGGAAGAAAAAAAATGCACCCAAATATTTGTAGAGCAACTTCTCCGGAGTACGTAAATACCCCATATGTGGTCATAAACTGCTGTTTGGGCACACAGAGAGCTGGAAGGGAAGGAGCGCAATTTGGCTTTTGGAGTACAGATTTTGCTGGATTGGTTTCTCGGCACCATGTCGCATTTGCAAAGCCCCTAAGATAACAGTACAGTGGAAACTCCCCAAAAGTGACTTCATTTATGAAACGAAAGCCCTTGAGGAATTCATCTAGGGGTGTTGCGAGCATTTTGACCTCACAGGGCTTTCATAAATTTTATTCGAATTTGGACGTGAAAATTACAAATTTTAATTTTTTCCAATAAGATGTCGCTTTAGCTAAAAAAATTAAATTTCCAAAAGGAATAAAGAAAAAGCACTCCAAAGCAATTTCTCCCAAGTACAGCAATACACATATATGGTCATAAACGGCTGTTTGGGCACACGGCAGAGCTAAGAGGAGAAGGAGAAAAAACCCCTGTGGTACCAAAATAGTGTCAAATCCCCAAAGTGACTCCATTTGGGAAACTACATCCCTTGAGGAATTCATCTAGGGGTGTAGTGAGCATTTTGACCCCAGTCGACTGCACTATTGATTCCGTTCAAAACAACGGAACACTTTCACAACGGTGACAAACGAACACCATTAGCAAAGTTTCCGTCACCATTGAGGTCAACGGTGATGCTAACGGAAGCTAAGGTTTCTGTTTGCCTTTCCGTTGAGGGGTTCCCCCGACGGAAAGCTCAGACGGAACCCCTCAACGGAGAGCAACGCTGATGCGCCCTTAACCCCTTAGTGACCAGCCTATTTTAGGCCCTAATGACCAAGCAATTTTTTTTTCCGTTTTTCTGTAGTCGCATTCAAAGAGCTATAACTTTTTTTATTTTTCCGTCTACATAGCTGTATGAGGACTTGTTTTTTGTGGGATTAGTTGTACTTTTTAATGGCACCATTTTAGGGTACATATAATGTTTTTGCATCATCGCTTTCCAAGAGCCGTAATTTTTTTATTTTTCAGTCAATGTAGTGATTTTTTGGGTTTGTTTTTTTGCGGGATGAAACATAGTTTTGATTGGTACGGTTTTGGGGTACACGGGACTTATCGATTAACTTTTATTATGACTTTTTTGGGGGGGCAATGGAAAAAAATAGCAATTTTGCCATTGTTTTTTGCGTGTTTTTTTTTACCTTGCAGTTTAAAATACATATTAACTTTATTGTTTGAGTCATTACGGTCGCGGCAATACCATATATGCGTACTTTAATTGTATTTTTTTACTAAATAAAACCACTTTTTATGGGGAAAATTTTTTGTATTTTTTTACTGTAATTTTTATGAATAATTTTGATTTCACATTACTTTCCTTCTTTTTTTAGTCCCACTAGGGGACTTTACCATGCAATCTTCAGATCGCTGCTATAATGCTTTTGTATACTTAGTATACCAGAGCATTATTGCCTGTCAGTGTAAATCTGACAGGCAATCTATTAGGATATGCCTCCAGCATGTCCTAATAGGCATGTGCCCAGGGCAGACCTGGGGGCTTTTATCAGCCCCCCGGCTGTCATGACACCCCATCGCAGGCCCCCCATCGCATTTGCGGGTCACTGATGGATGACAGAGGGAGCTCACTCCCTCTGTAAACAAGTCAAATGCCGTGGTCGCTATAAACGTCGATTGCGGGCGTTGGAGAAGGAGCCTGGCTGTCAGACAGCCGAGCCCCGGCTCCAGCCTGCACGGGATACCCATGAAAAGGCGGCGGCCTAGCCTAAGACCCTTTAGTGACCGCCGTGAAAAGGCGTATTGGTGGTCACGAAAGAGTTAAAATGGTTCTCCCGGGTATAGCGATGCCATATATGTGAAAGTAAACAGCGGTTTTGGCACACTGTAGGGCTCAGAAGGGAGGAAGCGCCATTTGGCTTTTGGAGCACGGACTTTGCTTGGTAGTAGTTTTGTTTGGAGTTTTACTGGTATTTAAGTTTATAATGTGGGGGGCACATGTAAGCTGAGAAAAGTATATCAGGGGCATAGTTAGGTGGTATAATAAGGTAGAAAAATAAAATAATCCATAGATGTGTGTTACGCTGTGAAGCAAGCCTTTAATGCACAGGCCAGTGTCACAATAATAAATAGTGTCCTTTCTGATCTCCCTTTTAGTACACACTTTGCACCTTTGCAGTTTAGGGAATTTTGCTGGGAAAGTGTTGTCCTGGTATATTCCAGGCACCCTCGTTTCCAGCAGATATGTTTGAGCCCTCTTGAAACAAAAAGAAAAGTTCCCCTCGGGCCTGCACAACTGCATATTTTTACTTTCCTGACTTATGGGAGTCTTAACTTATTTAATTAATTTTTTTAGTCGTAGTGGTATGAGGACTGTTTCTTTGCGGGATGAGCGGTCGTTTTTATTGGTACCATTTTGGGGGTACATGCAACTTTTTGATCACTTTTTATCCTATTTTGGGAGGCAATGTGACTAAAAAAAACTGCAATTCTGGCACAGTTTTTCAGGTATTTTTTTATACAGCGTTCACCATTTGTTATAAATTACACGTTAACTTTATTCTGTGGGTCACTACAATAACGGTGATACCAAATTTATAGCACTTTTTAGGTTTTACAACTTTTTCCACAATAAAATTACTTTTGTAAAATTAATATATATTTTTTCCTGTCGCCATGTTGTGAAAACCATAACTTTTAAATTTTTTGGTCAACTGAGCTGTATGAGGGCTTGTTTTTTGCAAAACAAGCTATAGTTTTTATAGGTACCGTTTTTGGATACATGTGACTTTTTATTCCAATTTTTGGAAGGCAAAAGTGACCAAAAAACAGCAATTTTGGCATGGTTTTGTTTTTTACGGCGCTCACCATGCGGGATAGATCATATTTTTATAGTTCAGGCCGTTACGGACGTGGCTATACCAAATATGTATGGTTTATTTATTTTCAATAATAAAAGGACTTGCTAAGGGAAAAAGGGCAATTGTGTTTTATTTTATTACTTGAAACTTTTAATTTTAGTTTTTACTCTTTTTTAGTCCCACTAGAGGACTTGAAGGTCCAATTATCTGATTTGTGTTATAATACATTGCACTACCTATGTAGTGCAATATATTAGAACTGTCAGTCGTTCACTGACAGCAAGCCGATTAGGCTCTGCCTCTGGGTAGGGCCTAATCCACTTCCATAAAGTCAGAACAAGAGGCCATTGTTAGGCCTCCTGTTGCCATAGCAGCAGTCGGCACCCCTGCGATCGCATGGCAGGGCTGCTGAATTGCTACAAACCACTAAGATGCAGCGATTACTTTCAATTGCTGCATCTAAGGAGTTAATAGCAGTGATCGGAGCTAGACACCGGTGCCTGAAGTTACAGCAGGGTGTCAGCTGTAACATATAGCGGACACCAGCCGGACACAGGCTCAGCTTCTGAGCCTGCGTCAGCTTGCCGTCGGTACCGGAAGCGCCTTTTAGGCCATAATCGCCTTCCATACTAGACAGACCAGGAGGCCAGTGTTAGGTCTCCGGTCGCCATTGCAGCCATTGGCACCCCGGCGATCTAGTCTCTGGGGTGGCGATTAGCTGCAAACACCTTAAATGCAGCAGTCACTTATGTCTGCTGCATTTAAGGGGTTAAAGGCGGGGACTGGAGCGAACTTCGGTCCCCACCATTACAGCAGGGTGTCAGCTGTAACATACAGCTGACACCCGGGGATGATGGCATGGACTCAGCTTCTGAGCCAGTGCCATCTATTTGTCGTAAGTATACGACAAATTGCGGAAAGCACTAGCTTATCATGATATGATGTATACTCATGACAAATGTCGGGAAGGGGTTAAAACAACAACTGACTCTGTAACATGACTCCATTTATACTTCATGAGCATTGACTTCATACTTGTCTGATGGTATAACAGTTATGTTGAGCAAAACGTTAAATCTTTGTAGATGTAGAATACCCGGCAACAGAGAAGAACTAGGTCAAGACAATTGAGGGAAACCTGATGCTTTACACGAATGACACCAAAAGTTTGCCTGAATCCAGCAGTTGTAAAGTCCCAAGTCCACAACTTCAAGTCATCTTTTCACAAGTACAAAAAGATGCTCTTTCTTTACGATCAAGTGTTTCTGGAAAGAGCTTCAACTTGACCAGCTTGGCACTCTAGCATAAGCTTTGAGTTGGCATACTTTCTAAGCTTTTTGTGCCAGGAAGAATTCAGCCTAATGAGGGCTGGAAGCAAACTTTAGCAGCAATAAAATAAAAAAAAAAGCCAAAAACTGGGATTAAGCTCTAAACAAATGCAAGAACATTTAGAAATGAAAGGGGTTGTCCACTTTCAGCAAATTAATGTTATTTTTTGTATAATTAAAAGTTAAAATTTTTCAATATATGTTTAATTCCTCATGGTTTTTAAGATCTCGGCTTATTCTCATTCAGTTGGAACATTCATAGTTTACTTCCAGTGGATAAAATTCTGTCCAGAGTCATGTGATGGACACACAGGTGCACATGTCGTTACAGTTACAGTATGTGTATCACAGCTGTGTCTTCTAACGATCCCAGCACCTGTGTGTCCATCACATGACCATGGACAGAAGGTTATCCACAGGAAGTAAACAATGAATGTTAATACTGAATAACAACAAGCAGAGATCTGAAAAACCGTGAGGAATTAATACAGAAAGAAAATTGTAAAATTGTATAACTTTAATACAAAAAAATTAATTTGCTGAAACCGACAACCCCTTTAAATTGTTTCCCGAAGCAATCATAAAAAAAAAAAACAAAAAAAACAAACAGAACTCCATTATTTTCAATAGTTTATGCACGTTTACATTAAAGATATGCCAGCGCTAAAGATCCATTCCATGGGTATGTTTGGTTGGACATTAAGTGATGGCAAGATCAGGCAAAGATCTGAGGAAAATGAATACATAAGCTATTTTCCTAAATAAAAAGGAAGTAATACTATTAATATTGTAGTGGTGCCACTTAAGTGGCCATGTCATTGACCTGATAACGCAACATGTAATTGCTATAAGCATTAACGGTGTCAATTATTATTCTAAATTAAGAAGATTATCATCAGGCTATGAAACATAACAGTAAGTAGACTACCACTGATGTTTTGGGGTCACCCGACTGCAGAAACAGCTTTTAAAGGAACCAGTAGTGATCTCTAATAACTACATTGGACCACATTTATATAAAGGCCATGATGAAAGGTTATGAGGATAGGCAAGAAACAATTCAGTACTATTAATACAGAAGTTGCAGCTCTAAAATAGTATGTAAAGTGGCCCACAATAGGTAACCGAGTCTGAACAATTTTACGTTCAGCAGATTAATAACTAACAGAAGAAAAAAAACCTTCAGTCCTAGGAGACATTCATGCTTCTCCTGCACTCTTGAGCTTGAATCAATTTTCTTTCAGTCGATAACTAGCGCAAAGGTTCTAACCTTCATTTGTGCTCCAAATACTCGATTGGGGATGTAGAACACATACCAATTAAGCAATTCAGCTAAAAGAAGGAGGCCATGAATCAGCGGAGCTCCTCTTCCAGCCCGCGGGGATGGTAGGTTAGAAGCTTGGGGAAAAGGTAATTTATTGAGCTTAATACTTTGCGAAATGTTCTCATGATAATAAGATTGTAAGATCATTTTAATATCTGGAGTCATGTTGAAAAGGTCATTTCTCATCTTTTTACACCTACCTTAGTCCTGTAAATTAGATCTATTCAAACAGAAGGCAGGGATTTCTATCTGACATCTTTCTAATACATGGATAATGTATGAAAAGAGATATTATACAGGAGTCCACTAAAATGTAGATTTTCAGGCTTATGGCTCATGCACATGGCTGTACTACAGCTCCGTGCAGGAACTGTATATTTAGTACCTAGGGCAAGATCAGATTCCATCGTGGGAGATCAAAAAGGCATTCCTAATCTTCAAGAATGGGATACAAGGGGCGTGGCCTACATACCTGCCTGAATGGCCACGTTTTTACAGAGCTCCGCTGGGACTGGAGAATCCGGCTGCATCTACGGCGTTGCATCCTCCCAAGCTCCCTGAGAGGGTCACGTCACTTGAACGTAAAGTGGATCTATGGCATCAAAAGTGTGATGACCTTGAGAATAGGCTTCGTCGCAATAATGTGAGAATCTTGGGATTCCCAGAAAGGGAGGAGGGTGTCAATCCTGCTGAATTCCTGGAGCGCTGGTTTCGTGATACGTTCCCGGAGGCGACATTCTCTACAGCCTTTGCAATCGAGAGGGCTCACCGAGTCCCGGCCGGAATGCCTGCACCTGGGGCACCTCCTAGACCACTACTTGCTGGAACGCTCAACTGGAATCGAATTCTTCAGCTTGCCGGGAGGAAACAAGATATCATATATGAGAACGCCAATATATCCTTGTTTCCTGACTTCTCAGTGGAGCTCCAAAAGAAAAAAGAGCTACTTTTGTTTCCGTCAAGCGCCGTCTCAGAGAAGCCAACGTCCCTTACCCCATGGCTTATCCGGCCCGCCTTCGTGTGGTGGACGGTAGAGTCTCATTTTTTTCACGGCTCCCTTGGAGGCGGTAGAATGGATCATGAGACGCCCTGCCCCTGCTGGACATTGAATGCTTGAACATGCCGATACTGCCTTATGTATGACTTAATCCAGAATTTTGTTTTTAACCCTACCTCACACAATGATATTTCTGCACCCGAATCTACATTCCACATTACATATTTGTCTGAATTGCTAACTTACAGCTTAGCCTTTTGTGGTTCATATCCATTGCATGTCTTTTTTTTACAGATTCAGATGGAACAAACATGGTCTTCCTTATACTCGCTGACAATGTGCTTGGGCATAGTGTGTATGCCCTTGCTTACTTTGTTGTAGGGTGTTGCCAATGCCTCATACCAGAGAGGCATTATAATATAATATCATACTTGTTTGCCTTTAGTTACGAGAGAGCTGTGATAGGTTTGCGTTGCACCTCCTTTTTCTTCCTTTGCAACACAAACACCCCTATACTTGACCACAACTGGTTTTAAACAATTCTATGCTTGTTTTTTGTTCCTTCTAGTTACTGCACATGTGTACGATCTACTTTCTTCCTTTGCAGGGTGTATAGTGTCACCGCTGTGGAGTCCGTCCCCAGTAGAATACACTACTTTACAGGAGCTGGGGGGGGGGACGACCTGGTGGAGCTGTTATCTTATCCTGTTGATCTAATTAACTCTTATCCGCATGGCTAATTTAAAATTACTGAGCTGGAATGTTAGAGGTATGGGTAACCCAAGGAAAAGAATCGCTCTCTTCTTGTAGGTGAGGAGACTTGCACCACGGATTTTGTGTCTGCAAGAGACTCATTTGACCTCTGATACTACAAAATATCTGTCTAAACCGTGGATACAGTGGTCTGGCCAATCTACTTTTACATCTTATTCTAGAGTGTCAATACTGATCCATAGAAACTTGAGATGGGAAACTACACTAGTTCAAGGAGACTCTGATGGTAGATATGTATTTGCCGATGCCTACATCAACTGTGTTCCATATGTGATCATGGGTGTATATAAATACCCCAACTGCCGGTATGTCCCTCCTCCACCAGGCTGCCCTCTTTGCGGTCCAACACCCTGAAGCGAGGGTTATATGGATGGATGACTGTAATATGAGTCTAGACCCCATGTTAGATAGAATGCAGGTCAACCCTGTCCTTAGGGATATTGCCTCAGACTTAACCACTCTGCAAAAACTTCTCGATGAGGTAGGGTGGTTGGACCTTTGGAGACACAGTAACGACAGACTGTATTCCTGTCATTCAGCTGGCAGACATTCCCTATCCCGCATAGATTATGCCTTTGGTACAACCTCAGTCTCCACAGTGGTGATAGAAATATATTAATGATGTGTGAGGATTATCCCATCATTCACCACTGTGTATAGACCTACAATTATCTAGCAGTGGATAAGTATCCAGCTGGAGGGTTCACCCCTTCTGGCCCAAGCTTATCGGAGAGCAGGACAGGATAACTGACCAACTTAATAATTTCCTTGACCTCCACCCGGAAAACACCAATCCTGACTTGCTATGGGGTACACTGAAAGCGTATTTGCGAGGATGCCTAAGGTCCACAATATCCTTCATTAAAGGGAATGTGTCGCTTTTTTTTCTTTTGTTAAACGGTTAGTATATAAATGATTACACATTGTTCTAATTTTTTCACAAGTCAGGAAATATTATAAATTAGATTCTAATTTATAACATTTCCATGTGCTGGTCACTAGAGGGAGCAATTCCCAAAATTGCAGCATGGGCATGTGGTAAAGCAACCTCATTGCTTTATGCTGAAAAATTGGAGAAGACACACTCGCTCTAGTGTCCTCAAACAATCCCCCCGCCTTTATCCTGGCTAGTGCCAGGAGAAAGGAGGGGGTTGAATGTTCAAACCTCCTACACTGTGTGCCGCCATTTTTTGAGCGAATGCACAGTGTAGGAGGATTAGATACAGTGGTAATCAGACAGTATAACACGAACATACACACATCACATACACAAACATAACTTACCTGCTCCTGCCGCCGCTGTTGCTGCCGCTGCCTCCGCTGCCTCCGCTCCTAGTCCTTGCTTCTGAACATATGGACGGAAGCCGCGACCGGAAGTAGTCATCTTACTGTCCTGCCGCGGCTTCCAGTCCACATGAAAATGGCGCCGGATGTCGCTCTGCCGAAGACTTTCCTCTTGGACTGTGTGGAAGCGGCGCATGCGCCATTCCCACACAGACGGCGTACGCTATAGTGAATGGAACGGCTCCCGTTCGCATTCTCTATGGGGATGTATGTGCCGAATTCCATCTCTGTATATGTCGTTAATCGACACATACAGAGATGGAAAAAAAAAATGGCAGCCCCCATAGAGAAGTAAAAGAAAGAAAAAAAGTACAACACAAAAACACAAATAAATAAAATGTATTTTAATGACATACTAAAAGCAATAACATAAAAAAATATTTTTTCATGACACCTTCCCTTTAATAAGGAATCTGCTAGACATGAGTAGAGCTTGGCTAGAGATTGTGCAGATAAGGAAAGGGAATTCATTGCACATCCCACATTGTCCAACAAACAAAAGCATGGCTACAGGCGGGACGTCAGTACCTTACACACTTGCATGAAAAGGCACAGAGAAAATAGTTTATTTTACTTAAAGAGGCTCTGTCACCACATTATAAGTGCCCTATCTCCTACATAAGGATATGGGCGCTATAATGTAGGGGACAGCAGTGCTTTTTATTTAAAAAAAACGATCTGTTTTCACCACTTTATTAGCGATTTTAGATTTATGCTAATGAGTTGCTTAATGCCCAAGTGGGCGATTTTTTACTTTAGACCAAGTGGGCGTTGTACGGAGGAGTGTATGACGCTGAGCAATCAGCATCATACACTTCTCTCCATTCATTTAGGCAGCACATAGGGATCCTCTTAGATCGCTATGTGCTGTCTTATACTAACACATTAACGATACTGAAGTGTTTAGACAGTGAATAGACATTCCACGGGATGTCTATTCACAATCTCTGCACTTCGTTACTCTGTCTGTGGTAGTTACAGCAGAGGAAGCATAATCTCGCGAGATTACACTGTAGATGGCACAGTAATATTTCGTTCACCAAGGTTACCTCTCCTCGGTCCGTATACACAAAATGGGACGACTTTCTCACGATAGAAATAATCGTTGTGACAAACCGCATGCCGACTTCTGGCACATGGCATGGGAGTGTTCCTACATTAGCTCCTTCTGGTCTGAGGGGATCTCTTTATTGTCCAGTGTTCTTATGATCCCAGTACCACATACTCCTCAGGTATGCCTATTGGGTATCCTGGATGTATCATCATGGCCACACCAAATGTGCATTTTCCTACGCGAATCACTGTTTTTGGCAAGAAAAGCAATACCAATCAGATGGATGGGTATTCACTTTCCCTCAGTCCATCGATGGAAAAAAACGAGTTAATACTGCAATACCTTTTGAGAAGGTGGTGTATAAAAACCAGAGGCTGTTCCAGGAAGTTCGTGAAAGTCTGGGGTGCGTGGTGTGAATCGCCAATAACTCTTTTTTCCCCCTGAATATTTGAGAGCTGGACTCTCTTCTAGTTAGGTGCCTAGGTTGAAGCCATGGTTCGAATGTACATATATTGTAAAGTAATTTGTACTGCCTAATTACTACTGAATTGCTTGATAGAGTCTCATGCTTCAAGTTTGAATTGTATCTTCTTACTGTGAGCACTTAGGCTGGGTTCACACGACCATGTTACGTCCGTAATGTACGGAACGTATTTCGGCCGGAAGACCCGGACCGAACACAGTGCAGGGAGCCGGGCTCCTAGCATCATAGTTATGTACGATGCTAGGAGTTCCTGCCTCGCTGCAGGACAACTGTCCCGTACTGTAATCATGTTTTCAGTACTGGACAGTAGTTCCACGCAGAGGCAGGGACTCCTAGCGTCGTACATAACTATGATGCTAGGAGCCCGGCTCCCTGCACTGTGTTCGGTCCGGGTCTTCCGGCCGAAATACGTTCCGTACATTACGGACGTAACATGGTCGTGTGAACCCAGCCTTACACTGTATGTTATGATTGTCACATGTGCAGAAATGTTTGACATGTTTTTAATGCTTGTTGCAATACTCTATATTGTACCGAATTTCTTCAATAAAACGAATTTAAAAAAAAGAATGGGATACAATCTCATTCTATTCACTAAAGGGGGTTTTACACTGGGCGATCATCTGGCAGACAAGAGTTCATAGAGCACTCGTTGCCGATAATTGCCCTGTGTAAAAAAGGCAGCGATCAGAAGATGAACGAGCAAACGCTCGATCATCTGCTGATCGTATCATTTAAAAAAAAGTGAAATATTATCGTTGTCGGCAGTACATCTCCCTGGAAACAGGGAGACGCGCTGCCGACATGATAATAATGTATGGGGACGAGCGATCGGAGTATTGACCGCTTAAATATATTGCTTAAAACAGCCATCTATATTAGCCGTAACAGTGGTAAGGTGTGTTAGGTCCACAGCTGAACGATTAAAGCAGTGGTTTCAATCTACAAGGATCTCTCTATGTCACAGAACTGTATGTGAACAGTAATTTATGAATAAGGGACCATGACAACGCAGGATCGTAGTTTCTCAGCATCTGACTGAAATACCAACTCTCAATATGGGCAGTAAAAGAGTAATATGTCAGCTGGTGGAGTTATCCATTAGTGACAATAAGGCATCTTATTTTTTATATTGAACATGGTGCCGCAAATGCTTGGCTGAAATGCTAGTCATAAGAAGATTACAATGATCTGGATTTCTTTGCTATCTGCTAAATATAGGATGAATAGTCATGGGAATCACTAAACTAGTAGCACATGCTTTTTTACGCTTTGGAGGTGAAAAGGTCAGAGCATGCCACATTATTGTTTAAAAATTAGGGTTTATAATTAACCGGTCACCCCCACATTCAGCAGTTTGGGTATTGAAAAAAAGAAAGTTAAAGCTATGTTCACACACTGCTGGATCCGTCCTACACGGTGTCCATCATTTTGACAGGAAAAATAGCAGTGCTATTCTGTCAAGTTTGACGGTACGGACAATGAAGGCTTCGAGTGGAGCCTCTGATGGCAGTGTGAAGATAGCCACACTTTCTAGAAGGTTTACAGAAAAACAAGGCACCATATCAGAACTCTACTATATCAATTAACTGAATAAATACATTTTACTAATTAACTTAGTAAATACATTTTACTAATTAACTTAGTATTGAGGAAAATATAATGAATCCATACATTAAATATGATATAAATAAACCAAATATATCAGAGAATTTATTGCTGAGAGACATATTCGGTGGCTCAGTGGCTAGCATTGTTGCCTCGCAGCATTGGGGTCCTGGGTTCGTACTGCAACGTTACTTTCTTGACTTTTAAGTTGCTGTCTAGTACTAAATTTACATTTACGAGCCCATGCCTCCAATTTTACACAAAGGCTTGCTCCATTGCATGCTATATTATAGAGCATTCCAGCACAGCAGCACACAGATTGCCTATGGCCCCATAATACAGACCGGTATGGCTCAATGGGACTCTATACAGTATCCATATACGTAGCAATGACAGTGTCTCAGTGGTTAGCGCTGTTGCTTTACAGAACTGGGATCCTGGGTTTGAATCTGACTAAGAGCAACATACACATGGAGTTTGTACCTTGTTTGGGTGGGTTTCCTTTTGGGTACTCCAGTTTCCTCCTACACGTTAAAAGACATACCCATTGGGGACAGGGACTGATGTGACTAATGACAATGTCTGAACAGCGCTGCAGAATATGTTGGCGCTATATTAGCAAAAGGAATAAATAAATTTACTTGTGCATGAGCCCTAAACTTCCGACGGCAATTCTCTTACCATATGACGAGAAATTGTTTTCAATTAATCGTACCCTAGAGCCATAAATAGGTATCTTAAAGGCAATTCTCCTTTTGGACACAGCAGATTAGGGTAACACAAGCAACCAGTGAATACCCATGTTACTAGATACTGTAGGCAGGTAAGTAAAAGACATTCCAGAAATAAAGTCTTCTCATTACTACATAATGTAAAAGCCACTCAAATGGTTGGATAGTTGTATTCCCACATGGAAGACAATCAAGTCACACAACATTACAAACAAATAGCCACAAGCAATGTTTCCCAAAGTTTAATCAACAAAGTCACTAAAGCAAGCGGCGCAGATAAAATCCAGGATTCCTGACAGAATTACATGTATCTGTATAATCGGATTCCTTCAGTTTCAACGTTCACCCCGACTCAAGTAAGAAGAGCAGGGGTGGGGGATTTGGGGAAAGCTTCATAATAAAGGTTGATTAATTATGCACTGTATCTGGGACTGCATATCATGAAAATCCCATTCTTGTTTACTCAGCTAATTCACTTTTTATGAGTGTTTAGGCTTTAAAGCAAAACAAAGCACTAATTACCCAATTAACGAGCAATTAAGTTACTGCAGCCTAATAGCCTGTACAGTGGCTGCCTTTATGAGCTTGATGGTGAGTTAGAGACCCATTAAACAAATTTATACACAGCTGTAGCAGGCACGACATACCAAGAGATGTTACATTATGCTCTCGGTTTTTTCCTTCACTACACAGCCTGCTTCACTGGGGGAGTTGAGACTAGTTACATTATAATGATCGCAAACCCCCACACCCTTCATTACAGCCTACAAGCAAGCTTATATCAGGACTTCCCAACTGGGAGCAGTGCTGAAAGCAATAGGAATTTACAACCGACAAAGGCCCCGGTGATGTAAATTAAGCGGATCTAAATTATTATGCACTGGTACAACAATGACTTTTTACCATACAGCTGGGGAGTGAAAAAGATACAACCCCACCACCACGGGTATAAACGAATATGTAAATCCTCATGGCACTTTATAACACGGCTTCCATGCATTGCTCAAGAACGAGTGTGTAAAGACAATGCTCCAAAACGTTGTTTCATTGAGACATTTAAAGCTGGTTGGAAGAAAAGTCTATTGACTTTTCAATGTGTATAACTTTTACTACTTGTTTTTACCTTTTGGTTGCACAAGCCTTGTACAGATATTGAGGGTTCACATAGTGGCACAGCCAGCCAACCTCACCAAGGAGCACTAGTTGTATTACTTGTGCCCCATCACACATAGGGAACCTACTTATAAGACAACCAACATAAGAGTAATACTATTCCTATACTATTTTATTATAAACCAAATACATTTGCTGTTTTTTTTAAGGCTTAATCCACCTGTTGATATTGGAATTATTATAATTGATCAGTGATCAAAAACAAATACAACCTGACATTCTCTCTTTGGCTTTTTGCCATATGGCACACATAAGAAGGTATAGGGCTGTCCTAATCAGAGAAGACTTCCAGAAAGTACCTGCGAGATAATGAGAATCTGATTTTTGTTTAAGCTGTTATAGACGCGCGTGTCAGATTTTGAATGCAATATTCTTTTCCTCATTAGCACATTTCCCATGTAGACCTTCAAATGCGCTAATAATTAATGAGTCTATGTCAGAAAATGAATAAAAGATGCCTCTGATGCTTCACTGTATGCTGCTGACCTTTCACAGTGTCTACTGTATTAATATATTCTTGTGTTGTCAAGATTCAAAGAGCTAACTGACTCATGAATTATTTATCAACACAAAAAGTCTTAACCAGAAACAGTGTTAACATTAATTTCTAACCCTCTGTGTCACAGTAAAGCCTGCCTGCGCTTCATAATTGAATTTTACTTTTAGTCATGTAATCGGGGAAGCCATTGGTGCTGCTCGTAGAGTCTGAAGCAAGACCGGGTTGCCAGCCGGAGAGGTCCTAACGTGTAGATTATATCTGCGGTGTTGTTGACAGAAGCCTAACACCTCATCCATCTTACAGGGTTTCACAGGGCAAACTACACAAATGCATCACAATTACAACGTCGTTTTATTACAACTTCAATATGGTCCATGAACCTGCCTCATAGAGGAAAAAATACGGAGCTATGCTCTAAAGGACATTTCTACCTGAAATAAAGAAAAAAACGTCCCCAGTAAATAAGTCTTTGCTTTTTCTTCTGTCAAGTTACAAAAATGTTTTGAACCATTTCTTAGTAATAGCCATTCATAGCCGCCATGACTGCGCTTATACCTGCAATATGAGCTGTGTGACAATCTTTATAACTAGGTAGATTTATTATTTAGGCTAGGGCTACACAGTGACTTAAAGAGGCTCTGTCCCCACATTATAAGTGGCCTATCTTGTACATGATGTGATCGGCGCTGTAATGTAGATTACAGCAGTGTTTTTTAGTTAGAAAAACGATCATTTTTGACGGAGTTATGACCTATTTTAGCTTTATGCTAATGACTTTCTCAATGGACAACTGGGCGTGTTTTACTATATGACCAAGTGGGCGTTGTACAGAGGAGTGTATGACGCTGACCAATCAGCGTCATACACTTCTCCCCATTCATTTACATTGCAGACAGCGATATAGCTATATCTCTATGTGCAACCACATAAACACACTATAACATTACTGCAGTGTCCTGATAATGAATATACATTACCTCCAGCCAGGACGTGATGTGTATTCAGAATCCGGACACTACAGCACAGCAAGAATAATCTCGTTTGAAATGACAGTTTACAGCGCAATTTCGCGAGATTACGCTTCCTGTGCTGCAGTGTCGGGATTGTATTAGCGAAGCGTCAGGATTCTGAATACACATCACGTCCTGGCTGGAGGTAATGTATATTCATTGTTTTTCTAAATAAATAAAAAACGTTGCTGTAATCTACATTACAGCGTGGATCACATCATGTACAATATAGGCCACTTATAATGTGCTGACAGAGCCTCTTTGAGATTACAATGTCGGGCTGCTAAAATCACAAATAATCTTAGTGAATGTGGTTGCACTGAAATGCAGCAGGTTTGGATTTCTGCCGACTGTCGTGTCGCAGTCACGGTAAGCTGCAGGTCGCAACGCGACCACATTCACAGTCATTAGCTGTGATGTAGCAGAGAAATACTGCGATCTTATGTCACGCGGCCATAACTCGCCATGTAGCCCTAGCCTTAGGAGTGTTTGAAATGGTTGGATCACAATAATAGTGGCTGCTACTACTCTCAATGTTGAGTAAAACACTTAAAAACTTGATAGAAAAACAGCTCAAGCACCTGTATTTCATTTTTTCTTTTTATTATTTCAGGCTACATTTTTTGTATTACATTTTGCATATACGCTGGAAAAGCCTTGCAACATATACATTAAAAGGGGTTATCTGACTTAACATAACAAAAAAACCAATATCCACCTCCCCCGCTGATCCAGCATAGTAGGGCACATGATCGCTGAGACGACTGACCCGCTGCAGCAGTAACGTGCCAGCCAATGGTAAACAAAGACCAGGGTTGGGGCACTGTACCAGCAAAGGATCGGAGAGGTAAATATATTTTTTATCTTAGCATATTTGCTGCTGTTATTCTTCAGAAAGTGGCATCCATCACCAATAGACTATTTTGGTATCAGTTTATGAATTGCTCTTAACATATACATTAAACAAATGCCTGTGACTGATGTCATATAGTGTTAAATACTGCGCGAAGTAAGGTTTTTACAGGATCCTGTTGTATGGAATAGCGTAGACCACTACGCTATTCCATATTTCTTTTTTGCGGTATACCGATGTATATCTGCCCGAAGTCACTCTTTTATCCTCTGTCGGGCTATGGACAAGTTAAAGTCTAGAGCATTCCTGGCGCATACACAAAGCATAGGGAGAAAACGTGTGTGTGTGTATAGGGCCTTAGGTGCCCATTTTTGGAAATTTACCAAATAGGACCATAACTTAACTGGTTCCCGACTGCTGGCTGTGTTTTTATGGCCAGCGGTCAGGGTCCTTAAAATCCACGTCATAGACTTTTTACGGCTCAGGTTTTAACTTGCTGCACGAGCGATCGGGCAGCTGAATGTCGGGTCTCCGGCTGTCAGTGACTGCCGGGTACCCTGAAGAGAAGATAGAAGCAGCTTTCGCTGCTTCTGTCTTCTCTGATCACTTGTACACAGCGCTCAATGAACGCTGTGTATAGGAATAAAGGCAGCGGCCGCGCCGCTGTCTCTATTGCTCCCGGTGTTCATGTGACTGGTCACATGATTGCCGGGTGCCATTCGTGACAGACTGCTGCTGGGTCTTACTAGACCCATCACAGCCTTATTAGTGACAATCATCACTATGAGAGGGCTGATTTCCCCTGTAACTGGGGCTGCTGTGCATGGTGTAAAAAAAAAATAAAAAAATAAAATATATATATATATATATATATATATATATTCCCCAAAGGTCTTTTCTGACCTTTGAGGGACAGACCATAGTAATAAAAAAATAAAAGTAAAGTAAAGTGCAAAAACAAAATTAATAATAAATACACATAAAATACCCAACCCAAAAAAAACGTTTCCCACCCCCCACCGGCCAATCATTGTCATAACTCTAGCCCGGACCCAATTACCCTAATATAGACATGTAATATATTAAAATTTACGGTAGACAATGACTATCACAAATAAAAGGTCTATTTTTGGGTAAAACTATGTTATTACCAAAAAAAATAGCTGAAAAGTAAGAGCGCTTATTTTTTTACTATTATTTTCAAACTTTAAGAATACAAATTCCAAAATAGCAAAAATGATGTGTATAAAAACGATAAAAAAAAAGAAACCTGCATGGTCTACGGAAAAAACATTGCAAAAATCATGTCGCTAGCCCAACAAATAAAAAAGTTATAGCCATTTAACGAACGTGTGCTAAAAATGGCTAAAAGGTGTCTAGTCCTGAAGGCACAAAATAGCCCGGTCCTGAAGTGGTTAAAGAAATTCAATTAGGAATGCCCAGGTATTCAAGTATAGGAACATCACAGACTTGGTTAATAACAGGAACTTAATTGCCACACGTCAGTATGATACAAATATAATGTTGGCGGTCACAGACGTCTTCCTCCCCGGAGATGCCTGCACATGCGGCCGTCCTGTCGAGACCACTAGGATGTGCACGCAAGCTCATTCCTGGCCTTAAAGGGCCAGCACGCACACATGTTAAAGATTTGACTGTTTGCTCCCAGATCACCCTGGACTAGAAGAATGGCCCTGCCCCTTCACTCATTGCTTGAGCGTTGTTGTGTTTTCCCTTGTCAGTCTAGCAAATGGTCCCTTGATGTTTTCCTGTTCCCAGTGTTCCCGTTCCTGCTACCTGTATCCTCTATCCCGTGCTGCCTTGTTCAAGTGCCTTAAAGAGTTGGAGTCGTGCCGTATTATGCCATGCCTGGTGTCTGCTGCCAAGGTCCCATCTGATCCTAGCCATCGCTACTGTCTGGTCTATCACAGGTACCCTTGCTCGGACTATAGACTTTACTTGGTACCCTGTTTGGCCAGCCGCTATCCCGCTACGGCGGTACGGCCCAGTGGGTCCACATACCCACATATCGTGACAACCAATAGTCATTAAACAACAAGTGTACTCTATATTTAGCAAACATCTAACTGTAGCTGTTTTTGTACAAGTCACCATGACTGCAGGTGGTAGCACATTACATAGTTTCCTCTCCCATATGTTCGATATGTCATCACTATGACTGGTGTGCTAGGAAGAGATTTCCTATTCACCTCTGCATATTCCTAATATTAAACAAAGTATGGTTAAAAGATTTGCTCATAGAACTCAGAGTGTGTTGTGCCAAGATGAAACAAAGTATCCATGTAAATTACTGTCAAAATACTGGCCCATGTTACTTTCTGGGTGAAAATCTATGGCAATAATGAGTGGTGGATTATAAAGGCAAACTTAAATCTAACTTTCTGCATAAGAAACAGTGGAGCTAAGCTGGCCATACACATTAGATAAAAGTTGTCCAAACTTGGCCCATTCTTTGTTCCCGCTGGAGATAAGTTGCTGCCAAAGATGCCACTCTACATTAAATTAAACATGCATATTTCGCATATATGCATGCCGCTGGTGGAGAATATATATAGTTTATCCATAGCATCTGTTATGGCAAAAAAAAAAAAGAAAAAGGATGCTAATGAATCATAAAAGATAGGATGCAGGTGGAGCAATTTTGTTGTTTACCTATGCTTGTCTGTATGTATGTAATCTATGTATAGTTCCCAATAGACAAATAGCACACCTATGGATGAGCAGATATAAACATTCAACCTGCTTTCTCCTGCAGAGGATTTCAGCAGTTTACAGCTTTACATATAAGATCTGCTACTTAGGCCATAAAATTGTGTTTAGTAAAATAGCAGCAAAATGCAACGGACACTGCCCCTTTAAGTAGTAGACTGGAACAGCAAGTCAAGATAAAAGTGAACAGCTTAAGGGGCTTAAGAAGCATCAAACTATAGTGTTTCAAAACTAATGGCAGTGCCTTTCCTGGCTCCCTGAGCACATATTTTAAATATGTATAATAAAAATGTGCACAGCTGCCAACTGCAAAGCAAAGCACAAATCCACTAAATACAGCTATGAAAAGGTCTTAGTGAAGTCCGCAAAATAAGGTTTAGGGAACAAATCCACTGGCTGCAAATTATCAGAGGGTAAATGTTACCCCTGCAAAGCCTAAGATAACCATGGCACTGGGGAACTTTAAAAATGTCCCCACCTTCTAGTGCTAAATTCCATAAAGCAGACTTTTTCCAAGTGCTGGAAACACTTTCAAATAATGACCATCTGTTCACTTAAATCTCCTGCCAAGATTGGAATTTATTAGCTGTCCATAGCTGCTTCGCTGCTCCGGCAGGAGAGAGGTTAAGCACTTACAGGAGGCTCCAGCACACGGAGAACGACCTGATCCCAAACTGATTTGTCCAGGGCGGCTGCACAAATGGAAAACTGGTGGCAAAGCCAACTGGAAGCTGAGAAGTCTATACTGCAGCACAGAAAATAAGGTTTTAAAATGAGTGATATGTTGGGACTGACTTTTCAGGCCAACCAGACTCGGCAGAAGATTTAATCCCGCAATTACAAATCATATGTCATGGCAAGTGATATTAAACCGCTAACTTCCATGAATGTGCTTCCACTATGTTCTGCCTAATTCTCTGCTAGGTTCACATGCTGGAGCCTCCATCGCAAATCCGGTGAAAAATACTAGACAAAATAGCGCAGCACTCTGTACGATTTTGTCTGGCAAAACGACAGACACCAGGACAGAAACCCGACAGAACCCATTAAAGTCAATTGGTTATGTCAGGGGCCGTTGGCTGTTCGGCTCCTATGACAACAACAAACTCAAAACCCAGCCTAAGAAGTGAATAAAGAAACTTGCTTGCACTACAGGGGAAAAAGGCAGTCCAATGGAAATCAGAGATGCCTGCCAAAATACATGTTGGATCTTAACGCTAATACAGGATGCAAACGGGAATTAGATCTAGCGTCTGTTCAGGTAAAAAAAAAAATACTAGGCCAAGTCTGCTTTACACTACTTCTAATTGTATATATTTAAGCAGCATCCATGTTACTGCTCGAGAAATAACAAAGGGATTAGGCAAAAATCCCTCAAAGGCAATATGTCCAATATGCCCCTGCTTGGCATTCACATAACGTGTACACCGCAAGCCTGGATCTTGTTTTATTATTATTATTTAATCTCCCTCTGCAATACATCAGACTAAGCTCGTAAAAATCACTCTGTTATGCTCTTTTAAAACAACACGACACCATCTCTGGCAGTTATGACATAACCCCGCAGACTGTTCTTGTTACTGGACTGTTTTAAGTGCCTCCCTAAATGTGAATCCAATTACCGAAGCCTTTGTTTTCGTTAACAAAGGAACTGTGTTTTGGGGTCTGTGTCATCTGGATTCAATCAGCTCTAGAGAAGGGAGCTCTGTATAAACCACCTCAGGATACCTTTTAAAACCGCTTTGGGAAAGGAGCACGAGGTGAAATAGTAAAGGGTTTGACGGCTTCTCTTCATCAAGCCGACAAGTGTAAGAAAGGCTCCAGGAGAGCCCCAGGAAAGCGGACTTGGTCCAAATTCAGAAAGTCAGTGCAATGACTCTCAGTGGAATGAGGCTGGCGGTTGAATCAAAGCCCTCTCGAATGGCCCAGGGTTACAGCATTTTTGGATTCTTCGTGAGATCTCACGGATGGAAACCGTAAACAGTAAACAATTGACAGATTATTTCAAACAGAAAAGAATAAAATTGCAGGGTGCGAGTAGTAATGTTTTTTTTTTATCATTGCAATTAATATTGAGGTGTAAACTGAATTCCATTTTGGAAATGTTTACAGGGTGTGGTAGAACACCATTGAGAACCTATATTCTGTACTTCCATCTGTAGGCCTCATGCACATGGCTATATTCAGGATCCGTATCACATGGATCCCGACATGTGCCTGGTGTATATTGCAGATTATTTGTATGGTCATGTATATTGTGGTTTAGTACTGGCAGTGGCAACAGCGACTAATGTGGCTTTAAGGGATTTGGTGACAGGAGAAACTGTCAGGATTCAAACCCATAGACTCCTGTATCCTAGGCAGCAACTCTTCTCATTGACCCACTAGAGCATTTGGACAGCCCCATTGCTCAATCTGTTGTCCAGGTTCTCTTGATTCTTGCCTAGATTACCTGGATTGTCTAATGACTCTAACCCTTTTGGCTTACTTTATAAGCCTGGCCCTTGTACTTCCTATTTGCCAGACTATTGGTTTCTTGTCTGTAGTCTAATTCCTTGCTGCCTCTGTACAAAGTCTTGCTACTTATCTGTGTACCGAACTTGAATTGTTTCCGGACCACTTCTCTGCCTCACAACCAGTTGCTTATCTGTGTACCTAACCTGGACTGTTAATGGACTACTCTTGCTATTCGCTCCCTCCTGCCTGTTTCAATAAGTGCCCGATTCTTGATGATTCAATTAATTCAAAAGGTAAATTCTGCCTAATTCTAGAATGACTTTAACATGGTCATAAAGAACCATTTTTGTAATGGTAGCCGGAGATTGACTTTAATGTTTTACTGTCCTCTAATACCTTAACCAAAAGTACAATGGTGAAAATAGTATAAAGATGCCTGGCAAACACAATTTCTTGAATCTGGAAAGGTATTTATCCTTATTCCAGCATTCATAGTGTTTAAATGAAAAGCCTAGCATTTTGAAAATTAAATTAGAATATAGGGAAGTACAAAATTACAATAAAGCCTAAAGTTTTCTGCATAGGCACTCTTAAGATCTGGTTTGTTCAGTCACAGGTCTTAGATTCCCAGGGCACAAGGAGCATCTTGCTCAATACTCACAGGGAATGAAAGATTTCTGCTCTGTGAAACAGCGCTGTGTGCCAAATCCTTTCTAAATCCCCACAACAATGTAATTGCGGTCTCCTTGTCATTATGAGAAATGTTTTTGGTGGCTTGTTTACAAGCTAAATAAATAGCTATGCAAAGCATCTGTCTGCGCCATGCATCTCAACAAACCTGATTTTCTTTCTTTCCTTTCCACCCCCCCCCCCCCCAAATGCTTAGAGGCTCGATCATCAAAACGTTAAACTCTTTCTTGGTCCAGTGATCCTTTCATGTGCTCCACGGAAACATTTGTTTAAACTGTGATAAAAGCTTGTCGATTTCATTGCAGCAGACAAACTAGAAGACTGAGGGGACATGAGCACTCTGATCCAAGGGAACATGGGAAATGTAAGGCACCTTTTGTATGACTGATATTTTCAGATGTGATTGTTCTTCTAAAAGACACAAGGTTTACAGCTTGGAAAGCCAGAGTATTTCATACGTTCAGCTGACAGCTCATTCCTAGTGTTCATTTCATTTCAAAGAACCAAACCTCATAGAATTAAGATGCAGCCACACAGAATTAGTGGATTTCTCACTAATGTAATCTGCTCATATTGATCCAATATAAAAACTAAGACAAAAAAGTGAATTTAGATAAAAAGGAAACGTCCATGTACTATAACTGCTTATTAAATCCAAATGTTATGAAGGGTATCCACAAAGGAAGATTGCTCATTTCACTCTCCTCAGGGATTGAAAATAAATTAACAGACAAATATAAAAAGTTAATGATAAGGATTTTCAGCTCTGAACAGGTGTTTTTTTCATCCGTGAAATTGCCAGTTGCCAGGAGGAGACATGGGCTTAGCTCAGTTTTATTTTATTCTCAGTTCCTTCCATTAAAATAATAACAGGCTTTATGTTCCTGAAGATGTAATTAAACATGTGCTATGGTAGGAAGTGTGAACGCTTGCACATACAGGAGTGAAAAACACCTTACAAGTACTATTCAATGGATGCTCACATAGAAATTCTTTAGTTTTAAATTCTTTTCATTAAGTTCTGCTCAACACCATGTCGAACATCAAAGAATAATAATGTTAACCCCAATGACAGCGAGAAAGTACAAGAGGAACCTGGAGTACATATGAATAGGTAGATGGAGGATACAAGACAGATTTACAATTTTTCCATGTTCCTATAGGCTATTGCAAATCGTGCAAGACACCCACCTACAAGACCATCAGTGAGAGGACGCGATTCACGCTCGTGTGAAGGGGGCCTAAGAAAGAAAGAGGAAGGAAAAGCACGAGAGAAAAAAAGGTGGGAGGAAGATCAGATGTAAAAGAAGCACGCGTAAGGAAGAAAAGAAAAACCCCACAAATCGCCTCGGTCACAACCACACGATGAAATGTGATCATTCATGGACACCACACTATCGTGATTTTTTTGCAATCTGATAACAATACTAGATAATTGATCACTGGTCATTATCTAAGGCAGTTTAGACTATTTCTCATTATCTTTTATTCTAAAGTTGCTGCATTTAGCTAGTTTTTGAGAAAAAAAAACATGTCTGAGTAGGAAATTAAAGGGATTGTAGGATTATTTTTTTTTAAATGTCTGTTTTTATTTTTTCCATAAACAGTGCCACTTTCTAATTTGGCTGAGGGTATAATTGGGCATTTAGTGATTCATGGACAAAAGTGCTGCAGTTTCTGGAAAAACTATAAAATGCTTGTAGCCTAGTCAAACATATTAAAAATGTATTTGTAAAGGATCTAAGAAAACCCCCCAAATAATTTTAAAATTTGGTATGATAGTAACTGCATATGTACTAAGTCAGAGTAAATAGTTAAAAAAAATTTTTTTTTTTTTTAAAAAAAGAGGAAGATCACTTAGATAGTAAAAGTTAAATACTCAATTTATGCATTTACTGAAAGAGAAAAAAAAAAAAATCAAGCGGTGGCTTCTGTTTACAGTAGGATGTTTTATCCAAGGTAGTGGCGCGTAATTACATTCAAATTTAGATCAATTAAATCAATTGAATATTTACTGCTCAGAGCAGCTGCTGCGGTGCGAATACTTAATCATGACAGCTCCAAATTAACCTGTCCGTAACCCCAATAAATACAGCAGGAAGGCACAATAACATAGAACTGCACCAAAACGAAACAATCAAATGGAGCGCTCAACATTAAATTTATAAGACTGAGCATTTGATAATAAAATAACAGCAATATTTTACAGACAAAAATTCAACCGGGGCGAGAAAGTTTATAGAAGCAATAACACATCGCACTAATGCTCGTAACTACACAGCCCATGGAAACCTACAGATGCACTTAGGCGCTTAACAAGGAATGTAGGCTTAAAAAGATTACAAGACAGCCTACATCTGTATGGATGCAATACTGATAAGCACATTCATGTACAATGTGTGCCCCCTTTTTACTTGTCTTTGTTTAACTTCCTTGTCTTGGTTAAATCCGAGAATGGATAGACATGAGGGTCATGTTTTTATAACCTTCTGTCAGTAAAGGGAAGCGCTGTGGCCCGGACATAGACCTCGATGTTAAAAAGCGGAAGAAGGCCAGAAGGTAAATAAAATGCACAGATAAAAGAGAGTGTTGTGGCGTGACCAGATCCATTGTAGTTAGCAGAGTTTAAAAAAAATAAATGTGCTTGAACACAGAACAAATACATATGATGTCCAACTATACCATACACTAAAGCTGCGTATAAAGCTGCTTACAATTCGGCAGATACAATTAAAGAGGCTGTCACCACATTATAAGTGCCCTATCTCCTACATAAGGAGATCGGTGCTGTAATGTAGGTGACAGCAGTGCTTTTTATTTAAAAAAAACGATCTATTTTCACCACTTTATTAGCCATTTTAGATTTATGCTAATGAGTTGCTTAATGCCCAAGTGGGCGTGTTTTTACTTTAGACCAAGTGGGCATTGTACAGAGGAGTGTATGACGCTGACCAATCAGTGACCAATCAGTGTCATGCACTTCTCTCCATTCATTTACTCAGCGCATAGGGATCCTTTTAGATACTGAAGTGTTTAGACAGTGAATAGACATTCCACGGGATGTCTATTCACAATCTCTGCACTTTGTTACGGTCTCTCTGGTAGTTAAAGCAGAGGAAGCATAATCTCGCGAGATTATGCTGTAGATGACCGGTTACAACGAGATTACGCTTCCTCTGCTGTAACTACCAGAGACAGAGTAACGAAGTGCAGAGATTGTGAATAGACATCCCGTGGAATGTCTATTCACTGTCTAAACACTTCAGTATCTAAAAGGATACCTATGCGCTGTGTAAATGAATGGAGAGAAGTGCATGACACTGATTGGTCACTGATTGGTCAGCGTCATACACTCCTCTGTACAACGCCCACTTGGTCTAAAGTAAAAACACGCCCACTTGGGCATTAAGCAACTCATTAGCATAAATCTAAAATGGCTAATAAAGTGGTGAAAATAGATAGTTTTTTTAAATAAAAAGCGCTGCAGTCACCTACATTATAGCACCCATCTCCTTATGTAGGAGATAGGGCACTTATAATGTGGTGACAGAGCCTCTTTAAGGCTATGTTCACACTTGCATTAGGCTCTGTTCACATCTTCCTTTGCCAACTCCATTGATTTTCGGTGGTCCATCAAAGAAGCAGAACAACTAAATCGATGGTGTAACAGATCCGTCCTTCAATAGACACCATCGGCGCTATACGGACCTCATTGACTTATAATGAGGTCTGTCGGATTCGGTCATGATCTGAGTCATTTTATCTGAAAACAAAGCGCTATTGCTCTATTTTTTTACGTCACGGAATTTGTGTGTTTAGATTCGCAGATGTGAACAGAGCTTTAGTTAGGAGCCTCCATCGGAAATGCCATCATTTTTGCTTGACGAAATAGTACAGCAAGTGGAAACCATGACGAAAATCTGACAGAAGCCAAAAAGGTCAATGAGTTCCATCGGACGCCGTTGGTTTCCATCAGGTGGCAGATTTGCAGATTCTGTTTTTCCCGTTATTCTGCTTCAAAACAGAATAATGGAAATTGTAGTGCAGATACGAACAGAGCCTATGTCTATCAGGTTTCTGTTGGTTTTTAAAGGTCAGAATAGCATTGCATACTGCGCTATTTAATCCAATAAAAAAAATATATATTATAGTCATTGGGCGTAAAAAAAACAAAACGATCATTAGTGAACATGACTAATCTGTTAAACGCATCATAACTGATCACGATGGATCATAACGGTCCGTCATATGTCATGTATCCTAAAAAAAAAAATGGAAAAAACAATGCTAGTGTGAAAAGGGCCTAATAACAAGAATTTGTCACAATATATGTGCCGTTGAATTAGCAGCATTCTTAGAACCCACAGCAATCCTAATGGCTGATGGCAAGCGTGATAGAAAATATGCCATTGGCGAAGAAATAATCCCACATAACACTGCTACCGCCTGGAGCACAGACTATGAACAGCACAGGTTGAGTTACACCGTATGTGCTTAGATGCATAAAATTCACACTTACATAGTTAAACAGAATTTTGCAACTTTTTTTTTTTTTAAAGCGAAAACCAGTATTAGATCCAAAACACAGAGAAAAATATAAACATTTATACTTCTCACTAAGACAACCCTCTTCCATATCCCCTATTAAAGCATATGGAGCCAGAGCAGAGAGTGGCTAAGTATCAACAGCTCCCCCTCTGGCAGACCCAGCTAGCCAGCGTATTACATTCATTTGAATGGCCACCATATAAAACTGTGGCTGGTCCCAACTGAACCCCCCCCCCCCCCCCCTAGTGGGAAAGGCTGAACATGGGGAGTTTCAGAAGTCTGACTTGCGGTGATCGCTGGACCAGCTTCATTATAAAAAGGAGTGGTCTTTGACAGACAATTTCTTCAATGGACACAATCTTTTAGGATACAAAACATTCATAATTTCTTCATTTCCGTCATGCTTCAGTTGCGCTTTGACGACCAGAAAAGCGCAGGATGCTGCACTATTCTATCCAGTAGAAAAAAAATGTAGTCTGGTAGTTCTGAATTTCTGCTAAAAGTGCATAAAAAAAATATTCAGACTCAGGGCTATATTTAGAATTCATGCTGCCCTAGGCACTTTTAGTTGCACCCTATTGTACAGAGTAAGGTTACATTCAAACATGATGCTGTGGACAGTGGCGTAACTACCGCAGTAGCAGCCGTAGCGACTGCTACGGGGCCCGCAGCATGAGGGGGCCCGCTTCGCCCGCCGGCACGGGCCCCCCCTCCCATGGCCGGAGGCCGTTTTTTGGTGGGGGCTGCATGGCGTTACCTACAAGGGGGGGGGGTTTAGGGTTGTATGGCGTTATCTACAGGCGGGGCTGTATGGCGTTATCTTCAGGGGGAGGGCTGTATGACACTATCTACAGGGGGAGGGCTGTATGACGCTATCTACAGGGGGAGGGCTGTATGACGCTATCTACAGGGGGAGGGCTGTATGACGTTATCTACAGGGGGCTGTATGATGTTATCTATAGGGGGCGCTGTGTGGCAGAATCTATAGAGAGGCACTATCTACAAGGGGGGGTTGAGTGATACCCAGGGGAGGGGGGGCCCCCGTCAAAAGTTTGATATGAGGCCTAGTCTTTCCTAGTTACGCCCCTGGCTGTGGACTAGTGCATTGGAAAGCAGACTAGTGGCTCATGCACATGGTCATATTGTACAAGCTTCCATGTTGTACAGAACCATAATACTACATTATATTTATAGCAGTCTAGCAACTTGTCAGACTACACACAAAAGACATATGGGGAATATTAAGGAAACGTGCCATGTTACATCGGATTTAGTATTATGGAGAAGTCTTTCAATAGAAACCGTTATTCTTGGAGAGAATCTCTCTGTAATGCTTTACCTTAAGGAGGCACCATAAGGTGGCTCTGCCGCATGAATGAATGAAGTCACCAAAACTATAAAGCTTCATGCACACTGCTGTATTACAAATCCGTGTTGTATGGATCCTTTTTGCGTTGCCCATAGACTGTTATGGGTCCATACTCTAACTCCGAGCATGCAGCATCACATACCATATTACTAGGAAAATGTCCCCTAGAAGCAATGCAAGGAGTCACTATATAGAAGAACATGGAGAATGTACATGTATACTCTGCGTCCCTGCATAAGGTCCATGCACGCGGCTTTGCTATGTACATGAATCCTAAGATGATATTGCGTGAAACGAATTCAATACTCAGGCAGCAAGTGTAGACTGTCTACAACAGTCCTTCAGCAATCACCACCCCTGCAGAAACTGAAGAGGTTCCGACCTTTAGCAAATTAAGGGATTCACCCCCCCCTCCTTAGCCGGTGTGGAGGTTACATAGTTATCGAGTTAGTATGGCTGGAAAAAGACACATGTCCATCAAGGTAGGAGGTGTCCTCTTGCAGGCAAATGAAAAAGGTTGTAGTGGTCCCCAACTCCCCCTCAGCTCATCCCATGAAAAAATACAAACAAGAAAAATTCCACAGCACCGGACCACAAGTGGGTGCACTCCTCAATAGGACCAGGTCCACAGGCCTCAATACTGGGCAATCGAAAAATAGACAGGGAGGCAGCACTTCCAAAAAATAGACCGCTTTAATCACCTGTGCAACGTTTCAGTACAACAGTACCGGCTTGAGAAAGGTACTGTTGTACTGAAACGTTGCACGGGTGATTAAAGCGGTCTGTTTTTTTGGAAGTGCTGCCTCCCTGTCTATTTTTCGACATCCCATGAAAAAGTCCTAGACCGGTCAACCTTCCAGGAATTAAATACTTGTTTGGAGTCCACCCCATCGACTCCAAAGCTCCTGGGCCGGTATCACACTCTTCTACTCAATGAAATCCAAAAGATCTTGGATTGTTCTCACCTCTCCACTGATATCCAAACCTTGGTGCCAAGTTCAACATGAACACCACCCAAGCCCCCTCCATTACTTTGTAAACCTACTTGAATGGTATAATATTGTCACTGATCTGTGTACATTACATACGGACTGAACAGTGCATGGCTGTACACAGCGCCAGGGCAGTAAGAGACGGAGACTAGCGATGCTTCTCCTTCACCCAAGTGGGAACTGATAAGTGAGCAAGAGTCAACAGAGGTGGTTTCTGTGCCCCAGCAATCTCTACTGTAAAAAATGCCCTGCTGCACTCATGCTTGCGCAGCCGCACCCTACCGAGTGATACCCTAGGCATTGCGCCTGCAGTGCCAAGTGTAACATGCCGGTCTGGTCAGACCACATACATATAAAGCATGTATTTGGTCATGAGTCATTCACTATTGGAGATCACAATTTATACATTTAGATGAAGGCAAGTACTCATAATTTTACTACTAGTTACCGTAAAACTAATAACAAGGAATTCACATAAATTGGAAAAAATGCACAATCATATTGAATGAAAAATATAATAATTACAAAAAATACTACCAATGATAATGATAATAATGTAATTTCGGATAAGAGGTATTCCCCTGCTTAATAAAACATCTAAGCAGAATACACAATAGCTATGGGCTTCACACTGGCATTTCCTTATTTTTCCAGTTTACTTGTTTTCTTTGATCACTGAATCATGAAATGTCAAATGTCTTCAGGCCTCAAAGGATGCTCAACATTCTGCCTTTGACCTGATGAACTTGGTGCATTCAGATAGACAATACACATGAGAAGGAATACATACTCATGGGTATAAGCATGTGTAAATACTGTACTAATGCATACAGGTACAGCCCAAATAACATAAGAGGACCATCAACATGATAGCGTTTGATGAAAGGAGAGAGAAAAAAAAAGAAGCCCTAACAATTTTAGAACAGAAATAGGAAAAAAAAAAATCAAATACAGCAACAAATATTGCTTTGAGCAGGCCAAATTATAGAGTTCAAAACTGGCCACAAATGCGGAGATGCAAAAGACCCATATATCTTTTACAGACCAGGCTGGTCATAAAGCTTTATAAGAGGACCTAAGAATTGTAGATGGCAAGTGTTCTGGGTATCATGGCATTCCTAACAGCACGTCACAGCATCTAACACGCTTGATGAGGACTTTACGTACGTCTCTCGATTTCTCATTCTATTGCTGCTATCGGTATTATTTTATTATTACAATCTAATTTCTAAGGCCGTGTTATTGGTCAATACTGTATACCATGCTCCTGTATTCTTCAGACTTTCTGTATATTATCCAGCCTGTCATGTATTACAAGCTTTGACAGTCTATATTTTAAGGATCTCCAGTAAGAAGTTATCTATGGCAAGGATTTATTTTACAGACCTTTTTTTTTTTCCTTTCTTGTATAAGAGTCATGGCATAGTTATTTGAGAACGCTTTATCAATATACAATATAAGTAAATGTGCTTAAAGAGGCTCTGTCACCAGATTTTGCAACCCCTATCTGCTATTGCAGCAGATAGGCGCTGCAATGTAGATTACAGTAACGTTTTTATTTTTAAAAAACGAGCATTTTTGGCCAAGTTATGACCATTTTTGTAGTTATGCAAATGAGGCTTGCAAAAGTCCAAGTGGGTGTGTTTAAAAGTAAAAGTCCAAGTGGGCGTGTATTATGTGCGTACATCGGGGCGTTTTTAATACTTTTACTAGCTGGGCGCTCTGAAGAGAAGTAACATCCTCTTCTCTTCAGAACGCCCAGCTTCTGACAGTGCAGACCTGTGACGTCACTCACAGGTCCTGCATCGTGACGGCCACATCGGCACCAGAGGCTACAGTTGATTCTGCAGCAGCATCAGCGTTTGCAGGTAAGATCGACTTACCTGCAAACGCTGATGCTGCTGCAGAATCAACTGTAGCCTCTGGTGCCGATGTGGCCGTCACGATGCAGGACCTGTGAGTGACGTCACAGGTCTGCACTGTCAGAAGCTGGGCGTTCTGAAGAGAAGAGGATGTTACTTCTCTTCAGAGCGCCCAGCTAGTAAAAGTATTAAAAACGCCCCGATGTACGCACATAATACACACCCACTTGGACTTTTACTTTTAAACACACCCACTTGGACTTTTGCAAGCCTCATTTGCATAACTACAAAAATGGTCATAACTTGGCCAAAAATGCTCGTTTTTTAAAAATAAAAACGTTACTGTAATCTACATTGCAGCGCCTATCTGCTGCAATAGCAGATAGGGGTTGCAAAATCTGGTGACAGAGCCTCTTTAAGGAGTACTGCTTTCAAGAAGTAATATATATCACACACACACACACACACACACACTATTATATGCATATATATTTATTTATTTATTTATTTTTTATATACATCTATTTTATAGGGTTGAGCAAAAATCCACAACATGACGACAATGTGTGGATTGAACCTCAACTTGTGAATACAAAACTAGATTAAGTTCATGTATTTTTCCTTTTTTGACTGTGTAGTACGCTACCGGAACACTAACGGTACGTGTGAATACCCACTCAAGCTAAATAGGCATCTACAACAAGAATTAACGCCCAACACATAGCTTTCACAAGAGCCGCCACTAGGCACCAATGATACTTCTCGCTGGCATGACCATCAAACGTTTGTTGCACGAGCTATTAAACTGCTAATCATTTTTCGGTGGTTTATAACGCGTTTTCTATAAAATAGCCTTAAAGGGGTTGTCCGAGATACCATCATATTTTCAAAAACTCCTTTAATGCATGTAATTTATAAATGTAAATACATTTGTAATATACTTACATTTTCCAAAGTGGCCCCGTTTCCAGATCCTGCCATGGGGAACTTGACTGGTGACGTCACTCTCTGCCCTGGCTCTGCTGCTTTGTTGATCTTGAATTCTTTGCCGGGTATACGACACGTCACTTGTCACGTGGTGTATATCGGCTTGTTCTGCTTCACAGCCCGTAACGCGCATGCGCGGTCCCTGCTGTTCTCGAGATAACAGCAGGGGCTGCGCATGCACATTACAACAGGACAAGCTGATATACACCACATCACAGGTGATGTGTCGTATACCCGGAAAATAATTGTAGATCAACACAGCGGCCAGAGCCAGTGCAGAGAGTGACGTTACCAGTCAAGTTCCCCACGGCAGGATCTGGAAACGGGGCCACTTTTTGGAAAATGTAAGTATATTACAAATGTATTTACATTTATAAATTACAAGCATTAAAGGTTTTTTTGAAAATATGATGGTATCTCGGACAACCCCTTTAAGTTCTAGCACAGTTAGGCTGGATTCACACGACCATGTTACGTCCGTACGATGCTAGGAGTCCCTGCCTCTCCGTGGAACATGAAAACATGATTACAGTACGGGACAGTTGTCCTGCAGCGAGGCAGGGACTCCTAGCGTCGTACATAACTATGGTGCTAGGAGCCCAGCTCCCTGCAGTGTGTTCGGTCCGGGACTTCTGGCCGAAATACGTCCGTCAATTACGGACGTAACATGCTCGTGTGAATCCAGCCTTAAAAAACTCCACTGTAGAACTAGCCTGGAAATACGCACCAAAATCATTCGTGAAATCTGGATTTTTATTCCGCTGTACGTGAATGGGTTTTGTAAAATCCCATTCAGTTGCGTTGTGCTGTACTTCGTTGTGCTGTACTTCGTTGTGCTGTACTTCGTTGTGCTGTACTTCGTTGTGGATTCTGCTCTTAAAATCTGCACAAGTTCATATTATCCCACTTTTATTATTCAGTTCACGGCTGCTTTTGGTGAAAATTGCTAAAAGGCTAAAATAGGTTATTGCGCCAAATTTGTCTTCTCACGCCAAAAAAAGTGAGAATAGTGGGCGTGGTCAACCTGACAATGTACTTCTAGACTCATTTATCGAAGGCAAAGGTGGAAAAATGTGCAAATTGCCACATCTGCTCATAACAGGCGTAAAAATAAATTCAAGAGTCAGAATATTTCAAACGCATGAGATTTATTGAGGCTGCACCTTAAAATAAATAAGGCACAATTGTCACCAACTACCATTTCCAATTTCATTGGTGCAAAATATGCCATTAATAATAAATGTGGGTCTGTGTGTGAGCTTCGCTTCATGCATAGTCACAGATGACTTGTCGGAACGTTGAATGCTACGACAAATCCCAATTTCGTACAAGTAGCCGTTTTAACACCTTAAAAATTATTAATGCCCTTGTTTGGGTCCCTGTTCCACCTGGTAAAATGGCTGCCGATTTTATTCAGCTGTCAAATTCTGCATCGAGCCCCTGCTGAACACAATGCCAGAACAAAGAAAATATGAATAGACTTGCTGAGCTTTCCACAATCTAAGATGCCTGAAACCTAGCTTACTGTGTGAACAGTGCTTTCACTGGAGTCAATCAAAATACATATACCATATGTGGCTTTATGGGTGATTTGTTTCCACAAATCACATCACAAGCAGCAGATAACAGGGTGTCAAAGGGCAGAAAGGAGGAGGCAGAAGAGAACATGGTTTCTGTCGGCTCTGACAAGGCGGGCGAGGCGAGTCAGCTAATCACTACGCAGCTTGTATTAAGCCTAAGACAATCTCCACAAGAAATGTGATTAATCCATGCATGACAGCTTAAAGGTCAATGCCAGAACTCAGTGTCTTGACTGCAAGGAACGAACTGACTTATTTTTATCTCTTCTTTAAAAATTACAGCAGCCATGAAGTGGCTGAAAGAGCAGAGTAATGAAGGCTATAAACCTGCCTCATAAAAATGGCATTCATGCAGTAATACAGCAGGTCAGATGTGCAGGGAACATTTCATTAAAAATTCCCCTTCTTTTTGGCCCAAGAGAGGCTTAAAACTAATCATATAAAGTGGCTGAATGACACCATTAATAAGCATTAATATTTAAAACCTTTAATAGTACAACAGAGCTCGGCTGTTATATCAAAATGATAGAACCTTATTAGGCAGCGCGGTTGGCTGGACTGTGCGTGAACTGTCAGTACCTCTCAGTGGAAATATTGAGGTGGACCAAGGTCAATGGCTGAAGCACTTCACATGCTCGCGTCTATGGCAGGCTGATTTCATGATGGGTGACCCCTTTCTGGCCCAATCAGCAGAGCTCTGACTTACAACCTTTTAAGAATGAAGGAAGAAAGCGCAGAAGCGGATTTTTATTGAACGTCCAAGCTTGATTCATTTAGACAATCTGGGAAGAATACTGAATCTAGGAAACTTCCAGGCCATATACTACAAGTGGACTATAGAAACGCCTAGATTATACATCACACTACTGTATATACAGGGTTTATAGCAACAGGATAGAAGCAGAATTACAGCTAAACACGCAAGCAAGACTAGAAAATAACATACCTGGCAACTGCTGCAAGCAGAAGATGAACAATATTAGGCTACGTTCACACAGAGTTTTTTTGCAGGTGGAATTTCAGATTTTCCTCTCCCTGCACGACGATTTTCGCAGCGTTTTTCGCCCACGGCCATTGAGCACCGCTGGCATAAAACGCAGCGAAATACGCTTTCTCTGCCTCCCATTGACGTCAATGGGAGGTCAGAGGCGTAAACGCCCGAAGATAGGGCATGTCGCTTTTTGCCGCGAGGCGGTTTTACCGCTCGCGGGAAAAAGACACCTCCGCCTCCCATTGAAATCAATGGGAGGCATTTTCGGGCCGTTTTTGACGAGTTTTGCGGCGCGGTTTCCGTGTGTCAAAAAACTTGGCAAAAAACTCAGTGTGAACATAGCTTTAAGGTGGCCACAGACAATAGACAAACGTCAGCAAACAAGCCGCAACAAATAAAAGCAGCAATCTTTTCCTTTGCACCAGTTTTGATAAATCTCACCCTATGTATTTGTGGAGGGGAACAAATAAAACGGACAGTAAATGGGAAATGTTCAGTAAGGTTCTGTTCACATCACGCTGGGACTATATGACGGAGGTACATGGGAGTATTCCCCAGATGTCAGCCATTGACCACAATGTTAAAAAAAAAAGTATACCAGTCTACTGCGCAGTCTTTGTGGGGCGAATAGGGGCCTATGGCATGATGTATACATAAATATGTGTCCTCCTTTAACTTACCTTTAAACCCGACACAGCCGTGAGATGCGTGGTGCGACATTGACGGATGCCTCTGACAGACACCATCCTTCGGCCATCCGTTGTCCTTAAACTCATGTTAAAAAAAACGTATACATTGACGTATACTTTATTTTTTACTGCATGGAACTAGATTATATTGAATTGGTATCATAACAAATTGTATAACTTAACGCAATTCAAGAAAAGTTAGGGATGGACACATGGGTAGCCTTACCGTGCTGTTATAATGAGCTATATACATGCAGTGGGCGCTCTGCCAGTGTATGAAGAATAATAATCTGCTATTACGCACTAACAGTCTGGTTTTTCCAAATCATATACTTTTAGTAAAGCATGCCTAAGGCCTCATGCACACGACCGTAAAAACAGCCGTTATTGCGGGTCGTTATTACGACCCGCAATAACGGGCTCATAGGCTTCTGTTAGCCACGGGTACCTTCCCGTTTGCTCACGGGAAGGTACCCGTGCCGTTAAAAAAGATAGAACATGCCCTATTTCATGCCGTAATAACGGCACGGGCATCCCATAGAAGTCTATGGGGCTCCCGTAATCATGGGTGGCTGCGTGTGTTCACCCGTGATTACGGGAGCGTTGCGAGGTGAGGCGAGGTCAGGGGACTACCCGGTCTGCAGGCCACAGCCCAGTGGCGTAACTACCGCCGGGACTACAATGAAAACTATGGCAGAGCGGGGAGGTATCTCCCCGCTCTGCCATAAACAAGACATGTATCCCCTATCCTGTAAAAAATAAAAATAAAAGACGTTCATACTTACCGACAACTCTCCAGTCCGGTCTCCCGCCCGTTGCCTTGGTGACGCGTCCCTCTCGACATCCGGGCCGACGTCCTGGATGACGTTTCAGGCCATGTGACCGCTGCAGCCAATCACAGGTCAATCACAGGCTGCAGCGGTCACATGGACTGCCGCGTCATCCAGGGATGTCGGGCTGGATGTGAAGAGAGGGACGCGTCACCAAGACAACGGCCGGTAAGTATGAATTTCTTTAACTTTTATTACAGAAAAGGCTGTCCCTTCTCTCTATCCTGCACTGATAGAGAGAAGGGGCTGCCGATTAGTGCAGTGCTATTTTGCTGCCAAAAACGTGCTCGTAAATACGGGTGGAATACGTGTGACACCGGACCCATATTTACGAGCACGGGTTCGTAAATACTGGTGCAAAACGGGTGGAATACGTGTGACACCGGACCCGTATTTACGCCAGTATTTACGGGTGTGAAAAAATACGGTCGTGTGCATGAGGCCTAAGGCTGCACATTTTCTTTTATGCATGTACACAATTAAAAGTTCATGTACATAAATTCTATAAATGCATTTTTATCAAGCATCTGCACTTGCAACAGAAAATGAGGAAATTTCAGTATGTGGACAAATAAAAACAGTAAAAACGGCTACTGCCAGAAGAACAAAAGATTGGAAAATATAGAGGTCCAATTCATTCCACATAAATCCCTATTTAACAAAAAGATGTGCAGACCACTTATTCTAGGTAATACAGCGTTCCTGCTGTCAGCAGACTATAGGTTGTTTTACAAAAGCCTGTAGTCTGGAGTTACTTTGCCCTTTACATTAACCATTGCCGGCCCTAAAATGTATTAGTAAAGACCCCACAGTCCTGAATCTACAGTATATTGATGAATAGCTCCAACCTCTAAATGGGGAGTATTTTAGTAATATACAGTATATGAGTGTGAATTCACTGAAACATCTAAAAACATTATAAACTAATGCGTTGTGTAGGATTACAAAAACATGGCGGCTTTCTTCCAAAAACAGAGCCACACCAGTTCATCAGTTGTGTGTGATACTGCAGCTCAGTTCCATTGAAATATATGGGCTGAGATGCAATCACACACACAACCAGCGGACAGGTATGGCGCAGTTTTATGTAAGAAAGACGCCATGTTTTTCTAATCCTAGACAACGCCTGGCATCACATTTCTAAAATGGTCCAATGCTTCACCATTCCAAAAAATATTATTGCCAGTCTCTCAGAATAGTGGGTTTGTTGACCTGGCACCTTACTACAGACATAGGTACATCATAAACAGGTATACAATTTCTACAGATGTAAAATACAGTCATCTTACACTGCAAAACACGTTAGCACTAAAAATGTAATATGGGAAAGAGAATTGGCTAGCAGAAGAGGGTGTCAAACCCAGGACAGCTCTCATAAAACCCCTGGCATGCCGCATGAATCCAGCTCACCAATCTTTACTGGGCTACAGAAAAACATCAGCTCTTCAGTCTCCATATATTCTTAGTAGATAGTCCTGAAATAGGTCAGGCTAACCTACATTTGTTCACCAAGACGACTTCCACCTTCTGATATTTTAAAGTCAAAGTTTTATTCTGCTTAGCAGCTCTTCTGCAGAATTAATGCCAACGAGCTGAAGGAACAGTTGTCGTTTTGATAAATGACGGATTGATATGAGATTTCCGCTTGCTAAGATCCAGCAATTATTTTCATCTTACGGTGCATGTGTCTGCCTCCCCACAGAACTTTATGAGACACCGGGAGATTTGCCAGTCTCATTTCAGAGGTCACCTTACGGATTTCCATCTCTGAATTGATATCAAAACTACCTTTCTGCTCTATAAAAATTCAAACAGTTTGGCGCTGCCCACACTGAATCTCAATGACATGTAAATGCCTTGGAACACAGCGGCAGACCATTATGATGAGTGCAACGATGAACACTGCAGACCTTCCTCTCATACAAGTATGTTCAAGACATCGCTGATAGATGTGAGCTTGAGTGTGGCTCTACCACTAGTAAAATATAAAGCTATATATGAAGTATAAGGTTATATATTAGACAATACACGTTTGGTGTACTAACATGTCACACAATTAAAGGGCTTTTCCCCAATTAGGGACATTTAGGACATATCCACTGGATATGTCATAAATATCAGATAAGATGCAGGCCCCGCCTCTGGGACCCGCACCTATCTCTAGAACGGGGCCTCCTAAACCCCGTTTTACTGCCATATGTTGTGGCTGAAGCGGGTGATTTCCGACCATGAATTACGGAAACTCACTGAGCTACGCTGTTTCCGTAAGACACATAGTACTGAATGATAGTTACGGAAACAGTATAGCTCGCGTGCTACGCTGCTTCCGTAACTGCCACCCCACAACGATGGGACATACGGAAATGCCCATATGGTTATTAGCTCCCAAGCAGACATAAAATATTACGTTTATTCAACCAATTATGGTAGCAACCTTTTGGCCAAAAGTGGATTGGTGAACAGATGTTTTTATCTCTCATACCCTATTACTGTCAGCACATAAATCTAAATAGCACAGAGTTCAACACATTGTCAATGCTGACAGCCAAACATAGCCTGACTGCACTGAGCAAGGGACAATAGGGTCATGTATGGATGAGATAAGGAATAGTGCTGACCAACATAATCCTTCCCTTTTCTCACAGATAAAGAGATAATAATCTACGTGCCTTATATAGGGGTCCAAGGACAGGAGGCACCGACCATTGATGAGATATCAGTCTATCTATATGAGACCTATGGACCGTGGAGAATAAGATGGCTATATTATCAGGTTACTTGTAGAAAAAGTCTATGAAACATTTTAAAATGGAGATTTGCGCATTCAGCAAATGGATATGCTAGTGGAAGACACAATCGGCACAGTGGAGCATGGGGAGACTAGAAGGCATGTTATAGAATACAACAATAAATTGGGAAGCAACGCAACAGACATCACCTATATATCAGTAGGTTCTAATAAAAAATAGTGCAACTGGGATGCCTGGCAGATCAGAGAGGCAAAAGAACGGACAAGCTGTGATATATAGGTGACAAACTAGCAGACATTTACAATGAAGTGGACATTACTGGGCCTCAAGCTCTTGTTTGTGTGTCTACATTCTAGGTAGGCAACCAGGAAATCAAGATCCACTGGTAGATCTTTGATATGTTCTTAGTAGATCACGGATACCTTAGTTCAACAATGGGGGCACTTCAGTCCACAAGTTTTTGGGTAACACACTGACTGACACATTCTTCCCTCCTCTAAGCAAACAAATTATTTCTTCTGTGTAAATAGGAGACTTCTGCTACATCTTTTTTTTTTTTTTTAAGAAAAGATTTGCAAACAATGTGATTGGAACATGTAGGTTTGTGAGAAATCTAAATCTCGTGTAAATGGCACCCTGAATAGGTACAATGTATGGCTAAACAGGGTCGCTTTATTCCTGCGTGAAAAAGACATTTATATCAAGGTAGATCTTAGGAACCTACTGTATTACTACAGTAGATCTGTCTCGCCAAGGTTGGCTATCCTTGTTCTTCATGACAGGACAGAGCATGAAGGAATGGGTAAGCGCACAGAACATCCTTTCTTATCATGTAGCTCTTGCCGCCAAATATTATTAACTATGCAGAACATGCACCGACCAACTTCATTAAATGGAAATACCACACTTATAGTTCTCCCGCCAGAATGTGTCTGACAGAATGAAGGTCCTTTTACAGCGGCCAATATGGGCCATGAAACGAGCGATAGCTTGTTGAACGGCACTCGTGTTCTCCTTTCACAAGGAGCAATGATTGGTTATGAATAGGGACAAACGATCGTTACTACAAGGGCAATCATCGGGAACGCTCATTTGCTCAATCATTGGCCGGTGTAAAAGGACCTTTAGGCCTCATACATATGGCAGAACAGTGTGAATGGAGTCTAACAATGGCACACTACACTCACTACAGCCCAGTACTACAGAGGCACTTAGACACTGTGTGCCACCATATAGTACCCCCCATGACACTGCACTTCAGAGATATTCTCCACTAGAAGCTATTCTTTCGATGGAGCATGGCATGTTTTTGCTCTGCCGGATTCCATATGAATCTGGCAGAAAAATACCTTTGTATGCCGCCTTTTGAAATTTGAGGCATATGGAGGTACAGGATGACCTCATAGACATCTTTGGGTGTTGTATGACAGCTCCATACAACTATAATCTGTGGAAACTGTGCATATTCCATAGGGCTGTTATCTCAGATCAGGTGTCATAAGAAATACTGCATATCCATCCAGCAAGCAGCATTGTATATAAAGCAGCATGTGAATAAAAACTTCACTTTGTCCAAACATATTAAAGGGGTAGCTGATTTAGTGGTTTGTTATCTCTTCCTTAATTGCATGCGTTCACAGCTGTCTGATGTAGGAAAAGAAAGGTGCTAAAAGGAAGCAGGGAAACAAACATTATTTCTCATCTCTCTGTGCCAGATCTCCCCGCTGCTGGAAACATGCCTGCTGGAAGCCTTTAGCCCAACATGGCTTTGAACTTGCTTTCACTAGACTCCATTTGAGCTTGCATTATAGCACATGCTAATGAGTACTTGCCATCCTGTAGGGCTTTTTTAAGTTGTTTTCAAAATATGCATTTGTAAATTTATATTAAAAAGCATGATTGTGTGTTATTTCATCTGTGGAGACACATTTAGAAGTGTAAAGCAGGAATTTGCAAGTTTAGTCTCCAAAGAGAATTCCAATTTTTGAAAATAGACGCATTTAAAAACAAAATGTAAAAAGCAGATAAAAGTCCACATTAAATCTTTTTGAAAATGTAACAACAGCTTAGAAACTGGATATAACTGGCGCTTTTTTTAGAGATCTTTGCAAGAAACACTATGTAAGTCTAATGCACCACCTGAGATATTAGACTACAACTACCTGGACAGCAAATGTCAAAGATCAATTCATAAGCTATAGCAAAGGGTATATATTTAAATGCAGTAGTGGTAGTCATGACCAAGATTACTGCACCATGCAAAATTCATATAAATCGACAGATGTCAGGGGCTCCCTCTAGGAGCAAACTCCCCGGCCAAAGGGTCGGCAACACTCTAATAACAGGGGCTCCCACTAGGAGCAGAGTCCCCGGTCACTGTCCATATATGGACAAAGATGTCAGGGGCTCCCTCTAGGAGCAGGATCCCCGGCCAGAGCGCTCTGACTGGGTATTCCGATCATAGAGGGAGTTTAGGTGGCGCTATCTACGAGGCGGATGATACGGTCTACAGGCTACAGGGGAAGTGGAGGTACTGCTATCTGCAGGGGAGGGCGTGGCACTGCTATCTGCAGGGGAGGGCGTGGCACTGCTATCTGCAGGGGAGGGCGTGGCACTGCTATCTGCAGGGGAGGGCGTGGCACTGCTATCTGCAGGGGAGGGCGTGGCACTGCTATCTGCAGGGGAGGGCGTGGCACTGCTATCTGCAGGGGAGGGCGTGGCACTGCTATCTGCAGGGGAGGGCGTGGCACTGCTATCTGCAGGGGAGGGCGTGGCACTGCTATCTGCAGGGGAGGGCGTGGCACTGCTATCTGCAGGGGTGTGACGCTAGCTACAGGGGGTGTGACGCTAGCTACAAGGGGTGTGATGCTAGCTACAAGGGGTGTGATGCTAGCTACAGGGGGTGTGATGCTAGCTACAAGGGGTGTGATGCTAGATACAGGGGGTGTGATGTTAGCTACAAGGAGTGTGATGCTAGCTCCAAGGGGTGTGATGCTAGCTACAAGGGGTGTGGCGCTATCCACATGGGCACTGTGGCACAATATGGGCACTACTTACAGGGGACACTGGCGCTATATACAGAAGCACTGTGTGTGGCACTATCCACAGTGGGAACTGTGGCACTATGGCACTATATACAGTGTGCATAGTGGCACCATCTACATGGGCACTGTGGTATTTTCAGGGGGTTGGGACAAAAAAAAAATTGATGAATTTTATTCACTAGGGTTTTAACGGATATGAAAAACGGATAGCAAATGGCAGTTAAAAACGGTCAGACGGTCGGGAAATGGATTCAAATTTTGAAACACAGTGATGCAAAACATGAAAATCTGACGGTTGATTCGTTTTTAACAGCCTTTTTTCTCACGTTGCGTGAATATAGCCTTATGGCCTTCTTCATTCTCCCCTCACAGCGATCCAGGCCAACGAAGAGAGAAGACTAATTGTTACAGAGCGGCAACAGTTTGTATGTGTCATGTCCGTGGCTGCGGGCCATCAGCGCCACTCTCCCCATGACAGCCGCAGCCACGAGTCGGCGAACGCTGGCCCCAATCTCCTTCCCAGGAGACGCCAGCACTCGCTTACACTCACCTCAGCCGGATCCCGTAGGGTGCAAGGTGAAGCATCAGGCCGTGAGCACCTTGGACTATAAGAGGGGTCCAGCCTCCTGCTTCGATGCCTGAGCGTGGTTGTTGTTTCCCTAGTTTGTCTATGCAATGGTCTCCTAGTGTGTTCCTGTACCCTGCATTCCATACTATCCTGGTCGAGTACTGTGCTGAGCCAAAGTCGTGCCCTGCAGTATACCACGCCTGACCTGCTTCACCTTGCCTGACGTCTACCTGCTGCCTAGTCCCAGTCGAGCCTGCCGTGCTACTGTCCGAGCTGCCACAGGTACCCTATACGAACTATAGACATTGACCTGCGCCCTGTTGGCCAGCTGCCATACCGCCAAGGTGGTACGGCCCAGCGGGTCCACCAACCCTACGGGACAGTATGTGTGTGTGTGTATATATATATATATATATATATATCCACACACACGTGTATATATATATATATATATATATATACACACACACAGAAATATATACATATACACACACACAGAAATATATACATATACACACACACACACACACACACACACACACACACACACACACACACATATATATATATATACATATACACACACACATATACACAAATATATACATATACACACACACATATACATAAATATATACATATACACACACACACATACATAAATATATACATATACACACACACATATACATATACACACACACATATACACAAATATATACATATACACACACACATATACATAAATATATACATATACACACACACACATATACATAAATATATACATATACACACACACATATACATATACATATACACATACACACACACACATATACACACACACATATACATAAATATATACATATACACACACACATATACATAAATATATACATATACACATACATAAATATATACATATACACATACATAAATATATACATATACACATACATAAATATATACATATACACATACATAAATATATACATAAATATATACATATACACACACACACACACACACACACACACACACACACACACACACATATACATATACACACACACAAACACAAATATATACATATACACACACACACATAAATATATACATATATACACACACATATACATAAATATATACATATATATATATATACATATATATAGAGCAAAAATAGGCAGCACTCCGTTTGTGAAGGTGAAAAAAGAGGGTACTTTTATTGTCCCATAAGCAACGTTTCAGCTCCTTCCACTGGAGCCTTTCTCAAGCCTGCCTATTGCTGCCTATTTTTGCTCTATATACAATTGGGATTTTGGTCTAATCTCCTGGGCTTGCACCCATATTATACCGGTGCTGCTGGATCCATCTGTTTATCTATATATATATATATATATATATATATATATATATATATATATATATATATATACATACACAGTCCAAAGGTAGATGAACACAGCACTCCAATGGTTTCCAGGAAATCAGGCCATGTGCTCGTTACCTGGGGTTGAATCAATTCCCCAAAGAGATAGACAGAAGCATAGAACACAGCAACGGCACCAGGACTTCAGAGTAGATGAAAGCAAAAAGTGGATTTTATTCACCTCAATACAGCAACGTTTCGGTTCAACAGGAACCTTTCTTGGCTTGAATCCACTTTTTGCTTTCATCTACTCTGAAGTCCTGGTGCCGTTGCTGTGTTCTATGCTTCTATATATATACATATATATATATATATATACACATACATATATACACACACACACACTACCGTTCAAAAGTTTGGGGTCACTTAGAAATTTCCTTGTATTTGAAAGAAAAGCACAGTTTTTTTCAATGAAGATAACATTAAATTAATAAGAAATACAATCTATACATTGTTAATGTGCTAAATGACTATTCTAGCTGCAAACGTCTGGTTTTTAATGCAATATCTACATAGGTGTATAGAGGCCCATTTCCAGCAACCATCACTCCAGTATTCTAATGGTACATTGTGTTTGCTAACTGTGTTAGAAGGCTAATGGATGATTAGAAAACACTTGAAAACCCTTGTGCAATTATGTTTAGAGGAGCTATAAAACTGACCTTCCTTTGAGCTAGTTGAGAATATGGAGCATTAAATTTGTTGGTTCGATTAAACTCTCAAAATTGCTAGAAAAAGAGAGCTTTCATGTGAAACTCGACAGTCTATTCTTGTTCTTAGAAATGAAGCTTATTCCATGCGAGAAATTGCTAAGAAACTGAAGATTTCCTACAACGGTGTGTACTACTCCCTTCAGAGGACAGCACAAACAGGCTCTAACCAGAGTATAAAGAGAAGTGGGAGGCCCCGCTGCACAACTGAGCAACAAGACAAGTGAATTAGAGTCTCTAGTTTCAGAAATAGACGCCTCACAGGTCCTCAACTGGCAGCTTCATTAAATAGTACCCGCAAAACGCCAGTGTCTACAGTGAAGAGGCGACTCCGGGATGCTGGCCTTCAGGGCAGAGTGGCAAAGAAAAAGCCATATCTGAGACTGGCTAATAAAAGGAAAAGATTAATATGGGCAAAAGCACACAGACATTGGACAGAGGAAATTTGGAAAAAAGTGTTATGGACAGACGAATCGAAGTTTGAGGTGTTTGGATCACACAGAAGAACATTTGTGAGACGCAGAACAACTGAAAAGATGCTGGAAGAGTGCCTGACGCCATCTGTCAAGCATGGTGGAGGTAATGTGATGGTCTAGGGTTGCTTTGGTGCTGGTAAAGTGGGAGATTTGTATAAGGTAAAAGGGATTTTGAATAAGGGTATGTTCACACACACTAATTACGGACGTAATTCGGGCGTTTTTGCCCCGAATTACGTCCAAAAAATGCGCCTCGATAGCGTTGACAAACATCTGCCCATTGAAAGCAATGGGCTGACGTTTGTCTGTTCACACGAGGCGTATATTTACGCGCCGCTGTCAAAAGACCGGTCACTTCTTGGGGCGTAATTGGAGCCGTTATTCATTGACTCCAATGAAAAGCAGCGCCAATTACGTCCGTAATGGATGCGGCGTTCAAGTGCCTGCACATGCCGTTACGGCTGAAATTACGGGGATGTTTTCTCCTGAAAACATCCCCGTAATTTCAGCCGTTACGGACGCTGCCGTGTGAACATACCCTCAGGAAGGCTATCACTCCATTTTGCAACGCCAATGCATACCCTGTGGACAGCGCTTGATTGGAGCCAATTTCATCCTAGAACAGGACAATGACCCAGAGCACACCTCCAAATTATGCAAGAACTATTTAGGGAAGAAGCAGGCAGCTGGTATTCGATCTGTAATGGAGTGGCCAGCGCAGTCACCAGATCTCAACCCCATAGAGAATTGTTGTGGGAGCAGCTTGACCGTATAGTATGCAAGAAGTGCCCATCAAGCCAATCCAACTTGTGGGAGGGGCTTCTGGAAGCATGGGGTGAAATTTCTCCCGATTCCCTGAGCAAAATAACAGCTAGAATGCCAAAGGTCTGCAATGCTGTAATTGCTGCAAATGGAGCATTCTTTGACGAAAGCAAAGTTTGAAGGAGAAAATTATTATTTGAAATAAAAATCATTATTTCTAACCTGGTCAATGTCTTGACTATATTTTCTAGTTATTTTGCAACGCATTTGATAAATATAAGTGTGAGTTTTCATGGAAAACACAAAATTGTCTAGGTGACCCCAAACTTTTTGAACGGTAGTGTATATATATATATATATATATATATATATATATATATATATACACACACATATACATATATATATATACACACACATACATACTACAAAAAATGTTTTTCACATTTTTTTGTCATTTGTCTGCTCATGATAGAAATTAAAAACATGGAATTATTCTAGAAAATGAAAGCATCAATAGTCCCGTGAAAAAACAAAGTTAAAATAGTTGTAATATTCAAACGGTTGCAAAGATATTATCGTTTAAAGAAGTGCATATCAGAAATGGAAAATTTGACCTGGACACAGGGACATCAATGACCCTTGGTCATGAAAGGGTCAATGTAATAAAGACTAAGGCCTTATTTACACAAGCGTATTTAACCTCCGTGATACGCGCGTGAAAATAACGCGCGTCTCACGGACCTATGTAACTCAATGTTACAATGCTACAGTTGTTAAAGAAATGAAGGGAAAAATAAAACCACCTGCTTCATTTCTGTTTCTAAACATAAAAACAGTGTCATAACGATGCCATATGCGCGAGAACCACGCAGCTACGCACCAAATACAGATGACACACGTTACTGCAATGCACAAAAAGCACATGTTCGTGTGAATTTCGCCTAATTGTGGGAAAAACGCTACAACAGCATGTAAATTCCCTCCTTATTTTGTGAATATACCCTAAGGCCTCATTCACACAAACGTATTGTTTTCCTCCCGTAAATACTGGCGTAAATACGGGTCCGGTGTCACACGTATTCGACCCGTATTGTACCAGTATTTACGGACCCGTGCCCGTAAATACGGGTCCGGTGTCACCAGTATTCTACCCGTATTTACGGGCACGTTTTCGATGCAAAATTGCACTGCACTAATCGGCAGCCCCTTCTCTTTATCAGTGCAGGATAGAAAGAAGGAACAGCCCTTTCCAAGGTAAAAGTAAAAGAAATTCATACTTACCTGGCCGTTGTCTTGGTGACGCGTCCCTCTCTTGACATCCAGCCCGACATCCCTGGATGACGCGGCAGTCCATGTGACCGCTGCAGCCTGTGATTGGCTGCAGCGGTCACATGGGCTGAAACGTCATCCCGGGAGGCCGGACTGGAGGAAGAAGCAGGGAGTTCTGGGTAAGTATGAACTTCTTTTTTTTTTACACGTTGATTTATATTGTGATCGGAAGTCACTGTCCAGGGTGCTGAAAGAGTTACTGCCGATCAGTTAACTCTTTCAGCAACCTGGACAGTGACTATTTACTGACGTCGCCTAACGCCGCTCCCGTAATTACTGGTGCACACACGTAGTCACCCGTAATTACGGGAGCCCCATAGACTTCTATGGGCCTGCCCGTGCCGGAATTACGGCCTAAAATAGGACATGTTCTATATTTTTCAACGGCCCGGGCACCTTCCCGTAAGCATACGGGGAGGTACCCGTGGCCAATAGAAGTCTATGGGCCCGTAATTCCGGGCGTTTTTACGTTTGTGTGCATGGGGCCTAAAGCAGGGCTTCTCAAACATTTTCTACTGGGGCCTCACCATCTAGAACATAGTGATCGAGGTCGAAACCAAAATTATAAATATTTCTCAATATAACTTGCAATTGTTTACTGAACCCAGAATAACATTAAATCACAAAAGGAATCAATTATTTTACTAAAACAGAGAACGGACTGTGCAGCATATAACAACTTATTTCAAAATAGTCTCCCCCGCCATGCCTCATCCATAACTAGGGGGTGCGTCACTGGGGACAGCCGCTTTACAGTTTCAGAAGCACTGCCCTAAAGGATGCTGAGACCAAGTGGCGATATAAGAAGTTGTTCATCGTCCACTTTATTTCAAGCTGATCATTTTATACAATGGGCATTGATGTATAAATGACACTTCATTGCCAATTTTTTTGAGCATGATGATTTGCAGATGCAATAAAGAAAACCCCACAAACTTTTAGGCTATGTTCACACGGGGTATTTTGCCGAGTTTTTTGACGCGGAAACCGCGTCGCAAAACTCGGCAGAAACGGCCCGAGAACGCCTCCCATTGATTTCAATGGGAGGCGTCGGCGTCTTTTTCCCGCGAGCAGTAAAACTGCCTCGCGGGAAAAAGAAGCGACATGCCCTATCTTCGGGCGCTTCCGCCTCCGACCTCCCATTGACTTCAATGGGAGGCAGGAGAAAGCGTATTTCTCGCTGTTTTATGCCCGCGGCGCTCAATGGCCGCGGGCGAAAAACGGCGCGATAATTGCCGCGAAAATCGGCGTGCAGGGAGAGGAATATCTGCCTCAAAGTTCCAAACGGAATTTTGAGGCAGATATTCCTCCCCCAAAATACTCCGTGTGAACATAGCCTTATAGAAAGATGTAAGAGGATAGATATTTGGATGCTGTGCAGTTCAAGCTCTTCAGACCATGGCCTTTAGTATAGCATTATAGGTTTATTTAGCACTATGACCCATTCCTAGTCTTTCTTCTGATAATATTCTGGAACAGAAAGGAACTACTCAGGGTCTTGTTTGTCCATCCTCTGAGTGAATAAAGAACTTCAAGCATACTAGCAGGCAAAGGCTTGATGAAATTATCAGACTGCCTCGGTATAAACAATTTTAAGTCAATTTGGGAGCGGAGGTGAATATAGAAAGAAAAAAAATCCCACAAGGCAATCAAGTAAATCAGGTAATTATATCCTGGAAGGGCAGATTACATCATGGAAATTAACCAGGCTGCTGCTCATACCTTAGAGAAAAGCAAAGCTTTCACACACCAATTATATGTTATCATTCTGTGTATACATTATATCTACCGTTAAGCAAAACACTTTCTAAACTCTCCCCAGAAATAAACAGCAAATTAATGTAGCATGAACAATTGAGTCTTCTTTATTACATTTGTGATTACTAGTAACTTTCAGCTGTCTAGTGAGATGCAGAATATACCCATGTATGTAGGAAACGTGCCATCTAAAGACAACCTGTCACTATGACAGACCTCTCTACATTGGAGCATCAATGTAATGTCTTCACCCTTCCCCACCACCACCACAACATGACTGGGATGCTTCTCTGTATCACATTACCCATTGCCTCCGTTCTGCTAGGTTTCCGTTTTGTTTTTTCCAAGGAAACATTAGTGTAATCGAGGCAAACAAACATAAAAACACCATTTAAATCAAATGGTAATGCAAACGGAAATGATACTTTCCGTTCATCTGTTCCTCTGACCACTACGTTTAGGATTATTAAAACTGAACCTATGAATATGTCCGCTTCCTTTGGTGATCCATTCCATGATATTTCTGATGCTGGTCGAGGAACGGTCCACTCGCAACCATTAGTGGGACTAATGAAACGGAATCTCTATAAAGCTATATGGTTTTGCTTTCCGAAGACCCGACTTGTGCTACCAATGGTGAGTTGAACCAGGCTCACCCATTGACACTATTTATACCGGTGATATTTTGTATATTTCACTTTGACTTATGGAATGTTTAAATATTATTTTACTAAAGTAAAAATTATATTTTAATGGGATTTATTTCTAACAAAATGCAACAAAGTTAAATGGGACAGGTCTCAACTGTGTTTTGTTTGTTAGCATACATTGTTAGAATTTATTTTGCTTTTAAAGGAACTTTCTACTACCAAGAAAATGGTAGAAGAGTCCAAGTCCCCAGACTCTCTATAAAAATTCCCACCAGGTTTTAAAACAATCCTTCACTATTCCCTGTGTGTACTGACTAGGAGTGCACTAGAGAGGAAGCTCGGCAGGACAAGTGAGGTTTCTGCAGAACCTGTTTAAAGGTTAGGACAGATTTTGTTTTATTATTACTAGTCCTAATCTAGACCAGGCATGTAGACGATGCGCCAAATTACAGTGGCGCATGCTGAATGATAGATTTGGCACATCTTGCTATACACGTTAGACTATTTATTTTCCTTATGCCAGCTTTTGGTTGGCTTACTTTAGGCCAATATTTTATGCCAAAATTGTATGCCAGTTTTTTGGCGCAATTTAGTAAATCTCCCCCACGGTATTCAAATTTATGGCACCTACAGCATACTTACGATAGGCACTGCAAATACTTGTTTATGTATGATTAAACTGCCAAAGTATTTTTATTTTTTAAATTTTTTATATGTCTGGTGATAGGTTCCTTTATGAATAAAACGAATTTTAAATCGCGGTGCCCAGGTGAACATCTGATACCAACTGTTCATGCAACAATAAACTGCGTTCCTTTTGTTCAGCCAAAGCACAGGGATGTCCGAACAAACCAGCAGAGTGGGGAAAAATACTGGTAATTTACAGTGAATTAATCTTTACAAAATTAAACGTCTCATAAGTGCGCTCTATAAAACCAGGTCAAAATGACAAACACCCAGAGTTCATTTAATTCAGAAGAAAGAAAAAAAAAAAAAAAACATTGGCAGGAAGACTTCAAAGAGAATAATTACTGACTCGGAGCACAGAATACAGCTTTTAATTCTTCCTACTTTCAGGGAGAGACTATGTGTAATAATGATACATTTATCCTCTCAGCCCCTGATTAAGATTCCTCTGTGGATTTAGAGGAGCGCAGCAGCAGATACTCCATCATGAGCTTCCATTCTGCTTTCAAGGATGTTCTCTCCCTATTCAATGCTAGCATAAAGAAGACATTACTTGCCCCCACCTCACATCCCTGTCCCAGCCTGAAACCGCAGGTAGAGAAGATTACATTTACATTTCAGAAATTATTGCTACATCTCCCCTGAGATACTAAGTACAACATATGTTTTCAATGACAGCTGAAAAAACCTCCTTCAGAGCTAGATATTTCATTAGCAAGGTCAGGAGGCCACAAACCCAACGCCCCAGAGTATTAACAGGAATAAAAACGAAAACACATTTTGCCCCTATATCGAATTGTAAACTAAGTAGGGCAACACATAGGCCAATCATGATGCTTGACATTTGACCGTTTCAAGCCAAATCACATAATATCTGCATGTTCAGCCATCAATACTTTAATAATTAATCCTCGTTGGGATGGGACACTTTAGAGCCACAATTGATCTTTCTTGTGTGTTTACAGTAAGGCCTCATGCACACGTCCGTAGCCATGTGCATGGCCGTGATTTTCGGGTCAGCCGGCCACGGAGTGACAGCCGCGAGCCGCCCACGGCCATTATTTTCAATGAGCCCGGACCGCAGAACACGGCCGTAATAAGGCTTGCCCGTTCTTTCTGCGGTCCAGGCTCCTGGGCCATGCACGGACCGTGAAAACCACGGTCGTGTGCATGGCCCCATAGGAATGAATGGGGCCGCAATTCTCCCATGGATTTTCGGGGGAATTACGGCCGCAAAAGCACGTTCGTGTGCATGAGGCCTAAGGGGAAAAGCCTAATAATGATATAATCTCAAACAAAACCACAACGGTCACAAGTAATATATGGTCTATGGAAGATGCCTTTCACGGTTTTCAAATGATACTTTAATAGATTGTAGAAGATCCTTCACTTGACTATAATGAATTTGTATTTTTTTGCAGACTTTATCAATGCAAATTGATTAGCCGACCAATGAAAAGCCAGCAATTGCATGATCATACCAGATCAATGCAACAAGCCCAAAAGGGAATTACATACAGTGCATTCATAAAATCTTCACACCTTTTCACATTTTATTATGTTGAGGCCTTGTGCTAAAATAAAAAAAAATCAAGGTATTTCCCCATCATTCTGCACTCAATACCCCATAGTGACAAAGTGAAGACAGAATGTTAGTAATCTTTGCGGATTTATTGAAAAGGAAAAACTAAAATCTTGCATTGACATAAATATTCAGACCCTTTACTCAGTACTTAAGAGGCTCTGTCACCAGATTTTGCAACCCCTATCTCCTATTGAAGCAGATCGGCGCTGCAATGTAGATAAAGGAACGTTTTTTTTTTTTTTTAAAAACGAGCATTTTTGGCCAAGTTATGACCATTTTTAGATTTATGCAAATGAGGCTTGCTAAAGTACAACTGGGCATGTTTAAAAGTAAAAGTACAACTTGGGCGTGTATTATGTGCGTACATCGGGGCGTTTTTACTTCTTTTACTAGCTGGGCGTTGTGTATAGAAGTATCATCCACTTCTCTTCACAACGCCCAGCTTCTGGCAGTGCAGACACACAGCGTGTTCTCAAGAGATCACGCTGTGACGTCACTCACTTCCTGCCCCAGGTCCTGCATCGTGTCGGCCACATCGGTACCAGAGGCTACAGTTGATTCTGCCGCAGCATCGGCGTTTGCAGGTAAGTAGCTACATCAACTTACCTGCAAACGCCGATGCTGCTGCAGAATCAACTGTAGCCTCTGGTGCCGATGTGTCCTCGCTCGTCTGACACGATGCAGGACCTGGGGCAGGAAGTGAGTGACGTCACAGGGTGATCTCTCGAGAACACGGCTGTGTCTGCACTGCCAGAAGCTGGGCGTTCTGAAGAGAAGTGGATACTTATCGTCAGAACGCCCAGCTAGTAAAAGTAGTAAAAACGCCCAGATGTACATACACAATACACGCCCAGTTGTACTTTAACTTTAAACACGCCCAGTTGTACTTTAGAAAGCCTCATTTACATAAATATAAAAATGGTCATAACAAAAACGTTACTCTTATCTACATTGCAGCGCCTATCTGCTGCAATAGGAGATAGGGGTTGCAAAATCTGGTGACAGAGCCTCTTTAGTTGAAGCACCTTTGGCAGTGATAACAGCCTCCAGTCTTCGTAGGATGCCACAAGTTTTGCACACCTGGATTTGGGGCTTTTCTGTCATTTTTCTCTGCAGATCCTCTGAAGCTCTGTCACGTTGGAGGTGGACTATCGGTGGACAGCAATATTCAGCTCTCTCCAGAGATGTTCGAATGGGCTCAAGTCATCGCTCCGGCTGGGCCACTCAAGGACATTCACAGAGTTGTCCCTAAGTTACTCCTGTGTTGTCTCTGCTATTTAATTTTTATTTTTTATTTTAGCATAAGGCCTTAACGTAACAAAATGTGGAAAAATGTAAAGGGTCTGAAGACTTTCCGAATGCATTGTATATTACAAATCCTACACTACAGAACAAAGAAGAGTGATCCCAACATATTGTATAGGAGGTAGAAACAATATCCACTTTAACTATGAGGGTGGACAAACGACAAATTACTAAGCAGACAAAAAGGGACCATTAGCCTAGATGATGCTTACGAACCAGTGTTGAATCAGTTACCAGTTACCAAATACTTGATTTAAGTAATAAAAACAGATCTAATCTAATCAGTTAGAATAAACAACTCCTCCAGGACTCCGGAATTCATAAATGCCTCGAACGTATGTGCAGCAATTGTAAAAGTCTGCACTAAAGCTTATAGTAAACTTAAGACTAACGATAAAGCCCAGGCTACCTACATGTCAGTCTATGGCAATGTGCCAACAATCATATATAATAGTAAACTGTAACTCGCCCTGCTATCATGGCTGGGACAACCGGAATCAACTATCTAGTTTTTCAGCTACTCGGCAGCATTAGTGATGCTTCCTGAGTTTATTTCATCCATGTGTTTAGTATTGAGATTTTATTTGTCCACAGCCAGGTCCAGATTTTTTAATGACAATCGGGCACATCTCCATGCAGCCCATTCCTGAACCGTGCACATCTATTGAGGGCACAAACTACTGGACTGTCAGGTTGCTTTTCTTTTCAGATAAGTACTTTGTAAACCAGTTTCACAGGGTGTGACTAAAAGCCACACCCCTTTGGGGAGTGGCCTGATAAATATGGCGTTCATGCTGAATGCGATTCTATACCAAGCAATTACGCCAGAAAACTGGTGTAATAGAATGGTTAAATTATCTCAATTGCATTATAAAGGGTTTATACCAAAGAGTTACTCGAAAAGTATTTTGACTACTTCAGAATAAAAAAAGAAAAAATACAAATAAATTCTAGAAGATAAGATGAATTTTTGAATTAAAGTTGACTTGAAAGAAAAACTTGTTAAAAATGGTTTGTGAAAGCATCTGCTTGTAAATGTACATTACAATTAAATGATAATTAAAACAGAAAATTGTCAAGTTTTATCTATGACAGTTCTATTAAAGGGTAACAGACTGGCTGGTGAGCTGGTCACAAGATGTTGAACATTTTCTCAATTTAACGGATGACTGCATTTTTATTTTAAGTCATATTTGAAGTCAGAAGAAGAAATTCTTCTCTCCTACACATTTAATTACAAACTATAATTTTGAAAATGATAATGTATATGTTCTCTATAATTTCTGAAACAATGGAATACACCTGCACATTATAATCCTCTTCAAATTTGACATGTATGTGTGGTATTGAATACTAAAAGGGTCACCTGACTGGGAAAAGACATTAAAAACTAAGCAGCAGTGCAGATTTTCCTGGCACAGCTATTGTGGGTGCAGAGACTGCAATCTCACCCATATCCCGGAGGCTAAATGCCTAATCCACAGCATAAGAGAACAGCGGCATTATAGGTGTGGTACACAGGGGTGATATTTAATTCTATCGTACCGTGGTATGCCAATCCCTACCATCCTGAATTACACCTAGTGCTGCCCGCCAAGCCCTTAATCTCTTCAAACAGTCGCTTCTCTCTACTGGTATGTGGTCATTGTACCACAGCGCTTACAGCATAAGGAGCCATTCAGACACAACGAAGACAAATTGGTGTGCAAAGAAATTTAATGGAAGAGTATGTTTTTTTTTTTTGTAAATCCATAAATTGTTCCCCTCTCTCAGTGTTGACTTCCCCCTCGTCTAGGCCCTGCATGGGTGGAGTTGGCCAACTAAGATCTCCCCAACACCCACATCAGCTGCTGACAAACAACTCTAGCGGTGTCTAGATTTGTGCAAAATTTTCTCCACCTACCCAAGAACTTGGCAGACAATAGGGCCCAGCCGGACTGTCCCATACATATTAGAGCATTACAGCTAAGCAGTTACTTGTGTAATAATATACCAGACAAAACTTGATTTGCATGATGCTAAATTCATGTGATTTGAGGTTTGTTTTTTTTACAAAATGTCACAACTGATACATTCACTTGAACCCATTGTCTGACACAATAACAATGATTCCAGAGGGTCTAAACATAAATTATTTTCCTGCAATAGTCAAAATAATGTTAACCATCGATTCGATGGGAAAGCACACAAGGAATTTAAGCTATTACACTAAATAGTAAAAAGAAAGCTTGGAAAGCGGTTTACCAATTATAGATCACCTGTCCGTTATTGTTTGTCAAGGTATATACTATGAATCTCTGTTCAAGTGGATCCCAAAGTAAGGCTAGATTCAGACAGGCCTTGCGCATCTCGGACGGGAAAAACTGCAGTTTTTCACGTCCGAGGTGCATTTGTGCTCTGCGCTGCGGGACGCAATATCACGCAACCCTCCATAGACTAGAGTCTGTGGAGTGATGCGTGAAGCTTTAAAAAAAAATTGGACATGTCCTATTTCTCACGGACCCTTCAAACGGTCAGTTGAAACAACACATTGAATTACATAGGTCCATGTGACGGCCGTTGTTCCCGCTTTAAAAGGCTTCCCAAGGCTTCATCACATTCAGGATGAGCAGTATACAACATGGAAGAAAACACTCATTAAAGTGAGTTTTTGATACACAGGACGTTATAAAAGGGGAAAGAAAACTCAGGAGTTCTCTATTGTTAAAGGCCGTATTTCAATGAATCACAGTGGCAACATCCTTGCTACAGCGACATTATAAGGTTCTCATGAACAATAATAGCACACAGATTATTAAATATAACACATACACTCTTTTCTACTGCAATAGGTCATGTTTTTGTTCATTATTTGCTAGCGTCTTTTGAAAACTGTTCTATGAGATCACAGTGAAATTCTATAACCAAATCTGGCAATGTGAATGTCAGCCCACACAGAGGATCAAATAAGCCTTCGAGTGAGTATATTTTGTAGATGTGCAGCAGTTTTTGTGACATGTGACTTCTGTGGCTAACCTCACTAGATGCGATCAGTCAATTCCAGTAAAGAAAAATCCGGTGTGAGGTTTCCAAGAGAGATGTGCCTTGCGTGACAGCAACAACATTTTCACACCATCTTCTGTGGACATACAGAGGCTACCATAGCACTTGATTTCCCACTAATACTAAAAGCACAAAAACATCTATGATAACAATCTAGGGTTTCAGAATAACTGTACAAAACCATATATTTGGTTTCCGTACGTCTGTATGTTCATTCGCTTGTTTGACTTATGCTGTATATGTCTTTATAGTTATACATATACACAAGCTATGCTAATAAGCCCTGATAGAGTACAGAGTCTGGCTCCCCCTGGCAAACAGTCCATGAATGGCAGCCACACCAATACAACGAGGGTTGCCGATCAAGGACTGTTGGGTAGGGGGAGCCGGACTTTGGACTCGCTGCAGGTTATTTAGCTGCTTGCGCAGTTTTTAAAACTATAATTCAACACTTAGGCTAAGTCTACAGTAACCTCTTAAGAAACTTTGTTTAATACTATTGTACTACAATAGGTCTTGCTTAACAACATTACACTACATCCTGAGAGCATCCATAGTCCGTGCTTTCACATGCGCTGTTCAAATAGGAGAAATTACACTAGGGCAGAAGAAAAAATAATTACGTACAGCGGTTTTGTAAGAACACACAAAATAAAATAAAAACCTATTGTTTCGGCCTCACGCCTGCGTTCAGCTTTACGTTGTTCTTTTCCTTCGCAATGGAGCAGAATAGAAAAATCAGAAGAGCAGATTCCATTGAACAACGGACATCGGCGGCCGACGGAAACTTTTGACTTTAATGGGTTCCATTGGGGTGTCTGTGGTTTTACCGGAAACAATAGCGTAGTATGCTGTGCTATTGTTTGTGGTATTCTCGGTGGGATCTGCGTTGGAGGCTCCTAACGGAGCCTAAAACACATATGTGATCAAGGCAAATCCACTTTCTTTATCATATTTCACCCATATCCTGCAAGCTGTCAAAATATAAAGACAAAAATCGCGAGATCTCGCTTTAAATGACAGATAACAGCGAGATTGCGCTTTGCTCTGCTGTAAATACCACAGAAACGTTAACGTAGTGCAGGGATTGTGAATAGACATCCCGTCCTGGCTGGAAGGAATGTCTATTCACTGTCTAAACACTTCAGTAACGTTAATGTGTCAGTATAAGGGCTTATTCAGACGAACGTATAATACGTCCGTGCTACGCGCGCGAAAATCGCACGGACCTATGTTAGTCAATGGGACCGTTCAGACTGCCCGTGATTTTCACGCAGCGTATGTCCGCTGCGTAAAACTCACAACGTGTCCTATATTTGCCAGTTTTTCGCGCATCACGCACCCATTGAAGTCAATGGGTGCGTGAAAACCGCGCACGGCACACGGACGCACTTCCGTGTTCCGCGCGTGATGCGCGCTACAGTAGTCAAAACTATGAATGAAAACAGAAAAGCACCACGTGCTTTTCGGTTTACAAACATAAAAACAGAGAGTGTCATAATGATGGCGGCTGCGCGAAAATCACGCAGCCACGCATCATATGCTGCTGACACACTGAGCTTTTATGGACCTTTTGCGGGCGCAAAACGCACACGCTCGTGTGAATCCGGCCTAAGACAGCACATACTGATCTAGCAGGATCCCTATGCGCTGAGTAAATGAATGGAGAGGAGCCCACTTGGGCATTAAGAAACTAATTAGCATAAAGCTAAAATCGCTAATAACGTGGTAAAAATAGACTGTTTTTCTAAATAAAAATCACTGCTGTCACCTACATTATAGCGCCGATCTCCTTATGTAGGCGATAGGGCACTTATAATGTGGTGACAGAGCCTCTTTAAACAAGAACCTTGTGTCATACAACATCATATGCTACTGAATGTATTCAACCAGGAAGAAGACGCTAGAAGATCTTGCAAGTGAAGGAGATGTACTTTTCTCCCCCAAGTCATATTACTGTTTCAGCTGTAATACTGCAGACACGTTAACTTAATGAAAGCAGCGGTGTGAATAATGAAACTGTGATGAACAGGGGAATGGAATCTACTTTCATTCCTTGTGAAAGCTTAGAGGAAATGTTGGCACGGTGAACTGTGAATCGACAACCCGTATACCATAGTTACAATGAGGAAAACTACTGTTTTATTGGGAGAATTCTCAAGAAGACAGTGCATTTTTGCTCGGATGCCATAACTCAAAGATGGAGGCTGTAGGTGATTGGCTATAAACACTGGCTCTGCTGTTCACATTTCGCGGGATAGACATATAGACATCACAGCAGAAGCAGAGCGCAGTATACAGGTAGTTACTGCAGGAATTTCTGTATACTACGTGGGAGATGGTAGATGTGTTCTGAAAAGCTTTCTTTTATATTATGCTGCACTTTGTGGATTACACTATGCCTGGAATACTTTCAGTATAACACTAAGCACTGGTGTTAACATTTATATATCTCCTACTAATAACGAAAATATCTATAATGGTGTAAAACAGATGCACCAAAAACTTTGTGGACTTAAGGTTTATGAACGAGTCCACACAAATCTGCAGCAAAATCTGCACGTGTTACATGTTACATCTATGCATGGCAAAGGGTGAAATCTGCCGTGAAAACCCGTGACAAATCCCCAACACGTGCTCAATTCCGCACAGATTTGAAAATCCGCAGCATGCTCTGATGTCTGTGCGGGAAATGGCTGGTACGGTTATCCCCAGAGCTGTTTGCAGGGCTCCCTAATGTAGAGGTGCACACATTAAAGCAGACTAGAGCCAGTTACACAACTCCAGATGCCAGCTTGATTTTTCTTGCCCTTTTTTCCCCAAGAATTTCCGTAGACATCAATAAAAAATAAATAAATTGCAAGGCACATTGGTTACATGGCTCTAGGGATTTGCCCAACCTTGCTTTAATGACAATACAGTAGACAGATGTGCTACTTCGTACTAATGATTTTAGTATCCATTATACTTGGGAAGGCACCGCATTGCTTGTCATCCCTTATTAGCTACAGATAAAATGGCTATATATATACACACACATTAGAGAAATATTTTCCCTTCTTTCTCCTATGACATCAAGACAACATTTAGACTATTTAAATGGTCTAGAAGATGTAGCAGTGATGCTGGGAATCCACTTGTCTGAGCTAATGATGCCTGGAGCTCTGCAATGTCACCCAGCAGGAACTGCGAGCCGAGACATGGAGGAGCAGCCACTGGTTTGTAGATGAGATTGTGCAGAAGTAAGGCACGTTGACAGAATCTGTTTGCTTGAGGATGCAGCTGAACACAAGAATTTTATAGTAACCATGATGGATTCCCATCACATAAAAAGCTCCCACTGCTCTATATCAGCACGTGAATTTATCAGCAATACAGAGACTGCCAAAACAGGAAAAGCAGACACCAGCACCTTCTCAGCTTATGTCTTGGCAGACAGTATGCACATTATAGGTGAGAACATAAAATGTAATTCAGAAATAATAATGTGTTGGGGGAGTTAAACATTCGTTTTCAAATAATTACAATTTGTTAAATCAGTCACACACACGTCATCCATGTGAACACCGACCAAAAAAATTAAATCACAGCACCAGCACTACTAGAGGCAGCTTTTGTAACTACATTTCAGACCAATATGGAGCAGCAACCATAAAAGAGGTAACGGTAGAGCACTTTCAATGAGCTACACTGCAAGTTAGTAAATAGAGAACACTGAGAATTTGTATAAGCTGGGGCCAAAGTTCCTATTGTATATTGTTGGATAACCCCAGGATATAATTAAATATTGATGAGAGGCTTCAAAGAAAAAAACAACGAAGTGGACACAAACAAATGAACATATATATATATATATATATATTTATTAATAATAATAATATATGCAAAGAGTTAAGGGAAGTATGGGCACACTATCTGGCAGGCTCAGTTTTCACCTAGGGGGAACGGTAGCTGGTAGCTGAGAGAAGGGAGATTTGACACTCCCTGCTCTGTTTATTTTATTCTGATGCAGCGCCGTGAAAAGGCGTATGCATCAGAATAAAGCCCATTAGTGGCCGCCGTGAAAAGGCGTATTGGCGGTCACTAACGGGTTAATGAGTGCAGTGCTGCTTCAGTGAAGGCTGCGCTGCACTTTCATATCTGTCGGGGCTTTGAGATACCTGGAATACAAAATATCTGTCTTTTCAAAAAAAATGTTTCCCATTTTTAGTGATTGGTCTGCTCATAATAAAAATTTAAAACATGGAATTAAACTAATCTAGAAAATGAAAGCCTAATGAGTCTTGTAAATAAAAAACAAAGTAGAAATAGTTGTGATATTCAAAGCGGTTGTTTAAAGAAGTGCATATCAAAATTTAAAATTTGACCTGGACACAGGGGATTCAATTACCATTTTTCATGAAAGGGTTACATTTGATTCTTGTTTATTGTAGATTTTAACGCACTTGGCCAGTACTGTATTCATCTGGTCTGCAGTGTACTAAAGAACCGCATGTATGGCGCTGTTATTTAATCATTATTTGGCGCTATTATTCAGTCACTGTCTCCTCCATACTTAAATACACAGTGATGAATGAAACAGAGCTAAGAAAAAAAATCTAGGGTGCACATCTTTTTGAAGTTTTCCTAGTTAGCAAACTTCTATAGAATATTAAAGAACCTGGTAATTCCAGAAACAAAATCCTTTTTGTTTATTAGGATATGCACTTGAATATATATATATTCATCAGACTAGTTCACATTCTTCCATTGCTCCATGAGTCCGTTCTGATGTCCACATGCCCATTGTCAGAGCTTTCTGCAAGGGACATGGGTCAGCATGGGCACTCTGACCAGTCTGCAGCTACGCAGCCACAAATGCAGCAAGCTGCGATGCAGGGGCGGACATACCGCATGTGCAGCCGGTGCAGCTGCACAAGGGCCCCGCGTGGGAAGGGGGCCCGTTCCTCTGCTGGCCGACTCAGTTCTCAGCTGCGCGATGCTGAGGACTGAGACAGAGGCCCGTGGACCACTGGCGTAGCTATAGGGGTCGCAGCGGTCGCAATTGCGACCGGGCCCCGAAGCCAGGGGGGCCCACGGCCCCCCGCACCACATCAATAAAAAGTTACTATAGTAACTCGGGCCGCGGGCCCCTGTTACTATAGTAACATACTTTACTTACCTTCCTGGTTCCGGATCGCAGCGGAGGTCCTGACGTCAGGCGCTGTGCGCAGCGCATGACGTCACAGCGCTATGCCGCCGCGCACAGCATCGAGACTACAGAACTCCCGCCGCGGCCGAAGAGGAAGGTAAGATAGCCCTGACTGGCGGGGTCCGACTCCTGGGACCCGCCAATCAGCTGTTTTGAAGGGGCCGCAGCACTCGTACGAGAGCTGCTCCCCTTCATTCCTGTCACTTCATTCCGGTCACACTGTGAATCGGTTTCGGCGATTCACAGTGTGGGCGAGTAGTGAAATGAAGGGGAAGCAGCTCTCGTACGAGTGCTGCGGCCCCTTCAAAACAGCTGATTTGCGGGTCCCGGGCGACACATCAGCTATTGATGGCCTATCCTGAGGATAGGCCATCAATGTTTAGGGACTGCACAACCCCTAAGCCTACGATGTAGCAGGCTTAGGGGGCCCATGAGACAGGATCACAGATTGTGTGATGCTGTCTGCTGGGCCCTGTATCTAAGCCAATCACATGGTAGGCTTAGATACATGGCCCATGCGTGATCCTGTCTGCTGGGCCCTGTATCTAAGCCTACCACACTGTAGGTTTAGATACAGGGCCCCAGCACACAGTAATCTTATACTGTATAAGATTACTGTCTGCTGGACCCTGTATCTAAGCCTACCTTGTGGTAGGCTTAGATACAGGGTCCCACAGACAGTATCACACATGGGCCCTGTATCTAAGCCTTAGGGTATGTGCACAGACACTAATTACGTCCGTAAGTGACGGATGTATTTCGGCCGCAAGTACCGGACCGAACACACTGCAGGGAGCCGGGCTCCTAGCGTCGTACTTATGTACGACGCTAGGAGTCCCTGCCTCGCTGTGGGACAACTGTCCTGTACTGTAATCATGTTTTCAGTACCGGACAGTTGTCCGGCAGCGAGGCAGGGACTCCTAGCGTCGTACATAACTATGATGCTAGGAGCCCGGCTCCCTGCAGTGTGTTCGGTCCGGTACTTGCGGCCGAAATACGTCCGTCAATTCCGGACGTAATTAGTGTGTGTGCACATACCCTAACACATGTGTTACTAATCATTTTTTGTGTGTTTTCTTACAGGTTCGGTCGTTGGACTACGGCGGATTCCAGGACTACTTCGATGACAGCTTTTTTTTTTATTAATAAAATGGTTAATGAGGGTTGTGTTTTTTTTTTTTATTTCAATAAAATATTTTTTCTATGTCTTTGTGGTTTTTTTTAAACTATATTACTACCGCCTTAGTAATGGCCGCCGGCTGATTGACAGCATCCATTGCTAAGGCAGGGCTTAGTGTTAGCCGGTGCAGAGGCTAACACTAACCCCCTTTATTACCCCGGTACCCACCGCCACCAGGGGTGCTGGGAAGAGCCGGGTACGATCCAGTACCTGACCATCTGTAGTGATGGTCGGCCACTGGGGTGGCCGCAGGCTGGTATTATCAGGAGGGGAAAGGCCAGATACAGTGGCCCTTCCTACCCTGGTGATGCTAGGCTGCGGCTGCTTTATTGTATCTGGCTGGTTATGAAAATGGGGGGGACGCCACGTCATTTAAAAAATAATTGGAAAGAACGATGTCGGGTCCCCCCCAATTTTCATAACCAGCCAGATACAACACAGCAGCAGCAGGCAGCATTACAAGGGTGGGAAGGGCCACTGTTTTTGGCCTTCCCCAGCCTAATACTACCAGCCTGCGGCCACCCCGGTGCCTGCCCGTCACTACAGCTGGTCGGGTACTGGTTTGTACCCGGCTCTTCCCAGTACCCCTGGTGGCGGTGGGTACCGGGGTAATAATGGGGGTTAGTGTAGACTCTGCACCGGCTAACATTAAGCCTCGCCTTAGTAATGGAGGTTGTCAATCAGCCAGCGGCCATTACTAAGGCGGTGATAATAAAGTTTAAAAAGATACAAGCACATAGAAATTTTTTTTATTGAAATAAAAACACAACCCTCATTAACCATTTTATTGAGAATAAAAAAAACGCCGTCATTGAAGTCCTCGTATCCGAAGTCCAACAACCGAACCTGTAAAAAAAACACAAACACACAAAAATAATCAGTAACACATAAAGAAGCAAAATTATTATTCTTACCTTTCCTGGGTCCAGCGCTGGAGCCGCAATGTCAGCGAGCTGGGCCCTGTATCTAATCCTATCATGTGTGATACAGTCTGCTGAGCTGTGTATCTAATCCAATCATGTATGATACTGTGCTGGGCCCTATATCTAATCCGATCATGTGTGATACTGTCTGCTGAGCCACTGTATCTAATCCTATCATGTGTGATACTGTCTGCTGAGCCACTGTATCTAATCCTATAATGTGTGGTACTGTCTGCTGAGCCACTGTATCTAATCCTATCATGTGTGATACTGTCTGCTGAGCCACTGTATCTAATCCTATCATGTGTGGTACTGTCTGCTGAGCCACTGTATCTAATCCTATCATGTGTGGTACTGTCTGCTGAGCCACTGTATCTAATCCTATCATGTGTGATACTGTCTGCTGGGCCACTGTATCTAATCCTATCATGTGTGATACTGTCTGCTGAGCTGTGTATCTAATCCTATCATGTGTGATACTGCCTTCTGAGCCACTGTATCTAATCCTATCATGTGTGATACTGTCTGCTCAGCCACTGTATCTAATCCTATCCATAGTTTATAGGGTCGTAGTGCTATAGATATGCTATGCTGTCTCCTATACACACACTTTTTTTTGGGGCGGACACATATGTATTGGGGCTATTTCCCGGACATTTTAAGCCCTGAGGGTATGTTCACACGGCAGCGTCTGTTACGGCTGAAATTACTGTGCTGTTTTCAGGAGAAAACAGCACCGTAATTTCAGCCGTAATGGCATGTGCAGGCGTCTTTTGCTGCGTCCACTACGGAAGTAATTGAAGCTGGTTTTCCATGGAGTCCATGGAAAACGGCTCCATTTACATCTGAAGAAGTGACAGGCAGTTTTTTACGCGCCGCCTTTCGACAGCGGCGCGTAAAAAAAAATGACCATCGGCACAGAACATCGTAAGACCCATTCAAATGAATGGGCAGATGTTTTCCGACGCTTTTGAGCCGCATTTTCGGATGTAATTCAATGCTAAAACGCCCAAATTACGTCCGTAAATAGTGTGTGTGTGAACCCAGCCTTAGTGACGCCCCGGCTGCTAGTGCTGCATTGTTGGGTCACTTAGGAGACCCAGCGATGCAGCTGAAAGCGGACCGTCGGCCATGAGAAGTTTGCGGGGTGGGGGGGGGGGGCCCTGGCACATTATCTGCACAGGGGCCTTTTGCAGTCTGTGTCCGCCACTGCTGCGATGCACTGTGTGTTCTGACACCTTTCTATCATAGCCAGCAGTGACTTTTCAGCAATTTGTGCTACTGTAGCTCTTCTGTGGGATCGGACCAGAGGGGCTAGCCTTCCCTCCTGACGCGCATCAATTCGCCTTGTGCGCCCCCTACCTAAGAGTTGAAGAGAAGCTGTCCTTTTTTCCTCTATGAAATTAACAGAGAAGTGTACTGGTTATCTAAACAATGCCAGGGGGTTTCAACTTTACATTAAAAAAAAAAAGCTTTATGTGAAGTATGGTTGCTTATTTGTCTTGTGATTGGCTAAAAAGCTGTGCATGGCAAGTAGAGTTGGACAACTCTCTTCAAGCAAGCAGAATTGACAGCAGGAAAGATTTTGGAGCTAGGTTTTCTTTTATGGAGACAGTTATAAAATGAAAAGAGGTTACCTTTAATATCGTTTATGATACTACGATGTGTCCTATCATCATGTTTATCTCAAATGAGAATATATTGGAAGAAAAGTCTTCTTTAAAAATGATAGCAACACATTAAATACTCTCCCCCTCCAACTGCAAGTTACATTCTATCTTCCAGATATATTTGATCAATTCTTCACCAACTGCATTAAAAGTTCCTTGTCAAACAATGTCCCTTATTAGTGCTGGAAATCAAATGTCTCTTTTCTTGTGGGAACCGGATCCTACCAGACTAGCAGATGTAAGATATTTACATTGGATTTCTCCTCCAAGGACAACTTGTCTGTGCAGTAAATGCCAGGGAAAAATAGGTGTTTATGCCAGCAATGTAAGCGCCCATGGTGGAAAATGTAGGATGTTGTTCTAATAATTGCTCATCATTTTAACACAAGCCTACTCAACTCATTACTTGGGCTTTAATTCATACAGGAAAATGACCGAGGAATAAGGATATGTGCAATGTATGTAAAGCATAAATCTGTATGTGAATAACTGGACAACTCATCCTAATCATTCCATGCATATTAATCTGGAGTAGATCGCTGGGGGGGGGGGGGGGGCGCATACATCAAAGGAGAACCGAGGAGCATTCTACCGCCGACATGATGAATGCTTGTAATACAGATTCTGTCGCACAGAGAACTGTGGGATATGGCTCCATGGATTTACAGCACACATAAATGTAAAATTTGCTAGTTTAATCATATCAACCATGCCAAATATGAGTTAAAACGTGACTGAAGAGAGAAGATACATTTGACCGTTAATATTTCTTTACATAAGTATAAAAGACAAGAAAATCTAGAGTACAATAGAAATAATAAAGAATTGTGAGCACCCACATGTAACGTCAATGTAGCTGCAAAAGAGGTAGTACGTGTATGTGACAATCACAGGATAGAGGATATATTTTGCTACCCTTTATGTTTGCAAAAACAAAAGTCCATTGAAGACAACATAATCTAGCGTTAAAAACAATACAGAAGGCGCTGATTGTCGCCACTTTATTGCTACCTCAGTAAGTATATAGGCAAGAAGGGCTGCACCTTTCACACAGACAATAGCTTCTCACAGCCTTTAATAAAGACCAAAAGAAAGACGCCAGCTCCCTTGCAGAGGCGGATAATTGAGGGGTTAATTACACAGGCAATAAAATAGTTTTTATGATTTACGGTGCACAGCCAGTCTCAATATTCTGGCCATAAATAAAAGACTGCAGATAAGGAGAGCTGCAGGCAAAGCAGGACCCAGCATCTTTAATGGGCAGTTATACGACCCGCTGTGCGTACATGGGCAGTAAATCAGCAGAAACATCTTTTATGGAGTCCTGGCTTTTATGATGTCATTAACTTTCCTCCTTATACTTTAGGGCTAATGAAATAAAGTCATGAGGAGGGATCAAAGGATGAGCTGGTGCCTTTGGCTTCCTTGTTTTATTCTTTGTTACAGCCAAAGGGGAGGTTTATGTATCCGAGCAGGGACCTATTCTGGCACTCAGCTACTTTGTGGGGAAAAAATAGATATTGTGTCCTTGTCAAAGGTAAAAAATTGCTTTATGATTACCAGCCGCTGGCATTAATGAGATTAATAGAAATATGCTCTGGAATACATTGTACATTTTTTTACTCATTAAGTAAATTCGGTCCTCCATCTGGGTATTAACCTGTTTTTGAAGCAATGCGTGCGGTCAAAAGAGAATTCATTTACCTATCAGGGTGAACGCATACTGAGCAATCATTATTGGCTTTACAACTGCATTGCACAAGCAAGATAGGTTTTAGAGTGTCCCAATAAATAGAGAAAGACATGGAAGCGATTGTATGTTGGGAATAGGAAGCAGCAGTGAATCAAGTACACGTTTTCATGTTCATAGCACCCAGAGACCCTGCAGGACATAAGTGTTAACAGCTGGAATGGGAATCTACAGTTTTTGAAAGTATAACAAACTTTTCAGAATAAGCGGTCATATGTGTGTGAACATGAGGAAAAACACTGTTTCTGGCCATTATAGGACTTGTATTCTGCATTATTTAGCAGGTTTTCCATCTGCAGGCTCCCAGTTTTCTCTGACTAGTGGGTGGAGCCTAACTATTATCATGTCTTCTATACACAGTACAGAGAGAAGATGATAATCCTGCTCCACTATCTGTAGCGCATGCACACACACTATATATACATACGCGCGCGCACACACACACACACTATATATACATACGCGCGCGCACACACACACACACACTATATATACATACGCGCGCGCACACACACACACACTATATATACATACGCGCACACACACACACTATATATACATACGCGCACACACACACACACACTATATATACATACGCGCGCACACACACACACACTATATATACATACGCGCGCACACACACACACACACACACACACACACACACTATATATATACATACAGACACACACACACCACATTTTCGAGCACTTCATGCTTCCCTCTACTGACCAGCTTTCTGGAGATGCTGATGTCATTTTCCAGCAGGACTTGGCACCTGCCCACACTGCCAAAAGTACCAATACCTGGTGTAACCACCACAGTATCACTGCGCTTGATTGGCCAGCAAACTCACCTGACCTAAACCCCATAGAGAATCTATGGGGTATTGTCAAGAGGAAGATGAGACCCCAGACCCAACAATGCAGACGAGCTGAAAGCCGCTATCAAAGCAACCTGGGCTTCCATAACACCTCAGCAGTGCCACAGGCTGATCGCCTCCATGCCACGCCGCATTGATGCAGTAATTCATGAAAAGGAGCCCGACCAAGTATTGAGTGCATCTACTGTACATACTTTTCAGTAGGCCAACATTTCCGTATTAAAAATCATTTTTGAAATTGGGCTTCTATAATATTCTAATTTTCTGAGAGACTACGTTTTGGGCTTCCAATAACTGTTAGCTATACTCATCATTAAAAGAAAAATAATATACGAGTTTCACTTTTTGAATTGAATTACTGAAATAAATTAACTTTTTGATGATATTCTAATTCATTGAGAAGGACTAGTATGTATTGTTTATTGACTTCCTGCACTTTATATTGTGGTCACTTGATGCATTGTGTTATGCTTGAGAAAGGCTCCGAGGTTGAATAAAGTTCCTATTTTTGTGGAATGTGCCTGTATCTCCCTTCTTTGCCATCGTGTGAGACGGTTGGATCTAGTCCTGTTGGGCTTGCACTTATATTTTTTACATTTATCCTGGTGCTGTTTATCTCTCTGGTTGTATTGAGTTTAACACTTGGGCTCTCTGCTGTATAATCCAATTCAATTTTTTTTTTTTTGTGAAACAGGCTAGTATCCGAAGATGAAAGTCTTTAGTCTGGGTGGTGGACAAATGGGGGAGGGGATGAACTCAAAGAGCTTTAGTTAAATTAAGTCTTGTGGACTAAATGACACAACCTGCACCATAGTATGTTCAACCACTGGAAATGATTTAGCAACAACTAAGACCTCAGTGCCTTTATTCTAAGAACATGAGTGATGTGTTGCCATCCCTGCAGAGGTTAACAGTGATTCTTATCAGTTGCTAGTGGCAACAGTAATGGTCCCTGCATGGGGTCCAGCAGCAGGTCTACTTGCTGATGCAGCCCCCACACCAGGACAGACAAATAGGCTTTAGAGGTGGACAGGGCTCATAGGGAGGTTTTGACATAAAGGGCCCTTTAGAAAGGCTGGAATTGTCAGCAGTTTGATGGGCTCCTGCTGGGCCATTAGCTTCTGTTACTAATTTGCAGGGGGTGTGAGAGACTGAGCTGCGTGAACACCTGCAAGAGGCTTTTGCTATGCATTGTGGGAACAGCTCATTTTCCTGAGTAGAAGCCAGGCAGTCATTGTCCACTATTTACAGGGCACATAGAAAATACTTTTTTACCCGATTTCCTACAAAAATGTAGTCATTTCAGGTCAGACAAAGCATTGCTTGTTTTCTATAAGGAGAATTATTCAGAACTCACCTGCCGTACACTCAACCGGACATGGTCTCATCTGGTATTTCACTTGGAAAACAAAATAGAGTTCAAGAAACTATTCATTGCAGCTTTAACATGGCATTTGGGGAATCTGCACAGACTCCTCTCCCAATTTATTTATTTTTGAGCCACAGAAAATGTGACTCAGATTCCCAGAATGCCTTTCTTCTTCCACAACCATCATTATTAGCTTTCAGCACTTAATGTTTGTAGCCAGCAAATTAAATAATGGGAAGAATATGTCTTCATTTCCCCGAGACCGATTATACTGTGTCTGTCTGGCTCCATCCCAAGTTTTCCAAATGATCTCAAGGCCATGAACCATCTACTCTAGCTTTCCGCTGGGACAGACCTGTTTTCAGTTATCATTACTGAAGTCGGCTCCATTTCTTTGAAGCAGCATTGTGTATGGTAGACGAACAAAGCCCAGTAAGAACAAATATATCCAGGGAACCAAGACAGCAAACCTGGATATAGTCCTTTAAATCCTCAAATTAAACTGCTATTCTAAACATGCCGCAATAAACTTGCTACATTACTTACACGTTGCAAATGGTTCCCAGTCGTTTTCTAAAAAGCCTTTGTTGGGATGCCTTATTTCTCAGACACTTCCGTGACAATTGTTGGATTTTCCCCCAAAAAAATTCCCTGAGCGGTGATATTTATTGTAATCCATAACAATACATTTATTGAGTTTGCAGATTAATCACAATATATAGAATTGTTGGACCATTAGTAAAATATGATCTTCAGGGAGTTCAAAACAGAATAACAATGTTTTCCTAAATACAATTATCATAATATTGCCGAGCAGACATGGTGTTAGAAAGTGACTCTGCCGACAATGGTTTATAAATTCTATCACGTAAAACTGGGCTAAATCAACTTTCTCCAGAATTGTATGTGGTTTACCCATCCCCCAAATTTCACTTACAACTTGGCTCCGAATCCGAGTGTCCTCACCATCTGCTATATAAAGCCTTTCCTGCAGTTTGCACTTGCTTTTTGCCTGCCCGGACCCTACGTTCTTATCCCCTGTACAGGTTCTCCATTGCCCTATGGCATCCACTACTTAGAAAGACAAAGCAAGCACAGGCTTCAGGAGAGACCGGCTAGAAAACAGGGAATTTCAGAACCAGTTACGGAATCCAGGCAAAAGCTGGATCAGCTGTTAGCCAGAATTTTACTTTTAAAAAGTTTATAAAACCTTGACAGAAATGTCACAACCCAGGCCTCAATAATAATTGTTATATGTAAATAAAGAGGTAAAAATGGAGAAATCTTACGATGAGTTATTTCCCTCCCTCTTCAGGCTGCTAGGACAAGAAATCTTTTGCAGACATGTAATTGCCAGACACATGCATATTAACAGACACTGCCTGCAGGAGAATTATAGCTGCTGTGCTGCATGAATAAATATTTCAGGGATTCAAATGGATACTTCATTGCAGCATGGATTTAATATGTCCCAGACCCTGGAGGAAGAATTCAAAGTACAAGCAAAACATAGATTCATCTTTTAAAACTTTAATTGGGAGACTGACACTATATAATGTATACATAGTTGCCGCTGGCTACCGGTGAAAACATATCAAAGGTCTAACATATGGTCTGTACATAAGATACAAGGGGTTGGCTCCAAAATCCAAGAGCGGTTTCCCCAAGGAGACACCCAATTTTAAATGTTCCTTCTCCAGTCACCCCAAATTAAGTCTGTGATAAGTCGGAAGAAGCACGCTGCGCAATTTTGTTCTGCAAAAACGTCAGAATCCGACACAGATGTGAACTTATATGTTAAATGATTGTGTTTATGTTTGTTACATGAACCCATGCTACTGACATACGTGATACGCCTGTTGTAGGCAATGCATGCAATACTTTAACATGTAAATAGCACTTTACTTTATTTTCTAATAATAATATTGAAATTAAAAAAAGTGTGGCTTAAAAGTTTAATAATCACAATTAAGCCACATGGTTCATCATAAATGGAACTTATTCAAAATGGGTTGAAGTCAGAAGCGGGGTACCACAAGGATCGGTGTTAGGCCCAATTCTTTTTAATCTCTTTATTAATGACCTTGTGGATGGAATAGATAGCAAGGTTTCAGTTTTTGCCGACGATACAAAACTTTGTGGGATACTTAAAACTCAACTTGGCTATAAAATATTACAGAAAGACCTAGATAAGCTGGCAGCATGGGCAAAAAAATGGCAGATGACATTTAATGTTGATAAATGTAAAGTAAGGACCTAGGAGGCAATAATAGCACTAATTCATATTCATTAAATGGAATAAAATTGGGGATAACGGAACAAGAGAAGGACCTGGGTATTCTGGTAACAAATAAGCTAAGCAGCAGCACTCAATGTCAGGCAGCAGCTGCAAAAGCAAATAGGATTTTAGGTGTATAAAAAAAGATAAACACCTGGGATTCAAATGTAATATTACCCCTATATAAATCCCTTGTAAGCCCACATCTAGAATATGGAATTCAGTTTTGGGCTCCACATTGTAAAAAGGATATAGGAGAACTGGAGTGGGTTCAAAGGTGGGCAACTACATTATTAAATTGGATGGGAGGTGTTGCTTACATTGAAAGGCTAGAAAAATTGGGCTTGTTCAGCTTGGAAAAAAAGACGTCTTAGAGGAGATCTTATTAACATGTATAAGTATATGTGTGGTCAATACACAGAACAAGAATGTGATCGGTTCCTTCCAAGGACTCTACAAAGGACATCCATTGCGGGTGTAAGAAAGACGTTTCAGACATCATTATAGAAGGGGTGCTCAAGCTATGGAATGCCCTACCCCAAGAGGTAGTGATGGCAGATACTATGTCAGCATTTAAAAAAAGGCTACATGCTTATTTATTGACGAATGGCATTGGGGGTTATAATTAATCAAGCAATGAATAATGGGTAATTTATTGAGAAAGGTTAAACTTGATGGACCGGTCTCTTTTTTTTTTTTTTAACCTATGCAACCTCACCCACTTTTTAGGTTAAAACCACATGTCACATAGACTTGGATTAAGCCACACCTACTTTGACACTTCTTGTGAGGCCTTGACAGAAGGGCCAATCTCAATTTTTTGTCCACATATAAGCCTAGCATATTTGAAATTTGTGAATAGAAAGCAGAATGAATGAAACACATAAGAGATGGTGTTGGGCATAACAAAGGCCTCCCACATAAATAAAAGTGTGCATATATATATATATATATATATATATATATACACACACACACATATATATTTATATTAAAAGAGAGGCAGCATTCAGAATTGCAATAGTGGTTCGTTTAATCCATATGTGACGTTTCAGTCCTGTATAGAACCTTTGTATATCTTTTAATAAGACCTCAACACTTTCAGGAGAAAAGTAAGATTCAATCTTGAGATGCAGTAGGCAGTGATATCTTTACTTCAGGTTACATATAATAATTAATTTTTCATTCATCCTTCACAGACACAAACAAGAAAAATAAATATTGCTGAGCTGATTTTATCTGAATGTATGGTGGCTGTCAGCTAACCGAGTGATTTCCGTCTCAGCCAGCCTAAGCTTTTCCGCTACACTGCAAGGGGGAAACCACAGTGAGAAAGCCTGGGCTCTTCTACCTTCCCACACAACCAGAAGCTTTAGCAGGAGAGAGAATGTATTGAGGGCTAAGTGAATCAGAGGCTGGCCATCCGCAGACTACAGGAGTATCACCACAGCTAGCACAACGCTAAAACAGCATTCACCACCATCTTTTCCGGTGTAGAGACAAGTTATAAAACGGTAGAAGCTGGGGCCAGAAGACAAGCTGATACAAAGTGTGAAGTTAATGTCAATGTCATGAGAATCTGCACTTTAAGCAAGGGACATTGACAAAATGCCCATTCATGGTTAAACTAGGGCTGCAAAAAAGCTGGCACTATACAGTTCCCAGAACCTGGGGGGTTGTATCCTATGCCTAGCGTTGTCTGGAAAGATACTATGCCTTTCTATGTACTTCCCAAGGAAGCAGCATTAGCTTTATTCACGGTTTACTCTCACCTCAGAAATACAGATGAACACATTTCTCTATTGCCGTTACTAACACATTGTAGATTCCTTGTGCAGCCCGAGGCCTCAGTCACACTGTACCCCCCTCTCATATGACAGTTTACATGTCACTGGGTTAAATCTCCAAAGTGTTAATGGGATAAGTAAAAAGGACTATAGCAGCAGTTATTACTGACTTCAAGCTAGACAGCAAACGGGTAAGTTAAAGATTTAGGGCCTGTTCACATCACCGTTCATTTCCGTTCCGGGGTTCCGTCGGGTGAACCCCGCAACAGAAAGTGAAACTGACAGCACAGCCTCCGTTTCAGTCACCATTGATCTCAATGGTGACGGAAACATCGCTAATGTTTTCCGTTCGTCACCATTCCGTCTGGTTTCCGGTTTTCCGACGGAGTCAATAGCGTAGTCGACTGCGTTATTGATTCCGTCGGAAAACCGGAAACGAGACGGAATGGTGACGAACGGAAAGCATTAGCTATGTTTCCGTCACCATTGAGATCAATGGTGACAAACGGAAGCTGTGCTGTCAGTTTCACTTTCCGTTGCGGGGTTCACCCGACGGAAACCTCCGACGGAACCCCGGAACGGAAATGAACGGTGATGTGAACAGGCCCTAAGTCATATATTAGAGGAGTTTATGCTTGTAAAATATCACTAAGCAGAATTCAGAAGAAATATCAGGTACTGTACTATTATGTGGAGTCTGCAGGGAATATGTAGACATGAAGACTATTTAAAGGGGTTTTCCTATGAGAGACATTTATGACCTATCCACAGGATAGGTCATAAATGTCAGATAGATGCGGGTCCCACCTCTGGAGCCTGCATCTATCTCTAGATAGACTGGAAGTATCAAAAGCTTCACACAGGGGGGGGTCAGGCAACGCCCTCTTAAGGCCTTATTCACACGAACGTGTTATACATCCGTGCGATGCACGTGATTTTCACGCGCGTCGCACGGACCTATGTTAATGAATGGGGCTGTCCAGACTGTCAGTGAATTTCACACAGCGTACGTGCGCTGCGTAAAACTCACGACTTGTCCTATATTTGGCCGTGTTTTGCGCAGCACGCACCCATTGAAGTCAATGGGTGCGTGCAAATTGCGCACGGCACACGGAAGCACTTCCGGGTGCCGCGCATGATGTGCGAAACAGTAGTAAAATAAATGAATGACAATAGAAAAGCACCACTGGCTTTTCTGTTTGTAAACATAAAACCAGAGTGTCATAATGATGCCGGCTGCACGAAAATCACGCAGCCACGCATCATATGCTGATGCCACACGGACCTTTTGCGCGCGCAAAACGGACATGTCCGTGTGAATAAGGCCTAATAATCACTATTTTTTGATGGGTGCACAAATCCGGGTGGCCGAACTTCCTAAATCACCAGTACGTATGAGCACAACAAAGAGCGTCAATACTCTAGAATTAGGTGATATTCTTCACATAAATTTTTTTTAGACGGCCATTTACCACGGAGGCTTCATTCTATATGCAAACTTGGATGCCTAATAAAAATAAATGTGAAGGATATCACCTAATTCTGGAGTGCTGCCCCTCTATATTCGGAGTATGTCTCAGTTTTAAAATTGTAGTATTACTCATTTAACTTCCTTTATTTAGTTGTGGCTTCCGTGAAGTAAAGCCAGTCTTGAGAACCAGTATGTGATAGAAGGTCTAAGACGACATGAGAATATGATCCACTCCCAGGGTCAAGAATTAGTAGGTTAAAGAACTTATGAACGGGGGTAAGTAACCCTTAAGCCCTGTTCAAGAAACCATGTGGTTGCCTCTAAGGCTGGGTTCACACGACCTATTTTCAGACGTAAACGAGGCGTATTATGCCTCGATTTACGCCTGAAAATACAGCTCCAATATGTCGGCAAACATCTGCCCATTCATTTGAATGGGTTTGCCGACGTACTGTGCCGACGACCTGTGCCGACGACCTGTCATTTACAGCTGTCAAACGACGACGTGTAAAATGACTGCCTCGTCAAAGAAGTGCAGGACACTTCTTTGAAACTTAATTTGAGCCGTTCTTCATTGAACTCAATGAAGAACAGCTCAAATGATCGGCCGTCAAAGACGTCTCGCAAAATGCGAGGAGGAGCTTTTACGTCTGAAACGACGCAGCTGTTTTCTCCAGAAAACAGTCTGTCTTTTCAGACGTAAAAGGAAGCTAGCGTGTGCACATACCCTAAGAAATCACCGATTTTCTGCTTGATTTGTGATGGTAATCCACGTTAAGAAAAAGTTTTTAACTTCTTTATGTAAGGACGCATCCACCCATTCAATTCGGAGTAGAAAAGTATGTTTTTCAAGGAATAAAAGCCGCAGATCTGCAATATAGACATTTGTGTTTCGAAGGGTTAGGAATGTCAGTCATAACACTTTTAATAACAAGGCCCATTAAAAATGTACCAGAGTGACCATTCCTAACTTCCTTATGCCTGGAGCCAATCTTAAAGTGCCACCAGCCAATCAGAATGGCACCAAGACTTTAAAAAATACCCCCGCTTCTGAAATGGGGATCCAAGAACAATGTTTTTAAAGGTATCTATCTAAAAAATACCTTAGACCTTTGTAGTCAGATATACTGCTCCTAACTGTTTTTGTGGCCAAGCCTCAAAACTAAGGTGCTAGGCACATTGAAGTCCCCGCTGTTGAAATTTCTCCAGCCTTATTTTTCTCTTTTAGAAACTTTAGAGATGGTACTTCTCTTCACACTAACATTCTAAAATAAAAATACAGATGTAATCTAACACTACATTTATGCTAATGTCATTTAGGGCGATTATTCGATCATTGGGTAGGTGGCTGAAGGAAGATCTTAAGGTACCTATAGACATGATGGTAACTAGTATTAGCAGGATCTGTAAATAAAAATATAATACAAGGAGTGGACTTCCTGGAACTGAAAATGGATTGGCCAAACCATATACAATCTGATGCCTCATTCAGACGGGCATATTTGTGTCAGCAAGTGGATCGAAAACACAGAAGAGAAACACATTTTTCAATTTATACTTTTTTCTATAGGCTCCACTCAGTGTTTTGGCTTACAAATACTGATACAAAATACTGACCAAAATACTACTGTGTGAATGAGGCCTACATTTTGGAATTGTTCTCCTTAAAGAGGCTCTGTCACCACATTATAAGTGGCCTATATTGTACATGATGTCATGGGTGCTGTAATGTAGATTACAGCAGTGTTTTTTATTTAGAAAAACGATCATTTTTGACGGAGTTATGACCTATATTAGCTTTATGCTAATGACTTTCTTAATGGACAACTGGGTGTGTTTTACTATATGACCAAGTGGGCGTTGTGGAGAGGAGTGTATGACGCTGACCAATCAGTGACCAATCAGCGTCATACACTTCTCCCCATTCATTTACACAGCACATCGTGTTCTTACTAAATCACTATGTGCAGCCACATACAAACACATTAACGTTACACAAGTGTCCTGACAGTGAATAGACATCACTACCAGCCAGGACGTGATGTCTATTCAGAATCCTGACACTTCGGTAACGTTTGTGTGAGATTTACAGCAAGGCAAGCGTAATCTCGCGAGATTACGCTGTAAACTGACATTTAAAACGAGATTACGCTTGCCTTGCTGTAAATCTAACACAAACATTACCGAAGTGTCCTGGCTGGAGGTGATGCCTATTCATTGTAAGGACACTTGAGTAACGTTAATGTGTGTGTAAGTGACTGCACATAGTGATCTAGCTAGATCACTATGTGCTGTGTAAATGAATGGAGAGCAGTGTATGACGCTGATTGGTCAGCGTCATACACTTCTCTCCACAACGCCCACTTGGTCAAAAAGTAAAACACGCCCAGTTGTCCATTAAGGAAGTAATTAGCATAAAGCTAATATAGGTCATAACTCGGTCAGAAATGATGGTTTTTCTAAATAAAAAACACTGATGTAATCTACATTACAGCGCCAATCACATTATGTACAAGATAGGGCACTTATAATGTGGTGACAGAGCCTCTTTAAGTGCTGCTTGGTCTAGGGTTAATGACTGTGGTCTTTCACCCCAGGGAATATAGCATTTGTCCCGAATCTTAACAATCTAAGCCTTAAACTGTGTTTACACGGGCAGATACAACAAGTCGATCAGTGCCTGTTTACAGGCCCTCATACATGGGCCGATACTTGGCTGTATGGGCACGAATTATTGCGAATATGATCGTTCGGTCTACATCAGTTTGTATCATTGTCGGCAGCATATCCCGTTTACACAGGAAGATGTGCTGCCGACAACGATCATTTTCAGCTCAACATAAAAGATTAAATCAGCTGACGTACGAGCGTATGCTCATTTGTCAGATGATCGTTGCCCCGTTTACTAAAGAACGCCCGTTCGGCCGATTATTGGCCTGTGTAAAATGGGCCTTTAGAGTTCAAAATACCGACACTTTTTACATTCCTTTTTGTAAAAACCAGGGCTTCAGTACAAATAGAAAACGTAGATAAATTCACGCATACTGCTCAGGAGTTTTTATTTTCGATGGTTGATGTTGAATGAAAATCCTGCCACGTCCATCAATGTGTCAGAGTGAAATCCAGTTATCTTTCTAGCCTGCATCCCAGCTCAGATCATAACCTCTCCTCCCTCCCCTTCCAGCATCTGCACAGAAGCCAAATCCCCCTGTACTCAATTTTCACATCTCAGTAGACAAGTGGTGGATTATTTACGGCTGTTTATTTCTCTACCGCCACAATGTGTAGATCCGGTAAGCGTGCTTATCCCATGTGACAGTGTTTCAAAGAGACAGCTTAGAGCATTTATTCTTTAAGGTATTTGTAACACACAAAGGAAATGGGATCCCACTGGATATTACTTTCAATGTGGGTTTAGTTGCTGATCACAGTAGACGCACATGTCACTTCAGCCTATCTTGGAGTTGGGACAATTTACAAGTGGAGTAAGACATGCCACAGTAGTAAGAAACTATTCTGTACACTGTATTGATCAAAATCTCCATATTACTTCTACCAAAGTCTTTTATCACATTCAGCTATAAGTGGCATAGAGGACATGTGAAATAATAGTCAAGCAAACAAAAAAATTCAACAAAACAATTACAATGGCCAATGTATAGTCAGTTCAGCATTTCAAGAAGTTAGAACACAAATTTGCTTACCAAAAATAAAACAGGCAACTGAAAAGACATAAATACTCCATGCGCAAACATATAAAAGGTAATTTGTCAACCTTTCTACGCCAATTTTCAAGCGTAGAAAAGTTGCAAAAGACACAAGTCGCAATTTTAGTTGGGATTTTTGAGCTGCCCTCACCATTTTTGAAAAAAATAAAATAAAGGTTAACCAAAGGGATGAGATCACTGTGGCCAAACAAATTTATTATAACTTACGCAAAAAAAATGGTGTCAATTAGAGCGAAAATCTATGTCCGCTCCTAGCTTCAATTACACACACAACGGACTCTTTTGGTCACCAACAATGTATGGATGGAGCCACAGATGACACGTTGGAGACAGAACAGCATGTCCTGGATCTGCAGAGGTGATGTTGGACATAGGGAATTTGTTAAAGGACACAAACATAAGGGTGCTCATGCATTAAGGGGGATTCATTAAAAGCTGGACAGACGAAGGAACTGGAGAAATTCCCTTCGACTATAAAAGAGAAGTGGGATGTCGGTCCTATAGAGGAAGAACAATGGAGGGATATTTTAAGTAATACTAAAAAACTCTTACGTAGTGAAGCACATTTATTATCTTACATTCTCTTACAAAACTTAATTGCTCAGAAATGGAAAACCCGCCCACACAAGGGAAGTTTAGTAACAAAATAAATTGGTGACGGAGAAAAATATTTATATTAAGAGGAAACCGGAAATAAAATCTAGGACCTCTGGTCTATTTGGTTAGAGGATTCTGAAATAGCTACAGCCGCTTTGGCTTGGGACAGAATTTTCCTCAGGGGGATCATGTAAATACCTATTAGGTTATGTTCACACGGCTTATTTTCAGCCGTTTTTCGGGACGTAAACGTTTTTAAAAACGGCGTGTAAAAAAAATGCCCCGTAATAAAAAAGTGCATGTCACTTCTTGAGCCGTTTTTCATTGTCTCAATAGAAAAACAGCTCCAAAAACGGCCGTAAAAACACGAATCAAAAAACGCTTGAAAACCGCTCCGTATTTTACAGCTGTTTTTAGTTTGCCGTGTGAACATACCCTTACAGTGCCATGTCCGGTTTGTTGTATTCCCATAAGCTTTGCCTTCTACATTTATTGATGACTTCTACCTCCAATTTATATTACGGACTATTGTATACCCTAAAGGAGTAATGGTACTGGTGTAGCTTGTCAGTTACTGGGGGGGAGGGATTGTTTGTATCTTTGGACAAACCGCACAGAGAACACTTGAAGAAATTTATTAAACACTCTAAGCCACTTTTTTAGCGTAGAAAAGTCGCAATTACCGTAAAATTTGTGACATATGGGGTATTTAACCCCTTCCCACCGCAGCCCTTTTTCAGATTTTCATTTTCGTTTTTTCCTCCCCACATTCCAAAAGCCATAACTTCTTTATTTTTCCGTCGATATAGGACTATGAGGGCTTGATTTTTGCAGGACGAGTTGTAGTGTTTCGTAGCACTATTTATTTTGCCGTATAATGTACTAGAAAACAGCGATTCCTCCATGGTTTTTTGCGCGCCGTTTTTACGGAATTCACTGTGCAATTAAAACCACATGTTATCTTTATTCTGTGGATCAATACGATTACGGCGATACCAAATATATATAGTTTTTTTCTATATTTTACTACTTTTACAAGTAAAAACCTAAGTGTAAAAAAGAAAATTTATTTTGTGTCGCCAAATTCTGAGAGCCATAACTTTTTTAATTTTCCGTCGATTAAGTGGTATGGGGGCTTATTTTTTGCGGGATAAGCTGTAGTTTTTAATAATACCACTTTGGTGTACATGCGACGGTTTGATCACTTTTTATTTCATTTTTTTGTGGGAGATTAGGTGACCAAAAAATAGAGATTATGGCGTTTACAATTTTTTTTTTTACGGCGTTCACCATGCGGGTTAAATAATGATATATTGTAATAGTTCAGACTTTTACGGACGCGGCGATACCAATTATGTTTATTTATTTAATGTTTTACTATGCTCTAGTGGAAAAATGAGAAAAGTTTTTTTTTTAACTTTTAATATTTTTAATTTTGTTTTTAAACAAAAAAAAAAAACTTTAACTCATTTTTACTTTTTTTATTAGTCCCCCTAGGGGACTTCAACCAGCGATCGTTAGATCACTTGCACGATATACTGCAATACTGATGTATTGCAGTATATCGTGATTCTGACAGACAACTATTAAGCCCTGCCGGAGACCAGTGCACACAGTCTCTTCCATGAACTGTGTAGTGTATAAAGGCAGACAGACCTTCCTGACGTCACGATGGGGGCGTGCACATCTGACGTCAGGATGGGGCCACCTCCCACCTGTACTCACAGGCAGCAGAATCCATACACTGATACATTCACAGTGTACGGATTTCTGCTAGCAACAGGAGACGTACAAGAAATAAAACGTGGTAGAAAAGTGTCAGAGGGGCCATTTAAAACACATATAACACAAAAAGGAGCCCAAATTCATTAATAAAGTATATTACAAAATATATTTATATTACACATGCTGCTAGAAAATAAAAAGAACGGGTTATATCATCTTGCGTTTTGAATTTCTAACCTATGAACACAGGCCTTGAACAGGCTAAAGTGTTCCGTTTTCAACACAAAGCCTCTTAATTTTGTCATTTTTCTAAGTAAAAGAATTGCAACCATTAAAATGACTACCAGCTACGGAAAAATGTACAGGATGAGTTATGTTGAGCTGCTCATTTTCCATTTCCTGCTTTTATCCTTTCCAATCTATCTCTATCTCTCACGGTCCGCTACATGATAGTCCTGTATTACTGATGAGGTGCGAGGAATCCAGGTTTTCCTTTATGCCTCATATACCGTATAAGCAGGAGGAACAATTGCCAAGGAAGGCTGTTATATTCTAGTTCAGACATCTTGATCTATCTCGGAGTTTTAGCTCCTCATTAGTTCCTGATTTGGTGCCTTTCTTCTATACTATAGCCTATTAGATGCCGAGCCCACTGTCAGCCATGTGAAAAGCAGGCCAATGATGATTCCCGCTGTATGATGCAAGAAAAATCCCGAATTGATAAAAGAGCAAGAAAGCGCTGGTTAGAAAACCACTTTAATCACAAAACGAAAAAAAACCCATACATTTTGGTCAGTGACCCATTATAAAGCACCATCATGGTCGGCATAGTGAACACTAGGTGGGGGTAGGGCTACTATTTTTTTTCACACAAAGCACAATAATCTACAGCTTGCAGAACACAAAGCTATCAGCCCAACTGTTGCACTAGTCCAAAATATTAAACAGTGTATGGACAGTGTATTATCTGTTCCGGACCACGATTTTATCCGTAGTTATAGAGTACTATAGTAGCTACTGCTAGTAAAAGGTATTCAAACAAGGGCTAAATGAGCTTGGAAAGTGACAACTCTTTTTTGGATCCTTCTAGACGGTTTGTGACATCTATTTCTCCACTCCTCAGCTATGGGATTAATGTCAGCCAAAACAGCCATTTTCGACAATTTCCCCCCCATTATCAGCCATGATCTTCCATGCAATTATTTTTTTTTCTCCATTCTTGCTCCCTAAAGAAACTCATAATGTAGGTTTGTGTTGCCATTGGCCAAAAGTATAGTCGGACTAACGATTGATCGTCCATCTGTCAGCCACTTCAAATCTAATGTGCACGGTCATCTTTATACAAAGTGCATGACTTAGGACACAAAACTTGCACATGATAGGAGTGCAGTTTGAAAGTTGCTGTTGTAATGAAGAGCTATAAAGGCTTTTAAAGGGGTTGTCCACTACTGAACAACTGATGACCTATCCACCAGATAGGTCATCAGTATATCATCGGTGCGGGACCAAGACCCGGATCCCGCACTGTTAAGCCGCTTCTGCTGCCTCCAGGCACTGGATGTCATGATCCATTACGCGAGGTACAGTCCTGGAAGCAGTTGGCTCTGTACATAGCATAGCGGCCGTGCTGCCAAACTGCAGCTCTGCTCTCATCTGCTTCTGGCATGTACGTCCGGTACTCGGAGCTAGCCGGAGCGACTTAACGGTGCGGGGTCCGGACCCTCACAGATCACGTACTGATGACCTACCCGGTGGATAGGTCAGTTGTCCAGTAGTGGACAACCCCTTTAAGTACTTTCTTTCCTAGGAGGACCAAACCAATCGGACCATTACTCTTTAAAGCAAATGATCTACTCACTAGCAGGTATAACAAGGAAAGAAAACACTTACTGAGTAACCGCGTCCAGAAAGTGACTGAGCGGAGCTCTGTGGAGGAAAAAGAGCAAGGTCAGCAAAGACAAACTCACCAAGTTTCTGAATTATTTTGAAATTCGAAAAGATTTTTTTTTAAATTGTCAAAATAAAACTCTTATGAGTAGTTTCAGATGCACCTAAAGGTAATTAAGCGAGATTCTCACAATATGGAAAACATATCCTCTAGAGTTCTCTTTGTACGATATAAAGAATTTTGTGCAATGGAAGGGACTTTTACCAACTATGAATTACAACAGAATAAATGCAGTATTTTACTACACAACCATTTTTGTGTACCATTCACAAACATTACCCATTTTAGAAAGACATAGTAGTATGCTCAGCTATTTCTAGATGTACTTCGATCAAGTGGTAAATGGAAAATATATTTCAAATTGTGCAAATCTAGAATGCAGACTCAGCACTGTAGCAAAAGTCGTACAAGTTATAAAAAGCAAATACAAAAGCATTTAATTGCACGATACACTTTAGACAGCCTGACGCTATTTGCTCCGATGCACGGATCGGCTGTGCTGGGACAGAGTTCAAATGTCAAAATAGGACCATATAACTATTTAAAAACATAGAAACCAAAGACTACGCAAGACTAAGATAATAAACAATGCTTGCTAAATTGAACATCCTTTTATACATAATTATTTCCCTCGCTATACGCAACAAATATATGCATTTAAAGGACTGCTGCAAGCTACGGCAGTGAAGAAGTTAAGCACAGCATACGGGTGAATAATGCAGCTGCATTTCCTATCTTTCCCTGGTGAGTCAGAGGAGCACCGTGCACCTGCCAACCTTTCCTGCTAAGCCAATAATTGCCAATTTAATCTTTGCCTCTTGGTATCACTCATGTTTAGCCCTTGCTGTGTCCTGAATACATCTTCATTCATCTGGGGGGGGGGGGGGGTCGTACCTGACAATTAGAGTGTTAGCTTCAGCTAACTAGGGCAGCCAGTTTGGCAAGGCCAGATAGACAATTGTTAGTCTATTTTCCCATCATGTAGTGGGTGGTGCTAGGGAAATCTGAAATTTTGTTGTTTTTTTTCTCTTTACCCTTTCCGCTACCCCCCCCCTTCACCTTCAGAATATTTCACATGATCACAGCCTTACAACCAAATTTTCCATGTTCACAGCGACTGAGGCTTCTATTTAAATGATAATGAGGGCCAATCCATTCATTTGAGAAAGGGAGAAAATCCATTAAAACACAGGCAGCTCTTAAGCTGGATCATGAACAGATTAAAAAAAAATAAAAAAATCTCCCCCCTCATTTTACAAGGCATTATGCAAGGCCATGTATGGATTTAAACACGGATCGCAAAATCTTAAAGGATTAAGACGACAATTACACAGAGACATTATAATTATTTACATGGCAAGGTACAGAGTTACGAAGGGCCTAATATGTATAATTGTTTAAATATACTGCCGAAAAAAAATCATACTACTAGATGGAAATCCTGTGATGCGAGATAAAACCGGCAGGTGTGGGCCTCTGAAGTGGGAAAAATAATAAGCATATTTTGTCCTACAGATAAAATGCCAAAGTCTCATTGGCCGCAATGCCTAATAATATATTTCTGCCACCAATCAAAATGCCCCACATGGCGAGCTTGAGTTGAGCAAATCGTTACGTAGAACTATGATAGGTTCAAGCTGTTGCCATAGTAACACTTCTGGCCTCCTCACTCAAACCGCTCTTTATGATGTTCCATTCTTCCCCCTCCTGAAGGGAAGGGGAGGGGGGTCTGCTGCTCATATTAAATAAGAATAAACTATTATATTTGGTGCACTCCACGTACGATTGATCTAGTGACTGACGCCAACCTGCGAACAAGCTAAAAAGGTGCATTGTTCTGCCTGCAGAGACCAGTCTCCTAAATCATACTTCATAATTAAAATCCCATATCTGAATTAGAACGACATTGCTCTCGATCCCAGGGATCTGCACCAGAGGAAACGTGAAGCTAAAGTCCCCCGCCCCCTTTTTCTTCCTTCCCTCCCATCACTTTCGCCTGTCAAAGCTGTCAACTCAAATACAGCTTTAATCTGCCAGGAGCACTTTTCTCCTGACATTTTTAATAAATACTTTCAGCTCTTAAACACATTTGCTGCAGATATCTCCTTTCACGCCTCCCCCCATTCTCCCTCTCCTTCCCTGCAGAATAAAGGCAGGGAGACTAAAAGCAGAAAATAGTGTTTGGGAACCAACTTCTCCTGTACAGTAAACGATCATTCTGCAGGGTAAACGGATACAGAGTAAAGCTACATATTGCGTGCAGTATTTTGGGGTACACACTACCCTTATTCTTTCATTCCTATGGTATAAGGACATGTAATGTATTTCATATATAGATCTAAAAGATTCTTGATTCAAGATTCAACAAACAAGAACACAGTAAATAATGCTAAAACCTGCAAAGACTAAAGGCCCATTTACACGAGCAGATATTCAAATTAGCGACTGCCGATACGATTGCGGCACTAACAGCGAATACAAACACATATTTAGACAAAACGTGATCAGGCTACACAATCATTCTATATTCATCCCTTGGTCACTTAATCGAACATTGTTCACTGCATTCACACCTTTAGTATATTAGAAGATAATTGGTAGACTATGCCTAACTAGGGGTCCTTTTACACCGGCCAATGTTGGCAATAAAAACGAGCGCCAATCAACGAGACAGCGTTTTTAACATGTGGTTTTTTTTGGTTGATAAATTTCCACGCCTTTTAATGGAAGTTCATGCACCAAGACAAAAAAAAACGCACAGTGTGAACTAGGGTTGCACGATGCATCTAAATTTCGATACTGTTTTGATGCCGTGCACCCTCAAACGGTTCAATACCGTTAATTCATGTATTTCGATACTAAGCTGTGCAGCCGCACAGCTAAGTATAGTAACACAAGAATGTAGTTAGAGCGGGGCTGAGGCTGTGTAATACAGTCATTGGCCCGCTCCTGAGTCCTGATAAGCGTTTGCCGTGGTCAGCATGATGTGATGAGACCAGCGCTGCACTAATGAGCGCCGACACTGAACACAGTACATGGCGGGCGCACTACAAAACACCCCCACGTTCTCTGTCTTCAGTACCTGAACTGCCACTCATTAATGCAGCGCTGGCCGCAGCACCTAATGCTGATCGCGCAAATGCAGTTATTGTCAGGAGCGGGGCAATGGCTGTATTACACAGCCGCAGCCCAGCTCTAACGGCGGAGATCAGAGAAACCTCATCTCCACCGCTATTCCCCCGAATACTGCGATCAAAGTGGACTGCAGCATTCAAGGGGAAAATGAGAAGGGGGATGCCCTTTGGATCACATCACAGGGAATCCCTGTGATGCGATCAAGGGACATACCATATATGGGCAGACAGCCCAGGGTCCATTGAAGGACCCCAGGGCTGTCTGACCATATTTTCTGTTAGAGCATCCTTAGGTATGTCCTAACAACTGCCTGTGTACTATCCGTACACAGGCTAATGTACTGGCATAAAGATAGATGTATGCCAGTACATTAAAGTTTAAAAATAAAAAAGTAATATTAAATAAAATAAAATACACACATTTGAAACAAACATTAAATAAGTCTCAATACATAAAATATACACATATTCAGTATCGTCGTGACCGTACTAACAAAATTATAGCGTAATTTAAGATGTTTACGCGGTTATAAAATAAAATAAAAACTGCTTTCTCTCACTTATTAATGTGAGGCACGAGGTATGAATTTTGAACCTCCATGTGCTTCACATTAACAGTAATTAACCCCATCATGTACCTCAAACATTAACCCATTGCTGTCGATTATGACTGAGGAACATGATGGGTTAATTACTAAGGATATGTGCACACAACCTATTTTCAGACGTAATTCAGGCGTTTTACGCCTCGAATTACGCCTGAAAAGACGGCTCCAATACGTCTGCAAACATCTGCCCATTGCTTGCAATGGGTCTTACGATGTTATGTTCAGACTAGGTGTAATTTTACGCGTCGCTGTCAAAAGACGGAACGTAAAATTACATCCGCGTCAAAGAAGTGCAGGACACTTCTTGGGACGTTTTTGGAGCAGTTTTTCATGGACTCCAATGAAGAACAGTTCCAATTACGTCCGTAAAAGACGCCGCGAAAAACGTCTGAAATTCAGGAGATGTTTTCTCCTGAAAACAGCTCCGTAATTTCAGACGTATTTTGCGTTGACGTGTGAACATACCCTAATAATGTGAGACACATGGAGGTTCAAAATTCACCAGACCACGTGCCTCACATCAGAAAATGGAAGAACTTTTTTTATTAATATTTTTGGCAAAGTATTGTTTTGGTATCGAGTATCGCAATACTACACAAAGTATCGGTATTGAAGTCCAAATTCTGGTATTGTGACAACCCTAGTGTGAACCCAGTGTAATAATTTCATAGGTCTATCAAACGATTCATGTTTACATAACCCAATGTCATAACAAAGGATTACTTTTGTGCATTAACGATTTCCCACACGATCAACGAGTATGTTATTTACATTAATCGATTATTGCGCACACTTGCCTGTATACTATAAACTGCCTGATTATATGTTCGTCTAAAAAGGCCTTAGCAAATAATTGGGTCATTATAATGGATAATGAATGTTTAGTACTGTGCATTCCTGATATCAAAGATTGTCAATGACTGATCAAAAATACGTTCAACGTCTATCATTCCCAAGATCGTTTGAACATATGGACATTCTTTTTCTCTCGAGATGATCATCAGGACATGATAAGGCTAAGTTCACATCTGCGTCTTGGCTCCGTTCTGTCTGAGCTTTCCGTCGGAACGGAGCCCTGACTGACACAAACTAAAACCCTAGGTTTCCGTTTCCATCACCATTAGTTTCAATGGTGACGGGTCCGGTGCCAATGATTTCAGTTTGTCCCCATTGTTCAAGGGTTCCGTCATTATGAATACCGTAGTCCTACGGTATTCATCCCGTCAAAACTACGGAACCCTTGCACAACGGAGACAAACAAAGCATTGGCACGGGATCAGTCAATGGTGATGGAAACGGAAACCTATGGTTTTAGTTTGTGTCAGTCAGGGCTCCGTTCCGACGGAAAGCTCCGACAGAACGGAGCCAAGAAGCAGATGTGAACGAAGCCTAAATGATAAGGCAAACGGTTTGTGGAAAAAATCATGGCAAATAAATAAAGAAAAAGCTAAAACAAAACAATACACACTGAATTATTAGTAGTTTTCAGGATGGAGAAATATCTTGACCTCTATGAGCAGTTTATGGCTGATATCTATTGGATTCTGTGGAGAGGTCAGATGCACGCAGGGCACTTCATCTCATCACTGCAGGCATCGAGCTGGTTAATGCCAAATGTTATTGTTTTGAGAACCTTGGAGACCTCCACCTCTCCACCCACTGCTTTGCATTCTGAAAAAGAGGCAGTGTTTTCAATTTAAAACCTAAATTACCTGTCCAATTGAATCTAGCAGGCACAAAGCTTTCCTTGTGACAGGCTGTACTTATGAAGCATATTTTACATTAATAGAACTCAACAGGAGTCCCACGTGTAGGGTGTTAGATGGAGGGGGTTACGTGCATAGCTATTGAAATGTTAAATCCAATATCTCAAAAATTCGAGCCATTTTCTCTCTCTAAACCTCTGCAGAATAACGGCCAAGGTTTCCACTCTAATTCATTTGAATAAAAGGATGCTGTAATAAGGGAGGCCAGCTAATAAGAATTACCTGGGTTTTGTAAATATTTATCCAATATCTCATCTATCTATAGATATCCTTCAAAGAAATAGGCAGCACTCCATACGATTTCAAGTGAAAAAGTGATGATGCTTTATTCACCTATAGTAATGCAACGTTTCAGCACTCCTCTTGCGTCTTTGTCATCTCTCTCTCTCTCTCATATGCCTATGGCTTCATTCACATCTGCGTCAGGGTCCCGTTCCATTGGAGCTTTCCGTCAGAATGGAACCCTAACTGAAACAAACGGGAATCATAGGTTTCCGTTTGCATCACCATTGATTTCAATGGTGACGGATCCGGTGCTAATGGTTTGTCTCAGTTGTGCAAGGTTTCCGTCGTTTTGACGGAATGAATAGCATAGTCAACTATCTCGCTCTCTCATATATATGCCTATCTCTCTCTCATATATACTAGTCCTTCTCAATGAATTAGAATATCATCAAAAAGTTAATTTAGGTCAGTAATTAAATTCAAAAAGTGAAACTCATATATTATATAGATTCATTACCCACAGAGTGATCTATTTCCACCACTTTTTTCTTTTAATGTTGAAGATTACGGCTAACAGTTCATGAAAACCCAAAATTTAGTGTCTCAGAAAATTAGATTATATAAGCCAATTTCAAAAATGATTTTTAATACCGAAAAGTATGTACAGTATATGCCCTCAATACTTGGTCGGGGCTCCTTCTGCATGAATTACTGTATCAATGCGGCGTGGCATGGAGGAGATCAGCCTGTGGCACTGCGGAGGTGTTATCGAAGCCCATGTTGCTTTGATAGCGGCCTTCAGCTCGTCTGCATTGTTGGGTCTGGGGTCTCATCTTCCTCTTGACAATACCCTATAGATTCTCTATGAGGTCTAGGTCAGGCGAGTTTGCTGGCCAATCAAGCACAGAGATACTGTGGTTATTAAACAAGGTATTGGTACTCCCTCTCTCACCCATCGGCAGACTGCAAATGCAATCGCGGGCCTCCGATAAGGTGCCATGGCAGCCGGGGGCCTGATAAAAGCTCCCAGGTCAGCCCTGGGCATATGCCTAAGTATCTACCAAGTATACCAAAGCATTATAGCAGCGATCTAAAGATCGCATAGTAAAGTCCCCTAGTGGGACTAATAAACTAGGTAAGTAATGCGAAATAAAAATTATTAATAAAAATGACAGTAAAAAAAATAAATAAAACAATTTTTTCCCATAAAAAGCGGTTTTATTTAGTAAAAGTGTAAAAAATAAATAAAAGTACACATATATGGTATTGCCGCGACCGTAATGACTCAAACATTAAAGTTAGTATGTATTTTAAACCGCAAGGTGAACTCCGTAAAAAAAAAACGCAAAGAAAATGGCGAAATTGCTTTTTCCGTTGCCCCCAAAAAAAACATAATAAAAGTTAATCAATAAGTCCCATGCACCCCAAAACAGCACCAATCAAAACTACGTCTCGTCCCGCAAAAAACAAACCCAAAAAATCACTAGCGACGATGCAAAAACAAATAATTTTAATTCAAAAGTATTATTGTGCAAAAGTCGTAAAACATATAAAACCTATACATATGCGGTATCGTCTTATTCGTACCGACCCATAGAATAAAGGTAACGGGTTATTTACGCCACACAGTGATTGGCGTCAATTTAAAAACACATAGAAAAATGGTAACATTTCAGGGTTTTTTTCTATTGCCCCAAAAAAAAGTTAATAAAAGTTAATAAAAAAATGATATGTACCCAAAAATGGTGCCATTGAAAAGTACAACTAATCCCGCAAAAAACAAGTCCTCATACAGCTATGTCAACAGAAAAATAAAAAAGTTATAGCTATTTGAATGAGACTATAGAAAAACGGGAAAAAAAAATAGCTAGGTCATTAGGGCCTAAAATAGGCTGGCCACTAAGGGGTTAAAAGAAAAAATGCTTCAAATAGATCCCTCTGTGTGTAATGAATTTATATAATATACGAGTTTCATTTTTTGAATTGAATTACCGAAATAAATTAACTTTTTGATAATATTCGAATTCATTGAGAAGAACTAGTATATGCCTATCTCTCTCCCTCTCCCTCATATGCCCCTCTCTCCCTCTCTCTCATGCCCCTCTCTCCCTCTCTCTCCCGCTCTCTCATGCCCATCTCTCTCCCGCTCATGCCCCTCTCTCCCATGCTCATCTCTCCCTCTCTCATGCCCCTCTCTCCCATGCCCCTCTCTCCCTCTCTCTCATGGTCATCTCTCTCTCTCATGGTCATCTCTCTCTCTCATGCCCCTCTCCCTCTCTCTTATGCTCATCTCTCTCTCTCTCATGCCCATCGCTCTCCCCCATGCCCATCTCTCTCATATCTGTAATATCGATCTATCTAATATGTAATCTATTATCGAATGTCCTATCTATCTATCTATCTATCTATCTATCTATCCATCCTTTACGTCTATAGAGATGTACAGCCACCTACTGCATATGTTCTCCTTTCTTCCCCCCACCGAAGCCAGCCATACAGGGTGCAATATAGCAGCAATGCAATATCGGACTGATGACTGGACCCGGTGTATGGTGATCAGAAGTGCTCAATATCACACAGATTTTTCAACATTTTGGAAAACCTGTTTGGGATTATGTGATTCCCTATAGGACGCTGCCGACAGTAGGGTTTATGAACTGGGAGATTATAGGTGTACGGCTGATTGTCTTGCTATGCTGGTGCATCAGTTTCTGATGAATGGAATACTAAGCACCCAACTCACAAGGTTTAGTTTTTGTATTCTGGTCAACATTTGCAAATAAAGATTTGGGTGTGCATATGGTGAAAATTAAACTTTCCATTGGATATGATTAGTAACCTGCATATAAAATGTTTCTGATCCCATCACTATTGCTGCTACAATTACAGTTTATAAACAGGAATTGTGTGGAGACAGAGGCATCCCGATAATTAAAAAGGCTACAGCATGTCTATGCGTGCAATCCAATCTTAGATTCAACAAACTGCATTGTATATGAGATGCAAACATCTATAGTTTTTATTGTATATTGATGTCCAAAGATTATAGCAAACATGGCATTGATGGTTATAAAATGTCTGCAGTTTTTCACTTACCGCTTAGTGTATTGGGGTCGTAAGTAATAATGGTTAATGTCAGCTACATCACAATGATTGGATGCGCTTGTAATTTACACTAGTAGCGGCGGTTTACAGTATTACAGCCTGCTCTCATTCACTTGAATGGGAGAAGGCTGTAATACCGTGAACCACCCCTAGAAGTGTTTTGGTGATTCACAGTACGAGCAGTGACAGGAAGGAGGGGGAAGAAGCGCTCGCGCGAGTTCCGCAGCCTCTTTAAAACAGCTGATTATTGGGGGTGCCAAGAGTCGGACCCCCAACGATCAGATATTAATAACCTATCCTGAGGATAGGCCATCAATTTCTTCTAAATGGAAAACCTATTTAATTATCTATGAATTTATTAATACACAGGCAAGTATAAATTATTTTAAACAAACTCACCTGCTTCAAAGGTCTCCATCTGAACTTCTGTTCCATTACTGCTGCCCCCTGACAAGGCAACAATGCTTACTTAAAACCCCTAAGTCTTATATCTACCTCATACTCATTGGGGGTTGTAAACTAGTGAGAGCAGAGCTTTTTCGGCGGTAAGGTTATTTACATTTATTTGTACTACCTTGTTTAGATTGTACCACTAGATGCAGAATAGAGATACTATAATGTCCATGCACTCACCAAAAATAGACGTCAGTTAAAGTTCAGCCTGGAGTATCAAACTATATAGATAGGGATACCCCTTGAAAAAAAGCTTATCCCAAAAGAAACAAGGACACTCAATGATATAATTCCTTATGTGGCTGGTTCACTGCAATAAGCAAGCCCATATTCCACCTGTATTACATAAAGATTTTAAATTTGTGTGCAGGCTCTTTATGACTTTATGTTGTATACAATGGCATCCTCTAAAGCAGGGGTCTCAAACACGCGGGTCGCATGCTGCCCCTGAGACTGTAATCTCTGGCCCGCGGGGCAGAGTAGCTCCCTCGGGAGAGGAGAGAGCAGTCTAAAGGAGGAGCGTGCCATCATGCCGTCACACAGCCACCTGTAGTAGATAGCTCTATTGGGGCTCGCTCTAGGAGTGGAATCCCCAGCCAGAGCATTGCCGACACTTTGGCCGGGGATTCCTCTGCTGGAGAAGCCCCTGAAGTCACTGTCCATATATGTACAGTGATGTCAGGGGCTTCCCCAGAGAAGGAGTACTATACTACCGCTCTGCTCCAAGACTCCTGCCATGGGGAAGCCCCTGACATCACTGTACATATATGGACAGTGATGTAAGGAGCAGAGCAGGAGTACCAGGCAGAGCGCTAGAAGCGGCTCTGCTCCAGGACTCCGGCTCTGGGGAAGCCCCTGACACCACTGTCCATATATGTATGGACAGTGATGTCAGGAGCAGAGCTAGAGTCCCAAGCAGAGTGCTAGTAGCACTCTAGGGGGGTGTGGCACTATCTGCAGAGGGCACTGTGGCACTATCTGCAGAGGGCACTGTGGCATGTGGCACTATCTAAAGAGGGCATTGTGGCACTAACAAGGGACTGCCCAATCTTGATATTCTTGTCTGTCAAACGCTACCAATGAGCTGCCAGACTGCATTTAGTGACACTTAGGCCTTATTCACACGAACGTGTGCGTTTTGCGTGCGCAAACAAACGCAGTGTTTTGCGCGCATTGCAGTTCCGTGTGTCATCAGTGAATGGTGCGTGGCTGTCTGATTTTCACGCATATGCCATCCTTATGACAGGCGGTTTTGATGGTTAGAAAAAGAAACGAAGGAAGTGCTTTTATTTTTTCCTTCATTTCTTTATCTACTGTTGCGCGAATCATGCGCGACACACGGAAGTGCTTCTGTGTGCTGCGCGTGATTTTCCCGCACCCATTGACTTCAATGGGTGCGTGATGCGCGAAAAACGCCCAAGTATAGGACATGTCGTGAGTTTTACGCAGTGGACACATGCGTGAAAATCACGGCATGTCTGAACGGCCCCATTGACTAACATAGGTCCGTGCGACGCGTGTGATTTTCACGCGCGTATCACGGACGTTAAACACGTTCGTGTGAATAAGGCCTTAAACTGGAAAACTGGATTGTTAAAATACAAGTGGAGTAAACGCTCAAATTTCCGGTAACTTTAAACCTAGCAGTATTATTATAGTAATGTAGTGTTGTTATAGTAATGTAATATTATTATAGTAGTTCAAATAACTAATTGATTAACAATAATTTTGTATTGTATCAAATTTGAATGTAATGCAGCCCGTCAACTTCACATTTTTTCTATGTGCGGCCCATTTACATGGCCGAGTTTGAGACCCCTGCTCTAAAGTATTGTACATGGCTGTGGAATATGTCTGCACTTTATAGAAAAAAAAAACCATAATAATAGAATAATTTTTTGAGAATTAATGCAAAAATTAAAAATTTAAGTTAGGACCTGTTGACAATGAGCTGAGTGGCCCATGTAGGAGAAATGTGGTACTACTTAGTGATCATTCGCATAGTCACGCTGAATCCTCTGGAGCGGGAGCAGCTTGTTGCAACGGTTCTCTGCTCTGGCTAATAGAGGGGCGTCCTGAGTAGAGGGCCACTTCTATCGCATCCATATACCCAATAAGGGTATATGGACAGTGGTTGTCGTAATGGAATAACAACAACAACAACAAATCCCACTAAATGGCAAATTATATATAGAAAATTAAAACATAAATAAACAATAGCTGCTGCACGTGGAGGACCCCACCCTCCAGCCAGCGCGGTCCCATTTACACTTAGCATGCCGTTTGTTGTAACGGCCATAGTTCAATTATTTGGTTAATGTTTGTTACACTCATTTCTGGACTATGTCACATATTTTTCTTGTATCAGCATTAAAAATATGACTACGATTAGGCTGTGTTCACACTGCTGTCAAAGGCTCAGTTCGTAGCACCAGTTGGCAGTCCCGGCAGATTTCACGGGAAGAATGTGGTGGCATGCAGAGCTATTCTTCCTGCCAAAATGCAGAATCCAACAGACCCCATTGTAAGTCAATAGGGACTGTTAGGTACTTATGTTATCCGTCGTGCGATGGATCTGGCAGAGCGTTGTGGCTTCCATTATGAAAGCAAGTCAATGCAAGTGTGAATATAGCCTTATAAATGGTAGTATGGTGGACAATGGTGGTAAAGATAAACAGAAATAGGCAACACAATATAGAAATACCTACATCACTAAGACAGTCATGAGAGCTGCTGCGCTGAGAACTCATGGCTTCCTTGATGCTGCTGTCATCATTGCTTCTGCCGTTTCTGTTCCTGGATGCTTTGACCTGAAAGATAAAGAGATGCACATTTAAGTAGACCACTTACATGGTGACTCCATTAAACCACAGTTGTTAGAGGAGAGCTTCAAAACAGTTCTTAAACACTATTTTGAACCCATCGCTTCTTTTGTTTTGTTTTTTTAAATACATATTGTGCGATTTACCCATTTTTTAAAAGGGGAACATAAAACTTAAATCTTACATTATGAACAACAGGAGTATAAAGAAGTTCTGATTTGATAGGTATCCCTTAATGGACATAATAGCGTTCCATCTTAATGTAGTGTGAATGAATGAAGCAATTCAACATACCCCATGATATAAACACCTTCTTAAATACAATAGAATGTAAATCCAGCACTCCCAATGCTGTGAAATCAGACCTTTATTTCTAAACAAAGTTTGAATGGTGTCCGTGTATTTTTACAGATAACAGATTATAAACCATCAGGAATGCTGAATTCACCTTCTCTATTGATCCTCGTACTAGCGCAGTTCGTACATGCACCCATGGGATTTGGAGCACTTCAAAATTACCTGCCGACAAAGGTCTGAGCGGATCTCGTTATCAGATATATTAATTCCTTTGTTCTTTCCCAAATATGATTAAGAAATCACCAGTTACGGTACAACAGTGGGATGGTTTTATAAGGGAAGCTGTCAGATTTAATACCGCTGCACACAGGAAATCAAATTAGAGGACCGGCTGATGTTATTAACCTGCCTGAGTGAATATCAATTTTTTGATGTACCATGGCTTCTGGGTCCCTATTTGTTATAGGGAATTAAGTAGTAATGCCAGTGGTCGTGACAGATCATCTTCATTCACACCTGCTGCTTAGGACTGGGGGGGACGCCTGCCTAACTTCATCAGCAATTACCGTAATAACACAAATCCTTCAGCAGCTTACACAAGTATTAATTACCACAAAGCAACAAATATCAGAGCCTTTTATCAAATGAGAGAGTAACGTCAGCAAAGTGATAAAATCTACACCTTCCAATGTTAGAGAGGTCAAGTAAAAAATCATTGCTAGAGTCAGACCTAGATCACTGTATCAGAAAACCACACAGGGCAATATACAATACAGAGCATTCTTTTCTCTCAAGGATTGGGCATGTTAAAAGCCAACATGACCGATCCAAGCTTCTCTGCTGACGGGAGGGATACCCATTAGATTATTGACACAGTTCGTCAACAAGGGGTTCTCTTATAAATACAAGCCCTGACTATACTCCCAATTGGGGCGTATGGACATCTTAGTGGTGGGCTTCCCTGCTTGGGTCAATTAAACGCTCGGCTGGCCGACAGCTATTCCTCCCGACTCCACTATAAACATGCATGCTCGGCCAAGCGTGTATGTGGTTTTTAAATGGGAGAGGGGGTAGCTTTTGACAGGCCCCTCTAGCTTTCTGTCGTAGGAACAAAGGATCAGGGATGCTAAAATCCAACATGGCCGATCATTTCCTCACAATATCTGTTGGGGGAAAGTCAGGAGACTTTTCTAGTCGGCTGATCCCGACATGAAGGTAGATTTAGTAAGCAATTTTCGCCAGTTTTCTAGCAGGAAATTTTAGAGAATACCTGTTTGGTGCAAAACGTTGCAACATTTTTGCGATTTTACGTTTCTCTTGGCACTTTTCAAAAAAAAAAAAAAAATGGGCAGGGCTTAGTGGAGGAAGGGGCCACAAGCAGGCCAGCAGATTTACTATAATTTACAGCAGAAATCAGCATAAATTATTGCGTAAATCCAAGCTAGCTCATAGCTGGCGTATACTTCAGTTTGTGCCCAAGATGCGCCAAATTTATTAAGAGGCGTACGCCTCTTAATACATTTAGCGCATCTCACTCCAAAGCGCTCCTCTTTAATGCTGGCGTATGATACGCCAGTATTAGTTATCTTCCTCCATAGTGTTCCTAGACAGAACATTGGGTCTAGTCTCCAGCCAGATGTTTTACAGCCGAGCACAGGTCTCATCTGAGTTTTGTAAGAAGTAGGGGATGGCTGATCTTCTGGGATTCATTTTATAAATATATTATTTCTATATTTACTTTCTTTATATATTTGTCACAGCTTTAAATTGCAATATGACAAAAACAAGGAGCAAAGGGGATATTAAGGGCAAAATTGGGGGATTTTTTTTATTTTTATGTGTTATTTCAAGAAGGTATACAAAATTACTATGTAGCTAATTAACCAGTGGTATAACCCAAGATAGAAGGTTGAATAATGTTCCAAAGGGTCACCTGAGTGAGTCATTGTGATGACTCCTGAAAATTGAGCGGTGAAAATCTTAATTTTTATGCCAAATACAATATAATTGTAGCTGGAAAAATAAATCACAGAAAGGGTGTTAATTGGGTGAGAGCTTTCGCCTCATTGCACATTTACAATACCTTATAGTGCTCAAAGCATTCGAATGTCACAGGAAAACACAGTGTCTGATCAGCATCACTTTTCAGATCACAGACAGCCGGCCCCAGCTCATTATTAATAAATACACTTCCATTTATCAAAAGCTCCCTTTGAGCGCAACAGGGAGCCTGGGGCAAAAAGAGACAAATTCTATTCTTAAGTTATTCTGAAAGGTGGCGGGCGAAGGGACCCTCACCCCCATTAACCCAGCAGAGTTTGCTTGCCCCCACTGGGGGGAGAGAGATGCTTTCACAGCAGTAAACTCGCACTGATCTTGTGCCATCTCAATATATTTGTTCATTATCTTGCGCACACACAGAAGCATTTGGAAATGTACTCGGGGCACAGGCCAAATTGAATCATCTGCCTTCATTTTCCGCACGAACCACGGCTACAGCTGCTGCAAACAGGCTGAACGTTTATTTATTTATCTAGACGGCTGGTTTTGCTCTCTCGTAAAAAGTGCAAACTATTTTGTTTTAACCCCTGTTCATGCTGCCTAGTCAAGTGTGCTCTATATTTTCTATAATTTTGCATCTACACATATAATGGAAGCAGCACTACTATATTCAACAAATAAAAATGTCTAAATATGCTTGAGATGGGACCTCAATATCTTAGTGGGCCCTACGTAAACAAAGTAGATAAACAAAAATGTATGCCATATAGATGAGAATGAGCAAGAAATGTTACCAGGGAACATCATGACGAAGTAACTTCATATGGAAGTGAAATTATTTATTGCTCACGGATATCAAACATTAAAAGAACATAGATCCTTATAGGTCCTTGAGAAAGAAGCAGAAGGGAGCCTATAAATAGCTGCTGTAAGACTTGTGATAAAAAGCGGCTGAAATTTCCTTCCCTATAATGATCCACCTCTATGTGAACTGCAACCCAAGGACAGCCTCTAGTTGAATATCTAGAAGCAACATGCAGAATCTATTATCCATTTGCCTCCGTTATTTCTTCACTAAATTACTTTCACTAGCCATCAGATCTGTTTTGGAGGTAATTTACTGCCTAATATATACAATAGAGAATTTAATTACAAATATATTGGAATGCATTGAAAAAAAGATCGTACGGTTACATACGGGTAAATTGTTTCAACACTTACACATTAGATATTTCCAGATTATTTGACACAGACAAAGCCGCATATTCTATAAAATGTAGCAATAATAAAAAAGACAGTTTATATAGAATTCTGCACAATTTCATATTAAATATGAATATCTCTAGTTATATAAAAAGCATGGTCTATATAAACAAACATTCCAAGTGAACACGTAGCGCACATAAGCAGAATGACTTATTGCCTTGACTGACTCACAGTAAACGGCTCCATTGTACTGATGATATTATTGCACATTTGTAAACTACCAGCTTACCTGTATGTTCTAAGTAAAGGCCGCATCTAAAAGGAGGATACTAATAGTCGGGTCTTACAGAACCTCCACATTGACAAAATATATTACAAGGTACCATAGCTGCTACTTGAAAAGGGGCATGAAGATTGGAATCAGTGGTGCAATTCATGCGCTACTCTCGTGGAACGGGAGTTTAGGAACCTGGAAAGCTACTTCTGCGCTTGGCACACCAACATTGTTTTATATGCCACAGGGTAGTCTTATAGATGGCAATGGCACTGTAAGGTAGTCAACCATTAGTGCCCTGTGAAACGTTACAGGGAAAAGTTACATATGTAATTTACAAAAATACCTATAAACTAAAAAGTCTATAAAGAATAAAAATAACAAAATTGTTAATTCCTTTGAATATTTATGCTCAGATGGAAACTTTAAGAGGTTCTCCACATACATAGATTTGTTTTCACAAAAATCTCTTTCTAACTGGCTGCTACAAATGTGTCTCCTATCAACCCCACTGGCATGCAGATGGCACAGAAGGGAAAAAGCAGCTTGGCAGCAGTCAAGCCATGTCATTTCCTGTTTATGGCAGTGTTATTAATTGGATATTCCTAAAAACAATCACTTCAGTGGAGAACCTCTTCAGATGTAAATTACCTGACATATTTACTTATTTATATATTATAAGGGGTATGTAATAGATCAGTAACTGTGTTATCCAGATCTTGCCATGGTCTCATCTTATATATATATATATATATATATATATCTACCACTTATAGGTGACTCCGTATAAAGTTTTAGGAAATTTTATCTTTATGCAATAAAGGCAGCTGAGAATAATGAGCATGTTATGCAGTATGAACAATACAAATATATCTTCCGGACAACGTTCCCTCTAAGTCTTGGCAGCTCCTGAGCGGAGCAGTGAGGGAGCAGGGCAAGTCTCCTTCATGGTGGGCGATCTGATGACCAAAAGTATACCCCCAGTAAACGCTAATATAGCGTACTAAATAAGAGAATAAGAAAACTTATTTAAATGAGTTTTAATTACTTTTTTTAAATACTATATTACAGGTAGTACCCCCAGTAAAATAGACACCAATTATAGGCATCAATGAATCCCTCTCTTACACCACTGTCCCTATAGACAGCGTCACACAGGCCCCCTGTAGACAGCGTCACCCCCCCTGTGGATAGCGCCATACACAGTCCCCCTGTAGATAGCGCCACACATAGCCCCCCCTGTGGATAGCGCCACACACAGCCCCCCTGTAGATAGCGCCATACACAGCCCCCCTGTAGATAGCGCCACACACAGCCCCCCTGTAGATAGCGCCACACATAGCCCCCTGTAGATAGCGCCACACATAGCCCCCCTGTAGATAGCGCCACACATAGCCCCCCTGTAGATAGCGCCACACATAGCCCCCCTGTAGATAGCGACACACACAGCCCCCCTGTAGATAGCGACACACACAGCCCCCCTGTAGATAGCGACACACACAGCCCCCCTGTAGATAGCGACACACACAGCCCCCCTGTAGATAGCGCCACACACAGCCCTCCTGTAGATCGCGCCCCACACAGCCCCCCCTGTAGATAGTGCCCCACACAGCCCCCCCTGTAGATAGCGCCACAAAAACCCCCTGTAGATAGCGCCACACACAAACCCCCTGTAGATAGCGCCACATACAAACCCCCTGTAGATAGCGCCACACACAAACCCCCTGTAGATAGCGCCACACACAAACCCCCTGTAGATAGCGCCACACACAGCCCCATGTAGATAGCGCCACACACAGCCCCCCTGTAGATAGCGCCACACACAGCCCCCCTGTAGATAGCGCCCCACACAGCCCCCCCTGTAGATAGCGCCCCACACAAACCCCCTGTAGATAGCGCCACACACAAACCCCCTGTAGATAGCACCACACACAAACCCCCTGTAGATCGCGCCACACACAAACCCCCTGTAGATAGCGCCACACACAAACCCCCTGTAGATAGCGACACACACAGCCCCCCTGTAGATAGCGCCACACACAGCCCCCTGTAGATAGCGCCACACAGCGCCCTCCTGTAGATAGCGCCACACACAGCCCCCCTGTAGATAGCGCCACACATAGCCCCCCTGTAGATAGCGCCACAGATAACCCCCCTGTAGATAGCGCCACACACAGCCCCCCTGTAGATAGCGACACACACAGCCCCCCTGTAGATAGCGCCACACACAGCCCTCCTGTAGATTGCGCCCCACACAGCCCCCCCTGTAGATAGCGCCACACAAACCCCCTGTAGATAGCGCCACACAAACCCCCTGTAGATAGCGCCACACACAAACCCCCTGTAGATAGCGCCACACACAAACCCCCTGTAGATAGCGCCACATACAAACCCCCTGTAGATAGCGCCACACACAAACCCCCTGTAGATAGCGCCACACACAAACCCCCTGTAGATAGCGCCACACACAGCCCCATGTAGATAGCGACACACACAGCCCCCTGTAGATAGCGACACACACAGCCCCCCTGTAGATAGCGCCACACAGCGCCCTCCTGTAGATAGCGCCACACACAGCCCCCCCTGTAGATAGTGCCCCACACAGCCCCCCCTGTAGATAGCGCCCCACACAAACCCCCTGTAGATAGCGCCACACACAAACCCCCTGTAGATAGCGACACACACAGCCCCCCTGTAGATAGCGCCACACACAAACCCCCTGTAGATAGCGACACACACAGCCCCCCTGTAGATAGCGCCACACACAGCCCCCTGTAGATAGCGCCACACACAGCCCTCCTGTAGATAGCGCCACACACAGCCCCCCCTGTAGATCGTGCCCCACACAGTCCCCCCTGTAGATAGCGCCCCACACAAACCCCCTGTAGATAGCGCCACACAAACCCCCTGTAGATAGCGCCACACACAAACCCCCTGTAGATAGCGCCACACACAAACCCCCTGTAGATAGCGCCACATACAAACCCCCTGTAGATAGCGCCACACACAAACCCCCTGTAGATCGCGCCACATACAAACCCCCTGTAGATAGAGCCACACAGCCTTCCCCCTCTTGTAAAGTGCCACATAGCCCCCTGTAGATAGCGCCACACACAAACCCCCTGTAGATAGCGCCACACAGCCTTCCCTCTTGTAAATAGTGCCACACAGTCCCACCTTGTATATAGTGCCATACAGCCCTCCATTTTATAAAGTCCCACACAGCTCCCCCTTGTATATATTGCCACAAAGCCCCTCCCCTTGTATATAGTGCAACACAGCCCCTCCCCTTGTATATAGTGCCACACAGCTCCCCCCATGTATATAGTGCCACACAGCTCCCCCCATGTATATTGGCACATAGCTCCCCTCCAAAAAAATATTGTACTTACCTTGCGCCGTTCCCACAACGGACGGAGCGCTGCACAGCCTTGCAGGCGGGATGCTTGCGCAGACCAGCGTGGTGCAGTAACGTCATCACGCCGGCCTGCGCAGGGAGTCTTCCCAGCGCGATATAGGCTGCATGCCTAACGTGGCCTGTAGCCTATAGTATTAATTTGTATCTGCATCCCGATGACGCAGAAACAAGGGAATGCCACCGGTCCACCCTTATGATGAGTCGCCACTGCATCCGCCCGCCGCCCGTGACAATGTGTGGCCTTTAAAGTTTAGAGAGCGGGGGACCGTGGAAGGTGCACGGCCTTGCACCTTATAGGGAACACTGCTTCCGGTCTATAAGACCTGGCTCAGAACTGGTCAGCATATTTTGTAAAAGGTGAAGGTTTTCCTTCAGTGAGCTATTCTTTACAGAGACTAGGAGCTCTAATGCATTCTTCTGGCATCGGTCTAACCTAGCTTCTAATGAGATCACTTGGGGAAATTATCCAGTTTGCTTGTGTATCTCACACGGACTGTAGACTGGCACTTTGCAGCATTCATGAATACAGAGGAATAAGTGATGTCGTGTCTGATTTTATTATGTCACATGGAATGAAATGAGACCCTCAGCATCACGGAAGCAGCTCTAATGTGAAGAATGACCCCTGTATCTTCCACAAACCATTTAAGTCCATGAAGTCTTTTAGGATTGTATTTACACACTTTCGGTTCTAGAGTTTTTTGGTTTAAATAAAGTTGGAGCATGGACAAAGAGATTTAGACATTTGCAAAACAGCCAGACTTGTTCATCTATTTGGAATCGAAATCTAAATCACTGTATATAAGGCCCATGCAGAACACAGTTCCTTCTTTACCAACGTCCAATTCCGACCCAAACTCTAGAATACAGCCGTTTGCTTTGTGCAGCAATGTACACAGGTTTGGCTTGCCCCAACCAAAAATAAAGTACCACTGTAGTGCGAAAGACTTAGCCTATGTTCACACAGAGTTTTTTGCAGGCGGAAATTCTGCCTCAAAATTCCGTTTGGAAGTTTGAGCCAGATTTTCCTCTCTCTGCACGCCGATTTTCTCAGCGTTTTTCGTCCGCGGCCATTGAGCGCCGCGGGCATAAAACGCTGCGAAATACGCTTTCTCTGCCTAACATTGAAGTCAATGGGAGGTTAGAGGCGTAAACGCCCGAAGATATGGTATGTCGCTTCTTTTTCCCGCGAGGCGGTTTTACTGCTCACGGGAAAAAAAGACGCCTCTGCCTCCCATTGAAATCAATGGGAGGCATTATTGGGCCGTTTTTGACGAGTTTTTTGGCGCGGTTTCCGCGTCAAAAAAACTTAGTGTGAACATAGCCTTAGGCCTCCTGCACACGACTGTAGCTGTGTGCACAGTCCGTGATTACGGCACGGATGGGCAGCGGAGTGTCATCCGCAATCGCAGACCGTGCACACACAAGATGTGCATTCATTTCAATGAGCCCGGACCGCAATTGCAGACTGTATAATGACTTGTCTTATTTTTTTGCGGTTCAGGCTTCGGGCAGTGCACAGACCGTGGAAACCATGGTCGTGTGCATTTGCCCATAGGATAGCATGTGTTCTATACTATATGCAATTGGAGTTCCGCAATTGCTGATCGTATATGGACGCAAAACTACGGTCGTGTGCATGATGCCTAAGGATCACACTAAAATGTAAACAACATTCTTCTACAGTGAAGGGAAAAGAAAGCGAAATCAAATCAGATTTTTAAAGGAAATGTATAATCAGAAAATTAGATATTGCCCAATTGACCAAACTCTTCCATACCAAACATGCAGTTCTAAAGATGCGCTATACTGAAAGTGGACAGCTGGCTAAATTCACAATGAAGGTTTGTTCAGCATTTGTGGATTATTACATTAAACTCTTTGCTGAACAACCCTATAGCTCCCAGGCCACATAGGATCTTCTGTTCTCGGCTGCCTCTCCTGGACTGTCCGCAGAAAAGATGGAAATCTGGTCATATTATGGAGGAGGGGCTATCACATCGCTCCATAAAGTCTTCTGGCCCTGACGGCCTAACACATGGGTTTTACAAAATTCAGAAACCACACATCACCCCCTAAAAATACTATTTATACGTATGGCGTCTTTGGGGAAGACTTCCATGAAGCCCGCATGATTGTGCTCTCTAAACCCAATAAGGATCCAAACAAAGGGGGCAATCAGCGCCCAATTTCCTTACTTAACCCTTTCATGACCAAGGGTCATTGATGCCCCTGTGTTCAGGTCACATTTTCCATTTTTGATATGCAGTTCTTTAAACGATAATATCTTTGGAACCGCTTTGAATATCACAACTATTTTTACTTTGTTTTTTTTTTCACAAGACTTATGAGGCTTTCATTTTCTGGATTAGTTTAATTAATTCAGTGTTTTTAATTTTTAATATGAGCAGACAAATCAGTAAAAATGAAAAAAAACACTTTTTTGTAATTTTTTACATCTATCTATCTATATAGATAGATATATATATACACACACACACATATATATATATATACGCGCACACATATATACGTACACTGTAGAGCTATGTGCGAGTGAAGAGGGCTATATACACATGACCGTGAAAAAAATGACAGTTAACTGTGAATTAACTGTCAGTTTTTCATGGCTGTTTTGCATCAATGTGTCTCAAAATTTGAATCCATTTCCCGGGCGTTTTACCGGTTTTAACCGGCATTTGCCATCCATTTTTCATGGACGTTAAAAAAATCGATGAGTTTTATTCGTTAGGGTTTTTTGTCCCAACCCCCTGAAAACACTGCAGTGCCCATGTAGTGACGCAATACCACTGTAGATAGTGCCACATTGCCCACATAGATCGTGCCAGTGCCCACATAGTGCCTACTGTAAATAGTGACAGTGCCCACAGTTCTCCCTGTAGATAATGCCCACATAGTGCCACACACATGGCCCATGTAGATAGCGCCAGTGTCCTCTGTAAATAGTGCCAATATAATGCCACAGTACCCATGTAGTTAGTGCCACACCCCCTGTATATAGCACCCCCCCTGCAGATCGCACCACAGCCCCTGTAAATAGCAATATCCCTGCTGCAGATAGCGCCCCCCCCACCCGCGTAAATGGCACCCCCTTCAAGTAAATAGCACCACTGTAGCTCGCTGTAGGAGCAGAATCCATCTGGCCTAAGGTTCCGCTCGTACAGGAAGCCCCCGATGTCTCTGTCCATACATGGACAGTGACGTCAGGGGTTAACTCTAAAATCAGAATCCCCTGCCAGAGCGGGGATTCCGCTCCAGGAGTAGCTCCTGACATCACTGTCCATATATGGATAGTGACCTCAAGGGATTCTCCAGTAGCGGAATCCCTGACACGGAGCGATATGACACCGGGGATTCCGCTCCTAGAGTCAGTTCAGGTGGTGCTATCTACAGTGGGGTGTGCAATGCTATCTACAGTGGGGGGGTTAGTATCTGCAGGGGGGTGTCACTATCTACAGCGGGGATGGAGAGACGGCAGGGGCTCCCTCTAGGAGGGGAATCCTCGGCCAGAGCGCTGGCTGGGGTTTCTGATGCTGGAGGGAGCTTAGGTGGCGCTATCGACAGAGGGTTTTGGGCTGCCTACAGGGGGTTGTGGGTGGCACTATCTACAGTGGGAGGTGTTGAGAGTGCAGTGCTGCTCACACTGAAGCAGCACTGCACTCATTGAAGCCGTTCCAGGCGGTCAACGTTTATACACGTGCTAACTGCACGGGGCATCTGCAGTTATAACGTACATAGCGGTATGGCAGTCATGAAGGGGTTAATGTGGATAACAAAAGGACTTAGAAATTACTGTAACCTGTCCGGCAGGATTTTGTAATATATCTTCGCATACAATCCCAGCTACACTTCACCAGGAGTACGTGCAACAGCGGCTGCAACAGTGTGGGCCAGATAAAACTAATATCCAAAAACTATTCTTTTCAGCATGGATACTGAAAAATGATTTGATCCGGTATCATGGTAATCTTTAAAAAGGTCAGTCAGGCACAGAGGTTTTGGGGACTCCGTTTTGTGAAACCGTCATATTTTATAAACCCAAGCTACCACTAGACTAGCGATAAATGGCCTCCACTTTGCCCTTGATGTGCTAGACAGAGGTGGACAGGGATGCATCTTAAACCACTTTTAAGACAATTAGACTTGTCAGGCTTCTGCAGTATCTAGTTTGGGTCCAGTAAAGTCTCCTCACACAATCCTAACACACCCTGGAACCTCTCTTAGGAGATATACTAGAAATGGGGGTACTACTAGGCTTCAAGGTTAATAGACAAATCAGAAGTGCTTCCTCCTAACAGGCCCCTCATTTCCAACACGGGCAATTGAATTTACACTTCGCTCGCAACCACATGCACTCACACACAAGTCGAGGGCTGCAATTCAGGATATAGACTGGGAAGAACTAATGTCAAATAATGGTACAAATGATAAATGGGAGATTTTCAAATCTACTTTGGGTAATTATAGTGCAAAATGTATTCCTATAGGTAACAAGTATAAACGACTAAAATTAAACCGCACATGGCTTACACCTTCTGTAAAAAGGGTAATACATGACAAGAAAAGGGCATTTGAAAAATACATATCTGAGGATACAGCTGTAGCCTTTTTAAGTTATAAAGAGCTTAAGAAAAACTGTAAAAAGGTAACAAAATCAGCAAATATACAAAAAGGGGGGTGGCCAAGGATAGTAAAACAAATCCCAAAATATTCTTCAATTATATAAATGCAATAAAGCCAAGGTCTGAACATGTAGGACCCCTAGATAGTGGTAATGGGGAGTTGGTCACAGGGGATCAAGAAAAGGCAGAGTTACTAAATAGGTTATTTAGTTCTGTATATACGACAGAAAAGAGCAGCTGATGTAGCCGGTGCCAGTGCTGTTAATATATTGGTTGATATACTGAATTGGATGAATGTAGATATGGTCCAAGCTAAATTAAATAAAATAAATGTACACAAGGCCCCGGGACGAGATGGGTTACACCCTAGAGTTCTTAAAGAGCTTAGTTCAGTTATTTCTGTCCCCCTCTTCATAATATTTAGAGATTCTCTAGTGACTGGCATAGTGCCAAGGGACTGGCGCAGGGCAAATGTGGTGCCTATTTTCAAAAAGGGCTCTAGGTCTTCCCCAGGTAATTATAGACCAGTAAGCTTAACATCAATCGTGGGAAAAATGTTTGAGCGGCTATTGAGGGACTATATAGAGGATTATGTGACAAAAAATTGTATTATAAGTGACAGCCAGCACAGTTTTACTAAGGACAGAAGTTGTCAAACCAACCTGATTTGTTTTTATGAAGAGCTGAACAGAAGCCTAGACAGAGGGGCCGCTGTGGATATAGTGTTTTTGGACTTTGCAAAGGCATTTGACACTGTCCCTCATAGACGTGTACTGGACAAATTAAGGACTATAGGTTTAGAAAGCATCGTTTGTAATTGGATTGAGAATTGGCTCAAGGACCGTATCCAGAGAGTTGTGGTCAATGATTCCTACTCTGAATGGTCACCGGTTATAAGTGGTGTACCCCAGGGATCAGTGCTGGGACCACTATTATTCAACTTATTTATTAATGATATAGAGGATGGGATTAATAGCACTATTTCTATTTTTGCAGATGACACCAAGCTATGTAATATAGTTCAGTCTATGGAAGATGTTCATGAATTGCAAGCGGATTTAAACAAACTAAGTGTTTGGGCATCCACTTGGCAAATGAAATTTAATGTAAATCAATGTAAGGTTATGCATCTGGGTACCAACAACCTGCATGCATCATATGTCCTAGGGGGAGCTACACTGTGGGAGTCACTTGTTGAGAAGGATCTGGGTGTACTTGTAGATCATAAACTAAATAACAGCATGGTGTCAATCAGCTGCTTCAAAGGCCAGCAAGATATTGTCGTGTATTAAAAGAGGCATGGAGTCGCGGGACAGGGATATAATATTACAACTTTACTGCCCAGTGTGCTATCTGCGTTTCTCCATGCTCAAAGTAACAAGGGAAAAGGGAAAAGTGTTGCATGAAAATCACAACGACATGACATTTGGTATTATCCTGTATGGGAAAAAACAAAACACATGACTTGCATTTATTGCAAAAAGACTGTGATAATCACAATTTGCATGTAACACAGTAAATAGAAATTGCAGGAAATTATTGTTTTCATGCAATTCTCCTGTGTTTTTCTGTTGCCTTAAGTCAGGCTCACACAGCACAGTCTGAAGCGCTTTTTTTTAGAAGAAGATACAAAAACATGCAAGTCCTTTATTTATGATGATCTAAACAAAAAATTAAAAAAAAACCATCAAAACCTGCAATACAGCCTCAGGGCTCCTTTACACACACAGGGGGGGGGGGGGGGGGGACGACTTATCAAAGGCTATACACGCCAGTATTTATATACTGGAGTAAAAATTTGCAAACTATGCAACTTTTTGCCATTTTACGTAGCCTCTCCTCTGCCACTTAAAAAAAAAATGGCTGGGGCTTAGAGTAAGGGGTGGGGTCACCAGAGACTCTACAAATTCACAATACCCCAGAAACTAGCGGAAATTATGGCATAAAATTTATAGCGGACATCTACATGAGCTCATAGCTGGCGTAGATTTTCCTTTCTGGCACACAGAGAAAGATGCGCTTCTTAATATAAACAGTGCATGAGTAAAATGCACCTAATTTATTAAGACTAGCATATAAAACACCGTCAAAGCGCTTGTAAAAAAAAAAAAACAAAAAAAAAACTCCATACATTCCAAGCGTTTTAATGTCATTTTTTTACAAGCTTTTTTTGGTTGTGTTTTTTAAAATTTTGTAACATCTTGTGCAGACACTTTCTGGCGTTTTTTTCAAATCCTAGTCTGGAACTGACTGATTGACTTCTATAGGAGAGTGCTGTTGTCAAGCTCCGTGACCTGTGCAGAGGTCATTGTGAAGGAAGGGATAGGAGAGGAGCGTCGTCCATCACCTATTGTCAATGGTGGATCCTGTCTTATCTATATAGAGGTGTTACCAGTCATTATAATCCTGCCTGTGATGATAATGAGATTACTGCTGAGAAGTGATCTCTACAGAACAGGAAGTCTACTGTGGCCAGAGTGAAAACTGCAAGATTTTAGGATCCTTTTTTTAATATAGATAATGACATAAAAAAATAAATCACCAGGCAATTTTTAAAAATATGTTTAACATAAAAACTTGATTTAAACAATAGGTAATTTTGATAATTTGGTCATTTGATGACAATTACCTTTCAGGGGGTCAAAATACGCAATGTCCATTAAGGATGTAATATAATTATGACTGGTTCCTCAAAGCTAATAATTGTTGGGTATCCAACCCTCCTATCCCATCGCTCTATCTTTGCTCTTTTCTCAAAACAATGAAGCCCAATTCTACTGCCAGAACATGTAATAATGACAGAAGAAAGAAATTATAAGATTATGGATCTAGCAGCAATGTCTTAAATGAAAACTCATAACCAGCTGGGTATGCAGTGGGACAAGTGTCACTACAACAGATGCAGGAACACTTTGCTGGAGCCCTTTAGGTAAAATTCACTGATTTGGCTCCAGATGTTTTTCTTTTATTCAAGAAAGAAATCCAGCGGCATCAAGCTGTGAACAATTCTTCTGATCTGTCAAAGCCTGCCATGAACCAGAAGATGGAAGGAAAAAAAATAACACAATCTGAGTTGGAAAAGAGAAGTCTGTTCTTACACTGGGGATTATTGGACGCCATCTGTGTTTTAAAAGCTTCAGTAGTACTTTATGTAGTCTTTACTGAAGCGGACAATAAAAGAAGGTGTAAAGCATTAAAACATATTGGAAAAAAATGGTTTGCGGCTTACGGAATTCACAATAATTTCAAAAAGACGTTTTACTTTGATGTGCAGAACAATACTTCCCTTGCCTAGTTATCATTCTCCCCTTTTTCCAAACTAACTATAAAGGATACATATATACTGTATTTCATATTCATTCTGAATTCATTAATAATGAAGTTGGTACTACCACGAAAAAAAACCTGCGCCCAACAAAGAGTCACCTTGTTGCCCACAGAACCCAGAGTTCAAATGTCAGTTCTTCTGAAACCTGTCCAAGCTTGCTAGCATGCAACAACATTACACAACTTCAGGGGCAGACAATCTAGGTAAGTTTTCCTAATTGGAAATGAATGTATAGACCAGTGGTTCCCAACAGGGGTGTTGTGAGAACCATCCAGGGGTGCCGCGACACTCCTTTGAACCACTGCCATGGCCGTGCTTTCTCTCCTCCTCCTCACAGAGTGAAGTGCGTGTGAGGAGGAGTTTTTTTGCACACCCCTTTCAGATGGCACCCTCCACCCTTTCCTGTACATAGTGCCACTCCCTTTAGGAGCGGAATCACCCTGTGGGCGGGCATTCCGCTCCTGGATGGAGCGCTTGATGTCTCTGTTCATTCATGGACGGTAACACCAGGGGCAACTCCTGAAGCGGAATCCCCGTCCACAGGGTGATTCCGCTCCTAAAGGGAGCCCTGAGGAATTTTTTTTCCCCAGGGGTGCCTCGAGTCCGAAAAGGTTGGAAAACTCTGGCATAGACTATTGAATGACTACTATAAGTGACCTGAAACAAAGTGAATCAGTGTGACCTCCAAGGTCTTATATGTGCAGAATTGGTCAATGTTTCAGACAACCCTCTATGTTCCTTGTATGCCATCCTGTAGAACACTTTCCTTCTACCATATTTGAAATCAAGTAAATACACAAAATGCATGGTCTTCAGCCGGCAGCACAACAGCAGCAGCAGAGCCTGAATTGTGCTATTCTTAATTAGCTTCCGACACGGCTCAGCTTTGTAATCAGCCCGTCCTGATTAAATGACAAGAAAGGCCTTCTGATGCGTACTGAGATTGGTTAATGCACTGTTTCCAAGGTGTTACATCGAAAATTGCCTGTGAATTGATTTCTTTTATTGAATTAATAAGTGTTATCGTACAGTACAGAAGGTAATATTGCCACTGGATGTGAGCGATAACGTATAATTACAGAGAATCAAAGCCTAATCGGCCCAGTCGAGCCAGGTGTCAACATTTTAATTGTAGTTTGGGAATGTGCTGTAACATAGATGATTAAAAAAAAAAAAAAAAGACCGCAGATGGGCCTGCAGCAACAGAAATCTGCCGCTTTGTTTCCTTACAATGATCCATAGGCTGCTTTGATCGGAAAAGATGCTTCTCTCCAGAGACAGATGTGATGTTTAATATATTAAAGGTGAAAAGTGCACATATTATTTATCTGTATTTTACCAAAATATCTATTAGTACACATCCAAGATTATAATCTATAAATATTTTTCTCATTAAATTATTACTAGATTGTTACCAGCGTTAAAAAACAGGACAACCCGATGTTTCAATCCTCCAGGAGTCCAGTGCATGTCCAATATTGGCCAAAAACGAAACTAGAAAGTGAGACTTGTGTATGAAGATGCCACATTGACAAGGGGACCGATAATACTAAATTGTCAATTTAATCATACATTTTACAGGAGGAATAACAGAGGAATGTCACAACATAGAGTTCTAAGAAAAGGTGTTGTTTTTTCTGCAGAATACAAGTACTTACACACATGAGGAGAGCGGATATGTGCTCTGACAACCTTTCACTGTCAAGACATATACGAGTTAGATTTTGGTATCGCATTATTCCCAAAATCTTAGGGTCCTTTTACACGGCCAGATTTCGTACCCATAACAAGCGCAGATCGACACTCATTTAAGATCCATTTGACAAGTTGATCGGAAATATCAAGAGTATGCAAACTGTATGGGTACAATCGATGGTTAATACAATCGTTCGTCCCCATATGGTTTGCATTACTGTTGGCAGCACATTGCCCGTTTACACAGGGTGATGTGCTGCCAACAAACGATGATTTTTTGAAACAGATAAAACATGCGATCAACGATAAACTAGTTTGCTCGTTTGTCGGCTATTCGATGGGCATGTTTACACTGAGCAATGATCAGGACTAAACATTCGTACAATGAAAAAGGCCCTTGAGCTTTCATATGATAACAGGACCAAAAGGTACAATAAAAAGTTCTAAGGAGCAGGATGAAAAGTAAGGAGCCTCACACACGAGCATGTTCGGTCCGTGATATACGGTCCATATGTCGTCCGCATGTCCCGGACCGAACACACTGCAGGGAGCCGGGCTCCTAGCATCATAGTTATGTACGATGCTAGGAGTTCCTGCCTCTCCATGGAACTACTGTCCCGTACTGAAAACATGATTACAGTACGGGACAGTTGTCCTGCAGCGAGGCAGGGACTCCTAGCGTCGTACATAACTATGATGCTAGGAGCCTGGCTCCCTGCACTGTGTTCGGTCCGGGACTTGCGGCCGACATACGGACCATATATCATGGACCAAACACGCTCGTGTGTAAGAGGGCCTAAGGATTTTCCAAGCAGAAAAAATCTCCCTCAAAATAAGCCAAAACATAAAATTCTTGCGTTTTAAATTTTTTTAAATAAAAAGCTTGCTAATGCAAAAGCCTCGTCAAAAAACACTTCAAATCGAAAAGGCTTCTTTCCGCTTGATATTGATTTCAATGAAGGTTCAGAGATAGAAACTGCTCCAAAATAGGGCACGATGCTTTTTTTTTTCCACGGCAAAAAAAAGCCCCCGTCTCTGATTGAAATCAACGCAAGACGTTTTGGGCCATTTTTTGGCACGGTTTCTGTGTAAAAATCAGCTTAAAAAACGCTGGTGGAATAGAGCCTAAGGCCGGATTCACACGTGTGTGCGTTTTGCGCGCGCAAAAGGTACTTAACAGCTCCGTGTGTCAGCAGCGTATGATGCGTGGCTGCGTTATTTTCGCGCAGCCTCCATCATTATGACACTCTGTATGTTTGCAAGCACGTGGTGCTTTTCTGTTTTCATTCATAGTTTTTACTGCTGTTGTGCGAATCACGAGTGTCCCACGGAAGTGCTTCTGTGTGCTGCGCGTGATTTTCACGCACCCATTGACTTCAATGGGTGAGTGATGCGCGAGAAACGCACAAACATTGGATGTCGTGAGTTTTTACGCTGCGTAAAAATCACGGACAGTCTGAACGGCCCCATTGACTAACATAGGTCCATGCGAGGCGTGTGAAAATCATGCTCGTAGCACGGACGTATATCACGTTCGTCTGAATAAGCCCTAAGGGTAACATCACACATGCCAGATTTGCCGCAGCAATTTCTGCAACTGAAAATTCCTTTCATACATGTGAATGTTTCTGCAGCATGTGCATGGATCTCTGTAAGCCCCATTAAGATGAATGGGCCAGTTGCCAATATTTCTGCCACAAATATGTAGTATGTGAATCTACCATAAAGTAGGAGTGGACCGGGGAAGAAGGAAGCAAGTCTGCAACTTGTTCGGGTATATTCAATGCAAGTGAAACAGCATTTCGATGCAGTGGCGGTTTTTAGAGTTGAAACACGTTAAATAAACGTTCACCTGTAAAAACCATAAACACATCAAATAGTCGCAAAGCCACAGGCATTTTTTCTATGCGATTTTAACTGCACTACAACATCTTAATATACCATTACTGTCCGCTTTCCCCTCTACAGCCCTCCAGTGATCCCAGATGGACTACAGGAACTTTTGTTCATGTTATTATCCCTCTTACCAATCAGGGAGGATATGTGTTCATGTGTCCGGATTTAGGGGGTCATCTTTTTCCTACTACAGGGGTGAGAAGAGGAGGCAATTCCCCACGTGCATAATTAGACCATTTGTCGACTCTGTGATGTTAACTGGCATCTGGAACGTGGAGATTTTTGGTCTGTAGTTTTGCTAGTTTTCTGTAGACACGTGCATGAAAACATCGGCATAAATGTCATGTATGATCTCTTCCCACTTCTTGAACATATTTAGGAGCTGGGGTGTGTCTCAGGCTCTGCTTGAGTCAGACGTGTAGCCACTAACCTGAATTTGAACCCATCCGTAAGTGAAGAGTACTAGGTGGCATTTCCAGTGTGCCAGCTGTGCTCTTTCAGGAACTGTATGAATATGGGTGTATAACATGATTCTTTTTGTTTATGTTAGGCTGGGCTCACACAGAGTTTTTTTGCAGGAGGAAAATCTGCCTCAAAATTCCGTTTGGAAAAACGTCATTTTTCGCAGTGTTTTTCGCCATTGAGCGCCGCGGGCAAAAAACACTGCAAAATACGCTTTCTCTGCCTCCCATTGATGTCGATGAGAGATCAGAGGCGTAAACGGCCGAAAATAGGGCATGTCCCTTTTTCCCACGAGCCGGTTTCTCCGCTCGCAGAAAAAAAAAAAATAAGACTCCGCCCCCATTGAAATTAATGGGAGGCATTTTCGGGCATTTTTTGGCGCATTTTGCGGCGCAGTTTCTGCATCCAAAAACTCTGTGTGAACTCCCCCTTCGTGTGTGAAAATTGTTGCTGCAGCTACAGTGCAAAAAATTTTTGAACTGAAAATACACAGACACAGTGGTGTAAAGCATGCGGCCACTAGACTCTGGAGCAGTGGAAACGTGTTCTGTGCAGTGATGAATGACACTTCTCTGTCTGATGGACCAGTCTGGGTTTGGTGAATGCCAGGAGAACGTTACCTGCCTGACTGCATTGTGTCAGCTGTAAAGTTTGGGGGGGGGGGAGGGACAATGGTATGGGGTTGTTTTTCAGGGGTTGGCCTAGGCACCTTAGTTCCTGTGAAGCGAAATCTTAATGCTTCTGCCTACCAAGAGATTTGTCTGCTTCCAAGTTTGTGGGGACAGTTTGGTGAAGGCCATTTTCTGTTCCAGTATAACTGTGCCCCAGTGCACAAAGCAAGGTCCATAAATACATGGTTGGATAGGTTGTATGTGGAACAACTTGAGTGGCCCACACAGAGCCCTGACCTTAGCCCCATCCAACACTTTTGAGCTAAACTAGAATGAGGATTGCGAGCCAGGTCCTCTTGTTCATCATCGGTGTCTGACCTAAAAAATGCTCTACTGGATGAATGGGCAAAAATTCCCACAGACACACTGCAAAATCTTGTAGAAAGCCTTCCCAGAAGAGTGGAAGCTGTTTTACTGCAAGGGGGGGGGGGGGGGGGGGGGGATCAACTCCTATGGATATAGAATGGGATGTCATAGAAGCTCCTGTAGGTGTAATGTGCAGGTGTTCCGATACTTTTGTCCATAAAGTGTATATAAAGCAATAAAGGAGTTACAGTTTGGATCTGCATGCAGCCATTTGTGATGTCATCTTTATTCAATTAAGTGCATGTTGTCCCAGGTGCTGGTAACATCAGGGAGTAAAAGAGAAGACAAATGATTTTACAAGCTATACAAAAACATTTGTCAGACTGTAGCGTGCAGCCATAGTGATGCATATGGAACCATTTACACTACGGTTCAGAGAGCATCACACATTACGCTTTACCTGTTCACTGCTGGAAGGCAAAGTGAGAAAGTAGAGAGCAACTTATTAACTTCGTAGTAGCAGAGCTGGGTTTGTGATCTGGCATAACTCACAAAGCGTTACAGTATCTGTAGCTCACTATGTTGTTGCATAAAGAAATGGATAAATGTTCCGTTTCAGCTCTGCTACCTCTGTGTATACAGTAAGACAATGTATAGGGCAGTTAGATAGCAGCTATAACACAACATGGTGCAGTTAGCCAAGAGAATGCAAGTTGCTTGCGCACACCAAGTGCCAACTAAATCTAAAGAGTACAGCATCCTTAGTGCTTGAGGCCCCCAACCCCCTTAGAAGAACTTATTATCTTCAAAGAAACGTAGGAATTCTTATATACCGAGAAAGGCTTTAATCTTTATCTTAAAAATAAAATACACTAAGTCAAAGTGTACACGCACCGCTTATGGGACAAAACATCTAACTTTAATAACATACATATGTGAAGTCTGCAGGCTCTTCCTCTCTATAAAAGCCATGGACATGACATCTCCTTGATGCTGAGCCCGGCTTTAGCCACAGACAGGAGGATTGGAAGTCTGATGTCACCCCAGACACCAGTTACATTCCTGACCTCCCTCAAGGGAAACCCTAATGTCTTGTTCCTGACTCCGACATCCAGACGCAGCTCACATATTGCTGTTGGGCTGCTGCCATATGATCAGAGTTCTAGTTCTGTGTGAAATGTTGATTCGACACTAAAGAATAAGACCATGCTGGCAGCTGGAATAAGGGGAACGTGGCAAACTTCTCATGCCCACAATTGAAGACATCTTGCACATGATCACATCATTTTGTTATTCCTAATGTTTATGCTGCCGCTATGTAGAATCACTTCTTAAACAATATATGGCTGGTTTTTTTCTGTCAGACCCTTTACAATTGTAAACCACATATGAAATTCTTCCCTTCACCATGATTTCCAAACTACTGCTCTCCGCATAAGTGCTTATGATATCATGGGGAAAAAACAACATTTGTAATATGTACATTTCAATCAATTTATAGTATTTAAGTATTTTATTAGATCACGTGGCCCAAGCTTACATGTGCCAATTATGTTTAGTCATTACCTACTGAATTGTTATACACTTTCCCCACAGTGTGGCACCAATGCACCACCATGAAAAAACTGCTCATAAATATGCATCCTATATTTCGATTGTGACCATCAACAGCATGCAGAAAAGAGGACTCAGGTGAAAGATATACGGAGGTGCTCAGACAACTAGCGGCTACTCTTCCTGTAAATATGCGTATCCAGAGGCACATAGCAACGAGGCAGGGGTTAATAACATGGGGCTCTCCCCATCATCTGCATTGCCATGATGTGACACTTCGCTCTTCTTCAAACCTCTATTTGGTCCTTTGCATTAGGCTACAGTAATTAAGTCTTGGGTCCCAAGGGAGATGCACAGAAGGTTAGCGATCCTTAGACATGACACGCTGTTATTTATAGATGATTAAGGCCTATTTATCTCTGTGTAAATGTTGCCAGAGATAGGATGGATCCTGCTGCACATCTGCCGATGATTAGACTTCACCAGCTGCGGGTCCCGTCACAGGCACTGCTTCATCCTAGGGGGTCTTAACCCTTAATCTGCCACTAATTCCTGCAGCAGGAGGGAATCACCAGCAGCCCAGGCATAAAAATCAGATGGATTGTGACTTGCACGTTCACAGCATCATTTTTTTTCTCTGAACGCTTATCTTAAGAAAAATAGCCACTCCTTTTCAAGCAAATGAGAAATAAGCAGAATTGTATTTACTTATAGGGCTAGAACTCAGGTCACGGACAAAGCTATCCTGAATGTGTTAGCCTTAAAGAGACTCTGTCACCACATTATAAGTGCCCTGTCTCCTACATAAGGAGATCGGCGCTATAATGTAGGGGACAGCAGTGCTTTTTATTTAGAAAAACGATCTATTTTCACCACGTTAGGAGCGATTTTAGCTTTATGCTAATTAGTTTCTTAATGCCCAAGTGGGCGTGTTTTTACTTTAGACCAAGTGGGCGTTGTACAGAGGAGTGTATGACGCTGACCAATCAGCGTCCTGCACTCCTCTCCATTCATTTACACAGCGCATAGGGATCCTTTTAGATCCTTATGTGCTGTCTTATACTAACGCATTAACGATACTGAAGTGTTTAGACAGTGAATAGACATTCCTTCCATCCATGACGGGATTTTTATTCACAATCCCGACACTTCGGTAACGTTTGTGTGGTATTTACAGCAGAGCAAGCGTAATCTCACAAGATCACGCTGTAAATGACAGGTTACAGCGAGATTACGCTTTGCCCAATCAACGACCGGCCGAATATCGAATAAAGGCCCTTAAGGGCGGAGGAGTAGAAGCTGGATAAGTTAAAGGTATTTTTCTCTAAAAAGATCTAATACAATGTTTCTTATATTCGTTTGCACTATTGATTTATGGAAAGGTTATTAAAAAGTTAGTGACCACTCAAAAAGATTGTTAGAGATTAAAAAAACAAGCCAACTTCCTTCCAAAAACTGCACCCCACAGGTTGTGTGCGGCATTGCAGCCAAGTTTCATTTACTACAATGGAGTTGGGCTGCAATACCAAACACAACCCATGGACAGGAGTGACAATCCTTTAGGAAGAAAGCAGTCATGTTTTTCTAATCCTGCACAACCCCTTAAAATGAAAATTACACAACAGCAGCTGAAAAAAAAAACCCAGATAGAACACAGGATTTAAGGGGCACTTGAGTAACTCCATAGGGAATGCGGTCCCTATCAGCTGTTGGCAGTTTCAAAAGAGCGGTTATCTGCAGAACGTTATCACATTTTTATCGCTCTCCAGTGCTTATCTAAACCAAACAATCACTGAAACAGCAGCAGATAAGCCTGCCTCACAGAGCAGTTTCGTCAATTAAAGCTGAATAACACATCTTAACCCATGAGATTGGTTTAAAAACCCCTCCCCCTCTAACCTACCAATACTTAAAGGAACAGTGTCATGGCAAATAATTTTTTTTATATGTTAAAGATGTTAGTGCTTTAATAAAAACGTTTTTATTCATTTGTGTGTTTGTGTTTTACTTTTTCTTATTTTTACACTTTTTCTTCCCTATGGGGGCTGCCATTTTTTGTTCCATTTCTGTGTGTGTCGATTAACGACACACACAGACATGGAGTACGGCAGCCACAGTCCCATAGGGACTGTGAACGGCTCCCGTCCCATTCACGTCCGTGTACGGCGTCTGTGTGGGAACTGCGCATGCGCCGCTCCCACACAGTCCTATTCGAAATTGGCGCCGTCCGGCGCCATTTTCCTGTGGACCGGAAGTCGCGGCCGGACTGTAATATTACTAATGCTAATGACTTTCTTAATGGACAACTGGGCGTGTTTTACTATATTGCCAAGTGGGCGTTGTGGAGAGAAGTGTATGACGCTGACCAATGAGTGTCATACACTTCTCCCCCTTCATTTACACAGCACATAGTGATCTAGCTAGATGACTATGTGCAGCCACATACACACACACTAACGTTACTGAAGTGTCCTGACAGTGAATAGACATTACCTCCAGCCAGGACGTGATGTCTACTCAGAATCTTGACACTTCGGTAATGTTTGTGTGAGAATTACAGCACTAATCATTATGGGATTAGTTTGACAGTAATAATTGTAATAAATGTTCTATTACGTGGGTACATTATGGTACTATTATTTAGGCCATTTATAACATTATTATTATTTAGGTCTTCAAACGCATTGTTATGGGACTATTAGGTGAGGATTAATTTGAGCAAAGTATGACAGTACTACTGAGTACAATATGATCGGTATGTAGATACTGAATTATTTCTTTAGGCAAAGAAAATGTCTATTAAGACACAATATGGGACCATTTCAGGGGTTTTAATCTGTTTATTTTGTTTGGGCACTATATGGCAATCTTTTTGAGACAACGTATGGTACGGTTAATCTGTACACTGCTTGGCAGAATGATTTTGACAGTGTATTGTACTAAACTGTTTGGGCACTGTAAAGGACTTTTCTGGCACTGTATGGCATGGTCATTTGTTTATTGTATGGCAGTATTATGTGGGAAACGTATGGCACGGTGCCTTGGACACTAAATGGCAGTATTAGCTTTACGGATAAGTTAACATTAGTGATTTTGGAGGTTCGTCCAGTATATTCTATACTGTGATATATTCCATGTATTGTGTAAGGATCAGCACCCTCAAGCTCATTAACAAACCATAATCTATTTTTGGTTATCTTTGCATTTTTATAAAGGGCAGGATGTGCTGAAGTTGTAAAACTGGTGCTAGTGGCATGTAAACACTGAGCCTCCTGGGTCTCGTTCAGTGCTAGTATAATTCTTTAAATGTGTGTAACTCAAGTTGTTTGTGGTTGGATTTGGTTTAGCAGTTGAAGAAGCTTAGAGAAAGATAAACTTTACAGGTAACTCATAAAATGAAAACGTTCTCAGAGTAATAAAGTTTTAAAGAATGCAATAAACGTTGGCCATTAGTCAGCCTAACATCCTCCATATAAGTCACTACATTCAGCTGCAAATAGAACAGCAACTGGTCAAAGGTCTGGAACAACAATGCTATTCCAGTGACCGCTTGTTAAAGATTATGAGCTAATATCAGTGCTATTAATAAGCCGTCATATCCCATAGAAAAACAAGTTAATGATTTGCAGGCCTTTGTACAGTACTAACGTATTAGGTCTACTCCCTATGCAATGCAGGCAAGCCTGTCGATGGACCTAAAGGGTCAATTACGCCAGGTGCACAAACTACCAATAATGTGTGTTTTTTTTTATTTAATGGTATATATATATATTTATTTTTTTTACTAAACCGCTCTAGAAAATGTCCCCAGGACTTTAGTCCCACATGTAAAAGTGTACACATGGTTTTACATGTAATTCTCACCAATAGTAAAAGGCACTGCAGAAACACTATGCTACCATTTTACAAAGCTACAACACACATTTAAGACCTCACAATTACTATTTGTGAGTGAATACTAAACATCTGTAATTCATAATATCTGGCTGCTGCACTTTAAGTATGTAAAAAGGCGTCAAAAAGCAACACACGCCATTATCCGTATTAAACCAAGCCTTAAAGAGGCTGTCACCAGATGATCAAATCCCTATCTCCTATTGCATGTGATCGGCGCTGCAATGTAGATAACAGTAACTTTTTTTTTTTTTTTTAACTATCATTTTTGGCCAAGTTATGAGCTATTTTATATTTATGCAAATGAGCCTTTCTAATGGACAACTGGGCGTGTTTTCTTATTTCCAACTGGGCGTGTTTTCTTATTTCCAACTGGGCGTGTTTTCTTATTTCCAACTGGGCGTGTTTTCTTATTTCCAACTGGGCGTGTATTGTGTTTGTAACATCTGGGCGTGTTTACTTGTTTTACTAGCTGGGCGTTGTGAATAGAAGTGTTTGTCCGCATCATATGTCAGCATCATACACTTCTATTCACAACGCCCAGCTAGTAAAACAAGAAAACACAAAAAATGTTACGGTTATCTACATTGCAGCGCCGATCACATGCAATAGGGATTTGATAATCTGGTGACAGAGCCTCTTTAAATGAGGAAGGCTGCATTTACATAAATACATCTTATTGACATGTGGTAGATAATGGTCTTGCCATAATGACCCAAACATCACAAAAACGTGACCGCATCATACATGGTCTCAGACACAAGTATGTGCAAATCTGCGACCATTTGTGCCCAAGACCATCAAGACTGCGGTCACGCGGTAACATGACAGGCCTGAAATCATAGACAAAAATGGAAAAACATTTATCTGCAGCGCTGAGGTACTGAAAATAACTGTATATTGGCTATTCTGGAAGGTGTTTTTTTTAAATATATATATATATATATATATATATATATATACATATATATATATATATATATATATATCACACACACACACACACACACACACACACACACGAGGCCAATCCCTTTTTGATGTTGGCTACACATTTAACTTGTAGCATCTTGTCATATATAAAACTTGAGCAACATGCCCATCTTGTGCCATAATTAATAGATGAAGTTGGCAAATCCAGCACATTTTGGTTCTATTGTCAATATAGTGCTTATGATGGCAAAATCGGCCAAGTCTGCCAACAAATATCGAACGTCTATCACCCCCTTAGGGCCCATTCACATGAATAACGTCCGTGCGCTGCGCATGGGAGTCACACGCAGCACACAGACCTATTGATTTCAATGGGGCCGTTCACACATATGTGAGTTTTCACGCAGCGAGAGTCCGTTGCGTGAAACTCACTGCATGTCCTATATTGGTGCGTTTTCCCGCACCTGAAGTGAATGGGTGTGTGAAAACAACGCACCGCACACTGATAATGGTTAATGTGTGTGCGTGTGCAATTTGTGCATCAATTAGATTGATTGAAAAATAAATAAAAATGATGTGCTTTGCGAGTGCGTGAATAACGCATGCCACTCGCAAAGCACACTGATGCATAACGCAACACACGGGCCAGACTCACGCACGTTTTTCACGCATGTGAATCGGATACGCTGGTGTGAATGTAGCCTTATTAAAGTGTGATCTAGGTTATATGCAACAAATAGTCCTTCCGCAGCAGTATCTGAATTTACAGGAGACATTATTAAGGGGCGAGATATTACCTTCAATGTCCTTCTGTGACCCTTAATACAAGAGGCTGCCTCTCTCCAGCCACTCTCCGCACAGATTAGCATGGGATACTGTGCAGCCTTTGTATGGAATATGTTATCTCGCTGAGCTCTCATGCAATGCTCTTGTAACTCTGTGAACTTGTAAACACATCCTTGTATGATAAGAAAGTAATAATGCCTGACGTTACTGCTGCCCTGCCAGTGTACATTGCTGATAGATCGCTTATTCTTTACTCAAATGCTTTTTACTGCAAAAATTCAATTCCATCTTGGAACAGAGCTCCGTGTGGCTGACAGTGATCACGGAATGTTTATTTTTACTGCTCGGCTAAAAGGTCCTTACTGTATTTATAGGCAACCCAAGTGGCCATGGAGAATATTTCATTATTTGCAACTAAAAAGCCAAGTTTACAAGCCTCTTAGGAACTTTCCCCCCCTGATCTCCTCATTAACCCAATGAGATGCTGGCGAGGTAATGCAAGTCATTCATTGTTAGAATGAATAAAACGTATCATATGATGCTGTCAATGTTAAGGAGTGTCAAGAAAATGATACGGTTTCATAGCAATTTTTTAACCTTCACCTTTCCCTTTCCATCATAGAAGTCAATGAACACTGAAGTTATAGACGTTGTCAGTGTGAACAGAAAAGGGCAGAATTCAATTCCGAGGGATCAATGACCTCTGTCAAAGACAATTTTTGCAAATGACTCCAGAGCATCATGGTTAAACCGTTGACAGCACATCCATGCTGGACTAAACTATATGTAGAGGGGTAAAGGCATTCATTGACAATTTCTGGTGCCCCATGTATCATCAGAACAGAACTAAAACCAATGTTTGGAAATCTTTTATAGATGCCAGACGTACAAGGACATGGCTCGTGATGTTCACAGTTTAGAACAGAGAAAAAGGGCATTTGACCCATACCTCATCTGATGCGGATGTCAAAATCCTTCCGTCAGTCTTAACTACAACCGACAACTGGTTTTCATGCAGACTTTCTGCTGGTAACATTTTTTGTCCCTGGCTTGTTATTCTGGTTTCAATATTCATCTGGTTAAAGTCCCAAAATAAATCTTCTGGTTCTTGTCTGTGGTACGTCCTCTGGCCTCGTTCTTCCGCTATCTAGGTAAGACACTGGCTACGTTCCAGACCACCACCACTGTGTTGAGTAACTGTCACTAATCGGTTACTATTCTGGGAAAAGCAACCTAGGAAGTCCCTTGCCGGCAAACCACCTTGCAGGGGTAAAAAGTAAAAATCAGGAATTCCTTAGACGCCTTGCCTTGTTCTAGCACTTATCCAAGCAGGGCACAGAGGGTAGCCGCTATATAAGCTCTGCTGACTTAGTGAAGGCTATATTAAAGGTTAGTCAGCCGGACTTAAAACTTCTAGAAGGCTATGCGTCATTATAACCATGGAACATGTATTATAATAAATACCAACAAAATAACGACAGAAGATATTTCTAAACAAAATATAGGACCACCCTTGGTGCCTGAACCTGCCCTGAGCAGTAGAACATGGAGTTATAACACATTCACCTGCAAAACCAGGGACGTTATCGCAAAACAGATTTTCCTGTAATCTTTCACTTTTACAATCTGTGAATGCTGTAAACTTTTATATCATTCTGCAGGGTAAACAACCTCTTACAAAGATATGAAACCTTTACAGGACATGGCAGATCTCAGCATTGTACATTCAGGACCTTTACCTCCAGAATTACATACGGTGCTCCTACGATCATGTTTATCTCAGTAAAGTGACACAAACGCCATATTTAAGAACACCCGGAACACCTCATTTGTTTTTATGTGTGTTCCATATTTCAGAAGAGACCTGTAGACAAAACAGCCCACTGACCCCACCAAATAAACAAACATCAGCTACCTACCTGTTTTATACGGCGCGTGTTTGCAGAGAAGGTGGAAACGCAAATGAAGCTGGTAACTCGCGAGGTGATTATTCCACATTGGAGAGAAACTTATCTCAGAATACGCAGGCTTGTTAAATCCAACAACAATGAAGTATTAATGAGCCACAAGTGATAAGCAGCCAGAATTCAGGGACATTTGTATCTGCTATCTTATCTCTGTGTGTAACATTAACCAGAGCAAATCAGGAGCCCAACCCCTATTAATCTTTCCCAGCTCAGGGTCTGATTACAGGAGCACAGAACTTTGTTCATTCCTATCTAGAAATGGAGCAATAATGGACTGTGTTTGTGTAAAGACAGCAAGTGCCGTGTGGCATGTACGCATTGGGACATGTCCTGCCGGCCATACTACCAACACACGTGACATCAAATCCATCAGTATTTCTCCACTCTTTATATCTGTGCACACTACGGACACTCTCCCAGTGTGTAAAAACAAACCAGTATAGGGCATGCAACGGGCACGCAACGGACACGCTCTGCGTGAAAACACATGCATGTCTCAATAGCCCTATTCAAAGGAATGGGCCCGTGTGCTGTCCGTTATTTCAATGGACAACACACGGACGAGGATTACGCTCGTCTGAATGAGCCCTAAGTGACAGTAAAGTCAAGCAACAAAAGTTTGTATATATCACCGGGTTTACAGAGGCGCTGACATTTACACAAAACTATCCAAACACCTCAGCTGTCTTGCTATTTATTCCTAAGGCCTCCTTTACATACACTTTTCCCCCAGAGTTTCAGACACATTGCTACGGGAGACCAGGGGAGGGGAGTATAATAATGATCACTTTTTTTCTATCCCTCTGCGGTTAGTTTGAGGCGGAAAATCCAGACCAAAATTTGCACTAAATCAGACACAGATTGGTGCAAACTTCCAGCTGAAATTTCAAGTGGAATCAGGGTCGGATTTGTTGTGGCGTTTTAAGCTTTTTAATGGTGGTTTTTACACACGTTTTTTTGGTGGCATTTTTTATTCATTGTCATTTTGCACATGCATTTTTTGTTTGCGTTTTAAAGTACTACAGAGAAGCCTATGGGAAAAAAAATACACTGGAAAAAAAAATAAAAAAATCAAGAAAAAAACGCCATATCTAGAGAACATTGCATTTTGTAATAATCACCTATGCCCCTCCAAAACACTACAAAAACGACACAAAGTGCAACACTGTATGTAGGCTCATATTTTATTATAGACTTTAAAGTAACATAAGTGAAAACCGCAGCGAAAAAGATGGGCAAAAAAAGGCTTGAAAAAAATGAAGTGAAAGTAAACCACTGAAAACGCGAGTACATAATATACTTCTGAGGAGACCAGATCATGTACACACCAGAGCTATAAATAAATAAATTAGAATACATAAAACAAATTAGATTCCTAACAAATGAGCGAGACCCGATAGACCACCAAAACGGTAACCACCAAATAAACTGTTCAGTCCGACATGGTGGAGGATCAGTTGGAACAATAATAGGGAGTTTATATTATGAACGAGTCCTGTAATGGAAAATCACACTGCATATATAGCCCAACACACCAGCATAGGACATAAAGGTTTCACAACAGCAGGAAGTAAAGTGACACACTGCTCAGCCAGAAGATGAAAACCACCTGAGCTGTCGAGGTATGGACCGCACAAGAACCTGAGGTATCTGACACGAAGAGGTTAGCAGCAGATCCTGTAAGTTGCGAGGTGGGGCCTATATGGATCGGGCTTGTTTTGCAAGAACACCCTACAAATGCTCCATCAGGTTGAGATCTGGAGAATTTGGAGACCAAGTCAACACCTTGAACTCGGTCATGTTCCACAATCTTTTCCTGAACAATTTTTGCAGCATGTTAGGGCACTTTAATCTCCTGAAAGAGGCCACTGCCATTAGGTTATACCCTTGCCATGAAGGGGTGTTCTTGGTCTGCAACAATGTTTAGGCAAGTTGTATGTGTCAAAGTAACATCCACATGAATGCCAGGACCCAAGGTTTCCCAGCAGAACATTGTCCAGAGAATCACAGTGCCTCTGTCTGCGTGCCTTCTTCCCATAGTGCATTCTGGTGCCACCTCTTGCCCAGGTAAGTGACGCGGCCATCCACATGATGCAAAAGAAAATGTGATTCATCAAACAAGGCCACCTTCTTCCATTTCTGATGCTTACAAGCCCATTGTAGGCGCTTTCCGCGATAGACAGGGGTCAGCATGCGCACTCTGACCAGTCTGCAGCTACGCAGACCCAAACGCAGCAAGTAGTGATGTACTGCGTGCTCCGACACCTTTCTAGCATAGCCAGCACTCAATTTTTTAGCAATTTGTGCTGCAATAGCCATTCTGTCGGATCGGACCAAACAGGCAGCCTTCTCTCCCCACGCGCATCACTGAAACTGTGGTGCCCATGACCCTGTCATCGGATCACCGGTTGTCCTTCCTTTGACCACTTTTGGTAGATACTAACCCCGGCTCACTGGGAACGGACTGTTCACTTGCAGCCTAATATATCCCATCCCTTGACAGGTAACAAAATAATCAATGGTATTCACTCCATCGGTCAGTGATTTTAATGTTATGGCTGAACGGTGTATAAAGTCAGCTCTGGCTGTGCACAACCGAGGAAACATATTGTGCAGGAGGTGTTGTGAAACAATCTCATGCAAAATTAAAAATCAAACTCGCATACAATATGCAAGTCACAATAGTAGGAGACTAACTTTTTGGGTTGTTTTCCTTTGAAATCTATGTTTCAGAAGTCTGTCACTTATGTGGGACTGTTATGTCATTTTGGAGAACTGGCAGTTTCATCGTTGCAGCGCGATGGAGGTGCTGTGATTAAGTAGAGAGCAGCATAAAGTTGCTGACATGTTCCTTTTAAAAGGGGTTTTCTGTGACTATGCTTAGAATAGGTCATAAATATCAGATCGGTGGGAGTCCAAATCTGTATAATAATATGTTATACCGACCAAGACGACAACCGGTATACCATATTACTATACACTTGTATTTGTATGGTCTTCCTAGTCTTTTAGGAAGTGGGGACTCTTGTCCCTCACTATTACCTTTGGTACACCTTCACTTTATAGCAGCTGTGTATTCATACTGGTTGTTGATAAACCTGAACTACCATGTCTATGTATCTGCGATCTATGTTTGGCTAGTAGTTAGGTTAGGTCCACACTGTGCGTTTTTGTTGTGTTTTTAGCGTGCGTTTTTGTTGATAAACCCATGTCTCTCAATGGGAGTTTATCTACCAAAACAAAAAAATGCATGCTAAAAACGTGATTATTGATTTAAGGCAAACTATACATAGCCTTAGGGAGTTACAAACCCCCCCCCCCCCCAAAAAAAAACAACACAACGATTTAACCATAAGACTACCTCCGAATAATAATAATAAAAAAAAACAACAACACTTTTAGAATATGCAAATGTGTATCGCTCCACCGGCTAAGGCCAGATGTGGGATGGAAATGAAGTCTTTCTGCAGATAAGTGTCTTTCTTCGGCCCAAATCTTTGTGTTCAGTGGATGAATACGTTCCCTTGTCTGGTTTTATTAGCATTTCCTTACAGTTCATGGACTGTCAAGGATTGTTAACTGCGCTGAACTGACATAAATTCCTGACCGCCACTGTGTAGTGACACCAGTGCCGCAGGCAGCAACAGATCTGTGCGGTAACAACTTTTATTGAATGTCTTTGCCTTACAGAACAGATGGAGATTGAAGCTCTCATTCAGGACGTCACAAGACTACAGACTTATTTAGCAGAATTTTAAGAGATCAGACCCCACATGGGTTTTACACATGGACAAGCAAAGCAATCAGAAAGAAACAAATGAAATATAGTCAAAAAAGACAATAGGTTAGATGTGTAAAATGCTTCCACGGTCAACAGCTGCAGGTAGTAAGTCATGTGAACGTTTAGAGGGATCTTTTCATATGGAATGGGGTTTACTCCAAGGTCAGAAGTTACTGTCTATTGGATTAGACTCTGTATCATGTTCTGCAGACAGTGAAATGACTCCGGAATGTGCTTGAGATGGGTGAATGGCGTGAACAGGAGCCAATTCAACACAATGAACTTTCACTAGCTTCAAGGCACTTGATACGTTTTGCTGTGGTTAAATGCAAGAAGATCAGTTTGCATACTGCACGGATCCGGTTCCAGCCCTTAAAGGGGTTATCCGAAAATAAAGAGTTTTTTTTTTTTTTTTTAAGAAAGTCCTCCTAAGTAACTTTACAATACATATCTCGTCATGCCAAAATAAATTTACAATGCCTTTTGCTTCTTGTTAATTTTCCTCTGCTATTTCCGTTTGCGAGCTTATTTGCACAACAGGACAGCGGGCGGTCCTCCGTTGTTCCTCATGTGACTACCGGTTTACACAGGAAAACAACGTTTTTCAGAAGCAGTCTGCGTCGTCCTCCTAGCGGCGCCTACTGAAAGCAGAGGGCCAGGGCAAAGTGCAGCACTCAACATAGAGGATGGGAAACAACGCGTGCACAGTTTCCCTGCACAGGGAGAGCCAGCCATTGAATGGGAATAAAGCAGGAGGATCTGCGCATGCTCAGCCGCCGAGCAAAGAACTATTTGAGGAGGTTTCCAGTAGCAACAAAGGGTAAATAATGGCTCAGCATTGGTTATTTGGCTGGGTTAGTACTCAGAAACAGCACTTTTAGAAAATTCTGTGTATTTGGAAACATGGTGATATTACAAATAGAACACACGGAGCCATCAATGCGATACCCCTTTAAAGCGGCTCTGTCACTAGTTTAGTAATGCCCAATCTCCTAGCTAATCTAATAGACGCGGTCACACTGATAACGCTGGTGAACATTGTGTCCCAAAACGTTTATTAGTTTAAAAGTTATGAGCTTTTCTTCTAAATATGTAAACGAGCCTTTACAGCCTCTGACACTGTCCTATCAGCAAGAAGCTGCTTCACACAGTGTGAGAGACTGAGGATCACTTTAAATAGCCATATCTTGGGCTGTGGACCACCTAGAACAGCGGTTCTGATCTAATCTTTCATATAACACCAGGATGAAACAACTGGAGATATCCCCAGTTGAAAGCACAGTCGGGAATAGAAGCTGTATACTATATGATCACTGTGTTGCTGGGCAGGGAAGGGGGAGAAGCTGTATGCTGATTAGACAGCGTCATACAGAAAACATTACACCCCCTATTTGGCTATTAGAGCCACATTAGCAGATTTAAAAAAACGCTCATAACTTTGCAAATAAACATTTTTTTAAAACAAACCACAGCAGCAAAGCGCCTATTAGATTAGTTAGGAGATAGAGAATTGATAAACTGGTGACAGAGCCTTTTTAAGATTCCTCACATGTCTTACTATACATTTCAAGCTACTCAGAAATAATTGTGACATAGATATTCTCATTTGTGTGTGACCTGGTGACATTTGTGTGCAATAAAAAAAATTTCCAAGGAAAATAGACAAAGTAATCAGGTAAAGATAACATCTCTGATCTCTGGCAAACACTCAACACTCATGTGACTTCTGAAGTACAAAGTTGCTCTAGAGTTGTACAGTTTCGTCCACTAGAGGGCAGTAATGACACAGCAATCCCAGGCTGCTCCAAACCAGCACAAGGCTCTATAAGGCACAGGTGGTGCTGTTTGCTTACTAATAGAAATGAGGTTAGATTGATCAATAGACATCCAGAGATGATCATGTTTGCACTTACCTTTTCCATCGATGAGCAGCCCTTCAAAGTAGGCACAACAATCATTTTTAGGAAATCTCCATCTTAGACATTTATGTAAAATCGACAGGATATGCCATAAATGCCTGAGATGCTGTCGTCGTCCCCCCCCCTCAGGCGCATCCAGGCGGAGAAAACTAATGGAGAGGTGGTCGGTATTAAGGAAACAACAGAGCTTCTTGAGCTCCGCTGTTTCTGCAACTCCCATTTACATCTATTGGAGTTCTGAAAACTGTGTAATACAGTGAGCTCTGCTGTTTTTGTAAGTCCGGACACCTCTCTATTCGTTCTTCGTCAACAGCCTTCTCACCAGGCGGGGTGGGATTGGGGGAATGTTTTTTGGCATTTACGATTTTTGGGAAGTTGTTTACGATTACGGAGATGCCAAATAGGTTTAGTATAGTATTATAACTTTTGCACAACAAAATAACTTTTCTTGGAAAAAAATGTTTTCGCATTGCCGCATTCCGAGTCTTTATTTTTATTCGACCTAGCTGTATGTGGGCTTGTTTTTGCAGGATCAGTTGTATTTTCAATGGCACCATTATGGGGTAAATATAATTTCTTTATTAACTGCTATAAACTTTTTTGTCTGGAAATGTGATGGGGAAAAACAAACTTAGGCCTCATGCACACAACCGTAGCCATTGCCGCGTCCATTATTTCCTATGAGACTGGACCGCACATCACGGCCGTAATAAGACACGTTTGTTCTTCCAGGCTCCTGGGCCATGCATGGACCGTGGAAACCACGGTCGTGTGAATGGGCCCATGAGTGGGGCCGTAAGTCTCCCGTGGATTTTCGGGGCAACTGCGGCCGCAAAAAGCACGTTCGTGTGCATGGGGCCTAACAGCAATTATGCCATTTATTTGTGCTTTTTATTTTTTATGCCGTTCATCGCGTAGTATATATAACATGGTAACTTTATTCTATTGGTTGGTACAATTACACCAATACCAAATATGTTTAGTGTCACTACGTAAAAGCACTTCATGGGGGGAAAAAAGTTAACTTTTCTGTTTTGGTACAGCTTGAACCTGCGATTACTTCTATAATAAATTTCAATACATTATACCTGAAAGTGTTAGGGTATGTGCACACACACTAATTACCTCCGTAATAGTTATGTACGATGCTAGGAGTCCCTGCCTCTCCGTGGAACTACTGTCCCGTACTGAAAACATGATTACAGTACGGGACAGTTGTCCTGCAGCGAGGCAGGGACTCCTAGCATCGTACATAACTATGATGCTAGGAGCCCGGCTCCCTGCACTGTGTTCGGTCCGGTACTTGCGGCCGAAATACGTCCGTCAATTACGGACGTAATTAGTGAGTGTGCACATACCCTTACACGAATAGACATTTTGACATGGCAGGCCTGATGGGCTTTGTTAGGCCTCCAGCTGCCATGGCAACCTATCTGTTAAACCACTTAAGTACCACGGACGCTACTAACCGCTGCATCAGAGAGGTTAATTGACTAGAATCGCGGTAATCTTTCATCCTGGCCATCGTAGTGGGATATTGGTTATATACTACAGCGGACACACACAGACACAGCCCCTGTTCATGCGCCATCATTGTGCTGTAGTAGTACAGTGGTTCGGGACAACTACCAGCACTGTACTATTACAGCAAAGGGTCGGAATGGGTTAAAGGGGATTTAATATTATTACCACTTATTCACTGTATAATGAAAAGTTATGCAACTTCCTAATAAACTTTGCATTTCAATTCCTCACCATTCTGAAGATCTGAAATGGAATATGCTTAAATCTAGTGTTCCATTCACGGACAGCAAGCAGATTGCTTAACATAATGATCAATTATAACAAAATATATTTCAAGCTGCATAACCTGGAAAACCCCTATAAGATTGAACTTTGTTCACATCTGCATTTGAGGCTTCGTTTGGAGCCTTCATTGCAGATGAAGCCAAAAATCACGCATATAATAGTGCATCATGCTGCTCTATTTTATCCGGGGAAACGACAGAAACCCGTCAGTACCCATTAAAGTCAATGATGTCCTTCATGGGACAGATCCAGCACTTTTTTTATTTTAGTTTTTCTGTTCGTATGACAGAACAGAAAAACGGAAATAAGGACGCAGATGGGAACAGATCATCAATACTAAATAAATATATGAGAAGTGCTATAGTATATGTCTGCACTTTATAAAATAAATGCAAACAATACAGAAAAGACATTGACCGCAGCTCGTTGATCGACGCTTGTTTGCTCCTTTCACAAGGAGCTGTGATAAGTAATGTATGGGGACGAGCGGTCGTTACTCCAATCGCTCGTCCCCATACATTATTATAATGTCAGTAGCACGTCTCACGGTTTACACAGTGAAATGCGCTGCCAACAACGATAATATTTTGGCCATTTAAAACGATACAATCAGCCGATGAACAAGCGTTTGCTCATTCATCTGCTGATCGCTGCCCCGTTTACACAGGGCAATTATCGGGAACGAGCATTCTGTGAACACTCGTTTGCCCGATAATTGGCCAGTGTAAAGGGCCTTTAGAGCGGATTTTTTATTTTTTTTACTTACATTTTTAAACACAATTACAAAAATTCCAACCCAGCAGGAGCTCAGGCAACATCGTTGATCGGCGCTCGCTTGCTCCTGTCACACGGAGCTATGGATGGGGACGAGTGGGCGTTGCTCAGATACTTGTCTCCATACATTATTATCATGTCGGTAGCGTGTCTCCGTTTACACAGGGAGATGTGCTGCCGACAACGAGATCACGCTGTGAAGTCACATACTCCCACAGTAACTTTACTGAAGTGTCTTGAGAGTGAATAAACATCACCTCCAGGCAGGATGCAATGTCTATTCACACTCCCGACACTCGGTAATGTTTCTTTGGGACGCGAGATCACGCAGTGAATGACAGCACAGCGTGATCTCGCAAGATCACGCTGTGCTGTGATTAAGTCCCACAGAAACTTTACCGACGTGTCAGGACTGTGAATAGACATCGCATCCTGGCTGGAGGTGATGTCTATTCACTCTCAAGACACTTTGGTAAAGTTACTGTGGGAGTTTGTGACAGCACAGTGTGATCTCGCGAGATGACGCTGTGTAGTGAAACGAGCTAAACATGAATGGAGAGAAGTGTATGACGCGGATTGGTCACTGATTGGTCAGCGACATACACTTCTCTTTACAACGGCCACTTGGGAAAAAGTTAAAAAATTCCCAGTTGGGCATTAAGAAAGTCATTAGCATAAATCTAAAATTGTTCATAACTTGCTCAAAAATGATTGTTTTTCTAAATAAAAACCACTTATCTGCATTACAGCGCCTATCAGATTAGGTAGGGGATTAGGCATTTATAATCTGGTGACAGAGCCTCTTTAAGGGCTTGTCCACAGGTAACGGATTTGCTGTGGAAAATTTACGCAGCATTTATGCATCAACTAGCAGACAATACGATGCGGAAAATCCACATCATTTCATTAGTTTTTACTGCAGAAAATAGTGCAGATTTTTGGGGCGTTTTTTTCAAAGGCTGCGTGATGGTGATAGGTCTTCTTCCTGTGATGTAATTTCCACCCCCTGTAAGAAATTCAGCAACAAATTCTGCAGTACACCATAAAAACGCAGGAAACCAGTTCACTTTCCACAGCAATACTAGACACGCTGCAGAAATAAAATTACGCACCGCAGGTGAATTTCTGGACTGAATTTTTACGCAGCCTGTGGGTGACATTTGTTAAATCTCACCCACTTTGCTGCTACTGTATTCCGCTGCATATTTTCCCTCCGCAATTCCATACGCAAAAGAAAACGCAGCAATTCCGTTACGCGTGGACAAGCCCTAAGAGAGCCGAGGATCTCTAGCTGACAGTGGAGGTGGTGTGACTTGGCCATGAGAAGTCAGAATAATGTTGAGCTTCACTTCAGCAATACCCTGCTCTGGATTAATCGTGTAAGACTTTCCCAGAAGATTGTGGGGTAGCGCATTCCTCAGTGTTTCACTCATTGCTGGATGTCCTCATGCGTCAGTTCAACAGCCCTGCTGCATTCAATAAGACTTAGAACAGGCCTCAGAACAAGAGAGTCTGCCAAGATTTCCCAAGAGGTACGTCAATTTACAGTTTTAGGTTTCCATAACACTGCATTTCACAGGGGCCAGGCACGAGGCTCCTTACCGCCGTCTGCCAATTAAATAAATCGCAGATCCTATTCTATAATAGAAAGCATACACATAAGTGAACATATACTGTGCTCAGTGGGTGGGTTTGCTGAAAGCCACACAGAAGTTACAATGTTCTTTTCCAAAGAGGCTTCACTTTTATTTTCTTGTACAGTCCTGGCCAAATGTTTTGAGACGGACACAAATTTTGGATTTTACAAAGTTTGCTGCTTCAGTGTTTTTAATTCATTTTGCCCTGGCAAACTGGGTATCAGGTTCTGGGCCAAATTTTAATGTTTTGTTTAGCGAGACACTTAGTTATCACTTTTGCCTTGTGACTTTGTGCTCCATCATGCTGGAAAAAGCATTGTTCATCACCAAATTGCTCCTGGATCATTGCTAGAAGTTGCCTTTGGAGGATGTTTAGATACCATTCTTTATTCATGGAAGTGTTCTTAGGCAAAATTGTGAGTGAGCCCACTCTCTTGGATGAAAAGCAAACCCACACATGAATGGTCTCAGGATCCTTTACTGTTGGCATGACACAGGACTCTCGGTAGCGCTCACCTTTTCTTCTCCGGACAATAATTCTTCCAGATGTCCCAAGCAGTCTGAAGGGGGCTTCATCAGAGAAAATAACCTTATCCCAGTCCTCTGCAGTCCAATCCTTGTACTTCCTGCAGAATGTCAGTCTGTCCTTGATGTTTAATTTGGAGAGAAGTGGCTTCTTTGCTTCCCTTCTTGACACCAGGCTAGCCCACAAAAACCTTCGCCTCACTGTGCGTGCAGATACACTGACACCTGCCTGCTGCCATTCCTGAGCAAGCTCTGCACTGGTGTTAAACCGATCCCATAGCTAAATACTCTTTAGGAGACGGTCCTGGCACTTGCTGGATCTTCTTGGTTGCCCTGAAGCCTTTTTTTCGAAGCAATTAAACCCCTTTCGAAGTTCTCGATGATCCGAAAAATTGTGGATTTAGGGGAAATCTTACAAGCAGCAATGTTCTTGCCTGTAAAGCCCTTTTGATGCAAAGCAATGATGACTGCATGAGTTTCCTTGGAGGTAACCATGGCTAACTTAACAGAGAAAGACAATGATTCAAGCACCATTCCCCTTTTATAGGCTATGTAAACCTTTGAAAGTAAAAAAGTTTTTTTTCAATAAAAAAGTGCATCAGTGTGACGGGTTCAGTGTCGGCGCATCCTGTGTGTCTGACATGAAGGATCGAGCGGTTATCTATCATATCTAATTTCATAACTTGATAATTTACAGGTGAATCCTGCTTGGACCCACCGACACTAAACCAGTCAGGTCTGCGGGACGGACTGATTCAGTGAATAGCACTAGATACAGCTGCTCTGCATAGAGAATACAGGGCAGCTGTATCTATAAAAGTAGAACACATTTTTAATAAAAAGTATATACAAAGTTACACAAAACACACGGATTACATAGCCTTGAAAAAACCCAGTCTGCTCTTATAATTCAATCAGCATGACAGTGATATCAGCCGCCTTGTCCTCATTAACACTTTCTACTGAGCTAGCGAGAAGATCACTGAAATGATGTTAGCGGGGCATTTGGAAAAACGGGTTTTGCAATTCATCTGATCACTCTTCATAACAATCTAGAGTTAATGCAAATTGCCACTATAAAAACTGAAGCAGCAAACATTGGGAAAATCTAAATTTGTATCTGTCTCAAAACTTTTGGCCAGGACTGTATGCAACTATTACATGGAGGACTTCATTTAGAATATAAATAAATCTTTGTCCTGGAATTTTATCTCGTTTCATGTTCCGGATCACACAGAACTTATTGTTGGTTAATTTGCAACATTTTAATGCAGAATTCAGATGTTAGTAAAGGAGTATTTATGATATTCTCATTGCACTTTTTCCTGCAGTAATTCGTTCCTACTGACTTTAATGGGAGACAAATCTAAGTAAACAAATGCTTGTAAAACACATTTCAAACACTCTCATAAGAGGTTTATGGTGGCAGTGGACAGGTAGGTCCCGGTCTAAGCAATTCGTTTCAGCATTAGGCAATGTTCACACGGCACACTGGATTTTCCCCCGAAAATTCACGGCAGAAATTTATGGCTGAAACCTGGATCTCTACAGTGAACGGACCATCGTATCGGTCCTGTTGTAATTCAGTGAAGCTAATCAGCGGGTTATTAGAGCAAAATTTGTAGCAATAACAAATTTATAATCCACAGCGCATTAATATTCCATGTGGATATTTTCCTGAAAGTGTAAATGGTGTAAAAAATACCCCATTCACATGCATTGCTGGCTGAATGTTATCAGATTCTGCCAAGATATAGGCGCGGAATCCAGTCTTTGGGCTTATCCACACATAACGGAATTGCGAACTGCTGCAGAAAATGTATGCAGCAATTCCGTTGAAAGTAGCAGACTTTCCGCTGCGGCAAAAATGCACCATTTTCTGCGTTTTTGACTGCAGAAAATGGTGCCGATTTTGCTGCATTTTTCACAAGGCTAGGAAATAGTGACATCTCCTCTGAAAAATGCAGCAATTCAGTCCACTTTCCGCAGCAGGATATGACGCGCTGCGGTCCGAAAAATATGCACTGCAGGTCAATTTCAGCTCAGAATTTTTACACAGCGTGTGGATGACCTTTGATAAACCTCACCCACTTTGCTGCTACTGTAATCTGCTGCATATTTTCTGTCCGCAATTCTGGAAAATACGCAGCAATTCAGATGCGTGTGGACAAGCCCTTAGGGGGCAGTTCTGCCAGAGTTGCATGTCCCATCTAGTTCAGATACCTGAATAATAAAATACTCAAATCCATCTAATTTTATTATGCAAACACATAGGGCACGGCTATGGCAAAAAGCCTGGAGAGCTTTCGTTGCATTGTCAGGAGACTCCAGTATATCAGACTGCAGTGCACTATGTGAAATATTTTACCTGCACTGAAACACCCAGAAATAAGTCATTTCCATCTGTTGTCAGGACTTATCTACCAAAGAATCCTGTGTTTCGGTCGAATATTGAAGCAAGGTTACATTACTGAGTGTAAACATGGCAGTTGCTTTGAAGCGGTTCAGTTGATAATTTTACCTTTTTAAATAGAAGCCAGCGCAGCGATCAGCACATCACTGCGGGTTCAGATCCTCTACCCCCTTGGCGGACAGCTGTAATAGTTACAGCCCTTGCAGGAGAAATAGTACCACATGGCAGCCATTCAAATATAAAAGGTTCGCCAGACCTGGAGCAGCTCTTACATAGCCGTTCTCCATTCTGGCTCATGGAGGGGGATCCCTCCCATATGAGGTATATAAAGAGGGGTTAACTTTACGAACTCTTTTAGATTTACTACTGGTATTGAAAAGACTTTTGTTGACAACCAGCTAATCCGAGTAGGTTCTGCTGGCAATCTTACAGATGCCCAAGGGTGTCTGTCAGCCCTCAGACTTTTGGTGATCAATTCTGAATACTATATAAGTAATACAACATTTCCGTCTAAGTTCATTTCAAGTTATCTGATTCTAAGCATGGATGATTTGTAGTCAGAAAAAAAGTTAATGTAATGTTCAATAGTGACCTTAGAGAAAAGATCTAACTGGTAATACTTATGACCTGGTTACGGAGAATCAATGTGGCATCACTAATCAGATAAAGAAGAACTAGATTACTTCATAGCATGAAGAAGGCAAGAAGTGTTCTGATCAATACATCTGCCTCTAGAAATAAATCGAAGTAGAGAGGGTAAAATGAAAACAAAGAGAATCCTGAATGTTCACAGTGTGTTACTATAAACAATAACAGCCTGCACATCTCTACTGCATGGCCGGGGGCTGCGCCTGAGGCCAAAGCTCTCTCCAGTGACCTCACTTGCCAGACAGCATTTCACAGAGAAATGATGGCTCTTTGTTTCTGGGCAGTCTCTTCCCTGCACCTGTTCCTGTGCACTGGAACTTCATGGTAGCCGGAGCTTGCAGTAGCATAAAATGCAATGAGAATTTCTGAGTTAGGCCACATTCACACTTGTGTACTTGATCAATATTTTGCATCTGTTTTTATTTTCTTAAAACGAAAAACAAACGTGGATGCAAAAAATAAATAAAAATATATATATAGTATAAATGTTTCCATTCTAGTTCTCTCAGCATTTCGGATTAACTTCTGTTTTTGGCATAAAAATGGATGCAAAAGGGTACCCACACACGTGGCGGATTTGTTGCAGATTTTTTGACAGCGAATTCACAGCGAAACCTGCGTTTGTTACGTGCGGATGATGCTGTGGATCCATTGCTGATTTTATCCCTTCGACATTGAAAAGTGGGAAATCCGCTGTGAACATCCGTAACACAATGAGCATGTTGCGGATTCGAAAATCCAAAGCATGTTCTGATTTATGTGCAGAAAAGATTCCACAGCATGTGGATGATTATTGTTAAAATCTCATCCGGATGACTTGTACTGTAATTCACAGCATTTCCAACCCAGGTGAAGGGGGCCAAACACTGACCATATCTGCACTGTGTAAATGAGGCCTAACTGCAACGCATGCCAACCCTGATGGTAATATTATTATCAGGTGAGTGGGGGGAATAGTCATTCCTACTAAAATGTTCAGTTACAGGTGGATGCAGGTCATTTTGTTGGTAAGGGCCATATGACAGCATTTCATTAAGGCCAGGGATTCATGGCAACGTAATGCTCGTGAACACAAACTCCAATGCGATCTGCCTATTGTGACTGCTGTAGGTACGGGGAGGAAAACCAAATGTGATCTGCAATAATTGCAAGTTGCGGACACATGACATCACAGGCACACATGCAATGTAATGTGCCCCCATAAACTAACATTAGAAGTGACATCGTACGGTGTTCGAACGGGAAAATGCTAAAGTAACCAATGAGTATCAGTTACTTTAAAAACAGCAATGCTTGATCTGCTTACCCAAAATGCTTTCGGAAAATAATTTTGCGAGTAGAATTTTGAAATATTCAATGGATAGGCACATATCCGATGAAATATCCTTTAGGGTATGTGCACACACACTAATTACGTCCGTAATTGACGGACGTATTTCGGCCGCAAGTCCCGGACCGAACACAGTGCAGGGAGCCGGGCTCCTAGCATCATAGTGATGTACAACGCTAGGAGTCCCAGCCTCTGCGTGGAACTACTCTCCCGTACTGTAATCATGATTACAGTACGGGACAGTTGTCCTGCAGAGAGGCAGGGACTCCTAGCATCGTATATAACTATGATGCTAGGAGCCCGGCTCCTTGCACTGTGTTCGGTCCGGTACTTGCGGCCGAAATACGTCCGTCAATTACGGACGTAATTAGTGTGTGTGCACATACCCTTAAGAATTAGAAAAAGAAGAACAGACAATACTGAACTACAATGGACCGGAGCTGGAGTGAAATGGAAGCTGAACTCTCTCCTGACACAAGGAAAACACTTCTATTTTCACATTACTTTCCTGTTCCCCCTACAATCGTTCCCTTCCTGATCTTGCGGTCTGACCGCACACTTCCTAGATCCTATAGCTGGAGCTGATATCCATTATAAGAAGAGAGGAATTATTGTACAGTGAAACCACTAAACTACAGTTGTATTGTACACGGATGCTGGAAATGTCCAAACACTACAGACATGTAGTAGAATGTGGTCATTGGGACAGCTGCACTATATGAGAAAAACGCAAGTGCCCTCTGCCAGCAGCCCACAAATCCCTGCCACATGCTGCCCATTGAAACTGAAAAATACACTATGCTAGGTGGAAAAAGAAGCCCTACATCTATTACAGAACAAATATCATCAGCCTGCAACAAGATAAACCAGTCCCAGCTACTGAAATCTTTAATGGATCCAGTTCATGTGTTTAGCTACATCATGTCCAGCGAGCACAGATCAGAGGTAGCTGTGGGTAAGGGACACAGGGAGCCTGAAGGGGCTTGTGTGCGAGGAAGACGGGCATACGTTGGTGCTATCTGCCTCTCCTTCTGTACATACTGACTGCACTAAACATAGGATTGTGAGGACTTGTACAATATTCATTCAGCACGCTAGTAAATATGAACAGCTACTTTCCTATATATTGCTAGTTGCTATTTTTTCATAGTTTTGCACATACATTACATGCCTATAAAGCAATTAAAATATTTTTTTTCCCACGGCTTTTCCTACGTGTGTAAATGGTTGAATCCTTGCATCCATGGATGCAGTACAGATGATGTGGAGTTATTTTCCGCAGTGTATAGGACGGATGTCGCCACAGTGCTTTGTGGAGAAGTACATAAGTCTGTGTGTGAATAGATCAGATAATTGTGACATTTCCCTACTTATAAAAAAAAAACAAAACACTTAAAGGGTTATTCCTATTTCAAAGTGGTGGCATTTCGCTAGGATATGTCATCACTTTATTCATAGAATCGATGGGGGTACCAGAGGTCCAACCCCCACTGATCATAAAGGGGCTTCAGCACGAATTTAGCTCTGTAGCCCCTTCTAACCTTTCCCTGCATAGTGGGAACTACAGCCGACCCCATTCAAGTGAATTAGTGGATGGAGCTTCCACGACACATACGCCAAGTAGAAACTACAAATGCAGTGTGAATTCAGCCTGACTGATATGTCTGATAGTCTGTATAGAAAGAGATCTAAATACGTTTTTGTATATTGCTCACAGGTTTGTCGCTAGTTCCCAACATTAAACATGGACTTTCAAATGAATCAGAAAGGAACGCAAAAAAGATAAACGTAGCAACTTGGCTGGTTACAGTTCAGTATTTCTGTCTTTCTATCTTTAATGGTCAACTCTGACTGGTTCTATAAAGGACGCACACGGAGTGCCTACATGGTAGTATGGTACCACAGGGGCTATGTGTGTTGTTATTCCAGAAGTAGCACTGGGCAGTGTTCCCTATAAGGTGTGCGGCTGCACGGCCACGCACCTTCCACAGCCCGCCCGCTCACTAAAGTTTAAAGCTCGCGCACTATCATGGATGGCGGGCGGATGAAGTGGCGTCGTTTGCAACGGAGGGGGCTCCGGTGCTAGCGACAGCCACATTCACTTGTATGTGCGTCCTCAGGACGCAGATACAAATCAATACTATAGGCTGCAGGCAACATTAGGCCTGCAGCCTATAAGGCGGTAGGAAGACACCCTACGCAGGCTGGCGTGATGACGTCACATCACGCCGGTCTGCGCATGCGTCTCGGTCGAGAGGCAGTGTTGCGCTCCGTCCATCGCAGGGCAATGTAAGTACAAGTACAGTTTTTTTTAGGGGGCTGTGTGGCAATATATACAAGGGATGGGGGGGGGATTGCTATGTGGTGGTATATACAAGGGATGGGGGGGGATTGCTATGTGGTGGTATATACAAGGGGAGGGGGATTGCGGTGTGGCGGTATATACAAGGGGAGGGGGGATTACTGTGTGACGGTATATACAAGGGGAGGGGGGATTACTGTGTGACGGTATATACAAGGGGAGGGGGGATTACTGTGTGACGGTATATACAAGGGGAGGGGGGATTACTGTGTGACAGTATATACAAGGGGAGGGGGATTACTGTGTGGCAGTATATACAAAGGGAGAGGGGATTGCTGTGTGGCAGTATATACAAGGGCGCTGTATGGCATTATCTACAGGGGGCGGCGTGGCGCTATCTACAGGGGGTCTGTGTGGCGCCATCTACAGGGGGTCTGTGTGGCGCTATCTACAGGGGGTCTGTGTGGCGCTATCTACAGGGGGTCTGTGTGGCGCTATCTACAGGGGGTCTGTGTGGCGCTATCTACAGGGGGTCTGTGTGGCGCTATCTACAGGGGGTCTGAGTGGCGCAATCTATATGGACAGTGGGGTAATAGAGGGATTCTTTCATTGGTGCCTATAATTGGTGTTTATAACGATCTATTTTACTGGTGGACTTGTAATATTATAGTATTTAAAAAAGTAATTAAAACTAATTTTAAATAAGTTTTCTTATTCTCTTATTTAGTACGCTATATTAGCGTTTACTGGGGGGTATTACTTTTGGTCATCAGATCACCCACCATTGATGGAAACTTGCCCTTCTACCCAACTGCCCCTTTCAGGAGCTGCCAAGAAGTAGAGGAAACATTGGTACTGGGTCCTGCCCTCAAATACAAACCAGGGCAACATCTGCATCTTCTTCACATACTTGTGGCGGATACTGCCACACTCCAAAGGCAGGGGTCTATCTACGAGTAGGAGCTAAAGAGAGTTAGACCAACCTGTGTACTGCACTGCCGCTATATAAATTACAAGAAATATAATTAAAAATATTGTCCTGAAACCTGCATGTTCTCTTCTAGTACAAGTACTGGGAATGTAGCTTCTCAAATGAGTGATTCATCTGTACAAAAGCATAGGGCAACTAAGTGAAACACAAACCCTTTATTCAATGCCTGTGAAACTTTTAGCCTTTGTATCTGTACTGGTTACAAATTTAATGGGTGGATTTGGGATATCAAGAACATAAAATGAACTATCAATACTTTAAAGAGTCTCTGTCACCACATTATAAGTGCCCTATCTTGTACATAATATGATCGGCGCTGTAATGTAGATTACAGCAGTGTTTTTTATTTAGAAAAACGATCAATTTTGACCAATCCGCGTCATACACTTCTCTCCATTCATTTACTCAGCACATAGTGATCTTGCTAGATCATGATGTGCAGTCACATACTCACGCATTAACGTTACTGAAGTGTCTTAACAGTGAATAGACATCACTTCCAGCCATGACGCGATGTCTATTCACGATCCCATCACTTCGGTAACGTTAGTGTTGGACTTACAGAACAGCAAGCGTGATCTCGCTGTAAGCGGTCATTTACAGCGCGTTCCCGCGAGATCACGCTTGCCGTCATTAAGTCCCACACAAACGTTACCGAAGTGTCGGGATTGTGAATAGACATCGTGTCCTGGCTGGAAGCGATGTCTATTCACTGTCAAGACACTTCAGTAACGTTAATGTGTGAGTATGTGACAGCACATAGTGATCTTGCTAGATCATGATGTGCAGAGTACATAAATGTAGAGAAGTGTATGACGAGGATTGGTCACGGATTGGTCACTGATTGGTCAGCGTCATACACTTCTTCCACAACGCCCACTTGGTCAAAAAGTAAAAACACACCCAGTTGTCTATTAAGAAAGTAATTAGCATAAATCTAAAATAGGTCATAACTACGTCAAAATTGATCATTTTTCTAACTCAAAACCACTGCTGTAATCTACATTACAGCGCCGATCACATTATGTAGGAGATAGGGCACTTATAATGTGGTGACAGAGCCTCTTTATGGTATGGCAGGTGTCCCTGAACTGCTGGAGCAGCATGTTTTACCCAGCGTGAAGGATTTTACTAGCGTTATTTACAATTTAATTCTGCACTACTTATCCCTAGTGGGTGGGGGACTATTTTAGGTCTAGTTAGAAGCATATCCCCCATTACTGCTATAGTTTAATCCATCTGTTGTCAGTATTGAGGAAAATTAAAGTAATGTCTGATGGAGGAGCTGCTATATTACATGGTCTGGCCTGAGGGGAGTTCAATCGCGCTCTATATCCTGAGCATCCCTGTTCTACACTCTGGGCTGGGGGAATCCCCTCGTGGATCGGGAGAGCAGCTGTGAATTTGATGCAGTCACAGATTATTGTTGCAGTAGAAGGGACAGCCATCTGTGCCCTCTTCACAGCGTGCGGTTGTTACTTTCCTCAAGACCCTACAGCCCCAAACTAGCCCCCTCCTTTAAAGCACTGACACAGATAATTCACTGTCTTGACAGCACCGGGTCACAATGAGTTAGTTTCAATTTTGCAAGATCTACTCATTAGCAGCCTACAATACGTGTACATTTGTTTGTCCTCAGACAACTTGCATACACTATTCACTTGTACTGAAGAATGTAAAACGAACCAGTTACAGTATGTATGGATAACCCATTTCCTTTCATTCATAATGTAGCAGCCTTAGGTTTGTGTTCAGACAATGATATTACTCTTTAAAATGAAGAAAAAGACCAGAAAGAAATGAAAATCATTAACAGCATTCTTTTACTCTGACAAGCCTTATACAGCATTTCAGGTATACAACCAGCAAGTGGGCAGATCAGGAATGTTTACACATAAACCAGAGCAAATAATAGCATCAACTAAATGTGCTGCTAATATCATTCACAAATGACAAAGGCCTCAGTGTAGAATCAGAAATGAAAGAGAAGCCATCTCTCTGACAGATCTATTATAAAAAGGACAACAGAAACGGGATACATCATGGGACTCCACAGAACCTAGAAGTGCTTTCTTTGGGGGCCACTTCATATTGACACCGATGGTTTAATCTGGCAAAGCACATTTAGAAATATCATTACATGGGATTCAGGATGGCTCATAGGCGATGATGGCCAGTTAAAAATATCTAATAAATGGTCTACTCCAGGTGATTTCCCTCCTTGCACCCATTTATTTAATGGGCGCAAATCTCATGTAGGACATCTACGTGCGTGTGGTAATAGTAACTACATCTCAAAAATGCACATCATAGGAAAATTCTATGGAAAATTATGTAAATGATAAAAAATGCAGTTTACATTACAAAAAAATATTTTAGTGTAAGCAAAATTTGAGGAAATTTGATATAAATAGATGTTACTCCAAAAGCAAGTGTGAGTATTTTACAGCCATACCTGATTGAATGTCTTCAGAGGGAATTTCTTCTTGTCCCGCTCTTTTCCTCTCTCCAAGTTGCCGGCATCATGGTTGTGTCCATTCTCACTTGGCTCTGTACTAATGTATTTCCCTGACTCTCTCGATTTCTTAGCAGGATGCCTGTCCCATTTCTCTTTACGTTCGGGTGGTTTCAGTGCCAGGTCTTTCTGCAAAAGTAAGAAAAAATGATCTGTGAGTAAAAACCAAGTGATAATTCATGGGTGTTGTGGACAGCTTTCTCAAGGATATTCAGTGTGTGTTCCTCTGAATTCTCATAGTAAAGCCAGCCATAGATAAATAATATTAAATCATGTACTTATTTTATATAAAAATGACTACAAGTGGGTTAACAATAACGGACTCATACTCACAACCATTATTCATAATAATACAATCTATCGTAAACAGACTTGAGCTTTCACTCAAAATCAACAACCATTTTATTCAATGGGCCTCCCACATATCATAACACGATATGACCAAACCATTGACATTTGAAAACAAGTTTAAAAAAAACAACAAAAAAACGAAACCTTAAAAAAGGTAAAAGAGCAATTATTTCAAATTGTATTAGCGTAGATGTAACAACTATCATTAAAAATCGGTAAATTTTGACTGTTAAGAAATTCTTTCTGATGGAAACGAGGCCAAGTGAGGACGTACTCCTGTTACATGGTTGTTTCTCAAACACCACTTATACCACAGCATCAGCTATCTCATGTGACAACTATTCATTCGAGAGGTTGTCAGAAGTTCATACTTGTTTTTAGCATCACTGAATAGTAATTAGATCTACAATAAGAGATTTTACAATATACGTATATACAATATAAGACTTTTCTTATACTATACTATTATTATATTCATAGAGGCTATAATCACTTATAACCCAAAAATAAAAAGATGAAATGTTTAATGAAACAACATCTAGGCTGTACGGCGTGTTTGGTCCGTGATATACTGTCCGTATGTCGGCCGCAGGGACAACTGTCCTGCACTGTAATCATGTTTTCAGAACGGGACAGTTGTCCTGCAGCGAGGCAGTGACACCTAGCGTCATACATAACTATGATGCTAGGAGCCCGGCTCCCTGCAGTGTGTTTGTTCCGGGAAATGCCGCCGACGTATGGACCGTATTTCCATCCTGTGTGAATCCAGCCTAAGGCCTAATCAATACCGTAGTCCGCTAAACTATAAAATCCGTCAAAACTTCGAAACCCTTGCACAACTGAGACAAACGGAGACCATTGGCACCGGATCAGTCACCATTGAAATCAATGGTGATGCAAAGGGAAACCTATGGTTTCTGTTTGTTTCAGTCAGGGTCCCGTTCTGACGGGAAGGTCCGACAGAACGGGACCCTGATGCAGATGTGAACGAAGTCTTAGGTGAACCTCTTTAGAATGCAGGTGTACAACTAATCTACGGAATAGGACAAATAAATCAACCATTAACACCAAAACAAAAAAAAACAATTCCAGTGAAGGTAGACATGAAAAGTAGGGATATTATATGACCAAGATGTAGGGCTAAAGTCTTACGACACTGACCACACGGTCTGCATCACTTGAACATTTAACAAGGTTTTCAACACCTCTGTCAGACAAAAAGCAGAGGTCTATAAATATCTTCAGATATTACTTTACAGAGTCCAGAACTTTGGGCAAGTAATGAGAAGCAATTAAGCAGAGAGGGAAAAAACGCAGAGTACAAAGTTGTAACAAAATGAGATGGCAGCGATTCCCCAGAGTAACACCAGTCATCTCTTCTGACACATCAATCAGGTAATTTCATTACAGGAACACAGGATTGTGAACTCATGTTTTACCGAAGATTTTTTATTACACTTCAATAATCGGCAAATTAAATGCCTTTTTCATCCTATGTGAATTATAAAGAAGATACTAATATAAAGCGTCTGCAAATAGGTACAGGGTAAAATATTGTAAACCATTGGTGACTGTACACCTAGCGGTTGTGTGCCGCATGACCAAACACGCGAGCAGTTAAAATGCACGTTTTTCAGCCGCACAGCACACTACTGCTAGGTGTACAAACAGCTTAGAGGAATCGTCATCATGCGCTTTATTGTCCATTAAGAAATGACTACATGCTGCCACTTACTAGTACACACAAAATACATTTCCTTCGGCAGAAACCAAGCCAAACCTATCCAAACGGCCTGAAGAGACAAACTTAGCCTATGTTCATGTCTGTTTTGGAGGCCTCTTGAGATTCAACGGGAAAAATAGCAATGTATGCAGTGCAATTCTTCTGGTCAAAACCATGGATACCACAACGGTGTCAATGCAGTTCGTCAGGTGCTAGTGCTATGCGTCGTACGACGGATCCGGCACCGCATTGTGGTTTCCATTGTAATGGAAACCACGACGCAGATGTGAACATAGTTATATAGTTAAATAGTTGATAAAGTTGAAAAAAGACACAGGTCCATCAAGTCCAACCTATAATCCTACTGTGTTAATCCAGACAACGGCAAAACCCCAATGAGGTTGATGCCAATTGCCTCATTAGGGAAAAAATTCCTCCCCGACTCCAAATATGGCAATCCGAATAAATCCCTGGATCAAAGTCCCATCTCCAGAATCTAGTACTCATAACTTCTAATATTATATTTTTCAAGAAAGGCATCAAGGCCCTTCTTGAACTTGTTCAGAGAATGAACCATTACAACATCCTGTGGCAGGGAGTTCCATAGTCTCACTGCTCTTACAGTAAAGAATCCCCGTCTGACTGTGGTGTAACCTTTTCCCCTCTAGACGTAGAGGATTCCCCCTTGTCCTTGTTACAGGCCTAGGTGTAAAAAAAATCATTAGAAAGATCCCTGTAGTGTCCAATTATATATTCGTACATTGTAATTAGATCGCCCCTGAGCCGTCTTTTTCTAAACTGAATAGACCCAAGTTTGATAACCTTTCTTAGTACTACAGTCCACCCATTCACGTTCTTATACTGCATGAGATAAATCTTTATGAGATACATTAATAACCAACTCACGGCAGTATTAAGGCAATTGGGTAGATATATTAATATAGTCATTAAGTTAGACAGGATACTACTAGGGTAGACAGATGGAAACTGTGTGGAAAATTCATATAAACTTGGCACGGAGATCAGAAAATGGTGTTCAAATCTGCAGCACGTTCATACTTTTGTAGCTGTTCACAGCGGTATTCACCGTTTTAAATGTAGAAGGCTTGACATCTGCAGTGAATATGCAGTAAAATCTGCAACAATTTTGCTATGTATGTGGGTACGTTAAAGAGGCTCTGTCACCACATTATAAGTGGCCTATCTTGTACATGATGTGATCGGCGCTGTAATGTAGATTACAGCTGTCTTTTTTTATTTAGAAAAACGATAATTTTTGACGGAGTTATGAGCTATATTAGCTTTATGCTAATGAGTTTCTTAATGGACAACTGGGCGTGTTTTACTTTTTGACCAAGTGGGCGTTGTAGAGATTAGTGTATGACGCTGACCAATCGGTGACCAATCAGCGTCATACACTTCTCTCCATTCATTTACTCTGCAGATAGCGATAGAGCTATATCGCTATGTGCAGCCACATATACACACACTATAACGCTACTCATGTGTCCTGACCGTGAATATACATAACCTCCAGCCAGGACGTGATGTCTATTCAGAATCCTGATATTACTGTAGCGTCTGTGTGATATTTACAGCAAGGCAAGCGTAATCTAGTTTTAAATGACAGGTTACATCGTAATCTCGCGATATATAATGTGGTGACAGAGCCTCTTTAAGGCTGGGTTCACACATTGCAGTCAAAATGCGTTTTTTGTTGTAAAATGGTGAAGACATGCCACACAAAAAAAAACAAAAAAACTTATTTTGACCGTGACGTGTCGACCCAACAAAATCTTCCCACTGTATGTAGATACCAAGCTGGTCTATAAATCACTCTGTTTAATCTTCAGCAGACCTTGCAGGAATCTCATACAGTGAAAACTATTATGACACAAGTAGCTTTAGGATTTGATGAAACTGTAATTCAGTACAGTGAACTGCAAATGGTAGTTTAACTGGAACCATCTCTATAATACAAAGAAAAAATGGCAAAAGGAAAAACATGGGAAAGGACAAACAAGATATAAGCAGGTAACACATGTTGAAGTTTCTTTCCAAAAAAAGGTCTTCAAGGTCATTCATGCAAAACAGAGATAACAGAACTATCTAAGTAAAGTGGAATATAAAGGAAACCTTTAAAACTAGAAACCTTGTACAAGTATAAACAACTCCAGGACACATCAGTATTCTGGCAGAGGACTAGAATCTAAGATGAGACATCTATTAAAAGAACCATCCATGTGGGAGACAAGTTCCCGGAAGCTACTCTGCCCCTATTCCTCAGCCTTCTACTAGTAACATAGCAATCCATTCTCTAGCGCTGGGGTCCAGTGGCACCGCTCTGGCTGCGGTTGGTACATAGGAACTAACAAAGTTGACACAGCTTTATGTCCTCGAGTCTCTGGAGATTTGTCTGTCACCTGATCTATGTGGCATTGCTTGGTAAACAATGGCAACAATTGACATTTAGACCAATGCTTTGCAAACAATGCTGGCAAAAAAAAAATATTTTGGGAGTCAGGAGGACATCCTATGATTTACTATGGAAAACATATAGTTACACAAAAACAACAAGTACATGTCTATTAGACCGCTATTATTCACAGGGCCAAACAGATATAGCGGCTTTGGTGGGCCAAAATAGTGAGCAGCGGTTGTTGAAAAATGTATAGAAAATGTGACTGATAAAAAAAAAAAAAAAGAAGACATCAATAAAAGCAACTTTTGCTTAGTTATTTGTGATTGATTTGGAAGGGTACCTTCCCTTTTTTTTTTTTTTTTTAAAGATATGGGGGGTAAGGACAAAACAACTGACCTTGGTATACCTAAAGGGCCTTTTACACTGGCCGACAATAGGCCAATGCAGAGAGCGCGATCAACAAGACATCGTTGATGGGCGCTCGTTTGCTCCTGTCACACAGAGCTATGGATGGGGATCAGCGGTCCTTACTCAGATACTTGTTCCCATACATTATTATCATGTCAGCAGCGCGTCTCCCTGTTTACACGTGCTGCCGACAACGATATTTTTCTTTTTTAAAACGATACGACCAGCAGATGAACGAGCGTTTGCTCGTTCTTCTGCCGATCACTGCCCTGTTTACACAGGGCAACGATCGCCAAGGAGCGTTACACGAACACTCGTCTGCACGATACTCGCCCAGTGTAAAAACCCCCTTTAGCAGGTCACCCTACCTAATTGGAGCAACAACCCTACTCAACTGACGACCCCGACCTCCATCCTATACCCTAGACACCCTGTTAATGGCCTAACCAACTGATTATTAGGAATATCAGATATATGTAGGCGGGGTAAAAAAAACACACACACACACAGATCAGTGCAATAAATATTACTTATGCACAGAAAAAAAAAATAAAAAATCAGCACAAAAGATATTGAGCCGAAAAATCACAAAATGATCAAAAATCCAGCAGGGCAGCATTTACACATTGCGATGGTGTATTGGTCTACAACTCCCAGGTGGTGATCAAAAGTACTTCCAAAATAAATTCAAATGGCATTCATTTCAGTTTTCAGAAACAGTAGTGAATTCAATGACATTATCCAAGGTTCCAACGCATTTCCCCTGAAAACGGGCAGGTTCATCAGGGAACCAAACAAGCAATCATAGAATATATAAACCCCTCAACCGAAACCTTAGCTTACGTTTCCCTCACCATTGATCTCAATGGTGACGGAAATGTTGCGAATGGTTTCCGTTTGTCACCGTTGCCTTTCCGTTGAGGGGTTAAATTGACGGAAACCTCCGACGGAACTCGTCAACTGAAGGGCAACGCTGATGTGAACACAGCCTAACTGGTGCAATATTGCAAACAAAAAGAGAAACATACACCACCCAGGATGGCAAAAAAGCTGGATAAGGCAGCTATCAGGATTTATTCGCTACCCAATAAAAAGGTGACCGGAACAACAACAATAAATACGATGAATAGGCCTTTTGATATTGTTGCTACTCATGACCCAGGCCACCGCGCCAAGTGTAGGACAAATAGACGATGAATCCGTCCATTTCCAAGGAGGCTGTACAAATCTGTTACATATAGGAATCCCTCACTGTGGATAATGGTAGTGGTGCAGATAGTAGGCCATTATCCACAGGGAGAGATTCATATAGATTTGAACAGCCTCCTTAGAAATGGGCAAAAGACATAATTTGATCGGGTTTTATAGCAAAAAGGAAAAAGATAAGGAAACGAAAAGGCTGCGGTGAAATAAAATCTTAATCACACTGAAAATGATGAATGAACATAATGATTTTTCTGAAATGATGATCTGTATCTAGACAGCTGGTCATAGTAGTGCTTGACATTATACTGAGAAATGATGAAACATGCAAATCCTTTCATTCTGATCTTGGTGAGAGTGACCTGAAACATTTCCTGCTTTCACTTGAAGGAAATAAATGACCCTTTGAGGGTGGATTCACAAAAAAAAATGAATGACTGTGGCCAGATGTCAGCTTAGATTAAATGGCGAAATTTAATTTAAGGCCTTGTTCACACGGTGCTCAAAAAAAACCTGTGTAAATGCGTCAAAAACGCTAGCTTTTTGCAAAGTACAGGCGGTTTTGACACTTTTTTTTACGTGTTTTTTGGGCGAGTAATTAGGACTCTCATTGACTATGGTTATTAGGTGCGTTTTCAACATGTTTTACGTGCCAAGAATTGACTCGACACTTCCTTTTTTACACGAAGCATTTTTTAAAAACGCAAGCGTAAAAAAAAACCACTACAATGCGTTTTCCCATTTTAGTCAATGGGAAGCTTAAAAGCATGCGTTTTTCATTGCATTTTTCGGTGTGGTTAAAACGCGGAAAAAATGAGTCTAATACACGCTGTGTGAACAAGGCCTTAGGAGGCTTTTTAATTTTGTCTTGAGTTTTTTTTTTTGCTCCGTGGCGTTATTTCCAAATCGTAGCAAGCCTACCTTTGGCATTTTCTGCAGCATAAGGTGGCGTTTTTCTCCCTCTGACCTCTATAGGTTTTTCTTACCTCTTAAAAAAACTGCATGTGTCAATGTGTGTGGTGGCATTTTTTATGAATAAATCATGTGTTGCAAAGAGGAATCTTTGCATCACATTATCTCTGAGGCACATGATTTACAACATAAAAAACACCACCTAAAACAACCACACTTCAAATTTTTTTCAGATGCGTTTCCTGTTGCCCTAAAAAAAATCAAGTGTGTGTGTAAAGGAGGCCTGAGAGTATGTTCACACAGCTTATTTTCAGTCGTTTTCCGGGCTGCAAATGCCCCGAAAAACAGCTGAAAAAACGGAAGCTGAACGCCGTTTTTTTACGCAGCCGTTTGAAAAAAACGCCCCGTAAAAAGAAGTGCATGTCACTTCTGGAGTCGTTTTTGGAGCCGTTTTTCATTGTGTCAATAGAAAAACAGCTCCAAAAACGAATCATAAAACGTTTGATGCTTAAAAAACGGCTGAATATCAGAGGCTGCTTTCCCTTGAAAACTGCTCCGTATTTTACAGCTGTTTTTACTTTAGCGTGTGAAAATACCCTAAATGTGTCTACAAAATTTTAAAAAAATTCAGGCTTCTTTCTGCTGCAGAAATCCATTCCCTACATCTTAGACTAGATTCACATTATATTTCAGCTTTATATTTAGCACGAAATTCTCCCAATGTAAACATCAAACTCATGCCAAAGACTGCTGGTATAGCTTTGCCTCAATGGTATTGAATAGTGTAGTTCACTATGTTTCTGTATATAGTTGTACTGAAAAGCGTAAGGCCTTGGTCACACTGCAGATTTTGCCTGCATTTTTAAGCCAAAACCAGAATTGGATGCAGGAGAGGGGACACTTTAAGGCCTTCCAAAACCAGGAACCTATTTCTATTGTTTATGTTCCTGGTTTTGGCTTAAAAAAAAAAAAAAAAAAAAAAAAAAGATACATGCAAAAGTTGCATCTAACCTGCACTGTGTGAACAAGGCCTAATAGTATATCGTACAGTATACTTTTTTCAATGGGAACCAATGGCAGACGTATGTAACTGTACCAGCAAACATTCGGCGGAATATTTCAAACTTGTGGCCAGGTGGCGCAACAACGTTTTGACTAAGGTTCCCAGAGGCCGAATTAATACCTGAACGCAATGGATGCCAGTAAGGTCAGAATAAGATTTTTCTATGTAAGGGCAGCCGTATTACAGTCAAAGGTCCTTTCTCCGATTATCCAAATTTGTGCAATTTGGGTAATAGGCGCGATGAAATATAATATTACAGCGTACACACAGTTATTAGTCCATTGTATTCATGGGGGGAGTGCTCCTCCGCCTTTTCCCGCTGTGACGGACATGCTACTTTGCATATGTAAATCCACAGCAGTCTGCCAGTCACTGCAAAGAGGGGCGGGGGGCACTTCCCTCGTGAATACAGCGCACTTATACCAGTGTCTGCTGTAATCTTTCAGCACTCCTAATACCCAAATGTCACCAACATTTTCGTCTAATTTTGGATATTAACAGCACGGACCTGTTGCTTCCCTTACATAGTAGAGCATATTCAGCTGACAGATCCTTTTTAAAAGTCTGAACGATCTGGCAGAGAACAATACTTACTTCGGGAAAATGGGATAATTTTACAAAGTGGAGAAAACTGGATGAAAAGATCATAACAGGAAACCTATGCAGTGAGGGATAAAGAATGCTTTATGTCAAGGCCAACACCAAAATGAAAAGGGACAGATTCAATCCAACCTCTGGCATGTCTCCAAGTGCTGCAGCCTCTCCATTACAGGAAGTAAAAGTAATCATATAGAATACCGCTAACTATGTTCTCAAATTTTTCTTTTCATTGAGCAAACCAGTTGTAGCAAGGGACGCAGACGGACAGGTTTTGTGTTATTTTTTTAAGACAATTCTAGCAAAATCGCAACAAAAAGCCTGCAGTTGTGCAAACTTGCCACATTTGTGCCGCCATTTTGCGCAAAAACATGCCAAAAAAACAGCATGTGTAAATACCTCCTAAGCAGTGCACAAGCAAAACAAGCCAACAAAGTTTGTAACTCCATACCTCAGGGACTGTGTCGATATGAAGATGCGGCATTTGTTTACACATCCGTCCATACAGTCCGCTGACAGGCTTCAATGTACATAGACTGTGCTCTAGAGCTAGTCACACATGGTAGGTCAGGGCTTCACAATCTTTTTCTACTGGGGTCTTACCAACCAGCACAGTGGTCAGCAACCTGTGGCACCGATGTGGTATGTGGGGCATGTTTTCCTGGCAAACTTCCCTCTCTGTGTCCAGCGCCGTGGCATACTTGATTGCGCTAAACACAGGGAAAGAGTGTGGTCCTGCATTATGTGTTTGGCGGTGTTAAACACCTGGAGAAAGAACCGCACTGCATTGTGGTTTGTCAGTGCTGAACACTGGTCGGCGCTGTGTTGGGAGCTTGATAAGCAGACAAAGCAGCACCGCTCTCTCCTGGTGTTCAGCGCTGACTATACAGAGTTCAGAAGCCAATCTCTTGTGTGCAGCTCCCGCTTTTAAGACGGTGTTCAGCATTTATATGACTTAAAGAGACTCTGTCACCACATTATAAGTGCCCTATCTCCTATATAAGGAGGTGGCCGCTATAATGTAGGTGACCGTAATGCTTTTTTATTTCGAAAAATTATCTGTTTTAAACCACTTTAAGAGCGATTTTTAGCTTTATGCTAATGAGTTTCATAATGCCCAAGTGGGCGTTGTACAGAGGAGTGTATGACGCTGACCAATCAGTGACCAATCAGCGTCATGCACTTCTCTCCATTCATTTACACTGTACTAGCGATATAGCTATATCGCTATGTGCAGCTACATACACAAAGACTAACATTACTGCAGTGTCCTGATAATGAATATATATCACTACCAGCCTGGACGTGATGTTTATTCAGAATCCTGACACTTCTGAATCTTTTCTGTGAGATTCCAGCAAGGCAAGCGTAATCTCGTTTGAAATGACAGGTTACATCGTAATCTCGCGAGATTAAGTTTGCTTTGCTGGAATCTCACAGAAAAGATTCAGAAGTGTCAGGATTCTGAATAAACATCACGTCCAGGCTGGTAGTGATGTATATTCATTATCAGGACACTACAGTAATGTTAGTGTTTGTGTATGTAGCTGCACATAGCGATATAACTGCGTAACAGATGCCATTATAGACTACAGGTGACGGATGCCAACATTAAAAATCTGCTTAACACATCTATCACCCATATGCTATAACGGCATCTGTTTAATGGCTACGTTGTAAAAAAACTATTGATAAGCTCATGACGTATAGGTTTAACGGATGCCTGTGACGGATGCCCTAGAGTGGCATCAGTCACCCATAGGCAACCATGTTAACAAAAAAAACAACAAACACATATACGTTTAACATATACAGGACTCCGTGGGAGAGAATAGTATAATATACTATTCAATATCTTTTCTTGCATTAAACTAACGAATACCGGACAGATGGAGGCCAAAAAAGACACTCTTTTGGCCTTCATCTGACAATGGATCCGTAAAGACCCGTTTAGGGTGCACAACGGGAGCTTTACACTGTACACACTAAACAAACAAAAAAAAGCGATGTGAATAGGGTCTGAGATGCTCAATCTGTGTAACAAAAACAGAAATTATCTGCTTGTACATCATTAATGTTAGGATAGCTCCATACAATGTTTGGGGCAACCGTCCTGCATATACACCAGGAAATTCTCCCAACATATATGTCTAACGTGACCATAAATTTCAATAGTCAAATATATACCAAAAGACTATGCATTTGGCTGGTACAGTTACAACTGTATTGAAATGTGCATTCGACTATGCTTTTCTATAAAACTGTATGAAGCATATACTGTACAGTCAATGGCAGTCATCTGAACCTGTATAACCTACAACTATGAATTGAACATCTCAAGATCATAAATACTTTTTTTCACTTTACTGCAGCAATGAAACAGAATTTTTATGAAATGATTAAATACTCTGTAGATGTGTTTTTTTTGGGTGAAAAACTGCAATGTAAATAAATCATGTAGAAAAATGTTACAAGCATACTGCATTACTATCCCTAGCATCCACTATGTGTGAACCTAGCCCTACAGTGCTGAAATAATGTGCCAAGACCTCCAATAGGAAAAGAAAATCAATAAAGAGCGGCAGAGATTAGTTGTTACCAACAGAATTCTACTGAACTACATTGATTTCCACAGCGACATTTAAAGGAATTTACTATCTCTGTTAACTGTTGTAAGGATCCTGTCCTCTTTTTTTTTTTTTCTCCCAATATTGCAAACCATGAACACTAAACAGTGGGCAGTAACAGGAAAGCAGTAGCGGAATGTCTCACAATGGAGCATTTTATTCTTGCACCGCAACGCACTTTTAGCTATGGAGATGTAATAAAAATGCTGGAATTTTAAAGGGTACTAATTTCTTTATGGATGGGTTTAGTAGCCACAGAGCATAGAATATCCATGACCAGTGACATTATGCACAACAGTAAAGTATCTTAGGCAGGTTCATGGTCACGGAATATATCCGGGGCACTTTAACATGCCTTTCTACAAGCTATAGTACAATAGTGCCGATTGAAACAGAAATATTGTGCAGGCATTTGTATATGCAGAAAACCTACATACTGCGTACTGGTGAATATCTAGTGGCAGCAAAGTTAGGGCTAGGAAAAGCTGTTCACTGTGGAGGGTAGGAAGCTCCTGACCACTCAGATAACCCTTTTGTTGGAACAGATTCTGCCGTCAGAGAATTTTGCTTGTTAAATGGTACTTGATTACAGGAAACAGCATTCGGGTGGGGATTCACGCGTGGCGGGTTTTTAGGCCTCAGATTGGCAGCAGCGATCCGCCACAAAATCTGCATGTTTTACATGCTGGTTTTGTGGTGGATTTAAATGCGGAATTTGCAGCGGAATTCACCCTTTGCATTGAAAAATGAACACAGCCTTAAAGTGAGGGAGCCATGGAAGCGCAAAAGGCACTTAACAGCTCCGTGTGTCAGCAGCATATGATGCGTGGCTGCATATGATTTTCGCGCAGCCGGCATCATTATGACACTCTGTCTGTATGTTTGTAAACAGAAAAGCACGTGGTGCTTTTCTGTTTTCATTCATACTTTTGACTGGTGTTGCGCGAATCACACGCGTCCCACGGAAGTGCTTCCGTGTGCTGCGCGTGATTTTCACGCACCCATTGACTTCAATGGGTGCGTGATGCACGAAAAGCGCACAAATATAGGACGTCGTGAGCTTTACACAGCGGACTCACGCTGCGCAAAAATCACGGACTGTCTGCACGGCCCCATAGACTAGAATAGGTCCGTGCGACGCGCGTGAAAATCACGCGCGTTGCACGGACGTATTACATGTTCGTGTAAATCCGCCCTTATATCAAGCACAAAATCAGCAGATCAATTACATTCACCTACTCAGCTGCATGACACAAAGGGCTCAGCCACACGTAGCGGAATGGCTGCGTAATTTCCGACCGGAATTGTGGATGGAAAAAACGCAGCAGAATACAGTGGCAGTAAAGTGGGTGAGTTTTAAGAAGTCTCATCCACACGCTGCGTAAAAATTCCTGAAAATAATTGTGACACCTCCCAATAATTGAATTCAGTTGTTTCATTCAGTCCCATTGCCTCAGGCGTATAACATCCAGCCGCTAGTCATGCAGTCTGCCTGTACAAACATTTGTTTAAAGAATTGGTCGTTCTAAAGCGCTCACTGAATTCTAGCGTGGTGCTGTAATAAGATACCATCGTTGTAACAAGTCAGTTCATGAAATTTCTCCCCTACTAGATATTCCACGATCAACTGTGAATGGTATTATTACAAAGTGGAAGTGTTTAGAAGCCACGGCAACTCAGCCACAAAGTGGCAGACCATGTAGAGTCAAAGTGGGGTTGCTGAGGCACATAGTGCAAAAATCTCCTTTGGCATTAAGGTCCGCACAAAAACTGTGCCCCGAGAGCTTCATGGCATGGGTTTCCATGGCCGAGCAGCTGCATGCAAGCCTTATATCCCCAAGCACAATGCCAAGCGTCAGATGAGGTGGTGTAAAGCACTCTGCCACTTGACTCTGGAGCAGTGGAAAAGCGTTCTGTATGGAGTGACAAATCACCCTATTTGGCAGTCTGACGGATGAGTCTGGGTTTGGCGAATGCCAGGAGAATGTTACCTGCATGTCTGCATTGTGTCAGCTGTAAAGTTTGGTGGAGGAGGGACAATGGTATGGGGTTGTTTTTCAGGGGTTGGCCTAGGCACCTTAGTTCCTGTGAAGGGAAATCTTAATGCTTCAGCCTACCAAGACATTTTGAACAGTTGTATGCTTTCAACTTTGTGGGAACCCGCACAGAGCCCTGATCTCCACCTCTTCTAACACCTTTGGGATGAACAAGAACGGAGATGGTTAGCCATGCCCTCTGATCCAACATTGGTGTCTGCCCTCACAAATGCTCTTGTGGATAAATGGGCAAAAATTCTCACAGACACACTCCAAAAAGTCTTCCTAGAAGAGTTTTAGCTGCAAAGGGGAAACCAACTCCATAATAATGTGTTGGATTTTGAATGGGATTTCATAAAAGCTCCTGTAGGAGTAATGTGTAGGTATCCCAGTACTTTTGTTCATATAGTGTGTGTGTATATATATATATATATATATTAGGGATGCACGAAGCATCGAAACTTTGATACTGTTTCGATACCGTGCATCCCCAAATGGTTCGATACGGTTATTTCATGTATTTCTATACTTAGCTGTGCGGGCGCACAGCCAAGTATAGTAACACATGAATGTATGAGAGCGGGGCTGCGGCTGTGTAATACAGTCATTGCCGCGCTCCTGAGTCCTGATAACAAGTGTGCGGGGTCAGGATGATGTGATGAGACCAGCGCTGCACTAATGAGCGGCGGCACTGAAGACAGAACATGGCGGGCGCCCTGCAAAACACCCCCATGTTCTGTCTTCAGTACCTGCGCCGCCGCATCACCTCATGCTGATCGCGCACGCACTTAAAGGGGCTCGGTCACCACATTATAAGTGCCCTATCTCCTACATAAGGAGATCGGCGCTGTAATGTAGGTGACAGCAGTGCTTTTTATTTAAATAAACAATTATCTATTTTTACCACTTTATTAGCGTTTTTAGATTTATGCTAATGAGTTGCTTAATGCCCAAGTGGGCGTGTTTTTACTTTAGACCAAGTGGGTGTTGCATGGGGGAGTGTATGACGCTGACCAATCAGCGTCATGCATTCCTCTCCATTCATTTACACAGCGCATAGGGATCCTGCTAGATCCTTATGTGCTGTCTTATACTAACACATTAACAATACTGAAGTGTTTAGACAGTGAATAGACATTCCACGGGATGTCTATTCACAATCTCTGCACTTCGTTACTGTTTCTATGGTAGTTACAGCAGAGGAAGCGTGATCTCGTTGTAACCTGTCATCTACAGTGTAATCTCGCGAGATTACGCGTCCTCTGCTGTAACTACCACAGGCAGAGTAACAAAGTGCAGAGATTGTGAATAGACATCCCGTGGAATGCCTATTCACTGTCTAAACACTTCAGTATTGTTAATGTGTTAGTATAAGACAGCACATAAGGATCTATCAGGATCCCTATGCGCTGTGTAAATGAATGGAGAGGAGTGCATGATGCGGATTGGTCAGCGTCATACACTCCCCTGTACAACGCCCACTTGGTCTAAAGTAAAAATACGCCCAGTTGGGCATTAAGCAACTCATTAGCATAAATCTAAAAACGCTAATAAAGTGGTAAAAATAGATAGTTTATTTAAATAAAAAGCACTGCTGTCATCTACATTACAGCGCCCATCTCCTTATGTAGGAGATAGGGCACTTATAATGTGGTGACAGAGCCCCTTTAATGTCAAGAGCAGCCCCGCTCTATAACGGCGGAGATCAGAGAAACCTCTCCTCTCCGCCGCTATTCTCCTGAATGCTGCGATCAAAGCTGACTGCAGCATTCAAGAGGAAGTGAGAAGGGGGGATGCCCCTTGGATCGCATCACAGGAATCCCGATTGAGGGACATACCATATATGGGCAGACAGCCCAGGGTCCATTGAAGGACCCCAGGGCTGTCCTACCATATTTCCTGTTATGGCATACTTAGGTACCATCAGTACACAGGCTAATGTACTGGCATAGATATATGCTAATGTACTGCCATATAGATATATGCCAGTACATTAAAGTTTCAAAAATAAAGTAAAAACAAAGTAATGTTAAATTTAAAAAAAATACATACACCTTTTTTACAATAAACATTAAAATAAGTCTCAATACATAAAATATACACACATTCAGTATTGGCGCGGCCGTAATAACCTTCACAACAATTTTTTTGCATCATTTATGATGTGCACGCTGTAAAAAAATAAAAACGGCTTTCTTTCACTTATTGTGGGGCACGAGGTGTGATGAATTTAACCTCCATGTGCCTCACATTAATAGTAATTAACCCCATCATGTACCTTACACATTAACCCATTATGACTGAGAAACATGATGGGATTAATTACTATTAGGCTGGGTTCACACAACCTATTTTCAGGCGTAAACGAGGCGTTTTACGCCTCGAATTACGCCTGAAAACACGGCTCAAATACATCGGCAAACATCTGCCCATTCATTTCAATGGGTTTGCTGACGACCTGTAATTTTACGCGTTGATGTCAAAAAGAGGCCGCGTAAAATAAGAGCGTCATCAAAGAAGTGCAGGACACTTCTTGGGACGTAATTTGAGCTGTTTTTCATTGACTTCAATGAAGAACAGCTCCAAATTACGGCCGTAATTGATGCCTCGCAAAACGAGAGTACGAGCAATTACGTCTGAAATGCAGGAGCTGTTTTCTCCTGAAAACAGCTCCGTAATTTCAGCAGTAATTATGTGCACATACCCTTAATGTGAGGCACATTCAAAATTCATCACACCTCGCGCCTCACATCAGAAAACGGAAGAACTTTTTTTTTTTATTACTGTTGGCAAAGTATCGAATTGGTATCGAAATCGCAATACTACACAAAGTATCGGTATCGAAGTCCAAGTTCTGGTATCGTGACATCCCTAGTATATCTATACCCACACACAAACATACCTTACTCAACCGTAACCCCTTAATGACCGCCGATACGCCTTTTCACGGCAGTCATTAATGGGCTTTATTGTAGGCCGCTGCCTTTTCACGGTGGCCTAATCAACGTCCTGCACGGGTATCCCGTGCAGGCTGTCTAATGTCAGCCAGGCTCCTGCTCCGTCAGTAGCGATCGAAGTTAACGTCGATTGCGGCCGAACCCCTCAAATGCCGTCTGTCATTAGCAACCACTGCATTTGAGTTGTTTACAGAGGGAGGGAGCTCCCTCTGTCCCCCATCGGCAGCCCGCAAATGCAATTGTGGGCATCTGATGGAGTGCCATGTCAGCCGGGGGCCTAACAAAGGCCCCCAGGTCTGCCCTGGCTATATACCTATTAGGACGTGTCAGAGGCATGTCCTAATAGATGCCTGTCAGTTTTAGGGTATGTGCACACGCAGTGTTTTCAGCCGTTTTTCGGGCCGTAAACGTCCTGAAAAACTGCGGAAAAAAATCGGAAGCAGACCGCCTCCAAACATCTGCCCATTGATTTCAATGGGAAATACGGCGCGTTCTATTTCGACGGGCGTTTTTTCACGCCTAGTTTTCCATTGACTCTAGAAAAACAGCTCCAAAACCGGCCGTAAAAAAATGCAGCGAAAAACACGTTTGATTAAAAACCGCCTGAAAACCAGGAGCGGTTTTCCCTTGAAAACCATATTTTCAGATGGTTTTTAGTAAGCGTGTGCACATACCCTTACACTACGAAGTATACCAAAGCATTATATCTGCGATCTAAAGATCGCATAGTGAAGTCTCCTACTGAGACTGAAAAAATAATTAATGTGAAATAAAAATGAATAAGGTACATATTAAAAAAATAAAAAATTTGCCATGGTTTTATTTAGTAAAAGTGTAAAAATAAAATAAAAACTACACATATACGCAATGACCCAAAAAATAATGCTATCATATTATTTAAACCGCAAGTTGAACCCCGTAAAAATAAAACCGCAAAAAACAACGGCAAAATTGCTATTTTTTCCCATTCCCCCCCCCCCAAAATTATAAAATGCTAACCAATAAGTCCCATGTACCCCAAAATGGTAGCAATGAAGTCCCGTAAAAAAACAAGCCCTCATATGGCGAAATTGACGGAAAAATAAAAAAAAGTTATGGCTCTTGGAAAGAGGCGATGCAAAATAAAATGATTTTAGCTCAAAAGTGTTTTTATTCTGCAAAAGTAGTGAAGCATAAAAAAAAACTATACGTTTGGTATTGCCGTAATCATACCATAGAATAAAGGTAGCATGTTATTTACGCCGCACAGTAACCGGCGTGAATGTAAAATGCATAGAACAATGGCTAAATTGCTGCTTTTTTTAAATCCCCCCCCCCCCCCCCAAAAAAAAAGTGAACTAAAAAACTCTACATACCACAAAACGGTGGCAAAATTGAAAAATACAACTTATCCCGCAAAAAAGTCCTCATACAGCCATATCCACGTGAAAATAAAAAAAAGTTACAGCTCTTTGAATGTGACGATGGAAAAACTAAAAAAATTGCTTGGTCATTAGTGCCCAGAATGCAAGCAGGGGGAAGGGGTTAAAATTAAAACCACTGAAAGCTAAAGTGAGTAACATTGATTATCTTGTTACAATAGCACCTGTCAAGGGGGGGGGGGGGGGTGTCATATGTTAGGAAGCACGTGAACAGTCAGTTCTTGAAGTTGATCTGTTGTTGGGGGAAGAAAAAATTGGCAAGCGCAGGGATCTGAGCCGCTGTGTCAAAAGCCAAATTGTGATTGCTAGATGTCTGGGTCAGAGCATCTCCAAAACGGCAGGACTTATGAGGTGTCCCGGTGTGCAGGGTTCAGTATCTACCAAAAGTGGTCCATGGAAACACAACTGGTGATACGATGACAGGGTCAGGAGTACCCAAGTTCCTTTATGTGTGCGGTGAGCGACAGCTAGCCCGCCTGGTCCAATCCTACAAAAGAGCTACTATAGCACAAAATCGCTGAACAAGTTAATGCTGGTTATAATGGAAAGGGGTAAGAACACACAGTGCATCATAGTTTGCTGTATATGGGGATGCATAACCACAGACCGCTCAGAGTGCGCGTGCGGAGCACTGTCCTGTGACAAATTTACTTACAATGGACACGTGAGCATCAAAACTGGACCATGGAGCAAAGGTGGAAAGTGGAATGATCAGATAAATCATGTTTTATTTGACATCATGTGGACGGCTTGGTGTGTGTAAAAGATGTTCCCAGGATGAACTATGGAAAGAATGCAGAGGCAGTGTGATGCCCTGGGAAATGCCCTTCTAGGATACCGTGGGTTCTGGCATTCATGTGGATGTTACTTTGACACGTACCACCTACCTAAACATTGTTGCAGACCAAGTACACCCCTCAAAATACACTGATCAAAATCCAAACGAGCATTTGTGGGCTGTGCTGAAAATAAAGTCAGATCCATGGAGACCCCACCTTGCAATTGACAGAACTTAAAGAATCTGCTGCTAACATTTTCGCGCCAGATACTACAGGACACCTTCAGAGGTCTAGTGGCGTCCATGCCTCGATAGATCAGAGCGGTTTCAGCAGCACAAGGGGGACCTACAAAATTTTAGGCAGGTGGCTTTAATATTATGGCGGAGATATATCTATATATACATATATATCTATCTATATCTATGTATATCTCTCTCATATCTATCTCTCTCATATCTATCTCTCTCATATCTATCTATCTCATATCTATCTATCTAATATCTATCTCATATCTATCTATCTCATATCTATCTATCTATCTCATATCTATCTCATATCTATCTCATATCTATCTCTCATATCTATCTCATATCTATCTATCTCATATCTATCTATCTATCTCATATCTATCTCATATCTATCTCATATCTATCTCTCATATCTATCTCATATCTATCTCTCATATCTATCTCATATCTATCTCATATCTATCTCATATCTATCTCTCATATCTATCTCATATCTATCTCATATCTATCTATCTATAGTTATGCCACAAAATAGCTTTTTTTTTTTTATAAGACTTTTTTCCCCAGGTTCTTTGCAGCAATTTTTCTTACTCGCAGAAAATTGCAACCTTTTTGCAGCAATTACTAAAGTCATAGCAAAAAAAATAACTGTACTAAAAACTGCATGTGTGACTCAAGATTAAGACTGGGTTCACACATCAGTCAAACTGCGGTTTTTTCCCAAAAAGCGTGGTTTGCGCCAAACAAAACACACTTTTTTTTTGCCGCGACACGTGGCCCACCTTTGAAGAATGGAGAAAATTAGCCTAGTACTTCCTGGGATGCCCATACACAATATTTTCAATGCAAATAAAAGCTTTGACAGACAGTTAATCAAATGCAAAGAGACGTGTTTGTTTGCAGAAGCTGCTGACAAAGCACTGGCAAAAATCGGTATAAATCATGCACACTGAAACATGTCTAATCCAGGGCCTAGATAATTAAGGATGCTGGCTTTGTTAGGAAAAGTTTTTGCATAGTCTTCCTCCTTCAAAACCAGCTTGTAGTGGATGCCGACCCCCTCTGACACACACAACACGACAATTGGGTATGTTGATAAGGTGCAGTTTTGATTGTTGAGGCTGGATCCACAAGGGACGGAAACTCTGCAGATTTTCAGTGCGAAAAATCTGCAGCAGATAATATTTGAACATCTCATTCTCAAGCAACTGAATATTTTCCAGACAGAAATCAGAGCATGCTTTAATACTGCAGAGTGCTCATTCTGTTCTGTATGTTCACTGCGGAAATACACAGAAAAATCTGCACGTCGCATGTGCAGATATTGCTGCGGAAACACGGCGGATTCAATGCATTTCCAACCCATGTGAATCCAGCATGTACAGTGAAAAGCATTCAGGGCTTGACAAGCCGTAAGAAGCAGGTCACCACTGCACAAATGACTCATGATAATGCTTTTATGCAGAAGGAATACATGGAAGGACCTTCTTTCTAGATTTTGCAGCAAATCTGCATGTGTTATGTGTGGAATTTGCTGCGTATTCATAGAGGTTTTCACCCCTTCTACATTGAAAATAGTGAAATCCGCAGTGATCATCCAGAATAGAATGAGACTTGAAAATATGCAGCATGCTCGGATTTCCAAGCGGAAATCACGGTCAAATCTCATCCAAATGACTCGTACTATAATCCCAGGCGGTTAAGGCTTTTGCTCAGTGGAGCTAATCCGCATGTGGCTACCCGACGCGGTACCTCGCTTAATCTGCGTCCAGAAGTGACGTCACTTATTTTTGCCACGAGGTGTAGAATTTCAAATCCACAGTGGAAATATCCACATCGTATGAACTACGTATGTATTTGTATACACGTGAATTTAGTGTTCCTGAATACCATAAAACCGGATTCACTGCACTGAAATAAAGTTACCAAATTTTACAGGAGAAAAACATATTTGGGAAATTTATTAACGAATCCACGGCAGTTTTCTGGAATAGAAAATCAAAATTTGCAAAAAAACTCGCAAGACTGACTAAAACTATAGCAGAAATTTAAGCCAGCTCGTATTATAGGGATAATCTGATATTGCATCTCTAATATTCACATAACATAAAAAAAGATATCTTTATCTATTATGTTGTTCAGGATAGAGGGCAAGGTTGAGAATGGGACAATGGTGAAATACGTTACAAATGTAACGGCACGTGCAAGTGCGGACTAGGAGGAGAACCATGTAAACAATGAAGGGGCGTTCAAAACAGCTGTATGGCAGGAGCGCTGACAGTCTGACCCCCACTGATCTTATATTGATAGCCTATCCTGCAATACCTGTGAATCACCGCTACATGTATGTCAACGATTCACAGAGAAAGTAGAAATTAAGGGGAACGAGCCCTGCACCCCCTTAAAAACAGCTGATCAGCGGGGGTCTTAAGAGTTTTTGCATGCCGCTGTGTTAAAACACATTAAATTGCTATAAAAACACATGCAGTTTTTCAGTGCGGCTTTACTGCAATGTGTGAAAGGACCCCAAGAGATGCTTTCCCCTTTTCACAGGTAATGTTCTTGATGAGCTTTTGGCCACTGCATAAAATACATGATAATCCTTTGGAGCGGATGGAATTGCTAAAAAGATCCAAACCACGAAATGCAGTTAAAAAAACCTGCAGCACGCCCTTAACATGACCTGGTAGCCCTTGTGTTTTAATTGCCTTTTCATCATGGTGTCCCCATTGACTTTGATGGAGAAAAAATGAGGCACTGCAAGGTGAAGCAACAGGTATGCTTCCATCCACGGTGGCGGTGCAGATATGTAATAAATATACCCCAAATGTATCAAAGTCAAAACACTCATCCCTTTATACCCATGCTGTTTTCAGATAGGTTATCTACATGCAGATACATCAGATTTGTGGTATGAGAACAAAATAATGCCTTTGAACTGTATGAAAATCCCTAAGACAACCATTTATAGAAAAAAGTGTTAAATGACATGATAAATTCTTACTTTAAGTAAAGTTAAGTTAAGGTTGTGGGCACAATGTGGTGCGGTTTTTCGGATCGAATGTGCCGCAGGTTCTAGGACAGATACGGTGTGTGGTTTTATGCAGTGCATCAGACCCGTGGGAACCCGGCCTAATACTCCCATCTACATCCTGCAGAAGTTTCTGCAACTCAAAATCAGTTCCAACCATCTGAATGGAACTAGCAGAAACAAATCCATTCAGATGTATAGGATCGAATTTTAGTTGCAGAAACTTCTGCAACAAATCTGCACACATGAACTTACCTTTAGGCTATGTTCACACAACGCGATTTGTTATAGATTTTTGAGCCAATGTCAGAAGTTGTTTCAAAAGGAAATAGGAAATATAAAAGACAAAAATTATACTCCTCCTGCAGCCACGTCTGATTTTGGCTCAAATATCTGCAATAAATCACGATGTGCGAACATATCCTAATAATGATTCCCGGAGGTGAATACGGTTAGGCCACTTTTAGCCCCCATGCACACGACTGTAAAAATTGTCCATAACCACGGACCGTAATATGGTCCGCAATTACGGACCTATTCAGTTCTATTGGCCGCGGACACCTTTCCGTATCGCTACAGATGGGTGTCCGTGTCGTAGAAATGTTCAGCAAATTATGGAACATGTCCGTCCTTTTGCATTTTACGGGCACAGCCGTGTGTATGCGGCCTTACACGACAGTATTTAGCATCAGTATTTGTAAGCCAAAACCAGAAATGGAACCTTCACAGAGAAAACTAAAAATGAAAGAATTGCACCTCTTCCATGTTTTGGACCCACTTCTGGCTTAGAAATGCCAACAGTGGCATCAGTCACCATAGACTATAGTGGTATCCGTTAAACTGATAATTCGTGAACTGGGGGCATGAGAGTTCATGACCTATCTGTTAAGTGGATACCACTATAGTCTATAGGTAATGGATGCCACTATAAGGGTACGAACAGACACAGCGTAAACACTGCGGATTTTCCGCAACGGATCAATTGCGGAAAACCCACAGCATTTTACAGTAGCAGCAGTGTGGGTGAGATTTCAACAAATCTCGTCCCCACACTGCGGAAAAATGTCTTAGAAAAAAACGCATATAAATTGACGTGCGGTTTCTTCAACCGCAGCATGTCCATTAATGATGCGTATTTGCAGCTCTTCCGTTGCGGGTTTTCCCATTGAATTCAATGGGGTGCTTAAACCCGCAACAAAGCAGGGTGTGTTGCGATATTTGCGGCGGAAGCACAGTGATTACGCCGCATAAATCGCAAGTAAGAAAAAAAATAAACTCATACTTACCCAGAGTTTCCTGCTTCTTCTCCAGTCCGGCCTTCCTGGAAGAAGTTGCAGGCCATGTCACCGCTGCAGCCAATCACAGGTAGCAGCGTCACATGGCCTGCACCGTCATCCCAGGGGGCCGGACTACGCGTCGAGTAGAGGGAGGGGGTGAGTATGAAAGCTCTTTCATTTATTTTTCCGGCGCCGCTTCGCAGCAGAAATTCCGCCGAAAATACGCACCACAATGTGGTGCGATTTTCCAGACGGTATTCCCTGCGGTGTTCAGGTCGGATACGCTGCACAGCTTGACGCAGTGTATTCGCACCGAATACGCTGTGTGTGTGTTTCTAACCTAAGGCATCAGTTGAATGTATCCGTCGCCCATAGAATATAATGGTATCCATTTAACATATGTCAAGAAAGTCTATTAAAAAGCCCATGGTGTATCTGTTAGAGCCTGTTCACATCACCGTTCGCTTTCCGTTACGGGGTTCCGTCGGAGGTTTCCATCAGGTGAACCCTGCAACGGAAAGTGAAAGTGAAACCACAGCTTCCATTTCAGTCACCATTGATATCAATGGTGACGGAAACATCGCTGATGATTTCCGTTCGTCACCATTCCGGCAGGTTTCCGTTTTAACGACTGAATCTAACGACTGCGCTATTGATTCCATCGGAAAACCGGAAACCTGCCGGAATCGTGACGAACGGAAACCATTAGCGATGTTTCTGTCACCATTGTTATCAATGGTGACTGAAACGGAAGCTGTGGTTTCACTTTCACTTTCCATTGCGGGGTTCACCCGACGGAAACCTCAGACGGAACCACGGAACGGAAAGCGAACGGTGATGTGAACAGGCCCTTAAACATACACCTGCTACATATGCCATACAGTGACATACGTTACCTATAGATTCCCATGTAAAAAAAAAATGTATACCACGTTTTTCTGACGTATACTAGCCCAAAGAATGCCAAAATTATATACTTTTGGCCTCTGCCACGGTAATGGAGCCCTATGGATACGTTTGGTGCGTACATCAAGAGCTTTCCTAAAAGTAGGGCAAAAGTGTGATGTGAACGGGGCTTATAGATTCTATGAGAAGACCAAGAATCAGGTTACACACTGCAAGCATATGAAGTTTCCGTGCATTCCTCAGTCTCCAGCACAGCACTAAGCTATTATTTCTCCATTGAGACCACGGTGTTTTGTTTTTTTTGTGCGCAGTCTACTGAAAAGACAAATGGAGTGGAACGTTCATTAAAACATGATTATATGAAGGAGACACCACAGGTTTTAGTCTGTTGTTGTTGTTGTTTCAAGACCTGTTGTCATCACTATGATATCAATATGGGAGTCCAAAAGGGGAGCTAATAATTGGATCAAGGCTCTACACCTCTGCTGTAGGCTGCGTCTTAGGTTTAGGTTTACGTCTGGATACTTTTGCTTTTTAAAAACTGTCAAATGTAAGCCGAAGGTCACACTTGTCAAACGTCTGCAAAAAGAAGCCTACGGGTATTTCACAATTTAACATCAATACGTAGATGTCCGACGTAGTGATGAAACGTGGTGTGAACTTAGTCATATACTCCCTTCTATACCCATACACTCCACAGCGTAGAAAGTCAAGCAATTTAAAAGTAGCTGTTTGGAAAAAAAACAATGAAATATGAAAAAGACCAGGGAAATCATGAGATCAGGTAGCGTTATTTAGCAAATGCAAGGCTGGCCAACACACATATGAGTGATAACACAGACGCGGCAAGCTGTAATGCGATTAGGCCGAGCTACCGTACTTCTTGGAAAGTTAAGTGGAGATTCCCGCCAAGTCTTTCTTGACATCAGTTTTTTCCACACTAGTAAAACTGACTATTTGCAAAATCTATATAATTCATCCAGTTACATCAATGTACGATTAAAAATAAATGCAAAAGAAAATATATAATGACATAATGTAGTAATAAAGAACATGTCATCCAGCCAGCAAAGAAAAACAAAATCGGCAAATATAACTCATGAAAATGCCAGGAAACCATTTAAAGGGGTTAATCGGAGTTATTTTTTTTTTTTTACTAATGGCTGCAAATGTCTCGAAATAAAAATACATCCAGTGTTCACCTATCCCTTTCCCCCAGCGATCGAGCAATGGCGCTCAGACGGCTCTCCCAGTGATTGCTTACATGTGGGCAGCATGTGACCGCTGCAGCTAATCAGGGGGCTCAGCGGTCAAGTGTTGTAATCATGGGGCGATGCCCGGGGAAGAATAGGCGAGTACTGGTTGTTTGTTTTATTTTTCATCATTTTAGGACAATTGCAGCAATTAATAAAAATTTTTTAACAACCCGTATAACCCCTTTAATATTAAACATATTCTTTAAGGCCATGTTCACACATTCCCAAATCCTAAAGGGTATGTGCACACGATAGCAGGCATTTACGGCTGAAATGACAGACAGTTTTCAGGAGAAAACAGCTGCCTCGTTTCAGCCGTAATTCCTCCTCCTCGCATTTTGCGAGGCTTCTCTGACAGCCGTAAATTTTGAGCTGTGCTTCATTGAGTTCAATGAAGAACGGCTCAAATGACGTCTGAAAGAAGTGTCCTGCACTTCTTTTGACGAGGCTGTATTTTTACGCGTCGTCGTTTGACAGCTGTCAAACGACGACGCGTAAATGACAGGTCGTCTGCACAGTACGTCGGCAAACCCATTCAAATGAATGGGCAGATGTTTGCCGACGTATTGTAGCCCTATTTTCAGACATAAAACGAGGCATAATACGCCTCGTTTACGTCTGAAAATAGGTCGTGTGAACCCAGCCTAAGAGGCAATTCTGATGGCAATGAATGCGAAATGGGCATTATATTCCCAATTCAGAAGTTTAGGAAAACATCCGCAAGGCGGATTTTAAAATCTGCAGCATGTTCATTATTGCCATAGACTCTGCACTGATAAACCACGGATTAGATCTATTGAATTACAATAGGGCCTAACCGGATGCAGATCCGCTGACCAATCCGAGACAGAAATCAGAGAGTCAGCAGTGGCTTTCCGTTCTGTGGATTTTCTAACAAGAAAAAAGCCAAGCCGAATTTGACATAGGCAAATCCATGATGTGTGATCATGGCCTTAGTGTGCAGGTGGGGGGGTACGTTACTGTTAGGGGGGATTCACACGAGCGTGTATTCGGTCCGTGCGGGCCGCGTGGTTTTCACGCGGCACGCATGGACCAATACAAGTCTATGGGGCAGTACAGACAGTCCGTGCTTTTTGCGCAGCGTTTGTCTGCTGCGCAAAAAGCGCGACAGGTTCAATAACTCTGCGTATTTCGCGCATCACGCACCCATTGAAATCAATGGGTGCGTGAAAATCACGCGCACCACACGGAAGCACTTCCGTGGGACGAGCGTGATTCGCGCAACAGCAGTGAAAAGGATGAATGAAAACCGAAAAGCACCACGTGCTTTTCTGTTTCCGAACATCCAAACGGAGTGTCTTTGCGATGAGCGAAGCCGGACAAGCGTACCGAACTTCACCGGGTTCGGCCAAACTCGTTTTGGCCGATCCCGGCAAAAAAATTATCGGTACGCGACGTCGGGAGAGATTCACTGTGCATGGTGCTGAAAGAGTTAAACTGTTTCAGCACCATGGACAGTGACTTGCGATCCCAAAATACATGAACCTGTAAAAAAAACCGAAGTTCTAACTTACCGATTACTCCTGTCTCCTTCCTGCAGTCCGACCTCCCGGGATGACACTTCAGTTCAAGTGACAGCTCCAGCCAATCACAGGCCAAGCACAGGCTGCAGCCAATCACAGGCTGCAGCGGTCACTTGGACTGCCGCGTCATCCAGGGAGGTGGGGCCCGATGTCAAGAGAGGCGCGTCACCAAGGACGCGTCACCAAGGACGCGTCACCAAGGCAACGGCCGGGAAGTTCTCGGTAAGTAGGAACTTTATCTTTTTTTTTTACAGGTTTTTCGCTGTTGTGTTCGGCATTCACTGTCGAGGGTGCTGAAAGAGTTAGCTCTTTCAGCACCTTGGACAGTGACGGGCGTCGACAAGCCTCATCTCTATGATGCCGGCTGCGCGAAAATCACGCAGCCGCGCATCAGACACGCATGACACACGCAGCTGTCAAATGGTTTTTGCGCTCGCAAAACGCCGCGTTGTTTGCGCGCGCAAAAACGCAACGCTCGTGTGAATCTCCCCTTAGGCTGGGTTCACACGACCTATTTTCAGGCGTAAACGAGGCGTATTATGCCTCGTTTTACGTCTGAAAATAGGGCTCCAATACGTCGGAAGACATCTGCCCATTCATTTGAATGGGTTTGCCGACGTACTGTGCAGACGACCTGTCAAACGACGACGCGTAAAATGACTGCCTCGGCAAAAGAAGTGCAGGACACTTCTTTGCAACGTAATTTGAGCCGTTCTTCATTGAAGTCAATGAAGAGCAGCTCAAAATTTACGAGCGTCAAAGACGCCTCGCATAATGCGAGGAGGAGCTTTTACGTCTGAAACGAGGCAGCTGTTTTCTCCTGAAAACAGGCTGTTATTTCAGCCGTAAAAGCCAGTTATCGTGTGCACATACCCTTACAGGGAGAAGAAACCTGTGAAAAGAAGGCTGAATTCACAGGAGCATGTTCGGTCCGTAAAGGACGGAACGTATTTCGGCCGCAAGTCCCGGACCGAACACAGTGCAGGGAGCCGGGCTCCTAGCATCATAGTTATGTACGACGCTAGGAGTCCCTGCCTCTCCATGGAACTACTGTCCAGTACTGAAAACATGATTACAGTACGGGACAGTTGTCCGGCAGCGAGGCAGGTACTCCTAGCGTCGTACATAACTATGATTCTAGGAGCCCGGCTCCCTGCAGTGTGTTCGGTCCGGGACTTGCGGCCGAAATACGTTCCGTCCTTTACGGACCGAACATGCTCGTGTGAATCCAGCCTAAGAATATATGGAGTATAAAAGGTGCACATTTCGAACATGTGGCCAATGCTTTTTATCGCTAAGGCCGAGTTCACACGGGGCAGATACGCAGTGTATGCGCCCTGTGCGCCGCAGGGAATTCCGGGTGAGAAACCGCACCAAACTGTGGTGCAGTTTTCCGCCTGGAATGTCCGCAGCATTTAGCCGGCCTGCTGGAAGGCCAGCCTCCTGGGGTGACGTTTCATCCCAGGAGCCCGCAGCAACGATGTTCACATGGGATTAAATGTCATCCCAGGAGGCCAGCCTTCTGACGTCATCCAGGCCGGCCTCCTGGGATGACGTTTCATCCCACGTGACCGGCGCTACAGCCGGTGATTGGCTGCAACGGTCCATGGGATGAAATGTCATCCCAGAGGGCTGCCCTGGAGGAAGAAACACAGACTTCTGGGTAAGCATACAATTTTTTTTTTTTTTCTGAGTTGCTGCAAAAAAAAAACGCAACTGCAATTTGTTGCGGGGTTTACCTCCCCATAGAGATCAATTGGGAAAACCCGCAACAAATAAGCAGTGATTACGCAAAAACATAAATAATAAAATTCTGCACCACATGTCAATTTATGAGCAGTTTTTCCAAGGCGTGTTGATGAGATTTGAACATGTAGTTCAATAGATTTAACATTGAAAATAATGACACTCAAATAGACCCCTACTATTTACCTCCTTCTCCTGACTGCTGCAGTAATGTCGCTACTGTGCTTGCTCTAGTGTTGCCGTAGCTCTTCTGTGTATGAATGTCCTGTTATGTCACCAAGACTTTTATAAATGTGTTCTGATGAGTGGAGTTTAAATGACTGGATTTCCATGTCGCGGTAGTCTGTTACCATAGTAACCAATAATGTAATCAATATTTACAATATCACAGCCCAAATTTTTTTTTAGAACTATAAAAAAAAATTACATTCTTGTTAGTAATTGTGCATGAATTACAATGAAAAAAAAAATCTATTTAATACCATGGAAAAAGCATGACATCACTGCTATCTGGCATCGTAAATATAATGGATAAAAACAGACAGAGAAGAAAAATCTATTTTGTAGCATCGGAGGCAGCGCCCGCAGATTTCCTATATTATGGAGGTCGATGGCAATACATTTAGCCGGTCTCTTTCCTAGGAAGGTACAAGGGTCTGGTTGTGAAAGGCTTTTTTTTATTTTTATCACAGATTGTGTGTTTAGTTATTACATCCCCTGCCCTATAATTTTGCTCTTGGATCGCTAGAACTGATTATAAGCAAATTAGATAAACTAGGAGGACAGTCTTGTTGAGGGACTGGCTATGAGTACAGAGCTGTTTACACATCTGTGGTCATACATGCGCCCCCACCCACCCTTGTACCCAGGAAACATGGAAAGAAAACTGGGATTTTTAAATGAGCATAAATAGTAGAATGTCTGGATACTGTAAAGCAATACATGATCATGGCTGTCTATCCATTGGTACGAATGCCCAATTCTTTCTAGCCTCTCAACAACCCTAAGTTTAGTAGACAGCTGACATGCAGGGCTCCTCCAGCGCAGACGTGCCAAGCACTGCATACAAAGAACGCATGCAGGTTTGACCATTGTCCAGATCGCGCTGTAAAGACAGCAACAAAGGGCTGATCTGGAAGCCTTCAGCCATGGCAGCATCCCCTGGGCGATTTACTGACCACAGCACTCGCCTCTTGGCAGGAGCAGCTGCTCTTAACAGCGAGGCCTGAAAGGAACAAGGACTGGGGTGGCACTTCTCCAGTAAGAAGGAAAGTAAATCAGCAGAGAAACTACAGGCATCTTCATTGCTACGTCTGGGTTACAATACTCAACTGCTGATCATTCAGTAATTGTCAAGAACAATCTCCATCAATAATAAACTACAACGCGTTGACATAATTATTGTACCGTTACATAACTTTGTATAGGTGATACACTTCTAGCAGTCCCTGGCCTCATTGGGGTCACAAGCTCACTTTGGAAGTAACACATTGCTCATACCCAGTTTCTTGCTGCGATCTTGTAAATGAACATCCAATGATGCCGTTTATTCAGCTAACTGCTATATATGAAGCTTTACGTGACCATGCTCATACACACACACAACTCCATCAAGTCACAAACAGATTGCTTTAACTCCACTGAAGATAAAGAGATTATTGTGTATCACAAAGCATAGACAATCCATATGCCACTGGCAGAAGTAGCAAACAAATCTAGGAAAGGCGACAGCATAAATGAAAAAGGTGATCCCAACAGTGTAGCTAAACGTTTGACAAACTTCTGACATCTCATAGTGACACGTCAGAGGTTTGTATTGGTGGGGTTCCGAGCACTGAGACCCCCACCAATCACTAGAACGAAGCAGCTGAAGAGTTTGTGTGAGCGATCAGCCGCTTCGTGTCTGTTCGGCTTTTTCCAAAAATAAATGTATCGGAGTACGGACTCATTAGAAAGTCTAGGAGCCCGTACACTGATACATCGGCTTTCCCGAAGAAGCCGAAGAGACACAAAGCGGCTGAGCGCTCACATGAACGCTTCAGCTGCTTTGTTCTATTGATTGGTGGGCGGTAGACTTCACAAACTCACAGAGCGGGGTCGGCAAGTACCGAAACACCCGGCACATATAAATCTCCTATCCTCTATTGCATCATTCACTACAGAGTTCTAAACAGCCTCTGGAGGTGACATCACAAGAACTGTGTGTCGGCAGCTTTAGGAAATAAATCTCCATGGTTGAGCAGCTGCACACGAGCCTAAAGCGGGTTTTACACTGGACGATCATCAGGCAGACGAGCGTTCATATAACGCTCATTGCCGATAACTGCCGTGTGTAAACAGGGGAACGATCAGCAGATGAACAAGCAAACGCTCGATCATCTGCTGGTCGCATGGTTTTAAAAAAGTATATGTTTATCGTTCTCGGCAGCACATCTGCCTGGGTAAACAGGGAGACGCGCTGCAGTCATGATAACAACGTATGGGGACGAGCGATCGTCCCCATCCATAGCTCCGTGTAACAGGAGCAGTCGAGCGCCGATCAACGATGTCTCATTGATCGGCGCTCGCTGCATCAGCCGAATGTCGGCCGGTGTAAAAGGGTCTTAAGATTCACTTTTCACAATGCCAAGCATCACTTGGAGTGATGTAAGACACGCCATCACTAGACACTGGAGTAGTAGAAACCTGTTCTCTGGAGTGAGAATCCCGTTTCACTATTGTGAAAGAAATTAACTAATGCCACCATTTTGTCTTGATTTCTATACTTCCATTTTAACTTCAATATAAGAATGATACTTAGGGAGAATGTATTAGGGCGGATTTACACGAACGTGATATACGTCCGTGCAATGCGCGTGATTTTCACGCGCCTCGCACGGACCTATGTTAGTCTATGGGGCCGTGCAGACAGTCCGTGATTTTCACGCAGCGTGTCCCCGCTGCATAAAACTCACGACATGTCCTATATTTCTGTGCTGTTCGCACATCACGCACCCATGGAAGTCAATGGGTGCGTGAAAATCACGCGCAGCACACGGAAGCACTTCCGTGGGACGCGCTTGATTCGCGCAACAGCAGTAAGAAGTATGAATGAAAACCGAAAAGCACCACCTGCTTTTCTGTTTACAAACATACAGAGTGTCATAATGATGAAAATCACACAGCCGCGCATCATACGGGGCTGACACACGGAGCTGTTAAGTGCCTTTTGCACACGCAAAACGCTGCGTCTTTTGCGCGTGCAAAACGCACACGCTCGTGTAAAGCCTCCCTTAATGTGTTGTTGCTGTGTGAGAGAAATCTTTGCCGGATAACAAAACAATTGACTCAACAAGAATAAAGATTGTACTAAGGGAAAACGGATGACTCAAGACCACACCCTCTACGCCCTCCTATACAGGAGAGAAGATAAGGACTTAACATTCAATTAATTCTAGATAATGAATTGATAGGAAAATATTACAATGCTAAGAAAAATTGTGAATGTAATGGCTTTTGTTTTGTGCAAACTCAAGAGAAAATCTTATAGCTGATGTAGTAAAAACCCAGTCTAAAAGCTGTATATAAACGCACTCAATGTATGGAGAGGGCAGTCTGCGGTCACTTGTCAAGTGACATCATTATGACACGTCGTCTGTGAAACCTTCTCTTGAGAAAATAAATATGAATGAATCTGGAGCAACTGTTTGACTTTGAATTACCCACAACACTATCTGGTAGTCTGAAACCAGGTTGGCAGGTGCCAGCAGAACCCTATTCACCAAAATACGTTTGCCCTAATTTTCTCAAGGTATTGACGCCACTTTATTGGCGGAAAAAAGTCGCAAATTTTAAGCACAAAAAAATTGTGCTGGATCTGGCACAGATTTTTTTTTAAACTTTTACGCCAGAAAGTAAAGTGTAGCGGAAATATACGGTAGCTCCAAGCGCAAGGACAGCTGAAGAGGACACTAATGTATTAAGAGGCATGCGCCTATAAATGAACGACTTGAATCTTACTGCTATGGACTTCTAAGACTGGCGTATGAAAGTACATTTTGCTATAGTGACTACTGTAAAATTTTGGTTAAAGTAGGGATAATAGTCTGGGGCTGCTTCTCAGGGTTTTGGCTAGGCCCCTTATTTCCAGTAAATGGTAATGCTACAGCACATAAAGACAGTTTAGATAATTGTTTGCTTCCAACTTTGTGGGAACAATTTGGGGAAGGCATTTTTCTGTTCTTGTATGACTGTCCCCTTATGCACAAGGTGAGCTCCATAAAGACATGGTTTAGTCAGATCTTCTCATCCATCATCAGGGCCTGACCTCACAAATGCTCTTCTGGCGGATTGGCCAAAAATTCACACAGGCACAGTCCAAAATCTGGTAGAAAGTTTTCCCAGAAGAGTGGAGGCTGTTATAGCCACAAAAAGGGGTCCAACTCCATATAAATGTCGATGGTTGTGGAATGGGATGTCCAACAAGCTCATATAGGTATAATGGTCAGGTGTCCACATACTTTTGGCCATCCATTTCCCCAGTCCTTTCTATGATCAAGGTGCAGAAATGAAGATATACCTTATTCTTTCTAGGTTCACATTTGGGACTCCGCTTCCATGAAAATAGGCAATAATGTCAAATAGAATTCAGCAATACATATTGTACATGCTCTTGGAACAGCAATGTCAAAGAAGAAATCACAGCATGGCGTACAAGATGTGCGTACAATGCGCAGGGTCAGCGGAGCATAAAGCACTTCTCATGTTTTGCCCTGAGCAGTACAGGTTACATAATGTTGTGTCATGGAGAGCGGTGTCAGCCGCACTGTAAGACTGAGCTTCTTGTGTTCTCATCCACAGACCCCTTATTTTACAACTTGGCCTGAAAGTGACAAGGCAGCAAAAGGTTATGGCCTAGGTTTGCCTCACATTTGCCATTTCTTTTGCTGAATTTTATGGGAATAACTAAAAGTTCTCTTTTTCCCAGGATGATGACGACAAATAAAGACATTTCTACACTATGCCAGGTCAAATATGTAATATTTAAGGGAAAGAAAAACAATTGGTACATTTGCTAAAATACTAATTTTAATATTCCTGATGGGTTATAGGTTTTGCATCATTTTTTTTAATCTATTATGGATACGATATATAATCTTTTAGATACAACAGAGTAGAATGTGCAATATACACAATTTTCTAAATATATTTAAAGGTGTTTTCCCCATGAGGGACATTTATGACCTGTCCACAGGATATGTCAAACATCAGATAGATGCGGGTCCCACATCTGCGCCCCCTAATCCCCGTTCTACCTTTTTCTGCTATCGCGGCCTCCCAGCCACTTCCTGGTGGTATGGTCGGGAATTACGAGAACAGCGTAGCCCGGCGAGCTACACTGTTTCCGTAAGTCCCATAGCAGTGAATGGCGGTTACGGAAGCAGTGTAGCATGCGCCTAGAAATCTGCAGCTGGTGCCTAATTTTTAGGTTATTATATAAAAATTTAAATTGTCAGACAACTAAGAAAGACAAACGCCTTAGTCTAGGGCTTCGTAGATCTACAATACATCGCACTAATGCGATCACATAAAATTGCAGTGCAATGTATATTTATGGGGTTGCCTAAAATAGCATATGTACATGTGATTTGATGCAACCTCAATATTGCGACTGATGAGGTTTTGTGCTTTTATACCCTTCTCACAGACCGTTCCACCCCTAAAAAAACACTCCCCCCCCCCCCCCCCCCATTTTTACATTTACTCCAATGGGTCTGTAATAGGACAGTTCTGGTCAATTTCAGACAGCCAAGGAAGCCTTTCCTCTACAGATAAGTAATCTTTATATTCTGCTGGCCTCCGTGTGGGTAACCTTTAGGATGCCTTTCTGCTGCCATTGCTGTTCAGGGATGCCGGGTAAGCGACACAAGGACTGCTCATTCACACTCTGCAACTGGCTGACCTGCTGCTCGCATGGGAGTTAGAAGCACAAAGAGGCCTCTCCATGTCAAGCGTGCCGGCGGCAGCAACACGCTCATCTGCACACTGCATATCAATACGTGGCCTGTTAACCATCAAGTGGCAACAACACAGCTCTCTGCCAGCCGAAATCAAGCTCTGTGGACAGAGCCAAAAGGTCAACTTCTTTTCACGTTATCGAAAATGTTACTTTTACTCCACATCCTAACACGCTCTTAGCAGAATGGAAATCTTCAGTGGAAGTTACTATTACAGCTCCTAAAGAGAATGGTGGGGTCAAATAAGGGTATGTACACACAAGTGATACAGTGTCAGGGACACGACCGACTACAAATATTGCTTCCGTTCTGGTCTGTCCAGAACCTGAAAAGGGGTAATGCCAACATGAACATTTTGAAGGAGATGGTCAGAAAAGAAGGCAAACCATTGGGCTCCATAGGAAATATGATTGTTTTTAAACATAAAGCAATTTTACTTAAGAGACTAATTCGACAGGGTGGATTATTTTCATCTCTTATACACAAATTATTAAACATTAAATATTGTACTCCCCAGTCCCTACATACCATGGTGAAATGTGACACTTGAGAGCCTGCAGTAGGGAACGCTGTGACAAAGTGGATTGTCCATATGACTCATGTGATTATAGTTTTTCTCGTGCAAAAAACAAACAAAAAACTTCTACACTTACAGAAAATGAATTTCGAGCTGCATCAAAATTTGCATGTACAATGAAGCTATGGATGACTCTGTTAATTCCTATGGAATATACAGTACCAGCTTTGTGAGTATATAGCCTTGATATGGGTTTTAAAATGTCATTTGATTTTAAATAAAAAGTGAACAACCAAATTCTGTAAGGAGCCTCCATTGCCAATTAATATTCTTCCCATCAAAACGACAGACCGCAAGACAGAACCAAGACAGATAAAGTCAATGGGGTCAGTCATATAACGGATCCGGCACTGCTTCGTGGCTTCAATTGTAACCGGAGGAAGAAAAACACAGATGTATGCAGAGCCTTAAAAGGGGGTTTTCCGGGACATTTAAAAGACGGCAGCAGGGGCTATGCTAAAATAACAGAATAAAAGTAATACTCACCTGGTAAATCTCCCGCCACCCCAGCACCGATGCTCCGCTGGTCTGTTCACTTTTACAGGAAGTAATGACACCCATTCCCATCCGTGTGACAGCTGCAGCCAATCAGTGGCCTCAGCGGTGATTCTGGCAGGAATGGGACATCATCGTTGAGATCAGTGATTGGCTGCAGCAGTCACATGCATGGAACGGCACATCATCACTTCCTGTAAAAGTAAGCAGACCAGCAGAGACCACCGAGGCAGCAGAGGGGGATTTATCAGGTGAGTATTACTTATTTTGTTATTTTAACATATCCCCTGCCGCCAGCCTGTTTTTATACATTTCCAGACAACCCCTTTTGAATAACATTTCACGTGGGTGCCAGAGACAAAGAGGTAATTAAATTGTTGCGAATTTTTGCAAAATAGTGCTGAAATGGGAAAAACCTGTAATTTTAGCACAATGTGTGAACACAGCCTTATGATTGGGTCCATCAGGTTTCAGTCAGGGTTCTGGTGATTTTGATGGAAAGAATATTGTAGTCTTCAGCGCTATTCTTTTCATCAAAAGTATCGGAAATCTGAATAAAACAGTAATGCGAACAAAGTCTAAAAACGCAGGCAAAAACAAAATAATGCGTGTGCCCTAGCAGCTGTCTTATGCTACGGTGCCAATGTTGTAACTCCTAATTGATTGTAGATGTTAATCTTTCTCGACTCTTGTTCTAGCAGTGTGATTTATTATCTGAATTAATGACAGATTACTTCAAACAGCGAATACTGCTGCTTTACACAATAGCTCAAAAGGCGATGGGCGAGTGATTCAAGAGGAAGAACGGAGTGGGGAATATACATGCTAGCGATTATCAGGATTGTAAGAAGAACTATTAGAATACCTCCGCTCATTTATCATGTGAAGTCTGGGAAAGTTTATGCTAATTGCTCATTAATTGACCCCTTCAATAGACGGGCGCAAGTTCATTGCCAGGGGCATATTAGAAGAGAACTGCAGCAAAAATCTATGAATTTACACTTTACAGACCACATACATTGCAAATATAAAACGGTCTAACTTGTTTAAATGTTAGAATACTGCACATATTTCAATGCGGAATACTATTGTTCAGTCATTTTATTGTAATAGTGCCACAAGACACCAGCAGGAGGCACATTGGGGGAGAATTATAAAAACTAGTGCAAGAGAAAAGTTACCCATAGCAACCAATCATGTCGCTGCTTTCATTTTCCAAAGCACCTCTGAGAAAATATAGCAGGAATCCGATTGGTTGTTGTCGGCATGTACGCCACAGCCCTCTTTTTCAAGACTGCATTAATGTGCGTTATTTGTCCCAGTTTTGCAAAGCTCACAGGAATAGTCTTAAAGGTTAATTAGACTTTCAAAAAACTTCTGACATGTCAGAAGTGTTGATCGGTTGGGGTCTGAACATCGTATCCTCCACCGATCTCTAAAACGAAGCGGCAGAAACGCTCAGGTGAGCGCTGAGCCGCTTGGTTTCTGTTCGGCTTTTCTCAGTAATTGGTGTATAGGTTCAATAGAAACTGTGAGCCCAAAATTTCTGCAACAAAATTTGCCAAGTGTGAATGCACCCTTACATGCTCTGTTGAACTCTCTATGCATGAATCGCACAGCTGTGAGAATACCTCCATATATACGGCATCCAATGGAGCATGCAAAGTATGAAATCTGTGTTATACGGAAGTACAGTAGAGGCCTCATGCCCCTCTATGGCAAAAACGGAGCTACAATATTGACGTGTTCAAGAGTTCTTTATCTGTGTTGGGTCTCTTTCACAAGGGTGTATACTGCTTCAGTGTATCCGCAGCAAAACCACAGGTCATCCAGAACAGAAGCAGCTGTTGAAAATCCACAGCAAGCTCTGATTTTCGTCTGGATGAGATTTGTTCACATCTTTTCCACATGGCTGAAACCGTAATACTCTGCAGTATTTCCGCATGGAAAACCTGCAGCATTTTTGTCCCATGTGAATCCTGCGTAATGCCAGGGTCACACACACCGATTTGATGCAGTTTTTATGGTTCAGTTTTTGAGCTAAACACAGAAGTGGATACAAAGGAAAGGAGATGCATCATTCTTTACATTACTTTCCTTCCTTTTGGTTCCACTTCGGGCTTTGGCTCAAACAAAAACAAAACCTATACGAGCTATAAAATGGTGATATCAGTGCATCTGAACCGGTAATATTGGCACCCTGCCCTACATCAGCAAGAGCTTAGACTTTCTTTACAACAGGTCATCAGGTTGCAAGTCCATAGTGATGGAGAAGGGGGACTCCTTTTAATATGTGGCAAGAAGTCAATCTTATGAGGGTTATTAGCGGGGTAAGCCCTACCACGCCTTTACATTTAGTACAGACCTACCCACAGCAGGGGAAAGTACTGCTTTTTCAGACACCAAAGGGGTCCACACGTAGCGGAATTAATGCGTATTTTCCATCCGGAAATGGACGGAAAATATGCAGCGGAATACAGTAGTAGCAAAGTGGGGGAGATTTAACAAATGTCATCCACACGCTGTGTAAATATTTAAAGCAGGAATTGACCTGCGGTGCATATTTTTCGGACCGCAGCATGTTAATTCCTGCTGCGGAAATTTGACAGAATTGCTGCGTTTTTCAGATGAGATGTCACCATCTCCCAACACTGAAAAACACAGCAAAATACGCACCATTTTCTGCAGTCAAAACCATAGGAAATGGTGCGTTTTTGCCGCAGCGGAAAGTTTGCTACTTTCTACGGAATTGCTGCAGAAATTTTCTGCAGCAATTCTATTACGTGTGGACAAGCCCAAACTGTTTCAGGTCTGCAGCGGAGAGCTTTGTAATTTCTTAACAAAACAAAAAGGAGTCTGTTGAAAAGAATAACATTTTGACAGCTACTCAGAGCTACTGATGGGTGAAGGTGTGGGCAGAGCTGTAGTTTCTGGGCCGCTCACTATGCATAAGAAGGAAATCAGCTTTGACTCATTCACGGATACTTATGCCAAGTAGCTTCTTGATAAGCTCAACCCAGCTTGGGAAACGTCTTAAACAAATGTCAGTGACACACTGGATTGTGGCGAGAAGCAGAACGCTTGTCTGTAAACTAGGTTATATCCTGACAAGTAAAACATCAACCTAAAACCGTTATTAAAGAGCATTATTTCAGCATCTCACTAAGGGTATGTGAACACACACTAATTACGTCCGTAATTGACGGACGTATTTCGGCCGCAAGTGCCGGACCGAACACAGTGCAGGGAGCCGGGCTCCTAGCATCATAGTTATGTACGACGCTAGGAGTCCCTGCCTCTCCGTGGAACTACTGTCCCGTACTGAAAACATGATTACAGTACGGGACAGTTGTCCTGCAGCGAGGCAGGGACTCCTAGCGTCGTACATAACTATGATGCTAGGAGCCCGGCTCCCTGCACTGTGTTCGGTCCGGGACTTGCGGCCGAAATACGTCCGTCAATTACGGACGTAATTAGTGTGTGTGCACATACCCTTAGTGAGATGCTGAAATAATGCTCTTTAATAACGGTTTTAGGTTGATGTTTTACTTGTCAGGATATAACCTAATCATTAACTCTAAAATCAGAGTTTAGTAAAAGGCACTTGCATTCTTCTGTAGATTCTCTAGCATACTTTCATTAGAGGAATCTTTCTGCTGCAATCAGGAGCGATCTAAACACAAAAAAATTGCGCCATAGTGACTTCTCAATTCTAGGTAAACCATCAAGTCCATCAGCAAACAGACTGTTATTTCCTTCAATTTAATCCATAATCTGCCTATAGTACACATGCCATAGAAATGTAAGATGCCCATACACAGATGAATGTAGGCAGCCAACCTCTCCCCCGACGGCAGATGTCTGGGTAAACGAGCATTGGGCCGAGCGTGAATGTTTGGTCGGGAAGAATGGCGGTTGCCAAATGAGTGTTCAGCCGACAGCTATCTGAGGTGTATGGCTCGGGGCTTTCATCTGTGTAACCAAAACGAACAGACTTATATCATGACCAGGGCCGGCCATAGGAGTGCGCAACCTGTGCGAGTGCACAGGTCGCCACACCCTCCCAGCATGCAGGAGCACCACTGGGCTCTGCCTCTATTCTGCTCTAAGTTACACACATGGAGTAAACAAGATCTGAGAAGAGGAAGTTCCGCCCACAGTCCATTCTGCAAAAAGCCTGTCAGCATGGAGAGATGGTAAGTGGATGTGTGTCAATATATCTATGCATATATGTTCGTTCGTTCATTCGTGTGTGCGCGTGTGTGTTCATTTTATTTACTTTAATACTGAAGATACGTGATGCCCCCTATATACTATGCTGCCCATTAAGGGAAGCACGACATTGTAATATATAAAACTTTAACCAATCCATGGCAATTAATTCATGGAAATAATCTTTTAAAATTGTATCTCCATTTTGATAGTGCGCTGCATGATCGTGTGTGTGTGTGTGTGTGTGTGTGTGTGTGTGTGTGTGTGTGTGTGTGTTTTATCACTTGGTTTTATCTGTTGTGTTACATGGGACTGCAGGTAAGAGCCTGTTCACTTCAGCGGTTGCCCTTCCGTTGAGGGGTTCCGTCGGAGGTTTAGAGAGTTTTCGTCACCATTGAAATCAATGGTGATGGAAATGGAAGCTAAGGTTTCAGTTTGCCTTTCCGTTGAGGGGTTAACCTGACGGAAACCTCCGACAGAACTCCTCAACGGAAGGGCAACGCTGACGTGAACACAGCCTCACACTACTACAGTATCTGTACTCGGAGGGTTATCACTGTTATCGGCAGGTAACATCTACTGCATTATCTGTACTGTGTATATATGTGCCTGTGTGGGTATATATATATATTTACCTTTTATGTATGTATATATTCCAGAATGTATGTATGTGTGTGTGTATGTATATATATATATATATATAGATATTTCCCTGTTTGTCTAAGTATCTGCCTCTATGTATGTACAGTATTTATGTTCCAGTATGTGCCTGTCTATATTTGTGGTTAATTTTTGGTTAGTGGAGGTCAGCAATAGTCTCCTGCACAGGTCGCCATCCAACCCGAGGCCGGCCCTGATCATGACAAATCCCTTGCCTGCATGTCGAATTGTATCTCAGGTTGTGGTAGACCGAGAAATGTCCTTGTTTTTTTGGTCGTGTGTACACTTGGCAGTCCTGTATTTTAGCGCATCAGCCAGATGCTATAGGTTAGTGAAGAGAACTTGTCAAAATCCTTTTTGCACACTATTCCAGAGCATTGATTTTTGACACAGTTTTGTGATTTATTTTTTTGGGTGTGGTAGTGGTGCAACTTTGTACCAAAGCCCTCCACACAAACGTGAATTGTATCTCTAACTGACTAAGGGCTTATTCAGACGAACGTGATATACGTCCGTGCAACGCGCGTGATTTTCACGCGCCTCGCACGCACCTATGTTAGTCAATGGGGCCGTTCAGACAGTCCGTGATTTTTACGCAGCGTGTATCCGCTGCGTAAAACTCACGACATGTCCTATATTTGTGCGTTTTTCACGCATCACGCACCCATTGAAGTCAATGGGTGCGTGAAAATCACGCGCAGCACACGGAAGAACTTCTGTGTGACTAGCGTGATTTGCGCAACAGCAGTAAAAACTATGAATGAAAACAGAAAAGCACCACGTGCTTTTCTGTTTACAAACATCCAAAAGTATCATAATGATGGCGGCTGCGCGAAAATCACGCAGCAACGCATCATACGCAGCGGACACACAGAGCGGTTATGTACCGTTTGCGCGCGCAAAACGCCGCCTTTTTTGAGTGCGCAAAACGCACACGCTCGTGTGAATCCTGCCTAAGGGTGTTGAGACAATGTTTGAGAAAGGGGCATACATGCCAAAATATAAGCAAGAAAACAAATACAATTCTCATTAAAATTTGCATCCTGGCACATCGAATACACTGCATGGATTTTCCTTGCGCAATAGTCATGTAAGCACTATGATGGCAGCGTGTACCAACTAATCTAGCCAAGAAAAACGTTACGGCAGGTCCAACAATTGTTCTGATCAATGTAACAGATTCCTAATAATCCAAACAGACTATTTTAGTGCCACAGACATAACTATTGTTAGCAATCTGGGAGTACTCTATCCCAATCATATACAGTATATTGAGTGGTGGCATGTGTCTTAGAGCTAAAAATGTATAACGTATTCATATGTAGATTTATTTTTTTTACATTAGGAATGTGACAGTAACAGGATGTTCCCGTGTAATAAATCACTGTGCTCATTTGAACAGCAGAGCTGACATAATCCACCAGGGACCCAAAACACATCAGAGCCCCTGACGTTTCTTATCCTGTTTGTTGTGAAAGGACTGCGCTGAGGGGAGAAACGATACCTCGTACAAGTGTGATCTCTGCAATGCTTTATGCCAGCACAAGTGATTTGCAGCAACCGCCGATAAATGATATGAAAATGAGCAGGGGAAAGGAAGCCTGGAGTGAAACATACACAAGGGAAGAGAGAAGGAATATGATTTACATGATAATGAGAAACACAAACTTGGAGTGTGGAACTGTGAACAGGACCTGCAAGATCCAAGAAAAGAAATAAAACATTTATTCTCACGTGACTGCTATTGCTGAAACCATAAGGGCTTGTCCACACGTAACGCAATTTCTGCAGCATTTCCGCAGTACAACTAGCAGAAATTCTGCTGCGGAAAAAAACGCACCATTTCCAGCAGTAAATGGTGCGTATTTTGCTGCGTTTTCCTCAATGTTGGGAGATGGTGACCTCTCCTCTGAAAAACAAAGCAATTCAGTCCACTTTCCGCAGCAGGAATTGACGTGCCATTTTTCAACTGTACTAACTATACAAAAAATACGCACCGCAGGTGAATTGCTGCTCTCAAATTTGCTGCAGTGTGTGGATGATATATGTTAAATCTCACCCACTTTGCGGGTACTATATTCCATCTGCAATTCCGAACGGAAAATCTGCAGCAATTCCGTTACGTGTGGACAAGCCTTAGTGTTCCCGTGTACGATGCTCCGTTCTGTGCCGTATGTTGGAGATATGCTTAGCGAGGACAGTACCGCCGTAATGCAGCGTTCAATTGAGCATGCCACATTTTCTGTCAGATTCTATTGGAACTTCTGTATGAAATTGGAGGCATGCGGAAGTGCAGTAAGGGCCCCATGCATCTACAAGTGAATGTTCACACAGATTTTTGCAGGCAGAAAAATCTGCCTCAAAATTCCTTCCGACATTTTGAGGCAGATTTTGCCCTGCCTGCACTTTCTTTGCTTTGTTTTTTGTGGCTTTTTTCGGCCGTGGTCATCGAGTGCCTAAGGCCAAAAAAACCTACAGAAAAAATGCTTTCTCTGCCTCCCATTGATTTCAATGGGAGCTCAGAGATGGATCTGTGGGAAGAAGAAGCATGTCGCTTTTTTTCCCGTTCACGGGGAAAAAAACACCTCCGCCTCCCATTGAAATCAATGGGAGGTGATTTCGGACGTTTTGTGGTGCAGTTTGCTACATTGTTTCCGCGTCAAAAACAGCACCAAAATACTCTGTGTGAACTAGCCCTTACGGTTCCGTACAAAACAGAGGCCGTGTGAATGAGGCATAAAAAGCTGTGATCTAATCACCATGCATTTTATATCAATATTAGCAACGATAATGGATGGTTGACCAGTTCATGCAGCTTTATTTGGATGCCACTCCCCCTCAACTTCTTTCCCAACACTTCCTTCCCCCCTCGCCATGTTTGCTTTCTCTACCAATCACTGAGACATTTTTTTAATTTAACTCGAGCATAAAACTATTTGTGCACTTCGCAAGCAATATAGTTACCATAAAAATAAATGAAAAGAAAATAAATTGAAGAGGTCACACACAGCCCCCTTGTAGATGGCGCCACACACAGCCCCCTTGTAGATGGCTCCACACACAGCCCCCTTGTAGATGGCGCCACACACAGCCCCCTTGTAGATGGCTCCACACACAGCCCCCTTGTAGATGGCTCCACACACAGCCCCCTTGTAGATGGCTCCACACACAGCCCCCTTGTAGATGGCTCCACACACAGCCCCCTTGTAGATGGCTCCACACACAGCCCCCTTGTAGATGGCTCCACACACAGCCCCCTTGTAGATGGCTCCACACACAGCCCCCTTGTAGATGGCGCCACACACAGCCCCCTTGTAGATGGCTCCACACACAGCCTCCTTGTAGATGGCGCCACAATCCCCCCCCTTGTAGATGGCGCAGATGGCGCCACACAACCCCCCCCTTGTGGATGGCGCCAGACAGCCCCCCCCTGTAGATAGCGCCACATACTAGCATTTCTTAAAATATTTGTTAGCATTTTTTTCAGCCATTTTTCATTTAGTGTACAGAGACGCCACTGACCGCAAAAATGCAACAAAAAATGCAGTGTATAGAATGCTTTCTATATTTTACTAGACTTTAGACTAGACTTTTTATAGACTTTAAATATAAACATCTGGATACCTAAAAATACGCCGCCGCAAAAATACCATAAACGAATAGAAAAAGGCAGAAAAACCGCTGTGTTTGAAATCAGCCTAAGGCCTAGTTCACACAGCATTTTGTATACAGAAAAAACGACCTCAAAATTCCTTCAGGCAGATTTTGAACTGCCAGCGTTGTTTTAAAGCTTTTTTTTTTTTTACACTTTATCCGCGTATTTCAGGTTTTTTTCTTGCGGCCTTTAAATCTAATGCAAGAACCGTGAACAAAAATCAACGCCAAAAACGGTCATAAAAGAGTGCCGTGGGTATTCTCGGCCAAAAGCCACTCGAGATAAAAACAAAACAGGCCTCTGCCTCCCATTGAAGTCAATGGGTGGGGGGGGGGGGGGGTGCAATTCAGGCCAATTTTTGTTGCGGATTACGCATCAGAATCAGCAAGAAAAAAACCCTGTTAACTGAACCTAAGGGCTTGTCCACACGTAACGGAATTGCTGAGTATTTTCTGTCCAGAATTGTGCACGGAAAATATGACGCAGAATACAGTAGCAATAAAGTAGGTGAGATATAACAAGTCTCATCCGCGCTGCATAAAATTTCCGACCAGAAATTGTCCTGCGATTTTCTGCAATAAAAAAACCGCAGGAAATGGTGCGGTTTTTCGCAGCGGAAATCCTGCTAGTTTCTGCGGAAGCACTGCAGAAATTTTCTGCAGCAATTCCGTTACGTGTGGAAAAGCCCTTATTCTGTTTCTCTGTGTAGGTTCAACTCCTGGTTTTGGCTTAAAAATACTGAAGTAAAATACCGATCAAATACTGGCATGTGAAAGTGGCCTTCACCCAAGACACCAGAAAGTCGAGCCTAATCAACTTCACTAGACCTCAAGCCGCACACCTTGGCACATTTGGACGTACATGTACGCCGAATTGTACCAGCTGGCGGCTCAGTATAATGGCTAAAAAAGTATAATGACTTTGGCATATTTTGCTTGAGTATTTGGAAGCCAAAACCAGGAATGGGTCCAAAACATGGAAGTACAAATTTTTCCATTATACTCTTTACCCGTTTTCACTCCTGGTTTTGGTTTACAAATGCTGCTGTAAAATACTGACCAAAGTACCGTATTTTTCGGAACGCACCTGACTAGAAGGCCTCATGCCCACTTCAGTGTTTTCTTCAGGGTGCTAGCCCTTTTTCTGACGACTAGCACCCTGACCCATTCATTTCAATGGGGCCATGCACACTTCCGTTTTTTTGACGGTTCCGTGAAGCCCATGCAAGTCAATGGGGCCGTCAAAAAAAACTGAAGGCACACGGAAGGCATCCGTGTGCCGTCCGTGTGTGACGGAGCCGTTGCCTAGCAACGGCCGGGCGGGCAGAATTACACTACAGAAATATTACACTAATCGGCAGCCACTTGTCTCTATCGATCACTGATAAGAGAAAAGAGGCTGCTGATTAAAAATAAAATAAAAATCAGTTCATACGTACCCGGTTGTTGTCTTGGTGACGAGTCCCTGTTCTTCCTCCAGTCCGACCTTCTTTTGTGACGCGGCAGCCTGTGATTGGCTGCAGAGGCCGCTGCTGCCTGTGATTGGCTGCAGAGGCCGCTGCAGCCTGTGATCGGCTGCAGAGGCGGTCACGTGGAAATGAAGCGTCATCCCTGGAGGCTGGCCTTCTGATGTCATCCTGGCGTGCGTGACCGCCACTACAGCCTGTGATTGGCTGCAGTTGTGACATGGATGAAAGGTCATCGCTGGAGGCCGGACAGGAGGAAAGTAAATATGAACTTTTTTTTTTATTATTGAATTAAAATTTTATTTTCCGAGCGCCGAGAATGGTACTGTCCAGGGTGCTGAAAGAGTAACCGCCGGTCAGTGCAGCCCATTAACTCTTTCAGCTCCCTGGACAATACCATGCTCGGCACTCGGAAACACGGAGTGCACACGACCGCTAAAACGGGCACACGGATCCGTCAAAAACAGTGTCGGAAGTGTGCACGAGGCCTAAGACGCACCCAGGTTTTAGACAACCGAAAATAGGGGAAGAAAAAAATTAATCTTTTACTACTTTTACAAAGAAAAACCAATTGGTTAAAAAAAAAAAATTTGTTCTGTTTCACCACATACTGTAAGCCATAACCTTTATATTTTTCCATCGTTTGATCAGTGTGAGGGCTTATTTTTTGCGGGACAAGCTGTAGTTTTTATTAGCACCCTTTTTTGGTACATACGATTTATCACTTATTTCATTCTTTTTAGGCCTTATTCACACGAACGTGTCAGTTTTGCGCGTGTAAAAAAGGCAGCGTTTTCTTGCGTTGCAGTTCCGTGTGACATCCGTGTACAGTGGGCGTCTGCGTTTTTTACGCACGTATTTGTTTTTCCCCTCATCATTTCTTTACCAACTGTTGCGTGAAAAATGCATGGCAAACATATGTGCGTCAGTGTGCTGTCCGTGATTTTCACGCACCCATTGACTTTGATGACTGCGTGATGCGCAAAAAATGCACAAAGTATAGGACAAGCAGTAAGTTTCACACAGCGGACACATGCTGCGTGAAAAACACAATGTCTGAATGACCCCATTGAATTGCATAGGTCCATGTGACGTCCGTTGTTTTAACTCGCGGAACACGGACGTGAAATACACTTGAGTGAATTAGGCCTTAGTGCTATGGTGACCAAAAAACTGATTCTGGGGTCTTACTATCATTAGAACGCTGGTACAATACACTGCAATACATGGATGAGTTACGGAAACAGCATAGCTCAGCGAGCATGGACAGTGGTGTCAGGAGCAGAGCAGGGCAGAGTCCCAGGCAGAGCGCTAGTACCGCTCTGCCCAGTACTTTGGCTCCGGGGTTGCCCCTGACATCACTAGCCGTATATGGACAGTGATGTCAAGGGCTTTCCCAGAGCTGGAGTACCGGAGCAGAGCCTTTACTAGTTCCCCCACAAAGGGGCCTACTAAGTCTGTGTCGCCCAAGGGCCCACATAAGCCTGGAGCCGGCCCTGCCTGCAGTGTATGGAGCGGGCTCAGCGTGTGAGCCTGCTCCACTCCAAACATCATCCCCTCCCTGCTCCATGATGTGCCGGCATATCATGGGTCAGGAAGGGGTTAAGTAAGAAGCGGTCAAGGGGCCCGGCGCTGCCGGATCCATTGACTGCCGACTATAAGACGCAGGGACATTTTAGCAAGATTTATTCTTGCTAAAAACTGCGTCTTATAGTCCGAAAAATACGGTACTTGCCATCTGAAAGAGACCTAATTGAAAGATTTGCACCTCTTGCACCACGTTTTGGACACATTCCTAGTTTTGGAGTTTCGCTCCTGAGGTAACAGTCGGCATCAGCGAAAGCCCAGATGCCAACCATTTAAACCCCTTAGATGCCACTGGGGAAGAGCCTACGTTACTCCGATTGCTCGTCCCCATACATTATCATCAGGTTGGCAGCGCGTCTTCCTTTTTAGACAGCGAGATGTGCTGCCGACAAGGATAATATTTACACAGGGCAATTATCGCGAACGAGCGTTATATGAATGCTCGTCTGCATGATATTCGCCCAGTGTAAAACCCCCTTTAGTCTGTGTACACTCTAGGTGATAGTGTGACATCCTGCCGCTATACGTTTTTACATGTAAAAAATATGCAGTGACCAGATGTTACATAGACTGCAGACAGACTTCTATAGCCCAGCTTGTAGTGGCTGCATGCGCAGAGCCGATGTGATGCCAGGTGACAATCCTACAGCATGATATCAGTGGTTTTGTCTGCTCCAGTTTTGCTTGCATCTGTTGCTTCATGTGCCAAAGGAGCCATTGCAATGTAATTTTAATCACAAACAGAGCATGTCCTGTACGCAGTGCAATGGAAAACATTATTGTTTTCCATGAGGCAAAAAGGCAAGAACATTCCGAGTGTAATGGGACAGAGTAAAGAGTAATGTAATCCAGGTGAGGAGGAGTGAGGTTCTGATTCCATTCAAGATAACAGCTCTGCAGAAAACCACACGGAGCTCACAGGTCTGAGAAAACGATCCTGGTTAGGCATGTGAAATACTGAGGACGACCGTGAGCTCCTGCACTACTCAGTGGAACGAAGAGCTCGAGCTCTCAGGCAGCCTGTTTTATATTCAAACACCAGGATTGTACTCAGACAATCCAGAAAATCTACTCGCACTAACCGTGCAATTATTTCTATATTTAAACAGGAGAATTGATCAACCTTTATTCATATACATTAAAAGAATTATAACTAAACCCCATCAAGGACATACTAAAGTGAATTAAATCATTTATCCATGGATGTAATTCCCTTATTTTTGAAAATATGAATATTATATTTTGAGTCTGCTAAACAGCAGGTATAGCTTATAGAGGAGAGAGGAGAAAGTGTTTACATATGTTTGTTTGTGGAATTGAAAAAAGTTAGTAATCCAGTTGGGAGGAATAACCGTCAATTTTAATAACGAGAGGTAGTCATATAGTATATAATCTAGATATATAGGTCATCAGTATAAAAAACAAACCCCCAAACTGGACAACCCCTTTAAGGCAAGCAGTGTCTGTGACAGTTTGGGTGCAGTCACACGTTGCGTACTTGCTTTGTAGTTCCGCAGAGTAAACATACGTTGCGGAAAACTTTACATGTATGCCTATGGGGAAAATATTCTGCAACGCAAGAATTCAGGAAATCTGCCAGAATTTTTTTTCCCATATGTATACATAGTCGTTTTCTGCAGCCGTATACTTCCGCTACAGAAAGACAAAGCAAGTAGTGTGACTGCGCCCTTACTTAGTCTAATGTGTGGATGGGAGTGCTGCATATCAGACATACAGAGAAGCCCACCCGCAGAAGGTAAGTACAGGAAAGGATTATGCCAGATGGGTGACAACGTGCTGACATGGAGGGCATTGTGGCTGTCATGGGGGCATAGTGGCTGCTGCTGCAGGGGGAAATGTCTGGCTGGCCAAGGCTTTCCACGGCAAAATCAGCTGTGGTGGCTCCAATATCAAAAGGACTTGTCTGTGCGGAGACAACCCCTTTAGGGTATGTTTACACGGCAACGCAAAATAAGTCTGAAATTACGGTGCTGTTTTCAGGAGAAAACAACTCCAGAATTTCAGATGTTTTTACAAGTGCACGTGTTTTTCGCAGCGTCTTTTACGGACGTAATTGGAGCTGGTTTTCATTGGAGTCAATGAAAAACGGCTCCAATTACGTCCCAAGAAGTGTCCTGCACTTCTTTGACGCGGCCGTAATTTTACGCGCCGTCTTTTGACCGTGACGCGTAAAATGACAGCTTGTCTGCACAGAGCATCGTAAGACCCATTGCAAGCAATGGGCAGATGTTTGCCGACGTATTGGAGCCGTCTTTTCAGGCGTAATTCGAGGCGTAAAACGCCTCTATTACGCCTGAAAATTGGTCGTGTGCACATACCCTTAAAGTTATTCCCTATGGCAACAAGGGTACACGTCTCAAACAAAATGTTCTGCTGTGCTAGGCACCAATTGTTAAAGAAGATTAATATGTTATTACAGTCTTTCCATGTAAAATATAATCTATTCTAACCTTTTGGCCAGTCCATAACCAAGAGATCACATATTTGCCTTCATATTCCAAGCGAATAGGTGATTATACTACTCTTTGTCCCACTAGCATGCATTTTTAAGGGTCTCGAGAGAGAGGATCACTTGCTCAAATGTCACAGAGCCAGTGAGGCGAAAGAAAAGACGGTGTATCATTACTGGAAATAAAAAGCTTTCTATGTAAGACAGCCCCAGATAAAGTTGCCAGGTTTGCACGATTAAGATCTATTTCTGCAGCAAACTGTGTAAAGGCAAGAATATTTTCATAGCTATTACAGCGAACCGGTCAGGTGATGTCTGCTCTCCTAAGAGCAGCATATGATATTGGGAGAGAAGCGGAGCTCTGTGGTATTTAGGTTTATATGATTTTAAGCAGGATTTCTGAGTAAAAAGTAGAGAAAATCTTGATGGGACTCCTAGGAGAGACAGTGAGAGTCCTGCTTACCCAGCCCACTTAGAATGATTAAGAGTTTCCGCAACGGGATTCTGTGCGGAAATGACACAGCACTTACAGTAGCAGCGAAGTGGATAAGATTTAGATAAGCTCATGCCCACGCTGCGGAAAAACACAGCGTAAATATTAATAAATTGACCTGCAGTGCGGAATTTAATTCCGCAGCATGTAAATTTACGCTAAATTTTAGTTGACTTTCTGTTGCAGGTTTTCCTCATGGCTTTCGGTTGCGGGATTTGCATCCCCGTTGAATTCAAAGTATTGCAACGCGTTCGCAGTCGGTAAAAATGCAACTACGGAAACACCCCCACCCCAAAAAAAAAAAAAAATCATACTTACTCAGAACGCTCAGCAGTCCGGCCTCCTGGGATGACATTTCATCCCATGTGACCACTGCAGCCAATCACAGGATGAAGTGTCCCATGGCCTGCAACGTCATTGTAGGAGGTCGGACTATGCGCAGAGAAGGCCGAGGGGGTAAGTATGAACAGTTTTCTTCCACAGTGGAAATTCTGTTAGAAAAACCGCACCACCATGTGGTGTGATTTTTCGGACAGAATGTACTGCGGGCTACAGGTCGCACATGCTAAATGATTTTTACGCAGCGTATCCGACCCGTGGTATCCCGGCCTAATATAGGGAAAGCTGTCAGTTTGTGTGGGTGGGGTAAGCAGGACTCACTACCAGGATTTTCTCTGCTTTTTGCTCATAAATTTTGCCTAATATCATATAACCCTATATAATCAGAGCTCAGCTTCTCTCCCTCTTGCATATGCTTCTCTCAGATAGGGCAGCAAAATGACCTGACAGTGGTCTGAATTAGAGGGCAAAAGAAACATACCTGTTGAAATAAAAGGTTTGCAATGCTTTATCCAAATAATAAAGCTTGCATGGGTTAATGAATACCCCTATTCTCTTAGTCTACACAGTATTTCAATTGTAAAACGGCAGTTTATGCTCCAGAGCTGCTGTTCTGTCTGTAACTGAGGATATGAACTTGCAAGTAGTCAGCCATGCTGAAGTTATTGAGGTTTCTGGTCACCCACCTGTATGCGCATACACTTCTCTGCTTCCCCTCCCACATTTAGTGAAATGTGTATGTTACAACTATAGGCATATCCCTGTGATTAGGGTTGTCACGATACCAGAATTTGGACTTCGATACCGATACTTCGTTTAGTATTGCGATTTTCGATACCAAAACGATAAACTTTCCCAACAGTAATAAAAAAAAACAGTTTTTCCATTTGCTGATGAGGCACGTGGTGTGATGAATTTTGAATGTGCCTCACACTAATAATTAACCCCATCATGTTTCTCAGTAATAATGGGTTAATGTGTAAGGTACATGATGGGGTTAATTACTATTAATGAGAGGCACATGGAGGTTAAATTCATCACACCTTGTGCCTCACATTAATAAGTGAAAGTAGTTATTTCTTTTTACAGCGTACACATCATAAATGACGCAAAAAATTAGTTGTGCAGGTTACTATGGCCGCGCCAATAATGAATGTGTATATTTTATGTATTGACTTATTTTAATGTTTATTGTAAAAAATTTGTATGTGTATTTTTTTTTATTTAAAGGGGTTGTCCGGGAATAAATCTTATTTTAATTTTAACTTAGTCATATTTAAAAACATTTCTAATATAGTGTCTACATACCTGTGCCAGCGTTCTCCTGTTCTGATCTGCCATCACGTGACCGCACAAGGGTTAATTTTTAGTTTCCTGTGAGGTACCTGTCTTTGCTCAGCAAGCACTTCCGGCTAAGAAAGGCACGGCGGCGTCATCAACTACATTTACAGGCAGTGGGCCGTGCGGATGTTTCATGAGCTCTTCAGAGCTCCGCCTCCTCTGGTCCCGCCGCCTGTAGATGTAGTTGATTACGCGCCATATCTTTACACAGCAGGAAGTGCTGGCTGAGCAAAGACACGGAGCGTCATCAATCTTAGTACACGCTCCCTCCTATCTCGTCGTCCACGCCTCCTCAGCACTCTTCAAACTCGTAGTTCCCGCACTGCCTGGCTGTCTGGTCTCTTCCCTAACACACCCCCTCCTCCTTTTATCTTGTCCTCCATGCTCCCTCCTCCTCCTCTATTGTCCTCCTATCACTAATGGCCCTTTTTTTTTTATCTATTAGGCTCGGTTCACACGACCTATTTTCAGACGTAAACGAGGCGTATTATGTCTCGTTTTACGTCTGAAAATAATGCTACAATACGTCGGCAAACATCTGCCCATTCATTTGAATGGGTTTGCCGACGTACTGTGCAGACGACCTGTCATTTATGTGTCGTCGTTTGACAGCTGTCAAACGACGACGCGTAAAAATACAGCCTCGTCAAAAGAAGTGCAGGACACTTCTTTGGACGTTTTTGGAGCCGTTTTCTCATAGACTCCAATGAAAACAGCTCCAAAAACGGACGTAAAAAACGGCGCGAAAAACGCTGCGAAAAAAGCGTCTGAAAATCAGGGGCTGTTTTCCCTTGAAAACAGCTCTGTATTTTCAGACGTTTTTGGTCACTACGTGTGCACATACCCTTAGCCTAATTACGGTCGGGAACACATCTTGTGAACATAGAGGGGTGTAGCAGTATGCAAATAGCTGAGAAGCTTTGGAGGAAGGGGGGATGGAAGCTGTCTCCTCAGATGCAGCAGGGGGTCATGGGTATGGTGGGTTACAAGACAGGAAACAGCCAGGACCAGAAGCAAAGGATGTAAACAGACAGCAAGGGATGTAAACAAACAGAAACAGCAGCAGTGACGATGGAGATCAAACAGAAACTGGTTAAAAGTTTAATAGGGGGTATTAGGGAAGGCAAACCAAGGCTGGGGGACACTTTTTATAAAAAAATAAATTCCTGGACAATACTTTTTTATTTTTAAACTTTAAAGTACTGGCATATATTTATATGCCAGTACATTAGCCTGTGTATTGATAGTACAGAGGCAGTTGTTAGGACAGACCTAAGTATGGTACGACAGCCCTGGGGTCCTTCAATGGACCATATATGGTATGTCCCTCAAATCGCGTCACAGGGAAGCATCAAAGGGATTCCCTGTGATGCTATCCAAGGGGCATCCCCCTTCTCATTGACCCTGTGAATGCTGTGGTCCGCTTTGATCACAGCATACAGGGGAATAGCGGCGGAGATGAGAGGTTTCCCTCATCTCCACTGTTAGAGCAGGGCTGCGGCAATGTAATACAGCAATTACCCCGTTCCTGACAACAAGTACGCGCACGGCCAGCGTGAGGTGATGCGGCCGGCGTTGCATTGAGTGGCAGGCACTGAAGACAGAACATAAGGGTGTTTTGCAGTGTCCTCATGCTGACCCCACGCACATACTTGTCAGGACTCAGGAGCGGGGCAATGGCTGTATCACACAGCTGCAGCCCCGCTCTCATACATTTGTGTGTTACAATGCTAAGCTGTGCGGCCGCACAGCTTAGCATCGACATACATGAAATAACGGTATCGAACCGTTTGGGGGTGCACGGCATCGAAACCGTATCGAAGTTTCGATGCATCGTGCATCCCTACCTGTGATGACTGAAAGAAGCAAGCTCCAAAAATTTGTTTTTTTGTTTGTTTTTTTTACGTTAAAAATATAGGAGGTGGTTTCTCAAAACTGGTGCAATGAAGAAGTCTTTCTTGTTAGAAAGAAAATAAGTGGAGTTTGATCCTGCACATTTTTATTCACCTAGTATTTGACAGAATAATAATAATAATAATAATAATAATAATAATAAATAATAAAAAAAAAGAACCTTGAACCCAAACAGCTGTTTAATGGAGCTATGGTTCTTTACTTCACCAACCTTTTTGGAAGTGGCTCTGCACAGGGAGGTGGTGTAAAGGTCTGTGTTATGCTATATGCTTTCTTGTTTAATTATCAACCCCCAAACAAACCATAAAAGAAGAGCGATTATGTGTTCAGCGAGTCTTGAAAGCTTACAACATTTGGTATTCTGTAGGCTGCTATTAAATGTATCACTTTTAAATCACTTACATTGTTTTTCTCATTATTAGTGCTTCTCATAGACACAGTATGTGATGGGCAAATGATGGGGAGAATAAAGGCTTTATTTACACCAACATGTCATGCGCGCTGCACCCTTTGCTTTGATTAATAGCGCTATAAGTATCACTTTATTCCATTTGACGTACTCATTTCTAGATGTAACAAGCAATGACGATGACACAGAAGAGGAAACCTGCTGCTTTCATCTATTAGTTTTATACACAAAGTGAGCTTTTGTGTTTGACTTTTCTCGTTTGAGGTGTTAAGCCACTGATCTGTGTGGTAGGATTACAGATTGGAGAAGAGCCATGTGAATGACCTCGAGTGAACTCTGCCCAGTCCTCTTGCGGATCACAGACTTTCCCTTGCATTGGAAGATGTAATTGAACCGTTGGTGTTTTGATTGGCACCAGAGACATCCATACAAAAACGTGCTCCTCTAATGATAAACAATCCCAACTGGCTTTTATTTCATCAGCAGAACGTTGTTAGAAAGGGCACCGGCAAATCAGGAATTTATCCTAATTTATCCTAAAACAAACTAGAAACCTCTAGTACTTTTTCTTTTTTCCCCCAAGAATAAAGGATGCGTTTTAAGGTTTTATTGGTTGTAACATGACAAATGTTCAAAGGGAATGTAGGAAATGTGTCTCTGAAACTGGTGACAGGGTGTACAAGTAGAAAAGAGAAATTGAGAGACCTCAGTAGTTTAGACCTTTTAATCGCTTAACTGAAATAATCATGAGAAAGAGCAAGCTTTCGAGACTGGGTTAACAGATCAGTTGTGCCCGGACATTTTGTTCAGTAGGGAGACGGCCACCTAGCAACAGCTATAGGGTGCTGGCGACTGCCTGCCTTTGCCGTTGGGAAAAACGCAATCTCATAGAACCACCAGAGGTGATCTCGCAGGGAAATCTTGCAAGAGTGAGGATTTACCTCAGATTTTTTTCTTGGCAGCAATGAATACTAATGCAAGCACTATGGCTGCGTCGATGTCTGTGGGAACATACCCACAGAAAACGTAGGGGACCCCCAAAAGTCGTAGGGAAATATACGCCTTAACGTCTTCCTTGGCTGATGATTATATATTTAAGAAAGAAACCGAGCTGCGGTGGACAGAATAGCATTCCCCACAGTCTGAGGAGAGGTCTGCTCACAATACCGTTACACCTCGTTTGAGGTATCATAAAAGGGCACAGACAGGGGTATTTGACAAAATAAATGTGATCCCCTGGCCCAGAAAAAATGGCTTGATTGAGCAAAACGCCACAATTCTGCAGACCCCACATGGAGGCGTTTGCCTCACATAGTATATTTATCCATTGTTCCCAAGCACCTCAGTCCGAGGTAGAATGCGACTCAGAATCTGTCACACGCGTTGCCGCATCCCCTGAAAGGAAAATGGAGTGAGCTGAAGTTGCTTAGGTTTGGTCTAGCAGGAAGAACCCTTCCATTCAATTTTTTTCTGGACAATCTCTAAATCCTCATTAGTGAGAGAGTTTGCTCGACTCGCTGTGTGTTCCACTTTGGTTAAAGAGGATGACTTAATCCTTAGAAATTTTATAGGGCCACCCAACATTCAAACTGCTATCCATCAGTGGGACGGTGGTTCCCAATGATGTTAGTTAGTAGAACTGTCCAGATAACTGGAAAATACCAGAATTCTATAAAAAAAAATATCAGAAGCGCCCACTGGCTCACATTGGCAGGGATGGCGGCCCTAGAACCAAAATCCTATGAATTTCCTAACCTGGAAAATAGTAATTTAATCGGCCCAGATTTTTATTAAGTGAAAGGCAGATATAGGACACAAGTACTTTGAAGAAAGAAAAAAAACAGGGCTTCCCAAAAAGCCCTTTCACTCTGTAGGTTGCCCATACAAGTGCCTAAGGCAGACCTGGGGCACGCCCATAAAATTGTTCTCAAGAGCATTCACTCCAGGAAGAGGGACCTAGATGAAACCAAGATCATCCAAGTAGTCCTCTATGCAGATGGAAAAGAATATAGACTTACGGGAACGAATCTCCACAGATCATTGGTTCATATACGTAATGAAAAACTGCCTCACACTTCCATTAAAGAGGTTTATTTTTCAGAAAAACGACTCGGACCATAGCCACCAAACAGTGTCTAGATGAGATTCTGGAAACCACCCTTGTTCAAGAGAAGAATTCCATAGCAGACAAGAAGGGGAAAGGCTGGAGAAGGCACATATTCCCAATTCAAAAACCATACAGTTTGCTACGACCAGTCTCAAGTGTAAAGGCTATAAACAGATTCTTAAAGGGAACCTGTCAACAGCATTTCACCTATTAAACCAGCAATACCTGGTGGTAGTGGGTGAAAAATAATTTCTATATAACCTATAATTGTCCTCTTAGTCGGCTCTGTAGCTTTAGTATTCAGTTTTTAGTGTTCCCACACCGTATGCTAATGAGCAGAAAAGAGTCAAATCTTTGTTTTAAAAGAGTCAGGTCTTCATTCCTCACGTCTTTCCGGGTTACCCCGCCTCCTTACTTTTGATTGACAGCTCCTCTCCTTCCCCCAGCACACTCAATCCCGCGCTTGTGCATTGATGTCCTATTTTGGGGTGTGCGCACAAAGGGACACCGGATTATTACGATAAAAGGCGCAAAATGTTTGCAGACCGTTATTTACAGTCGGAGCAGTAGTTTAGGAGAGGGGAGAACGGCAATAAATGTTTGATAGCAGCGGCCAGTGAGGGATAAGTAAAGTTCAATAGGTGAAATGCTGGTGACAGGTTCCCTTTAAGGGGTAACTAAACTTTGAGAAAAACTTTTGACATGTCATAGTGGCATGTCAGAAGTTTTGATCTGTGGGGGTCTGAGCACTTTCTAGTGAGTCCATACACCGCTCAGTCGGCTTTCCGTGGAAATCAGAAATGAAGCGGCACAGCGCTCACCAAAGCGCTGCTGCCACTCCGTTTTACATGGGTGGGGTCACAGTGCTCAGACCCCACCGATCAAAACTTCTGACATGTCACTGACTATTGGAACATCATGATATTAGGCCTTTCCAGTGCCACCTACGCTTTCACATGTACAAGGAAGGTATTCATTTCAAACCTCAAGTCGTCCGGGATTACATGCATCGTATACCTGCACAATCCTCTGGTCTTTTATACCAGTTGTGCACCGGTCTAATATCCATAGTCTAACAACATTTTTCTGACTGGCGTCACCACTGATGCCACTGGACGCAAAACGATTCCAACAGGAAATTATGGGATCAGTTTTGTCATTAGATTCCCTCCTGCGTTTCTGTACAACGCCTGAAGGGCTTTATGATGTAAGGACCAGATATGTGTGAAGGAAGGGGGTCCTTAGGTTTATTCATCAGGCATGGTTTAACAGAAAATCAGAAGAGCCACATTATTTATACACAAAAAGGACCTATTTTACCATCTGATGTTCAAGTAGGTATTAGAAACCAGGACAGACATGTGAATATGCAATGGTCAAAAGTCTGTGACCACAGCAGGGTCACCCAGCGCTGCCAGGGTTAAGTTTTTAATTCCACACCTTTTCAGTTACTCAGAGATGCACAAAGGCTTTTATGGATGATTAGAGAGAAACATATGGCCGACTGGAAAGTGAACACTGTGCCAATTTGTCAGTTTAAATCAATAAAAATAGTAACAAGTGCTTTTGTCCCCTCCTAACACTGTCCCCTCCTGTGTACATGCAAAACCGGTGTCATCTTGTATAGTCTGCCTAATTCTCAGGCTAAAATAATGACATAAGAACACTGTGACAAGTGGGGGCTAGGCTCAGATTATTGTGAGCGACTACACCATTACACGCAGGTGGTTATTTTCTTAACCAAAAGCCAATTAACAAAAATACATATGTCAAAGTAGTGATTGAAGAGCCTGACACTGGTTTATTACTGTAATGAATGTTGCTTTGTGACCGGTTTAATCTGTTGGTATTTCACAAGTGGTAGGCTCAGTAGTTAAACCACCACATACAGAATGCTAAGGTATGCCACAGGTGAACCGACTTCTCAACCAGCAGGTCTGCACACGAGATCCAGAAATAATGAACACTTTGACAAGGAGCCTTAAAGGCTATGCACACCTTTACATGCATTTGTTTTATTAAATGAATGTATTTTGTGTGTTTAAGCAAATTTCCAAATCATTTTTAACTTTTTTTCAATACAGCTTCTATGTATCTTGTATGGGGATGCAGGATGCACCGCTTAGCATTGTTACACATGAACGTATGAGAGCAGGGCTCCGGCTGTGTGATAGTCATTGCTCCGCTCCCGAGACTCGACAAGCGTGCGCGCGGACAGCATGATGAGATGCGACCAGCGCTGACGAGTGGCGGCACTGAAGACAGAACATGGCGGGCGCACTGCAAAACACATCCCCGTGTTCTGTGTTCAGTGCCTGCGCTCAATAGTGCAGCGCCGGCCGCATCCCCTCATTCTGACCGCGCGCGCACTTGTTGTCAATGGCAATGGTTGTATTACACAGCCGCAGCTCTGCTCTAATGGTGGAGATCAGAGAAACCTCTCATCTCCGCCGCTATTCCCCTGAATGCTGCGATCAAAGCTGACCGAAGCATTCAAGGGGAAAATGAGAAGGGGGATGCCCCTTGGATCGCGTCACAGATAAGGCCACAGTGCCCTCTTCAGATAATGTCACACACCCACTTGTAGATAACGCCACAGTGCCCTCTGTAGAGGCTGCCGCAGTGCCCTCTGTAGAGGCTGCCCCAGTGCCCTCTGTAGAGGCTGCCCCAGTGCCCTCTGTAGAGGCTGCCCCAGTGCCCTCTGTAGAGGCTGCCCCAGTGCCCTCTGTAGAGGCTGCCCCAGTGCCCTCTGTAGAGGCTGCCCCAGTGCCCTCTGTAGAGGCTGCCCCAGTGCCCTCTGTAGAGGCTGCCCCAGTGCCCTCTGTAGAGGCTGCCCCAGTGCCCTCTGTAGAGGCTGCCCCAGTGCCCTCTGTAGAGGCTGCCCCAGTGCCCTCTGTAGAGGCTGCCCCAGTGCCCTCTGTAGAGGCTGCCCCAGTGCCCTCTGTAGAGGCTGCCCCAGTGATGTCAGGGGCTTGCCCAGAGCTGGAGTCCCAGGCAGAGCGCTAGTAGGCTCTTCCTGGGACTCCAACTGTGCATCACTGGGACACCTGCTCTGGGGAAGCCCCTGACATCATTGTCGATGTATGGACAGCGATGTCAGAGGCTTCCCCAGAGTCCCGGAGCAGAGCCGATAATAGCGCTCTGCCCGGGACTCCGCTTTGGGGAAGACCCTGACACACTGTCCATATATGGGCAGCGATGTCAGGGAATTCCACAGAGTCCAGGAGCAGAGCCGACACCAGCGCTCTGCTCCGCTCTGGGCAAGACCCTGACACACTGTCCATATATGGGCAGCGATGTCAGGGAATTCCACAGAGTCCCGGAGCAGAGCCGACACCAGCGCTCTGCTCGGGACTCCGGCTCTGGGGAAGCCCCAGACATCGCTGTTCATATGTGGACAGCGATGTCAGGGAATTCCACAGAGTCCCGGAGCAGAGCCGACACCAGCGCTCTGCTCGGGACTCCGGCTCTGGGGAAGCACCAGACATCGCTGTTCATATGTGGACAGCGATGTCAGGGAATTCCAGAGTCTCGGAGCAGAGCCGATACTAGCGGCTCTGTGTCCCGTGGGCCGCAGATGACAGCCCCAGGGGCCGCATGCGGCCCGCGGGCCGCGTGCTTGAGACCCCTGTCCTAGACACACTATTATTATCATCATTACTGTGCGGCATCCTGCATATACACAAAAATAAGGAAAAAAATGTTTCCAATAAGTACGTTCTTCGACAGTGGAAGAAAACTAAAGTTATGTTCAAACAGCAGGAAATATAAAATCTTCATGCAGTCTGAAATTGTTCAAAGCAAGGGTTTTGTACTGTGACAGGAAGAACACTTGTAGTTCAATGAAGCTAATCTGCGGCTTTTCAGTGCGGAATCTGTGGCAATGATTAACATGGTGCAGATTTAGGCCTTGTTCACACAGTGCAGATTTTGAAAGTATTTTTTAAGCAAAAACCATTAACGGAACCTAAACTGAAAAAATATATAAAAGAAGGCCTCCTCTACTGGATCCATTCCTGGTTTTGGCTTAAAAAAATACATGCAAAATCTCTGTACTGTGTGATCCTTATTTTGCGCAGATCTTTTCCTAAGCGCTTGAATTGGGTATAAAATAACCCATTCAAACGCACAGTTGGCAGCATGTGAGCGGATTCTGTTAAGATTTAGGCGCTGAATATTTAACATGTGAACATGGCCTTGGTGTTATCAAAGCTGCAGCATAAATTTGATTTGCAATTATAGATGCTATAAGAACATTACATTTTGGTAAAAGGACAGGGATCGGAGCCAATAAAAGCACTGCAGGATCCGAACTTCAATAGAAGTTAGGTGCCAGCAGCAAATTTCTAGGTACATTGGCTGACTGGTTCTTAGGATTTGCTCAGTCTATTAAAACATCTAGGCAAAAACACAAATTGCTGCTGCTTGTAATAAAATGCAAAAAATAATGTCTAAAAACTCAGGCTGTATCCCTTCTATTTCCATGGTAATAGTAGTGTTCTGAACTTGTTCAAGGCAGAGAATAAATACCAAGCAAATGTCATACAAAAGTAACAAAATGTATTAAGGGAGATTACCGACTACACTAAATTGTAAAGATGGAAATATAGGTTTACACAGTATATTTACAACTCTAAGGCTATGTTCACACGGGGTCTTTTGCCGAGTTTTTTGACGCGGAAACCGCGTCGCAAAACTCGGCAGAAACGGCCCGAGAACGCCTCCCATTGATTTCAATGGGAGGCGTCGGCGTCTTTTTCCCGCGAGCAGTAAAACTGCCTCGCGGGAAAAAGAAGCGACATGCCCTATCTTCGGGCGCTTCCGCCTCCGACCTCCCATTGACTTCAATGGGAGGCAGGAGAAAGCGTGTTTTCTGCCCGCAGCGCTCAATGGCCGCGGGCGAAAAACGGCGCGATAATTGCTATTCACACGGAGTATTTTGGGGGAGGAATATCTGCCTCAAAATTCAGTTTGGAATTTTGAGGCAGATTTTCCTCTCCCTGCACGCCGATTTTCGCTGCGTTTTTCGCCCGCGGCCATTGAGCGCTTCGGGCATAAAATGCCGCGAAATACGCTTTCACTGCCTCCCGTTGATGACAACTGGAGGTCAGACGCGTAACCGCACGAAGATAGGGCATGTCCCTCCTTTCTCCTGCAAGCCAGTTTTACCGCTCGCGGGGGAAAACAGCCTCCCATTAAAATCAATGGGAGGCATTTTCGGCTGGTGTTTGGCGAGTTTTGCGGCGCGGTTGCAACGTCAAAAAACTCAGTGTGAACCCAGCCTAAAAGAAGCTTCATTTTCATCTTCAAAAATGCCTGAAAATCAGAGGCTGTTTTCTCTGAAAACTGCTCCGTATTTTCAGACGTTTTTTTTAGTAAGGGTATGTTCACACGTCTTAACAAATTACGTCTGACATTACGGAGCTGTTTTCAGACGAAAACAGCTCCTGAATTTCAGACGTTTTTGTAACTACTCGCGTTTTTCGTGGCGTCCATTACGGAGTCAATGAAAAACTGCTCCAAAAACGTCCAAAGAAGTGACATGCACTTCTTTTGACGTGGGCGTCTTTTTACGCGCCGCCTTTTGACAGCGACGCGTAAAATTACACCTCGTCTGAACAGAACATCGTAAAACCCATTGCAAGCAATGGGCAGATGTTTGCAGACGTAATGGAGCCGTATTTTCAAGCGTAATTTGAGGTGTAAAACGCCCGAATTCCGTCTGAAAATAGGCCGTGTGAACATAGCCTTAGGGGAAGTTCACACAGAGTTTTTTGCCAAGTTTTTTGACGCGGAAACCGTGCTGCAAAATGCGCCAAAAAAACGACCGAAAATGCCTCCCATTGATTTCAATGGGAGGCGGAGGCGTTTTTTTCCCGCGAGCGGAAAAACCGGCTGGTGAAAAAAAAAAGGGACATGCCCTATCTTCGGGCGTTTACGCCTCTGACCTCCCATTGACATCAATGGGAGGCAGAGAAAGCGTATTCTGCGGCGTTTTAGGCCCGCGGCACTTAATGGCCGCGGGCGAAAAACTATGTGAAAAATGCAGCGAAAATCGGCGTGCAGGGAGAGGAATATCTGCCTCAAAGTTCCAAACTGAATTTTGAGGCAGATTTTCCTCCTGCAAAAAACTCTGTGTGAACATAGCCTTAGGCTATATACGCTTTCTCCTGCCTCCCATTGAAGTCAATGGGAGGTCAGAGGCGGAAGCGCCCGAAGATAGGGCATGTCGCTTCTTTTTCCCGCGAGGCAGTTTTACTGCTCGCGGGAAAAAGACGCCGACGCCTCCCATTGAAATCAATGGGAGGCGTTCTCGGGCCGTTTCTGCCGAGTTTTGCGACGCGGTTTCCGCGTCAAAAAACTCGGCAAAATACCCCGTGTGAACATAGCCTTAGGCTATGTTCACACGGAGTATTTTGGGGGAGGAATATCTGCCTCAAAATTCCGTTTGGAACTTTGAGGCAGATATTCCTCTCCCTGCACGCCAATTTTCGCGGCAATTATCGCGCCGTTTTTCGCCCGCGGCCATTGAGCGCCGCGGGCATAAAACAGCGAGAAATACGCTTTCTCTGCCTCCCATTGAAGTCAATGGGAGGTCAGAGGCGGAAGCGCCCGAAGATAGGGCATGTCGCTTCTTTTTCCCGCGAGGCAGTTTTACTGCTCGCGGGAAAAAGACGCCGACGCCTCCCATTGAAATCAATGGGAGGCGTTCTCGGTCCGTTTTTGCCGAGTTTTGCGACGCGGTTTCTGCGTCAAAAAACTCGGCAAAATACCCCGTGTGAACATAGCCTTAATTTGGAGCTTCTTTTCAGGCGATTTTTGAGATGTTTTTCATAGTGTTCAATGAAAAATCAGCTCCAAAAAAAAAAGTGACATGCTACTTTTTTTTTATGGAGCGTTTTTTTACGCTCCGTTTTTTAAAACATTGGCGTAAAAAGACGCCCCCATAGGAACTAAATGCCGTTTTTCTCATTGATTTCAATGGGCAGATGTTTGTAGGCGTTCAGCTTCCCTTTTTTCAGCCGTTTTTAGAGGCGTAAACGCCACGAAATACGCCTGAAGACACTGCGTGAACACACCACACTCAAGGAGACCCCAATACACACAGCTGGCCGATGTCACACTCTGCACGGCCCTCAGCTCTGAAGGACGTATTTATTGTTTCATCATTTAATACATGTTGCTTGGCTCCTCATCCCCTTAGGAGGCCAGACTAATAATAAATTCACATTGTGTATTATTAGGATTTAAACAGCTTTGAGAGGCATATTTTGACTGCTATTATTCAATTGTCTGCCTCTCTCTAGCCGTCCGTGCATTCAGCTCAACTCCCTGCGGTTAAAAACTGTTCCCCCTTCTACATAAACGCCATCAATATAGTTAAAAAATGCTGCTATTTGGAAGGGATTAGTAGAAAAGCTGTTTAATCCTGTTACTTACATCAATGTGTAAACACCTACAGGCATGTTCGACAGTAGCAATAAAAGACGAATTTCAGGGGAGGGAAGAGCAAACCCCTTCATCAAGAGATGTGTGTGATGGTCTGTGCAGCAGTAGTGTTTATGTACAAGCTGCATTGTGTCTTTTCAGCTAAAATCTCTCCCAAGAGATGCAGCAAGCAACATGACACCCAAAGTGCTTCCAAGACAAAAGCTGAAGCCAAAAGGAAACACAAACCTTTATCACATTATGGGCTAACAAAAATAGAAATCCATTCCATGACCATTCTCCCCGTTCACTACAAAATGTGGCCAGCCAAGAGGGAGTTCAGAAATTCCAGCGGACCATGGAAAGGAAAAGCAGGTGAGGGCTCCCATTAATCTATTAGGTTACAAGACTGGCAGTTTTTACTTTCAGGAAGCATCTGTAACAAACAGGTCTATATTTTGTGTTTGTTTTTCCTCATTCTCGCATTTACTTTTAGGCTACATGCACACGTTGTGTATTTTGCTGCGGAAAATACACAGCAAAACCGAAGGAAACCACAAGAAATTTGCAAGAAAGTAAGTTTTTTCTTTATGCATTTTTTTCAGCGCGTCTTTTAAGTTTTGCTGCCTAAATAGCTGCGTTTTCATGCTTCGGGTTTTGCTACGTATTTCTTTAGAACTACAGGGATAGAATTCGCAAGAGGAATCGCAAGATAAATTGACATGCTGTGGTCTCAAAACTACCCACCGTGGGTCAATTTACATCCCGAAAAATACTGCAGTGTGGACATGAGATTACCTGGAATCTCAGACTTTGCTGGTACTGTATTACGCTGCAAAAAGTTCCAACCATGAATTACGTTCGCAGCGTAGCTGAGCTATGCGGTTTCTGTAACTCCCATAGTAATGAATGGCAGTTGCGGAAACCGCGTAGCTCACATGTTACGATGCTTCCATAAACGCTTCAGTTCTATGGGACTTACGGAAACAGCGTAGCTCCACGAGCTACCCTGCTAACGTTAATTCATGGTCGAAGATCACCCGCTTCAGCCACAACATACAGCAGAACGGGGTTCAGAGGGGCCCCGTTCTAGAGATCGGTGCGGGTCCCAGAGGTCGCTGATGGGAAAACCCCTTTAACTCTTGGATTAAATACAGAAACCCTTGATGTATGGAAAGTGTACATGAGAATCACTGTACTGTAATTGGAAACTAAAGAGGCAGAGAACACTAGTGACACAATCTGAGCAGCGGCTTCTAAACAATGGAGCAAAGGTACAATAAGGATACATAGTGAAAGCAACAAAAATAATAACTTTATACTGAATTATTAGTCTACAAGCCTCTTTCCATACACAAGTGTGAACACGAACTGTGTCTATATAACGAGCATAGAAAAGCTATGCAGGGTGACAATTCAGAAATGCCAAATGATGTGAATTCATACAAAGTTTCCATGACTACACTGCACTTAGTGCACATAACAGGAAAGGTTTTCATCAGAGACTCAGTAGTGCAGTCTCACGCTTTGGGCCTGAAATTTCAGTGCCTATTGCTCATAAAAGAAAACAGAAAAATGTTTTTAATGTACATCATATGGCATTTTATGAATTTCTAATGGTATGTTTTCTTTAACTTCACATGTACAAAATGATGTAAATGTACAAATCTGCCCAACTTTCACATGCTTCAGAAAAAGTGTTATTATATCTATTCTCCTTGAGCTGGGCTTTAAACCCGTGCCATGGTAAGTGAACAGCGCACCTAGCGGGAGCATGTCAGGTGTCCACTGTCAGACAGCAGGACACCCTCAAGAGAAGACAGAAGCGGTTTGTTAAGACACGTCTTTCCTAATTCCGTTTACACAGTGCTCATTGAGCACTGTGTACTGAATAGAGCCAGCAGTAATGCCCTGGCACGGATGGTAGTTCATGTAATAGATAAACCAGAAAAACCAAAAAACAGCTGAGCTTCTACTCTGTGTGCCTTGCAGACCCATCTCACATATGCAGAGGTCTGCCTTTCTTTCAGAATTTGTAGTCAAGGAAAAATAAGGCAAAGCAATTTCCTGATTGAAAATAGGAAATTAGCTTTGGAACAAATTCAGGCACTGGCACAGCTCAAAATAAAATTAGAAACAGAAGTTTATTTGAAAGACTGTGAATATTTTGAGAGTCTGATAGGTTGCACTTGGTATTAGGAAAGAATGTGAATCCCCCCTGGACAAGAGAATTATAGAGCTCAGCCACACTAATTCCAGCAGGACTAAATCTATCAGACAGCTGCAGAGAATTGGGTTGTAAAAAACTTTTACACCCTGCAAACTCAGCCTAGAAATAAGGTTATAAACATGTGATGATAACAAAGACACAAAAATAATCCGTCTGGTTGCTAGTCACCTCCCAGTAATTGTATATAACAAAACGTGCCTTAGGCCCTGTTCACATTACGCTATGTCCCTCCATTTGAAGTGTATACCTGGAAAAGCTCCAGAGTTAGATCTCCGACAGAAGACTGTGACGTGTCCCACGGTATAGGCATATAGTGGAATACGTCACCCATAGGAATCCATTGAAAAAAAAACTAAACAAAACCTAAAACTGCGCAGTATAAGTTTTTGTTTTTTTAGGCCTCATTCACACGGCAGGGTTTCCCGGCCGTTCATAAATCGGCCGGCACCCGGCTGCATTAGGAATAATAGACCCCTAATGGGGCTATTCACACGACCGATTTTTTGACGGCCGGGAAATCCGGGCGTCAAAAAATAGGACATGCTCTATCTTCGCCCGGGTACCCAGCCGCCCGGCTCCCATAGAAGTCTATGGGGCCGGGTAATACACGGCCATCACCGGGATGTGTCCCGAGTGATGGCCGGGTTTCCCGGCGCTTGCGCTCTATCTCCTCCTCCTCACAGCGCAGAGTGCATGTGAGGAGGAGTTGATGCCATTCTGACGAATGGCATCGCTGTACACTGTGTTGCAGGGCCGGGGTGTACAGCAGGTGGAGGGAGCGCTGCGCTGGCTCCCTTCCCCTGCTTGTTAAAAGCACCCTGGCTCGGCGACACCTTCGATGGCGCCGCTAGCAGCTGCAGCTGCTGCTGCTACTTCTGTAGCGACGCCACTATAGCAGAGCAGGGAGGTATCTCCCCGCTCTGCTATGTGCTAGCCGCACTTTAGCTCCTTGAAGGAGCGGAATCCCCGTGTTTTCGGGGATTCCGCTCCTGGACAGAGCGCTTGATGTCTCTGTCCATATCTGGGCAGTGACATCAGGGGAAACTCCTGAAGCGGAATCCCCGAACACATGGGGATTCCCCTTCAGGAGCTGCAGCTGATGTCACTGTCCGGATCTGCCCGGCCCGGCACGGATGCATAACTTTATGCAAACCGGCCGGGCAAAATGGCCGATATTACCGGCCAACACTCGGGCTCGGGAACGACCCGGTCGTGTGAATCCCGCCTTACTGTATACAGCTAGATGTAATAGTATAGTCTTCTATGCAATTCAATACTTTTTAATGTGGTATACCAACGCATGCTGGCCCAATGCAGGCCTAAACAACACTCTTTTGGCCTATGTTGGGTTAATGGAGCTATATGGATATGCTTAGCGTGTACGCCGGGAAATTTTCCGGAACACACGCTTAGTGTACATCACTGTGATGTCAACAGGGCCTCTGAAAAAAGCCTGAGCTTAGACAAGCTTGTATGACATTGGGAAAATCATGGCTGATCTTTCAGTTCCATATACTTGAAAGCCGTCATGTTTTTCTAATCTCAAACAAACACTTTAATTGATATAGTATTTACAAAACGTATTGCAATATTAATAGCGATATATAACCTTAGGGCAAAACTTGGCATTTCCAAGGAGTCCATTAGCTAACGCACCTAAAACTCACTGTTGTGGCCTAAATGAATGTACAGCTTGGTCCTAGACAACATTTAATTCTTACTGAAGAATTTAATGTAGCAACACTTATGAAATGCTTCCTCAACTCAGATTTGGTGTGTGTCCAGTTAAAGGGAACCAGTCCCCAGCATTTCACCTATTGAACTCTCCTCACCCCTTGCTGGACGCTGCCGTCATAAGATCATTGGTGTTATGTCCTCTCCTAAACTCCTCCTCTGATCGCAAACAACAGTTGTGCACACGCACCAGAACCGGACATCGATGCGCAAGCACGGGATATTGTGTGTGCTGTGGGGAGGCGAGGAGCGGTCAATCAAAAATAATGTGGTGGGGTTAACTCGGAAAGGCTTCAGTAATGAACATATGGCTATTTCGAACGAAGAGATGACCCATGCTCATTAGCATACGTCACAGGAACATTAAAAGAAGCTACCTACTTAGAGGATAATTATAGGTCACCTAAAATTATTTTTCACCAACTTCCACCAGGTATTGCTGGTTTAATAGGTGAAATGCTGGTGACAGGTTCCCTTTTAAGTATTCATTCTTTCGACCCCTCCAGTGCTAGTGTACGTTAAAAAAAAATAAGTTGGAGAAAAGAGGAGGGGCTTAGGAGCTGCTCAGCTGAGGAAGCTTACGTGCAGCAGAACCGCTTCCCATCCTACTGCTCTTCTGCAATGTAGATCAAATTACATGCCACCACATAAAACGTAGCTTTGCCTTTCAATCTGTCCCTAGAGAAAGATGAAACAGACCGGGAGAAAAAAATCCAGTTTGATCAGCCAGATTTCTACAAGGCTGATTGCTTTAAGGGGTTGCATTTCTTACAACAATAAACAGTTTTCTCCCGGATTTATTTCTAGGTTTAGTTTTCCTCTTAAGGAAATAGTCCACATGGGAGTACGCTTCTATAATCATATGGATTCTGGTCATGAAGACAGGTTACATTTACTCATTAGGAACCAAAATAACAGCTCTGGGAGGGCATTTATACAATTGTAATTTAGAGTGTTTACCAATATTATAGATTTTCATCATGCATATATAGACAGTCTAAAAATAAACATTTTATAATAATTGAATTTTATGGGTCAGAATTAGGCCAGCAATCCTGCATTATAAAAAGGGTTAACATATCACCATGTTATTTCTAAATGATGAAACTAAAAATCGATACCAAACTAATGTGTGCCTATACCAATAAGTATCATAAGTACTACAGAGGGCATTCAGAAAACAGTAGACTGGTTAGAGCTTCAAAACGAACAGGTATATTAACAATGCAGCAGTGCTTCTACACCGATCAACAATGCAGCAGTGCTTCTACGCCGATCAACAATGCAGCAGTGCTTCTACACCGATCAACAATGCAGCAGTGCTTCTACACCGATCAACAATGCAGCAGTGCTTCTACACCGATCAACTATGCAGAAGTGCTTCTACACCGATCAACAATGCAGAAGTGCTTCTACACCGATCAACAATGCAGCAGTGCTTCTACACCGATCAACAATGCAGCAGTGCTTCTACACCGATCAACAATGCAGAAGTGCTTCTACGCCGATCAACAATGCAGCAGTGCTTCTACGCCGATCAACAATGCAGCAGTGCTTCTACGCCGATCAACAATGCAGCAGTGCTTCTACGCCGATCAACAATGCAGCAGTGCTTCTACGCCGATCAACAATGCAGCAGTGCTTCTACACCGATCAACAATGCAGCAGTGCTTCTACGCCGATCAACAATGCAGCAGTGCTTCTACACCGATCAACTATGCAGAAGTGCTTCTACACCGATCAACAATGCAGCAGTGCTTCTACACCGATCAACAATGCAGAAGTGCTTCTACACCGATCAACAATGCAGCAGTGCTTCTACACCGATCAACAATGCAGCAGTGCTTCTACACCGATCAACAATGCAGCAGTGCTTCTACACCGATCAACAATGCAGCAGTGCTTCTACACCGATCAACAATGCAGCAGTGCTTCTACACCGATCAACAATGCAGCAGTGCTTCTACACCGATCAACAATGCAGCAGTGCTTCTACACCGATCAACAATGCAGCAGTGCTTCTACACCGATCAACAATGCAGCAGTGCTTCTACACCGATCAACAATGCAGAAGAGCTTCTACACCGATCAACAATGCAGCAGTGCTTCTACACCGATCAACTATGCAGAAGTGCTTCTACACCGATCAACAATGCAGCAGTGCTTCTACACCGATCAACAATGCAGCAGTGCTTCTACGCCGATCAACAATGCAGCAGTGCTTCTACACCGATCAACAATGCAGCAGTGCTTCTACACCGATTAACAATGCAGCAGTGCTTCTACACCGATCAACTATGCAGAAGTGCTTCTACACCGATCAACAATGCAGAAGTGCTTCTACACCGATCAACAATGCAGCAGTGCTTCTACACCGATCAACAATGCAGCAGTGCTTCTACACCGATCAACAATGCAGAAGTGCTTCTACACCGATCAACAATGCAGCAGTGCTTCTACACCGATCAACAATGCAGCAGTGCTTCTACGCCGATCAACAATGCAGCGGTCTTCTACGCCGATCAACAATGCAGCAGTGCTTCTACGCCGATCAACAATGCAGCAGTGCTTCTACGCCGATCAACAATGCAGCAGTGCTTCTACACCGATCAACTATGCAGAAGTGCTTCTACACCGATCAACAATGCAGCAGTGCTTCTACACCGATCAACAATGCAGAAGTGCTTCTACACCGATCAACAATGCAGAAGAGCTTCTACACCGATCAACAATGCAGCAGTGCTTCTACACCGATCAACAATGCAGAAGAGCTTCTACACCGATCAACAATGCAGCAGTGCTTCTACACCGATCAACTATGCAGAAGTGCTTCTACACCGATCAACAATGCAGCAGTGCTTCTACACCGATCAACAATGCAGCAGTGCTTCTACGCCGATCAACAATGCAGCAGTGCTTCTACACCGATCAACAATGCAGCAGTGCTTCTACACCGATTAACAATGCAGCAGTGCTTCTACACCGATCAACTATGCAGAAGTGCTTCTACACCGATCAACAATGCAGAAGTGCTTCTACACCGATCAACAATGCAGCAGTGCTTCTACACCGATCAACAATGCAGCAGTGCTTCTACACCGATCAACAATGCAGAAGTGCTTCTACACCGATCAACAATGCAGCAGTGCTTCTACACCGATCAACAATGCAGCAGTGCTTCTACACCGATCAACAATGCAGAAGTGCTTCTACACCGATCAACAATGCAGCAGTGCTTCTACACCGATCAACAATGCAGCAGTGCTTCTACACCGATCAACAATGCAGCAGTGCTTCTACACCGATCAACAATGCAGCAGTGCTTCTACACCGATCAACAATGCAGCAGTGCTTCTACACCGATCAACAATGCAGCAGTGCTTCTACGCCGATCAACAATGCAGCAGTGCTTCTACACCGATCAACAATGGAGAAGTGTTTTCAATTAGAGGCGACTACGTTTTCAAGATTGTATACTAGTTCTTGCTGAATAAACAGTAGAAAGATTGGGCCACAGACTCAAACATGCAAATGAAACATATATTCTCGTCCTGGCATTGGTCCAGTCCTGTACAATATTACTAGAATACAAATGCAGCCAAAAATGGGAACGAAAAAGGAAAACATTTCAAGTGAATTGGCTTAGAAATTAAATTTTTGTTTAAAACAAAATATTGGATATGGCACACACATTCATTTTAAGGGCTGGGTATAGTGACAGGAGTGTAAACTTTAGAAGGCTGTAGTACAAAGTGCCCCAAAACTATCAACCAGCAGGTGCCCCCATAAACCGTGTGTCAAAGAGTGCCACTATAGACTGTCAATAACATGCGGATTGGTTGTATGCATCGCTAGCAGGACCAATTCAAGTCTACTCGATCTATGTGAAGAATAGCTTTAGCACTCAACTGATACAAAACCCAATTCTGGAGTGTGCCAACGCTATATTAACCTCCTTCTCACATTTGTGTTTCGATTGCTTAAACTGGACTCTGTACTGATCAACCATTAATAACACTGGAAACCATGTTATAAAATAAGCCTCGACAGTGATCAGAAATGGGAATTTGATATGAACATTTAAAGGTAGATGGAGTGATGGTGATCAGCAACATCATCCGTTAATTTATCTATGATCTGGACAAATTATTGTGACTGTCAAGGAGAAAATTGCAAACATAATACATATCACGCACACAAGTAATGTGCCCTCAATTGTAATATTACACTCGATACTGAATATACAGATGAAGAGAACATGTCTGGGGCTCAGTCGTTGCTAGGAAACTCTCCACGCCTCACATTCGTGCTGATTATTTTGCCTCATTAGCGGGGCTTACATTAGCAGACGTGAAATAAGACTACAGTTGTCAGCCAGAGTCTGGGACTGGGAACTGCTCCAGACAACAAGAACTGAAAAATGAGCTCCCAGGCCTGATGTCAGACACTTAGAAGGGCCTTCTGTCCTGGAAATGCCTAAAATACTGTTTATTTTCCTTTACAGGAAACAACTCAAACAGATTATTTCTAACGCCCGGCAGCATGTTAGCGGATAACACCATTCAAGGTCTCCATAGCAATGGAGCCTCGAGGTAAAGGCTAATTAAATCCTAATTGTAAATAAAGACTAAACAAATGACTTCAATAATAGCCCTTCGAATATACCGTATACACAATACCATAACCCGAAACTCATTTCATTTGTTAAAGAAATGCATGACCTGGAGGAATCCAAGCACCGGCTTAAATGAATGAAACTACACCATATAGCTACAATCTATAAGATTCTTTCACTCCACATAAAGAAGCACTAATCGTTACAAATTAATTATGTAACAGAATAATATGCAATTATGTCATGTACATGTGTGATTCAGGATCTTATCTGATGGGAAATAGAACAAATCTATGATGGTGAAGGCAGTAAGGTGACATTCCTACACAGTAAACTTTCCATTGAGTAATCTGGCAGAAGCCACATCTCTTCCCCATAGCATCCTTAAAAAAAACACCACAATGTGACCATTTCAATTTCTTTAAAGTGCTTCTGGATTCGGCTGTGTTCACACTGAGTATTTTGCAGGAGGAAAATTCTGCCTCAAAATTCTGTATGTGATTTTGAGGCAGATTTTGTCCTTCCTGCACGTCGTTTGCCGTGATTTTCGCTGCATTTTTCGCCAGCGGCCATTGAGTGCTACAGGCAAAAAACTCAGCGAAATACGCTCTCTCTGCGTCCCATTGATGTCAATGGGAGGTCAGAGGCGTAACTGCGCCAAGATAGGGCATGTCCCCTTCTTTCTCACGCGAGATGGTTTTACCGCTCGCGGGAGAAAACCGCCCCCGCCTCCCATTGAAATCAATGGGAGGCATTTTCGGGTGGTTTTTGACGAGTTTTGCGGAGCGGTTTCCGCTCCAAAAAGCTTGTCAAAATACTCCATGTGAACACGGCCTAAATATTATCATTAGGCCATGTATGTCAGATAGCTTGCATTTCAGCTTCACTCCCAGTTGAAAGATACAACTATTTGGGATAGTTCAAGTAGAGGTTTTCTTTTTAGGGCAAAAAAAATAAATAGAAAATTTGCCCTAAAATTCCTTTAAAAAATCCCCCCAAAAAAACCTCAGAAACGGGCGGTTTTTCTACCTCCCACTGATTTGAATAGGAGGTCAAAGGCAGAAACCACAGCGAGAATGAACATCGCGCTTTTTTTCCCCATAAGCAACCAAAAGCCGACTGTGAAAAAAAAACTCCCTTTGTCTCCCATTAAAATCAATGGCGGGGGGGAGCAATTTTGGACATTTTTTGGCACCGATTCCGACAGTTTCCGCCTCCAAATCAGACCCTACATCTTCCTAGTACAAATAAACCAGCAGAAATAAAACTTTACTATTCATCCTTTTTACATAGTTCAAGATATTAGATTTTCTTGGTGGATCCTGCTGATATGTTATATCTATGGGAACTGCAGTATGGTGGTCTTCTGGCAGGGGAAATGAGGATCCAACAGGTTGGATTTCAACCTGTGCTATTCCATTATTTTTTTTTTAAAGGGTTTATCTGGGACTTTGGTCTTCATGAACGATCCTAAAAGCCCTTTTACACTGGCCGACACTCAGCCGGTGCAGCGAGCGCCGATCAATGAGACATCGTTGATGGGCGCGCGCTTGCTCCCGTCACACGGAGATATGGATGGGGATGAGCGGTCGTTGCTCTGATCACTCGTCCCCCATACATTATCATCTAGGCAACACGTCTCCCTGTTTACACAGGAAGATGTGCTGCTGACAAAGATAATCTTTTACTTTTTTAAAACTATACGATCAGCAGATGAACGAGTGTTTGCTGATCGCTGCCCTTTTTACACAGGGTAATAATGCCCGATAAACGTCCAGTGTATAACCCCCTTAAGGATAGTATAATATAAGATCAGTGTGGGGTCTGATTCCAGGCAATCTCACCAATCAACTGACTGAAGGGTGGTGGCCTCTTCATAATTAACCACGCACAGCTCTGTACAAATCTGTAGTGGCTGTGCCTGGGTTCGCAGTTCTCTGCACAGCTACTACGTTAGTGTACGGCGCTCTGCCTGGTAAACTATGAAGAGTTTACCACAGCCCCTTCAGTCAGCTGATCGGTGGTGATGCCGACAAACCCCCAACGATCTAATATTGATCACCTATCCTAAGGACAGGCCATCAATATAAATGTCGACTACACTATTGCTTACGGAAAACAACGGGTCCAGGGCACACACAACAAAGACAAATGGAAACCATGGGCACCAAATCAGTCACCATTGAAATCAATGGTGATAGAAACCAGAGGTTTCCGTTTCCGTCTGTTTCAGTTTCGGTCTGTTCAGGGTCCCGTTCTGACGGAAAGCCACGACGAAACGTCAGAACGGGACCCCAACGCAGATGTGAATGAGGCCATAAAAGTGCAGAGTGCAGGACTTTTTTCTCTGTACAAAAAAACGGATGTCTAACTGATTTTAACATTGGTGTCAATGTAAAATGGATACAAATGGATTGTAATCAGTTTGCATCAGTTTTTTTTCATCAGTTAAAAGAAGTCTTTTTTGGCGCTGCCCATTTGCAGACAGCATTTTGCAAATCAATTAAAACTCTATTGACAGGAAAACACCTCCAGTGATAGGAAGAAACTGGAAGTGACCCCCAGAAGACATTCTATTGCCATTTTGTAGCTGTTTCTACATCAAGTATGGTGAGAAAAATAATATTTTTGGCTTTGTCATAATGGTGTGAATTGATGAATGTACTCATACTCATGTACACTACTCATTTATAGGCCCCAAGGAAAAAATTATTTAAGATAAAAGCCTAGCAACAGACTATCAACTGAAAAAAGGGTGCCAAAAAAAGGGATCCGTTATAAATTGATGCAAACGTATGCTACTTGTCAGTTTTTTTGATGGATGCATTAAACTAATCCTTTAAAAAAAAACTGACAATTTACCATCCGTTTGAATACATTATTTTTATAACATCCACTAATCTAAAAACGGATCAAACTAACAGATTATACAACGCAAGTGTGAATTTAGCCTAAGACTATGCAAAGAACGTACCAGGAGAAAGTTGTACAGATTATGGGATGGGTTAAATCAGTGGTTCCGAACCAGTGGCTCAGGGGCCACATGTGGCTCACAACCCCCTGCTTTGTGGCGCTCCATATGAACCCCCTGAGTAATAACCATAAGCTCTTGCTACAATATGACATCCACATTAACATTATAATAGAAAAGTGTCAGTTTGGGTGGTGGAATACCAGCGTGGTAAAATTTCAAATTGAAATATTTACCTGCAAATTGAAAAAATTTTTTTTTATACTTTTAATTTGTTACAATTTTTTACTTAAATGTGTCTCCCGGCCATCAATAAAACTTTAGTGCAGTTCACAAGCTAAAAAAAAAAGAAGGTTGAGGATTGCTGGGTTACGTTGTAGTTGTAAAGCAAATGATCAGGAGAGAAATCCTATTGGGAAAATTAGGTACTGTGCATAAAAAAATATAAAAAGATTATACACTTCGACTGCTTGTTTAAAAAACAACCTGGTCTTGCTTCATTGCATCCTATACAGGTATAAGAAAACCTAAAGGAAATGTAGGAACACCTGCTTTGCTATACTAAAATGAAGTTACAAGAAGTGAAACTGATGGTTCATTTTGGTTGCAAGGGGAAGAACAGGTTTCATAATTACTTGAAGAACTTGGACTAAGAAATTGAATAGGCAATACACCCAAATCCATTTATAAAGATGTTTGGTCATCTGGGAGTTCTTCATTTTCTACAAGTGTGGGCACCTAGCTTCTCACTGGAATTGTATCCTTTCTACAATTTCTGCTTTTAGAGGTTTCTTGATGTTTGCCTCCTTTGAGCCTGCTCTGTTCCAGTGTGTTTGCAAGAAGATTTTTTTTTTTGCCCTCTGATTCAGATGGCTTTGAAGACGGTTTGAAAAAGAAAAGATTCCCTTTTGCTTTACAAACACTCAGCCAGCCCTCGAGACCTTGTGGCACTTCTTGTTCAACGTCAAGCCTTATATCAATGCTTGTACTTACTCAGGAGACTCCAACTACATTACTGAACAGGTTTCTCCAGAGATTCTAGACATGAATGGGTTAAATGCAGCTAAACAGTCTCTTAATATTAAAGAGACTCTGTCACTACATTATAAGTGCCCTATCTCCTACATAAGGAGATCGGCGCTGTAATGTAGGTGACAGCATTGCTTTTTATTTAGAAAAACGATCTATTTTTACCACTTTATGAGCGAGTTTTAGCTTTATGCTAATTAGTTTCTTAATGCCCAAGTGGGTATGTTTTACTATACGACCAAGTGGGCGTTGTACAGAGGAGTGTATGACACTGACCAATCAGCGTCATGCACTTCTCTCCATTCATTTACACTGCACTAGCGATATAGCTATATCACTATGTGCAGTCACATAAACACACTATAACATTACTGCATTGTCATGACAATGAATGTACATTACCTCCAGCCAGGACGTGATGTGTATTCAGAATCCTGTCGCGTCTGAATCTTTTCTGTGAGATTCCAGCAAGGCAAACGTAATCTCGTTTTAAATTACAGTTTACAGCGTAATCTCGCTGGAAATCTCACAGAAAAGATTCAGACGTGGCAGGATTCTGAATAGACATCACGTCCTGGCTGGAGGTTATGTATATTCATTATCAGGACACTGCAGTAATGTTATAGTGTGTGTATGTAGCTGCACATAGTGATATAGCTATATCGCTATCTGCAGTGTAAATGAATGATGGGAAGTGTATGACGCTGATTGGTCACCGATTGGTCAGCGTCATACACTCCTCTGTACAACGCCCACTTGGTCTAAAGTAAAAAACACGCCCACTTGGGCATTAAGAAACTAATTAGTATAAAGCTAAAAAACGCTAATAAAGTGGTAAAAATAGATCGTTTTTCTAAATAAAAAGCATTACTGTCACCTACATTACAGCGCCCATCTCCTTATGTAGGAGATAGGGCACTTATAATGTGGTGACAGAGTGTCTTTAATGTTTCAATGGGTAAGACAAGCTTTCAGGGAAAAAAAAAAAAAAAGACTGAACCTGTGCCCTGACTATGTAAAATGATCATGCAAAAATGCCATTATTTCTGTTTATCTAACACGAAGAGTGCAATTATTTTTAACAAACCAACGTCTGCAATGAGTATTATTACAGTGCACACATTTTCTACATTATTATGGCCACTGTAAAATAATTATTCGTAGCTCTTCGTCGAATAGTAGGGTTTTGACATTTCTCAATAAAGATGTAAGGCAAGAAAAGGCTGGTTATGGAACACAGAGCAGGCAGCCACATAACCCATTAATATTTAATTCTAGTCTTTAAGATTCAATCTGGAACCGCTCACGGATAAACTTTCAGAAGTGTCAATTCACACGTGCAGGTTATGATCCGTTTTTTTCATGCAGTTTAACCCCTTCCCGTCATAAATAACTTTCAGATTAAAATTTTTGTTTGTTTCCTCCCCACCTTCCAAAAGCCATAACTTTTTTATTTTTCCGTCTATATAGTACTAGGAGGGCTTGATTTTTGCAGGACGAGTTTCTCGTAGCACCATTTATTGTGCCATATAATGTACTAGGAAACGGGGAAAAAATTATTTATGGGGTAGAAAATTAAAAAAACAGCGATTCCTCCTTTGTTTTTTTGCGCTCAGTTTTTATGGAATTCACTGTGCAATTAAAACAACATGTTAACTTTATTCTGCGGGTCAATACAATGACGGCGATAGCAAATATATATAGTTTTTTCTATATTTTACAAGTAAAAAACGAAAACATAAAATTTATTTATTTTGTGTCGCCAAATTCTGAGAGCCGTAAGTTTTTTATTTTTCCGTCGATTAAGTGGTATGAGGGCTTATTTTTTGCGGGATAATCTGTAGTTTTTAATGGTACCATTTTGGGGTACATGTGACGTTTTCATCACTTTTTATTCCATTTTTTGTGGGAGATGAGGGGGACCAAAAAACAGTGATCCTGGCTTTTACAATTTTTGTTTACGGTATTCACTGTGCGGGTTAAATAATGATATATTGGAATAGTTCAGACAATTACGGATGCGGTGATACCAATTATGTTTATTTATTTTTTTACTATGCTCTCTCTACGGGGAAAATGTTTTTTTTTTTAACTTTTAATTTAAATTTATTTTACTAATTTTTTTTTTTTTTTCTTATTAGTCCCCCAAGGGGACTTCTACCAGTGCTCGTTGGATCGCTAGCACGATATACTGCAATACCAATGTATTGCAGTATATTGTGTTTCTGACAGGCTTCTTTTAAGCCCTGCCATAGGCAGGGCTTAGTGAGAGAACAAAAATGGCGGACCTGGGGGCATTCATTAGGCCCCCAGCCAGCCATAGCAACCACGTGATTGCATTGCCGGGGGGCGCGAAGAGCTGCTAGAGGGGGGTCGCCCCCCTCTTTCTAACGATTTAAATGCCACGGTCGCTACTGATCGCAGCATTTAACGGGCTAAACGAGCGAAATCGCGATAACGCTCGTTAATGTGAAATGTCGGCTGTATCATTCAGCCGGACACGTGCACCATTTGGAGCGGGTTCACTCCGTGAGCCCGTTCCATACTTCCCCTACCCGGCTATGACCTATGGATACGTCAAATGTCGGGAAGGAGTTAAGAAACCAAAACCAGGTGCGGATCATAAGGGGGAGAAAGTATAAAAGGAAAGATACCACTTATTCCCTTATTTTAACGCACTCCTGGTTTTGACTTAAAAAAAACCTTACCAAAACCTGGACATATGAATACATCCTAACAGGTGTAATTCTGTCTAATCAGATGAGCATCAGTCCATAAAATATAATATGAAAACAAAATATGAACGCTTTGTCAAAATTACAATAAAGAAAGGACGTGGAATAAAAATAAAGAATTCACTGTTGTAGGGCTGAAAAGGCTAAGCATCTTAGGCTGACTAAAGACAACGATTGTCCTCAAAAAAGGATCTAAAAAAAATTCTAATTATACAAAGGGTTTGGCTGGTTTAGAAAATTAGCACAGTTAAAAGGGTTTTTCCAAGCTTATGGAAAAATACAGAAAAGTACTTATGCGTCTGAATGGTCACTAGATGTTGCAAACATAGCTCAGAAAGTTATTTTTCATTTTCAATATGTTGCCGAACTCTATGCAGAACTGTGGTTTTTCTTTTGCTAGGGCTTACTATGTGTGAGATTACCCTGTAAAGGACTACGGGTCCCATGATTCCTCTCCCCTTTCTTTCACAGACATTGCCCATATTTACAGCTACCTGCCCCTCTATAGGGGTGTAGGGTAGAGCTGTAATTACTCACGGTCTGCTACTGAGACACAGCTCTGCACTATCTGCTGTCCAGCATGTGAAACACGATCCCTTCAGAGACAGTGAGGGAGCTAGAGAGCAGAAAATAGTGGATATAAGACATGTGATGTGTGACTTCCCCGTACTTTAGGGAGAGGGATAGAACCACATGTTCATTGTACGGAACGTCACACATGTTAAACTGGTATCAAGAGGCATTTCAGCTACAGAAAGTAGATTAGTAAGTTACTAAAAATTGTGTATAAATGTTTTAACTGCAGTAAGATTAAAGACCAGTGAAATACCTTGAATAGATTTGGGATCTTCATCAATTAGCCAGACAGGGAGGCTACAAAGAGCATCTTTCTCTAGAGAGCCGGCTGTCAGATTTCCCCCATTATAATTAGCTAATACAGTGGAGTATTGAGCTCCTGTTAAAAGCAAACCCCTCCCTCTTCCCTTATAGGTGGGTGATTAGTAGAGCAGTATATGAATAACCTGGAGTGGGACAATCTATGATCCGCTTAACGTGAGTTAACTATTCTAACAAAAGGGTATTATTTGAGGCAGACCTCTTTAAAAAATTATTTTCTCTACAGGATGAGAGCATTTAGTTTACTATTGTCTAGTCAATAAAAGCGCAAAACTATTTCCTGTGTTTGCTTGAGACTCCCCTTAAAGGGAAGGTGTCACGAAAAATATTTTTTTTATATGTTATTGCTTTTAGTATGTCATTCAAATAAATTTTATTTATTTGTGTTGTACTTTTTTCTCTCTTTTACTTCTCTATGGGGGCTGCCATTTTTTTTTTCAAGTCTGTATGTGTCGATTAACGACACATACAGAGATGGAATACGGCACATACATCCCCATAAAGAATGCGAACGGGAGCCGTCCCATTCACTATAGTGTACTCCGTCTGTGTGGGAACGGCGCATGCACCGCTCCCACACAGTCCAAAAGGAAGGTCTTCGGCAAAGCGACATCCGGCGCCATTTTCATGTGGACCGGAAGCCGCGGCCGGACAGTAAGATGACTACTTCCGGTCGCGGCTTCCGTCCATATGTTCAGAAGCAACGACTAGGAGCAGAGGGAGCAGAGGCAGCGGCGGCGACAGCGGCAGGTAAGTTATGTTTGTGTATGTGATGTGTGTGTATGTTCGTGTTATACTGCCTGATTACCACTGTATCTAATCCTCCTACACTGTGCATTCGCTCAAAAAATGGCGGCACACAGTGTAGGAGGTTTGAACATTCAACCCCCTCCTTTCTCCTGGCACTAGCCAGGATAAAGGAGGGGGGATTGTTTGAGCACATTAGAGCGAGAGTGTCTTCTCCAATTTTGCAGCATAAAGCAGCCTCGCTTTACCACATGCCAATGCGGCAATTTTGGGAATTGCTCCCTCTAGTGACCAGCACATGGAAATGTTATAAATTAGAATCTAATTTATAATATTTCCTGACTTGTGAAAAAATTAGTATATAAATGATTACACATTGTTCTAACAGTTTAACTAAAAAAATAAAAAAAATTTTTTTTCTAGCGACACATTCCCTTTAAGTAATGTGTAATATATAAACGACCTGAAATATCCTTGCCGCTTGGAGTGTGCCCAGAGTGTAGACTAGGGAGCAAGTACTTCTTTCATTCTCATAGGTATTTACCGGAGCTGCAGGCACTTGCTCGACCGTCACTACATTCAAGTTCCTTCGCACGGTGGAGGGTGCAGTGGGAAGGAACTAGGGTTCGGGGCCACTGTTCTCACGATTGGTTAGGGTCCCAGCGGTGAGGCCCCCAGCGATTAGACAATTATAACCAATACCGTGGATAGGTGTAAATATTTGAAACTGGGACAATTCCTGTAGGAGCCAAATGGGGGTAGATAAAATGTCCATAATTCCTCCTGCCAAGGGCCATTTAAATTGGCATCGTGTTGTGCAGGCTTGCTATAAACAATGCACCTGGAAGCTCCTATATAATTATTTGAAGGGGTTTTCACCCGAGGGACATTTATGACCTATCCACAGGATAGGTCATGAATGTACGATAGATGCGGATCCCACCTGTGGGACCTGCACCTATCTCTAGAATGGGGCCCCCTAAACCCCGTTCTAGCCTTTTGTGCTCACACCGACTCCCGGCCACTTCCTGATTACATGGTCGGGAGTTACGGAAACAGCGTAACTCACTGAGCTACGCGGTTTCCGTAACTACCGTTCAGTTCTATGGGCCTACAGAGACAGCGTAGCTCAGTGAGCTACGCTGTTTTATCCTTCGTGGTCAGATCAGCCAGAACACAGAGGTAGAATGGGGTTTAGGGGCCCCGTTCTAGAGATAGGCGTGGGTCCCAGAGGTGGGAGCCGCATCTATCTGACATTTGTGACATATCCTGTGGATAGGTCATAAAATGTCCCGCGTGGGAAATCCCTTTACATAACGAACACAAAAATAAAAACGGTTTTATATATTTGGAATCACTTGTATTTTGACTAATAACAGAGGGGATGGGGACAGGAGAAACTTACAATTAATGTGTTTATAATCAGTTACATCATAGAAAATCTCTGCTGTAGACATGAAAGATTATGGCATTACTGCCCACTCAGTGAAAGGCTTACAGTACAATGATAATAGGGTAGAGGGAAAATCAGCTGCACAGATCAGGGAGGGATAAAATCAGAGCCATGGCTTAATAACAGCTTTGACAGCAGACAATGTTTAAACAGAGAGGAGAGGAGTAGGGTGGCCAACAGGAAAGAAACATCGTCAATGGGCACCCTTTGCAGACACTCTACCTGAACAGACAGTTGTGTTTAATTGAAAACTGAAAATGTGAGGCTTGACAAATTTCCAGAGCAGCAAACAGCACTATGCCATCAAGCTGGCGATCATTTTCCACTTGGTGTCACATTGTACTGGTAGTGCAAAAGACACACGTTTGTGTCATGAAAAGACGCCAGCTGAAGACATATCTGTGGAAAAGCAGATTTGTGATGTTGGATTTTTTTGGTCATTGCCATCAATGACAGATCTGCATCTCATCGATAGAAGCCCAGACCAGGTCGCAGATCAAAGGCACCGATCGACAAGCGATTTGTCACTTTAACTTATGTACACAGCACCGGCCCATGTCTAGCAACCCGGATGCTGTGTACTGTATAGACGTCAATGTATCCATGCTTACAGATGTACTCATGGTAACCACACACCCAAGTACCACAGCCACGGCTATGGGGTCTTGGCTTGGAGACTGTATAAATAGAACATTTGTAAAGATGAACGTGTGCTCATTTCTATCAGTATATCCAAACTGCAGGAACAAATATGTCTGTGTGCAATTTAAAAAAAAAAAAATCGCATCAAACTGGTGTGGTTTTGCTGCGATTCGCAGCAAAAAAAAACAACCAAAATATAACGGATTTTCACTGCAGTGTGTGTGCCCAGACTTAAAGGGTTATTCCCCACTTAAACATTTATGGCAAATCCACAGGATATGCCATAAATGTCTGATAGCTGCGGGCCCCAGATCTGGGACTTATGCATAAAGTATATCAATATTCCAAGCGTGTACTAGTAGAGGGGGGGAGGGGGCGCAGTTGATCTGCTGTTTCCGTAACTCCCATAGAAAAGAATGGAGAAAGCCGCGCGGTTCCCTATCCACTAGTCCCCGTCTAGAATCTGCGACTTTTTTTCTTGATGTAGTTGTAGGTCCCAGAGCCAAACCTACAAGTGTCTAAAAGATGGGAATACCCCTTCATTAATCATATAGGAGAGACATGTACACAGTTAGGCTGGGTTCACACGACCATGTTACGTCCGTAATGTACGGAACGTATTTCGGCCGGAAGACCCGGACTGAACTCAGTGCAGGGAGCCGGGCTCCTAGCATCATAGTTATGTATGATGCTAGGAGTCCCTGCCTCTCCGTGGAACTACTATCCCGTACTGAAAACATGATTACAGTACGGGACAGTTGTCCTGCAGCGAGGCAGGGACTCCTAGCATCGTACATAACTATGATGCTAGGAGCCCGACTCCCTGCAGTGTGTTCGGTCCGGGTCTTCCGGCCGAAATACGTTCCGTACATTACGGACGTAACATGGTCGTGTGAACCCAGCCTTATGTCCCTTCTGGTTAGGTGTTCACACATTAGCCAGTATTTTTTACATCCATAGGGCAGTAGTACTACACATTGATTTTTGTTATATTTATGCAATCAGAAATTTAGCAGCAGAGACTTTTTGTTCTATTGCTTTTAGCGGTGTGTCGTTTTGGTCTTTGTAATTCATTACAATGCATTCTCCAATGATGTTTTAATGTAAAATAAAGTTATACTCTGCTATTGGATTCATAAAAGCGATTTGGATTTTATGAGGTGATGTTTCCCTATAGGATTGTGACATAGGTATGAGATTTGACGTCATTGATATATGTAATTATAACATATCGTGTGATATATTTGGGTTTTTTGTTTTTACACAATGGAAGTCAATGAACAACAACAACGTCGTCGTTATATGTTTGCCAGTTATATTGAGAGATCTTCCATAACCTGTGTGTGAGCAGAGCCTAAATAATTTCCGAAGAAATGAATCTCTGAAAAGTCTTAGGCCTCATACACGACCATAAGGGTTTTTACTGTCCGCAAATACGAAATCAGACGGCTACGCATCCGTAGCTGTCCGCCATTGCGGAATCGCCCATAGACTTTTATGGGTGAGTCCGTGACGGAATTGCGGACAAGAATAGGACATGTTCCATATTTTGCAAATCATTTCTACGGCCCTTACACACATCTGTAAGTATATTGAAAGGTGTCTGTGGCCTATAGAAATGAATGGGTCCACAATTTCATCTGTAATTATGGATGAAACCTACGGTTGTGTGAATGGGGCCTTAACATGTAGCATTTCCCTAGTATGTCAAAGGAGTGGCAGCCGTTCAATCCCCTGCAGGATATACGTATTCTATGGGCACTAGCTAGGACAGAAACCTGGCATGGGTGCACATTTAAAAATAAAATCTCTATTTCTCGGTCCATAGTAGTTCTAGGTGGTAATTTACTCCATGGCATTTGGTGACAAAACAGTGGCAGCTAAACTCTATAGTTCAACTCTCTTATAAAACTTGTGGCAACAAAGGGAAGAACACACATACAAGTAATTATTTTTCTACTTCTGATGGGGATTTGTTTACACCAATATATCAACATTTCTAGAGGTAAAAACGTCTTTAGCGGAAAACACTGCCAACTGGTGAATTACTTACTCTAATCAATGTCGCAGTCATGACTAAGGCCCCATGCACACGACCGTAAAATCGCCCGGAATTACGGGCTCATTAGTTTCTATGGCTGACGGACACCTTCCCGTATGTCTATGGGAGGGTGTCCACGCCGTAGAAACCTGCCGTAAAAAAATAGGACATGTCCTATTTTTTCATTTTACTGGTCGTGCTCCTATACTTCATAATGGGAGAGCGGCTAGTGAAAACGGCCGGCTGTGCTCGTAATTACGGGCACGGTCGTGTGCATGAAGCCTAATTTCAAGAAACGCATGCTTTTTTTTTTGTAAAAATGCATGCCTTTTTTTAATTACCCATGTGTTTTATGTGTAAAACGTGTGTATTACAAAGTGTTTTTACTACTGAAATACTTTGTAAGACGTATGGGTAATTTAAAAAACGCATTCGTTTTTAAAGAGGCTCTGTTACCAGATTTTGCAACCCCTATCTGCTATTGCAGCAGATAGGCGCTGCAATGTAGATTACAGTAACGTTTTTATTTTTAAAAAACGAGCATTTTTGGCCAAGTTATGACCATTTTTGTATTTATGCAAATGAGGCTTGCAAAAGTCCAAGAGGGCGTGTTTAAAAGTAAAAGTCCAACTGGCCGTGTATTAGGTGCGTACATCGGGGCGTTTTTACTACTTTTACTAGCTGGGCGTTGTGACTAGAAGTATCATCCACTTCTCTTCAGAACGCCCAGCTTCTGGCAGTGCAGACACAGCGTGTTCTCGAGAGATCACGCTGTGACGTCACTCACTTCCTGCCCCAGGTCCTGCATCATGTCGGAATTAATTCCGAAGAACCGGAAACCTGCCGGAATGGTGACAAACGGAAACCATTAGCAATGTTTCCGTCACCATTGATATCAATGGTGATGCAAACGGAAGCAAAGGTTTCCATTTGACTTTCCGTTAAGGGGTGAACCCGACGGAAACCTCCGACGGAACCCCTGAACGGAAAGCCAACGCTGATGGGAACAGGCCTTTACACATAAAACACATGGGTAATTTAAAAAAAAAAAGCCTGCGTTTCTTTAAATTTGTTTTTGTCCCCAACAGCTCAAAAACACAACAAATACGCAATGTGGGAACCCAGCCTAAATTTACGGCGTTAGTGCTGGCTAGCACTGCCATAAAGTTAAAACACAGGGCAGCAAGGGGTTAATTGTTATAACATAATAAATGAACAATAAAAATTTGAGATGTTTGGAAAAGAAAAAAACAATGGCAGAATTAGTCCGCTTAAGAAAAAAAAAAAACAACAACCATAAATTAGAGGCAAATCTTTGTGTATGAAACAAAAAAAAAACAAAAAAACACATTGAAATGAATAAAACAAAGGCCTCACAGAGCAACGTCGGCAAAAAACAATAAATACAAAAAAGACCGTACGTCTGCAAAAACTGAAAAATAAGATGCCTCCCACTGAATTTTTCATCTATCCACTGGAGAGGTTATAAATGCTACATCAGTGGGTGTCCGGCCGCTGGGGCAGCAGCTAGCGGATGTAGGGCATGCGCGTTGCCACTCCATTTCAAGTCTTTGGGGCAGACCTAAACAGCTGAGCATAGCGCTAAGCTGTTCCGGTCAGTCCCATAGACTTTCCGCACCAAACTACGCCTAGGTGCCATCTTGCGGTGGGGGGGGGGTACCCTGTTCTGGCGACGGGCGGGGTCCCAGTGGTTGGAACCCCTCTGATCTAGAATTTATAACCTATTTAGTGAATAGGTGGAAAATGCTGTAGGATGGTATACCCCTTTAAAGGAACAGTGTCACCAACATTTTATTTTTTTATATCAGTTTTATGTTAGGGTTTTATTAAAAACGTTTATATTTATTTGTGTGTTTGTGTGTTACTTTTTTCTATTTTTACACTTTTTCTTCCCTATGGGGGCTGCCATTTTCTTTTACATTTCTGTATGTGTCGATTAACGACACATACAGACATGGAATACGGCAGCTCCAGTCCCATAGGGACTGCGAACGGGGCCCGTTCCATCCACTTTGGTGTACGCCGCGTGTGTGGGAACAGCGCATGCGCCGCTCCCACACAGTCCGATTTGAAATGCGCGCAGTCCGGCGCCATTTTCCTGACTTGTGCACATGGAGCAGCAGCAGCAGACGGAGCGGACGGACCGGAGGGAGCGGCGGCGACTGGAGCAGGTAAGTGATTTCTATGTATGTTCGTGTTTCAGTGTGTTTTACTAGTGTATGTAAACCTTCAACACTGTGTGTTAGCTCAAAAAATGGCGACACACAGTGTAGGAGGTTAGACCGTTCAAACCCCTCGTTTCTCCCGGCACTAGCCAGGATAAAGGAGGGGGGGGATTCTGAGAGCTCACTAAAGCGAGGGATTTTTTCCCAATTTTGCAGCATAAAGCAATGTGGTTGCTTTACCACATGCAATGCTGCAATTTTGGGAAGTGCTCCATCTAGTGACCAGTGCTGGGAAATATTATAAATTGAATCCAATTTATAATATTTCCTGACTCGTGAAAAAAATAAAAAAAAATTAGAACAATGTTTAATCACCTACACACTAATTGTTTAACTAAAAAAAAAAAAACATGTTTTGCTGGCAACACATTCCCTTTAAGCCCATTTTCGCATGGCATATTTTCATGCGTATTTGGAAGCATAAGGTTGCAGTCGCATGTTGCAGATTAGGTTGCCCCCGAATGGGACTTTTTCTGCAACAGGTGCATGGATTTCTGCACGTTCCATTCAAATGAATGTAACAGATTTTTAAACTGTACCCTAAAACACTCGTATTACGCTCTGAAATATATTTTAAAAGTACGCCTGCAAACACCTTCCTATTGATTTCATAAAATAATACACGGTGTAGTTCACGCAAGGTGTATTTTTCACCGCTGAAAAAAATGCCTTGGAAAAATTCATACGCTTGGTAAAAAAGTAGTGACGTCCCTTTTCTGAAGCATTTTACAAGCTTATTTTTCCTATTTCCCATTGACACTTTAAAAAAACAAACAAACTGTTTCAACGCTTTGAAAATCTGCTTCAGAAACCCCTGGATATAAGAAGCTGTTTTCACTTGTAAATCAGGCATCCTACAAACCCTAGTGAAAAATCTTCTCCATTCATTTTTCTATTGTGGCCTGCAAACCGTGTCCATTGTTCTTTTTCCATACTATAGTTGGCACAGTCATCAGCAAGTTTATAAGACTGAAGTTGGTGGAGGAAGGGAACAAACGTCGTCACATTAAGGTCTGCAATGGTTATGCAGGTATCATACTGTAGACCTTGCAGCGACATTATAATTTGCATATTTACAACAGCCTAAGTAAACCTGCCAAAAGGCGCAACCAAGCGGCGATCAGTAATCAGCAACGTCAACGGTTACTTATTCCACGCTTTGTCTTCCCTGTCTTTGAACTAATCATCATAAAAAGAGGTTAATGATCAACCACAAAGTGGCCCAGAAAGTCAGCAGCACCTGATTGTATATCAGATGAAGGACGTGCACTGCGTGCAGCGTTTGAGGGGCCTGATCTTTCTACCCTCCTGCATCTCATTTCCAATACGATTCATCCAACATAGGGACCGCATGTAGCAGCAAGATAAATGACTCTTCCGACCGACCGGTTTGATTCTTGCAAGGCTTGGATAATATCTGAATGGAATATGTGCTCATAATTCTTTAGAAGCCTGAGAATTATGAAGGTGGGGAGGACACATTATTCAGTTTTCTGATTGCATCCATTGCTATCACAGCCCCCACTTATGTACAGCGGGAGCCACATTTATCCCTGGCAGGGAACAGCAAAGCAATTAGCGGTGTTGGGGACAAAAGCAAACACTAAAATACCAAAGCCATAGTAATGTCAGCTGTGTTTCTTGTAATACACCAAACCTGGTCTTAGGCCTGATGCACACGAACTTAAAAATACCCGTTATTACGGACCCATAGACTTCTATTGGCCACTGGTACCTTCCCGTATGCTTACGGGAAGGTGCCCGTGCCGTTGAAAAATATAAAAAACATGTCCTATTTCAGGCCGTAATAACGGCACGGGCAGGCCCATAGAAGTCTATGGGGCTTCCGTAATTACGGGTGGCTACGCGACGTCAGTAAATGGTCACTGTCCAGGGTGCTGAAAGAGTTAACTGATCGGCAGTAACTCTTTCAGCACCCAGGACAGTGACCACCGCTGGAGTTATAGTATCAAAAGTTAACTTACCTGCTTCTTCCTCCAGTCCGGCCTCCCTGGATGACTTTTCATCCCATGTGACGGCTGCAGCCAATCACAGGCCAATCACAGGCTGCAGCGGTCACATGGACTGCCGCCTCATCCAGGGAGGTCGGACTGGATGTGAAAAGAGGGACGTGTCACCAAGACAACGGCCGGGTAAGTATGAACTTCTTTTACTTTGAATTGCTGCGGAAACTCTGCCCGAAACGGCTGCCCCTTCTCTCTTTCCAGCACCGATAGAGAGAAGGGGCTACCGATTAGTGCAGAGAAAACGGGTCCGTAAATATGGGTGGAATACTCGTGACACCGGACCCGTATTTACGGGCACGGGTCCGTAAATACTGGTGGAATACGTGTGACAAAGGACCCGTATTTACCGGAGGAAAAAAATGCGTTAGTGTGCATGAGGCCTGACTGTACAGCTAGTGACAAACCTGGCCGCCTCTCTAACAAATAAGTGCAGGAATATGCCATGGCTAGAAGGGGATTTCCTTTTATTACATTTTGATTCCTTTCATCACATCATTTCCACTCATGTGGTGATCCGTATTCTATATATAAATGCTTTCTTTTCTCGTTAGCTCACAAGATACACCTTTCCCGACTGCTATTTCTCTACACAGTGAAGTCAATTCGTAGTAAATGCTGCAGATTCACTGTGATCAACCGAAAATTGACCGCGCCGTGTGAATATACACTTGGGCCATGTTCACACAGAGCGGATATGCTGGGTAAAGTACACAGAGTATCCGTCCTGGAACTCTGGCCGAAAACCAAATTGTGGTGCAGTTTTTAGGGCGCATTCTCCGCTGCGGACAGCGACACTTTCTTCTGCTCTTGTTCAGGCCGGCCTCCTGGGATGACGCTGCAGCTCATGTGACCACTGCAGCAGTCACATGGGAATAAACCTCATCCCAGGGGGCTGGCTGAACAAGAACAGACGGAAGCGTCGCTTTGACAATGGCCAGGCTGTAAGTATTACCTTTTTTTATTCAATGTACAGAAGTTATTTTTTTTCTCAATTGCAAATTGAGGCGTAATCACAGCTGATCTGCAGCAAAAATCGCAACATTTGCTATTTGCTGCGGGTTTTACCTCCCTATTGAATTCAATGGGGAAAACCCGCAACAGAAAAGCATCGATTCCGAAGCTTAAATTTACATGCTGTGAATTAAAAAAAAACCTGGACTACAGGTGAATTTATGAACAGATGTTCAGCAGATTGTTTACACAGCGTGCGGATGAGATTTGTTCAAACATGTTATAGCTGACTTTCCTTATAATTTGTGCCAGAAGCCATCACCTGCACATACATTCTACCATTATAAAGAATAAAAATAACCAATCTGTGACAATTTGGAATATTTACTGTGTGTAATAGTTTTATAGGACAATTTTTTCCTCCCTAGTAGAATATCACTTGCCACCCTGTGTGCACACACTAAGGCCACATTTACACGAGCGTAATATACGCGCGTGCGACGCGCGTGCTTTTCACGCGTGTCGTACGCACCTATATTACTCTATGGGGCAGTGCAGACGATGCGTGAATTTTGCGCTGCGCGAGTGCGTGGCGTAAAACTCACGACATGTTCTATAATCGTGCGTTTTTCGCGCATCACGCACCCATTGAAGTCAATGGGTGCGTGAAAACCACGCATGCCGCAGGGAAGCACTTCCGTGCGAACTGCGTGATTCGCGCAAGAGCTGTCAAACTGAATGTAAACAGAAAAGCACCACGTGCTTTTCTGTTTACAAACATCCGAACGGAGAGTCTTAAACATAAGCGAACCGAACTTTACCGGGTTCGGCCGAACTCGTTTTGACCGAACCCGGCAGGAGAGAGTCACTGTGCAGGGCGCAGAAAGAGTTAAACTGGTTCAGCACCCTGGACAGTGACTTCCGATTCCAATATACGTGAACGTGTCAAAAAAAAAAAAAGTTCTGACTTACCGATAACTCCCGGCTTCTTCCTCCAGTCTGACCTCCCGGGATGACAATTCAGTCCAAGTGACAGCTGCAGCCAATCACAAGCCAAGCACAGGCTGCAGCGGTCACATGGACTGCCGCGTCATCCAGGGAGGTGGGGCCAGATGTCGAGAGGCGCGTCACCAAGGACGCGTCACCAAGGCAACGGCCGGGAAGTTCTCGGTAAGTACGAACCTCTTTTTTTTTTTTAAACAGGTTACGCGATATGGTGATCGGAATGCACTGTCGAGGGTGCTGAAAGAGTTACTGCCGATCAGTTAACTCTTTCAGCACCATGGACAGTGACTGACGTCGACTAGCCTCATTTCTATGATGGCGGCTGCGCGAAAATCACGCAGCCGCACATCATACACGGATGACACGGAGCTGTCAACTGCCTTTTGCGAACGCAAAACGCTGCGTTTTTTGCGCACGCAAAACGCACACGCTCGTGTAAATGAGGCCTAAGACTGGATTCACACATCGCGTATTTGTTGCAGATTTTGATGCAGATTTCTTTGAGCCAAAGCCAGAAGTGGATCATGGAAGAAGTATATATTCTTCCTTTATATTCCCCATTACTTTTGAAATAACTTCTGGCTTTGGCCAAAAAATCTGCACCAAAATCTGCAACAAATAAGCAATGTCTGAATCCAGCCTACAAATTCAACTCTATTAAATAGTAGTTTAATAAAAATGCATTTGTTGACTTCGTCAGGACTTGCAAAACATGAGGACGCATGGGAGAGCTAGAGGACAGACTCTCCCTTGAGCGGAGGATAGGATCGGTCCGCTCACCGTTACTCTTGCCACTACTACACGTGAGGTGGATGCTTGCCAGTCCAAGACTGATGACTTAGAAAATAGGCTACGTCGTAATAACTTACGTATCATTGGTCTGCCTGAGAGAGCGGAAGGTCAAAACCCTGAAACGTTCATTGAAGAATGACTCAAAACTAACTTAGAGGAAGCAGCCTTTTCCACTTGCTTTGTAGCGGAGAGAGCGCATCGCGCCCCGGCTAAACCACCGCAACCGGGCGCTGCACCAATACCCTTATTGGTCAGGTTGTTAAACTACAGTGATCGTGATACAGCTCTGCGCCAAGCCAAAAGCTTCGGTGAAGTTTGATAATTCCACTATATCTATATCCTCCGACTTCTCCGCAGATCTTCAGAAGCAACGAGCTACATTTACCGAAGTCAAAAGGAAATTTAATGACCGTAACACGCCTTATTCTATGGCTTACCCTGCTCGCCTACAGATTGTTAGCGAGGGCAAGGCGATCTCTCTGCAAGGCCCGTCGGAAGCGAATGACTGGCTTCAGATGCATCCTCCATCTGCTTGATAGTGTTTGCTGACCAACCACAACTGCAACTAGTTGACCTGATTTCTGGAGCAGACTAGGATCTCATACACGTCAGGTGTCAACTGATCCCATGATATCCTTTTGACACTCAAAATATATTGTTCTTTGTAGAACTTCATTATTCCGTTGAGACGTGATTTTCATGCCATGCCCAATACCTCCCTTTTTTTTTTCTAGCTACCATTCCGTATTAACTTGATGGGAGATTTCCTTGTGTCTCTCCATAATTCTGGTCCGACACGTTACGGATTTTAACACTTGATTAGCTGTGCCAGGTTGTATACCTAACAATGATATTGTTGTCTATCCCCCATTTTTTATTTTCATGGCCCTGTTCCTACCTTGTTGTAGGGTTACCTTCGGGTCTTTATTACTTTACCATATGTTACGTTTTATGGTTGTAACTGCACTTGTCTATGCCATCTACCTGGAAGGTGTTATTTGTATGTACTTATGACTATCTCTTTTCAGTTTCTATGATATCTACCTCTGGAAATCAAACTTACATGAGATATTTCAGTTATTATTACCATGGCGATGTCTTTCAATTTTATTTCATGGAATGTACGTGGTTTGGGGACTGTATCCAAACGTGCCCCGGTGTTCTCCCGTATTAGGCGATCCAACCCCATCTGATAAGCTTGCAAGAGACCCACCTCCCGGCTGACAAATCTGATTACCTTAACAAGCCATGGATCCAATGGGCATGTCATTCTTATCACACCACTTACTCTTGGGGAGTCTCCTCATTAATACACCGATCTCTACACTGGAACCCCATACAAAGTCGCAGAGACCCTGTAGGCAGATTCGTGTTTGTGTATGCTGAAATTGATACCAAACCATATGTCATCTTATGTGTTTACAAACCACCACAATAAAGTATTTCTGTTCTTCAGGCCGCAATTGCATTTGCCCACTAATTCCCTGCTTCCTCTGTATTAAGCATGGGCGACTTTAATCAGGTTATGAACAGTACAATGGACTGCTTTTCCCAAGTTACTGCCCCCTCTATGACGCCCCCTACTCCTTTAAACCAGCCGATGGAGAGTGTGGGTTGGATGATCTATGGAGACACCATAATTCTCAGGTCTTAGAATACACTTGTCATTCTTCTGGGAGACATACCCACTCGAGAATAGATTACATTTTTGGCACTCCTAAAATCTCAATGTCTCCTCGATTTCTCATGACCGTAGAGAGATTTTAGACCATAGTGCTACTATACTCCTTACACTGGAATTCCCAGGCAAGCCTCTCCTACCCAACTAGAACTTAAACCCCTTTTGGCTAACACGGATTGGTCCCTCTGATCGCATCCTAGACCAAATTGAACAATTTCTGCAGGTTCACAACTTCCTTATTTCACACACCTTAAAATGGAACCTCCCTGGTTGTTTGCAGTCCATGATATCGTATATTAAGAAAACCACAACCCACTCAGAACGTGAAATGGAGAGCCACTTAGCTGCTGCGGAATCTCTGTATATTTCTAACCCCATAGAGAGAGTCCCATAGATCTGATTGGCTGAGTATCTCTCGTTTATATAAGCACCAACTTCACCTGAAAACAAAAACGTAAACTGTTCTTCACACTACAAGATTACTTTGAAATGGGAAATCAATCTAGTCAAGTTTTGGCCCACTTGATTAGACGGGACGGCACTTCTAATTGTGTTTTGAAAATGAAGTACTCTTCTGGCCATGTACGAATGGAGGGGGATTCCATTGCCACTAGGTTTAAGTAATACTACGCCAATCTATATAGCTCCTCTACTAATTACACCATGACCGATGTCCTGAATTACTTACATGACCTGACTCCCCTCTCGGTCACCTGAACAGGTCACACCACTTGATGCCCCGATATCTATGGAGGCATTTCAGGGCGCTATACGAGATGTGGTATCCCATAAGTCCCCTGGCCCTGATGAACTCCATGTCGAAGTTTACAGAAAGTATCTTGAACATATTGGCCCACTTTTACTAGATACGCTTAAGCAGACTCTGCTCGCCCACTCCCTCCCTTCTACCTTTTATGATGCCTCTATCATAGTAAAGATCCGGAGTGTTTTAGCTCATACAGACCAATTTCCTTAGTTAACGTAGACTATAAAATTTTAACTAAAATTCTTGCTAAGAGGATTATCGTGACAATTATTCATCCAGATCAAACTGGGTTCGTGCCCGGGAAATCTACTACTATCAATATTAAGCGAGTTCAAACAACCATACAAGTGGGCAAAACTTATAATATGCCATGGGCTATTGCCTCCTTCAATACCATGATGGCATTTGATTCTGTTGAATGGCCGTTTCTTTCGGCCTGCCTTCAACGTTTTGGCTTTGGACCCAATTTTATAAAAGAGGCAAGGTTGTCCCCTTTCACCATTGTTTGGAATAGCTATGGAAGATATGGAAATCCGATTGAGGTCTACCCCTCCAATAACGGGTGTGCAATGGAAGGGGAAAACTAGTGTGGTGGGTTTGTATGCGGATGACATGGTTCTTTTCTTATGCAATCCTAATGAGTCCTTTGGCCATGCCATCGGCCTACTTGATGTTTTCTCAGGGCTTAGTCACTTGGCCAAAATCAGCTATTATGTATACAGCCTCTAATCCGACCCCAGATTTGGTTGTCTCACAATGTGGTTTGGCGGTGGTAAGCAAATTTACATACTTAGGGATTGCCATGGTACTAGACCATAATGCTGTGAGGAACGAAACTATTGATCTGTTATTGACCCATATCAGCCTGAAATTAAAAAACTGTGGTCTAAATTGCAATCGTTGATTGCTGGACGCATCAACCTGATTAAAATGGTCATTCAACCTACAGGTTTCTATATTTTACAGCAGATGCCGATCACAGTCCCAGTCATATTTCCGCTCCCTGAACTCAATTATTAAATTTGTCCGGGTCTCCTCCTGATCTAAACTTAAACGTACTATTCTACAGAGGCCCAAGATGGATGGAGGGAGGGATGGCACTGTCTGACACACTAACTATTTAGCGGGCCAACTACGGGGCATGAAAGACGGGTTTTTAAGAAACCTTTGTTAGACTCGACCAATTACTTGGTCTCCCTGGTGGCTGGAAACAGTCTGATTAGTTATTTGGAATACCCTCAATTTACACGACCTACAGACATACTCCCCTTACATAAAACAGCTTTGGCAGTGTGGCACACTGCCAAGGCCATGCTATGTTTTAGGGATACTCTACCAGATCTGCCTCTATGGAATAATCCCACTCTGCCATCCCTACATAGTATACCGGACCCTCAATTTTGTCAGGGCTTGGGAGACTTGGAGATGTATTTAATGGGGGCTCTTTACTGACACTCCGTTACAGGAGACCTACAACTTCCCTTGCCTACAATGGTATACATATCTCCCACTCCGACATGCCATTCAATCTCAGTTTCCACCCACTGACAGTATTATATCGGAATATCCTGTTATTGGTATATTAAAGTCACAGGGACCTAAGGTCCTCATATCAGCACTATACACTCATCTTCTCTCTTCTAAGATGACCTGTACACCAGTGGCCGTATTTGATAAATGGTCATTACAAATCCTAGACCTTACCCCAGATGATAAAAATGCGGTGTTTAACCCTCATCTATCTGCTTCCCCGGCTATTAATAATAAACGGATTCAGCTTTATATAAACACTAATCCTATTTGACACCCATTAGACTGCACAGAATGGGTAGAATACCCAGAACAGCACGTCACAGATGTCATCGCCTGGACGCAGATTTCTGGAATCTTATGTGGGACTGCCCCTACATTTCTACCTTTTGGAGATGTGTTTTTGCCTTCCTCTCCTCCCTTCTGCCTTCCACTATACCCACTTCCCCCAAGATCGCTTTACTTGGCATCCTGGATGAGGAAATATGGCCACACTACACGCGTATATTCTTGATAGAAACTTTATATTTGGCCAGAAAAGCTGTTGCCATACGCTGGATGGCTGACAACGCACCCTCTATTTGACAATGGAAGGATCTTGTAAATACAGTAATACAATATGAGCAGCTAGTATACCAACATAGGGGTTGTTCGGATAAATTCTGTACGGTATGGGGCCCGTGGTTGAATAACTCAGACATTTTATTACAAAATACCTTAACCTACATCTTGGAGACATATGTATCTAACCTTCCTAGGTTTATTGTATAGATCATCATCTGCTATCCTTACGCCTTTTTGGCTTTATGACGGCAAAGACGACATTGATTTGTTAAAATAGCAGAATATTTAAATGTTGCTGACTGTATTCTTACTTTTGTGATATTATTATTCATGTGCTGTAACATGGCTTATTTTCTTTGTGCATTTGCAAAGTATTCTTGTACACGATTTCATCATGTCAAACATTTGTAATTAAATACATTTTTAAAAAATGCATTTGTTACTCAAAAGAAAAAAAGAAAATGGAGCAGCTATTAAAATACCACGAGGTCATCCTAATGACTGTGAAACAAAAAGCCTCCCTAGAGCCCTTTCACAACAGCAGCCATGGTCGCTTCCTCACACACACACGTCATTCCCCTCCTGCACACAGCGATGGGCACACTTCCCAGTTGCCTCAGCTGCTGAGCTGTGTGCTGCCATGCAGAAGGAAGATGGTGAGGCAGGACTGAACAGGTATACATGGATTGACTGAGCTGGCCACAATGGTTAGGGTACAGCTGCAAGCAGAGGCCTGGATCTTCCACTTCAATAGTAGCTAAAAGATTATTGTGCACAATGGATGAAGGAAACACAAATCGAAATCACAATTACCAACAATTTAGTAAACAAGATTTCACGATGGAAATCAAGAACGTGTACAGGCAGAATACAATGGAGTATATGGCATCTCAGAAAAGACGTTAATGCAACACTGAAAACCTTCATGAACACATCCACCCCACACAACAATGTACAAATTCTATGCGCGTGTGTGTGTGTATATATATATATATATATATATATATATACATATACTATGTGGACAAAAGTATTGGGACACCCACACATCATTACACCTACAAGAGCTTTATGACATTTCATTCTAAATCCGTAGCCGTTAATATGGCGTTGATCCCCTCCTTTGCAGTAAAAACAGCTTCCACGCTTCTGGGAAAATTTTCTACAAGACTTCGCAGTGTGCCAGTGGGAATTTTTGCATATACACCCAGAAGAGCATTTCTGAGGTCTCCATTCTAGTTCATCCCAAAAGTGTTGGATGGGGTGGAGGTCAGGGCTCTGTGCGGCCCAGTCAAGTTCTTCCACAGCAAACTCCCCCAACCATGTCTTTATGGACCTTGCATGATGGACTGGGGCACAGTCATGCTGGAGCAGAAGAGAGCCGAACCCCAAACTGCTCCCATAAAATTGGAAGCATACAATTGTCCAAAATGTCTTGGTATGCTGAAGCATTAAGATTTCCCTTCACTGGAACGTAGGGGTCTAGGACAACCCATGAAAAACAACCCCATAGCATTATCCCCCCACCAAACTTTGACTGCATTGTGCCAACTGTAGACAGGTAACGTTCTCCTGGGATTCACCAAACCCAGACTCATCCATCAGACTGCCAGATAGAGAAGTGTGATTCATCACTCCACAGAACACGTTTCCACTGCTCCAGAGTCCAGTGGCAGCTTTGCTTTACACCACCCCACAGGACGCTTGGCATTGTGCTTGGCAATGTAAGGCCCTGTTGACGCAGAGTTTATTTTTGCAGGCAAATAAATCTGCAAATTCTTGCCACGATTTTTGCAGCGTTTTTCGCCCGCGGCCATTAAGTGCCACGGACAAAAAAACGCAGCGGAAACTGCTTTCTCGGCCTCCCATTGATTTTAATGGGAGGTCAGAGGTGAAACCACGACAAGAAAGAGAATGTCGCTTTTTTAATGAGTGGCGAAAAAGCAGCGCAGGAAAAAAACGCTGTCCGCCTCCCATTGAAATCAATGGGAGGTGGTTTCAGCAGTTTTGTAGCCGATTCCAATGCCGTTTCCACGTAAAATAACTCCATGTTAACTGGGCCTAAGGCTTGCATGCAGCTGCTCGGCCATGGAAACCCATGCCATGAAGCACCCGGCGCACAGTTTTTCTGCAGATGTTAATGCCAGAGGAGGTTTGGAAATCTTTCGTTTATTGAGTCAGCAGAGCGTTGGGGACCTTTATGTACTATGCGCCTCACTCGGTGACCCTCGCCCTGTAACTTTACGTGGTCTGCCACTTCATGGTTCCTAAACGCTTCCACTTTACAATGATACCACTCACAGTTGATCGTGGAATATCTAGAAGTGATAAAACTTTAGGAACTGACTTGTTACAACAGTGGCATCCTATTACAGTACCATACTGAAATTCAGTGAGCTCTTTAGAACGACACATTCTATCACAAATGTCTGTACAGGCAGACTGCATGGCTAGGTGCGTGATATTATATACCTTTGGAAATGGGACTGAATGAAACCCCTGAATTCAATGATTAAGAGGGGTGTCCCAATACTTTCGTCCATACAGTATTCTGTACCTCAAGGTTTGCTCCTTTTCTGGTCACAAACAAACTTCTGTTTGTAAAAGACCAATTACGGCCCACATTTATCAAAAGTGGCATCATTATAGCCAATATCGAAGTTAAAGCTAGACTTATTCACTGGCATATGTTAAGACAAATTTATGACTGCATGTTCCCCATTGATAAATCTGGCACAACAAGCATCACTGCTATTATTTCACTCTGGCTAGACGTATGCCGCTTTTTCTACACCAGAGCCTTTGTAAAGTAGAGATGACTCTTCTCTTTCAACTTTTTTTTTTTTTTTTTTTTTAAACGCATTTCATAAATGTGTTTCAAGGCTATGTAAAACTTTGATTTTTTTTTTTTTTTTTTAAAGAAACAGGTCAGTGTGTTTGATATAACTTTGTAATTAGTCTTTATTAAAAATTTGTTCTACTTTTTGAGCTACATCTGCTCTGTATTCTCTATACACAGCAGCTATATCTGACGGGTTCAGTAAAAGCGGGTGGGATCCACCTGTTATCCATCACATCAAAGTGATGAACTTAGATGTGATGGATAACAGGTGGATCCTGCATGGCAGGACCTGCTCTCACTGAAACAGTCAGTGATACCATCAAAGGTTTACATAGCCCTTAAATTTTGGCCAAGCAGTAAGCCACGCCCACTTTTACAAACTGATGTGCATGGCGCAAAAGGCACTAAACTCGGACGCAAATGGTTAAAAAAAAAAATTACATCGAGTAGATGAAAAAAAAACTATTTATTTTGGATTAATATGCATTAATAAAAGACGCAAATGCATTGGGCCTATGTCTTTTAGGCTTTTTCTACCTAAACACAGCACATTTCATCGTGGGGGTGAAAGTCATTCATTGAAATAAAATATTGCAGCCCTCATGTTACAGTTTACCCTGATAAGCGGAAAAACACGAAGCCTCTTCGCTTTAGTAATGACACTCACATCATTTAGAGTGCAGAAACTGTAAATATTTGTGATAACCCTGTAAACTGTGAATTACGCTCATGACTGCAGGGTGAAGGCGTTCTCAGATACAGCTGAGAGGTTACAAGTTGTTTGGATAAATGAAAAACAATAATAATGCGGAGATCAGTTCAACGTCCTCTGGGATCTTATTAGAAAACTTTGCATGTCTGGGAGCTGCTGTGAGAGACCTCGTTCCTGCCGTATTTCCCCAGCAGCAGAACATTCCGTCTTTAGTCTTTGGTCTTGTCCACACGTAACGGAATTGCTGCGTATTTTCCATCCGGAATTGCGGAGGGGAAAATACGCAGCGGAATACAGTAGCAGGAAAGTGGTTGTAATTTAACAAATCTCATCCACACGCTGCGTAAAATTTAGTACAGAAATTAACCTGCGGCGCATCATTTTAGTTTCGCAGCATGTCAATTATAGCAGCGGAAAGTGGACTGATTTCCTGCGTAATTTGCTGCGGAAACGCTGCAGAATTTCTTACAGCGGGTGGAAATGACATCACAGGAAGAAGAAATATCACAATCACACAGTCCTTGAAAAAAAACAAACACTATTTTGCGCAGTAAAATACGCATGAAATGGTGCGGATTTTCTAAAAGTTGATGTGTAAACGCTGCGGAAATTTTCTGCAGCAAATCCGTTACGTGTGAACAAGCACTTTCAAGGCAGACAGAGCAGGTGAAGCTTTCTGCGCTCCTCAGCCATAGGGTAAGTATAAAGCGATTATTAAGACTTTTGTCCTGTAAAAATGAGGTGCAAATATGGTGCTTAGTTAAAGAGGCTCTGTCACCAGATTTTGCAACCCCTATCTGCTATTGCAGCAGATCGGCGCTGCAATGGAGATAAGAGTAACGTTTTTATTTTTAAAAAACGAGCATTTTTGGCCAAGTTATGACCATTTTTGTATTTATGCAAATGAGGCTTGCAAAAGTACAACTGGGCGTGTTGAAAAGTAAAAGTACAACTGGGCGTGTATTAGGTGCGGACATCGGGGCGTGTTTACTACTTTTACTAGCTGGGCGCTCTGAAGAGAAGTATCATCCACTTCTCTTCAGAGCGCCCAGCTTCTGGCAGTGCAGATCTGTGACGTCACTCACAGGTCCTGCATCGTGTCGGCACCAGAGGCTACAGATGATTCTGCAGCAGCATCGGCGTTTGCAGGTAAGTCGATGTAGCTACTCCTCCTGTGATGACGCTGTAGTCTATGGTACTGCTGCAGCCTTTGATTGGCACATAAGATTAAACGTCATACCAGGAGGCCGGGCTACGCTCAGAAAAGAGGGATGCGTCACCATGACTACAGCCGGGTAAGTATAAACTTTTATTTTTTATTTTATAGCTGCAGAATTTCCACAACGGCTATGCCCCCTAAACACCAAGTAATTAATTTCAAATTGAAAAAAAAATATAAGCCTGGTTGAGACTAACACACCGTGAATTGCAACACCACGGCACCCTTCACACATATACGCACATATACACACACACACATACATTACATGCAGTACCTTGAGCGGACCACTGACTTCTCAAGAGTGGTGGCCGGCCCGGCATCTAATGCGCACGCGCCGATATGCGCGTTCATGCTAGAAATGACATCCTCTCCTAAGGACGGAGAGGATATCACTGCGCATGCGCGACCACCGCTAAAGGTAAATAGTGGTGGTCGGATCCCTAGACAACGAGCTACAAACAAGGAGGGACTGACAGCGAGAAGAAAGAATATCCTGAAAACGACATCGCTGGGATAAAGAAAGGTAATTACAAAAATTTATATCTTTAGAAGGGTGAGCTTAATAGATAGATTTTTGTAGATGGGAATAACCCTTTAACTCCTTAACGCCGAAGGACGGATATATCCGTCCTCAGCAGCTGCTAGTTCGCGCAGGAGGACGGATATATCCGTCCTGTGATGGCGCGGGTACTGCCAGTTTACCCACGCGATCAGCGGCAGGAGCCTGGCTGTTATACACAGCCTGGCTCCTGCTGCAACTGCCTGAATCGAAGCGCGCTCCGATTCCGGCAGTTTAACCCATTAAATGCCGCTGTCAATAGTGACAGCGGCATCTAATGTGTTTGACAGAGGGAGGGAGCTCCCTCTGTCACCCGATCAGCGCCCCCGCAAACAAATCGCGGGTCGCCGTCGGGTTTCCATGACAGCCGGGGGTCTAACAAAGACCCCCAGGTCTGTCTTCAGCATCTGCCTGTTAGGCGATGCCAGAGGCATGACCTAACAGGTTGCCTGTCAGTTTTACACTGACAGGCAATAATGCTTTGGTATACGAAGTATACCAAAGCATTATATATGCGATCAGCACATCGCATAGTGAAGTCCCCTGGTGTGACTAAAAAAAAAAAATGTAAAAAACAGTTAAATAAAGTTTGTGGAAAAAAAAAAAATTACAGTCAAAGTCAAATAAAACTACTTTTTTGGCCCAAAAAGTGGTTTTATTTAGTAAAACGGTCAAAACAAATCACACATACACATATATGGTATCCCCGCGATAGTAACATCTTGACCAATAAAATGAACATATTCATTAAACCGCCGGATGAACGGCGTCCAAAGAAAACGCAAAAAACAACGGCAAAATTCTCTCTTTTCTCCCATTCCCCCCATAAAAAATAAAATAAAAGTTAATCTATAAGTCCCATGTACCCCAAAATTGTACTAACGAAAACTACACATTGGCCCGCAAAAATCAAGCCTACATACGACCACATCGACGGAAAAATAAAAAAAATGACGGCTCTTGGAATGCGGCGATGCAAAAACAAGTAATTTTTTTCTAAAAGGCTTTTTATTGTGCAAACGTAGGAAAACATATAAAACCTTTACATATTTGGTATCCCCGTAATCGTGCCGACCCATAGAATAAAGTTAACATGTTATTTACGCTGCATAGTAAACGGCGTAAATTTATAACGTGAAAATGAATGCTGGAATAGCTGCTTATTTTCAATTCTCTCCTAAAATAAAGTTAATAAAAGTTAATCAATATATTATAAGCATCTAAAAATGGTACAATTACAAAATACAACTCGTCCCGCAAAAAACAAGCCCTTATACAGCTATGACGACGGAATACAAAAACAGTTACAACTCTTGGAATGCGACCGTGAAAAAACAAAAAATAATCCTTGGTCATTAACGTGCAAAATGGCCCGGTCATTAAGGGGTTAAGGAACAACATTGAGATTGTAGTTTTTCATTGTGTTGTTTCCCTGGGAGGGATAGGAAAGTATAAAACTTATTTTGCTGGTCTAGAGATTGGCAGGGTACAATTTGGAGATCCATGACGTGGAACACATTTTGTAGTAATGTACGAGGCACCAGAATACTCATGGCAATATGTTATATGACTGCCGCCGATCGCTTATAAGGCCAAGATAGAAATGTAAGTACTTAGTGCTATTCTAATTTTGATTCTTATCACAGGGACAAAGTGCTCTGCTCTTATCTTGTTCACTCACAATGCTATGCTTTGCTTTATGAACTGTATATCAGGGCAGCAAACCTGCAACTGCACGTGCAAGGAACAGATGCAAATATATTTTCAATGCATATAGTTAACACATCAAGCATTGCTGCAGTTTTGAAATAAACCATTTTTGATGGGCGGTTATTTACATGTACAACATGTTAAGTACCTCCAAAGTAACGTGCAGCAAAAATCACATTGCAAAACCGCACAGATCAGCACCAAAGTTGCACGTGGTTGCGGGTTTATAATCACAGCACAGCCACACATCAGTCGCTTCACCCCCACAGCCAGGGCCAGCTTCAGACACAACTGGCCTTAGATTAAAAACTAGATGCTCTGTTCACACCGCTATAATTTCCTTTAGGGTCCATTGCTCTTTGATGGCCAGAACGGAGCATTACACTATCCAGTACAGGACACACTTAGCTTCTTTTTTTTTTTTTTTTTTTTTTTAAGTAGGGCGGAAATCCTAACAGAACCATGATAAATCAAATGGGATCTGTCAGATTATGTTATGAAGTGTATCATTAGCCATGATTAAGGACGCAAGAAGCGTCTGAAACGCGTAGGCTTTCCACACCTACGATATCTCTCCCTACACTCCAGGACATTATCTTTTTATTTGATCCTGTTTTAAACTTGGTCTAATTAAACTTGGAACTAGTTTCCATTTTACCTACAATCACACTGGATCCAATCCTTCCTTTTTCTGCTGTTTATGTATCGTGTGCCGACACGAGGATCCGTGCGGGTTCATCTGAGCAAGTCCTCAGTTAAGGTGAGCTGGAGGTTTCCTTCCAACTATTTTTCAGGATCATAACAGATCCGTCAAGGCTCCTGTAAGAACAGAAGCCATGGCACCAGTGCGAACGGACATAACAACCAATCAGATTTCAGCATTATTTTTTGTAATGCAGATTACAATTAAAAAAAGCAACACACTTGTCTGCACTAGTTTTGTAAATAAAGCCCCCCACCCATTAAAAAAATACAAATAATTTACATGTCTATAAATGTGTTCAGAATAAGGCCTTATTCACACGAGAATTTAATACGTCAGTGTTATGCGCGGTAAAACAACGGCCGTCATATGGACCTATGCAATCCAATGGGGCCCTTCAGACATGCAGTGTTTTTCAAGCAGCGTGTTTCGTTGCGTGAAACTCACTGCATGTCCTATTCGTGTGCATTTTTTGCGCATCACGCACCCATTGAAGTCAATGGTTGCATTATAATCACGGACACACATCCGTGTGCTGTCCGCGAATCACGCACAAGTTCATAAGAAATGAAGAGAAAAACATTTTTAAATAAAGAAATGTGTACATAAAACAGACATCAACACCGGATGCCACACAGAACTGCATCGCATGACAAAAGTGTCCATTTTTTACGGACACGTTCGTCTGAATTGGGCCCTAAAGCAGCCATAGAAACGAGCTCCGTATTCGCTCTTTGTGAGCTGAAAAGAACCTAGCTTCTTCACACAGATGATATTTAGGTGAATCACAGTGATCAATATGGAAGTGAGAAAAGAATTGCTTTGTTGTAGCAGTTAAATGAATGACAAGGAATAATATATTCCTGATAAACTGATATTATGTAACACCATGGAATACATTTATGGAGTTCTACTACATGTCCTCAGGAGGAACAGAACACATTCCACATGCCAGCAACCTCCAAAAAAACTGCTAATATAGGGGGGGAAAATAAGGTTTTGTTTTTGTTATTTTATTGGTTTCTGAAACGACCCCATTCATTTATTTGGCATCGGACATTTATAGGAGAGCCCTCCATGTGTTTCCATTTGCAGAGCTGGCAATCTGACTAGAACATTTTCACACCACACACAGCAATAACAGTACACAGTTTCTTCAGCTGCTTACACAACACGCAGTCATTTAAAACTCGCAGGATGTTATGACTAGGACTTCTACAATAGAAAGTCTCAAGTGTCGGCATTAGTGCCAGGCTATATTAATGTCACCGAAACATCGAGGAAAAAAGAAAAATCAGAAGCAAAAATTTGGCTCAATTTGTCATCACTATCCAGTTTTTCTGGCTTAACAAAAAAAAAGAAAAAAAGAAAAATCGTAATCTTTAATGATGCTTAAAAGGGAAAAAGCAGAGTTAATAATAGGTGTGGAAACCCTGGTTAAATAGTCCACACAGTAAGAACTTGGTGGGCAGGCCTGAAGCAGTTTTGCAGGAAGCGAATGTTACGCTATGTTGTGCATAGCAACAATTTCTTAATCATAACCAAGCAGTGTTATTTGGTGGCGAGCGCAGGAGCATTCAGCACCACACAACAAAAAAATATGCCGTTTTCTTTAGGTAAGCGCATTGTGACTGGAGTGAATCACAAGGCACTTCTATAAAGCAGGATGCATGTGTGATAGGGTAACTTTTAGGCCAGGTTCCCACGTAGCGTAAACGCTGTGGGATTTCCGCAACGGAATTGTGTGCGGAAATTCTGCAACGCTTACAGTAGCAGCAAAGTGGATGAGATTTAGCAAATCTCATGCCTGCGCTGCAGAAAAAAATCCTGCAGCGAAAACATGAATAAATGTAATTCCACAGCATGTCAATTTATGCTGCGTTGGTTTTTTTTAACTCGTTTTATTGAACAATAAACACAATACAATTCGTGTATCAATAAAGAAATAATGGCATTACATCATGTGTAAATATACTGAATAAAATACAATGAAGAGATAAGAAACACCGGAAACTATACTCAATCCCACATAACTGTATAGTGCACAGCATAGATCAGGATGTTACAAGGAAATAGAATACATACTGTATTGAAAACCGTAATTGAACATCGTTAAACTGAACTTCCGCACATGTGAGTTTCATACTTAACACATCACATCTCGAGTATTAAGTAGAGCAGTATATATGGGATACAAAAGCAGCAACACATCCTATGAAACACATGTACAGCAATGGGATCTCAGGGGCAATAGGGCCAGAAAGGAAGCATTCCAAATATCCCAGATCTTCTGGAATTTGTGGGGACAGCCTCTGAGTATATACCACTCTCTCATATGGACTTGTCGCGTTTATCAATTGTATCCATTGGCCACAGGTAGGTCTATCGCCCATCCATCTGATTGCAATGGCTTTTCGGGCAAAAAATTATGATTTCCTAAGGAAGATCCTGGTATAATGTAACCATATCAACTCATCCAGTAGACAAACTTCAGGGGTGAAAGGCACCGGGATCCCCAGAAGAGAAGACAACTTCGATATTATATCCCCCCAGAATGAATATATGAGAATTCCCATGCCATATGCCAGAAGTCAGCTTGTGGTTCCGAACACCCATGACACCTGGTGTGTGTCTTCTTTATGCTGCGTTTTTCCGTTGCTGGTTTTCCCCTTTGAATTCAATGGGATACAAAACCTGCAACAGAAAGCCAAGCGTTGCGACTTTTGCGGTGCTATCGCGGTGTTTACGTGATTCTGGCAACGCCAGGAAAAAAATAATCATACTTACCCAGAATGCCCTCCTTATTGCAGTCCAGCCTCCTGGGATGATGTTGCATCCCATGTAACCGCTGCAGCCAATCACAAACTGAACCGACACGTGGCCTGCAACGCCATCCAGGGGGGCTGGAGCGGATGTCAGAGGAGGGAGGGGGTAAGTATGAGCGGCTTTCTTCGGCAGCGCGATTTTTCAGACGGAATGTCCTGCGGGTTCTCACGCGCTTTGACGGACCTATATTAGTCTATGGGGCCGTGCAGACTTGTCCGTAATTTTTACTCAGCGTGAGTCTGCTGAAAAAAAGTAATGACATGTCCGTTCTTTGGGCGTTTTCCGCGCATCACGCACCCATTGAAGTCAATGGGTGCGTGAAAACCACGCATGTCGCACGGAAGCACTTCTGTGCATACAGCGTGATTCGCGCAACAGCTGTCAAAAGGATGAATGAAAACCGAAAAGCACCACGTGCTTTTCTGTTTACAAACATCCAAACGGAGTGTCAATGATGGCGGCTGCGCGAAAAGCACGCAGCCGCGCATCATATGCCGAGGCCACACGGAGCTGTTAAGTGCCATTTGCGCAGGCAAAACGCCACGCTCGTGTGAATCCAGCCTTAGTATGGGAGCACTTTACAACTTTAGTTACACTGGTAAATCATTTCATATAATCACGCCTGATGTAACAATAAAAAAGGGCCCGTTACAAATGGATCCCTTCTGCGTCTATGGCTGGCGTACGTTGTCAATGCTACATTTGGGTAATACACTGCTTTCTTGGGTCACAATATTTATAACTTTCAGCGGCCATTCCAACTTACAATAGAAAAGGCAATGCTGAGCTACGGCGCATTTTATTGGCTGGACGACTCAGTTAATCAGCATACGCTTTTCTCTGGTAAAACACCTGTGGATGGCCATAGTGAACAGCCAATCAGCACATCATATTGGGGCCGATTAGTTGCTTAGTAGCAACTGTAAGGCTACATTCACATGAGCGTAAAAAACGCAGCGTATTTCCAGCAGTTTATGTCCATGTGCCATCACATCTGTGTGCTTTGCATGTGGAATGCGTTTTTCACGCCCGTGCAAGCACTTTTGTTTTTTAAAAAAAAAAATCTTATTATTTCTCTGCCTTTCTTTGTAACGGATAAGTGAAACACGGACAACACACGGATGTCGTCCGTGTTTTTCACACACCCATAGATTTCAATGGGCGACAAGGTGCGCAAAAACGCACCAATATGGATTGCAGTGAGTTTTACGCAACGGACACTCGCTGCGTGAAAACTCACACGTCTGAATAGCCCCATTGAAATAAATGGGTCTGTGTGATGTCCGTTATTTCAACGGACAGCACATGGACGAGTATTACGCTTATCGGAATTAGCCCCCTAAGGGTATGCTCACATGTGCAAAAACAAGCGGCTGCAAAAATGAAAAGGCTGTTTTCAAGTCAAAACAGCCTCTGATTTGAAGATGTTTTTGAAGCTGAAAATAAAGCTGTTTTTTTATTTTTTATTTGGAGCTGGTGGAGGCTTTTCTTTTAGCTGTTTTTTCGTGACATGCTGCTTTTTACGAGGCGTTTTTATTTTTAAGTTCAACAGCGTAAATATACACCTTATATGAACAGCACAGTATTTCCCATTGAAGTCATTGGGAATGCAGGCTTATTTCAAGTGTATTTTCGAGCATAAAACGAGGCTTTTACGCTTCAAAATAGGCATAAAAACAAGCCGTGTAAACATACCCTAAGGCTCTGTTCACATCTCATTCTTCAGGCATGTTGGGAGGTTTACGTCGGGAGTATTCCCAAATGTAATCTCCAACATGCTTATAAGCCGCCATGCATACAGCATATGCCAAAAGTGTGACATTTTGGCATACGTTGGACTGGTATGCATCAGCATACCTTACTTGTCACTGCATACATTCACATATGTTGGAGGTAGACGTTGAGGAATACCCCCAGCGGATATCTCCGTCGTGTCTAAACAACTGGGATGTAAACAGAGAGCTGCATGTAATGTACTGCATACACTGGGCAGGACTCTGCCTTATCTATATGGACTGAGCTCAACCTGTGCCAGGACAAGCTATTCCTTTGGACACCAGGTGAAGAATTCTCCATCTTATTTTTAATGTACAATGTGGACTTTACAGTACCATGAAGAAAGTCCTGTCCTTAAAGGTGACTCGCCAGCTTTCTCTAACTCTTTTTGAGTTTTATATAGAAGATCATCTGTATTATCATAGTTGATATGGTTGGAAAAAAAAAAAAAAAAAGGTCCATCAGGTTGAGTCTTCGGCTGGGTTCACACGACCTATTTTCAGACATAAACGAGGCGTATTATGCCTCGTTTTACGTCTGAAAGTACGGCTCCAATACGTCGGCAAACATCTGCCCATTCATTTGAATGGGTTTGCCGACGTACTGTGCAGACAACCTGTTATTTACGCGTCGTCGTTTAACAGCTGTCAAACGACGACGTGTAAAATGACTGCCTCGCAGGACACTTCTTTGAAACGTAATTTGAGCCGTTTTTCATTGAATTCAATGAACAGCTCAAGATTACCGGCGTCAATGACGCCTCGCAAAATGCGAGGAGGAGCATTTACGTCTGAAACGACGGAGCTGTTTTCTCCTGAAAACAGTCTGTAATTTAAGACGTAAAAGCCAGTTATCGTGTGCACATACCCTTATAATCCTAACGTGTTCGGCCCCATACACACTGCCGTAAAAAATCTCAGTAATTGCGGACCATAGTACGGTCCGTAATTACGGACCCATTCAGTTCTATTGGCTGCGGACGCCTTTCCGTATCGTTACGGATAGGTGTCCATGCCGTAGAACTGTACCGCAAAAGATAGAACATGTCCTATCTTTTGCCTTTTACGGGCCGTGCTCCTGTGCTTTGTATGGGAGCACAGGCCGAAAATGCGGCCCGCGGCCCTGCCCGCAATCGTGATTACGGGCACGGCCGTGTGCATGAGGCCTTAAAGGGGTTGTCAGAGATTAAATGACTGCGTTAATGTTTGTAATTTATAAATGTAAATACATTTGTAATATACTTACATTTTCCAAAGTGGCCCCGTTTCCAGATCCTGCCGTGTGGTACTTGACGGGTGACGTCACTCTCTGCACTGGCTCTAGACGCTGTGCTGATCTTCAATTCTTTTCCGGGTATACGACTCGTCACTTGTCACAAACACGCCCAGTTGTCCATTGAGAAAGTCATTAGCATAAAGCTAATATAGGTCATAACTTCGTCAAAAATGATAGTTTTTCTAAATAAAAAACACTGCTGTAATCTACATTACAGCGCCGATCACATCATGTACAAGATAGGGCACTTATAATGTGGTGACAGAGCCTCTTTAACCCCTTCCCCCTGCTTGCATTCTGGGCCCTAATGACCAAGCCATTTTTTAAGTTTTTCCATCATCACATTCGAAGAGCTATAACTTCTTTATTTTTGCATCGACATGGCTGTATAAGTTGTATTTTTTAACAGCACCATTTTGGGGTACATATAATTTGTTCATTAACATTTATTAACTTTTTTGGGGGGGGGGGGGGAATAGACGAAAACCTGAAATTTCACCACTCTTTTTTTGCGTCCTAAATCTACGTCGTTTACCGTGTGGTATAAATAACACAATAACTTTATTCAGCGGGTTGTTACGATTGCAAAGATACCAAATTTGTATAGATTTTGTATGTTTTACTACTTACACAGTAAAAACAAATTTTTTTCAAAATTGTTTGTTTTTATGTCTCCATATTTGAAGAGTTTTAACTATTTTATTGTTCCGCCCATGCAGTTGTATGAGGGCTTTTTTTTTTTGCGGGACGACTTGTAGTTTTTATTGGTACCATTTTGGAGTAGACGCAACTTTTTATCCCTTTTTTTTTTTTTAAGTAAGGATTAACAGAAAACAGCAATTTTTCCATTGTTTTTTATTTTTTACGGCGTTCACCGTGCAGGTTAAATAATGTAACAGATTTATAGTCGGGGTCGTTACGGACGCAGCGATACAAAATATGTGTAACTTTTTTTAACTTTGTGTTTTTTTTTAATAGTAAAGCATTTTGTAAGGGGGAAAAAGTGTTTTTCTTCACATTTGTTTTTTTTAAATTAACTTTATTCAGCTGTTTTTTACTTTTTTACTCCAATCGCTTTTATAATACACTGCAATACTTTTGTATTGCAGTGTATTTCTGCCTGTCTGTTTAAAACAGACAGGCATCTGCTAGGTCATGCCTCTGGCATCACCTAGCAGGCATTCACTACAGGCAGACCTGGGGGCCTTTATTAGGCCCCCGGCTGCCATTGGAGACACAGACACTGGGTGATCTTATTGCCGGTTGGATGAGAGGGAGCTCCCTCCCTCTCTCCAAAACAACTCAGATGCGGCGCCCACTATTGAACACCGCATCTGAGGGGTTAAACGGGTGAGATCGATACGGATATCGATCTCACACGTTTAAGCAGGCATGCCCCCAGCCCTCAGCTACATCTAGCAGCAGAGAGCAGGGAGATTTAACGGCTACCTGCTCTGTTTACTTTTTTCTGATGCAGCGCCGTGAAAAGGCTTATCTGCGGTCATTAAGGGGTTAATAACCGCGCTGCCAATGTTGATGTTGATCTGCTTGCGTTTTTGCTAACCGTTCTGCAATGCAGTGTAATGAACTATATACAGGAAGCACCTAACAAACTTCAACACGGGTGAAAACTATGTCCATAAACTACGTGCGTAAAAAAACGCAACAGAACAGCAGCATTAGGGTTTATTCAGACGAACGGGATATACGTCCGTGCAACGCGCGTGATTTTCACGCGCGTCACACGGACCTATATAAGTCTATGGGGCAGTGCAGACAGTTGCGTGATTTTTACGCAGCGCGAGTCCGCTGAAAAAAGTCACGATATGTCCATTCTTTGGGCGTTTTTTGCTCATCACGCACCCATTGAAGTCAATGGGTGCGTGAAAACCACGCATGTCACACGGAAGCACTTCCGTGTGACGCGCGTGATTCGCGCAACAGCCGTCATAAGGATGAATGAAAACAGAAAAGCACCACGTGCTTTTCTGTTTACAAACATCCAAAAGGAGTGTCATAATGATGGCGGCTGCGCGAAAAGCAGGCAGCCGCGCATCATATGCTGAGGCCACATGGAGCTGTTAATTGCCTTTTGCGCAGGCAAAACGCCACGTTTTTGCGTGCGCAGAAATGCCACGCTCGTGTGAATCCAGCCTAAGTGTGTCTGAAAATCCTATGAGTTGAACAGTGACTTGCGCAAGTGGAAAGAGACCTGATCCCCCTTCAGTATGGGGAAATATTCATGTTTTCAAGAAACAGTCAATTATTACAATGCAAAAGACGAGTCATTTTAATACTTTTTTTTATTTTTTTATGTTTAAACCAATAGCACGTTATTACAGTAACATCTTCCATTACAAACCCATCAGTGGACTTAATAGTCTCAAAAAACCGGAAGTGTGAGCAAAAATAGTATTTATTGCAAAAATAATCTTGTGTATCTTGTGTGGTTTCCAAAAGCCCCTTAATATGTAACTTCACAACAAATCTATATAGGCTTTCATATGCAGCCTAACGTTTGTGTGTGAATATCAAGGATGAACGGTAGCATGTCCAGACAATGCGGTTTATACATGTACATCACTATTAAAGTGCTTACATGTCAACACCTTTCAATCCCCATGAACTTCTCCTTTGCCAATTTAGAACAAAGCATGTTTTGTGTGAAGCTTAAAAAGGAATTAAGCTTCAAGACGGAAGAGTCCCAGTGGCCAATCATGGTGTAGTCATTCTGTGTCACGGTAATCCCTCAACTTTACCTTGACTCATGTGCGACCAAATATCGCAATGTAACCTCAGTTTCCTAGCAATTATATAAACAATCCAATAATTGATTTTAATGTTTACCTACAAAATGTACCTATTATTTTTAAATATAGTAAATAAATCCTCCCTGTGTTGCTCACCGACCAGGGCACCACTGCATGTAAACATTGCACAGACAGTGGGGTGGGGCAAAGTATGGACCCAAGTGCCACTGCAAGGTTTCCTCTGGTCAGTGGTTCTGTAAGAATGAAGGGCATTTATTTTTATCAAATCTATTGGGAAAAGCCCCCTTATAATCTTAGTAAGAGGGTTAAATAATAACAAATAATAAGAAAACCCCCTGTAGCGTAGTGACCTGAATAGGATTTGCTTTACAACATAGGTTTGCATAGGAAGAGGCTAGATTTGGCTCTGTCCTTCCAAAACTGAGTGCATTACTGGTGATAATTGACATCTCCTGCATTACTCAGAATGTCGGTGTTATGTTGTCACAACTGCTGCAATTGTTTGAATACTTTAGCTAGCAGTGTATTGGTATCTTGAAGTGTCTATGGGGTCTGTTAGGGGGAGTTCACACTGAGGTTTTTTTACGCGGAAACCGCGTCAGAAAACGTGCCAAAAATGCCTCCCATTGATTTCAATGGGAGATGGAGGAGTTTTTTTCCCGCGAGAGGAAAAATCATCATGGGAAAAAAGGGACATGCACTATCTTCGGGCGTTTACGCCCCTGACCTACCATTGACATCAATGGGAGGCAGAGAAAGCGTATTTCGCTGCGTTTTTTTGCCCGCGGCGCTCAATGGCCGTGGGCGAAAAACGCAGCAATAATCGGCGTGCAGGCAGAGCAAAATCTGCCTCAAAATTCCAAACGCAATTTTGAGGCATATTTTCCTCCTGCAAAAAAACTCTGTGTGAACCCAGCTTTACAATTGGTAACGGAATTAGAAAACATTCCTCTGCTAGATTAAATGTAAAAAAAAAAATAAAAAAATGTGTTAAATGAATAAATAAAAATAACCAATTCAAATTAAACACTTTCTGCACATACGGGACGGAAATGACGACTTAGAGCAATGTCAAAAAGATAGATTGAATCAGAACAACAAGATACAAAATTGCTTAGGTTATTTTACACTAAAGTGACTGCCTTATCATCTGATAGGTTGCTGGGTTACATTATTTTCAGGCTATTTGCACCAGGTTATTAAACAAGCCTAAGGGACCAGTCAGAAACTTGACTCCTGCACACGAATTATAAAAGAACAGGTTAATCACTCCTGCAATGACACATGATCCTTGAAGGGAGAAAGTTTCAGCTCCCAGTACAAATGCCTCTTTCAGGGTTATGGAATACTGGCTGTGAAAAAAACTCACATAATATTATTAAGAAAAAAAAAACGGGAAGTCCTAAAAAAAAAAAAAGTGGATGCTGCACTTTTTCTACTCGAAAACGTTAAGGCTGGGTTCACACGACCTATTTTCAGACGTAAACGAGGTGTATTATGCCTCGTTTTACGTCTGAAAATAGGGCTACAATACGTCGGCAAACATCTGCCCATTCATCTGAATGGGTTTGCCGACGTACTGTGCCGACGACCTGTCATTTACCCGTCGTCGTTTGACAGCTGTCAAACGACGACGCGTAAATTGACTGCCTCGGCAAAGAAGTGCAGGACACTTCTTTGCAACGTAATTTGAGCCGTTCTTCATTGAAGTCAATGAAGAGCAGCTCAAGATTTACGAGCGTCAAAGACGCCTCGCATAATGCGAGGAGGAGCATTTACGTCTGAAACGACGCAGCTGTTTTCTCCTGAAAACAGTCTGTAATTTCGGACGTAAAAGCCACTTCTCGTGTGCACATACCCTGATTGTGAGCCAGACCTACTCCTTCAATATCAGGGTCTGCCTCACAAACGCTTTTTTGGCTGAGTGGCTACAAGTTAGAGGTCTCTTTCACAATCGACGTTTCAATTTTTCCCAAAGGTGTTAGTGTTTAGTGTGTGTGGGCTGTGGTGCAAAGGGACTGTAAAGTTGTTTTGTGCAGGCCACTCGAGTTCCTCCACACTAAGCTCATCAGACAAAGTCCTTATGGACCTCGCGTTGTGCCCAAACAGTTGCCACAAAGTTAGAAGAATACAAGAGTCTAAATGTTTTTGTATGCTGTAGAATAAACATTGCCCTTTACTGGGAAAAAAAAAAAAGGCACCTAGCAAAAACCTTAAAAAAACAAAACAACACCACAGGAAATTATCCTTCCTCCATCAAAATCTACAGGTGGCACGATGCTCTAGGTAGAATTCTTCTGGTATCCGCTAAATCTAGATTCATCCTGCCAGAAAGTGAAACATTATTCATCCCTCCAGAGATCCCATTTCCACTGCTCCAGAGTCCAGTGGCAGCATGCTTTACACCACTCCAGCCAACGCTTGGTACTGAGATCAATGGTGACTGAAACGGAACCTGTGCTTTCACTTTCCGTTGCGGGGTTCACCCGATGGAAGCCTCCGACGGAACCCCGGAATGGAAATGAACGGTGATGTGAACAGGCCCTTAGGCTTGTGTGCAGCTGCTTGACCACAAACCCCGTTTCATGAAGCTGTCAATGCACTGCTCGTGCTGAAGTCACTTCCAGAGGGAGTTTGAAACTCAAGAGTTAAAGAAACTGTCACCACATTATAAGTGCCCTATTTCTTACATAATGAGATCAGCGCTGTAATGTAGATTACAGCAGTGCTTTTTATTTCGAAAAACGATCATTTTTGACGGAGTTATAACCCATTTTAGCTTTATGCTAATGGCTTTCTTAATAGACAACTGGGTGTGTTTTACTTTTTTACCAAGTGGGCGTTGTAAAGACGTGTATGACGCTGACCAATCTGCATCATACACTTCTCTCCATTCATGTAATTAGCACATAGTGATCTTACTAGATCACTATGTGCTGTCACATACACACACACTAACGTTACTGAAGTGTCTTTAGAGTTAATAGACATCACCTCCAGCCGGGACCGTGATGTCTATTCACAATCCCAACACTTCGGTAAGGTTTGTGTGGGATTTACAGCACATCAAGTGTAATCTCGCGAGATTACAATGTAAATGACAGCCCAGCGTGCTCTCGATGTGCTGTGCTGTGTCACACACAAACATTACCGAAGTGTCGGGATTGTGAATAGACATCACGTCCTAGCTGGAAACTATGTCTATTAACTCTAAAGACACTTCAGTAACGTTAATGTGCGAGTATGTGCCTGCACATAGTGATCTAGTAAGATCACTATGTGCAGAGTAAATGAGTGGAAAGAAGTGTATGACGCTGATTGGTCAGCGTCATACACTCCTCTGTACAATGCCCACTTGGTCAAAAAGTAAAAACACGCCCAGTTGTCCATTAAGAAAGTCATTAGCATAAAGCTAAAATAGGTCATAACTCAGTCAAAAATGATTGTTTCTCTAAATAAAAGACACTACTGTAATCTACATTACAGCGCAGATTACATCATGTACAATATAGGCCACTTATAATGTGGTGACAGAGCCTCTTTAACAGAGGATAAGAATATTTTTACTCGCCACATGCTTCAGCAGCCGGCAGTCCTGCTCTGTGAGTTTGTGCGGTCTACTGCTTCGTGGCTGGTCTGTTGTTACTCAAAGATACTTTCACTTCACAATAATAGGACTTTCAGTTGACCGGGGCAGGTCTAACACATCAGAAATTTTCATCAACGGACTTGTAGCAAAGGTGGCATTCTAGAACAGTGCCACCTTTAAAAATCACTAAGCTTTTCAGTTCAACCCAAACTACCAATGTTTTGTCTATAGTAGTAATTATGTTTTTTTGGGCTATGGTAATTGCCACAAACCGAGGCAAAACTGCACCATTCTCATGCATTTTTTCTATATAAAAAAAATTGCAACAAAACAGTGCCGTTTTGCCACGATTCCAAGCTAAAAAAAAACAACGTATTTTCACCGCGATATGCAAAACCAGCTTAACTGGAAAACCCACCTGACACTGCTGAACAAAATTGCATACATTTCCAAATACTGGAATGTATGTATGTATGTATGTATGTATGTATGTATGTATGTATGTATATATATATATATATTACATATATATTACACACAGGTTTTCCACCACAGCCCACACACAGATCATAGGGGGAAAAAACTACAATTATTCAACTGTTCGAAACAGTCACCTTTTTAATCAGGAAAAAAAAGCTCTAGAGTATTGAGTGCTAATGCAATTCTCACAAAATTAGGCCTCTGCAAGAACGTCCTGGTTTCACTTTTCTGTTTTCCTCTGCATTTCTTGGCAACAGATCAGTGAAAAACAGACAGAACACGGATGTAAAATACTGCCTTTTTTTCATCTCACACACCTATAGACTTTAATAAGCGTGTCTGGTCTGCAAAAACGGACAAGAATAGAACATTCTCGCAACAGACTTTGTGCAAAAAAACAACAAGTGTGAGTAGCCCTATTGACTTGTATGGGTCAGTGTGCTGTCCATTGTTAAAACAGACAGCGCATGGAAGAGAAATACATTTGTGTAAATAAGGCTGAAGTATTTCTCAATATTTCTCAGTATTTCTCCCTACCCTGTGCTTGTAAATTTAGTTCCACCTCCACATGCAGCAGAACACTAATAATTTTGGCCATACTAAGAGCAAACCAAGAAGACGACGTATGGTATCATCTGATATCACATATGTAGAAAGCTGTACAAGTTTGTAGCACTCTTGTCACTATACAAACTAAAGGCAGCATCAAACAGATGCAACAGCTGACAAAGCCCCAAGCGGTTTCTCTTAACTTCTCATCTGACTGGCCTCAGGTTATCCCAATCTTGCCACAGATGAAGAGAATCATTCTCATTCGTTACACCTCTTCATATGCACCAACGGTCTCAGACAGAGATCATAAAGAACTGGAGCATTTTTTTTCGAAGAAGTACCCTGCAATTTGTAGGTGAAATAAATTAACAATATTTTTCTCTAACTTTACTCACGCCAATGAATTTATGTAGAAAATGTGATTCACTGCTGGTTCATGGTCAACACTGAGCACACACATCAGTGATACACAGGATCAAACACAAGTTTAATGTCAACGTAAGTTCATCTGATTGGGAATCACTTCAGCTCACCAGATATTGTCAGGAGGGATTACAATTTTCTTCTGAATAGAAAGAATATGGTTTTTTCACTAAACTTGCCGTCTCGCTATGGCTCATCAGGTCTCAGATGTGGTTGCTAATGAAGTTGTCATTTTGGATTAGTCATATAGGACTGCTGAAGTTAGGGTTTCATTCTTGTACTCTCTGCATCACTGACAGAATACTTATCCCTCTGACATCATCCTTCCAGTTAACACAAACATAACAAAAGCAACACACAAAGATACACTATGAATATGAAAAAGTGTTAGCCAAGGGTATTTCCTAAAGCTAGATTCACACGAGCGTTGCAAACCCCGGACTGCAGTTTTTCACATCCGAGGTGCATCCGTGCTGTACCCTGCGGGACGCGTTATCACGCATCCCCCATAGACTAGTCTATGGGGGGGGGGGGATTCGTAAAGCACAAAAAAATAGGACATGACCTATTTTTTCACGGACCCTTCACACGCACCGTAGAAACAACCTCCGTGTGTACGGCTCCATTGAATTACATAGGTCCGTGTGACGCTCATTCAACGCTCATGTGAATAAGGCCTGTTAGGCCTTATTTACACTAATGTGTCCGTTTTGCATGCGCAAAAAACGTGTTTTGCGCGCGTAAATGTTCCATGTGGCATCCGTATTTGGAGCGTGCCTGCGTGATTTCCGCGCATATGGCAGCGTGAAGACACTCTGTTCATATGTTTACAAACATAAAAGCAGGAGGTGCTTTTCTTGTTTCATTCATTTATTTTACGACTGTAGTGCGAATAACGCGAGGCCCACAGAAGTGCTTCTTTGTGCCGTGCAGGATTTCCACGCACCCATTGACTTCAATGGGTGTGTGATGCGCGAAAAACGTCCAAGTATAGGACGTGAAAATCACGGACTGTCTGAACGGCCCCATTCACTTACATAGGTCCATGCGACGCACGTAATTTTCACGCGCGTAGCACGGACGTAATATACGTTCATGAGAATAAGGCCTTAGGCGGAGTTCACATATATCCGTTGTGTTCGGCCAGCTGTGCGCTGGTCTGGTGTCTACAGCCTGACGGAAAAACACTCCATGTAATGTTTTTTCTGTCCGGCACAGGGAGAGGTCTGGAGTCACAACTTACGCATGTTATGCCAAAACTGCTCCATTAGGAAATCATGGGATCAGTTCTGGCATCTGGTGTTTCTGTAACACATCGGAGGGAAACAAAACTGGATTATTAGAAATGCTACGACTTCCCAACACATTAACACACTTTCAAAGTTCTTCTGAAATACGTTTACTTATCCCATCTTATGTTTACGAGCGCTTTTTGTATCTACTAAACTTTAAAATCAGAAACAATGGCTCTCCCGATATGTCACTTTAGTAAATACTTGTGTTTCCCATAACAGTTATGGAGCATCGGTTTCCTTAAGGAAATGTATGACTAATTTGACAATTGGGTGTCACCATTTCCCTCGTAAGGGTAAGGCCACACGGTGCGTCGTTGTTGTGATTTTGTTGCATTTGAAAACCGCATGTGGTCCACTGCATGTGTTTTTTGTCTCTAATGCTTCAGTTCTGTTGCGTTTTTAAAGGAAATAATTGATGGGCATAGTTTTCACCCGTGTTGACGTTTGCCAGGTGCTTCCGGTTTATAATTCATTGCAAGGCATTGCAGAACTGTTAGCAAAAACGCAAGCAGTTCAGCAGCAACTTGGCCAGCGCGGTCAGTAACTGCATGCGGTCAGACATTCTGAAGATGCAGTTAACTGCACAAAAAACACATTGTAATATAATAGCAGCAGTCTGTCCAGAACACAAATTTCACCATTGACTTCTATTGAAAAATTACTTGCTGCAGTTTAAAAACGCAACATAAACGCACCGTGTCCGCACCGTGTGGCCTTACTCTAAAAGGGGTATGTCCTGACGCACCCCATTGACATGGAGAATGGTAATACCCAATTGTCAATTTATTCATACATTTCCAGGAGAAATAACAGGAACAGCACAATACAGGGCTCTAAGAAAAAAGATGCCCCCCCAGAATTGTTTTTTTCATGGGGAATAAAAGTACTTAAAAAAGCACTCTGGTGTAAGGAAAAAAAAACCAAAAACAAAAAAACAAACACAAAACATTCATAATGGAACTATCCACCCAATATACTGTATAGAATTCAGTTAGTATGACCTTAGTTATTCCTTTCTATCTGAAAACTCATGGAATCTTTGTCTTCTGATGGTTATGTGTTCTCATAGTGACCCCCCTATGCATTACTTGCATTTCTGTTCTCTCTAGGGGTCACCATCTCAGTCACATGGACTATAGGCCCTTTTACACCGGCCGATAAGCGGCCGATGCAGCGAGCGCCGATCAATGAGACATAGTTGATCGGCGCTCGTTTGCTCCTGTCACACGGAGCTATGGATGAGGACGAGCGGTCGTTACTCCGATAGCTCGTCCCCATCCATTATTATCATGTCAGTAGCGTGTCTCCTATTTATCTATAATCTTTTACTTTTTTTTAAAAATACGACCAGCAGATGATCGAGCGTTTGCTCATTCATCTGCTGATCGTTCCCCTGTTTACACAGGGTAATAATCGTCAACGAGCGTTCTGTGAACACTTGTCTGCACGATAATCCGCCAGCGTAAAACCCACTTATTCCACACAGGCTCTTCACAGCTGATGCTGATGATTAGACCGACTCCTGTCACACAGGTATAATGCAGAAGATCACAGCTCAGCCTCCCTGACTGCTTACATATGGTCTCTTAGCTTATTTAGGAGACTATAGAGGTAAGGATAATAACACTGTCCTACCAGCAGACAGAAATGGTACTGGCTCTAATTGATCATGTGATGCTTTACTGAGGCATCATGGGGTTGATAGCATAGTCGCAGGGTGAAATCTGAAAAATCAACATGGTGTCTGATCAGAAGCAGACAGGAGGCTGGACTGCAGGGAAGTGTGCACAATATTCATGACATTCCAGAGCAGAGTAGACAATCAGGTGGGGGGTGAGGTGATGGAAAGTGGGGTTTCCGCTGGAGTGCTTCTTTAATAAAACACTCAGAAAGCTGACAGGTCCTGGAATGCTTGTGTCATAAGTATTCAATTGCTAATCTTATGCCCTTTACAAACGTTCCTTTAGCCAACATGACAATATGTGGTACAAGATTACATGAAGAACTGGAAACATTTGTTTGTAATCTTTAAATGGGATTCCAATAGGTTGTGCTTTGGACAGTAGCAACGAACAATAAATTGTGTATGCTGAACACATGTCTGGAATGACTGTCAAAATGAAGCATCAGAAGACTGCGGACTGCGGACCACAGAGATGTCACAACATCATCTACACACATACACAGCGCTTTGAGAACGTATTCACTCCTTGGGGGTTTTCCTGTTTTATTGCATTACAACCTGGAATGGATATTAAATTAGATTGTATGTAATGGACCTAACAAAATAGTCAAAATAGTTACCATGGTATAAAAAAAAAAAAGCAAACAAAACACAAATGTATTTTTTTTTAAAAAATATGTGAAAAAAAGTTGTGAGTGCATTTGTATTCACCCCCTTTGCTATGAAACCCCTAAATAAGGGACTGATCAAAAGTTACCTTCAGAAGTCACATTAGTTGAATAAGGTCCTCCTGTGTACAAAGGGTCACATGACCTGTCACATGAGGTCAGTATAAATACACCTGCTCTGAAAGGCTCCTGAGCCTGCAACACAACTAAGCAAGTAACATGAAGACCAAGGACCAAACCGGTCAGAGACAAAGTTGTGGAGAAGTATAGATCAATATTGGGTTATAAAAAAAAACATCCCCAACTTTGAACATTCCACCATTAAATCCATTCTAACAAAATGGAAAGAATATGGCACAACTACGTGCCTGAGAAGATTCCACACAGACACGAATGACAACACTGAAGGGGCTCCAAAGATCCACAGCGGAGATGGAAGTATTTGTCCATTGGACCACTATAAGCCGTACACTTCACAGAGGGGCTTTATGGAAAAGTGGCCACAAAATAAAAAAACATTCATTTAACCCCTTCCCGTCATAAACAACTTTCAGATTTTCATTTTAGTTTTTTCCTCCCCGCCTACCAGAAGCCATAACGTCTTTATTTTTCAGTCAATATGGGACTATGAGGGCTTGATTTTTGCGAGACGAGTTGTAGTTTTTCGTAGCACCATTTATTTTGCCGTATAATGTACTAGGAAACGATGAAAAAATTATTTGTGGGGTAGAAAATGAAAAAAAAAACAGCGATTCCTCCATCGTTTTTTGCGCTTAGTTTTTACCCAATTCACTGTGCAATTAAAACAACATGTTAACTTTATTCTGTGGGTCAATACGATTACGGCGATACCAAATATATATAGTTTTATCTATATTTTACTACTTTTACAAGTAAAAACGAAAATTTATTTTGTGTCGCCAAATTCTGAGCCACAACTTTTTTATTTTTCCGTCGATTAAGTGATATAATATGATATCGTTTTTAATAATACCATTTTGGTGTACATGCGACGGTTTAATCACTTTTTATTTCATTTTTTTGTGGGAGATTAGGTGACCAAAAAATAGACATTCTGGAGTTTCCAATTTTTTTTTTTTACGGCGTTCACCGTCCGGATTAAATAATGATATATTGTAATATTTCACACTTTTCCGGACGCGGCTATACCAATTATATTTATTTAATTTTTTACTATGCTGTAGGGTGAAAATGGGAAAAGGGGGGATTTTTTGAATTTTAATATTTTTATTTTTTTTTGACAAAAAAAAAAACAAAAAAACAAAAAACTTTATTTAACTAATTTTTACTTTTTTTATTAATCCCCCTAGGGGACTTCAATCAGCGATCGTTAGATCACTTGCACGATATACTGCAATACCAATGTATTGCAGTATATCGTGATTCCGACTGGCATCTACTAAAACCTGTATAAAACCTTAATAGGTGTACAAAGATGGCGGACCTGGGGGTCTTCTTTAGGCCCCCAGGCAGCCATAGCAACCATCACCCCCCCCCCCCCCCGCGCGCGATTGCGGGGGAGCGATGAGCTGTTAGAGGGGGCCGCCCCCCTCTAACGATTTAAATGCTGCGGTCGCTATTGATCGCGCTCATTACTCTGAAGTGTCGGCTGTAACATACAGCTGACACCAGCATCGTATGGAGCGAGTTCACTCCGTGAGCCCGCTCCATACTTCCCCTACCCAGCTATGACGTAACTGTATGTCATATGTCGGGAAGGGGTTAAAGAAAAACATATGAAAACTGGTTTTGAGTTGGCCAAAGAGCATGTGGCAGACTCCTCAAACACATGGAAGAGGGTTCTCTGATCAGACCAGACTAAAATTTTACTTTTAAGCAATAATGGGAAACGCTAAGGGGGAGTTTACCAAACTTTCTACGCAGTTTTCTGTACCCAGATCAGAATGTGTAACTCCTCTCGCTTCCTCAAAGTACAAATTTAAGCAATATGGACACCATAAGGCCTTATTCAGACGAACGTGTTATACGTCCGTGCCATGGACCTATGTTAGTGAATGGGGCCATTCAGACCATCAGTGAATTTCACGCAGCGTATGTGCGCTGCGTAAAACTCACGACATGTCCTATACTTGCCCGTGTTTTGCGCAGCACGCACCTATTAAAGTCAATGGGTACATGCAAATCGCGCACGGCACACGGAAGCACTTCTGGGTGCCGCGCGTGATTCGCGCAACAGTAGTAAAAAGTAGTAAAAAGAATGAATGAAAACAGAAAAGCACCACGTGCTTTTCGGTTTGTAAACATACACACAGTGTCATAATGATACCGGCTGCGGGAAAATCACAGAGCCACGCACCATATGCTGATGCCACACGGACCTTTTGCGCGCGCAAAACGGACACGTCCGTATGAATAAGGCCTAAGAGTACGTTTATACGCAGTGCAAATACTGCGTATTTTCCGCAACGTATTTAGTTGCGGAGAATCCCCAGCATAATACAGTAGTAGCAGAGCGGATGAGATTTGAACAGATGATAAGTGGAAAAAAACCTCAGAAATTGTCGTTGCTTTTTTGTTGTGGGTTTACAATGGGGGGTAAAACTCTCAAATAGCAGATGTTGCAATTTTTGCAGCAGAAAAGATGTGATTATGCCGCAAAAAATAAACATAAATCGCAACTGAAAAAAAATAAAAATATCTTATACTTACCCAGAATAATGTGCTTATTCGTCCAGGCCGTGCTACTGGGATGACGTTTTTTGCGATGTGACCACTGCAGCCAATCACAGGCTGCGCGGTCACATGGGATGAAAAGTCATCCCAGGAGGCAAAACTAAAGAGGGACGCGTCGCGATGGCTATGGGTAAGCATGAAACTTTTTTCTTTTACGTTCAGTTTCCCGCAGCGGACATTCTGACCGAAAAATTGCACTACAATTTAGTGCAGTTTTTCATTCGCAATTCCCTGTAGCGACCAGGGCGGATACACGGTGTGCTTTAATGCAGCGTATCCGCCCTGTGTGAACATACCTTAACAGTTGCAAAAACTATATGACCATACCTTAGCAGGAAGCAGTTGGGAACCATCATTACATAGCAGCGTCTAGCAGCAGTTCTAAATACTGGACTAACAGCACTATGTTATTTACAGGGGACAGGAAGCAGGTCACACAGGATAATGGGGAACCTCCCTCCGTTGTCCCCTGAAGCATGCATGTACTGTTGCTATGCAACAGCACTGGAAAATTCCAGCAGGTATTTTTTTTGTGCAGCATTGGCTTCAGACATTAAGATTACAGGTAAGATTTCATGTTTTTTTCCTGAATAACTCAAACTCCACAGAATGTTTTAGGTTTTCCTATCTCCTGCTTGGACATTAACCTTCCTATCGGAATACAAAAACATTTCCATTGTCAGAGCAAATAAACTACCAGGACATTTCAAATTTCTTTAAGGGCAGATCAACAATGAACAGCAGTGACAGAGCAATTTCAGGGGGGAGCAGACCCACAACATGTTTCCTGTGATTTTACATTATACACGACATGCAGCACAACCATGGAATGGTAGATTTATCTTGTTGATTAATACAGAACAATTTAATAAAATGTTCTCTTCACGGAGCACGGCATTCCAGACAATGCCTGGAAAATAGATCAGCAGCAATGCCCCATGGTATTATCTTGGCATTGCTGACATTTAGGTTCCAATTTTTGGGGAATTTACAAAATATGAACTGAAATGTATACTTTTCTAATGGTGGCGACACTGATCACCATTTCACGATTGTGAGTATGAGCAGAGAGACACTGACAGCTGATACAGAGCAATGAGACAATGAAGGTGTTAAACAGACAAGCACGGGGAGATGGATAGCACAAGTGGAAGTTATTATTGCGGCCTATTATTTACATTTTGTCTTTGACAGTAAAAGAGACTTACTAGGGGATAATACACTCCTGTCTTTGAGATGCCTTTGTTTTTCACAATCCCCACTTTAAAAAAAATTGGCCAAAAAAATAAAAGGCACTTTAATTACTGCAAGAAAAAGAGCGGAGAAGGCCAATCTCTCCTAATCATTGACTGCTGCAAAAGTGAATGGAAAACAAAAAGGAGAACTACTTGAAGCACAGAAACAAAATTGAGTGGGTACAGCCCCCAACTAGATGTCCGTCTCAACTCTGCAATTAAGAAGAAAAATAGAAGGCAGAACGGGGACTCTAAAATGGGCCAGCAAAACAAGACTAGCTGTCCAAGCATTTTTGATGAATACTTTAAGAATGCCAACTCTTGCCAATGCCCCTTTGCTCCAGCAGGATAAGTTTATAAGCCCCATACTGTGCTAGTTCCTGGGGTTGCAGGACACCACAAATGATCAACTTTTTCAGCAATATAATGTCCCAATAAAAGTTTGTAATCCCGTTCACCAGTACTGCAGCCGGGCCGGGAAATCCATCCGACACACGGACCGTTATTTACGGCCCGAACGCAGTCATGTGCAAGAGGTGTTACAGTTCCAGCCATGTGGATCAGACTTGAACAAATCTCATCCACATGCGGCTAAACATTTTCTTGACACAAGTCAGTTTTTCCAAAACCGCAGCATGCTCGTCCTGTTCTGGATGTTCACTGTGGACTTCAGTCTTTTCAATGTACAAGGGGTGAAATCCACAGCAAAACACGCACATAAAACGTAAGTATTTATCAGTGGAAACGCTGCGGAAAAACCTGCAGCATTTCCGTCCCGTGTGAATTCAGCCTAAATGCTGCTGCACAGCTGCCCTTCTTCAGGTTTACTCATGTATTTATGGACTGGGAAGAATGAGCAGAGGACACTCTAGATTACTATGCCTTTGCTTTTCATCACTTTGAGGTGGTGTGTATACACAGAACAGCTTAGAAGCCTCTGCAGTCGCTCACTGAAAGCGCTTCTGATAACCTGCCACTTCTAGCAAAGATGGATGCAAAGCACACAGATCACCAACTACAAAAAGAGCATCACACTCTACTTACTAAAAATTACTGCCCCGAGCAAAGACGGTATATCAAATATTATTTTATACAAGGAAAAAAAAAAAGTAACGGTTACATGTAAAAACTAGTGCAGTTGAAATTTCAGAAGCATTGCCTACAGCAACCAATCACGTGCAACAGGATCCAAACAACCTTTCATTTTCTTTTTACAGGTATTTTTTTTCGTTTTGTTTTATTTGCTAAAAGCGGGAATGGAAACCAGAAAGAGGAAGAAAAAGCTTTAATTGGGAAAGGTTTTCGCTTTCCTCTAAAAGGGATCCAATGCCAGTTTTGGCATTGGAAATAAAGGAACACCAGTCTCATGCTCACATAGAAGGTAATAGAGACCTTTAATTATTATGTAACTGTACATTACTCCTTTATGAGAAGCCTTAACATGCATTTTGTTACCAAGAGATTCTGATATGATGCAAGCTAAAGGCCAAAAATTTCTGCAGCAATTCCATTGAAAAAGCAGACATTCCGCTGCGGCAAAAACGCACCATTTCCTGCATTTTTTTACGGCAGAACATGGTGCGTATTTTTCTGCGTTCTTCACAACATTAGGAGATGGAGACATCTCCTCTGAAAAACGCAGCAATTCTGGCCACTTTCCGCAGCAGGAACGGACATGCTGCGGTCCGAAATATACGCACCGCAGATGAATTTCTGCTTAGAATTTTTACGCAGCGTGTGGATGAGATTTGTTAAATCTCACCCACTATGCTGCTACTGTATCCTGCTGCGTTTTTTCCGTCCGAAACTCTGGCCGGAAAAAAAGTGCCAAATCCGCAGCGTGTGAACGAGCCCCAAGTGTATGTAAAACGTTCAGCCTGTACACGAAAGCTAAAAGATCACTTTCACATATTTGTATTACAGGTGTCACGTCAGCCACCAGAAGAAAAAAATAAAAAAAGACAAATCACTGCTCCTACACCTTAGAAAAGCCAGAGAAAAGAAAAACAATTAATCCAGTAAAACTATTTTTTCCCTAGGAAACACAAATATGTACAACAGTTTGTGTCCATAATTTAGAATTATTCCCAAATATTAATTCAAATGCAAAGTGCACAAAACTAATATTACACAGTATAAAAGGACAGCAATGGAGCACCGTGTGAGAGACCCTACCAGACACATTGGCCCACATTTCTGAATAATGGCATCATTTTCACCAATGTACTGTGAAGGGACATTTGACCAGAATTGTGCCCAATCTGCTAAAAGGTGCACACCTCTTCTGACTGTTTGAATGTCTTTTAACGCCTGCTTTGTGCAAGTTATGCACTTCTAATTTGCTCTTTTTTAAAATAGTCCCGGGTCCAAAGGGATTTTACTGATCTAAAGTTAGAGGCTAGACAACCGCAGCACTCCGATTGAAAAAACTTGTATTTGTTTATTCACCAAGCATGAACTGGCAACGTTTCAACCCCAAGGGTCTTTCTTAAGCATCAATTTTGAGTCTAAACGTTAACCATGAACATTTTTCACAGCTGCTTTCTTTTAAGGAGTGAGAAGACAAATACTGCATATTTTGGCGCAATTTTAGAGGCAACTTTTTTTTTACAGGAGCAATTTCTGGCAAAATCAGGTGTAAACTAAATAATAAATGTGGCCCATTGTCACATAATACTTTAAAAAGCACACACACAAAAAAATAAAACATTATTTACGTCTCTGACAAACCAATAATATAACAAGTGAACGGGCAGGCAACTTACGCCAACTAAACCGGAGTATAGAAGAAGAGCTGGAGGAAACAGGAGGATTAATGTGAGAGTAAGAAATCTGGAGAAGTTTGTCGTCTAGGAGAAAAGGTTTTAATAAAAGATAAACATTCCCCTCTACTTTGTAGAGACACGCACGGTTTACTTAGCAAATGTTGTTTACTTAAGAAATGGTGAAAATACTAAGCAGTCAGGTGTGCGCTTGTACAGCGGAGACCGAACTTCCAGTACAAAACTATATTGAGCAGAACATAGATCATTACTGTACAGAATTACACATGGCAGTACAGAACTTCGCTCTGTCTACAGACAATATTTCTATTTACATCTTATCTGCTTTGCTATTATGTGAAGGAGCCAGACATTTCAGGATTTTGTGCCAAATCCATGCCATCAGTTTCTCATACAGGTGTGCGGGACAGGAAAATCCTGGAAGCCAATTAGCCAATGTGCCTTGAAACTGGCACCAAACCTTTTTTTCTATAGAGGACTAAAAAAGTTCCTATTGTTGGGAAACTAAATAAAAATGGATCTTGGTCATTAAGTATTCACTGAAACCATAGGATTTGCACCCTGACAATTACTGTTACTGACCTCATAAAAGCCATCAACTAATAAGAGAGACAAAAATACATCATAAGGGCCTGTTCACATGGAGTATTTTGACAAGCTTTTTGGAGCGGAATCCGCTCCGCAAAACTCGTCAAAAACTGGCCGAAAATGCCTCCCATTGATTTCAATGGGAGGCAGGGGCGGCTTTCTCCCGCGAACAGTAAAACCGCCTCACGGGAGAAAAAGACGGGGCATGCCCTATCTTCGCACGGTTACGCATCTGACCTCCCATTGACATCAATGGGAGGAAGAGAGCGTATGTCGCGGAGTTTTTTGCCCGTAGCACTCAATAGCTGCGGGCGACAAACGCGGCAAAAATCGCGGCAAACGACATGCAGGAAGGACAAAATTCCGTTTTTGAGGCAGACTTTTCCTCCTGCAAAAAACTCCATGTGAACACAGCCTTAGAAGCATGGGCAGCACAATAGGCCTTATTATATAGGAAACCAATTAAAGCCTAGCACCTTTATCAACAATCATTCCGGTTCAGTCCTTCAAAATTGCTGCATTCAACAAACTAGATAAACTGTCACTTTAAATTAAAAAGCAAAAAAAAAAACAGTCAAAACTGACAAAATGACAATTTGTAGCCTGTTGCTAAGAAGCATCTCAAGACAGAACAGACAAAAGTACACAGTATAAGGTAATGAGGGACAGCCTTTAGAATCACATATCTAAGAAGGGATGTCATCACTGACAGTTCTATCCATAGTCAGGTGAACACAATTCCCATGTTTGTCATCAAAGTACCCAATCTACATTTCATACATTTACATGCTGGACACGTCAGAACGAGTCGTGAAAATAAATACACTCAATAACGGACAACCTACACCACTATTATTGCACATTTGTGACAAGTAGGATAAACTCTCAATAGTCCTTTTCCAAGATTTACAGAACTAAAAAGTTCTTTAAAAGCAAGCTGGTCAGGACAGGATGATGAATTTCATACCTTCACATCTGTATTTCCATACTAGTCAGACGCTAAATGTGCAACATCAGTGGGGAACACTTGCAGTGACCCCCATCTATTGGTAAAGCCAATGAATGCACACACTCAACAACAGGGACACCTCTAATAACTGAACAGGTAACAGAATGACATTTACCACCTAGAGAAAAAAAAAAAAAGCTGCCACTCAAGTGTCTCAGTCCACAGAAAAAATCGGTGCCCATCAAACAGTGAGAATAAAATACTGTTATGGGCACAATGATATAGGCTGCTGTAAGATAGGACAAAGAACAGTTGCGTTTGCCAGGTTCATGAGGATTAATGCGAGATATGAAACACAGATAAACAGTGCATTAACTATAAATAAGGTGACATGACCCGTTCTTACCTCTAAGGCTTCCAGGGTATTGAAGCTGGCAATTGCAAAACCATCAATTATATCCTCCTCCTGAGAACTGGATTCTCTCCGTTTACGTCGGGGCGGTCTGGCATTTCTGGCTGAAGCAGCTGGATTTTTACCATTCTGATTTGAATTTTCCTTTCCCAGGCCCCTTTCAGCTTCTGAGCAAGAGGAGGGGCTCTGGTTTCGGGGATCCCTGACAGATGGGTCTCTTCTCCTCACCCTGTCCCTTTGAGACCTGGATCTCCGGCTCTGCTGTTTTATTTTGACATCCATCTTCTTTCAATAACAAATAAGCTAATTATAAATCCACAGGGAAATTCCAACGGGTGACCTTGAATCCACAAAACCAATTACTAAGCACAATTGATACTGAAAACTGGATGCAATGGCTACTTACATGAAAGAAATATTGAATGTAATATCCATGTATAAATAGAGAATAATCCAGTAAGGAATTGTACACTTTCCCACAGAGCCCTTCAAGCAACACAGGCTACTGTTTACTTATTAATATTTCCTGCACACAAATCCAATTCTGCTCAGTAACCACTTGTATTGCAACTTTTCCGTGCCATTAAATTGCCACAAAATTTCCCATTTGCATGGCTGAGACACTGCCCAAGAACCTTTAAAGGCAGCAGCATCCTGGTGAAGAAGGAGAGGGAGGGGGTCACAAATCCCTCATGTTGTGGTGCTGCTGGGAGGGAGGAAAGGAGGGAAGTAAGGACACCCCCTCCACCAATATAAACCTTATTCCTCTCCTTTCTGGTGTATGGATCTCGGCAGATGTACACAGAGAAAACAGGAAGCCCAAGATCCTAATCACAGACACGGACTGCCGAGCCTCTGCCTTTTCTGTGCAGCTTGTGCCATTCTCGCTCTCCTCTTTCTCTGTTTAAAGCCCTTCCATTCTCGCTCCGGATGGGGTGCTGGACGGATCCCCCTGTCCTCCCCGGCTCCTGCGGGTCACCGATCCTCCAATCCTAAAATCAGACACAAATAGGGGAGATGTTAGATCAGCGATCGGAGCTCTTAAAGAGACAGGAGGAGGGGGAGGAAATGTTCTCCTCTCTGAATTGTACAGTGCAGCAGGAAAAAAAAGCCCAAAGCAGATAAGTGACGTACTTCCGGCAGCCTGTAATTACCAGAGGAAGTCAGCCACTTTATTAGAGTTGAGATCTGGCTCCGGGGTTAACCCGTTCGGCGCAGAAGGAGAGGTCAGCCGGCGATATGAAGAGAGCAGGCGGCCGCTGACCCCGGCTCTAGCCACGGGTTGGTAGAGGCGGGATTACTACAGTCACATAGGGACAGTGAATAATCGCGATACGCTCGCCACACAAACAAACAATCATAATATAGCCATTATATAGATCTAGCGTCATCGATCTCTGTTTCCTGAATAATCAGTGACCCTTCATGCGAAAATGACGAAAACAAACGGATGTACAGTGTACACACGACTGCATTACATGTCATACTCCAATCTAGATGACCACATGCGGCTCCACTCTTCTGTGCACTGTACAGTAAACTATATCATCTCCAGACCCCAGGAGATAACGTTTTATAGGACCAACCCATGACATGTGTGGGCATCATTAGGGGGTCTCTCCCTATCACCATGTAATAATACATCTCACCTGCAGCAGCAATGCCTGGTTTGATCACTGCACCCTTAAGCCTTGTTCACACAGTGCAGATTTTGCATTTCTTTTTTTATGCCAAAACTAGGAACAGAACCTAAACAGAATATATAAAGGAAGGTCTTTTAAGTCTGCCCTCCTGGATACAACTCTGGTTTTAGATTTAAAAAAATGCATGCAAAATCTGCATGTGAACAAGGCTTAAGGGTGCAGTGATCAAACCAGGCCAGGTCATTCGGATGAATAGAAATTCATGTCATACATATAGACAGCTGAAGTCCGCTAGAACAGGGACCCCCTCTATAAAGTCCATATGCCATTCACGAGACAACCCCCTCTAAAGACGACCTCTAAGCTCTCCTGACATGAGTGGTTTAGGAATTACTTCTATTCCCTAGGAAAGAACAAGTAGCTACAAGTGGGTGCAGAGGTAGCGGGCACACCTGGGCCCTGAAAAGGCCCTTCTGCCACATAAGATGACACCAGTATTATAAATGGCGACTATTGTAAGAACTTGGCCAATGGCAGAATTCTTGCTATTGTCACAACTTTTCTCCTCACGAGAAAACATTCAGGTTGCACCAACGTTGAAGGAAAAATTGTGGTATTACTGCAACTCATGGGTGACTAAAAGCCCAATTCCTCCTGGAAATGTATGAACACATACAACTGGTATTAGGACACGCCGCCCACGTAGCGGCGACCACTACAACACCCACTATACATACACCCTTCTTGGAAAGTCTATAGTGCAGAGATGCCTTGACGCTCTGTGCAAGTGCTGATGTGTGGCACTGTCGACTGCCCCTCGGCGCATACGCTGACTCTTGGCGCACCCGCAGTATTTAATTCATTATACCATGACTGTGCGCACAAGCGTATTGTTGATTTCATTATAAATTTTGTGCATGCGCCGATTTCTGGCGTACGCTCAGTACTGAAATATACTGGAGAGACGCAATAAAATGCCAGGGATGCCGCCACAAGAGTTTGTAAGTTCTAATTGTTGTTATACTTTATTGTATACACCTGCTATTATACATATATAAATATGATACCAAACTAGTTCACCGAGGACCCTGGAGGTCTTTTTTGGTGATATGCGTGGAGCTGGATTTTTCTTGCTGTGTGCCCCCCTGCCAGAACCCATACCAATTTCAGACCCAAATTTCTTTTGATGCCTCATTGTATTGGATATTGTAATATTGGCTTATATCATATTGAGATATTGGTTCTCTGTATTGAGGTGGAGTTCTGACATGTTTTCTTAGATAATCCGGCAGGACATAATTTGTTTGGGGCATTTACATATCTTACAGTGTATCCTATTATGTATTAGATCTTTGTATCCAAGTCTTTTTCTTTTGGTTTTAATTACATTTTGTTATTTTTACATTGTCTGAATGTGCATGTCCTTTTATGCCCTTCTTTTTTTGCGAATTCCACATGCAAATGGCCACGATTTTTAATACCCAGAAAAATCATGTAGCCACTGGCTGCTGCAAACTAGCATGACTTCGTCCACACGTGAATGTTGCTACGATTCCACCTGTCGAAGTGGCGTGACCTTACACCCGGACACTCTCCAATCAGTGCGGACAGCATCAGAGTGTGTAGCAACACATCCTAATTCCTAAAAGGAATGGTAACACCTAGTTGTCAATGTATTTATGTATTTCCAAGAAGAATAACGGAGACACGGCAGAACACAAATTTCTAAGAAAACATGCTCCAGTATTTTTTTTATGGGGGAATACAAGTATATGCTATTTATTTTTTGTTTTTAATAATCTTGCCTTATGGCGAGGCATAACAACCTATGTCCCGCAATTTAACCACAGTAGATTTTATTTTTTCAAGTACTAGATGTCACTCAAGAACTTTCAGGTTATATTTAGGTATTAACCACTTAGCGACATGTAACGTACTAGTACGTGACAGCCGTTAAAGGGAAGTAAAATGTGGGCTCACGGGCTAAGCGCGCTCCATACTCAGCGGGTGACGGCTGTGTAATACAGCCGAACACCTCAACGCAAGGGGCAGAATCGAAGATCACTTTGATTCTGCCCGTTTAACACCTCAAATGGCAACAGCGACCTCTGCATTTAAATTGTTAGAATCAGGGGGGCGCCCCCTCCAACGTGTCATCGCCCCCCCCCCCCCCCCACAATGCAATCGGGGGGTGCTGATGTTTGTCATGGCAGTATCACGATATACTGAAATACATTAGTATTGCAGTATATCAAGCAAGTGATGCAACAATCGCTGGTTCAAGTCCCCTAGGGAAAAACGCCTCTGCCTCCCATTGAAATTAAAAGGGGACCATTTCCGACGATTTTTTAAAGCAGATTCCAAAGCGGTTTCCGCATCAAAATCAGCACCAAAAAACTGTGTGAACTGACTGAAATGTCTCCATTCTTTTAGGCTAGATTCACATACAGTGTATTGGGGCTTTTTTAATGACGTTTTAAGCTGCGTTTTTTGATGCAGTTTAGTCTATAGTAAAATATCAAACGCACTGCATACAACCTCATTTTGGTTTGTGGCGTTTTTGAGCCGATTTTGAAGTCCGTGGTGTTTTTTTTTTTATCCAAATGCAGCATGCTCTGGGTATGGCATTTTTTTTCAGGCGTTTTTCCCATAGGCTTCTCAATGGGACCTCAAAAACGCCAGAAAAAAAGCATTTACAAAATGACACTAAATAAAAAAGGCCCTAAAACCACGTTATATTTGAAAACGGCTGGCGTTTTAAGAAGCGTTTTTTGATGCAGTTTAAAACACCAGATAAATTCTGTGTGTAAAGGAGGCCGAAGGGTGTAATCAGATGTTGCAGTGATTTTACCGCAATTTTTTCTTTTTTCTACGCAATTTCATTTAAACCTAAATTGTATTGGAAAACGCACCAAATCTTAGTAAAAACGCGGCATACAGTTGTACAGTCGCAGTTCTATGCAACAAATCTAGCATACCCTTATGGCACGTTCACACGTTTTCCGGCGTCATTTCAGAGCGTAAAATTTTTTCCAATGGTAAAAAGCTGTGTAGTTTATATGAGGCTTCAATTTACCCAGCTGTGTGAGAAAAACATTTCTTTTGAAATAAGCCTCGTCTTTTTCTGCCAGAAAATAAGCCATGTGAACAAGCCCTTACAGCTGGATTCACACGGAAGTGCTGCAGAAAATCCGCAGCGGATTACAGTCCCAGCTATGTGGATGAGCAATCTCATCCACAAGCTGCTGAACGTTTTCCGGACAGAAATCAGAGCATGCTCACTTTCTTCTGGATGTTCACTGCAGATTTCACCCTTTCCAATGTGAAGGGTTTGAAATCCGCAGCAAAATACGCACATAAAACATGCTTAGGGCTTATTCAGACTAACTTGATATACGTCCGTGCAACGCACGTGATTTTCACGCGCCTCGCACGGACCTATGTTAGTCAATGGGGCCGTTCAGACAGTCAGTGATTTTTACGCAGCATGTGTCCGCTGTGTAAAACTCACGACACGTCCTATATTTGTGCGTTTCTCGCGCATCACGCACCCATTGACTTAAAATCAAGCGCACCACACGGAAGCACTTCCGTGGGACGCGCGTGATTCGCGCAACAGCAGTCAAAAGTATGACTGAAAACAGAAAAGCACCACATGCTTTTCTGTTTACAAACAGTGTCATAGGCCTCATTTACACGAGCGTAATATACGCGCGTGCGACGCGCGTGCTTTTCACGCGTGTCGTACGCACCTATATTACTCTATGGGGCAGTGCAGACAATGCGTGAATTTTGCGCAGCGCGAGTGCGTTGCGTAAAACTCACAACATGTTTTATAATCGTGCGTTTTTCGCGCATCACGCACCCATTGAAGTCAATGGGTGCGTGAAAACCACGAAGGTCGCACGGAAGCACTTCCGTGCGAACTGCGTGATTCGCGCAAGAGCTGTCAAACTGAATGTAAACAGAAAAGCACCACGTGCTTTTCTGTTTACAAACATCCGAACGGAGTGTCTTAGAGATGAGTGAACCGAACTTCACCGGGTTCGGCCGAACTCGTTTTGACCGAACCCGGCAGAAGACAGTCACTGTCCAGGGTGCTGAAAGAGTTAAACTGTTTCAGCACCCTGGACAGTGACTTCCGATCCCAATATACGTGAACGTGTAAAAAAAAAAAAAGTTCTGACTTACCGATAACGCCCGGCTTCTTCCTCCAGTCTGACCTCCCGGGATGACAATTCAGTCCAAGTGACAGCTGCAGCCAATCACAAGCCAAGCACAGGCTGCAGCGGTCACATGGACTGCCGCGTCATCCAGGGAGGTGGGGCCAGATGTCGAGAGGCGCGTCACCAAGGCAACGGCCGGGAAGTTCTCGGTAAGTACGAACCTCTTTTTTTTTTTTAAACAGGTTACTCGATATGGTGATCGGAATTCACTGTCGAGGGTGCTGAAAGAGTTACTGCCGATCAGTTAACTCTTTCAGCACCCTGGACAGTGACTGACGTCGACTAGCCTCATCTCTATGATGGCGGCTGCGCGAAAATCACGCAGCCGCGGATCATACACTGATGACACACGGAGCTGTCAAGTGCCTTTTGCGCACGCAAAACGCTGCGTTTTTTTTGCGTGCGCAAAACGCACACGCTCATGTAAATCAGGCCATAATGATGCCGGCTGTGCGAAAATCACGCAGTTGCGCATCATATGGTGACACACGGAGCGGTTAAGTGCCTTTTGCGCTCGCAAATCCGCCCTTATTTTGCTGTGGAAAATCTACAGCATTTTCATCACGTGTAAAAACATCAGTTTTAGGGTATGTTCACACGGCAGCGTCCGTAACGGCTGAAATTACGGGGCTGTTTTCAGGAGAAAATTTCATTTCAGCCGTAACGGCATGGGCAGGCGCTTGAACGCCGCGTCCATTACGGATGTAACTGGAGCTGGTTTTCCATGGAGTCCATGGAAAACGGCTCCATTTACGTCTGAAGAAGTGAGATGACACTTCTTTGGCGCGGGCGTCTATTTACGCGCCGTCTTTTGACAGCGACGCGTAAATATACGCCTCGTGTGAACAGACAAACGTCAGCCCATTGCTTTCAATGGGCAGATGTTTGTCAACGCTTTCAAGCCGTAATTTCGGACGTAATTCCAGGCGTAAAACACCCAAATTAAATCCGTAATTTGGCCGTGTGAACATACCCTTATAGTCACAGTTTTCTGCAACAAATCTGCCAACTATGAACATACCCTCAGGCCTGGTTCCCACGCAGCGTAAATGCTGCAGAATTTCCGCAACAATGCATAAATGGACATGCTGCGGAATTTAATTCCGCACCGCAGCTCAATTTCTTAACGTTTACACTGCGTTTTTTCCCCGCACTCTGATGCTACTGTAAACGCTGCGTAATTTCCGCACAGAATTCCGTTGCGGAAATTCTGCAGCGTTTACGTTACGAGGGAATCCGGCTTAAATGGTCCACTACACCGCTGCAGATTTTATTTGAATTTTTACATATTTTTTTTTTCCCAAGCACTGGTTTCCCAAGCGTTATTGTGGGTAAACCGGCCCTTTATCTGCAAAATCGTGCAGACATTAATTAATACACCCTTTATGGATGTACGATTTTGCAGGTCAAGGGCCGTGTTACCTGCAATAACACACTGCAATTAACAGGCTATTTGACAAAAGCGCCGAACATGGTGCTGGTGCGGTTGTTGGCCGCATCGTGGCCAGGTCAGAGCCATTCCTGCTCGTCTGAATAGGCCCTTAGGATGGATTCACACGAGGCAGATTTTGTTGCAGAAAATTTCTATCTTCTGAATGGGGTTGTTTCTGCGACAAGCACATGGATTTCTTCAAGTTCCATTCACATAAATAGAACGGATTTTCAGGCGCAGAAATTTCTGCAGCAAAATCTGCAGCGTGTGGAGGGGGCCTTATTCTTTTCTTATGCATTTTTTATTTATCCATACCTGGTTTTGCCTAAAAAAAATTAAACAAAACATCACCACTATACCACCACCAATTGCATTCTGCAATTTTCCAACAGTAAGCTCTAAATTCACAAAAGTACGTACAGCTGTGCACTGCAGTGACAAAAACACCTAATAACCCCTGTTAATCACTTTTAATTGCTTTATCTCAATATATTAATTTTTTTTAAGGTTTTAAATATTAGTATTAGTAGAATATTAGATAGGTTTAGCAGGCAGCAATTAAGAATCAATGGGAAATGTGTCACATTCACACCTATTATGTCTAAAGGATTGAAAAACCCGTAATTGAAACATAGAAATAATAAGCAATTTGCAAAGAACACAGAAAAAAATTATGTTCTATTAGACATTGATCAATCCCACATTTCACAACAGAAAGTACATCTGGTGTTATTTGCTGAAACCAATGGCTTTCCACAGTCATGTTCATTATGCATTACAATTCTAAGCAAATGCTAAGTGATCAGAGGCTGTAAAATGAGATGCATGATAAGGGATGCAAGCCTCTAGCACAGAAAAGTACTGAGATTACTACTGATGCCAGGGGAACGGTTAGCAATGCAATTTGTGCGGATTTACAATGCATTATACATCCACAAGTTCTAAAAAGCATCTCTTCTGACCTGAAATTTCTTAGAATCTCCAATTCTAAAAACAGTGGAAAAAAAATGGAAAATAATTCAGGTTTCTCCAATGAAGCAAAATATTCTCCTAACTAGTCATGGAAGCCTGGACTATAAATTGATGCAGCAGTCCAGGCTTCATTCCATCTGCAACCAGACCACAATATGATCCAAATACTATAAGAAATATTGTAAATCTTATACCCATTACTAGATTTACCCAAATGTGTCATGTTATACTACTAGTTTTAGATCAGCATATCTAGTTTTCTTTTAATTTGCAGTGCCATTATAGTACAAAGTAGTACTAAATGTTCTATTTCATTAACGAAACAGTAAACCCTAGGTGACAGTACCTTTCAAGGAGTCCACAAGTAACATCACACCCAGATACTTCAATTGCTGTCAGGAAAGTCCCGTGATTTTGCCTTGTGTACAGTACTCCATATGGATATTCATCAGCAGATTTTATGTATCAATTCAACATAGGTGAAATGGTGTATCAAGGTAAACATGAGGATATTATGGATATACATGGGAAGCTGATCTCCATACGAGACAGGATCAGGGTCTTAAAGCGCTGTGGGAGATAATGATCCTCGGAGAAAAGTGCTTCTCAGCCGATATTCAATTATGTGTTTTTCATCTCTCAATGACTCTACAAACATCCCATAACATGACAACATGTCTGAATCTTGTAGGAAATAAACGTTTCTAAAGTTATAATAAAACTTTGTGCACTATGGTTCACTTTCTCAAGTGCTACCATTCTGTTTGCAAAACCAAAATTATACTTTTATAATAAACAGGAAAGTTGTTTTCAAAATATTATTAGTGCTGAGAGCAGAGCTACGTAGTTTATAGCTGAAGCGCACAACACAGCTTCAAATGGAACAGTATTGCTTTTACAGAAATGTAAATATAGACAAAACACCAGGAGCAACCAAGTGTGTGGTTTCTCAACAGAAGTAAAAGAAGTGCTACTTTTTAGACCAAAAATTAGTACAAATCATGGGAAAACAAGCAAACAATTCTCCAATTCTTTTTAACTAAATTTACATTTGGTACACATAACCATAAGGCTGGATTCACACGAGCACATTACGTCCGTAATGGACGGAACGTATTTCGGCCGGAAGTCCCGGACCGAACTCAGTGCAGGGAGCCGGGCTCCTAGCATCATAGTTATGTACGACGCTAGGAGTCCCTGCCTCTCCGTGGAACTACTGTCCCGTACTGAAAACATGATTACAGTACGGGACAGTTGTCCTGCAGCGAAGCAGGGACTCCTAGCGTCGTACTTAACTATGATGCTAGGAGAACGGCTCCCTGCAGTGTGTTCGGTCCAGGACTTGCGGCCGGATAACGTTCCGTCCATTACGGACATAACATGGTGGTGTGAACCCAGCCTAAGGGTATGTGCACACGACAGCACAAAATAAGTCTGAAATTACGGAGCTGTTTTCAGGCGAAAATAGCTCCTGAATTTCAGACGTTTTTGCATGTACTCGCGTTTTTTGCGGCGTCTTTTACGGACATAATTTGAGCTGTTCTTCATTGGAGTCAATGAAAAACAGCTCCAAATACACCCCAAGAAGTGTCCTGCACTTCTTTGACGTGGGCGTAATTTTACGCGCCGTCTTTTGACAGCGACGCGTAAAATTGCACCTCGTCTGCACAGAACACAGTAAGGCCCATTGCAGGCAATGGGCAGATGTTTGCCGACGTATTGGAGCCGTCTATTCAGGCGTAATTCGAGGCGTAAAACGCCTCCATTACTTCTGAAAATAGGTTGTGTGCACATACCCTAATTCAGCCTATTTGTAAAAGTAGCCATTAAATATGCCTGAAAGTCCATCTTTTGAGGCACCTCTACTGCCAGATGCAGCCATTATAAGGGTATGTTCTCACGGCAGCGTCCGTAACGGCCGAAATTACGGGGCTGTTTCCAGGAGAAAACAGCCCCGCCATTTCAGCCGTAACGGCATGGGCAGGCGCTTGAACGCCGCGTCCATTACGGATGTAACTGGAGCTGGTTTTCCATGGAGTCCATGGAAAACGGCTCCATTTACGTCTGAAGAAGTGACATGACACTTCTTTGGCGCGGGCGTCTATTTACGCGCCGTCTTTTGACAGCAACGCGTAAATATACGCCTCGTGTGAACAGACAAACGTCAGCCCATTGCTTTCAATGGGCAGATGTTTGCCAACGCTATCAAGGCGCATTTTCGGATGTAATTCGAGGCGTAAAACGCCCGAATTACGTCCGTAAATAGGCCGTGTGAACATACCCTTAGATTTATTAATGCTCTGATTTCCACGCAGAGAATGTTCTGTAGCATTTTTTTAAGGCCCTGTTCACACAACGTGTATTTGACGTGTTTTTCAGCGCGTTTAACGCTCTGAAAAATGTGTCAAAACACACACGTTTTATGCTTCCCACGGATATGATATGACGCGTTTTTTAAGCAAGCATTTTTTTTAAAACGCATTGCATAAAAAAAGCAGCATCAGGGCAATTCTTTGGCACAAAAAATGCCTGATTCTCATAGTCCATGGGAGTCCTAATTACGCGACAAAAAAAGCTTCCAGAAAGGCGCACAAAATGTGTCAACAATGCCTGTGTTTTAAAAAAAAAAGCGCTTTACAGAGGAGATTGCTTTAGAGCATTTTCTTTTTAGAATAAGGTCCCATGTAGCAGATACAGCATGCGGCCAAAACCATGCTCACTTGCGGTGGCCAATAGTCCCATGATTTGTCAAAATTGTGCGGCCATTCGCTACTGCATGTAAATGTGGTTTTGGACCCATGCAGCTGATGCTACGTGGAACCCCGTACCCTTATGTACATACATTATAAAATGTTTTTTTAACATAAAAATCAAATTGAGAAAAAAGAAAAACTGCATTCTATGGCAGTATAGCAAAATAGCTTTATTACCCTGCACATACAGGAGATAGCAGGCGAGCAAGTGTGCTAAAAGGGCGGTCATAAACAATAGGTGAGACTTACGAAGCCAAATGCTCCAGAATTACGGCTCAAATTGCACCAAAAATCTTGTGAATGTGCCGTGAGCCAGATTTATTATGTGTTCGGGTATGTGCACACGACCTCTTTTCAGACGTAATGGAGGCATTTTACACCTCAAATTACGCCTGAAAAGACGGCTCCAATACGTTGGCAAACATCTGGCCATTGCCTGCAATGGGTCTTACGATGTTCTGTGCAGACGAGCTGTCATTTTACGCGTCGCTGTCAAAAGACGGCACGTAAAAGAAGTGCAGGACACTTCTTGGGACGTAATTGGAGCCGTTTTTCATTGACTCCAATGAAAAACAGCTCCAATTACGTCCGTAAAAGACGCCGCGAAAAACACGTGCACTTGTAAATATGTCTGAAATTCTGGAGCTGTTTCTCCTGAAAACAGCTCCGTAATATCAGACGTATTTGGCGTTGTCGTGTGCACATACCCTTAGGGTATGTTCACACGGCCTATTTACGGACGTAATTCGGGCATTTTTGCCCCGAATTACGTCTGAAAATAGCGCCTCAATAGCGCTGACAAACATCTGCCCATTGAAAGCAATGGGCAGACGTTTGTCTGTTCACACGAGGCGTATATTTACGCGCCGCTGTCAAATGACGGCGCGTAAATAGACGCCCGCGTCAAAGAAGTGACCTGTCACTTCTTTGGCCGTAATTGGAGCCGCTATTCATTGACTCCAATGAATAGCAGCGCTAATTACGGCCGTAATTGACGCGGCGTTCAAGCGCCTGCACATGCCGGTACGGCTGAAATTACGGGGATGTTTTCAGGCTGAAACATCCCCGTAATTTCAGCCGTAACGGACCCCCGCCGTGTGAACATACCCTTAGAGAAACTTTTTGCTCCTCACTGGTGTCTAGAAAACTAGCATCCCGAGTCCTTAAAGTGTAGATAAACGTTTGAAAAACTTCTGACATGTCATAGTGACATGTCAGAAGCTTGGATTGGTGGGGGTCCGAGCACTGAGACCGCCACCAATCACTAGAACGAAGCAGCTGAAGCGCTCGTGTGAGGGGGGTCCCCTCTTTGATCGCATCACTGGAAATACCTGTGACCCGATCGAGGCCAATACCTTATATGGACAGACCGCCCATACAAAACCTCGTACAGCTTATGTTGAACAAAAAAATAAAAAAAATTATGACTGCCAGGATGCAAAAAAGGAAAAATCTATATTGTTCTGATCTTCAAGGCCAAAATTGACCTGGTTTAACCAGTTCAGGACAGGGCTAATTTGAGCCTTCAGGACTAGACACAGTTTAGCCCTTTTTAGCACGCGTTAGTTAAATGGCTATAATTTTTTTATTTGTTGGGCTAACTACGTGTTTTTTCCGTAGACAATGCAGGTTTCTTTTTTTATCGTTTTTATACACATCCTTTTTGCTATTTTAGAATTTTTATTCTCAAAGTTTGAAAATAATAGTAAAAAAAATAAGCTTTTTTACGTTTCAGCTATTTTTTTTTGGCAATAACAGTTTTACCCTAAAATAGACCTTTTATTTGTGATCGTCATTGTCTACCGTAAATTGTAATATATTACATGTCTATATTAGGGTAATTGGGTCCGTTACGACAATGATTGGCGGGGGACACGTTTTTTGGGGGTGGGTATTTTATGTGTATTTATTATTAAAAAAAATTTGCACTTTACTTACTTTTTTATTACTATGGTCTGTCCCTCAAAGGTCAAAAAAGACCTTTGGGGAACTTTATATATATTTTTTTCTTTCTTTTACACCATGTTTTTCCACTGTAACTGGAGCTGCACAGGGGAAATCAGCCCTCTCATAGTGCCGATTGTCACTAATAGGGCTGTGCTGGGTCTAGTAAGACCCAGCATAAGTCTGTCAGTAACGGCACCCGGCGATCATGTGACCAGTCACATGAACACCGGGAGGAATAGAGACAGCGGCATGGCCGCTGCCTCTATTCCTATACACAGCGTTCATTGAGCACAGTGTACAAGTGATCAGAGAAGACCAAAGTAACGAAAGCTGCGGTCGCTCGGGCAGCAAGTTAAAACCGAGCCATAAAAAGTCTATGGCTCGGGTTTTAAGGACCCTGACTGCTGGCTGTAAAAACAGCCAGCAGTCGGGAACCAGTTAAATTTCAGGCAGTAACACTTAGGGCATGTTCACACGGGCTATTTTCAGCTGTTTTTCAAGCCGCAAACGTCCCGAAAAACTGCTGAAAAATTGGAAACAGAATGCCTACAAGCATCTGCCCATTGATTTCAATGGGAAATAGAGCATTCTATTCCGACGGGGCGATATTTTATGCCTCATTTTCAAATAACGGCGCGTAAAAACATGCCACGTAAAAAGAAGTGCATGTCACTTCTTGAGATGTTTTTGGAGCCGTTTTTCATTGACTCAATAAAAAAACAGCTCCAAAAACGGCCGTACAAATGGCTTGAAAACAGCTCCGTATTTTCAGCCGTTTTCTGTTATCCCCTAAACGCTAAAGGACGGATATATCCGTCCTCTGCAGCTGCTAGTTCACGCAGGACGATGGATATATCCGTCCTCTGATCGCGCGGGTACTGACAGTGTATACACGTGATCAGCGGCAGGAGCACGGCTGTTACACACAGCCTGGCTCCTGATGCAACTGCGCGCTCCGATTCCGGCAGTTTAACCCATTAAATGCCGCTGTCAATAGCGACAGCGACATCTAATGTGTTTGAGAGAGGAGGGAGCTCCCTCTGTCCCCCCATCGGCACCCCCGCAAAGAAATCACGGGTCGCCGTTGGATTTTTATGGCAGCCGGGGGCCTAACAAAGACCCCCAGGTCTGTCTTCTGAAAATGCCTATTAGGCCAGGGCCTAATAGATTGCCTGTCAGTTTGACACTAATATACTAAGTATACCAAAGCATTATATATGCGATCAGCAGATCGCATAGTGAAGTCCCCTGGTGGGACTAAAAAAAGAAATAATTGAAAGCAGTTAAAGTTTGTTAAAAAATTTTTTACTGCCAAAAAGTGGTTTTATTTAGTAAAAGTGTTAAAACAAATAACACCTACACATATATGGTATCCCCGCGATCGTAACGACTTGAACAATAAAATGAACACATTAATTACAGTGAACAGTGTCCAAAAAAAAGGCAAAAAAATAACAGCAAAATTCTCTCTTTTCTCCCATTCCCCGAATAAAAAAATTAAATAAAAGTTAATCTATATGTCCTATGTCCCCCAAAATAGTACTAATGAAAATTACACCTTGGCCCGCAAAAATCAAGCCGACATACGACCACATTGACGAAAAATAAAAAAGTTACGGCTCTTGGAATGCGGCGATGCAAAAAAAAGTAATTTTTTTCTAAAAGGGTTTTTATTGTGCAAACGTAGGAAAACATAAAACCTATACATATTTAATATCCCCGTAATCGTGCCGACCCATGGAGTAAAGTGAACATGTTATTTACGCTGCATAGTAAACAGTGTAAATTTATAACGTGAAAATCAATGTAATAGCTGCTTATTTTCAATTCTCTCCTAAAATAAAGTTAATAAAACGTAAATCGCTATATTATAAGCATCTAAAATACAAAATACAACTCGTCCCGCGAAAAACAAGCCCTTATAAGGCTATGACGACGGAATAAAAAAAAAGTTGCAAAAAATAATCCTTGGTCATTAACGCGCAAAATGGCCTGGTCATTAAGGGGTTAAGCGTGTAAATTCCGCACCGCAGGTCAATTTATTAACGTTTACGCTGTGTTTTTTTTTACGCAGAGTGTGCATGAGATTTTCTAAATCTCATCCACTTTGCTGCTACTGTAAATGCTGCGGAATTTCCGCACACAATTCCGTTACGGAAATTCAGAATAGTTTACGCTACGTGGGAAACCGGTTCTGGGTGGGACTACACTTGACTTTGTATTGAGTCTGCATTACTGATACTTTTGATTAAGTCATGTCCTATACTTCATCTGTGTGATTGTTTAGATTATGACCTTTATGTAATTGGGTCCCATTGTACCTTTCTGTATCACCTGATATACACTACAGCTTCTGTTCAGTGTAAATTGCTGTAAGTGGTCATATTAGAAAACGTATAAAAGCCAGAAATCAGAACACACACCCTGCTGTCTGTGGGAGGGTTACTGAAAGCTAAAACCACCGTCACTTCTCAACTAAAAAGTTATAAGGTACTTTTTGCTTCTTCCAGTAAAAGCCCGCAGCCGAGGGTATTCAGGAAAACGGCAAACAAATTACTCATAATTAGTAGAATTTACAAAACTTGTGAAATTATTCTTTTATAGTGCCATTCCTATAATAAAGTATGTGCAGGAAATTCTGACTGTACCTCTTATTACTCAGCAGTCATTCTTAGGGTATGTGCACACAACCAATTTTCATGCGTAATGGAGGCGTTTTACTCCTCGAATTGCGCCTGAAAATACGGCTCCAATACGTCGGCAAACATCTGCCCATTGCCTGCAATGGGTCTTACGATGATCTGTGCAGACGAGCTGTCATTTTACACGTCACTGTCAAAAGACGGCGTGTAAAATTACAGCCGCGTCAAAGAAGTGCAGGACACTTCTTGGGACGTAATTGGAGCCGTTTTTCATTAACTCCAATGAAAACCAACTCCAATTACGTCCATAAAAGACGGCGCGAAAAACGCGTGCACTTGTAAAAACGTCTGAAATTCAGGAGCTGTTTTCTCCTGAAAACATCTCCGTAATTTCAGACGTATTTGGCGTTGTCGTGTGAACATACCCTTAGATTTACAAAATGGTACACACACACACACACAAAGTGTGAAAAAATATGGTAATTATCAGTATCCCCCTATCAGCTAAAATTGAATAAGCCCCCCCAAAAAGTCACACTTTTTTAGTGTAGATTTTGAATTTATTCCCCAAGTAAATATAGCTGGCACATAACCCAGGCTCCTTAAGTGCAGTTTAACCCCTAAGGCCATTTTCCCACGGGTTGGATACGCTGCATAAAAACTGTGCAGCTTATCCGTCCTGGAACCCGCAGAACTTTCCATCTGTAAAACCGCACGACATTGTGGTGCGATTTTTCGGAAACAGAATTTCCGCTGCGGGAAGCAGCGCTATGAAAAAACAACAACATTCATCTTCTCTGCGTGTAGTCCGGCCTCCCTGGATGACGTTGCAGGCCATTTTTTTTTTTTCCCCCCAGAGTTGCGATTTGTGGTTTAATCGCTGCAATTCCGCAGCAAAAGTCGCAACACTGGGCTTTCTCTTGCGTGTTTTGCATCCCCAGTGAATTCAATAGGGAAAACCCACAACATAAAATCAACAAAAACGCAGCATAAATTGACATGCTGCGGATTTAAAGAGAACCTTTCACCTGCCCATACATGTGCAGCATCTAATAGGCAGGGCTTCACAAACACGGTCTCACTTTACATTTTTTGTTCTATCTTCCTCCGTTATTTACATATCGGTGCTGTTATATTTGGCTCCCGATATGTAAATAAGCACCTGAACTGTCAATGGGGCGTTTCTATCTAACTAAATGGCAAGGTCATAACTTTTTATTTTATTGTACTTTGCAGGAAGGCTTCTATGGGAGCCGTGCGGCCAGGAGAACGTCCCAAAATAGGGCATGTACCATTTTTTGACGGCCCGGTTTACCAGGCCGTGAAAAAAATCGGCCGTGTGATTGGCCCCATTTGGAGTCTATTGTTCATACTGTGGCCGTGTGACACGGCCGAGAATCCCTGTCGTGTCAATAGGGCCTAAGTAGGCAGACCTGGTTAGCAACATCACTACGGCCTTCTCCATTACTGTACCTGTACAAATGTGAAGTCACTATAACAAGTTCAAAGTCTTGATTTCTTTATTAGTATTTTATTTTTTAACATCTTGCACTCAATTGATCTTAGGTAAAAAATAAATAAAAGTCCATGGATTCCTAGGACAACTAGAAGAATTCTAGGTGTGGGTCCCAAAGGTGGAAGCCGCATCTATCTGACATTTAGGACATATCCTGTGGATATATCATAAATGTCTCTGATGGGAAAACCCCTTTAATTAATATTTTTAGTGATCAGCTTTAAGAAGGGGAGATGAGAGCGTGGGAGATCCGTCTGCAGTCTCCATTAAGGCTAATTTATGAAAAATCTGTAATATGGTGTCTTGGTATAAAAAGCTTTCCAGGTAATAAGAAGTTAATTTGACAGCATGGTGTTTTATACCCATGTAGACCTATAAAGAGGTTATTACCTGAAAGCCAGCTGTACACTTTGTCTGACTTAACGGCAAAAAGGCACTTCTGACAGCAAGCTTAGTATCAGAGAGATGATTATTTATCCAGGGGCTTAGAAAGCCTGCTCGTCAGACACATTGAATTACTGCTCCAACTCTGTATATAATCTAGATAACCATCAGAACATGGTCCTGAAAGTGACAGGGAACAATGTGAGCAGCTCAAAAACAACACTGAAAATAGCCAGCAAGAGCTTCTCTCTGATCCCTCATTTGCACCACACTCGGAAGACAAAATTCTCTGCAATGCCGTTCTGTAAGGAAGGAAAGAATAATTTATGACGTTGGTTCCAAGGTTTTAGATCAACACTATGTGAGCTCAATACAATTAGACTTTACTTCGTGCTGGTTAGGAAATCCGAAAACTAGTATACAAGCCTATCTGTATTCACCAATTGGGACTTGTCTTATTTTAAATGTGTTTCATAATTAAGGACAGTGGTCAGTACGGCCGTAGCTTTGAGAAAGGATGGTCAGTATGAAAACCGGTTAGATCAAGTTAGACTAACGGTAATGGTAGAAGATCGAGAAGAGAAAAGCATTTGTTTAATAAATCCATGCTAGATTTTCTAATCCATTGGGGAGATTTATTAAGAATGGCGTTTCATACCAGTGAATATTGCAGTTTGTACAGTCTTCAGTAGATCTTTAACGGTTGCCCTTGGGTTCTTTCTAACCTCTGTCAAAATTGACCATTGTGATTTTGGCATGATCTTAACAGGACACCGACTCCTAGGGAGAGTAGTAACAGTCCTGAGGTTTCAGAATTTGTTGACAATTTGTTTAACCATGGATTAATGTACACCCAGGTCTTTAGAAATGCTTTTGTAGCCTTTTCCAGGCTTTTCTTGTAGTCTCTAAGGGTATGTTCACACGCAGTGACCAAAAACGTCTGAAAATACGGAGCGGTTTTCAGGCGAAAACAGCTTCCGATTTTCAGACGTTTTTGTAGCAACTCGCATTTTTCGCGGCGTATTTTATGGCTGTTATTGGAGCGGTTTTTCAATGGAGTCAATGAAAAACGGCTCCAAAAACCTCCCAAGAATTAACATGCACTTCTTTTTCACGGGCGTCTTTTTACGCGCCGTATTTTGGCAGCTACACGTACGGAAAATTACACTTCGTGGGAACAGAACACCGTAAAACCCATTGCAAACAATGGGCAGATGTTTGTAGGCGTAATGGAGCTGTTTTTTAAGGTATCATTTGAGGCGTAAAACGCCCGAATTACGTCTGAAAACACTGCATGTGAACATACCCTTACACGTTCTTCTAAAGGCCAACAAAGCTTTTTTTGCCTCGAGGCAATGTTCACACTAATCTTTCTTAAGAAGAACAGATTTGTCAATAACCAGGCTTTGTGCGCCTTTATTTAATCGGCAAAGCACCTGTGAAACCCACACTTCCAATTTCATCTCCTTAAAGCCTTATTCACACGAACGTGTTAAATGTCCGTGTGACGGACGTTGAAACAACTGCCGTCACACGGACCTATATAATTCAATGTGGCCGTTCACACGGCTGTTGTTTCAACGGAGCGTGTGAAGGGTCCGTGAGAAAATAGGACATGTCCTATTTTCTCACGCTTCACGCATCCCTCCATAAACTCTAGCCTATGAGGGATGCATGATATCGCGTCCCGCAGAGCACAGATGCACCTCGGATGTCAAAAACTGCAGTTTTTCACGTCCGAGATGCGCAACGGCCGTGTGAATATAGCCTAAATGAAACACCTTTTGCCAATTACCAGCAAGAGAAGTCATTAGCCCAGAGGTTCACATATGTGAACGCGAGCTCCGATCAACGAGACTAAATCGGCGCACAAGGAGCAATGATTAGTTGTGTATGGGGATGAGCAATTGTTACTACGATCGTTTCTCCCCAACCATATTCATCATGTTGGTAGCACATCTCCCTGTTTACACAAGGAGATGTGCTGCCAACAACAACATTTTGTGCTGCATAAACGATGCGATCAGCCGATGAATTAAATTTGCTCATTCGTCGTCTGACCACATTTTATTAGTAATGAATAAAGAAATCCAGTAAGTTCACTTATTTTCTTCCAACTATACAGAGAGAGGCATGCTCCATTATATGCCATATTACATATGTATTCTCACATATAAAAGTTGCTGCAGGGGACTCTGTAAGACGCTGTATAGTCTCATGTGAGGCCTAAGACACGTAAGCTCTGCTGTGGTAACATTGCTACTTATACAAAAAATGTTTACTAAGTGGGGGCTTGTATAAGCCAATCAAGCTGTAAAGCTCTTCTATTCTTACATGAATGGAGGGGACATAGCACAAGCACCATGTTTATAAAAGTTAGCCAAACACACTGGTGGGGATTTTTAACCTCTGTACGCCAAAATTCTTGCGAATAAAAGTCACAAACTGGCCAAAAGTCAGAATTTGCAGAGAAAAATTTTGACTTGACTAGTTTACGTCGCTCAGATATTTTTGGAAATTCTGGTCGATGCATACAAGGTACTGACGCCGGGCATATGTATGCATCCTAGATAAGGCCCTGATGCTGCCCCGTAGCCTGCGGTGAGAGCCTGAGAGGATCTGGGGTGGGGAAGCGGAGAAGTGAGTAAAATTTTTTCTTTTATGTCTGATCGGGGGATATAAACCGCAAACGATTTATTAAGACTAGCCAGTCTTAATAATTCTCCCCCATTTATTTTAGTATGCACCTAATGCAGGGAACTGCAGGAGCCCAAGATATTCCTCAAAAAATGGCAGATACAAAAACGCTAATATCACTTTCTGGATGAAAGGCATGAAAAACAGGGGGCACAACATCTCATCCCATTACAGAATTGTAAGAAAATTATCATACGTGTTTCATTCGTTAGCGAACACATAGACAGATATACTAGTCCTTCTTAATGAATTAGAATATCATCAAAATGTAAATTTATTTCAGTAATTCAATTCAAAAAGTGAAACTCTTATATTATATAGATTCATTACACACAGAGTGATCTATTTCCAGCAATTTTCTATTTTAGCGTTGATGATTATGGCTAACAGTTAATGAAAACCCTAACTTTAGTGTCTCAGAAAATTAGATTATATAAGCCCAATTTCAAAAATGATTTTTTTAATACCAAAATCTAGGCCTACTGAAAAGCATGTACAGTATATGCCCTCAATACTTGGTCGGGGCTCCTTTTGCATGAATTACTGCATCAATGCGGCACGGCATAGAGGCGACCAGTCTGTGGCACTGTTGAGGTGGTATGGAAGCCCATGTTGCTTTGATAAGCAACCTTCAGCTCATGTGCATTGTTGGGTCTGGTGTCTCTCATCTTCCTCTTGACATTACCCCATAGATTCTCTGTGGGGTTTAGGTCAGGTGAGTTTGCTGGCCAATCAAGCACCGTGATACTGTGGTTATTACACCAGGTATTGGTACTTTTGGCAGTGTGGGCAGGTGCCAAGTCCTGCTGGAAAATGAAATCAGCATCTCCATAAAGCTGGTCAGCAGAGGGAAGCATGAAGTGCTCTAGAATTTCCTGGTAGACGGCTGCGTTGACTCTGGACTTGATATAATACAGTGGACCAACACCAGCAGATGACATGGCCCCCCAAACCATCACTGACTGTGGAAACTTCACACTGGACCGCAAGACACTTGGATTGATGCCTCTTCACTCTTCCTCCAGATTCTGGGACCTTGGTTTCCAAATGAAATGCAACATTTACTTTCATCTGAAAACAGGACTTTGGACCACTGGGCAACAGTGTTATATCAAGTCCAGAGTCAACGCAGCCGTCTAGCAGGAAATTTTCGAGCACTTCATGCTTCCCTCTGCTGACAAGCTTTATGGAGATGCTGATTTCATTTTCCAGCAGGACTTGGCACCTGCCCACACTGCCAAAAGTACCAATACCTGGAGTAATAACCATAGTATCACGGTGCTTGATTGGCCAGCAAACTCGCCTGACCTAAACCCCATTGAGAATCTATTGTCAAGAGGAAGATGAGACACCAGACCCAACAATGCAGACGAGCTGAAAGCCGCTATCAAAGCAACCTGGGCTTCCAAAACACCTCAGCAGTGCCACAGGATGATCGCCTCCATGCCACGCCGCATTGAGCCCCAACCAAATATTGAGTGTATATACTGTACATACTTTTCGGTAGGCCTACTGTTCGGCATTATAAAATCATGTTTCAAATTGGGCTTATATAATATTCTAATCTTCGGAGACACAATGTTTTGAGTTTTCATTAACTGTTAGCCATAATCATCAACATTAAAAGACAAAAATGCTGGAAATAGATCACTCTGTGTGTAATGAATCTATAGAATATAGGAGTTTCACTTTTGGAATTGAATTACTGAAATAAATTTACTTTTTAATATTCTAATTCATTTAGAAGGACTAGTATATACAGCATACATATTGATGATGCTGATGAGCCTACAGCACTACCTATGTGCGATGCGCGAGAGATAGCTGCTCAGCAGGAAAAACTGGTATTTTCTTTTCAGTTCCATGGAATTTATATGGGTGCAGCAAACAATACTGACTTTTTAATTATTTGTCTAACAAATTACTAACTAAGACATGGACATATTGTCTTCGAATGTGTAGCATTTGTACAGAATTTTTTTAAATAAAAAAAATAAAAAAAATGGAAACGCATCAGTTTCCTCAATTTTGTCTCTGGTTTACATTTTTTAAATGGTGCTAGCAAGCAAAATATACACTATAGCTTTAAGCTTATCCTTTAATTAGGCCTCATGCATACTGCCGTATTAGGGATCCATAACATGGCACCCATAACCTGTTATGGGCCCATACTGCAGATATGCATGCCTGCGATTTTATACAAAGGCACAGTTTTTAATTCAGATGGATTTATATGGAATTCCAGAAGAATAGCGCCACCCAAGTTCGTTCCAGCATCGGAATCCCTGGCCAGCGCTTTGGTCGAGGATTCCGCACCGCCTTTCCATCCCGCTGTAGATAGTGCCACCCCTCCTGCAGATAGCAAACCCCCCCCACCTCGCTGTAGATCGCGCCACCTGAACGGACTCTAGGAGCGGAATCCCAGGTGTCAGATCGCACTATTCCTGGGGCGGGATCCCCGCTCTGGTAGGGGATTCCGCTTTTACAGCTAACCCCTAACGTCACTGTCCATATATGGACAGAGACATCAGGGGCTTCATGTAGGAGCGGAATCTTCAGCCAGAGGGATTCCGCTCCAACAGGGAGGTACAGTGGTGCTATTTACAGAAAGGAGGTGCCATTTACGGGGGGGGGGGGAGCGCTATCTACGGGGGGTGCTATATACAAAGTGTGTGGCTCTATCTACACGAGTATTGTGGCATTATATTGGCACTATATACAGGGGACACTGTGGCGCTATCTACATGGACACTGTGTGTGCATTATCTACAGGGAGAACTGTGGCACTATGGCACTATTTACAGTGGGCACTATCTATGGGCAATGTGGCACTATCTACAGTGTTATTGCGTCACTATCTACATAAGCACCGAGGGTTTTTTGTCCCAACCCCCTGAAAACACGAAACAAATAAAATTCATCCATTTTTTTAACGTCTATGAAAAACGAATGGCAAGTGCCGGTTAAAAACGTTCAGACGGCCGGGAGATGGATTCAAATTTTGAGACACATTGATGTATAACAGCCAGTTGATTCATTGTTGACTGCCATTTGTTTCACGGTCGTGTGTATATAGCTCTCTTCACTCTCCCCTCACAGTGATCCAGGGTGACAGAGAGAAGAGGACTAATTGTTACAGAGCTCTACAGTGAGATTTTTTATATATATAAATCTATATATATATATATATCTCCATATTAAGGTCGGTGGTGTCTGGGTTGGCTACAGACGGGATACGGATTCTTTATTCCTTTAAAATAAAATCATGACAAATATGTAAAATATAAAGAATTCCTTATTGATATATATGACACTGGTGTCTTTAAGAGATAATCGTTCCCTGGAATAATACCCACTATAGATCTTCCGGAGGATGATATATCCTCTGGTTGTTAATGTGGTTGCTTGACACATTATGGTAAATGGGAGATGTATCTCCTGCTGGGATATCGATTACTATTTATTCCGTACCCAGGAGGAATTAGCCTTATGACGTTGTTCACACACACAGTGTGGACGGACCGTTTTCTCCCTTATGTGTGGATATATGTATTTTTTTAATCATTTAAGGCTAACGCCTTCTTTCCTGTATATGTATGTATATTTACTCGATATGGATAATTTCCTCCCGCTGGATTGAATACTGCAAGTTTCCCCTTTTTCCAAGATGGCGATATAGTACTGGAGAGGGGCTGATGCTCGTGTGTTGCCTGATGACTCTCGCGAGAGTTTGCTGGACCTTGCTGTTCCATGTTGCCGTGGTGATGACTAAGTCAGATGTCTACTTTGATCCAATGAAAACATAGCTTGTGAGCATGCGCAGTTTGATCTGTGGAACACTGAGAACTTACAACGTGTGTTACATATGAGTCCAATGATTGTTTTTTTCTCTGTAGATTCTTGAGTGCCAGCTGATTTTGTTTTTAAATTAACTGCACCTTGTTTATGCCCTTTAGGATAAAACACAGTTTTTTTTATATGCTATTTATAAAACATCGATTTTGTACATTTTTATATTGTATGACAACTACTGTATCTAATTTTAGATTGGTTTCACTGGTCACTGTATATTTATTATATGTGTATTATTACACTTTTTCTCTTAACTATATGTTAATTTGTTAAGGGTATGTTCACACGCCCTGTTTACGGACGTAATTCAGGCGTTTTACGCCTCGAATTACGCCCGAAAAAAACAGCTCCAAACATCTGCCCATTGAATTCAATGGGTCTTACGGTGTTCTGTGCAGACAGGCTTTTTTTTTACGCGCCGCTGTCAAAAGACGGCGCGTAAAAAGACGCCCGCCTCAAAGAAGTGCATGTCTCTTCTTGGGACGTAATTGGAGCCGTTTTTCATTGACTCCAATAAAAACCAGCTCCAATTACGTCCGTAAAAGACCCCGCAAAAAACACGTGCACTTGTCAAAACGTCTGAAATTCAGGAGCTGTTTTCGCCTGAAAACAGCTCCGTAATTTCAGACGTAATTGGCTTTGCCGTGTGAACATATCCGAACACTGATTGCTTGGGCTTTGCCCCTTATATATACACGTGTATGCTGTAACACATTTGACATGAAAAAGCCCTCATAGAGAGGGTGAAACGGTGTAGTGGATGTTGGTTTAATAAACCCAATTTTTTTTTAGTGCTGCTTAGTTCTCTTTTTCTTGGATATATTCTATACAAGGAGGGGTCACTCCTTGTTTGGAAGCGTAGCACCGGCCTTCATAGGCAAATAATCACAGTGCTGCTCATACAGTGAAGGAAATAAGTATTTCATCCCTTGCTGATTTTGTAAGTTTGCCCACTGTCAAAGACATGAACAGTCTAGAATTTTTAGGCTAGGTTAATTTTACCAGTGAGAGATAGATTATATTAAAAAAAAAACAGAAAATCACATAGTCAAAATTATATATATTTGCATTGTGCACAGAGAAATAAGTATTTGATCCCCTACCAACCATTAAGAGTTCAGCCTCCTCCAGACCAGTTACACGCTCCAAATCAACTTGGTGCCTGTATTAAAGACAGCTGTCTTACATGGTCACCTGTATAAAAGACTCCTGTCCACAGACTCAATTAATCAGTCTGACTCTAACCTCTACAATATGGGCAAGACCAAAGAGTTTTCTAAGGATGTCAGGGAAGAGATCATAGTCCTGCACAAGGCTGGAATAGGCTACAAAACTATAAGTAAGACGCTGGGTGAGAAGGAGACAACTGTTGGTGCAATAGCAAGAAAATGGAAGACATACAAAATGACTGTCAATCGACATCGATCTGGGGCTCCATGCAAAATCTCACCTCGTGGGGTATCCTTGATCCTGAGGAAGGTGAGAGCTCAGCCGAAAACGACACGGGGGGAACTTGTTAATGATCTCAAGGCAGCTGGGACCACAGTCACCAAGAAAACCATTGGTAACACATTACGCCGTAATGGATTAAAATCCTGCAGTGCCCGCAAGGTCCCCCTGCTCAAGAAGGCATATGTACAGGCCCGTCTGAAGTTTGCAAATGAACATCTGGATGATTCTGAGAGTGATTGAGAGAAGGTGCTGTGGTCAGATGAGACTAAAATTGAGCTCTTTGGCATTAACTCAACTCGCCGTGTTTGGAGGAAGAGAAATGCTGCCTATGACCCAAAGAACACCGTCCCCACTGTCAAGAATGGAGGTGGAAACATTATGTTTTTGGGGCGTTTCTCTGCTAAGGGCACAGGACTACTTCACCGCATCAATGGGAGAATGGATGGAGCCATGTACCGTCAAATCCTGAGTGACAACCTCCTTCCCTCCACCAGGACATTAAAAATCGCTCGTGGCTGGGTCTTCCAGCACAACAATGACCCGAAACATACAGCCAAGGCAACAAAGGAGTGGCTCAAAAATAAGCACATTAAGGTCATGGAGTGGCCTAGCCAGTCTCCAGACCTTAATCCCATCGAAAACTTATGGAGGGAGCTGAAGATCCGAGTTCCCAAGCGACAGCCTCGAAATCTTAATGATTTACAGATGAGTGGGCCAAAATTCCATCTAACATGTGTGCAAACCTCATCATCAACTACAAAAAACGTCTGACTGCTGTGCTTGCCAACAAGGGTTTTGCCACCAAGTATTAAGTCTTGTTTGCCAAAGGGATCAAATACTTATTTCCCTGTGCACAATGCAAATAAATATATATATATATATATATATATATATATATATATATATATATAATTTTGACAATGTGATTTTCTGTTTTTTTTTTAAATATAATCTATCTCTCACTGGTAAAATTAACCTAGCCTAAACATTCTAGACTGTTCATGTCTTTGACAGTGGGCAAACTTACAAAATCAGCAAGGGATCAAATACTTATTTCCTTCACTGTATATATGTATATATATCCCCAAAAAATAATGAAGAGGCAGCACTCCAAGGAAATTGGTGGAAAAAAGTGGTGCGTTTATTCACCCCAGGCAGGCAACGTTTCGATCCGTCTCTATGGGATCTTTTTCAAGCCTTGACAAAGATCCCATAGAGACGGATCGAAACGTTGCCTGCCTGGGGTGAATAAACACACCACTTTTTTTCACCAATTTCCTTGGAGTGCTGCCTCTTCATTTTTTGGGGATTTCATTAACAAGGGTTCCTAGCCTCAACCTAGGAGGCCTGTACCCACTGCTGTTGCTGTGCTGCTTTATTCTTTTACAAAAAAGTTTTGTTTCTTTAATTTTTAGTAATGTCTGTTCATAATAAAAATTAAAAACACTGAATTAATTAAACTAATCTAGACTAATGAAAGCCTCATAAGTCTTGTAAAAAACAAAGTAAAAATGGTTGTGATATTCAAAGCGGTTGCAAAGATATTATCGTTTAAAGTGCATATCAAAAATGAAAAATTTGACCTGGACACAGGGACATCAATGACCCTTAGTCATGAAAGTGTTAAGGCTGGGTTCACACGACCTATTTTCAGATGTAAACGAGGCGTATTATGCCTCGTTTTACGTCTGAAAATAGGGCTACAATACGTCGGCAAACATCTGCCCATTCATTTGAATGGGTTTGCCGACGTACTGTGCAGACAACCTGTCATTTACGCGTCGTCGTTTGACAGCTGTCAAACGACAACGCGTAAATTGACTGCCTCGGCAAAGAAGTGCAGGACACTTCTTTGCAACGTAATTTGAGCCGTTCTTCATTGAAGTCAATGAAGAGCAGCTCAAGATTTACGAGCGTCAAAGACGCCTTGCATAATACGAGGAGGAGCTTTTACGTCTGAAACGACGCAGCTGTTTTCTCCTGAAAACAGTCTGTCTTTTCAGACGTAAAAGCCTCTCATCGTGTGCACATGCCCTAAGAATGGTGGAGGCAGCTGGGGCTGTTTTTCTGCAGCTGGAACTGGGGCTTTAGTCAAGGTGGAGGGAAAAATCAATATTGAATCAATATTGAAACAAAACCTGCAGGCCTCTGCTAAAAAGCTGAAGATGACGAGGAATTTCACCTTTCAGCACGACAATGACCCAAAGCATACCTGCAAAATCAACAAAAGAATGGCTTCACCAGAACAAGATCATAGTTTTGGAATGGTAAAGCTAGAGCCCAGACCTGAATCCCATTGAAAATCTGTGGGGTGACCTGAAGAGGTCTGTACACAGGAGATGCCATCGCAATCTGACAGATTTGGAGCGCTTTTGCAAGGAAGAGTGGGCAATAATTGCCAAGTCAAGATGTGCCATGCTGATAGACTTCTACCCAAAAAAGACTGAATGCTGTCAGAAAGTCAAAGCGTAATTCAAAGTATTAGATTAAGGGTGCGCATATTTATGCAATCACATGATTTTTGTTTTTCATTTTTCCACCCTAAAAGATTTTTTTTTTTTTGTAAAAAGCCTGACGAAGGGGCCTCTGCACTCTGAAATCTTGCATATAGCACTTTTATGGTTAGCCAATAAATGTATCATACCTACTATACTGTTCTCTTTTTTGACACAAAAGTATTTAACATTGCATTTTGTTTTTCAATACAATTGTACAGATTAAAGGTGGAAAAAGTTTTGAAATGGTTCATCTTGGACTGATTTTGTAACATAAGGGTATGTGCACACAATAGCAGGCATTTACGTGTGAAAAGACAGACTGTTTTCACACGTAAATGCTCCTCCTCGTATTACGCGAGGCGTCTGACGCTCGTAAATCTTGAGCTGCTCTTCATTGAGTACAATGAAGAACGGCTCAAATTACGTTGCAAAGAAGTGTCCTGCACTTCTTTGCCGAGGCAGTCAATTTACGCGTCGTCGTTTGACAGCTGTCAAACGACGACGCGTAAATTACAGGTCGTCTGCACAGTACGTCGGCAAACCCATTCAAATGAATGGGCAGATGTTTGCCGACGTATTGTAGCCGTATTTTCAGACGTAAAACGAGGCATAATACGCCTCGTTTACGTCTGAAAATAGGTCGTGTGAACCCAGCCTTACAAAGACTGGCATTTTAAACAGGGGTGTGTAGACTTTTTATATCCACTGTATAACTGAGAATTGCATTGCTTCCAGGGAAGAATAGGGTACTTCAGAGAAGAACCACACAGCCGCACACAGAGAGTATGCATTAATTTATCATACTTGTATAATGAATAAATGACAAGTAGTTCCATGGAATTTTATGGTATCAACACATGATATTAAATCCCTTTCAGCAAACAAGAAATTGTGATTAAAAATACTGTTCTGCTCAATAAACTCATCAGTAATGTTTCTTAATCATTAAGGGTGTGTTCACATCAGCGTTAGGTTCCCTTGATGGGTTCACTCAGACCTTTCCATCAGGGGAACCCATCAACGGAAAGGCAAATCGAAATCCTTGGCTTTCAGTTAGCATTACCATTGATTTCAATGGTAATGCTTTAGTTGTAAATGCTTTCCGTTTGTCTCCGTTCCGTAAGGTTTCCAGTGTTTTGGCGGAATCAATAACGCAGTCGACTGCGCTATTGTTTCCACTTATCAATAAGGGAGCATGCTTGCACTCTGTCACATATGGTGGGGGAAGCCTAACTACACCATTTATTGACTCTACGACCCAGACGTTTACTATCTTCCGGATCATGGTGTAAAATAAGTCGCACCAAGTACTTGCACCATAGACAAACATCAATAAAGATTGTACATTTTACACTGTCCCACTCCGGTCCGTACCCGATCTTTAGTGTAAAATTTGCACGCTAGTCATAGCGATAACAACTATTAGGAGAGGAACTTCTAATACATTTCGGAAAGATGGAAAAGATTTCCAGTTACAAAAGACATTTCCATCCATTGGCGCTTGCAATAAACGATAGTTTCCAACTAATTCCTCAAAAAAAAAAAAATCTGTATAAGTTAACATATTAGATTAAGTTTGGGAATTGCGAAATTCGATTAGATTTAGGCTGTGTACTCATGTTGTGGTCAATTTGGTTTTTGCCAAGATTTTCGCCAAATGGAGCAGTTTTGCTGGAATTTATTTTAAAATCGCGGCACAAAAAAAAAAAAGCATTTTGACCACAACGTGTGAACACCGCCTTAGCGTTTGTATAGGTGGATGGAAAATTGCATACCTATATATAATCCTTAAAGTGTAGCTAAACGTTTGACAAACTTCTGACATGTCATAGTGACATGTCAGAAGTTTGGATTGGTGGGGGTCCGAGCACTGAGACCCCCACCAAAAGCTAGAACGAAGCAGGTGAAGCGCTTCATGTCGGTTCGGCTTTTTCCGGAAATGAATGTATCGGAGTACAGATTCAATAGAAAGTCTATTAGCCCGTACTCCGATACATCGGCTTTCCGGAAAAACCCGAACAGACACGAAGCGGCTGAGCGCTCACACAAGCGCTGCAGCTGCCTTGATCAAGCGATTGGTGGGGGTCTCAGTGCTCGGACCCCCACCAATCCAAACTTTTGACATGGCACTATGACATGTCAGAAGTTTGTCAAACGTTTAGCTACACTTTAATTTAATTTGTATACAAAATTTGGATGGTGCATTCATATTGTTTCTTAGTTGCCTTATAGGCAAATTGTGTTTCGTCATAAAAATTACCTGTCACCTACTAGGGCAAATATTATTTTTTTTTCTTTCTTTATTTTTGTTTATTGTATTAGGGGTTTCCGGTTGTTTTGGCGCTTCGTTAACACATGCACCTGTGGTATGTATGAAATACTGAAAATATGAAACATTTTAAAATTTTTGCTTATAATCACTGTTTGATGCAAAGTTGCGTGAAGGTGGCTACACGTAAAAATTATTAAGTCGTATTTTTACACACTATATGCTGTGCGCGGTCAAAAAAATTATTTTATAATGCATTTTCAAAAAATAATAATTCCGGTTTGTCACAAAGTTACGTAAAAGTGTTCATGTCTGCCAACAGCACATGAAGACAACTGTAATCATCAGGTTATCTGTTTTTGAGAAATATATAGGGGGGTGCACTAACTTTTCAAGATGTGTAATCCTTGCATTTTATAGGTTGTTGGTTTTTAAAAAAAAAATAAAAATCTAACTTAAAACCAGATTTTTGATTTCTAATTTCTTGTGATTTTATGAAGATATGTGCATGTAGACATAGGCATAAATGGTATGCATGAACTTTGCACATATTAAACATTTATTTTAGATGTGTTGCATCTAATTTGCGGCTTGGGTCACAATATTAGCCACAAATATAAATTTTTATGAAAAATTGCACTTTTGCACAACGATGCCTGTGTGTATATTTTGTGTCAAAGTGCTGAGTGGCATTTTCACAATGTGCCAGGTGCCTACTTTCAGAAAATATGCAAGTAAGGGGGTTTAGGCTTTATTCAGACGAACGTAAAATACGCGCGTGCAACGCGCGTGATTTTCACGTGCGTTGCCGGTAGCTATATTTGTCAATGGGGCCGTGCAGACATGGCAGCGTTTTTTGCGCAGCGTTGCTCCGTTGCCAAAAACTCACGACATGTCCGTTGATTCAGCGTTTTCAACGCATCACGCACCCATTGAAGTCAATGGGTGCGTGAAAACCACGCATGTCGCACGGAAGCACTTCCGTGCGAACTGCGTGTTTGCGCAACAGCTGTCAAAAGGATGAATGTAAACAGAAAAGCACCACGTGCTTTTCTGTTTCCGAACATCCAAACGGAGTGTCTTTGCGATTAGCGAACCCCGACAACCGAAGCTAACTTCACCGGGTTCGGCCAAACTCGTTTTGGCCGAACCCGGCAAAAAAATTTCCGGTCCGCGACGTCGGGAGACATTCACTGTGCATGGTGCTGAAAGAGTTAAACTGTTTCAGCACCATGGACAGTGACTTGCGATCCCAAAATACATGAACCTGTAAAAAAAACCGAAGTTCTAACTTACCGATTACTCCTGTCTCCTTCCTGCAGTCCGACCTCCCGGGATGACACTTCAGTTCAAGTGACAGCTCCAGCCAATCACAGGCCAAGCACAGGCTGCAGCCAATCACAGGCTGCAGCGGTCACTTGGACTGCCGCGTCATCCAGGGAGGTGGGGCCCCATGTCAAGAGAGGCGCGTCACCAAGGACGCGTCACCAAGGCAACGGCCGGGAAGTTCTCGGTAAGTAGGAACTTTATATTTTTTTTTACAGGTTTTTCGCTGTTGTGTTCGGCATTCACTGTCGAGGGTGCTGAAAGATTTAGCTCTTTCAGCACCTTGGACAGTGACGGGCGTCGACAAGCCTCATCTCTATGATGCCGGCTGCGCAAAAATCACGCAGCCGCGCATCAGACACGGATGACACACGCAGCTGTCAAATGGTTTTTGCGCGCGCAAAACGCCGCGTTGTTTGCGCGCGCAAAAACGCAACGCTCGTGTGAATCCAGCCTTAGAATGATTTTCTTAGTTTGTCATTTAGGTTTTATTTGTACATGTTGAAGTGTCGTCCTGGCTACCAGAGGTGCAAAATGTACAAAAGACCCTGGCAGCGAAAGGAATTAAGGGGTTGTCCCACCATAAAAACATAACAGTTTTATAATTTAAGTAATTTTAAAATAAATGTTCCTGTGTAAAGATATTGATGTTACATACTTGTTAGGGAGCACCCTGGTGTTCTTTTGATTCCCTCTGAGAATGTCCACATTGCATGTCTAGTGCCGGTGGTCGCTCAGGCACAGTAGCTCCGTCTCACTGCCCTGGATCCTCTTATACATGTGGGGCAGAGTGATTCCCTGCTTTTGCGCATGCTAGCCAATAAGAATTGGTGCACTAGAAGCATCTGCCTCTCACAGGAACTGAACGCATTAGGTGAATATTTTGCGTGATGTAACAGAGAAATGTAATACTTAATTGTGGTACCAACAAACCCTTTACTACTGGGTACAATCATCTTATGAAATATTTTACGTTGCAGCCTATCCACACACACACACACACACACACACACACACACACACACACCTGCTTAGGATATTATAACTGGGATTGTACACTAACAAAAAAGATTAAAGAGGCTGTCACCACATTATAAGTGCCCTATCGCCTACATAAGGAGATCGGCGCTGTAATGTAGGTGACAGCATTGCTTTTTATTTAGAAAAACTATCTATTTTTACTACTTTATGAGCGATTTTTAGCTCATAAAGACAGTCTCTTTAAAGAGGCTCTGTCACCAGATTATAAGTGTCCTATCTCCTACATAATCTGATCAGCGCTGTAATGTAGATAACAGCAGTGGTTTTTATTTTGAAAAACGATTTTTGAGCAAGTTATGAGCAATTTTAGATTTATGCAAATTAGTTTCTTAAAGACCAACTGGGCGTGTTTTTACTTTTGACCAAGTGGGTGTTGTAAAGAAGTGTATGAGGCTGACCAATCAGTGACCAATCAGTGACATACACTTCTCATTGTTCCAGCCCAGCTTCTTTCACTGCACAATCACGCTGGAACAATGAGAAGTGTATGACGCTGATTGGTCACTGATTGGTCAGCCTCATACTCTTCTTTACAACACCCACTTGGTCAAAAGTAAAAACACGCCCAGTTGGTCTTTAAGAAACTAATTTGCATAAATCTAAAATTGCTCATAACTTGCTCAAAAATGATAATTTTTCAAAATCAAAAACACTGCTATTATCTACATTCCAGCGCCAATCAGATGATGTAGGAGATAGGGCACTTATAATCTGGTGACAGAGTCTCTTTAAGCAGTGCTGCTCTCAATCAAGTCTCTCTGAAGTTCTGTTCTGTGTAATATGATCCCTCAGTGATAAGATTTGAGGACTTTTATGCTCCATAGTTGTGGTTTTTCATTAGGCGCACAGATTTGAAACTTTAACACCAGCCAAACAAGAGTTCTTACGAAGGCTCGTTCACAATTATTGGCCTGTGCAAACGGCAGCGATCAGCCAACAAATGCTTGTTCGTCTGTTGATTACATTGTTTTTACAGCCCATAAAATAATTGTTGTCGGCAGCACATCTCCCTGTGTAAACAGGGTATGTGCTCCCGACAACGATGCAAACTGATGAGGACCAAATGATCGTTCGTCCTCATCCAGAAAATAATTAGCCTGTGTAAAAGGGCTCGTTAACTACGCCAATTGAATTGTTATATATACGATTGGTGCTCGTTATGGGCAGAAATCTGCCCGCGTAAACCTTTCCATTTTCAAATCCGCAGCACGCTCACTAGGATACGGGAAAAGCCACAGATTTTCACAGCAGGTTTCAACATTTTATAGGGTATAGGGTGAAATCAGCAGCACAATTTGCCCGTAACAGGTGCCACATCTGTATGAAGCATTAGTGTATAATCACACGCGGCAGATTTGTCGCAGAAATATCTGCAGCAAATCTGCCAAGTGTGAAATAGCCTTACAGACAGTACAGTAAACAGGCACAGGGGGGGGGGGGGGGGGTCGGGGATTTTTCTTTTACAAAATGTATCAAAGTTTGATATTTTTGCATACAATACGGATTTATAGAATGGTACCCTTTAAATATTACCATTCACTATACATTAATAGATACTGATTAAACGGTTTGTCTGGTGTATTTTCCAAAGCAGAGCACTGTGTCAAATGCAGCCCGATACTCTGGAGGGCTGCTGAAGAAAACTACAATTGAAAGGTCCCCTTTAATTTCAAAGTGTGCCATGCAATGCTTCATTTTTCCTGCAGGGGTGCTGAAGATAGACGATAAACAGTGTATATTACCATAGTGTTCTAATGACATTGCAAAAATGTTGACAGATCACAAAGGAGTAGAGAGAGATTACCCTTTTGTCCTCTCAGGGTCCAGAACCAATATAAAATATTGACATGGTTTTATGACCTTACAGAAATGTAATGATTTCAAAGAACCTGTCATGAAACCAGATGCCTCATCAACATCTAATTTTTACTAGGAAGAAGACGACAGCTGAAATCTGATCTGTATACTATAGGAAAAATCATCTGAATTTCCAATGCATTTTTCCTGCTCAATCTTTTTTTTACCTTATGCAGGTCTTTTAACAACTTGGGGATCATTTTATCAATACTAAAAAAAAATGGAAGGTGTTGCCCATAGCAACCAGATTTGTTTTAGGTTATTTTAAAAAAACGAAATAAATAAATGTCTGAAATAGATGTGTGTTATAGCCTAGCAGAATTATGTTATATAACTAAGGATCCATTCATATGTACCGGTAGAATAAAAACACATTACAAAACTCTCATTTTCATAAGTAGCAGTTTTAGTAAATAAATCATAGAACTGTTCCTATTGAAAGTCCCAATTGAGGTACATGGGTTTGTATGCTGCTCTTCCCCCCCGCTGAGGGATTAAAGCTTCTGCTGTTTAAAAATAGAGGCATGCCACAAAAATCACACTGTTCTCAGCCAAATGGTGTAACAACTGACCACTGCAGTGCAAAAAAGAACCCTAAATATTTGAAATTACTGATATTAACCATAACATAGAACAAAATGAATAAAATCGGCTCTATGGCAGAATGCACCTGTTCTAGCAGTACCTGATGTTTGTTAATGGCATATCACTCACTGCTCAGAAGTATAAGACCAAACTGTGATCACACCTTTTCCAGTTGGGCTTAGAGGCCAAAGAGAATAAATTAAGTGGTGATAGCTAAAGAAGAAAATGTGACAACGTTACACAAGGGTTATGTACTATAAACACCCTAGTAAATTTCAGGTATGGGGACACTACATTCTCTCACTGCTACAGCCTGCATCCTGTCTACAGCAGCTGAGGTTCAGTAAATGTGTCCATAGAGCTCCATTAGCCCGATGAAGGCCAAAAGAGTGTTCTATCGGTATAGCTTTTATTTTTTTCAAGAAGAATGGATGGAATAGCGTAGTAGACTATACTTTTTTTCATCCTGCAAATAAAAGTGGACATATCTTCTAGGGGATGGCTAAGGCTATGACCCAAGCTCAAGGACATTGCAGTATTTTTCTTGAACTGTAATGAAAATCTGAAATACAAAGATTCCAGTGCACTGAATGTAAATCAGAAACACATGCACGAAATACACTATATGGACAAAAGTATTGGGACACCTACAGGACCATTTAGGACATCCCATTCTAAATCCATAGTTGTTAACCCCCTAGTGACCAGCCTATTTTAGGCCCTAATGACCAAGCTATTTTATTAGTTTTTCTATAGTCGCATTCAAAGAGCTATGAGGGTATGTGCACACGATATCGACAATTATGGTTGAAATGCAGGAGCTGTTTTCAGGAGAAAACAGCTCCTGCATTTCAGACATAATTGCTCGTACTCGCGTTTTGCGAGGCGTCCATTACGGACGTAATTTGGAGCTGTTCTTCATTGAGGTCAATGAAAAACGGCTCAAATTACGTCCCAAGACGTGTCCTGCACTTCTTTGACGACGCTGTCATTTTACGCGCCGTCTTTTGACAGCGACGTCTAAAATTACAGGTCGTCGGCAAACCCATTGAAATTAATGGGCAGATGTTTGCCGACGTATTTGAGCCGTGTTTTCAGGCGTAATTCGAGGCGTAAGACGCCCGGTTTAAGCCTGAAAATAGGTCGTGTGAACCCAGCCTAACTTTTATTTTTTCGTCTACATAGCTGTATAAGGTCTTGTTTTTTGCGGGATTAGTTGTACTTTTTAATAGCACCATTTTTGGGTACATATAATTTTTTTATTAACTTTTATTAACTTTTTTGGGGGGGGGGGGGGGGGAGTATAAAAAAAAAAACTGAAATTCCACCATTGTTCTATGCGTTTTTAAAATTGACGCCGTTCACTGTGCGGCGTAAATAACATGCTACCTTTATTCTATGGGTCGGTACGATTACGGCGATACCACATATGTAGAGGTTTTTTTATGTTTTATGACTTTTGCACAATAAAAACATTAAACTAAAATTATTTGTTTTTGCATCGTCGCTTTCCAAGAGCCGTAACTTTTTTATTTTTCGATCAATGTAGTGATTTTTTGGGCTTGTTTTTTGCAGGACGAGGCGTAGTTTTGATTGGTACTGTTTTGGGGTGCATGGGACTTATTGATTCATTTTTATTATTACTTTTTTGGGAGACTATGGAAAAAAATTGCAGTTTCGCCATTGTTTTTTGCGGGTTTTTTTTACGGTGTTCACCTTGCGGTTTAAATTACATATTAACTTTAGTCATTACGGTCGCGGCGATACCATATATGTGTACTTTTATTTATTTTTACACTTTTACTAAATAAAACCACTTTTTATGGGAAAAAATTGATTTATTTTTTTTACTGTCATTTTTATTAATAATCTTTATTTCACATTTATTATTTATTTCATTAGTCCCACTAGGGGACTTTACTGTGCGATGTTCCGATCGCTGCTATAATGCTATAATACCTTCGTATACCAGAGCATTATTGCTTGTCAGTGTAAATCTGACAGGCAATCTATTAGGACGTGCCTCCGGCGCGTCCTAATAGGCATATGTCCAGGGCAGACCTGGGGGCTTTTATCAAGCCCCCGGCTGCCATGACACCCCATCGGAGACCCGCGATTGCATTTGCGGGCCACCGATGGGTGACAGAGGGAGCGCACTCCCTCTGTAAACAAGTTAAATGCCGCGGTCGCTATTGACGGCGGCATTTAACAGGTTAAACGGCCGCGATCGAAGTAAACTTCGATCGCAGGTGTTGGAGCAGGAGCCCAGCTGTCACCAGACAGCAGAGCCCCGGCTCCAGCCTGCACGGGACACCTGTGCAGGACTTAGACTGGGCCAACGTGAAAAGGCGTCAGCCTAGCCTAAGGCCCCTTAGTGGCGTACGTGAAAAGGCGTCAGCCTAGCCTAAGGCCCCTTAGTGACCAACGTGAAAAGGCGTACTGGTGGTCACTAAGGGGTTAATATGAAGTTGGTCTCCCATTTGCAGCTAAAACAGCTTCCACTCTTCTGAGAAAGCTTTCTACAAGATTTTGGAGTGCGTCTGTGGGAATATTTGCCCATTGATCCAGAAGAGAATTTGAGGTGTCAAACACTGATGTTGGACGATAGGGCGTGGCTCGCAATCTCCGCTGTAGTTCATCCCAAAGGTTTTCGATGGGGTTGAGGTCAGGGCTCTGTGTCAGGCCAGTCAAGTTCTTCCACAGCAAACACACCCAACCATGTTTTTATGGACCTTGCTTTGTGCACTAAATGGCCGACATGCTGTGGTTCCTAAACGCGTCCACTCGGATCTGATCATCGAATATCTAGGGAAGAAATTGCTGTTTTGCACGCAACAACGTGCGGCCATTAACGAGCACTTTGACAACCGTCCTGCATAGAATGCCAGCGCAGCTGGCGGCTGCGTCATTGCCGCTACATGGGGCCTTACCCTTAATCCAAACGCATTCTGGATTTCTGCCATAAAAACAGAGAATACTTCCAGTCCCAAAACAGATTAAGTACTGAAGATTTATCTAGATGAAGAAAAGATCATGGATGCAGCATAGTAGGCATATATTCTGTAGCAGTTCTCATCTATCTCTTTATTATGAAGGCACACAGTGAGGTGTTCATGACGGATACCATTTAATGATATAGGTCACTACAGGAGGGTTTCTTGACTTTTGAATGCCACCATGTTAATAACTGGAAAAGTGAGGCTAGAGGAAAACCGACATGTTACAGAGCAATACGTTGCTGATAATGGTATTTAGAAATACATTGCAGTGTTCATGAGTAATATTTAAGAGGTTGTCCCCTTTTTCCAGAAACTGCACCTCTATTGTCCATGGACTATTTCTGCTAATGAAGCTTGGCCATGTTCACTTGAATGAGGATGAGCTGCAATACCATAACAGCCTATAGACAACAGTGGTGCCGGAGGGGGGGATACTCTTTTTTGTAATCCAGAAATTAGAATATTTTATAAAGGTGGTTTCCGTTGTAAACAGCCGCGAAAGAAGTGCAGGTCACTTATTGGGCCGTTTTTTGAGCCGTTTTTCATAGACTATTGAAAACCGCTACAAAAACGGCCGTAAAAAACGCCTTTTCCCTTGAAAACAGCTCCGTATTTTCAGACGTTTTTCAGTTTGCTTGTGAACATACCCTTACACGGACATCCTCTCCAAAGGACGGAGAGGATCTCATTGCATAAGCGCGGACTCTGCTAGAGGAAAGCAGTGGTGGCCGGATCCCTAGGAAACGAGCAATAAACATTGAAGCAATGAACAAAAGTTTAAACATGAAATAACGGGAAAAGTAAGCACTTTTGAAAAATAAGAGGCAATTTAAAAAATACATATCTTTACAAGCTTGAGCTAAATAAATAGATTTATAAATATGGGAATAACCCTTTAAGCGTCTTGAGCAGTAATTATTTTACACAGAGATATATGTATATATATATATATATATATATATATATATATATATCCAGTAAGTTGGATCAAAATGCCGCTGGTGGGGTGAATAAACACACCATTCTATATTCATTTTTTTTGAGTGCTGCCTCAAATAGATAGATATATATATATATATCAGCAATGTAACCATTATTTTGACACGTGTATCATGTTTTTGACTGCTGATGGTTTTGTGCAGTGATCTCCCATCACAGACTCTGTGTAATCTAAGGCTTTGTTTACATGTTGTGGTCAGATTCGATTTGCCTCGATTTTGCGAAAATCTCTGCAAAACAGCGTGGTTTTGCCTTGGTTGCAGTGAAAAAAATGTCCTTTTGACTGAGGTGTGAATTCAGCCTAACAGCAGAGTAATCACACAGCAAGTCCCACCTGCATTCATAGTTTTGCAGTGTGAACAATGTGGGCAACCATACAGTACGTCATAAGATGTATTTTATTTTATTTCTTTCAGATGCCACGATATTGTTGCTCATATATAATAAACTGGAGAAACTTTTAACAATACAACCTAAAAATACATCAACTTGAGATCCAAATATAAAAGAATTCCCTTTAGTGTAGTTTTTTTTCTTCTACAATAATCAGCCGCAGATTTTGAACTACCAGCAAAGTTTAAACGCTTTCTTTCCTGCGTTTTTTAGAGGCGTTATTTTCCCGCGGCCTATTGAATCTAATGCAAGGACCGTGGGCAGTAAACACTCAGAAAAACTTCAGGTCAGAGGCGAACAGAGCGGGAAGAAAGAACATTTCCCTTCTTTCTTCCACAAGTGGCCAAAAGCCGCCTAGGAAAAAAAACCAAAAACACTGCCTCCCATTGAAATCTTTTGACAATTTTCTGACGCGGTTGCCGCGTCAAAATCAGCACCAACAAGTGTCTCCACACACAGGATACGCTGCAGATTTTCTGTAACATCTGCAGCCGAATCTCTAGAAAAACGCTGGTAAGTCACAGAAATCCGCTCCAAATAGTGCGTTTCTTCTGCTCATATTGCTGCGGAAACACTGTTTTATTCTGCAGCGGTTTTACCTGCGTAATTAGTGTTAAACATTGGTTATAGCAAAGTGTATGTGCAACTGTGGATTTCCAGCGGTTTTTACTGCATTTCCGCTGCGTCAACGCTGTAAAAACCGCAACATCTGTTGCGGAATTCCTGCTCCCCTTTGAAGTCTATGGGCCAAACACGCAGCATCTCCGCACAGAACACGCAGCATAAATTGACATGCTGCGGAATTGAAAAACGCACTGCAGAACACTTTCCACACTACTTCAGTGCGGTTTATTTCTCACAGCGTGGGCATGAAATTTTCTAAATCTCATCCACTTTGCAGCTACTTTAAATGTACAGAATTCAGTTGCGGAAATTCCGCAGCGTTTATGCTACGTGGGAACCCGGCCTAAATGTTGCGGAATTTCCGCATAGAATTCCGTTGCGGAAATTCCGAAGATTTACGCTATGTGGGAACCCAGCCTAAGGCTAGATTCACACGAACGTGTCTGTTTTGCGCGCGTAAAAAAATAAAAAATTTTTCTTGCGTTGCAGTTCCGTGTGGCATCAGTGTACGTTCTGGTGCGTGAAAAACACGGACAGCACACGGATGACGTCTGTGTGATGTCCGTTGTTTTCACGCATCCATTGACTTAAGTTGGGCTGCGTGGTGTGTAAAAACGCACGAAAATAGGAGTAAGTTTCACGCAGCGGACACACGCTGCGTGAAAAACGCATGTCTTTATAGCCCCATTGAATTACATAGGTCCGTGTGACGCCCGTTGTTTTAACGTCCGTAAAACGGACATACAATACGTCTGAATCGGGCCTTAGGCTAAGAAATTCTTAGGCCATAAGGTTCACATGCAGCAGAAATTTTTCACTAAGAAAAAGGCCTGAAATCTATGCAAAAATCTGCATGTTACATCAGATTTTGCTGTGAATTTTGGCACAGATTTCAACCTTTGCAATGCAACAGTATAGCCGTTTATACAACATTCTGCCCCCATCCACCTCCACAAAGCTGCAGTCATACGGTATATGTAAACTACAGCCAAAGGCCTCATGCACACGTACGTATTTTTTCCTTCCCGTAAATACGGGTCCTTGGTCACACGTATTCGACCCATATTGCACCAGTATTTACGGACCCGTGCCCGTAAATATGGGTCCAGTGTCACCAGCATTCCACCCGTATTTACGGGCACGTTTTCGCTGCAAAACTGCAATGCACTAATCGGCAGCCCCTTCTCCCTATCAGTGCAGGATAGAGAGAAGGGGCAGCCCCTTCCGAGATAAAAGTAAAAGAAATTCATACTTACCCGGCCGTTGTCTTGGTGACGCGTCCCTCTCTTGACATCCAGCCCGACCTCCCTGGATGACGCGGCTGTCCATGTGACTGCTGCAGCGGTCACATGTGCTGAAACGTCATCCCGGGAGGCCGGACTGGAGGAAGAAGCAGGGAGTTCTGGGTAAGTATGAACTTCTATTTTTTTTACACGTTGATTGATATTGTTATCGGTAGTCACTGTCCCTGGTGCTGAAAGAGTTACTGCCGATCGTTTAACTCTTTTAGCACCCTGGACAGTGACTATTAACGGACGTCGCCTAGCAACGCTCCCGTAATTACAGGTGCACACACAGTCACCCGTAATTACGGGAGCCCCATAGACTTCTATAGGCCTGCCCGTGCCGTAATTACGGTCTGAAATAGGACATGTTCTATATTTTTCAACGGCACGGGCACCTTCCCGTAAGCATACGGGGAGGTACCCGTGCCCAATAGAAGTCCATGGGCCCGTAAAAACGTGCGGTAATTACGGCCCGTAATTACGGTCGTGTGCATGGGGCCATACATAAACAACATTAATGGATCGCCCTTAACCACCTGGCCTATTTTAGTCCTTAAAGGGAACCTGTCACCAGCATTTCACCTATTAAACCGACTATACCTGGGGGTAGTGGGTGAAAAATCATTTCTATATAACCTATAATTGTCTTCTTAGTCGGCTCTGTAGCTTTAGTATTGAGCTTTTTAGTGTTCCCACACCGTATGCTAATGAGCAGAAAAGAGTCAGATCTTCATTTGAAAAGAGTCAAATCTTCATTCCTCACGTCTTTCCGGGTTACCCCGCCTCCTTACTTTTGATTGACAGCTCCTCGCCTTCTCCCAGCACACTCAATCCCGCGCTTGTGCATTGATGTCCTCTTTTGGTGTGTGCGCACAAAGGGACACCGCATAATTACGATAAAAGGCGCAAAACGTTTGCAGGCCGATATTTACAGTCGGAAGAGGAGTTTAGGAGCGGGGATAACGGCAATGAACTTTTTATAGCAGCGGCCAGTGAGGGAGAAGTAAAGTTCAATAGGTGAAATGCTGGTGACAGGTTCCCTTTAAGGCTATGTTCACACTTAGCAAATTTGCTGCGGATTTTCCATCTTGATTTGTGGACTGAATATCTGCTGCGTATTACAGTAGCAGCAAAGTGGATGTGATTTTAACAAATATCATCCACACGCTGCGGGGAAAAAAATAAAAAAAATCAACTGAAAAAACCCTGCATAAATTTACCCGAAGTACAGATTTTTATCCCGCAGTCAATTTATGCTGTGGAATAGGTGCACTTTTGTAGCGGATTTTCCCCATTGAATTCAACGGGGAATTGAAAATCTGCTAAATGTTGCAATTTTTGCAGCGGAAATGCAGTGAAAGCGTAAATAGGGAAAAAATTATTCCAAAAATCAAAATATAAGTCAATACTTACCTCCCAGCCTTTGCCATAGGGACAGCTCCTTGTTCCCTCAGCTGTTCATCCATTTTGCTAGCTTCCTGGAATGACGCTTCATTCCACGTGACTACTGCGCCCAATCACAGGCTGCAGGGGTCACATGGGATGGACGGAAACCAAACGTAGAGAGCAGGGACAAGTCCATATGGCAATGCCTTGAAGGGGAGTATTGACAGTGAATTGAGTCAAAAATCTGCACCACAAACTGGTGCAGACTTTCTAGGTCAGACTTTTCTGCAGTGCATCTGACCTGTGTGAACATAACCCAATTGGCAACTGGTTTTTCAACAAACTTTGCACAAAACAAAAGCACAAGCAAATATACATTTTGTAACATATCTTGTTAAAAAAAAAAATGCTTCTTTCTCCATCTATGAGCACCTTCTCACACTCCCGCCCTGTAGTAATCATTCACTCTCAATTAACTGCTAAAATCCGTCTTGAGAGACGAGACAGATTATCAGCTCACTGAGGGATCAGGTTACATGATGCCCTCAGAAGTCTATGGAGAGTGGAGGGAGCGAGAGGCACACAGAAATGCTGCTGCTGCTGCAACTTCTAGTAAGTGTTCTATTTCACACCAGTGCTGGGATTCACAGCTACATGATGTCCTCCATAGTGCTGATGCTTCTGAAGGTGAGCTACAGAGAGAGATAGGAGAGCAAGATTTTCCACTTTATTATATGTGCAATGTATGGGAGACATCATAGAAGTTAGACCCCGGGCTACACGGGAGATGTGCTGCCAAGAAGCAACCATTTTTTGGGCCACACAAAAAAACTTGTTTGTCGGCAATGATCGGGAGCGAGTGTTTATACAAACACTCATTCCCCTGTGTAAAAGGACCTCAAATTCATAAGTTACCTTTACAGGTGTCGTAGTTCTATTTTTCTGATAGTTTCACATTTCCTGCTTCCCTTCACACAGCCATAGAGTTCTCTTCCTATTGCACAATGGAATGCATGTGCGTCGTCTTCTTACAATGCAGATGGGTCACTACAAAAGCTCTTCGCTATTGCACTATTGATTTTGAACTCAACAAACTCCTATGTAAGTCACATCAGCATTGATGTGTGAACTGTTTTACAATGGCTGAAACATGCTGAAATTCACCAAGCATACAGAAAATGTATGTACACATTATACCAATAGATAAAGCAATGGATCTTGGAATGTATACTTTAGTGTTGAGATCCCAAAAAAGAAGACACAATAGATGCACTAAAGCTACAACCATCGTATAGAATTGAATTATTTATCCCAGGAAGGAATGTTACAGGGAGCTTTGAGGGACTCATAGCGTTCACTACAATTAGAGTCCATGCACACAGTACAGCAGCACACAAAGTCCCAATGTGTCTGTATTACAGACTTGTAAATATTCTGTGTCGCCACATGGGAGTAATACGCCATGCCACAATGGATCATGCAATAATTTTATTTCTGACAGAATCGCCCACAGTTATTGTTACTGGTGTTTCGACTGTCCTAAACTCAGAAAATGAAATCTTTGCCTGTTATAAGCAGGCATAGATTTGCGACAAAATTTGCACCATTTTTTAAATATTAATAAATCGATATAAAAGTTGTAGAACACGTCCCCCATGCAGTAAACCACACCTACTTATCCAGGTACTTTTAAAAACTGGGAAGTGCTGAGAAAAGTCACACATTTTTGCGAAAAAATGGTGTGAGCAGTTATTTGCTATTTTTTGGGCTCAGTTACTCCAAAATCTAGCGTAAAGATTTTAGCATATGTTCGGTACGGCTTTTATATTTTCATGCGTTTTTTGGCGCGTTTTTATACTGCAGAATTTGGTCAGATTTTCCACAGCACGAGGCAGATACAAATCACAAGTGGAAATGCAAGATAAATGCACATGCTGCAGATTCTAAAAAACGCACCGCAGGTCAATTTCCGTCCCGAAAAATATTGCAGCTTGTACACGAGATTTCCTGGAATCTCATTGACTATGCTGGTACTGTATTACACGGCGGATTTCGTGCACGCAAATCCACACGGAAAAAACGCACGTAATATACATCGTGTGCATTGAGCCGAAGGGTTTATTCACACTTCTGGTCAAATCAAGTTTTCTGATTTGATTTTAGCTAAATTGCTGCAGAACACAGTGGTTTTGCAAAAATCGTGATTTGATTTATGTCAGAAATGCACAATCTTTTTTTGTCCGAAAGCTACAATGTGAGTGGTACAATCTGACAAAGGCTGCAATAAAACTTGAAGTGGTATTCTATATATCGACAATATGCGGCATGTAGGTCTGATAGGTGAGGGTTCCACCTCTGGGACTTTGGGAGAATGGGAATCACAAATCACCCCCATTCGTCCCTCCAAGCACAGTTCTCCCCACTGTAGTGTATGGGAGAGACTCTCCTAACCCCTTAACGCTAAGCGACGTAACATTCCGTCGCGCTGACCATCCCGTTCACGTTCAGCGACGGAAAATTACGTCGCGGGAGTAACGGCCATTTCGGCCGTCTTCCCGACACGTACAGGAGCTGTGATAGCTGCTGTCTTGTACAGCAGCTGCCGCAGCTCCTACAGCATGGACCAATCGCGGTGTCCCCGCTGATTAACCCCTTAAAAGCCGCGTTCAATACCGAACATGGCTTTTTAGAGGTTAAGCTACCATCGCCGGCCTGCTACACGATAGCGGCCGACGATGGTGACTATGGCAACCGGACACCTAACAATGGCGTCCGGCTATGCCATCGACGGAAGCCTAGTGGGTCCTGACAAAGTCAGGACCCACTATGCTTGCTGTCAGTGAGTAGCTGACAGCTCTAATACACTGCACTACGCATGTAGTGCAGTGTATTAGAATAGCGATCAGGGCCTCCTGCCCTCAAGTCCCCTAGTGGGACAAAGTAATAAAGTAAAAAAAAGATGTGTAAAAATAAGAAAATAAAAGTTTTAAAAAGTAATAAAAGTAAAAATCCCCCTTTTTCCCTTATCAGTCCTTTTATTATTAATAAAAATATAGAAAACAAATAAACTATACATAATTGGTATCGCCGCGTCCGTAACGGCCTGAACTACAAAATTATTTTGTTATTTATCCCGCGCGGTGAACGCCGTAAAAGAAAATATTAATAAACCGTACCACAATCACAATTGTTTGGTCACTTCACCTCCCAAAAAATGGAATAAAAAGAGATCAAAAAGTCGCATATACCTAAAAATGGTATTGATGGAAACTACAGTTCGTTACGCAAAAAATAAGTCCTCGCACGGCTTTATTGATGGAAAAATAAAAAAGTTATGGCTCTTAGAATAAGGTAACACAAAAAGTAAATGATTTATTACAAAAAGTATTTTATTGTGCAAACGCCATAAGACATAAAAAAAACTATAAACATCTGGTATCGCCGTAATCGAATCGTCCCGCAGAATAAAGTGAATGTCATTTATAGCGCACGGTGAACGCTGTAAAAAAAAAAAAAGAAAAGAAAAAAACAATAGTAGAATTGCTGTTTTTTAGTCACCACACCACTTAAAAATAGAATAAAAACGGATCAAAAAGTCGCATGCACCCCATGAAAATTACAATGAATTCCTCAAGGGGTCGAGTTTCAAAAATGGGGTCACTTTTGGGGGGTTTCCACTGTTTTGGCACCACAAGACCCCTTCAAACCGGACATGGTGCCTAATAAAAAGGAGGCCTCAAAATCCACTAGGTGCTCCTTTGCTTCTGAGGCCGGCGCTTCAGTCCATTACCGCACTAGGGCCACATGTGGGATATTTCTCAAAACTGCAGAATCTGGGCAATAAATATTGAGTTGCGTTTCTCTGATAACCTTTTGTGTTATAAAAAAAAAATGGTATAAAAAGGATTTTCGGACAAAAATAAAAATAAAGATGTAAATTTCACCTCTACTTTTGCTCTAAATTCCCGTGAAACACCTAAAGGGTTCATAAACTTTCTAAATGCTGTTGTGAATACTTTGAGGGGTCTAGTTTCTAAAATGGGGTGTTTGATAGGGGTTTCTAATATATAGGCCCCTCAAAGCAACTTCAGAACTGAACTGGAACCTAAAAAAAATAAAAATGAGGCAATACTTCGCTTCTTACATTATACTGATAATGAGCCGTGCCCACCCCGAGATGACCCCAATTTTGACCGTTTGTATAAACAGAGACCCCTATTAGACCGTTTCAGTGCCCGGTTTCCCCAAGCATACACCCCGAGAATTGTATTTCTATTGAGGAGTCCTTGGTACATTTTAAAGGGAGGCTTCAATTCCGCCAGTACCTGCCGAGGGAGAGGGCAAGGTATGGCGTGAAGATTTATAAGCTGTGCGAGAGTGCATCAGGGTATACCTACAAATTTAGAATATATGAAGGGAAGGACACCAGTATTCAGCCCCCAGAATGCCCCCCCCCCCCCCTTACTGGGAGTTAATGCAAAAATTGTGTGGGATTTGGTGCACCCACTGCTGGACCAGGGTTACCACCTCTACCTGGATAATTTTTATACCAGCGTCCCAATCTTCAAGTGCTTCGCTTCCAGAAGTACTGCGGCATGCGGTACTGCTAGAAGAAATCTGAGAGGCCTCCCTAAGACTGCTTGGGCAAACACTCAAAAGGGGTGAGAGCAGGGCACAATCTAGCAGCAACATATTGTGTGTCAAGTACAAGACGAGAGATATCCTTGTATTGACAACAATACATGCCCACACCAGTACCCATGTACGAGGTACCAGTACAGACCCCCAAACCAGACTGCATCCTGGACTACAATAGGTACATGGGAGGGGTGGACTTGTCAGATCAAGCCCTGAGGCGCCATGCGGTGTGGTATAAGAAGCTGGCCGTGCACATCATACAGATGGCATTATACAATGCGTACGTGCTATGTCGATGTACAGGCCAGAGGGGAACTTTCCTGGAATTTCAAGAGGTGGTTATCAAAAAACTAATTTTTAGGGACCAGGAAAGGGGGAGGGGGGGGGGTCTCCCAGTACTTCTGGAAGGAAGGCCACATGCATCGCACCAGGGCAACACTTTCCAGGAGAAGTTCCCCAAACTAGCAAGAAGGGAAAAAGTCAAAAGAGGTGACAAGTCTGCTATAAGAGGGGGGTAAGGGAGGACACAATATATCAATGTGACACGTTTCCTGAAAAACTAAGGCTCTGTATGAAAGTGTTTTAAAATGTATCAAACATCCCTTGATTTTTAATCTACCCCAGTTTTACTTACCCCGATGTACTCCGCACAGCTTATCACTCTCATCTTTCCCTCCTGAGCCCTGCTGTGTGCCCAGGCAGCTGATAACAGCCACATGTAGGGTATTGCCGTACCCTGAAGAACCCACATTACAGTTTATGGGGTGTATGTCTCCGGTCAAAATGCCCACTACACCTCTAGATGAATGCCTTAAGGGGTGTCGTTTTTAAAACGGGGTCACTTCTCGGGGGTTTCAGCTGTACTGGTACCTCAGGAGCTTCTGCATACATGACTTCGCACCAGAAAATCCCCAGTAGGCCAAATAGTGGTCCTTTCCTTCTGAACCCTCCCATGGGCCCAAACGGCAGTTTATCACCACAAATGGGGTATTGCGGCACTCAGAACCAATTGGGCAACAAAATGGAGCCTTTTATTGCCCAAGAAATTTTGAGCTAAAACTACATATTATTGGAAAAAATGTCATTTTTTAAATTTCACAGCCCAATTCAAATACGTGCTGTGAAAAAAACTGTGCAGTCAAAATGGTAACACCATAAATCTATTCCCCGAGCGGTGTAGCTTCCAAAATGGGGCCACTTTTAGTGGGTTTCCATTGCTTTGATACCTTTGGGGCTCTGCAAATGCGACATGGCACCCGAAAACCAATCCAGCAAAATCTGGACTCCAAAGAACAAATAGCGCTCCTTTCCTTCTGAGCCCTCCCATGGGCCCAAACGGCAGTTTATCACCACAAATTGTCATTTTTTTAAATTTCACAGCCCAATTCAAATACGTGCGGTGTAAAAACGGTGTTGTCAAAATGGTAACAACCACCATAAATTAATTCCTTGAGGGGTGTAGTTTCCGAAATGGGGTCAATTTTGGGGGATTCCTATTGTTTTGGCACCTCAACACCTCTTCAAACCTGGCATGCTGCTTAAAATATATTCTAATAAAAAAAGAGGCCTCAAAATGCACTAGGTGCGTCTTTGCTTTTGGGGCTTGTGTTTTAGTCCACGAGCGCACTAGAGACACATGTGGGACATTTCTAAAAACTGCAGAATCTGGACAATACATATTTAGTAGTGTTTCTCTGGTAAAATCTTCTGTGTTACAGAAAAAAAAATAATACAATTGAAATTCAGCAAGAAAAATTTAATTTGCAAATCTCACCTCCACTTTGCTTTAATTCCTGTGAAATGCTTACAGGGTTAAATAAACTTTCTGAATGCTGTTTTGAATACTTTGAGGGGTCTAGTTTTCAAAATGGGGTGTTTTATGGGGGTTTCTAATATATAGACCCCCCAAAGCCACTTCGGAACCGAACAGGTACCTTAAAAAAAAAGGCTTTTGAAATTTTCTTAAAAATATGAGAAATTGCTGTTTATGTTCTAAGCCTTATAACGTCCAAGAAAAATAAAAGAATGTTCAAAACACAATGCCAATCTAAAGTAGACATATGGGGAATGTGAACTAGTAACTATTTTGGGTGGTATAACCATCTGTTTTACAAGCAGATGCATTTAAATTCTGAAAAATTCTATTTTTTTATACATTTTCTCTAAATTTTGCAATTTTTCACCAATAAACACTGAATATATCATCCAATTTCACCACTAACATAAAGCCCAATGTCTCATGAGAAAACAATCTCAGAATCGCTTGTATAGGTTTAAGCATTCAGACGTTATTACCACATAAAGTGAAAAATGTCAGACTTGAAAAATGGGCTCTGAGCCTTAAAGGGAATGTGTTGGCAGCAAAACATGATTTTTTTTTTTTTTTAGTTAAACAATTAGTGTATAGGTGATTAAACATTGTTCTGTTTTATTTTATTTTTTTCCACGAGTCAGGAAATATTATAAATTGGATTCAATTGGATCCTAATTTATAATATTTCCCATTGCTGGTCACTAGATGGAGCCATTCCCAAAATTGCAGCATTGCATGTGGTAAAGCAACCACATTGCTTTATGCTGCAAAATTGGGTAAAAAGCCCTCGCTCTAGTGAGCTCTCAGCATCCCCCCCTCCTTTATCCTGGCTAGTGCCGGGATAAACGAGGGGATTGAACGGTCTAACCTCCTACACTGTGTGTCGCCATTTTTTGAGCTAACACACAGTGTAGTAGGTTTACATACAGTAGTAAACACACACAAACACGAACATACATAGAAATCTCTTACCTGCTCCTGCCGCCACGGCTCCCTCCGGCCCGTCCGCTCCGTCTGCTGCCGCTGGTCCAAGTGCACAAGTCCGGAAGCCGCGACCGGAAGTAGTAATCTTACTGTCCGGCCGCGACTTCCGGTCCACAGGAAAATGGCGCCGGACGGCGCGCATTTCAAATTGGACTGTGTGGGAGCGGCGCATGCGCCGTTCCCACACAGACGGCGTACATTGAAGTGGATGGAACGGGCCCCGTTCGCAGTCCCTATGGGACTGTGGCTGCCGTATTCCATGTCTGTATGTGTCGTTAATCGACACATACAGAAATGGGAAAAAAAATGGCAGCCCCCATAGGGAAGAAAAAGTGTAAAAATAAGAAAAAGTAACACACAAATTAATCCAAACGTTTTTAATAAAGCACTAACACCTTTAACATATTAAATTTTTTTTTGTGGTAACACTGTTCCTTAAAGGCCCAAACTAGGCTGCGTCCTCAAGGGGTTAAACTACAATGAAAAGGGTATTCATGCGCAGCCACTTCATCTCTTCCTCTTTGGAGGGCCACTGGCATGTGGATCATGGGGAGTTTTGAGATCTCAAATTTTTTGCATTTTATGAAGATATGTGCTAGTAGACATAGGCATACTTAGCATATATGAACTCTGCACATCTTTAATTTTTATTGTTAGGAGGTATTGTGCACCTCAGACTCTGCTTGGGTCAGACTTTTAGCTAAAAATATGAATATTTATGCATTTTTTACAAAACATAACTCTTTGATTCAAAGTGCTGGGTGGAATTCTCTGAATGTGCCAGCTGTCTTCTTTCAGAAAATATGTGGGTCTGGGGATATAATATTTTTTTTTATTCAGATTCTATTTTATTACAAAGTGTGAAGATTGTCCCAAAAGTGAAAGGGTTAATATTACATTACACTCACTCAGGAGAGTAGAGTTTGTAACCTACAGGAATAAGCCTAAATCATGATGAAAGTGTATTAGTACTGGAAAGTACCTTTTAATTTTTCTGTTTTGATACTCTACCCCGCACATGTTGAACATGCGACTCGCAACGTTATGTATGCGCAGCAAGTGGTACAAACATTGACCAGCCTATTTTAGGCCTTCATGACCAAGCTATTTTATACGTTTTTCCATCGTCGCAGTCAAAGAGCTATAACGTTTTTAATTTTGCGTCGACATAGCTGTATAAGGACTTATTTATAGCGGGACAAGTTGTATTTTTTAATAGCACCATATTGGGGTACATATAATTTAATGATTAACTTTTATTAACATTATTTTTGGGATAGTATAAAAACCCAGCGATTTCGCCACTTTTTTTTCTGTCCTCAATTTACGCCATTTACCATGTGGTATAAATAACATAACTTTATTCAACGGGTCGTTACAATTGCGACAATACCAAATTTATATAGTTTTCTTATGTTTTACTACTTTTACACAGTAAAAACAGTTTTTTTCAAAATTTGTTTTTGCATCTCCATATTTGAAGAGCCATAACTTTTTTTATTTTTCTGCCGATGCAGCTGTATTAGGGCTTTTTTTTTTTTCATAATAAAACGCATTTAGTAAGGGGAAAAAGTGGGCTTTTTATTTTTTTTACTTGGACTTTTTATTTATTAACTTTAATAAACCTTTTTTAACTTTTTTTTTATCCGTCCCACTAGGGGACTTCACTATGAGCAAAAGTGATTGCTATTGAACGCCACATCTAAGGGGTTAATCGTTCGGATTTCGGCAGCTAAGAGCAGGGAGCTTTTACTGCTCCCGGCGACGCTGCTTTATTCTGATGGAGCCGTGAAAAGGCGGTCACTAATGGGCTAAGGAATGTACACACAGGGTGGGAACGCTGAGTAATAGTACACAGCGTATTCGCTCTGGCGACCGCAGGGAATTCTGGAAAAAAAAACTATACTAAATTGCGGAGTTTTTTGCCTACAATGTCCGTTGCGGAAAACAGAAGCGAAAAACAAAACACGCCCATATTTACCCTCTGACGTCCTGCAGACCGGCCTTCTGGGATAACGTTTCATTCCATGTGACTGCTGCAAACGTCATCCCAGGAGGCCGGCCTGGACGAAGAAGCACAGAATTCTGGGTAGGTATAAGATTTATTAATTTTTCTGAGTTGCGATTAAGGCGAAATCGCAGCTTTTCCGTTGCAAAAATCGCAACGTCTGCTATTTGATGCGGATTTTACCTCCCCATTGAATTCAGAATTTACGCAAATACAATTCAAACGCTGCGGACTAGAAAAACACATCATAGGTCAATTTCGGAGCAGTTTTTTGGCTGATCTACGCAAAGTGTGGATGAGATCAAATCTCATACACTATGCTGCTACTGTATTATGCTGAGGATTTTCCGCAACTAAATATGTTGCAGAAAACTACCCTTACTGTGTGTCACATATATATGGTATTGAGGATAAAGGGGAGACAGTAAATATGTATTGTCGGTCCTACTTGCTACAGGCATTGCGGTCTAGGTAAGGAGACCATGACATGCTAACTGCAAGTCAGACTGAAGTATAAGATCATCAATGGGAAGAGATTGAGCATTTACTTTCGTAAATCAGAGCGAATATACTTCTTTCATAGGGACCACATTTAGATAAAATGTGTTTGTTAGAAGAGCTTGATAAAAACTTCCCTGGGAAGGTGTGTGTCTGTCTAAATGTATGGCAGTGTGTGTACCAGAATCCAGTGCTGGCATTAGCTAGAAACCAGCAACCAAGGAAATGTGATCTAGTATAGGTAGTGGCATTTAGGCTGGGCCTGTATGGCAACATCTTATACCTACTCCGTCCCATGGCAGGGTTTCTGCAGCAGCACAATGCTGTCACAGCAATAGGACAGCCTCTTTTGATGTTTTTGCTTGTTCTGCTAAGAATACGATTTAGCATTAAAGCAATGCTATTCTGCATCAGGAGACTTTTGTTTTGTGGCCCAAGTCCCTGTCTAGCCACTACACACAATCTACATTTTTAAAAAATGCCAGAAGGAAGAAAACTGTACAAATAACCATCTAATGTGTTGATTTTTGTAAAATTCTTAACAAGAATGAGAATCTAGTGAATGGATTGCCCATTCCATAGATAAATTTCAGAATGTAAATATATCTAACAGCACCTCAATGTGTCCCCTAGAGCTCAGCGTGTAAACCCCTGGAACACATAGAATCAGATTTCTGGCTGTTGAAGTAGAAGAGTTCTTCATATTTTAAGCGGTTTGATTGTTTGTGACGGGAAATCTTAAAAAGCATAAGAAAGTTTATTTACACATGAATGTTCTATATAACAAATTAACATCCTGTAAAGACCTGAAAAACATGTACTGTGATTTAAGGTAACAAACCAATTGTCCCACAGAATATGTATGCAAGCTTCAGCTCTGACAGTCATTTATGCCCTTATGTGTGTTATCAAAACAAATGTGATCTTGTCAAGATAAGTCTTCTGAGTAGAGCATATGCTGCAGACTGGTAGAATTACAAGAACGCTTCACAGATCACAGTACTGTCATATGAACTGACACTTATTACACTCTCCAAATGTCACAGCCAACGCACGGCAAATTGTTTCTAGATCAACCCAAAGTCATATCATGCTAGCAATAAACTGATAAATCCTAACTCCTACCGCTATGAAGATCTGATTACCAAAAATACAGCTGTACTCTTCAGACTGCTGAAGCGTAACAATTTATCCTTTTATCCATTTAACTCTCAAAGTGCACTAAAGCTGGTCTCGTAACACAAGGCTGCGAAGCAGAAGGCACATAACATGCTAAGTCCTTACTACAAACATCTCAGCCGCATTCAGCATTTCTCCTTTTTATCTTTTACCAATTCCCTGTCCTTCTTTCCATATAGAAGTTAGAAGAGGACGTGAATTCATAACACCTTAGAACAGGTGTTCCCCAAACTGAGGGTCGCAACCCCCTGGGGGGGGGGGGGTCGTGTGAAGACCTCCTGGGAGGGATCGCGAGCCACTCACAGATTGCCCTGGGCCCACTGAGATGGTGGGGCCCAGGGCCAGCTCCCCAGCGGTGGCATATTCCGGTTTCAACTGTATCGGCTTCCTCAGGATGCAGATACAGTTGAATCCAATGTTGGAGCAGGGAGCGGAGGGCTCCTCGCTCCAACATTCACTATGTAATGCCGACTCAGCGGTGACATAATCACGTCTGTCCATGCCGAGCCACACACTGCACAGACCGGAGGAGCAGAGGGATCTCCTCCACTTGTCATGGGGATAGGCAAGTAATTTGTTTATTATTTTTTCATTAGGCACTATGGGGGCATTATATTGTATCGGGACAGCTTAGGGGACAATATACTATATGGGCATTATACTGTATAGGGGCAGCTATGGATTATATTGTATGAGAGCAGCTATGGGGGGAATTATACACTGTGGGGGGGCACTAAGTGGTCATTATACTTTGTGGGGCAGCTATTGGGGCATTAGTCTGTTTGGGGAAGCTTTAGTAGCATTATACTGTGTGGGGAGGCACTATAGGGCATTATACTGTGTGGGGGCAGCTATAGGAGCATTATCCTGTGTGGGGGGCACTAAGGATTCATTATACTGTGTGGGGGGCACTAAGGGTTCATTATACTGTGTAGGGGCAGCTATAGGGTCATTATACTGTGTGGGGGTCCACTCAGATGTCTTTCACCCCCCCCCCTGTGCTAAACCCCCAGCTCCGCCTCTAATGGCCACTGATGGACTGGTCGGGTTACATGACCCACCATCAGCGGCCATAGTCGGGCCTTAGCGACGCACGGCAGCAGGATACCTTGAGCCTGCCCCTCCGCCAACTGCACAATTATTGCGGTTTCCGATGGTGCAGGGAGTTATTTGTTTCGAATGGAGCCAAGTACCGGCATCTAACTACGAATTATGTTGACAAACGTCAGGCGAAATGGGGTTAAGTACGGTAGTGGGGGTTCCCAAAGAAAAGTCTCGGCAAAAAGCAAGTCCCGGCCTCCGAACGTTTGGGAACCACTACCTTAAAATATTTAGAATAATAATACAAATAATGACATACTGCCATTGGCAGTGAGTAGATGACCTATGTATGCAGCTAGTATCCGGTGGGTCCAGTAGACCTCTATTAGGCCGTTTTGAGTCTATGTTTAGCATATACACTACAAGTGTAGTCAAAAGTATGCCGTTCTAATTCTTTGTCTATGGTTTTAGAACATATACATTAAATGTATAGGCATCCATTTGCATTAAATATTTAAAACATTTTTTTTCTTTTCTTCTACTAAAAAGAAGTTAAAAACGTAATGCTTTATGTTTGTATTGTCACCCATTGAATATAATGTGAAAGAAAAATCTTATACGTTTATTTTTGAGGATAGAAAGCCATGGTAGACTACGTGGTCAAAGGTATACACGTGTGGTGCATTAAAAGTCAATGGATACGTCAATCAATACGTTTAAATAACTTTTCTTGATATTCAATCATATAAGCTTGGGGGAGAGCATAAAGATTATGTGAACAGGGACTAAAACCAGCTGCTCATACTATTTACCTAAAGAGTAAAAATCTGGTTAAGGCAGGTATGACTAACTCAAAGGCGTTATCTGGGACTTCTTAAAAATCGGCTGCAGGTATCTACATACCGATGTTCTGTGGTTCGCCGTGTGGTGAGCGCAGCTAGAGCGTGTGTTCCTGCTTTGTGGAGACAAACTTGCCCTCCATCGGTTGGAATGTGGTTCGGCAAGATCGAGGAGATTATGAGAATGGAGGATCTCACGGCATCCATGAGAGGGACTCATGCTAAATTTCTCAAAACATGGTATCACTGGGTCAGATTCCAATCTTCTGTTGAGTTCAGGAACATCGTGGCCTCTTGAATATAATCCCGAGGCATAGGGAGCTATGTCAGTTTTCTTCCCTCCCTTTCCCCCTCTGTCCCATCTCCTCCTTTGCTTTTCTCTCACTTTCTGTTATGTCCACTCACGGACCAATGTGCATGGCTGCGGGTTCAGGATGCATAGGTCGTCCGTTTCAATTACTGTATCAGCTGCGCGTTGTTCTTCTTGCACTTAGGCCCCATGCACATGACTTTGTATGGGAGAACGGCCCGAAAATGCGGCTGTCAGTTGGCGGCGGGCCGTGCCCGCAATCGCAGGCCGTGATTGCGGGCACGGTCGTGTGCATGGGGCCTTACTATAGTAACATATACTGGCCTGCGAGCCGATATTTGTGCTGCTTATGTCTGCACTATCGTGTTTGTGTTGTGGAAAATTTAAAATACAAGAATTTGAAAAAAATAAATAAATAATTGGCTGCAGGGCAGGGGATGGTATAAAATACCAGATATTTATCCCCTGGCGTAACCCCCACTCGCTCCAACGCAAAGGCGCTGTTATCCGACACTTCTGTCCCGGAAGCTCACATGCCGTTCTTCGGTCATGCGCAGCTGCAGCCAATCGCTGGCCTCAGTGGCCACGTGCCATTCATGGTAGCATCACCGCAGAGGCCAGGAAATGTCTGCAGTGGTACCTGACCAGAATTGGTGCTTCCGCGCTGGAGTGGGGGGGGGGTGTGTGCTTCAGGGGGTGATTATATAATAGACTATTACTTTATACCATCCCCTGCCGCTGATTTTTTTTTCACATCTGAGGTAACGGCTTTAATAGACTGCTTCCGTTGTGCATATGACAGATAAACTATATTACTATAAATGAAAACCTATGTAAAAGACAAAAAATGACTTACAATGACTGAAATAAAAAACAAACAAAGGAGTTAATCTCATTACTATGGACACGTCTAAATGGGGGGATAATCTCGCTCTATAATGGAATGGATAGCATGGGGTATTAGATGGGTTTCATAGTTTCATGGTAGGTGGACTGGAGAGGTCTTGGATTTTGGATGTAAAAACCATTTGAAGTATTGAGAGCGAGGGGTAGGAGAGAGGGGGAGTTATAAAAGAAGGATACATTGGTATCTCAGATGTATTGTGTAAATTTGGGTTTTTATGGGATATAATATGTAATTTACGTATTATATTTGCTGTAGATTTATAAATAAAAAAAATAATGTGTGCTATAAGGACTTTTCTTGTGCTATATAGTACATGCTGTCATAAACTGCTGACAGACAGTGCAACATAAGGCAATTTGAAATTTTTTCAGCCCAAATACCTTTTAATTAATTCACTCCATCCTGTAAGGAAAGCGAGAGAGAGGAGACCCTCTTTTTAATCATCAGTGGGAGCTTGGTTTTCGTACACACAATAAATTCCATGTGTTTCCACAAAGGACATATAATCAAATTTTCACTATTGCTGTATAACTATTACAGATCTTGTATATTTATGGACTTCAATATGGATGGTTCAAGCAAATCATTATCATGTTAAGACTGGAGAGGGAACTGCTTGCCATAGAAAAATCAACGCTGCAGACAAGTGGCACTCGACCTTTACCAATAAAACAATGGTGATAAAGTATTATGTGCTTTTACAATGCTCCTTTGAAAAGTCTTATTTAAAAAAATAAAAAAAGTCTAGGATACACCTTTTTTGAAAACAAAAAGGAAAGGTTGGTTCAGCTCTCCTGCAGAGATTCCATTATGAAGAGGGGGATACAGAAATTAATTATCTTTCAAAGCACATTTAACAATTTAACTGGTGGAAGGAAAAACTTGTGGCACAAAAACTAAGCTATTTATCATGATTCAGTTTACACTCACCTGAGCCAAAAAGAAGACGACTCTTAAGACCTTTATTCATGTATTTTCAGCCTTTGTTTGGTCCCTTCATTAGACTACGTGACCCCCGATATGGCTCTCCGATTCCTACAGTGTCCGCTGCGTGGAATGGAAGTCCGTTCCTCTATTCACTCCTGAGTGACACTGAGCGTCTCTCAAAAGAATGAGTGGAGAAACTATTTGGGAAACAGTTATTTTAAAGGGGGTTGCCCATCAGGGACATTTATGACATATCCACAGGATATGCCATAAATGTCAGATAGTCGGGTCCCAACTCTCGGACCCGCCCCTATCTCTAGAGCAGCAACGCTGCCTCCCGGGCCACATCCTGATTACATGGTCGGAATTTACGAAAGAATCTTATCTCGCTGAGCTACGCTGTTTTCGTAACTCCCATAGAAGTGAATGGCAGTTACAGGAACGGCGTAGCTGGAATGCTACGCGGCTTTAATTACTGCCATTCACTTCTATGGGAGTTACGGAAACAGCGCTGCTCAATGAGCTACGCTGTTTTCCTAATTACATGGTCGGAAATTACTAAATGGCCCGGGGGGCAGCAGGAACCGAGAAACGTAGAACAGGGTTTAGGAGGCCCCATTCTAGAGAAGTGCAGGTCCCAGAGGTGGGACCCGAATCTGACATTTATGGTATATCCTGTGGATATGCCATAAATGTCCCTGATGGGCAACCCCCTTTTATGGCTCTGTTTATTTCTATATTTATTTGCGCCGTAATGAACCCATTTTGTAAAAGTTTCCAGGAGGCCCAGAATGGCAGTCAAAGGGCAACAAAACAGAGCCCTTTAAAGACGTTTTCCAGTGATAAGAACAATAAAAGACCATTAATCTGATCGGTGGGGTGGTCCACTCTAGGCTACCCTGACGATCAGCTGTTTTGAAGGGGCCGCGGTGCTCGTACGAGAGCTACTTCACCTTCTTTCCTTATCTGCTCATACTGTGAATTGTCAACACACTTGTAGTGGCGGTTCACAGTATTATAGCCTTCTCCCATTCAAGTGAATAGTAGAAGGCTGTTAGGTCTCGTGCACACAAACTTATTTTTGTCCTCCTGTAAATACGGGTCCTTGGTCACACGTATTCGACCCGTGTTGCACCAGTATTTACGGACCCGTGCCCGTAAATACGGGTCCGGTGTCACCAGTATTCCACCCGTATTTACGAGCACGTTTTCGCTGCAAAATTGCACTGCAGTAATCGGCAGCCCCTTCTCTCTATCAGTGCAGGATAGAGAGAAGGGACAGCCCTTTCCGCAGAAAAAGTAAAAGAAATTCATACTTACCCGGCCATTGTCTTGGTGACGCGTCCCTCTCTTGACATCCAGTCCGACCTCCCTGGAGGACGCGGCAGTCCATGTGACCGCTGCAGCCTGTGATTGGCTGCAGCGGTCACATGGGCTGAAACGTCATCCCGGGAGGCCGGACTGGAGGAAGAAGCAGGGAGTTCTGGGTAAGTATGAACTTCTATTTTTTTTACACGTTGATTGATATTGTTATCGGTAGTCACTGTCCAGGGTGCTGAAAGAGTTACTGCCGATCGTTTAACTCTTTCAGCACCCTGGACAGTGACTATTTACTGACGTCGCCTAGCAACGCTCCCGTAATTACGGGTGCACACACGTAGTCACCCGTAATTACGGGAGCCCCATACACTTCTATGGGCCTGCAATAGGCCATGTTCTATATTTTTTAACGGCACGTGCACCTTCCTGTAAGCATACAATAGACCCTGGGCTGTCTTCCCATATATGTCTTCCCTGTGACGCGATCCAAGGGTCATCCCCCCTTCTCATTTTCCCCTGAATACTGCAGTCAGCTGTGATCGCAGCCTTCACGGGAATAACGGCGGAGAGGAGAGGTTTCTCTGATCTCCGCCGTTATAGAGCGGGGCTGCGGCTGTGTAATACAGTTATTGCCCCGCTCCTGACAGGAAGTACGCGCGGTCAGCATGAGGAGATGCTAATGAGCGGCGGTTCAGGCACTGAAGACAGAACATGGGGATGTTTTGCACAGCGCCCGCCATGTTGTTTTCAGTGCCGCCGCTCATTAGTGCAGCGCTGGCCGCATCTCATCATCCTGACCCCGCGCACTTGTCAGGACTCAGGAGCGCGGCAATGACTATCACACAGCCGCAGCCCCGCTCTCATATATTCATGTGTTAAAATACTGAGCTGTGCGGCCGCATAGCTAAGTATCTAAATACATTGAATAACGGTATTGAACCGTTTGGGGATGCAGAGTATCGAAACAGTATCGAAGTTTCGATGCATCCCTACTCCAGAACTTAGGAGTGGATTACACTACACTATACGCTTAGGGAGGCCATGCAGGCAAATATGTTCAATGAAGAGAGCAGCCAGACGGGTAGGAGTTGGTAGGCCAAGTAGTGGTATGAAGTGTGCCATCTTAGAGATATAGTCGACTATGACCCAAATCACGGGAAAGCCAGAGGACCTTGGTAAGTCGGTAATAAAATCCCTAGAGATGCGAGTTCAGGAAGAGTTGGGAATAATCAATGTATGAAGCAACCCTGCAGGCATATGATGTGGAATTTTGTTTTTAACACAAGTGAAACAAGCTGCAACATAATCTCTAGTGTCCTGGGACAACGAAGGCCATTAGTAGTGAAAAGAGATCAAATTCAGAATTTTTCACATACCTGGGTGTCCAGAAAACTTAGTCGAACGACCCCAATGGAGAATCTTTTTTTCCGGTTGGTAGAAACAACATTTTTTACGAGAGAAATATTGAGCACTTCGGCTGAAGCCACAGACAAAATGCGACTGTGGTCTAGGATGCATTGCGGTTTAGACTCTTTATCTTCTGAATCAAAGGAACGAGATCAGCCTCAAGCTGGCCATACACATTAGGTGTACGTCGGCTGAACCCACCGATTTTGGCGGGACCGGCTGACTAATGTGTATCGTGAAGTCCAAACACTCCCCCGATGACAGAAGTCGGTGGGGGGGGGGGGGAGAAGCATCGGGCTGTTGAATTTCAACATGCCAATCCTTTTGTTTATTAGTAGAGAAGCCGCTGATTTAACGTTCTTGTCTGCCGGAGGGAATTAAAGCGAGAGAAGACTAAAGTACAAACAAGTCCGACGAGGATTCAAACAATGTGCTGAAGAATCGGAAGGGATTTTACGAAGACTGACGCCAGTCCCAAACAGTAGCCCGCTGGAGCAAGATGCACTACATTTTTAAAGAGGTGGACTTGGGCTGTCCGTTTGCAACAACCTGAAATCCGTTATAATTTACACCAATTTCTGGCATAAATTAAAGTAAACCTATTTGGCTGCGGGTGGCCTTGCAGTCGCGTTTTTTTGTGCAATACAGATGTCTGCTAAAATTGTTCACTATTGCGACAGAACTGTCCCAAACGGCTTAATATACCTCCCCCATAAATACCCCCATTGCTTACCCATGTGCTGCAAGGCCCCCAGTTCCCCATGGATGAGCGGTGATCCCGTCCATAGCTCTCAAGCTTTGCCCAGGATGCCTGCTCTTCTGCGCTGAACGCTTCCAGCGCATGCGCAGATAAGTGAGATTCTGCCACCTGTAACGGATTATGCGTTGAATGAGCTCAGCCATAGTTCAGCGCCAAGGTGGAAAAAAAGGCATACGCCGCCATCCTCTTAACACAGCTGATCCAGGGCAAGCAGGGGGCTTTGAAATACAGTACAAGAGTAAGCAAGAGGTATTTACGGTTGCCTGTGTCAGAACACAGCGGTTTATGACATTTTAGATATTTGACTAGAAAGTGGCCAACCCCTTTAACTTACCCATCCCAGTAATAGAGTCAGCAATATACCTAAGTTCACATCAACATTTTTGGCCTAAGTTTCATATATACACCGGGAAAACTTCCCAACACATATGTTAAAGGTAGGCTGTAACAGATGCCTAATAGTGATTGGCTGCAACGGTCACGTGTAAGAACGGCACGTCGCTGATGCAGGGAAAGACCGTCAGGGACCACCGAAGCGTCAGCATTGGAGCGGCGAGGGATTGAACATGTGAATATTGTTGGGTTTTTTTGGTGGGGGGGGGGGGGTGGGTGGTTTATCTACGTTCCTGCTCTTAGCACGCTTTTTTTTTAAAGTCCAGAACAACCCCTTTAAGCTGGAAATTAAGTCAAAAGGGTGCTCAGTTACACTCTGTACGATCATGCCTCCAACCACTGATTATTAGCGACCCCTCCCACGTGTGCACACTGCCAGCTGCTGCTCTCTTTGCCATCCTCACTTCTGCTCCAAGCAGTCTCCGACGCGAAGGCAGGGTTCCCACGTAGTGTAAACGCTGCGGAATTTCCGCAACAGAATTAGGTGCGGAAATTTCGCAACATTTACTGTAGCAGCATAGTGAATGAGATTTACAAAATCTCAGGCCTACGCTGCGGTGCGTTGCGTTTTTCAATTCCACAGCATGTCAATTTATGCTGCATGTTCTGTGCTGAGATGGTGCATGTTTGGCACATAGACTTCAATAGGGAGCAGAAATTCCACAACAGATTTATGGTGTTGCGGCTTTTACAGCGTTTCTGCAGCAGAAACGCAGTAAAAAAAGACCGCTGGAAATCCAGGTAAAACCGTTTCCGTAGCAATATGAGCAGAAAAAAATACACTATTTGTTGTTTTTTTTTTAGAGATTCTGCTGCAGATTTTCTCTTCGCAGAAAACCTGCAGCGTATCCTGTGTGTGGGAACATACCCTTAGGCCGGATTCACACAAGCGTGTGCGTTTTGAGCTCGCAAAAAACGCTGCGTTTTGCGAGCGCAAAAGGTACATAACAGCTCCGTGTGTCAGCAGCGTATGATACGTGGCTGCGTGATTTTCGTGCAGCCGCCATTATTAGGACTCTCTGTTTGTATGTTTGTAAACAGAAAAGCACGTGGTGCTTTTCTGTTTTCATTCATAGTTTTTACTGCTGTTGCGGGAATCACGCGCGTCACACGGAAGTGCTTCTGTGTGATGCGCGTGATTTTCACGCACCCATTGACTTCCGTGATGCGCGAAAAACGCACAAATATAGGACATTTCGTGAATTTTACGCAGCGGACACACGCTGCGTGAAAATTACGGACTGTGAACGGCACCATTAACTAACATAGGTCCGTGGGAGGCGCATGAAAATCACGCGCGTTGCACGGACGTATTATACGTTCATCTGAATAAGCCCTCAGGGTAAGGCCACACGCACGGTGCGGTCATGGTGCGTTTTTAAACCACAGCAAGTAATTTTTCAATAGACGTCAATGGTGAAATTTGTGTTCTGGACAGACGGCTGCTATTATATTACAATGTGTTTTTTGTGCAGTTAACTGCATCTTCAGAATGTCTGACCGCATGCAGTTACTGACCGCGCTGGCCAAGTTGTTGCTGATCTGCTTGTGTTTTTTCTAACAGTTCTGCAATGCATTGTAATGAATGATGAGTTCACACAGAGTTTTTTGCAGGAGGAAAATTCCTCCTGCAAAAACTGCTCCAGACGTTTTTTGCACAGTGATTTGACAAAAACTCGTCAGGGCGTTTTTTTCCCATTTCTGAGGCCTCATGCACACGACCGTATTTTTTCCCACCCGTAAATACTGGCGTAAATACGGGTCCGGTGTCACACGTATTCCACCCGTTTTGCACCAGTACTTACGAACCCGTGCCCATAAATATGGGTCCGGTGTCACACGTATTCCACCCGTATTTACGAGCACGTTTTTGGTGGCAAAATAGCACTGCACTAATCGGCAGCCCCTTCTCTCTATCAGTGCAGGATAGAGAGAAGGGACAGCCTTTTCTGTAATAACAGTTAAAGAAATTCATACTTACCCGGCCGTTGTCTTGGTGATGCGTCCCTCTCTTCACATCCAGCCCGACATCCCTGGATGACGCGGCAGTCCATGTGACCGCTGCAGCCTGTGATTGACCTGTGATTGGCTGCAGCGGTCACATGGCCTGAAACGTCATCCAGGACGTCGGGCCCGATGTCGAGAGGGACGCGTCACCAAGGCAACGGGCGGGAGACCGGACTGGAGGAAGCAGGAAGTTGTCGGTAAGTATGAACGTCTTTTATTTTTATTTTTTACAGGTTTATACTGATCGGTAGTCACTGTCCAGGGTGCTGAAAGAGTTACTGCCGATCAGTTAACTCTTTCAGCTCCCTGGACAGTGACTATTTACTGACGTCGCTTAGCAACGCTGCCGTAATGACGGGTGCACACATGTAGCCACCCGTCATTACGAGAGCTCCATAGACTTCTATGGACTGTCCGTGCCGTTATTACGGCCTGAAATAGGACATGTTGTATCTTTTTCAACGGCACGGGCACCTTCCCGTGAGAAAACGGGAAGGCACCCGTCGCCAATAGAAGTCTATGAGCCCGTTATTAGGGGTCGTAATTACGACCCGTAATAACGGGAGTTTTTACGGTCGTGTGCATGAGGCCTGACTGATTGCAATGGGGTTTTGGAGGCGGAAACCGCCTCAAGATTGGTCATGTCGCTTCTCTTTACCGCGATGCGGTTTTCCGCTTGCGGTAAAAAAACAAACTCGTCCTCCTCCCATTGAAATCAATGGGAGGCATATTCGGGCGGTTTTTGACGAGTTTTGCAAAGCGGTTTCCGTGCCCAAAAACTCGTAAAAAAAAACTGTGTGAACAGGGCCTAAAGAGGAAGCACCTAACAAACTTCAACACGGGTGAAAACTACGTCCATCAATTATTTCCTTTGTAATGATGCAGTTCTGTAGCGTTTTTAGAGACAGAAAACGCATGCAGTTCACCACATGCGGTTTTCGAACGCAACAAAACCGCGTCAAGGACGCACCGTGTGGCCTTACCCTTAAATCCCTTTTCACAGGCCAAGGTGGTGTAAAACGACCTTTATGAACAGCAATCACTCTCGACTATAGAGCAAGTAAAGCACTCTGGCTCTTGAGCACCAAAGAATCTTTTTCAGAGGCTTGAGCGAGTAGGAGGAGCAGAACACAATCTTTATTATGAACAGATATGGGATAAAGTCCAAGCGCTGATGTTACATTTATTTGTTGTCTGGAGCAAACGCAGATATAAACTCTGCTAAGCAGGAATGCTTCCACGTCATGCAGCAGCAGGCTATGCACATAAATGAAACCTCCTGCTTAAATCACAAGTGCAACAGCCACTGAAAATCCACCCAGACAAAAAACACACCTATGAACGGTTTCCCTATGCTGAGATGTCAGCAAATGTTATCAACAAGATTAACCTCGTCCACAATCTTAAATAAAAAAAAAAACTTTTTGGAGAATCACACTCAGCATTCACCCACCATCAAGGTGATACATGCCAGCTTCCCTTTTCTTTTTCTGCACAGGATAGCAGTCTGACTGCGCTTTCATATGCAGTGGCTCACTGCACTGTATACTTATTTTATATAATGGAAGCATTTGTACGTCTTCCATGATTTGGACCTCCTCTGGGTTTCTGCTTACAAATACTAAAAGGAAAGTACTAACCAAAATACGCTCATGTCAAAGTGGCCTAAGGAAATTAAAATGCAGACTCAAATATTAGGAGTACTATCTAATTTCTAATGCATGTTGCTGATTAAAGCATGTACAACAGTGCAAATACCGGTAATGTTCAGCATTTCAATGTGGTCGATAAACAGCCTGGCGGAATAACACCATATGTTCTATAAACCATGTGGGCAGCCTTCGAGGCGTTATATTATTAGTGCTCATGCATACAGAGAAGTCCTTTATGGCAGTGCACGAAACCTGTACGTACGGAGCAATACAGCTTTCGCGCACTGCTGTACAGGTTCCGTCAGACAATGCTTTTTGGAAAGAATACCTCTGTACATACCAAGTCCGCTGGAGCGTGGTACCATTTTTCTTCCCCTGTAGGATTTGTATGGAGTTGGACAGAAAATACAAATTAAGGGATCATTCACACTTGCGTATTACGAATCTGTATCAATTAAGTTTTATTTTTCATTGAAAAAAACAATTGTAAATATGAAATAAACCATTTAAATATACTTTTTTTATACACGTTTTTCTATGTTCCAATGGATCCATATGGGTACCGTTTTTAGCCCATAGATGGGCTAAATAATGGGTTGAATTTAAAAAATGCTTTTTCCGTGTTTGCATAGTCCACATGTGCGTATTTGTTATATTTTTTATCATCCGTATTTCTGCAACATTACAAAAACAGCAAAAAATAAAAAATAAAAGTTATTCCTTTAAAAAACATGGATGAAAAACTGCCAGAATCAGAACACAATACATAACAGAAAGTAATACGGAAACAAAAACGGAACAAATAAAAAAAAACAATCTATGTTTGGATTTTTATATGCAAGTATGAATGAGCCCTAACTGTATGAAATTTAAAGGCATACATAGGCATAGTACAAGCTCCATGGACCTCTATGGCAGCCCGAATAAAGCTCCATAATAAATGGAGCAGTAATACAGCCGTGTGCATGAGCCCTTAAATAAGCACTGCACTTTGAGCAAACTTTGCATAAATCAATAGTATAAGTGAATGTAAGAAACTTTTTAACCCCTTCCCGCTCCTTGACGTACTATTACGTCATGGCAGCTGTATCGTTCGCGCTCCATGCCGTAATAGTACGTCTCGGGAGTAACGGCCGTTTCGGCCGTCCTCCCGACACATACAGGAGCTGTGACGCTGCTGTCTTGTTCAGCAGCTGTCACAGCTCCTACAGCGGGGACCGATCGCTGTGTCCCCGCTGATTAACCCCTTAAAAGCCGCGTTCTATAGAGATCGCGGCTTTTTAGGGGTTAAGCTGCCATCGCCGGCCTGCTACGCGATAGCGGCCGGCGATGGTGACTATGGCAACCGGACACCAAACAATGGCGTCCGGCTATGCCATAGACGGAAGCCTAGTGGGTCCTGACAACGTCAGGACCCACTATGCTTGCTGTCAGTGAGTAGCTGACAGTTCTAATACACTGCACTACGCATGTAGTGCAGTGTATTAGAATAGCGATCAGGGCCTCCTGCCCTCAAGTCCCCTAGTGGGACAAAGTAATAAAGTTAAAAAAAAGTTAAAAAAAGATGTGTAAAAATAAGAAAATAAAAGTTTTAAAAGTAATAAAAGTAAAAGTCCCACTTTTTCCCTTATCAGTCCTTTATTATTAATAAAAATATATAAACAAACAAATAAACTATACATAATTGGTATCGCCGCGTCCGTAACGGCCTGAACTACAAAATTATTTTGTTATTTATCCCGCACGGTGAACGCCGTAAAAAAAAATATTAATAAACCGTACCACAATCACAATTGTTTGGTCACTTCACCTCCCAAAAAATGGAATAAAAAGAGATCAAAAAGTCGCATGTACCTAAAAATGGTACTGATGGAAAATACAGTTCGTTACGCAAAAAATAAGTCCTCGCACGGCTTTATTGATTGAAAAATAAAAACGTTATGGCTCTTAGAATAAGGTAACACAAAAAGTGAATGATTGTTTACAAAACGTATTTTATTGTGCAAACGCCATAAGACATAAAAAAAAAACTATAAACATCTGGTATCGCCATAATCGTATCGCCCCGCAGAATAAAGTGAATATGTCATTTATAGCGCACGGTGAACGCTGTAAAAAAAAAAGTATACAAAAACAATAGTAGAATTGCTGTTTATTAGTCACCACGCCACCTAAAAATGGAATAAAAACTGATCAAAAAGCCGCATGCACCCCATGAAAACTGCAATGGATTCCTCAAGGGGTCTAGTTTCCAAATTGGGGTCACTTTTGGGGGGTTTCCAATGTTTTGGCACCACAAGACCTCTTCAAACCGGACATGGTGCCTAATAAAAAAGAGGGCTCAAAATCCGCTAGGTGCTCCTTTGCTTCGGAGGCCGGTGCTTCAGTCCATTACCGCCCGAGGGCCACATGTGGGATATTTCTCTAAACTGCAGAATCTGGACAATACGTATTAATTTGTGTTTCTCTGATAAATCCTTTTGTGTTATAAAAAAAATGGTATAGAAAGAGTAAATTTCACCTCTACTTTGCTCTAAATTTCTGTGAAACACCTAAAGGGTTCATAAACTTTCTAAATGCTGTTGTGAATACTTTGAGGGGTCTAGTTTCTAAAATGGGGTGTTTGATAGGGGTTTCTAATATATGGGCCCCTCAAAGCAACTTCAGAAATGAACTGGAACCTAAAAAAAAAAAAAAATGAGGCAATACTTCGCTTCTTACATTATACGGATAATGAGCCGTGCCCACTCCGAGATGACCCCAGTTTTGACCGTTTGTATAAACGGAGACCCCTATTAGACCGTTCCAGTGCCCGGTTTTCCCAAGCATACACCCCCGAGAAGTGTTTTTCTATTGATGAGTCCCTGGTACATTTTAAAGGGAGGGTTCAATTCCGCCAGTACCTGCCAGGTAAGAGGGCAAGGTATGGCGTGAAGATGTATAAGCTGTGCGAGAGTGCATCAGGGTATACCTACAGGTTTAGGATATATGAAGGAAAGGCCACCCCCAAACCAGACTGCATCCTGGACTACAATAGGTACATGGGAGGGATGGACTTGTCAAATCAAGTCCTGAAGCCCTACAGCGCCATGCGGTGTGGTATAAGAAGCTGGCCGGGCACATCATACAGATGGCTTTGTACAATGCGTATGTGCTACGTCGATGTGCAGGCCAGAGGGGAACTTTCCTGGAATTTCAAGATCTAATCTTTAGGGACCAGGAAGGGGGGGCACCCAGTACTTCTGGAAGCGAGGCCACACGCATCGTACCAGGGCAACACTTTCCAGGAGAAGGTCCCCAAACCGGTGGAAAGGGAAAGAGTCAAAAGAGGTGCAGAGTCTGCTATAAGAGGGGGATAAGGAAGAACACAATATACCAATGTGACACGTGTCCCGAAAAACCAGGGCTCTGTATAAAAGATTGTTTTAAAATGTATCATACATCCCTTGATTTTTAATTTACCCTGATGCACTCCGCACAGCTTACCCCCCTCATCTTTCCCTTCTGAGCCCTGCCGTATGCCCAGGCAGCTGATAACAGCCACATGTAGGGTATTGTCGTACCCAGGAGAACCCACATTACAATTTAAGGGGTGTATATCTCCCGTGGCGCATGCTGGGCACACTATATTGGACACTGAAATGGCATATACATATATAAAATTGCAAATCTCACACTGCACCATCTGCTGCGCATTATCTTTTACACAGTACCTGTGGGGTCAAAATGCTCACTACACCTCTAGATGAATGTCTTAAGGGGTGTAGTTTTTAAAATGGGGTCACTTCTCGGGGGTTTCAACTGTACTGGTACCTCAGGGGCTTCTGCACACATGACTTAGCACCAGAAAAGCTCCAGTAGGCCAAATGGTGGTCCTTTCCTTCTGAGCCCTCCCATGGGCCCAAAGGGCAGTTTATCACCACAAATGGGGTATTGCCGCACTAAGGACAAATTTGGCAACAAAATGGGGTATGTTGTTCCTTGTGAAAATAAGAAATTTTGATCAAAAATGACATCTTATTGGAAAAAATATCATTTTTTTCATTTCACAGCCCAATTCAAATAGGTGCTGTGAAAAACCTGTGCGGTCAAAATGATAACAAAAACCATAAATGAATTCCTTGAGGGGTGTAGTTTCCAAAATGGGGTCACTTCTGGTGGGTTTCCATTGCTTTGATACCTCTGGGGCTCTGCAAATGCGACATGGCACCCGAAAACCAATCCAGCAAAATCTGGACTCCAACAAACACATAGCGCTCCTTTCCTTCTGAGCCCTCCCATGGGCCCAAACGGCAGTTTATCACCACAAATGGGGTATTGCCGCACTAAGGACAAATTGGGCAACAAAATGGGGTATGTTGTTCCCTGTGAAAATAAGAAAATTTGATCAAAAATGACATTTTATTGGAAAAAATATCATTTTTTTCATTTCACAGCCCAATTCAAATAGGTGCTGTGAAAAAACTGTGCGGTCAAAATGATAACAAAAACCATAAATGAATTCCTTGAGGGGTGTAATTTCCAAAATGGGGTCACTTCTGGTGGGTTTCCATTGTTTTGATACCTCAACGCCTCTTCAAACCTGGCATGCTGCCTAAAATATATTCTAATAAAAAAGAGGCCTCAAAATGCACTAGGTGCTTCTTTGCTTCTAGGGCTTGTGTTTTAGTCCACGAGCGCAGTAGGGCCACATGTGGGACATTTCTAAAAACTGCAGAATCTGGACAATACATATTTAGTAGTGTTTCTCTGGTAAAACCTTCTCTGTTACTAAAAAAAAATTGAATAAAATTGAAATTCAGCAGAAAAAATGAAATTTGCAAATTTCATTTCCAATTTGCTTTAATTCCTGTGAAATGCCTGAAGGGTTAAAAAACTTTCTATATGCTGTTTTGAATACTTTGAGGGGTCTAGTTTTTAAAATGGGGTGTTTTATGGGGGTTTCTAATACATAGGCCCCTCAAATCCACTTCAGAACTGAACTGGCACCTTCAAAAAAAGGCTTTTGAAATTTTCTTAAGAATATGAGAAATTGCTGTTTATGTTCTAAACCTTGTAACGTCCAAGAAAAATAAAATAATGTTCAAAAAACGATGCCAATCTAAAGTAGACATATGGGAAATGTGAACTAGTAACTATTTTGGGTGGTATAACCGTCTGTTTTTCAAGCAGATGCATTTAAATTCTGAAAAATGCTATTTTTTGTAAATTTTCTCTAAATTTTGCAATTTTTCACAAATAAAGACTGAATATATCGACCAAATTTTACCACGAACATGAAGCCCAAAGTGTCACGAGAAAACAATCTCAGAATCGCTTGGATAGGTTTAAGCATTCCGACGTTATTACCACATAAAGTGAAATATGTCAGATTTGAAAAATGGGCTCTGAGCCTTAAGGCCCAAACTAGGCTGCGTCCTTAAGGGGTTAATATATCTTCTTAAAGAAAAATGTCTTTCTCTCACTACTTATCAGGCTCCTTCCGTTCCCCGCCCACCCCCAAAACCGTTCACTTAGGCCTTATTTACACGGACATGTCAGTTTTGCGCGTGCAAAAAAACGCTGCGTTTTGCGCGTGCAAAAGGTCCGTGTGGCATCAGCATATGGTGCGTGGCTGCGTGATTTTCGCGCAGCCGGCATCATTATGACATTCTTGTTTTAGGTTTACAAACACGTGGTGCTTTTCTCTTTTCATTCAATTATTTTACTACTGTAGCGCGCATCACGCGGGGCACCCGGAAGTGCTTCCGTGTGCCGTGCGCGATTTGCACGCACCCATTGACTTCAATAGGTGCGTGCTGCGCAAAACACGGCCAAATATAGGACATGTCGTGAGTTTTACGCAGCGCACATACGCTGCGTGAAATTCACTGACAGTCTGAACGGCCCCATTCATTAACATAGGTCACGCGCGTAGCCTTACACTAAGTTTACTGCTTTCACAAGACAAGGCAGGCTCTCAGCTCACTGAAAGATCAGGTTACAGCTGCCCATAAAAGTCTATGGAGAGGGGAGGAGAGAAAGAGAAGGGTGAGAACAAAGGAGAAAGACACATACAATGAGCAGCTGCAGCATTTCTGTAAGATATTCCTCATGTACACACATGACTTTTCAGAATAAGTGGTCATCTCAAAAAGTAGGTATGCTTTAGGACTCAGTCCACACGTATGGAATTGTATGCGGAATTTCCATCTGTAATTTTCGTTCAGAAATTCTGCAGCGTATTACAGTAGCAACAAGGTGGATAAGATTTGAACAAATCTCATCCATACGCTGCTGGAACAAAAAAAATAATATATATATATATATATATATATATATATATATATATATATATATATATATATATATATATATATTGCAGAAAAGACATGCGAAAACTGACCTGCGGTGCGGATTCTCAATCTGAAGCATGTCAATTACGTGTGAACTTGGCCTAAGGAAGACATGACAGAAGCATCTATGTGAATTCCTAGGAACAAATTTGCCTCACTACACATAGTCACAGACGTAAGTTTCTACATTTCTTTAAATGGTAGTACTGAAAAAGAAAATCACATTGACCACCAGACAATTTAAGAAAGCTACGTCACTTATATTCAAGTGCTGATAATTAATCAGCATTGAAAGGGGGAAAATGCGCAAAGGTCAAATCCTCCTAAAGGCCAAGTGTAGACAGTTTTTATTGATGCGGAAACCACGTCGACCAAATCTCCCTCTATTGATTTCAATGGAAGGCAAAGGTAGCTTTTTTTCCCTGGCAGTTTTTAGCCTGTTACGGGAAAAACAGCGTCATGCCCTATATTAGTTGTCAGAGGTTCAGACAGCACTAGGTGGTGGTGGGTGCACGAGTAGGGACCCAATCCAACAACATTAGCAGACAAGTACCCGGCACACCAATTAGGAGTGAAATACTTGAATCTTTTTAATTATTTTTGTCAGTATACATGTGCGACGTTTCGGTCAGTTAAGACCTTCATCAAGCACTTGATGCAGATAGCGGCTCTGACGGAATCAGCGTGTAAGAATAGCAGCTGGCCGCATGTAGAATGCCCTAAATCAGAGCGGTTTCTGCCTCTGAACCTGCATTGAAATCAATGGGAGGCAGTAAAAATTGTGCCGTTCATTTGGCGCATTTTTTACACGTTTTTTGCATTTTGCTCAATTTAATTAATGCTAAAAAAAAAAAAAAAAAAAAAGTCCAAAAACGCCTGCATTTCAAAAATCGACCTCAAAAATCGTAAATGAACTTTGTGGCCGACTTTTTTTTGCTTTGCTTTGAATGTCTATGAGCCCGTACTCCGATACAATGGCTTTCCGAAACGGCTGAGCGCTCACACGAGCACTTCAGCTGCTTCGTTCTAACGATTGGTGGGGGTCTCAGTGCTCGGACCCCCACCAATCCAAACTTCTCACATGTCACTATGACATGTCAGAAGTTTATGAAACGTTTAGCTACACTTTAAAGGCTATGTAAATCTTTGTACACGGCTTTGTTTTGTTTTTTTAAATAAAACAATGTATTATGGTTTTTAGAGCAACTTTTAAATTCATGTTTATTAAAAAAAATAAAAAAAACTTTTTGAGATACAGATTCTATATATCCGGGATACACATAAGCTGTATCTTGCATTGAAACCCAAATCCGTCAGGTCAGCGGGACTGACTGCTTCGGTGACAGCGGGTCCTCTGTGTAAATCTGATGGATCCAGCTGTTCTCGATCACATCTATGTTCATTTTTGTGCCTATTGAAGGGATTGAGCATCCCTGGAAGTAGAGCAGACCGTTCTCAAAATTGGAGGATACTACAACTATTTACAAAAATAACCACTGAGGCAGAAGAAAGAAAGTACATCTGGAGAAAAATACTGATGTGCTTCACTCGTATATTTACCATAATTCATTTAAACTGGAGTGAATTAATGTTCCAACAATTATTCTTCAGATCTCAACTACTTGTCAGATGAGGAAAAATAGACCTTTCTCCAGCAGTGATTATTGTTCAAATTACTTACAGTTATCAGGCAATTTAAACAGACTTCCAAATAAGTCATAAACCTCTCCCACTGCTAAGAATAATTCAGATTTGCTCCTTGTAATAAAACATTCCTACAGTACCTTTTTATTATACAATTTAAGTCCCCAGGGTTCTAACTTTAATGTCAGGTAATGTATATTTTTGCTTCTACATTACACTGCTAACAATAAAGGTCATCTCCCTGTGAAGACTTTGTACAATGAGTTTATTCTTAGAAATAGCTGTGCTATGTTCTCCATTTTCTGGACTATAACCATTATTTTTTGTGCTTAACCCCTTTGCAGACCAAGGAACCAAAGCCTATAACGAAGAATAAAATTACTGAATTCCTTGCAGAAAAGGTGAAATAATATATCTGGCAAATATCTCTCCCATAGAACACACTGCATGGGTTACTAGAGAGATTTATAGATCTCACAAATTAAAAACTGATGCCTTTAAAGTGGCGGTCCCCAACCTTTTTTTGCACCAAGTACCAGAAATGTTTAGAAACAGGGGGGGGGGGTTGACCCCCTGTGATGTTGCAACGCTCCCCCCCTGCGACGCGATTGCGGAATGCAGACTGTTGTAATGGCAGCCCAGGGTCCTGATTAAGGCCCCCAGGTCTGCCATCTTTTTTACACCTATGAAGCCCTGCTTCATAGGAGACTGCCGGTATAATGATATACTGCAATACATGCGTTTTTTAATGCGGTTGTATCCACAACATGTGAATGGATCCTTCAACGTAAAACAAAGTTCACTGTAATGAGGCCACATGTCAATATTTCCTGCTGCCTGTGGTTATGGCAACATGAACCTGCTGACAGGTTCCCTTAAAACATTGAATATATATTTTTGTCTATGGTCAGCTATAGAATCATATAGATCATAGATAAAAATATGTATTACTGAAATGCATATATAACAGAGATAAGAAAAATTTAATGTTTCCAAAGGCCGTCTGACATGACCCTGTTCTTGCAGCCAAGATTCATATACAGTAAAATTCCTTTCATCTAGCATAATTGGGAAGTGACAGATTACCAATCATTGAAAAATATATAAAATGTATCAGAGTTGAGAACCTGGAAGGCCAAAATAAGATTTCCTGGTTCAACCTTAGCCAGATCTAGATACCAAAGTTAGGAGCCAGCAACTAAACATCGTAAAGCCGGGTCCACACAGCCTGGTTGAGAAGCGATTGCTGCACAATTAAAGCAAACAAAAAAGAAATGTTTCTGCAAACAGGGATGTGTATTGCCCACCCCACCTCAGTAATCGTACCCTCTAGTAGTAAAAGTTGTGCCCCCCAACAGATTTCAGAGAAGTCCAGCTCCCCGCCGCAGTGGTAGTAGACACACAAGTCCCCCTCAACCCAATAGTGCTGTATGTAGTGTTCTGCATCGGTCTCTGCTAACAGAGATCAATGCAAAAGATGTACACAGCACTGTCATATGACAGATGCTGTGTGCTTACTCTGTCCTGTAGGAGCAGTCTTTGATCGCTTCTGCATGGAGAGATGTAGATAGATCAGGAGTCTCAAGCACGCGGCTCGCACAGTGCGCTAGTATCGGCTCTGCTCTGGGACCCTGTGGAATTCCCTGACATCGCTGTCCATACATCGACAGTGATGTCAGGGGCTTCCCCAGAGCAGGAGTCCCAGTGATGTCAGGAGCAAAGCTGGAGTCCCAGGAAGAGCCTACTAGTGCTCTGCCCGGGACTCCAGCTCTGGGGTTGCCCCTGATATCACATTCCCGTCCAGGAGAATCCCCTGACGTCACAGTGTACGGACAGTGACGTCAGGGGCTCCAACAGAAGAGGAAGCGCCAATGGAGCTATCTACTTGGGGTGTGTGTGGAAGCATCTGCAGAGGGCACTGTGGCAGCATCTGCAGAGGGCACTGTGGCAGCATCTGCAGAGGGCACAGTGTGGCATTTTCTAGAGGGCACCGTGTGGCATTTTCTAGAGAGGGTACCGTGTGAGACTATCTAAAAAGGGGCTGCCCAATCTTGACGTGTGTCTGCCAAACGCTGCCAACTGAGCCGCCGTACTGCATTTAGCGACACTTAAACGGGAAAACTGGATTGTTGAAATAAGCTCATGGAGAAATATCTCACATTTTAAACCTAGCGCTATTATTATAGTAATGTAATATTAGTATTATAGCAATATAGTGTTATAGTAGTTCAAATAACTAATTTTGTATTGTATCAAATTTGAAAGTAATGCGGCCCGTCAACTTCCCATTTTTTCTATATGTGACCCACTTACCCGGTTGAGTTTGAGACCCCTGAGCTAGATGCTGTGAAAAGAGATAGAGCTATGCATTGGGCACCAGACGGACTAAATAAATTAAGGCAATGAAGCAAAACCCACCAGGATCAATTTTCTAGTCGCCATGGCAATCTGTTTTGTCCCAGCTCTCTGGACTATCGAATCCTGGATGAAAGGAATTTTGTAAACTAAAAACAGCATAATGTAAAAAGTGCATGTGGATATATGGATACACAATTACGGCATCCTCCAATTCATGTGTATTAAGGAGGTATTCTTTCCTAAAAGCATAGACAGGTGATGACCATTTAGGGCTTGTCCACAAGTAAGAAAATATCTGCAGCACTTGGACAGTAGCAGAAATTCCGCTGCGGATAAACCGCACCATTTCCTGCATTTTTTTTACTGCAGAAAACGGTGCAGATTTTGCGGCGTTTTCTTTCAATGCTGGGAGATGGTGACATCTCCTCTGAAAAACACAGCATTTCAGTCCACTTTCCTCAGCGAGGCAGTGACACCTAGCGTCATAGATAACTAGGATGCTAGGAGCCCGGCTCCCTGCAGTATGTTCGGTTCGGGAAATGCGGCAGACATACGGACCGTATATAATGGAGCATACACGCTCATGTATGGGAGGCCTTATGCCTAGATTATCAATGTATATGCAAGCTATAATTATTATTACAAATACTTTACAATTGTCATTAGAATTTAACATATTCAAAGTATAAAAATGTACAGTAGGTCGACACTAAATAGTTCTCAATTCCCAGAACCTCCTCAAATCACATTTTTTTTACCAGGAGAAAAACAACAAATTGATTTCTTTATTCCATTATCCCGAATGTTTATGAATTAATTCTGTAGCTAAATATCAGGGTCAAGCAATTGAACAAAAGCGGTAATATTAACTCAACATATACATATCACATGTACCCAGAGATGACTGCAGAGTACGCAAGGCAAGTGGTAAAGAGACTTTACCAAACCTGTGTATGCACACGAATGTGCTTTTGCGGCTGCAATTCCCCCGAAAATCCACAGGAGAATTGCGGCCCCATTCATTCCTATGGGCCCATGCACACGACCATGGTTTCCACGGTCCGTGCATGGCCCAGGAGCCTTGACCGCAGAAAGAACGGACTTGTCTTATTACGGCCGTGTTCTGCGGTCCAGGCTCATAGGAAATAATGGATTTGCGGGCAGATCGCGGCTGTCACTCCACGGCCGACCGACCCGAAAATCACGGCCGTGCACATGGCTACGGTCGTGTGCATGAGGCCTTATATATTAAATACAAGCATTCATTAAACACTCCCGCAAGTTATTTAGAAAATAAGTTATGAATCAATTTCTGTGAAAAACAAACCAGTTGGTTTCACTAATGTAACATTCAAAGTGACATGTGACAAAGAAAAGAGGCAAATGTCAGCTGCAGGGTCTTTTTCATTTTTAGCTAAACAAAAGCCTCCTTTGAAGCCTAAGCAAGCCAGCCAGAGAGGGAGGCCTGCAATTGTGTTTTCAGTGCTAAAGCTAGAATTCTCAAGAGAAAGCCTCCACAGTTGTCTCCCGGGACTTTCACCTCCAGGAATATAATAACTGTACTAATTTCTCTTCCTGAGATCCCAGTCCTCGTGGAAACTCAAAGAAGAGGACTGGATTATTTCTTTTTCATTCCTATTTTACAAATTGCCGAAGCACTTTTTCCTGTTGTGGGCACTCTCTGGGTTGCTTGTCTGCAAATGGCATGAAACCAATACATTTGTATGTACAAACTCTTTCATGTAACCGATTGTTGAACATAAATGGGTTTCTAAAATGACAGTGACATTTCCATAAAAGAGTCAGACTAAGGGTCAGTTCACACAGTTTTTTGACAGTTTTTATGACGCGGAAACCAAACGGAATTTTGAGGCAGAATTTTCTGCCTGCAAAAAACTCTGTGTGAACATATATATTAGGCTTGGAATTTTGAGCCAGACTTTGATCTGCCTGAGCGCCCTTTGCAGGTATCCGTTTAATCTGTACATCACGAAAGGCTATTGAAAAGTCCTTGACGTATACGTTACACGTGTACCTGTGACGTATGCCATACAGTGAAATAGCGTGTTCCATCTCCCAAAAAAAGGAATAGTCACGTATACCAGCCAATGGACTGGCGACTGGACACCATGGACACATTAACGTGTACGTTGGGAGCTTTTACGATGTACACGCTAAACTTAGGGGCCATAACTTTAGTGTGTTCAGAGACTTAAAGACATACTCCTGCAAGGAGACATGAAGTCTGATAAAAAAAGAAATAAATAAATAAATAAATAAATAAAGGGATATCCGCACTTGAATTCCATCTATACAGGGCTGGGGTATTTTAGGCTACATGCACACGTTGCAGAATTTGATGTGGGGAAAACGTGCATATAATAGTCGTGGGCATGTGGCCGTTTATGCAAAACTTTTGTCATTTTTTTATACAGATTCAGCTTTCATGACTGGCAATAAGAAACACGGATATCAAAAAAGATCATGTTTGCATGTGAGTCAATGGGGAACTAACATAGCATATTCACATTTTATAAAATAACACCCCAATGAATTAGTTAATACATGCTAGCTGCTGTATTTGAACACAGCCTAAGGGCTAATCAGACGAACACATAAATATTCAGTGCGACTGACGTTTATTTTTTTTAACGACCGTCAAACAGCTGCTTGTATTTCTATGGGGCTGTTCACACGGCCGTTGTTTTAACGGACCATGTGAAGGGTCCGTGAAAAAATAGGACATGTCCTATTTTTGTCAGTTTTCACTGATTCCTCAAGGGTGCGATTCGAACGTGAAAAATGTACGTTTTTCACGGCCGATTCCGCACATATTTGTCTGAATGTAGCCTAAGGGTATGTTCACACGGAGTGTTTTCAGCCGTTTTTCGAGCCGTAAATGTCCAGAAAAACGGCTGAAAAATCGGAAGCAGTACGCTACCAAACATCTGCCCATTGATTTTAATGGGAAAAACAGGGTCCTGTTCAGACGGGGCGTAAAAAAATCGGCCGTTAAAAACGCTTCGAAAAACGCTACTGATTGAAAACAGCTCCATATTTTGAGACCTTTTTTATTTTTTGTGTGGTAACATACCCTAAGGGTATGTTCACATGCGGAGTCAAAAACGTCTGAAAATACAGAGCTGTTTTTAAGGGAAAACAGCTCCTGATTTTCAGACATTTTTTAAGCCATTCACGATTTTCGCGGCTATTTTTGGAGCTTTTTTCAATAGCGTCTATGAAAAACAGCTTCAAAAACGTCCCAAGAAGTGTCCTGCACTTCTTTTTCACGGCCGTTTTTTTACGCAGCCATTTTTCAAAACGGCCGTGTAAAAAAACGGCCCATCGGACCAGAAGGCCGTTTTTCCCATTGATTTCAATGGGCAGATGTTTGGAAGCGTTCTGCTTCAGATTTTTCGTCCATTTTCGACCCGGCCGTGTGAACATACCCTAACACTTTATTCACACAGCCGTAATATAGTTCCATAGATTGGAACCCTTCATTTGCAATCAGAACAATCTGTTTTTGTTTCTCCCTCATGGAACCGTATCATGTCTATCTGTGCATACACCCTTTAGGCCAGGATCTCACACGCCATTTTGATGCAGTTTTTAGCTTACTTTTTTAAACCAACGCCAAACATTTATCCAAAAATAAGGAAAGGTATGAAGAAAAGATGCATTTCCTTTCTTTTTTTGTCCACTCCTGTGCTTGGTTAAAACATTGGAGAAAAAAACTGCATCAAAAACAGTGTGTGTATAATCCTGGCCTTAGGCTGGATTCACACACTGCATTCTGCTGCACATATTTGGGATTTTTGTTGGCTTTTTTCACAGCTTTTCATGTTTTTTTTTTCTAAAAAACGCTGCAGTCATATGTTACTTTAAAGTCTATTGAGAAATATTGAAAAGCCTACATACACAGCACTTTGGTTTGGGTTGTTTTTGTAGCATTTTTGGGGTAAGTGGTGTTTTATCAAAAAGCAGAATGCTCTAGGTAGTTTCTTTCTGGCATTTTTTCCAATAGGCTTCCGCAGCATTTCCAGCCTAGGGTACCCACACATGTAGCAAATTTGTTGGAGATTTTCAGCAGCATTTCTGCAACAAAATATGCACACATGTTTAGTGCAGATTTTTTTAAAGTCTTATCTACTTGCCTGCAACAGTTTTCCATTGCAGATTTTTTTAAATCTGCAACAAATCCGCTACGTGTGCAGGGGGCCTAAGGTTATGTTCACACAGAGTTTTTTGCAGGCAGAAAATATTTTGACCTGCCTGGACTCTCTTTGCTGCTATTTTCGGCCCCGGCCATTGAGCGCCGCTGGCAAAAAATGCAGCGAAAACCCCTTTCTCTGCCTCCCATTGATGTCTATGTGAGGTCAGAGACGGAAACGCCTGAAGAGCATGACGCTCTTTAGAGGCATTATCTCTTCTCCTCATAACTAATCAGCACTTGTGAAAGTGAAGATTGGTAGATCATCCTGTCAGTCACTGATCTGCAATACCAATCAGTACATTCCTAAACAGAGAAGTGCTGATTGCTCCTAGTTCCACTGAACTAAAGACCGTCCTGTGCAGAGGGAAGGGAGGGGCCAAGCACAGCACTGACAACTTCTGCAGGCTGTAAACTGCAATCTCATTTTAGGGTACATGCACACACAAAATAAAAGGGAAAAGGGAAAAACAGCTCCTGATTTTCAGACGTTTTTTAATCAAAGTCGCGTTTTTCAAGGCCGTTTTTGGAGTGGTTTTTCTAGTCTATGAAAAACGGTTCCAAAAACGGCTGAAGAAGTGACATGCACTTTTTTAAAAAACAGCCATGAAAAAAACGCCCCGTCGGAACAGAACGCCGTTTTTCCCATTGAAATCAATGGGCAGATGTTTGGAGGCATTCTGCCTCCGATTTTTAGCCGTTTTCGGCTCGAAAAAGGTTGAAAACACTCCATGTGAACATACCCTAAGGCCTTATTCACACGATCGTGTATTACGTCCGTTATTTTCACGCGCGTCGCACGGACCTATGTTAGCGAATGGGGCCGTTCAGACAGTCCGTGATTTTCACGCAGCGTATGTCCGCTGCGTAAAACTCAAGATATGTCCTATACTTGGCCGTTTTTCGCGCATCCCGCACCCATTGATGTCGCGCAACAGTAGATAAAGAAATGAAAGAAAATATAAAAGCACTTCCTTCTTTTCTTTTTCTAAATGTCAAAACCACGTGTCATAAGCATGGCATATGCGTGAAAATCACGCAGCCACACAGCAAACACTGATGATACACGCAACTGCAACGCACAAAAAAACGCAGCGTTTTTTGTGCACGCAAAACACGCATTTTTTGCGCACGCAAAACGCACACGTTCGTGTGAATAAGGCCTAACAGTGAGTGACATGGATTATATATTAGAGAACTGGTCAGCGTCAGACACTTCTCTCCACAATGCCCACTTGGTCATATAGTAAAACACGCCCAGTTGTCCATTGAGAGACTCATTACCATAAAGCTAATATAGGTAATAACTCCGTCAAATATGATCGTTTTTCTAAATAAAAAACACTGCTGTAATCTACATTACAGCGCTGATCACATTATGTACAAGATAGGCCACTTATAATGTGGGGACAGAGCCTCTTTAAGTGTTGACAAGCCATTATGGAGCAGACACTGGGCATGGAGGTTCAATCAACAGACACTGGGGTGGGGAGTATGAACTTGTAATAAGGACTTGACAATAGGGGTGGAGAGAGGAGGGAAATGCATACTTTAGATGGATCTCTGTGTATATATTTGTGAATAGCCACCTATATGCATGTATTTATTTGAGTGTGCATTGTTGTCTGTGTTAACCCCTTACGTCTGCACTACACCGCAGCGACGGTTAAGGGTATATTCACACGATTAACAAAATACGTCTGAAAATACAGAGCTGTTTTCAAGGGAAAACAGCTCCTGATTTTCAGAAGTTTTTTGAGCAACTCGCGTTTTTCGCGGCTTTTTCCATGGCCGTTTTTTAAGCCGTTTTCAATAGAGTCTATGAGAAAACGGCTCCAAAAACGTTGCAAGAAGTGTCCTGCACTTCTTTTGACGAGCCGTCATTTTACGAGCCGTATTTTGACAGCGACGTGTAAAATGACAGCTCGTCTGCACAGAACATCGTAAGACCCATTGCAAGCAACGGGCAGATGTTTGCCGACGTATTGGAGCCGTCTTTTCAGGCGTAATTCGAGGCGTAAAACGCCTCCATTACATCTGAAAAGAGGTTGTATGCACATACCCTAACTGTGCAGGGTGTCTGCCCTGCATACCCTGTTGCCGATAAACGGCCCATTGCCGTTGATTTTGGAAATGAACCCCTTAGATGCGGCGGTCGATTGTGATCGCAGCATTTATGGAGTTGCCCACATGAAATCACGGGGGCTGACGATGGTCTGGCCTCCAGGCTGCCATGTACAGAAACCTATGAGGACCAGCCGGTCTAATGATCGCTGGTTTAAGTCCCCTAGGGGGACTAATAAAATGTGTAAAAAAAATTAAGTAAAAAAAATTAATTCAAAAAAATATATTATATTTAGGCCGGTTTCGGAGCGTGTGCGTTTTGCGTGTTGTATGTACCAAAAAAATTGTACTAATAAAAACTACAGCACGTTCCGCAATAAATAAGCCCTCACACCTCTCAATCGACCAAAAACTTTTATACCGCTCGGAATGTGGTGAAACAAAACAATTTTTTTTTTTAACAAATCGTTTTTACTTTGTGAAAGTAGTAAAATATATATAAATTTGGTATCACCGTAATTGTATTGAGTCGCAGAAAAAATGTAAGGTGTAGTTTTTACTGCACGGTGAAAGCATTAAAGCCCAAAAAACAATGGCCAAATTGACGTTTTTTTCCAATTTCTGCCTGCAAAGAATTTTATTTTCAGTTTCCCAGTACATTAAAATACTACTTTATGGTGTCAATAGAAACTACAGCTCCTCCCGCAAGAGATAAGCCCTCACACCACTCTATTGACGCAAAAATAAAAAAGTTAGGGCTCCTGGAAAGCGGGGAGGGAAAAACGAAAAAGCAAAACATGGATCAGTCCGGAAAGGGTTAATTAACCACATGTGGGGTATAGCCATACTCGGGAGAAATTGCTTTAAAAGGTGCTTTTTCCTCCTTTATTCTTTGTGAAAATGAAAAAATACAACATTTTAGTGGAAATAATGTTGATATTCATTTTCACGGCCTAACTAATAAATTCTGCAAAAGATCTTTGGGGTCTAAATGATCACTATACCCCTAGATAGATGCCTTAAGTGGTGTCGTTTCCCAAATGGGGTTACTTTTGGGGGTTTCCACTATTTTGGTCCCTCAGGGGCATTGCAAATTCGACTTGACGCCTGAAAACCATTTCAGCTAAATTTGAGCTCCAAAAGGCAAACAGCGCTCCTTCCCTTCTAAGCCCCGCTGTGGGTCCAAACAGCAGTTTATTACCACATATGGCATATTGCCGTAATCGGGAGAAATTGCTTTACAATTGTTGTGATGCTGTTTCTACTTTATTCCTTGTAAAAATTAAACAATTCTAAGTTCTTTTTTTTTAGAAAAAAAAAAAGTAGATTTCAATCTTCACAGACTAATTTGAAAGAATTCAGCAAAACAACTGTGGGTCAAAATGCTAACTATACCCCTAGAAATATTCCTTGAGGGGTGTTGTTTTCAAAATGGGGTCACTTTTGGGGGTTTTCCACTCTTTTTTGGTCCCTCCAGTGCATTAAAATGCGACATGGCACTGAAAACTATTCCAGCAAAATCAGCGCTCCAAAATTCAAATGACACTCCTTCTCTTCTGAGCCCTGCTGTGGGTCCAAACAGCAGTTTACAGAAATACCCGATATGTGGTAATCGGGAGAAATTGCTTTACAAATGTAGCAATATTTTTTCTCCTTTATTCCTTGTAAAAAGGTCTGTTTTTTCAGTAAAAAAGTAGATTTTCATCTTCACAGACTAATTCAAATAGCATTTTGACCCCACAGTTTCTTTGCTAAATGTAACTATACCCCCAGATAAATTCCTTGAGTGGTGTAGTTTCCAAAGTGGGGTCACTTTGTTTTTACTGTTTTGGCACAAGACCTCTTAAAATCTGACAAGGTGCCTAAAATATATTCTAAAAAATAAGAGGCCCCAAAATCCATTAGGTGCTCCTTTGCTTTGGAGGCCTGTGCTTCAGTCCATTAGGGCCACATATGGGATATTTCTAAAAACTGCAGAATTTGGGCAATAAATATTGAGTTGCATTTCTCTGGTAAATCCTTCTGTGTTGCAGAATTTTTTTTTATTACAAATGAATTTTGACAAAACAAAATTAAAATATGTAAATTTCACCTCTACTTTGCCTTAAATCCTGTGAAACGCCTAAAGGGTTAAAACACTCAATGCTGTTTTGGATACTTTGAGGGGTGCAGTTTTCAAAATGGGGACTTTCTAATATAGAGGGCCCTCAAAGCCACTTCAGAACTGAACTGGTCCCTGTAAAAATAGCCTTTTGAAATTTTCTTGAAAATATGAGAAATTGCTGCTAAAGTTCCAAGCCTTGTAACGTCCTAGAAAAATAAAAGAATGTTGAATAAATGGTGCAAACATAAAAGTACACCTATGGGATATATGAAATAGTAACTATTTTGTGTGGTATTACTATCTGTCTTACAAGCAGATACATTTAAATTTAGAAAAATGCAAATTTTTGCAAATTTTTTCTACATTTTGGTGTTTTTCACACAAATATTCAACTCATCAACCAATTATTTTTTTTTTACTAACAAAGTACAATATGTCGTGAGAATACACTCAGAATCACTTGGATAGGTAAAATAATTCTAAATAATAAGTTATTACCACATAAAGTAACACGTCAGACTTGAAAAAAAATCTGCTTTGTCCTCAAGGACAAAACAGGCTCAGTCCTGAAGGGGTTAATGTATGTACACGTTTTTACGTATGTATATTGTTTATGCGTGTATGATTGTGTATAGTCATTTGTATATCTTTGTGCATATGTTTATGTATATTTATTTTTAGGTGTATATATATATATATATATATATATATATGTGCACTTGTGTATAAGTATGTTTGTACTGTATGTTTATAGTTTTTACGTGTGTGTATGTACTGTATACTTGTTTATGCATAATTATGTCCTCTACGAATAAGGGAACTCCATTCAAAAGTTTGCTATGGGGCCCAGGCTGAAGCCCCCACAATCTCTAGAAGAAAGGGACTAAAGAACTCATACACCGCTCTCCTCGGCTTTCGAGTAAAAACAGAGAATGGCGATCAGAGGTGAATGGGGCATTGGCAATCAGCGCTTCTGCTCCTTCGAACTACTGATTTTGTTTTTTAACAACAGTTACAAGCACGGTTAATCAAGATTCAATCAGGTTTCTAATTTTATTTGGGTGGGGGTAGGGGGAACGGTGTCGCAATTCTTCACCATTTAAATAAATGATTCTGGCGGTCAGTGAATGGAAGTATTATTGACTATATCCTGGGGCTGAAATTGCATACCGATCATGTCTAACTGACAAAGGTGCACTGCTTATTACAAGCAAGCTCACACGCCATTCTCTCAACTAGCAAACTAGCAACATTGTTGGGAATTTATTAAGACTGGCATTTCACTGGAGTACAATGCGCCAAATTTATTAAGAGAATCTTTGGCTGTCCGTACGTCGGAAATTGCAATCCATGCCTGCTATTTGCCATAAGTGATAGTAAATAAAGTTGTCGGTCAGCAGGAACGCCCGCCCCTCTGGCCACAAGTAGTCACGAATTATAGCGCAAATAGGGTATGCGTCATAGTTTGCTACTTCTCTACGCCCGACCACTTCACGATGAGACACCACTGGCATTCTGGAATCTAGGAAGGAAATTTTGGCAGCAACCAATATGGGGGTGTGGGGGCAAATGAAACCCATAATGATTGTCATTTAGCTTTCCAAGAGGCTGATCAAACTAAGGAATGGGTGTGAAGCCGGAGCTACACTTGAGTGTTGGTTATAAAACTTTGAGCAGTTAGCTCGCTTTCTTTCCTGTACTTGACCTTGACTTAATCGGCTGTTCTTTATGATATTTCATTAAAGGGGTTGTATGTTTTCAGCAAATTAAAGTTATTGTTTGAGATAATTAAAAGTTTTTACATTTTCCAATCTACTTTCTGCATTAATTTCTCACGGTTTTCAAGACCTCTGCTTGCTTCAGTATGAACATTTATTGTTTACTTCCAGTGGATTTAATGTCCATGATCATGTGACGGACACAGGTGCTCGGCTCGTTACAGTTATATCATGTATATCAGAGCAGCTGTGTCTAACGATCCCAGCACCTGGGTGTCCATCACATGACCATGGACAATAGTTGTATCCACTGGAAGTAAACAATGAACGTACCTACTGAATACCAACAAGCGGGGGTCTTAAAAACCCTGAGGAATACAGAACACATATGGGAAAATTATGACTTTTAGTTACACAAAAAAAGAAAAAAAAGTTACTTTAGTTAGAATCGGACAACCCTTTGAATACTGCGCTCTTTGGCTTTCAAATAGTCTCCCCGAAAAGTTGCCTAACATTTCAGATGCCCAGATGTGACCCGGTGTGTTGCTTTTTATATCTGCACAGAGGTCTTATTTGTGGATAACTTTATTTAAAGTAGAAACACTCTTGTATAAACTATACACAGGACATCAGTTTGAAGTTTACAAAGTTGCAGATTGTTCAGTAAGTATTATTTTTCTCCCAGATCAACTCTCAGTAAATATCATGACTGGACTTGTGCCGGCTACAAGCAGCAACATATTTCCTAGCACCGCTTGTACTAATAGTGGGCACACTGGAGGACAGGGTGCAATGACACTGCTATACTGGACTTGTGCAGCTCTAGAAGGGTGTCCAGGTGTAGAACTGCAGGACGTACGTGTGGCACAGAAACCTATATGCCAAGCCACACAACGCTAAAAGTCAACCGCTCTGTAATGTTTGCAGTATAATGTAATCCCGTCACCAGTAAACACAAAACCATACACACATGAAATGTCAATCTAGCGCTGTATACATAGATATAACGTACAGTATATCAACTCCTCCGGGCAGGGGCAGAGCAGATCAGAAACATTTACCTCACAGAAAGCCGGATGACTGTGTATGTGTGGTAATCCTACATTTTTATTCCCCTCCCCCGCACCCCTAAGCTGTGAGTCTCGGAAGGCGCCCCCTTTCACGCTTTCCAACCATTGTCCCCTAGATAACAAACTCGGCAGTGGTCAGTCACCAGTAGGACAGACATAAAAATCGGTTACTTAACTGCACGGCGGCGGTTCCGGGCGGTCTCTATGGGGACGAGCTGACAGAAAAGCACGGCAGGGATACCTCCGCACGATGCGAGGCTAGCGAATTACTCCGCGGCACCAGCCTCAGAAAGAAGTCCCAAGCTTGGTCTTGATTGTGCGAGGAGACGGAGGAGGAGGGACCGGGAAACACAGTGCTATCAGTCAGACGGGGATACAGGCAGCTCCACGTAATTCTCCCTGTGATTCAGGGCAGGGTAAAGGGGCACCACATGGCACACGTGAAAAGAATAAAGTAATGTCGTAGTCTATGAACTTTATGACTAGAAGTGATTATTTATAAAATGGCATAAACTCTCATCATTTTGGGAAAATGCAACCTACCAGTTGTTGCTCTGGGTGCAAATACACTTGACCTAGAACCTTGTAGCCGCCTGTCAGACTGGCCCATTCAACCCTCTTAAGCCTTATTTAAACGGACGTGTTTCACGTCCGTGATACGCGCGTTGCGCGGACCTATGTAACTCAATGGGGCCGTTCAGACAGTCCGACAGTTTTTTTTGTTTTTTTTTAGAGCTAAGGTGACCAAAAAAAACAAGATTTTCGGCGTTTCTAAATTCTTTTTTACGGTGTTTACCGTGCGAGTTAAATAATGGTATATTGTAATAGTTTGGACTTTTACGGAGGCAGCAATACCAACTTTGTGTATTTTTTTTATTTTTGAAATTACTTTAGAGAGAACATGGGAAAAGGGTTGTTTTTTGTTCTTATTCACACGAACGTGTATTACGTCCGTGATACGCGCGTGATTTTGTTAGTGAATGGGGCCGTTCAGACAGTCCGTGAGTTTCAAGCAGCGTGTGTCCGCTGCGTAAAACTCACGACATGTCCTATACTTGAGCGGTTTTCGCGCATCACGCACCCATTGAAGTCAATGGGTGCGTGAAAACCGTGCACGGCACACGGACGCACTTCCGTGTGCCGCGAGTGATTCGCGCTACAGCTGTTAAATGAAGGGGAAAAAAAAGCACCGCATTCATTGCCATTTCTAAGCATCAAAACCGCATGTCATAAGGATGCCATATGCGTGAAAATCACGCAGCCACGCACCATTCACTGATGACACACGGAACTGCAATGCGTAGAAACGCAGCTTTTTTGCGCACGCAAAATGCACACGTTCGTGTGAATTTCGCCTTACTGTCAGGATATGACAGGTAGAGCTGCACAGGGGGATCTTCTGACAAGTGGATGTGTCTGGATGTCCATTTATCAACATCATAGGTGTGGGAATCTGGCAAGTCTTCTTTTCCTTTATAGCCCTCCTCACAACCTGCATCCTTCCACATCTGGAGTTGTTGGTCTATGAGAGAGATCTCTTTTTGCTGTGAATGGTGAGATCTACTGGAGATCAAAATAATGCCATGTTGTCCATAGACAGGTAAGTGAAGAATAACTGTTGAGGGTTTTAAAAGGGAGGGAGACCAGGTATAAAAAAAAGGATGGAACTAGTACGTAGGGGTCCCACAGCAAAAACAAGAACATTTTAGCTCTGGTCCCCCTAGCAGCTTGGGGTTCATGGAAACATGCCATGATTATTGGTGTGTTGTGAGCAGGGTCGTCAACCTGTTTTTGTCTGGACAACCTACCCAAAAATCACAGACAGGCAACCGATTCTTTTATGGAATAAACAAAATGAATGAAAAAGATGATCAGTGATATATGTCTACAGCTCAGATACCAATAAGAACACATCAGCAGCATTTACTGTGAACTGCGAGATAATGGGAATTACAAACCCAAAAGTCTGCACAAGCTCCTCCAGCTTAACCCCTTCCCGACATCCGCCGTATATATACGGCGCTGTCGGGAGGTGCTTCCCGCAAAGCGCCGTATATATACGGCGCAGTGATTGTGCGGGCTCAGGAGCAGAGCCGGCACCATCACCGCGGGGTGACAGCTGTATTATACAGCTGGCACCCTCCTGTAACTGCCAGGACCGGAGCTATTCTCCGATCCGGCAGATTAACCCCTCAGATGCTGCGCTCAATAGAGCGCAGCATCTGATAGGTTTTCACCCGATCGGCAACCCAGTGATGCAATCGCTGGGTTGCTGTGGCAATCGGACGCCAGAAAATGGCGTCCGAGTCTGCCTTGTACGGGAGCCGATGAGGACCCGCCTTCGGCGAGTCCTCATAGGCTTGCTGTCAGTGAATAACTGACAGCGCTAATACACTGCACTACGTATGTAGTGCAGTGTATTAGAGTAGCGATCGGGGCATCAGGCCCTCATGTCCCCTAGTGGGACAAGTAGAAAAAGTAAAAAAAAGTTAATAAAAATGTGGTAAAACAATAAAAACACACACATTTCAAATAAAAATAAAGCTAAACTGACTTTTTTCCCATAGTAAGTCTTTTATTATGGGAAAAACCGTAAAAATCAAAAAAACTATATATAATTGGTATCGCCGCGTCCGTAACGACCCAAACTACAAAACTATTATGTAATTTATCCCGCACGGTGAACGCGGTAAAAAAAAAACATGAAAAACAGCGCCAGAATCTTTGTTTTTAGGTCACGTCTCCTTCCAAAAAATGCTATAAAAAGTGATCAAAAAGTCACATTTACTCCAAAATAGTACTAATAAAAACGACAATCCGTCCCGCAAAAAATAATCCCTGACACCGTTTCGTGCACGCAAAAATAAAAAAGTTCTGGGTCTTAGAATATGGCGAGACAGAAAACAAATGATTTTACAAAAAAAGTGATTTTATTGTGCAAAAGCCGCAATACATAAAAAAAACTATATAAATTTGGTATCGCCGCGTACGTAACGACCCAAACTACAAAACTATTATGTAATTTATCCCACATGGTGAACGCCGTAAAAAAAAAACATGAAAAACAACGCCAGAATCTTTGTTTTTAGGTCACATCTCCTTCCAAAAAATGCTATAAAAAGTGATCAAAAAGTCACATTTACTCCAAAATAGTACTAATAAAAAACGACAATCCGTCCCGCAAAAAATAATCCCTGACACCGCTTTGTGCACGCAAAAATAATAAAGTTATGGGTCTTAGAATGTCGACACAGAAAACAAATGATTTTATAAAAAAAGTGATTTTATTGTGCAAAAGCTGCAATACATAAAAAAAACTATATAAATTTGGTATCGCCGTAATCGTATCGACCCGCAGAATAAAGCTAACATGTAATTTAGGGCGCACTGTGGATGCCGATAAAAAAAACAATAAAAAACTATTCCAGAATTGCTTGTTTTTGGTAATTTCCTTTACCAAAAAATGAAATAAAAAGTGATCAAAAAGTCGTATGTGTTCCAAAATGGTACCAATGAAATCTACAGCCCGTCTCGCAAAAAACAAGCCCGCACACTCTACTGAAAAATAAAAAAGTTATGGCACTAGTAATGCGGTGATGAAAAAACATCTCAATGCGCAGGCCGGAGGGCAACATTCCTTCAGTTTCAGGGCCCCAGGATTTAGGAACTAGGAAAGGGAAGGGACATCCGCTGGAAGCGAGGGTGCCCGTATTATACCAGTGCAAAACTTTCCCAGTAATATTTCCCAAACTACGAAGGAGAAAAAGTCCCCAAAAGGTGCAGTGTAAAGAGTGTTACAAAAGGGGGATAAGAAAGAAAACCGTTTATCAGTGTGACGCCGGCCTGCGCATAACGGATCGCTTCACATCGTAACACACATCTATGGAGAATTGTATTATTTACCCCATTATTATACCCTCTTATTATGCCCTGATGTACTCCGCACAGATTACATATGCCACCACATTATAAACGGAAATACCAGCAAAACCCCAAACAGAACTATTACCAAGCAAAATCCATGCTCAAAATGGCGGTCTTTCCCTTCTTAGCCCTACAGTGTGCCCAAACAGCAATTTATGGCCACAAGTAAGGCATTACCATACCCGGGAGAACCCGCTTAACAATTTATGGGGTAAGATTCTCCAGGGGCACAACATCTTGTGCGGTGAATGGGCAGATCAGTGGAGAAATTGCAATTTTCACTTTGCACAATCCACTGCGTATTCATTTCTGAAAAACACCTGTGGAGTCTAAATTCTCACTACACCCCTTTATAAATGCCTTTAGGGGTGTCGTTTCTAAAACGGGGTCACTTTTGTTTGGTACATCAGTGGTTTTGCAAATGCAACATGGCGTCCGCAAACCATTCCAGCAAAATCTACGCTCCAAAAGATAAATACCGCTCCTTTTCTTCTGAATGCTCCCATAAACGTAAACAGCCGATTATAACCACATATGGGGCGTTACTGTACTCGGGAGAAATTACTTTACAAATGTTGGGGTGCTTTTTCTTCTCTATTCCTTGCAAAAATGAAAAATGTGTATCTAAAACGACATCTTGTTTGAAAAAAAAAATTATTTTTCATTTTCATGGCTTAATTCTAATTAATTCAGCAAAAAACCTTTGGGATCAAAATTTTCACTATACCCCTAGATGATTCCTCAGGGGGTGCAGTTTCCCAAATGGAGTCACTTTTGGGGTGTTTCCACTGTACTAGTACTACAGGGGCTCAGCAAATATGACATGACACCCAGAAACCATTCCAAAATCCAAATGGTGCTCCTTCCATTCTGAGCCCTACCGTGTGTCCAAACAGATGTTTGTGACCACATGTGGGGTATTGTTTTACTCAGGAGAAGTTGCTTTACAAATGTTGCAGTGCTTTTTCTCCTTCAGTCCTTGTGGAAATGAAAAAAAAATACCTAAACCTACATTTTCTTTGAAAAAATGTAGATTTTCATTTTTACGGCCTACTTACAATAAGTTCTGTAAAAAAACTGGCTGGTCAAAATGCTTGCTACACCCCTAGATAATTTCCTCATGGGGTGTAGTTTCCAAAATGGGGTCACTTGTTGGGGGTTTCCACTGTTTTGTCCCCTCAGGAGCTTTGCAAATGCGACATGGCCTCCGCAAACCATTCCTGCTAAATTTGAGTTCCAAAAGCCAAATGGCGCTCTTTCCCTTCTCAGCCTCGCTGTGTGTCCAAACAGCCGTTTATTACCACATGTGGGGTATTGTTTTACTCGGGAGAAATTTCTTTACAAATTTTATGGTGCTTTTTCTCCTTTAGTCCTTGTGGAAATGAAAAAAAATTAGCTAAACCTACATTTTATTTGAAAAAATTTAGATTTTCATTTTCACAGCCTACTTGCAATAATTTCTTCAAAAAACCTGTGGGGTCAAAATGCTCACTATACCCCTAGATAATTTCCTCAAGGGGTATAGTTTCCAAAATGGGGTCACTTGTTGGGGGTTTCCACTGTTTTGTCCCCTCAGGGGCTTTGCAAATGTGACATGGCCTCCGCAAACCATTCCTGCTAAATTTGAGCTCCAAGAGCCAAATGGCGCTCTTTCCCTTCTAAGCCCTGCCGTGTGTCCAAACAGCCGTTTATTAAAACATGTGGGATATTGTTTTACTCGGGAGAAATTGCTCTACAAATGTTGTTGTGCTTTTTCTACTTTAGTTCTCTTGGAAATGAAAAAAAATTAGCTGAACCTACATTTTATTTGAAAAAATGTAGATTTTCATTTTCATGGCCTAGTTCCAAAAATTTTTGCAAAAAAACTGGCCGGTCAAAATGCTTGCTACACCCCTAGATAAATTCCTTGTGGGGTGTAGTTTCCAAAATGGAGTCACTTTTGGGGGGTTTCCACTGTTTTAGTTCCACTAGACCTGTTCAAAGCGGATATGGTGCCTAAAATATATTCTAATAAAAAGGAGGCCCAAAATCCACTAGGTGTTCCTTTGCTTCGGAGGCCGGTGCTTCAGTCCATTAGCGCACTAGGGCCATATGTGGGATATTTCCTAAAACTGCAGAAGCTGGGCAATAAATATTGAGTTGCATTTCTTGGGTAAAACATTCCGTGGTACAAAAAAAATGGATTCAAAATGAATTTCTGGAAAAAAATAATGAACTTTGTAAATTTCACCTCTACTTTGCCTTAATTCCTGCGCAACGTCTAAAGGGTTAAGAAACTTTCTAAATGCTGTTTTGAATACTTTGATGGGTGCAGTTTTTAAAATGGGGTGACTTATTGGGGGTTTCTAATATCTAAGGACCTTAAAGCCACTTCACAACTAAACTGGCCCCTGTAAAAATAGCATTTTGAAATTTTCTTGAAAATGTGAGAAATTGCTGCTAAAGTTCTAAGCCTTGTAACGTCCTAGAAAAATAAAATGATGATCAAAATACGATGCTAATATAAAGTAGACATATGGGGGATGTTAGTTAGCAACATTTTTGTGTGGTATAACTGCCTGTCTTACAAGCAGATACATTTAAATTGAGAAAAATGCTAATTTTTGCAATTTTTCGCTAAATTTTGGTGTTTTTCACAATTAAATACTGAATGTATCGGGCAAATTTTGCCAGTAACATAAAGTCCAATGTGTCACGAGAAAACAATCTCAGAATCGCTTGGATAGGTAAAAGCATTCCGGAGTTATTACCACATAAAGTGAAACATGTCAGATTTGAAAAATGAGGCTCTGTCAGGAAGGTCAAAAGTGGCCAAAGAGGGAAGGGGTTAAAATAAAGGACTGTCGGGGAATTTATAAACAATTGGCAACTATAGTTGTGGATTATTTTCTGTGCCATTTACCATCTCTTGTCTCATTTTCTACTTCCGCAGTCTCTCTGCTCAACGTACCTGTTCTTTTTTATTAGTCCCTCCTTTTGTAGTCTAAGGGGAACTTTATCAGCAGTTTTATGCCACTGTAGTGGTGCTAGAAAGTCGAGAATTTTGTTGCCCAAACGTTTTTGACTTTTTTTTAATTTTGACAGCCCAAGATGTGACAAATTTATTAAGAGGCATAAATTTGTCCCATCTTGCCCCAGCGGTCTACTGTCTAAGACTGGTATATGAAATGCCAGTCTTCGTAAATCTGGGCAGTAAATCTGTGCCTCAAATCTGTGCCTCAATGTTTTCACTTCAGGTTTTGCAAAATCTTAAATAGGCACCGGACCTCTTCCAGCAGCAGTTCAGCATTCTACCAGTTTACAGGGGTCCGTTACAGGCTGAATACACATGGGACGAAAATACTGAATCCGCACATGCTGCTGAACATTTTCCGGACAGAAATCAGAGCATGCTGTGGATTTACAAATTCGCAACATTCTCCTTTTGTTCTGGATGTTCGCTGTGGATTTCACACTTTTCAATGTAGAAGGGGTGAAATCCGCTGCAAAATCCACACTAAGGCCTTATTTACACGAACGTGTTAAACATCCGTGTGACGGCCGTTGAAACAATGTCCGTCACACGGACCTTTGTAATTCAATGTGGCCGTTGTTTCAGAGCACGGATGCACTTTGGATGTGAAAAACGTCCGAGATGCACAACGCTCGTGTGAATCCGGCCTTAACGTGCAGATTTGTATGCAGATACACTGTGGAAAAATATCTGCTCCATTTCCGTCCTGTGTGAATCCAGCACTACTATCCCTACTCGTTACATCCCTTTTTCTTTTCAGCGGTAGAGAGCATAGTACTGCATGAATGGGTTCAAAGTTGTCAAATAACCAGTTAGCAGGTTTTAAGGGTTTGCCGCTTCTGCAGTCCTCGTGAAAAAGACATTTGGATGGTACTTGAGAAGGAGAGCCGCTGACTGATAGAGCTTTCCTCTTTAGGCAACGCCCATATGTCCTTTTCATAGCAAGGGTATGTTCACATGCTAAATAAAAACGTCTGCAAAATACGGAGCGGTTTTCAAGAGAAAACAGCCTTTGATTTTCAGCCAGTTTTTTAATCTTTGAGCGTTTTTATATGCGTTTTTACAGCCGTTTTTGGAGCTGTTTTACTATTGGCCCAATGAAAAACGGCTCCAAAAACAGCTCAAGAAGTGACATGCACTTCTTTTTTCAAACGGCCGCGTAAAAATACGCCCCGTCGGAGCGAAACGCCATTTTTCCAAATGAAATCAATGGGCAGATGTTTGGAGGCGTTCAGCTTTCATTTTCTCAGCCGTTTTTCGGGGCGTTTACGGCTTAGTGAAAATGCATTTTTCGTCCGCGGCCATTGAGTGCCGCGGGCAAAAAACGCAGCGAAATACGCTTCTTCTGCCTCCCATTGAAGTCAAGGGGAGGTAAGAAGCGTAAACGCCCGAAGATAGGGCATGTCACTTCTTTTTCCTGCGAGCCGGTTTTTCCGCTCGCGGGATAAAAACACCTCCGCCTCCCATTGAAATCAATTGGAGGCATTTTCGGACGTTTTTTGGCGCATTTTCCGACATGGTTTCCGCATCAAAAAAACTCTGTGTGAACTAGCCCTAACAGCTCCTCAATTTTACGGTTTTCAGTGCTGTTGGTGGCACACGGAAGCACTTCCGGGTGCCGTGCGTGATGCGCGCTACAGTAGGAAAATAAATAAAAGACAACAGAAAAGCACCACGTGGTTTTCTGTTTGTAAACATAAAACCAGAGTGTCATCATAATGCCGGCTGCGCGAAAATCACGCAGCCACGCACCATATGCTGATGACACACGGACCTTTTGCGTGCGCAAAACGGACACGTCCGTGTGAATAAGGCTTTAAGGTATTTTTACACAGCCCTACCACGTTGATCGGCGCTTGTTTGCTCCTTTCACAAGGAGGTATGTATGGGGATGAGCGCTCGTTACTCCGATCGTTCATCCCCATACATTTCTATCATGTCTGCAGCACGTCTCCCTTTTTACTCAGCAAGATGTGCTGCCGACGACAATAATAGTTTAGGCATTTAAAACGATGCAATCAGGCGATAAACGAGCGTTTGCCCAATAATTGGCCGATGTAAAATGGCCTTTAGGCTTAAATGGTCACTAACTTTTCAACAAGCTTTGCATAAATCAATAGTACTGTACAATCAAATAGAAGAAACTTTGCAATATATCTTATTAATGGAAAAATGCCTCTTTCTCCACTTATCAGGTTCCCCCTCCCTTTTAACTGATCACTCATTTTGAATTTACTTCTAAATCCATTTTCTCAAGACGAGAGGAACTATCCGCTCACTTGGGGATCAGGTTACAACTGCCCATAGAAGTTTATGGGGAGGGGGGTAAGAAAGAGAAGAGTGAGTGAGAGGCAGGGAGACAGAATCACGTAGTAGCTTCCTAATAAGGGTATGTTCACACGGCAGCGTCCGTAACGGCTGAAATTACGGGGATGTTTTCAGGAGGAAACATACCCGTAATTTCAGCCGTAACGGCATGTGCAGGCGCTTGAACGCCGCGTCCATTACGGACGTAATTGGCGCTGCTTTTCATTGGAGTCAATGAATAACGGCTTCAATTACGCCCAAAGAAGTGACAGGTCACTTCTTTGACGCGGGCGTCAATTTACGCGCCGTCATTTGACAGCGGCGCGTAAATATACGCCTCGTGTGAACAGACAAACGTCAGCCCATTGCTTTCAATGGGCAGATGTTTGTCAACGCTATCGAGGCGCATTTTTCGGACGTAATTCGGGGGAAAAACGCCCGATTTACATCCGTAATTAGTGCGTGTGAACATACCCTAAGGCCTCATTTACACGAGCGTGTGCATTTTGCGCACGTAAAAAAACGCAGCGTTTTTCGTGCGCAAAAGGCACTTGACAGCTCCGTGTGTCATCAGTGTATGATGCGCGGCTGTGTGATTTTCGCGCAGCCGCCATCATAGAGATGAGGCTAGTCGACGTCAGTCACTGTCCAGGGTGCTGAAAGAGTTAACTGATCGGCAGTAACTCTTTCAGCATCCTCGACAGTGAATTCCGATCACCATATCGAGTAACCTGTTTAAAAAAAAAGAGGTTCGTACTTACCGAGAACTTCCCGGCCGTTGCCTTGGTGACGCGTCCTTGGTGACGCGTCCTTGGTGACGCGTCCTCAGTGACGCGCCTCTCTTGACATCTGGCCCCACCTCCCTGGATGACGCGGCAGTCCATGTGACCGCTGCAGCCTGTGCTTGGCTTGTGATTGGCTGCAGCTGTCACTTGGACTGAATTGTCATCCCGGGAGGTCAGACTGGAGGAAGAAGCTGGGAGTTATCGGTAAGTCAGAACTTTTTTTTTTATTTACACGTTCACGTATATTGGGATCGGAAGTCACTGTCCAGGGTGCTGAACCAGTTTAACTCTTTCAGCACCCTGGACAGTGACTGTCTCCTGCCGGGTTCGGTCAAAACGAGTTTGGCCGAACCCGGTGAAGTTCGGTTCACTCATCTCGAAGACACTCCGTTCGGATGTTTGTAAACAGAAAAGCACGTGGTGCTTTTCTGTTTACATTCAGTTTGACAGCTCTTGCGCGAATCACGCAGTTCGCACGGAAGTGCTTCCGTGCGACCTTCGTGGTTTTCACGCACCCATTGACTTCAATGGGTGCGTGATGCGCGAAAAACGCACGATTATAGAACATGTCGTGAGTTTTACGCAACGCACTCGCGCTGCGCAAAATTCACGCATTGTCTGCACTGCCCCATAGAGTAATATAGGTGCGTACGACACGCGTGAAAAGCACGCGCGTCGCACGCGCGTTTATTACGCTCGTGTAAATGAGGCCTAAGTGTTATATTTCACACCAGTGCTGGATTCACAGCAACATTGCCCATTACTGCTGTATAATCTCCTCCATGCTGCTTCTGCTTTTATATATGTGATAGATAGAGATAGGAGAGCAGGATTCTCTTCTCTCTGTGCTGTGTATAGAAGACATGATAGCAGTCATGCTCCACCCACTAGTCGGAGACCACTAAGAATCAGAGAGATCCTGCAGAGGAGAAAACTGCTAAAAAATGTAGACTACAAGTCATATAATGGCCAGAAATAGTGTTTCCTCATGCACACACATGTGACATCAAACTCTGATAATGTCACCTGAAAGGTTAGGTATACTTCAAAAAGGTTTACTCCTCACGGTTCAACACAACCCCATTTCTTACTATATGTTTGACAATGACCCTAGTGTTTCTGTAAATCAGTACAGACATGCACTGACTTGTCACTATATTTTGCTAATTGTAGTCTTGCCTGGAGACCAGATTAATTTAGCTTGCAATTAATTAGCCAAAATAATGAGATTACATTTTTCAGTTGTTTTTCTTGATCAATCAGTCAGTCAATCAATCAATCAGATAAGAAGAATGTATGGTCATCATCATCATCATCATTATAATAATGCAACTTTAAGGAACATTTAAAGGAAAATCAAAAATATTGGGTACCTCATGGGGGAAATTTTATTAAAGCAATTGCAAAAATAAAATAAAAAAGAAGCAGTTTCCCATAGAAAACAATCAGGTTACTGTTATCATTTTCCAAACAGCTATGAAAAATCAGATCTGGGATCTAACTGGCTGCAGTGGGCAACTTCTCCACTTTTCCTTTGCACTAGTTTTGACTTATTTTTACTATAGTGTTTGTATTAGTTCTCCAACTGTACATTGTAAAACCCTTCTTCTCCCTGCGTTTGATACAGTATGGTTTCTACGTTGTGGCTGATACATTTTTTTTAATCACACTAGAAAATGTGTACATGATACATATCGCGGCATCACAAGGGGTTGGCCCTTTGTTTTTAAGGCGAAATTCACACGAACGTGTGCGTTTTGCGTGCGCAAAAAACGCTGCAATTTTTTGCGCGTTGCAGTTCCGTGTGTCATAAGTGTTTGGTGCGTGGCTGCGTGATTTTCACGCATATGGCATCCTTAGGACACGCGGTTTTGATGTTTAGAAACTGCAATGAATGTGGTGCTTTTTTTCCCCTTAATTTATTTAACAACTGTAGCGCGAATCACGCGTGGCACACGGAAGTGCGTCCGTGTGTTGTGCGCGGTTTTCACGCACCCATTGACTTCAAAAAACGCTCAAGTATAGGACATGTCGTGAGTTTTACGCAGCGGACATACGCTGCGTGAAAATCACGGACTGTCTGAACGGCCCCATTGAGTTACATAGGTCCAAGCGACGCGCGTGATTTTCACGCGCGTGTCACGGACGTGAAACACGTTTGTGTAAATAAGGCCTAAGGGACAGCCCTGGGCCTGACAAATGCCTCCAGAGCTGTCCTATGATAATCCCTGTGAGGGCATATCTGAGGTTTTGCATTCACAGGCAGTAATTCATTGAATTGTGGAACAAAAAAACAACTAAGTTTAATAGAATAATTATAAAAAAAATATGCACATGAAAAATAAAGAATAAACATAAAAACAGTTCTTATTAAGTAAAAGTCCTAAAACATAATAAAAAGAAGAATACAAATTAGGCATCTTCTTAACTGTTAAGGTATGTTGACACGGCCTATTTTCGTCCGTTTTTTGGGCGTTTACAAAAAATCAGAAGCAGAACGCCTCCAAACATCTGCCCATTGATTTCAATGGGAAAACGGCGTTCTGTTCCGACGGAGTGTTTTTCGCAGCGTTTTTTCATGCGTAAAAAAACGGCCGCGAAAAAGAAGTGCAGGACGCTTCTTGGGACATTTGTGGAGCCGTTTTCCATAGACTCTATTGAAAAAAGCTCCAAAAACGGCCGTAAAAAAACGCCGCGAAAATAGCAAGTGGCACAAAAAACGTCTGAAAATCAGGAGCTGTTTTCTTTAGAAAACAGCTCCGTATTTTGAGACTTTTTGACTCTGCGTGTGAATATACCCTAACAACCCTCAAAAGAAATGTAAACATTTAGGATTTTCAGAGAACTAAAACAAAAACAACCCACAACAACGCCAGAATTAATTTTTATCTACATAAACAAAAAAATGTAAAAAACAAAACCTCACGCAGCAATGTACTACTAAATTATATCCCTTTCTGATTGGTGAGGGTCTGACCTATAGGACTCCTGTGATCCTGAGATTGAAAGGGCAGCAGTGCTGCTTTAGCACAGCGTCCCCTTCAAAGTCTTTCCTTGTGCAACGGCTATACAACGGCGCTCCCAGTCACCCGCTGTGCAGTGGATTGCAGCACGGCCAGATTCACCTCAATGGAGCAGTGTTGCAGTCCCCTGTAGAGCATGTGGCTGGGAGCGCCGCTGTACTGTAAAAAAACAGTGAAGCGGCCGCAGCGCTGAGCCCCTCCAATCTTATGACAGGTGAGTGTCCCAGAAGTCGACCCCCTCCCCCACGATCAATAAGTGATGGCATAGTCTAGTTCTATCAATTCAAGAACTCCGCACTCGAGTTTAGTGGTGAAATGAATCTGTTTTTTTTCACAAAAATATTTCTGTACAATGTGACATAAAGATAAATGTTTCTCTTTGTTCTGTTTCATATAGAATTATCTGATGAAGGCCTACTGTGGCCGAAAACTTTCATAATACTTTATAAGTGGATTTCAAAATAAAAAAATTCATTTCACCACTAAACTTGAGTGCCGAGTTCTTGAATTGATATTGCTAAGGAGTGGAATCCTATAGAAACAGGGGAAGAAGGTAGGATCCAGCGCTGAGGCGTTAAAATGGAAACCAATTTTCCAAGTTTAATTGTTGATTTAAAAGGAAGTCCAGTGGTATGGGGTCCTGGGTGTATAGGAAGTTGAGGGAGGGTATCCTCTTAGGCCTACGCGTTTCGGACGACGCTGCGTCCTTAGACTTGGCTGTGGTAAATTTTGAATAGAGCGCGCTGTCATTTATATCCTGTGAAGGTTGAAACAGCTGATGAAAATGTATTGATTGCGTGTCATGGTTGTGGAACGCAAACACCGGAGTTAGGTGTCAGGTGGCCATGACTTGTTTGTGTATAACTGTATAACAATAACAAAATCTTCTACATACTGTTGTGTAACGTGGAATTACTAAAGCTTTTGGTTTTTATTTGTGCGTGTATATTTTAAATCATGTCAGATTGCATATTGTCTGTTTTAATAAAGTTTTGTTTGGTTCGGTTGCATTCCAGGACTCGTTTTGGAAAACAACATGAAAGGCGATCGACTGCCCGGTTCCAGTTCCTTTTCAAGTCTATCTTTGGATATCGGTAAGTATTAGGCGGGATTCACACGACCGGGTCGTTCCCGAGCCCGAGTGTCGGCCGGTAAAATCGGCCATTTTGCCCGGCCGGTTTGCATAAAGTTATGCATCCGTGTCGGGCCGGGCAGATCCGGACAGTGACATCAGCGGCAGCTCCTGAAGGGGAATCCCCATGTGTTCGGGGATTCCGCTTCAGGAGTTTCCCCTGATGTCACTGCCCAGATATGGACAGAGACATCAAGCGCTCTGTCCAGGAGCGGAATCCCCGAAAACACGGGGATTCCGCTCCTTCAAGGAGCTAAAGTGCGGCTAGCACATAGCAGAGCGGGGAGATACCTCCCTGCTCTGCTATAGTGGCGTCGCTACAGTAGTAGCAGCCGCAGCAGCTGCTGCTACTACTACTAGCGGCGCCATCGAAGGTGTCGCCGAGCCAGGGTGCTTTTAACAAGCAGGGGAAGGGAGCCAGCGCAGCGCTCCCTTCCACCTGCTGTACACCCCGGCCCTGCAACACAGTGTACAGCGATGCCATTCGTCAGAATGGCATCAACTCCTCCTCCTCACATGCACTCTGCGCTGTGAGGAGGAGGAGATAGAGCGCAAGCACCGGGAAACCCGGCCATCACTCGGAACACATTCCGGTGATGGCCGTGTAATACCCGGCCCCATAGACTTCTATGGGGGCCGGGTGCCCGGGCAAAGATAGAGCATGTCCTATTTTTTGACGGCCGCATTTTCCGGCCGTCAAAAAATCGGTCGTGTGAATAGCCCCATTAGGGGTCTATCATTCCTAATGCAGCCGGGTGCCGGCCGATTTATGAACGGCCGGCACCCGGCCGGGAAACCCTGCCGTGTGAATGAGGCCTTATTGAATTGTGTTGAGTTTTAAATTTAAATATATCGTACGTGGTGGTAAAAAGGATATTACAAACCATCTCTGATTATTCGAACGAATATTAAGTTTGTGGAATTTGTCCATTTTTCGTAATTTTTCGATGTCTTAATAGAATCGATTGGGCTTTCAAGCTTTAGTATTTCTGTGAGCAGTTATTGTTTTGTATATCTCTATTTTCTTTATAGAATCTTATTAGTTGACTGTTTTAGGTAGGAATTTTTTCAGTTTTATCGTTGAACATGTAATCTGATCAGAAATTGTTTTGTGAATTAGAACAGGGCTCTATAATTGAGTTGTCGAGGATATGATGTGAGGGGGGGAAGTGTAGGTTGGACCACAACTGTACTGGTAAAGTGGGGAAACTTGACATTACAAACTTAAATTGGTGATGTGACAGTTTTTATGTACAAGACAACTAGCAAATATTATGTCTGTACATAATGTGAACATGGATAAAATGGGGATGTGTGAATACCTCGAATTGACTTTGAACTATATTGGCTTGCTTAACGTTGTTGGTCATTAGGGCGTTTGTCATGGTTGAGGTCCTAATTTATTATGTATGGATTAATAGAGATACATCAATTCTTTTCTTAGGTTAAGACCTTCTGGAAATCTTGTATTAAGCCTATATATCCAATATGCTTCTCTTAGATGGGTTTTATGTTTGATATCTCCACCTCGCTTTGGTGGTTGAATTTTTTCAATAGCATAGCAACGAAAAGTTTTTGTAGATTTATTGTGATGAGATATGAAATGTTTGGCTGCATTAGATATATTGAGGATATTGGTATTCCTTATATAACTGAGATGTTCCAAAATTCTTGTCTTGAATTTCCGATTCGTACAGCCGACATATTTGAGATGACATTCCGTACATTCAATTAGATAAATAACCGACTCTGAATTGCAGTTGATGTAGTTTTGGATTGTGAAATTATCTGTTCCTGTGGAATTGCTGAAGTTTTTGGTTGGATATACGTAGGAACAGGTTTTGCAGGGATGTTGGCCACATCTATAAAAGCCTTTGGTCTCTAACCATGTTGTTGTTGTGTTAACATTGGATGTATATAACGAGGGAGACAGAGTATTCCCCAAGGAGGGGGCTTTTTTCGCTACTATCCTGCAGCCTCCTGATAGAATTGTGCGAAGTGTGTCGTCTTCCATAAGAATCGGTAGGTAATTGGTCACTATATTTTTTATTTTCGTAAATTGGTTACTTTGTTGTAAAATAAGTGTAGGTTGATTGGCAACAGGTAGTAGTTTTTGTTTATTATTTTTGTGTTGGCCAAGAAGTTGTTTTCTTGATTTTTTGTTTATGATGTTGCTAGCTCTGGTCAACGTCCATTTTGGATAACCTCTTTCTTGTAATCTTGTTTGTATTAAGTTATGTTCAAGTTCAAACTGTTTTTGGTTAGTACAATTTCTTTTTGCTCTATGCATTTCACCTAGAGGTATGGCTCTGATGGTATGTTTTGTGTGATCACTTTTTGCATGAAGAATATTGTTAGTAGCTGTAGGTTTACGATGGGTTTTAGTGGAGATGACAAGACCTTCATTTCCTTTTAATTCCAGGTCTAGGAATATGATGTGTGAGGTGTCATGGTGGTAGGTGAATTTTAGATTGCACTGGTTGTTATTGAGGGCTGCCACAAATTCAGGGATGATGTCCATTTTTCCTTTCCAGATGATTAGAATATCGTCGATATATCTACCGTACCATTCTATACAGTTACTGTGGATGTTGTCAGGCGAAAAAATGTAGAAATGTTCCCACCACGACATTACTATGTTGGCTATTGATGGGGAAAATTTTGCCCCCATAGACACACCTTTAAGTTGCAAATAATATTTTGTGTCGAATTGGAAATAATTATTGGTTAGTAGAAACATGAGTACTTCTAGTATGTAGGCTTGAAAATTTGTTTCATACGTACTGTATTTTGTTAAATGAAAATTGAGGGCAGTAAATGCTATTTCATGCGGAATTGACGTGTATAATGATACTACATCGCATGTGAGCCAGGTAAAATGTTTTTCCCAAATTTTGTTGTGAAATATGTTGAGAACATGTTTGGTATCCTTGAGAAAACCCGGTGTGTTTTGTGCCAGAGGCTGTAAAAGTGTGTCTAGCCATTCTGATAGCCTTTCTAGGATTGATCCTATGCCAGAGACTATCGGTCTCATGGGTGGAGGTACGATTTGTTTATGGATCTTAGGTAGCGCATGGATTATAGGGGTAATCGGTTGTTCAATGTAAATATACTCTTTTTGTTTTTGAGTAATGTATCCACCTTGTTGTCCATCGTCCAGTAGTTTCTTCATATGCTGTTTGATTGTGTCCACAGGATTTCTAGCCAAAATTTTGTAGGTGGTTGCGTCAGATAGCATGTTGATAATTGATTGTTCATAGTCTTTTTTGTTCAGGACTGTGACATTTCCACCTTTATCTGACATTTTGATAGTTAGATTTTTATTTTCATGTAATGATTTTACTGCTTTTTTCTGTTTAGTTGACATATTTGTTTTTGGATATTGATTTTTGAGACTGTCTGCAAGGTTGTGTAGTTTTTTTCTCTATGACAGTTTGGAAGCGGTCCATTGAATCTGTACGTGAACTGATGGGGTAAAATTTTGGATTTGATGTTGTGAATTTATGTGCCGTTGTGACAATTTGATTTGCAGTTTCATTACGTAAATGGTCTAGGGATACCATGGTCGATAGTTCCTGGAATGTGAAATCTGTGGGTATCGATGCTATTGTCGCTCCTGGTCTTATCTCATCTGACGATGTGATTATTGATGTTGTCTCTGCAGATGTAATGTCAGATCTTGTTTCATTGTTGAGAAAGTGTTTTTTTACCGTTAAGTTACGGATAAATTTATTTACGTCTAATATTGTATTGAATAGGTTGAAATTTTTCTTGGGGGCAAAGTTGAGACCTAACGTTAGTACTTCATTTTGCTCTGGGGTCAGCACGGTAGAAGATAAGTTGGTTACATTCGTTAGCGGTATTGTTGGTATTTTCTTGGGCGGAGGCGGCGATTTTGTTCTTGATTTACACGACTTGTGTTTCCTACCGCCCCTCCTTCCCCGTTTTTTGAAAAATAAGATGGGTTTTCTGATCTTTGATTAAGACGGGGGCATGTTTGGCTATTGTCATCTTCTGAAGTGCCATCCGCAGATTCTAATTCAGTCGAACTAAAGCTGACTCTGTTGTGTAGATCTCTATATTGTTTAAATTGTTGATTCCTTTTCTTTAGGATCGGTCTTGGTCTGGTGTATTTCCTTGTTTTATGACTCCAGTTATATACTTCATTGCTAATGTAATCCTTTGTATCTCTTTGAAATTTGTTTTTCTTCGTTTCTGCAATAGCATGGTCAAGTTTGTCGATGGCTGCTGACATTCTGGTGTGAAGAAGATCATAAGAAGGTGAGTTTGTAAATATTTCTAAAGATTTGTTTGTTTCTAATATAAGATTGTCCAATTCTTTTAGTAATTCCACGTTACACAACAGTATGTAGAAGATTTTGTTATTGTTATACAGTTATACACAAACAAGTCATGGCCACCTGACACCTAACTCCGGTGTTTGCGTTCCACAACCATGACACGCAATCAATACATTTTCATCAGCTGTTTCAACCTTCACAGGATATAAATGACAGCGCGCTCTATTCAAAATTTACCACAGCCAAGTCTAAGGACGCAGCGTCGTCCGAAACGCGTAGGCCTAAGAGGATACCCTCCCTCAACTTCCTATACACCCAGGACCCCATACCACTGGACTTCCTTTTAAATCAACAATTAAACTTGGAAAATTGGTTTCCATTTTAACGCCTCAGCGCTGGATCCTACCTTCTTCCCCTGTTTCTACTTGATACTTCGTGTGCCGACACGAGGATCCGGGCGCTATCAACGACACACCGGAGTGTGTCAGGTGAGTGGAATCCTACTCGAGCACCACTACATATTGGAGTGCCGTATATTTCCTAGATATTGATACTCTAGTTATAGTGATAACATATTCTAGTTATATGCTATCACTTCCTACGATGGGAAAAGTACTTTAAATGGTCAACCCTATGATTGGTATAAACATCAATGAACGCTTATATAATCTTGTTCCTTTCTCAGGACAACCACTGGCGTAGCTATAGGGGTCGCAGCGGTCGCAATTGCCGCGGGCCCCTGTTACAATAATAACAGACATTACTTACCTTCCTGGTTCCGAATCGCAGCGGAGGTCCTGATGTCAAGCGCTGTGCGCAGCGCATGACGTCACAGCGCTATGAGCCGCGCACAGCATCGAGAGGACAGAACTACCGCTGCGGCCGAAGAGGAAGGTAAGATTAGCCCTGACTGGTGGGGTCCGACTCCCGGGACCCGCCAATCAGCTGTTTTGAAGGGGCCGCAGCACTCGTACGAGAGCTGCTCCCCTTCATTCCGGTCACTTAATTCCGGTCACACTGTGAATCGGTGTCGGCGATTCACAGTGTGAGCGAGTAGTGAAATGAAGGGGAAGCAGCTCTCGTACGAGTGCTGCGGCCCCTTCAAAACAGCTGATTGGCGGGTCCCGGGAGACACATCAGCTATTGATGGCCTATCCTGAGGATAGGCCATCAATGTTTAGGGACTGCACAACCCCTAAGCCTACGATGTAGCAGGCTTAGGGGGCCCATGAGACAGGATCACAGATTGTGTGATCCTGTCTGCTGGGCCCTGTATCTAAGCCAATCACATGGTAGGCTTAGATACATGGCCCATGTGTGATCCTGTCTGCTGGGCCCTGTATCTAAGCCAATCACATGGTAGGCTTAGATACATGGCCCATGCGTGATCCTGTCTGCTGGGCCCTGTATATAAGCCTACCACACTGTAGGTTTAGATACATGGCCCATGTGTGATCCTGTCTGATTGGCTTATATACAGGGCCCATCACATGGTAGGCTTAGATACATGGCCCATGCGTGATCCTGTCTGCTGGGCCCTGTATATAAGCCTACCACACTGTAGGTTTAGATACATGGCCCATGCATGATCCTGTCTGATGGGCCCTGTATATAAGCCAATCACATGGTAGGCTTAGATACATGGCCCATGCGTGATCCTGTCTGCTGGGCCCTGTATATAAGCCTACCACACTGTAGGTTTAGATACATGGCCCATGCATGATCCTGTCTCATGGGCCCTGTATATAAGCCTACCACACTGTAGGTTTAGATACAGGGCCCCAGCACACAGTAATCTTATACTGTATAAGATTACTGTCTGCTGGACCCTGTATCTAAGCCTACGTTGTGGTAGGCTTAGATACAGGGTCCCACAGACAGTATCACACATGGGCCCTGTATCTAAGCCTAACACATGTGTTACTAATCGTTTTTCTTTTGTGTTTTCTTACAGGTTCGGTCGTTGGACTACGTCGAATTCCAGGATTACTTTGATGACGGCTTTTTTTCTATTATCAATAAAATGGTTAATGAGGGTTGTGTGGGTTTTTTTTTTATTTCAATAAAATATTTTTTCTATGTCTTTGTGTTTTTTTTTAAACTATATTACTACCGCCTTAGTAATGGCCACCGGCTGATTGACAGCATCCATTGCTAAGGCGGGGCTTAGTGTTAGCCGGTGCAGAGGCGAACACTAACCCCCTTTATTACCCCGGTACCCACCGCCACCAGGGGTGCTGGGAAGAGCCGGGTACCATCCAGTACCTGACCATCTGTAGTGATGGTCGGCCACTGGGGCGGCCGCAGGCTGGTTTTATCAGGAGGGGAAAGGCCAGATACAATGGCCCTTCCCACCCTGGTGATGCTAGGCTGCTGCTGCTTTATTGTATCTGGCTGGATATGAAAAATGGGGGGGACCCCACGTCATTTAAAAAAATAAAAATAAAAAAATAATTGGAAAGAACCATGTGGGGTCCCCCCCCCAATTTTCATAACCAGCCAGATACAACACAGCAGCAGCAGGCAGCATTACCAGGGTAGAAAGGGCCACTGTTTTTGGCCTTCCCCAGCCTAATACTACCAGCCTGCGGCCACCCCGGTGCCTGCCCGTCACTGCAGATGGACGGGTACTGGCTCGTACCCGGCTCTTCCCAGCATCCCTGGTGGCGGTGGGTACCGGGGTAATAATGGGGGTCAGTGTTGGCCTTTGCACCGGCTAACATTAAGCCCCGCCTTAGTAATGGAGGTTGTCAATCAGCCAGCGGCCATTACTAAGGTGGTGATAATAAAGTTTAAAAAGATTCAAAGAATCCGAAGTCCAACAATCGAACCTGTAAAAAAACACAAACACACAAAAATAATCAGTAACACATAAAGAAGCAAAATTATTATTCTTACCTTTCCTGGGTCCAGCGCTGGAGCCGCAATGTCAGCGAGCTGAGCCCTGTATCTAATCCTATCATATGTGATACTGTCTGCTCAGCCACTGTATCTAATCCTATCATGTGTGATACTGTCTGCTCAGCCACTGTATCTAATCCTATCATGTGTGATACTGTCTGCTGAGCCAATGTATCTAATCCTATCCATAGTTTATAGGGTCGTAGTGCTATAGATATGCTATGCTGTCTCCTATACACACATTTTTTTGCGGGCGGACACATGTATTGGGGCTATTTCCCCTGACATTTTAAGCCCTGAGGGTATGTTCACACGTGCACGTCCGTTACGGCTGAAATTACGGTTTCAGCAGAAAACAGCACGGTAATTTCAAAGGTAATTGCATGTGCAGGCGTCTTTCGCTGCGTCCATTACGGACGTAATTGGAGCTGGTTTTCCATGGAGTCCATGGAAAATGGCTCCATTTACGTCTTAAGAAGTGACAGGCACTTCTTTGACGCGGGCGTCTGTTTTACGCGCCGCCTTTTGACAGCGGCGCATAAAAAAAATGACCGTCGGCACAGAACATCGTAAGACCCATTCAAATGAATGGGCAGATGTTTGCCAACGCATTTGAGCCGCATTTTCGGATGTAATTCAATGCTAAAACGCCCGAATTACGTCCGGAAATAGAGTGTGTGAACCCAGCCTTAGTGACGCCCCGGCTGCTAGTGCTGCATTGTTGGGTCACTTAGGAGACCCAGCGATGAAGCTGAAAGCTGCGGACCGTCGGCCATGAGGAGTTTGCGGGGGGGGGGCCCAATAAGAACTTTTGCATCGGGGCCCATGAGCCTTTAGCTACGCCCCTGAGGACAACCCTTGTCCATATGTTCTTTTAGGTTATGTTATGTTATGTGGAGGTCAGGGTGTCTCCCATTCTTGTAGAGTATTTCTCGCTCTGAAATGCTCGGAACAACTTCAGTGGGCTCCATGTAATAATACTAAGTTAACGTCCGCAGTTTTTTTCCTTTTGTTTGACTGTGGTTCCAGGATTCAGACCCAAAAATTAGATAATAGCACTTTTAACCTAGCTCTTTCTGTAGCTTGGCTTCTGACATTCCCCACAGATTCATAGTAACATGAGTAGTGCAGAGGAAATGTTTATTAAAATTAAGCACATAGAAAATAATTTGTTCATCCAGAATAATTAAAATATTATTCTAAATACATTTTTCTTTGATTCAAGTTTGTTTTTTTAAATATTTAAAGTGCTCCTGTTATAAGATAGGGGCATCTACAGGATGTCCATAAAGGGTTAACCTAGTGGGCACCGAAAGCACATTGTTCAGCTCCCTGACCCTCTCACAGTGATTCTACACCGCGTTCCAAATTATTATTCAAATGTTATTTTTCGCTGATTTTCCTAAATAGTCGATGCAAATGACAGTCAGTATAATATTCAAGCCATCAACCATTGGAGTATAATGCAAATTTTATTGAACAAATCTCCTAATGATAAGTTTTGTTTTTTAGCAGTAAAAAACTCAAAATGCATATTATTATGCACAACAGAGATCAAAACATTTTAAAGGTTGTAAAGAGAACTAAAATGGTAATTTGTTGAATTTGCAGCATCAGGAGGTCATATTTAGGCCGGATTCACACGAGCGTGTGCGTTTTGCGCACGCAAAAAATGTGGCGTTTTGCGTGCGCAAAAGGCACTTAACAGCTCCGTGTGTCTTCACCATATGATGCGCGGCTGCGTGCTTTTCGCGCAGCCGCCATCATTATGACACTCCGTTTGTATGTTTGTAAACATAAAAGCACGTGGTGCTTTTCTGTTTTCATTCATACTTTTGACTGCTGTTGCGCGAATCATGCGCGTCCCACGGAAGTGCTTCCGTGTGGTGTGCGTGATTTTCACGCACCCATTGACTACAATGGGTTCGTGATGCGCGAAATACGCACAAAGAACGGACATGTCGTGAGTTTTTCGCAGCGGACTCACGCTGCGTAAAAATCACGCAACTGTCTGCACGGCCCCATAGACTAATATAGGTCCGTGCGACGTGCGTGAAAATCACTCGCGTTGCAATGACATATATCCCGTTCCAGCTCTCTCCCCATGATTCCAGCCCAAAACATGACTCCGCCACCTCCTTGCTGACGTCGCAGCCTTTTTGGGACATGGTGGCCATTCACCAACCATCCACTACTCCATCCATCTGGACCATCCAGGGTTGCACGGCACTCATCAGTAAACAACACGGTTTGAAAATTAGTCTTCATGTATTTCTGAGCCCACTGCAACCGTTTCTGCTTGTGAGCAATGTTTAGGGGTGGCCGAATAATAGCTTTATGCACACTTACAAACCTCTGGAGGATCCTACACCTTGTGGGTTCGCGGGACTCCAGAGTCTTCAAATACCTGTTTGCTACTTTGCAATGGCATTTTAGCAGCTGCTCTCCTAATCCTATTAATTTGTCTGGCAGAAACCTTCCTCATTATGCCTTTATCTAAACGAACCCGTCTGCGCTCTGAATCAGCCACAAATCTTTTCACAGTACGATGATCACGCTTAAGTTTTCTTGAAATATCCACTGTTTTCATACCTTGTCCAAGGTATTGCACTATTTCACGCTTTTCGGCAGCAGAGAGATCCTTTTTCTTTCCCATATTGCTTGAAACCTGTGGGCTGCTTAATAATGTGGAACGTCCTTCTTAAGTAGTTTTCCTTTGATTGGGCACACCTGGCAAACTAATTATCACAGGTGTCTGAGATTGATTACAATGATCCAAAGAGCCCTTAGGGTATGTGCACACGATGAGTGGCTTTTACGTCTGAAAAGACAGACTGTTTTCAGGAGAAAACAGCTGCCTCGTTTCAGACGTAAAAGCTCCTCCTCGCATTATGCGAGGCTTCTCTGACAGCCGTATATTTTGAGCTGTGCTTCATTGAGTTCAATAAAGAACGGCTCAAATTACGTCTGAAAGAAGTGTCCTGCACTTCTTTTGACGAGGCTGTATTTTTACGCGTCGTCGTTTGACAGCTGTCAAACGACGACGCGTAAATGACAGGTTGTCTGCACAGTACGTCGGCAAACCCATTCAAATGAATGGGCAGATGTTTGCCGACGTATTGTAGCCCTATTTTCAGACGTAAACCGAGGCATAATACGCCTCGTTTACGCCTGAAAATAGGTCGTGTGAACCCAGCCTAAGACACAATACCATCCATGAGTTTAATTAGAAAACTAATAATTAAATGTTTATGACACTTAAATCCAAAGTGCATAATCATTTGGAACACAGTGTAGTTGAGAACCACAGACAAGCCTTCCCTTACATTTAACATCTTATCTGACTGGTAAGCGCCACAGAATATAACTCCCTAAACTCTGGTTGGGGATATATTAGGCACGCCATACCCTCTAGGTTAACACTTTATGAAGTGTTAAAAAAAACACCTGTGCAACTGTATGGTCGTTACAGAATCATATCTTAAAAGTGTGTTAAATTACCACTAAAGTTATGTTAAAGGAGTATTCCCAGAATCAACGATTATCCCTTATCCACAGGAAAGTTTAGTAAGTTTAGTAAGGCCGCATGCACACGACCGTAAAATCACCCGTAACTAGAGTCCGTAATTACAGGCCCATTAATTTCTATGGCCGATGGTCACCTTCCCGTAGAAACCGGCCGAAAAAAATAGGACATTTCTTATTTTACGGACAGTGCTCCTATACTTTATAATGGTAGCACGGCCCTTAAAAACGTCCGGATGCCCGCGGCTGTCTGCTGCCGGCCATGCCTGTAATTACGGGCATATGCTTGAAAAAGACTCCTGTGTGAGTCAAAATGGTGCATGCGTTTTTTTGGCTGCGTTCACACGATTATAAAAGAAACCCCTTATTAACTAAAACAGACATGTCAGGAGTGCTGACAGGGCCTTTTTAAGGAAAGTTTAGTACTTGTATTTCTTATAAAATAACAATGCTGGAGCATCTATTCGTAAAACTCTGCATCGTTCCTCCATTTTTCCACCTAGAAATGTATGAATAAACTGGGCGTTACCAGTTAGGAATGTTTTTCTATACAGTCTGACACTGACACAAAGACTCAGACTGTGTAGGGGCACACCCATTTGATAAGAAGAATGGTAACAACCAGTTGTCAATTTATTCATAAATTTCTATGAGGAGTAACAGAGTAATGGCAAAAGCACAGACCTCCAATAAAAAGATGCTCCAGCATTGTTATTTCATGGGGAATACAAGTATTTACTAAAACAGACATGTCAGGAGAGCTATCAGGTCCTCTTTAACGGGCACCCATCAGTATGTCATCTATCGTATTTTTTTGCTTTGTACAAATTTTTTGCACCTTGTATGCAAAGGGAAAGGTAAAAGAAACTGCATATTTCTGTCTTCCAGGCAGCTTGATCTGTTGAGGGGTGCAGGGAATCAGAAGCCCAGGATGAAGAGGACTGCCCAGGAAAGAGAAATATGTTGTTTTTTTTTGCCTATGATAGTGCCATTTGTGCAAGGCATAAAAAAATAGGACCAAGATTTTAAGCTGATAAACCAGAAACTATACACGCATAGTAGATATTGTTGAGGTTAAAGAAAGACGAAAAAAAAAACAATCAGTAAGTCCAGTTATTGACTAGAAGATTCTGTTGTATAGCCGCTGTTTTTAAAACTCACTAGTCAATCTGACATCTTGGGGAAACTGCTGCAGGAGTGTTCTGTGTTTATTTACATATGATGAAGAAGTAGAACTGAAATCCAGCGCTTGAGGTAAGTAAAAGGAACCAACGTTCCACTTTTATTAATAATATATCATGTTTAAAAACGAAAAAATGGTAGATGATGTAAAAGAGTACAGAGATGGGTAGAAGGAGGAAGGTCAAAATTGCCTTAGTTAATTTTGCCTATGCGTTTCTGACAGGTACTGTGTCCTTACTCATGGCATGCAGTAATTTACATATGTATGGACATACGGCAGCGCATGCTGTGCCAACGTAAAGATCAATATAAAGAGGCCTTCACTTGAGTCTGCCTGTATGTGTAAACAAACAGAGCATGATTCTGCAGACAGCATTTTCTCTACAAGTATACTACAAACACTACTATGCCTATATGGAGAACACCAAAAGAGCAGAGCCAACCAACCCACAGTCCCCAAAAGATAAGTAATAAATGGATAAATATCTTGGTTAATAATAGATATGAAATATAATATCTGGAAGGGGAGAGAAGAAAAGAAGGGGGGCACGGATTACAAGCCCATCGTGAGCATGGTGGTAGCGGTGAAGATACCCTCTTAATGCAATATTAACCTAAAAGACGGAGTCTGACACACCGAAAATTGATAAAAAGTTGAACATTTTATTGAAACAAATAATAACAAACACATTAAAGTGTTTAAAGTATACTTTAACCCCTTAGTGACCAAGCTTGTTTGGACCTTAATGACCAAGCCAAATTTGTCAAATCTGGTATGTGTGACTTTATCAGAGAATAACTCTGTGAAAGTTTTGAATATCCAAGTAATTCTGACATTGTTTTTTCGTCACATGTTGTACTTTATTTTAGTGGTAAAAGTAGACTGATACGATTTGCGGAAATAACTTAAAAAATAGAAAAATTGAAGAAATTTTATAAAGATTATCATTTTTCCCTATTTTTAACTGCAATATGTCACATATGTACACACATACTGTACAATTTTTTTTATTAAATATATATTTCCATCTCTTTACTCTATTTTGGCAGCACTTTTGAAAAAAAAAAATTAATTTTTGAGCAATTTAGAGGACTTACAAGTTAAGTAATAATTTTATAAATTTTGTAGTACATTTTGTTTTCCTGCACAAAGCCAGGTTTTCATAGGCTCATAGGTGTCAGAATGGTGGAAACCCCCACAAGTGACCCCATTTTGAAAACTAGACCCCTTAAGGTATTTATTAAGGGGTGTTGTAAGTATTTTGACCCCACAGTTTTTTTGTAAGAATTCATGCAAAGCAGGCATAAAAAAATATAATTTAACTTTTTTCATAAAAGTATCACTTTGAAGACCGATTTCTTTGTAAAGCGACCATGAGAATGAAGAAACACACCCAAAAATCTATCACCCTGTTTCTCCTGTTTTCAAAAATGCCCCCATTGTGACCCTAATGCGTTGCCTGGACACACGACAGGGCCCGAAAGGGAGGGAGCACCCGGAGGCTTTCAGGACTCATATTTTGCTTGAAAATGTTTTAGGCCCCACTGTACATTTGGAGAGGTTTTGAACTACCAGAACGATAGAAACTCCCCATAAACGACCCCATTTAGAAAACTAGACCCCTTAAGGTATTTATCTAGGGGTGTAGTGAGTATTTTGACCCCACATTTTTTTGCTAAATTTAATGCATAGCAGGTGAAAAAAAATAAAAATTCACTTTTTTCATAAAAGTATCACTTTGAAGACCGATTTCTGTGTAAAGCGACCATAAGAATGAAGAAACACACCCCAAAATCTATCACCCTGTTTCTCCTGTTTTCAAAAATGCCCCCATTGTGACTCTAATGCATTGCCTGGACACACAGCAGGGCTTGAAAGGAAGGGAGCACCCAGAGGCTTTCAGGACTCATATTTTGCTTGAAAATGTTTTAGGCCCCACTGTATATTTGGAGAGGTTTTGAACTACCAGAACGATAGAAACTCCCCATAAACGACCCCATTTAGAAAACTAGACCCCTTAAGGTATTTATCTAGGGGTGTAGTGAGTATTTTGACCCCACAGTTTTTTGCTAAATTTAATGCATAGCAGGTGAAAAAAAATAAAAATTCACTTTTTTAATAAAAGTATCACTTTGAAGACCGATTTCTGTGTAAAGCGACTATAAGAATGAAGAAACACATGCCAAAATCTATCACCCTGTTTCTCCTGTTTTCAAAAATGCCCCCATTGTGACCCTAATGCGTTGCCTGGACACACGACAGGGCCCGAAAGGGAGGGAGCACCCAGAGGCTTTCAGGACTCATATTTTGCTTGAAAATGTTTTAGGCCCCACTGTACATTTGGAGAGGTTTTGAACTACCAGAACGATAGAAACTCCCCATAAACGACCCCATTTAGAAAACTAGACCCCTTAAGGTATTTATCTAGGGGTGTAGTGAGTATTTTGACCACACAGTTTTTTGCTAAATTTAATGCATAGCTGGTGAAATAAAATAAAAAAATCACTTTTTATATAAAAGTATCACTTTGAAGACCGATTTCTTTGTAAAGCGAACATGAAAATGAAGAAACACACCCCAAAATCTATCACCCCGTTTCTCCTGTTTTCAAAAATACTCTCATTGTTGCCATAATCTGCTTATTAGACGTGTGGCTGGGCCAAAAAGAGAGGGAGCACCCTTTGGCTTTCAGGGCACAATTGAATAAATTCTAGGCCCCATATCATGCATTTAGAGGCATTGAGCTGCCTGAACAAAAAAAAACCACGCAGAAATGACCCCATTTTAAAAACTAAACCCCTAAAGGTATTCATCTAGTGGTGTAGTGGGCATGCGGACCAAAAATTTTTTAAAGGAGGAAATAATGGGTATTATTTCAGACACTATGGGTATATAATGTTTTCTTCAAACTCTTATTACGTTTCCACATGAAATAGAGGAGACGTGGTAGAAGGTTATTTTGTTAGAAATATGCCACATTAATAAATTTGCGCGGCACAGAATAGAAGTGAAGCCGTGTATTCATAACGGATACATGTTGCTATAGACGTATTTGCCTGTACTTATGACTATGTCTTGCTGAAGAAGCAGTTGGTGCCATTATGATGTCATTGTGGACAGAATTCTGTCCTAATATAAAATCAGTCAGAGAGGAAAAAATAAACTGTACTGGAGTGACGGGCAATATCTTCAAACAAATGGAGGAAAATGTATCCAACTATGTTGCAAACTCGAGTCTGTTCACTAGATAGAAGAACACCTGCAGGGCTGTCATGACAAGGATTTTTTTTTTTCAGTGACTGGTTGTACAACGTCTCTTTAGCTCCATCAATCCTTATGAGGGACGAATGTGCCAAGTGACGCGGTACACCATAACAGACCCCTGCCCGGCAAGGTAGGAACCGCTATGTGCACAAAACAACCAATCACCTACAGAATATATAAAAGGACAGTGTCCAAAACCATCTATAGGAACAGTAAAGGATCACTAATCCCCAAAATGATGTCAGTATTTCCAGAAGAACCGTAACAAAGCCCATGGTGTATTGATAAGGAACAGCTCAATTATTAGAGATCCTCCAAATAAAAAAAAAAAGATCATGCCCGTATCACGGTACAGAATTAGGAATGTAACAGCTGTATGTGGCAGGACATAGTCATAAGAACAGTCAAAATAAAAAAATTGTGGATGTGGGATTTTGTACTGGACAATTAATTCCAGCACTTGATCACCCACAAATAAATAAAAAAAATCATAAGGGGTAAAATTAGTTTCACGGTCTGAAAAAAATGTGCTCTACAACCTCTCCCACAAGAAATAATCCCTACTTGGAAAGCCCACGAACTAAAAAGAAAATATAAAGAAATTGACTCCCTAAAAAGGCCCCCAACCCATTATTTTTTTTTGTGTTAAATTCTAGTAATTTGCAACCGTGTGAAAGGTTTCGAAACAGGGGTAGTTACAAAGGGCTGGTTTTGATGGACACATGGGGCAATAAAAGCGGGTATCCCTCCTCCTGCCATGCCTGCTACATACCCGACACCTTTTTTGGGGATATTTTTGGGTCTCAGTGGAGGGAATAGGGTGTAAAAAGTGGCGCTCTGAAAGCCTACGCACATCCTCAGATTCGCAGGATTGTGCCGGTATAGTGGACTCAAAAAGGAGATGCTCAATGACCTTCTCCTGAAATTGAAGGAAAGTGAGCGTTCCTTGGGCTTTTTTGAAAATAACAAAACTGTTATAGGTAGCAACCTGGATGAGGTAGATTGCTACCTTTTTGTACCAGGCCTTATTTTTGCGCTTCACCAGGTAAGGCTGAAGCACCTGGTCGGAAAGGTCTACACCCCCCATAAATTTGTTGTAGTCTGTTACACAGACAGGTTTCTGCTTTGCAGTGGTAGCCCCCCTCTCCGTAATTGCCACAGTGGTGTCCATGTGTACGGTGGACAGCATGTAGACATCCTTCTTGTCGGCCCACTTCACTGCAAGCAATTCCTGACTTGCAAGGGCCATGGATGTTCCCTTTCCCAAACGCCTGGACACCAACTGTTGTGGGAGTCCCACTCTGTTCTTCCGTACTGTCCCACAGGCCCCTGTATTTGCAGCATGGAGGGCTTTATAAAGGGCAACGCTGGTATAAAAATTGTCTGTATAGACGTGGTACCCCTTGTGCAGAAATGGCTCCATTAGGTTCCACACAATTTTGCCAGAGGTGCCAATAGTTTCTGGGCAGCCTGGGGTATAAATTTGGCAGTCCCTGCCTTCATAGATTTTGAAACCGCAGGTGTAACCCGTTGTGCTCTCGCAAACTTTGTACAATTTCACCCCATATCTGGCTCGTTTGGAAGGGATGAATTGACGAAAGGAAAGACGCCCTTTGAAGCTTATGAGCGATTCATCTACTGACAAATTTTTGTCAGGGGTGTACAACTTTAAAAATAAATCATTTAGAAGGGTGATTAATGGCCTTAATTTATTAAGCCGATCATAAGCTGGGTCACTTCTTGGGGGGACTTGGGAATTATCAGTAAAATTCATGAATCGCATTAGGGCCTCATAGCGGTTTCTGGACATCACTGCTGCAAATACAGGGGTAGCGTGGACAGCACTACAAGTCCAGTAGGACCGGACAGAGGGTTTTTTAACCAAACCCATATTGAGGGTAATGCCTAAAAATTTTTTTATTTCTGGGACACTTGTGGGGCTCCACATTCTGGAGTACATAGACGCAGGCTTTTGTAGAACAAACTGCCTAGCATACAGATTAGTCTGCTGGACTATCAAGTCTAGGACCGTATCACATATAAATAAATTAAAAAAATTATAGGGGGTAAAATTTTGGACGTCGACACTAATTCCTGGGGTCGCTTCAAATTGGGGTACTTGGGGGGAAAATGATAGTGCAGGATCCCACATCACGGGAGGGACTGCAACACTCGGCCCTGCACTTGACACCTCTACAGCGACTGACGTATCCACCACCATAGGACTATGGGGTTCAGCGGTGGAATTAGAATCGTCACTGTCACTGTCTGGAACAAATTCTGAAGCGGTGTCTGTTTTGCTTTCAGAAGTGTCGGAACATAGCAAGGCGTAGGCTTGCTCCGCGCTGTACATACGCTGAGACATATTTATAGATGTGTATGTATATATATATATATATATATATATATATATATATATATATATATGCCCTATAAGTCCTAACCCTAAAGTAAACCTAAAATCCTAAAAACGACACAAATAATATTTTTTTTTTTTTATATATATATTTTTTTTATATATATTTTTTTTTAATATACCAGACGTAAAATTAATTCTAAACGGCCCTAAACACGAACGCTAAACTAGCCCTAACCCTAAAGTAACGCTAAACTAACGCTAAACTAGCACTAACGCTAAACTAGAACTAACGGTAAACTAGCACTAACGCTAAACTAGCGCTGACGCTAATCTAGCGCTGGCGCTAATATAGATTTGATATATTATATATATATATATGTGTGTGTGTATAAGAACTATGATTTTTTATCACTTTCTTTCTTCACAGCACAGGACTTAGACTGATTTCTCTCTCCTCTCAGAACAACTACAATGGGAGGAGAGAGAAACACAGCCCATGTCCTGGCTGTGTTTTGAAAATAACTGTCAGTGATCTCTGTGATAGGTTTTATCACAGAGATCACCTGATCAGGGACCAGTCACAACGGTCCCTGATTGTTGCTGTGCCAGATGACGACACAGGTAAGTTATGCAAAGCGCACTCGGGCGCCATTTTGGGGGGGGGGGAATCGGACCGTGGGGGGGGGATCGGACCGGGGGGGGGGAATCGGACATGAAGGGGAATCGGACGGGGGGGGGATCGGACGTGGGAGGGGGGGGCGCACTATTTACCCGTTCTCTCTCCTCTCTAAGGAGTTATTCCATGAGAGGAGAGATAAATGGCGATTATCCGCCGGTTTAGCGTGAACGCCGTGAAATAGCGATTCACGGCGATCACGTGACCAGAGACCACTCGTTATGGTCTCTGGTCGTTGCCCCGAACTCTCAGCTACCTCCGGTAGCTGAGAGAACGGAGCCCCGATCTTTAATTTCGGCGCTACTTTAGGCTAATGCGATCACGTTAAAAGGCGTCGCATTAGCCTAAAGCCCATTAGTGAGGAACGTAAAAAGGCGTACTGTTGGTCACTAAGGGGTTAAAAGGATCCCTATGCGCTGAGTAAATGAATGGAGAGGAGTGCATGAGGCTGATTGGTCAGTGTCATACACTCCTCTGTACAACGCCCACTTGGTCTAAAGTAAAACACGCCCACTTGGGCATTAAGCAACTCATTAGCATAAATATAAAATCACTAAAAGTGGTGAAAACAGATAGTTTTTTTTTAAATAAAAATCACTGCTGTCACCTACATTATAGCGCCCATCTCCTTATGTAGGAGATAGGGCACTTATAATTTGGTGACACAGCCTCTTTAAAGGGGTTTTCCTGCCAGTAAAAATTTATGGCCTATCCTGAGGATAGACCATCAATAGCTGATGGGTCAGGGTCCAACTCCCGGAACCCCCACCGATCAGCTGTTTTGAAGGGGGTGCAGCATTCATACGAGCGCTGCTTCCCCTTAATTTCTTCTTGCTCACTGTGAATCTCCGACACGCATGTAGCAGCAATTCACAGCTATTGCAGCCGCCTTCTCCCATTCACTTCAATGGGAGAAGGCTGTAATACTGTGAATTGCCGCTACATGTGTGTCAACGATTCACAGTGAGCAAGAAGAAATGAAGGGCAAGCAGCGCTCGCTACAGCTGGAAAACCCCTTTAAAAGGTATGTATCACCTTTTTATGTTTTTAATTCATAAAATAAAAACAAAAGTCCTGAGGGAGGAGGAGCTGAGCTTTGTCCATCACCTATCATCAATGTTGTGATCCTAGTAGCAAATGCGAGTGGCTCACCTGTGCAGCCGAGTGTAAGGCTGGGTTCACACGAGCATGTTACGTCTGTAATGGACGGAACGTATTTCGGCCACAAGTCCCGGACCGAACACACTGCAGGGAGCCGGGCTCCTAGCATCATAGTTATGTATGACGCTAGGAGTCCCTGCCTCGCTGCGGGACCACTGTCCTGTACTGTAATCATGTTTTCAGTACGGGACAGTAGTTCCACGGAGAGGCAGGGACTCCTAGCGTACATAACTATGATGCTAGGAGCCCGGCTCCCTGCAGTGTGTTCGGTCCGGGACTTGCGGCCGAAATACGTTCCGTCCATTATGGAAGTAACATGCTCGTGTGAACCCAGCCTAATGGTTCAATTCAACCCTCCAAAAGAATTGTTTATCCTTGTAACTATCCAAGCAAATAACCAATCTTTAGGCTCCCTTATAATTGATCAAGATTATACAATACAATATATATATCACAAGTGATATACCACAGGTAATTTTAATCGTTCATAGAAATAAAATACACTATGGTTCTGTAAATGTATATCTATTGTTTATGTCAAATAAAATAATTATTTATTTAATTGACATAAACAATAGATATACAGTTAGGGGACCGCATCAGCCTAGTCCATTCAAGTCAATGGGACCGTGAAAAAAATGGTGGTCCGATTTTCACTGATGACTTGCTAGGAGATGCTGAAAAAAGCAGTCAGTTTTTTTCACAGACATGAAAAACTGAAGATGACTGATGCTACACTGACATTAAAAACTGAGGCACGGAAAGCACTCCGACACAATACTGATTCAACTCTGATGTAAAAGCTTCAGTTTTTCCCTGAAGAAACACTGACAAGTTTTACAACGCTCGTATGAATACAGCATACAGTTGAAACAGAGGATTTTGCAGGCAGAAAAAAAATCTTTCTCAAGATTCCTTCAGGAATTTTGAGGCAGATTTTGACCTATCTGCACTTTCTTGCCTCGGTTTTCGCTGCGTTTTTCGTTCGCAGTCATTGAGTGCAGCGAGAAAAAATGCTGTGAAAAACATTTTTCTGCCTCTCATTGATTTCAATGGAAGGTCAGAGGCGGAACCTCGGGCGCCTTTCAGACACCGCAAGCATCTGAGAGCCGCCCGGAAAAAAATCTCCTCTGCCTCCCATTGAAATCGGATTACCAATGCAGTTTCCGCTTCAAAATCAGCACCAAAAAACTCTGTGTGAACTGGGCCTTATTCTGCATGTGATGGTGATGATGATGATGATGATGATGATGATGATATGACTGCTGAGAAGGGAACAGAACAGGAAGTGCCAGCCCATTGTGAGAGCTTGGTGGCTAGTGATGAAAACTGTAAGATGTCAGGATTTTTCACACAGTGACATGAAAAAAAAAAATATGCTTAAGCGCACATTCAGACCTGGCGGAATTGCGGTTGAATTCCGCTGCGGACAGTCCTCAGTGGAATTCTGCAGCAGCCATTTTTTATATTTATTTCTATGCATTTTTAGGAAACTTAGTTCAGACGTTGCGGAAATTAACTGTGCGGAATTTAGGCTGCGGTGCAGAATTTTCCCTCCGCAGCATGCTCGTTATGTTGCGGAGAAAATGCAATACAAAAACTGAAATCTGTGGCAAGTCCGCTGTGATATCTGCAACGTCTGAATTACCTGTCAAATATGCAAATGTTGGTGCAGATTCGTGGGGTGATTGCCCCGAATCTGCACCAACATTTGCAGTGGAAAAATTCTGCCACGTCTGAACATGGCCTAACATAAACATTTGATCTTCATAATGAGTAATTCCCTAGAATTGAATTGGTAACTTTCTGTATATGAAGCGGCTGTTTTAAGGCTCTGTCCTACTATGCCTCCAGTTTATATTTATTTTTGCAATGCATCCAAATAATATATATATTTTTTTAATTCTTTTATTTTCATATTGTTATTTTGTAACACAAAGTATACAAAGGATACACAACACAATTGGGAAATGCCAGTGCAAAACAGTCAACAGGCCACAGGTCGGCTATCAGCAGGACCTAAGTGCATTTGATCACATAAAATTACTACATCGCTTGAATCAAATATGAAAGAATGTCCGATATGCACCCTGAACCCGCAGCCGTGCATAATACTCCAGAAGAGAACATGAGAACAGTAAGAGGAAAAGGAAAAGAAAAGCAGAGACAGTAGGAAGGAGGGAAAAAAAGGGGGGGGGGGGGAGCTGACCTGACGCAGCAGATCTAGGTGTGAATTCAAGAGGCCATGATGGTCTTATATTCTGCAGTTGATTGAAATCTGATCCATTCACGCCATGTTCTTAGGAAGGAAGCATGGGACCCTTTCATTGATGCCGTGAGGTCCTCCATTCTCATGATCTCCTGAATCTTGCCGAACCACATGCCCACTGACGGGGGACAGGATTGTCTCCACAGTGCAGGAACACATGCCCTAGCCGCGTTCACCAAATGGCGAACTACCGAGCGTCTGTACGTAGGCAGAGGGACCTCACACAGATGGAGCAGGAAGAGGCCCGGGGATCGTGGGAGGGGGAAATCAGTAAATTTCGAGGAAATGCGCCACACCTCGGACCAGAACCAAGTCAGGAGTGGGCAGTCCCAAAAAATATGCATTATTGTACCCACATCTCCAGCATAATGGCGAGGCCGCCGGGATCATTGCATGCAATCTGGAAGGCACCCTATACCAACGGGACAGAATCTTGAACCCTGCCTCCTGAAATCTTCTGGCCAAGGAGGACTTATGTGTCATGGTGAACAGGCGTTCCTTTTGTTCAGGGGTGAATGTCTCGCCCAAGTCCCTCTCCCAGCTAAGCAGGTAAGGGGGTGGAGGCAAATTGGAGGGTGAGATCAAGAGAATGTAAAGTCTGGACAACGAGTGACGGATCGTGCCCGTGCCTGTACATAGGAGTTCAAATGGGGAGCAATCTCGCGGTTGCGCCGCAGGATGTTCTAATGACGCCAGGAAATGCCGCAACTGGGTAACCTGCCACGCCGAGAAAGGGACTGGGTCAGACAAAGACCGTAGTTGAGCACTCAACATCCACCTCCCATCCTGCAAAAAGTGTGCGGCCCGTCCCTTACCTACCCTCAACCATAGCTGAAATGGGCCACTGTCCAGTCCCGATGGAAAAGCAGGATTGGCCAAAATCGGGAACATCGGGGAGGGGGACGGCGAGAACTCTGCCCGGGGAAATACCCGTGCCGCAACTGCAAGGGTGGGGCCTATTGTCGGGTGTGTCCGCGCTACCAGGGGAACATGTCCACCCAACCACCGTAGTGCCTGTAAGGGGACTGTCATAAAAGCCTGTTCCATAGATACCCATTCTTTACTCCCGCCATGTCGGAACCAATCTAAAATTCGTGTCAAGTGGGAGGCGTGGTGGTAGGAGACAAAGTCCGGTAGACCAATTCCCCCCTCCCCCTTTACACGAAAAAGCAAGGATCGGGCAACACGCGCCGGTTTCCCTGCCCATATGAATTTGTGCACAAGGGATAGCAGGGATTGAAAGAACAGGCGTGGGATATTTATCGGTAGGGCCTGTAGAAGATACAGAATCCGCGGTAAAATGTTCATTTTAAAAATCGCACACCTACCAAACCAGGTAAAGGTGCCCGACGTCCAAGAATCCAGGTCGGTCTTTATAAGTTGAAGAAGTGAGGGAAAGTTCACTGCATAAAGGCGAGATAGATCACTGGGAAGTCGGGTTCCCAGATATTTAAGCGAGTCCCTTGCCCACTTAAAAGAGAAGGACTCCGACAGGTCAGTAACCAGAGTCTGTGGTAACGAGATGTTAAGAGCCTCTGACTTCTGATAGTTTATTTTGAAGTTGGATAATCTCGAGTATCTACTCAACTCCGCCATCAGGTTGGGCAAAGAAATTCTAGGGGCTGTGAGGAAGAAGAGTAGATCGTCCGCGTAGGCGGCAACCTTATGTGATCTGCCTCCCAAGTCCAAGCCCGTAATATCCGGGTTGGAGCGAATATGGCACAACTAGGGTTCCAGGCATTAAATGAAGATTAGTGGAGATAGGGGGCAGCCTTGTTGTGTACCATTAGCGATCGTAAATGAGGATGAGAAGTGCCCGTTGACCTTAACCTGGGCTGATGGGGAGGAGTAGAGGCCCGAGATCCAGGACATCATATGAGTCCCTATTCCTATATGTCGTAAAGTTGCCAACATAAAGTCCCAGCTGACCCTGTCGAAGGCCTTTTCTGCGTCCGTTGACAAAAAAACAAGTGGGGAGTGACGAAGCTGCCGCTTGGTACATTAAGTTAATCGCCCGTGTGGTGTTGTCTCTCGCTTCCCGTAAGGGCATAAAACCCACTTGGTCGGTATGTATCACATTGTGTAGGAGTGGAGACAACCGATATGCCAGAATCTTCGCAAATAGTTTCAGATCTACGCAATGCATCCAAATTAAACACATGAAACTACTTGTAAATAGGCAACTAAAACTGCCATACCCTTTTATGTATACAGATTCTATGCAGATCTATAAATCTCCATGGTTACAGACCACAGTACAAGAGGGGCAGATGGAAGAGAGTACCATATGACAGCAGGATCAGACTACACACAGGGTTTATTTGTAGTCTGTAACCATGGGGACACATAATTCAGCATAGAAGCACAAAATACTAAGATATGCTTAAACATCAGTAATTGCAGTGTTGCTTAGGCCTCATGCACACGACCGTATTTTTTACCATCCGTAAAAACGGCCGTTTATACGGCTCCATGGTCACACGTATTCCACCCGTATTGCACCCGTTTTTACGGATCCGTGTCCGTAAATACGGTACCGTGTGCACCCGTATTCCACCCGTATTCCATCCGTATTTACGTGAGTGCCATGTTTTTCTCTTGAACTCTGAAAACAAATGTGGGCTGTGTTAGGGGCGTAACTAGGAAAGACTGGGCCCCATAGCAAACTTTTGACTGGGGCCCCCCCCTCCACTGGGTGTCACACAACCCCACCCCCCCTTGTAGATAGTGGGTTTATTACAGCCCCCCCCCTGTAGATAACGCCATACAACCCTCCCTGTAGATAACGCCATACAGTCCCCCTTTGTAGATAACGCCATACAGTCCCCTCTGTAGATATCTACAAAGGGGTCTGTATGGCGTTCTCTACAAAGGGGTCTGTATGGCGTTCTCTACAAAGGGGGCTGTATGGCGTTATCTACAGGGGGGGGCTGTTTGGCGCTATCTACAGGGGGGCTGTATGGCGTTCTCTACAAAGGGGGCTGTATGGCGTTATCTACAGGGGGGGCTGTTTGACGCTATCTACAGGGGGGCTGTATGGCGCTATCTACAAAGGGGGCTGTATGGCGCTATCTACAGGGGGGGCTGTTTGGCGCTATCTACAGGGGGGCTGTATGGCGTCACCTACAGGGGGGGCCTGTATGGCGTTCCCTACAGGGGGGTCTGTAGGGAACGCCATACAGCCCCCCCCCCCTTTAGGGAATGCCATACAGCCCCCCCCTGTAGGGAACGCCATACAACCCCCCCCCCCTGTAGGGACTGCCATACAGCCCCCCCCCCTTTAGGGAATGCCATACAGCCCCCCCCTGTAGGGAACGCCATACAACCCCCCCCCCTGTAGGGACTGCCATACAGCCCCCCCCCCCCTGTAGGGACTGCCATACAGCCCCCCCCTGTAGGGAATGCCATACAGCCCCACCCTCTGTAGGGAACGCCATACAGACCCCCCCCCCTGTAGGGAACGCCTTACAGCCCCTGTCCCCAACCCCCCCAAAAGATGCGACCTACAGTGTAGACAAAAGACATGTATCCCCTATCCTGTGGATAGGGGATACATGTGTGATCGCTGGCAGCGATGAGGAGAACGGGGGACTGAAAGTCCCCCAAGTTCTCCATGACTCTCACCTCTGACTTCCACAGCTCAATAAAAATGAAAGGCGCGCTGGTCACGCATGCGCACAAGCGCGACCGGCGCTCCATTCATTTCTACGGGGTTGCCGACACAGACCTCGGAAGTCAGAGGTGAGAGTCATGGAGAACATGGGGGGACTTTCAGTCCCCCGTTCTACTTATCGCTGCCAGCGATCACACATGTATCCCCTATCCACAGGATAGGGGATACATGTCTTTTGTTTATGGCAGAGCGGGGAGATACCTCCCCGCTCTGCCATAGTTTTCATTGTAGTCCCGGCGGTAGTTACGCCACTGGGCTGTGGCCTGCAGACCGGGTAGTCCCCTGACCTCGCCTCACCTCGCAACGCTCCCGTAATCACGGGTGAACACACGCAGCCACCCATGATTACGGGAGCCCCATAGACTTCTATGGGATGCCCGTGCCGTTATTACGGCATGAAATAGGGCATGTTCTATCTTTTTTAACGGCACGGGTACCTTCCCGTGAGAAAACGGGAAGGTACCCGTGGCTAACAGAAGCCTATGAGCCCGTTATTGCGGGTCGTAATAACGACCCGCAATAACGGGTGTTTTTACGGTCGTGTGCATGAGGCCTTACTTTGTTATTTTAAATGGACTGGAATAATAAAAAAAATCTTTGCAAAGGTGTACCTAGGAGTAAAATAATTTTTTCTTCAAATTAGTTCATTCGGACTCCATGTTCAACTTAATTGTTTTTTTTTTTTTTTTTTACAGAATTACCAGGAATTATTTGCAACAAAGTAACAATTGAAAATTTGGAGTCAATGTTTGTAATACAGTTTTAAAATACACCACACCTTTAGTCAACTTTAGATCATGTTTAACATGTTCTGCAACCAAAACTCTGCTGGCCTTACAAGAAGAGAAGGAGGTGCGTTTCTGTACGAAGTCTGTTTCGCTGAAGGTTGATACACCCAGACTTTTTCAGATAGGACTTATTATCCGAGTAAACATTTCAAGGGTTTGTCTGGTTTAGAAAACCCATGTTTAAATATCCTATTGGATGGTATTTTGATTTAATAGATGGAGGTCCCTTATTCAGGACCTTCTATACTAGCCAGAGCCTACAAAAAGCATTTCTCACTCTGGAGGACATGGCAGGTCTACGAATTACCGGGAAAGCCCTTTGATTTTTAGGGGTTTTCCCATTAGAGAACTGCATCACTGATTTCTAGCGCGTCCAGGAGTGTTGCAAGCCCCAAAGCATATGTCCCCCCTCTCACAAAAAAGATCTATATACATATACAGTTATTAAATCATACCACTATACCAGATTAAATATTACCTGCATACTGTTACTGAATAATACCTCCACACCATAACCATATAGTGACTGACTAATAACCCCATACTGTTACTGAACACAACTCACTATAATAAGACCAATATTACCGATAATAATACAACATAAGGTCCAAATAATACCTCCACACCATTACCACATAGTGTCTGAATAATACCCCCATACTGATACTGCATAATACCCCTATAATGTTACTGAATAATACCACCACACCATAACCACATAGTGACTGAATAATACACCCATACTGTTACTGAATAATACCGCCACACCATAACCACATGACTGAATAATATCCCATACTGTTACTGAATAATACCACCACATCACAACCACATAGTGACTGAGTAATACCCCCATACTGTTACTGAATAATACCTCCACACCATATTCAGATAGTGATTGAATAATACCCTCATACTTTTACTGAATAAGACCCCCATACTGTTACTGAATAATAGTGCCACACCATAACCACATTGTGACTGAATAATACAAACATACAGTTACTGAATAACACCCCCACATCTCAACCACATAGTGACTGAATAATACCCCCATACTGTTACTGAATAATACCGCCACACCATAACCACATAGTGACTGAATAATACCCCAGTACTGTTACTGAATAATACCGCCACACCATAACCACATAGTGACTGAATAATACCCCCATACGATTACTGAATAAAAACCACTATACAATTACCAATATTACTACCATATAGTGACCATATAGTGGTAGATGCCAGCTCTTCATACCAAATAAGTGATTAAAGCACATTTACAGTCTTGGACAAAATTGTTGGTACCCTTCTGTTAAAGAAAGGAAAACCAGTTTCATTAGTTTTTAAAAAAAAAAATGTTTCTGTTGAACCACAATTCAAAAGCAATTTCTGATTTACATTAGTTGATTTTCAGTAAATTAGAATTTATTATTACTTTTGTCAGTTTCAAGTTATTTCAGTGACCATTGTGGGTTTTTCTTTCTATAACAGAAGGGTACCAACAATTTTGTACACAATTGTATATCCAGTGACTCACAGGTGATGTTTTCTCTGATTAGAGTCGTTCACTTTCCCTTTTTTTTTCCATCCGGCCCAGACCACTGTGATAACTTATTCCAACCACGACTCATCTCTGCAGAATTTGACTCACAGACATGTTGGTTTCTCACTTTTCCAGCACCCTCCCCACCTAAAGCCCATCCTCTAAATAAACTCGTAATCCACAGTGCCTCAGATGGTAATAATCACCCCTCAGTGCTCGACACAATAGAAGTGCACCTCAGTAACCGTGCCCCCTTTGTGCCCCCATACAGTAATAATGCCACCCTTTGTGCCCCCTGTAGATAGCACCACAGCATCCCCTGTAGATAGCGCCACACACTGCCCCTGTAGATAGCGCCACACAGACAGCACCCTGTAAATAGCGCCACACAGACAGCCCCCTCCTTTTAGATAGCACCACAAAGCCCCCTCCTTATAGATAGTGCCACATAGCCCCCTCCTTGTAGATCGTGCCACACAGCCCTCCCCTGTATAGTGCCACACAGCCCTCCCCCTGTATAAGGCCACACAGCCCCCTAGTAGATAATGCCGCACAGCCCCCAGTAGATAGCGCCACACAGCCCCTTCTTCGTAGATAGCGCCACGCAGCCCCCTATTAAATAGCGCCAAGCAACCCCCCCAAAAAAACATTGTATTTACCTAACCCCGTTTCAGCGAATGACGGAGCGCTCCACCGTCTCCAGATAGGCGCTTGCGTAGGCCAGTGTGATGCAATGACGTCATCACGCTGGCCTGCGCAGGGACTCTGTCCCAGCGTCTTATAGACTGCAGGCCTCACGTGGTCTGCAGCCTTTACTATTCAATTGTATCTGCTTCCTGAAGACGCAGATACAAGTGAATGTGGCAGTTGCTAGTACCGGAGTACCCCGGTGCTAGCGACGCCACCGGCATAAGTGGAAGGTGCCATCCCGCCTGTAAATGATATGTGCCGGGCGGCCCCCCCTGAGAGGATAGCGGCCCTAGGCATTTGCCCAGTTTCCCCCCCCCCCCCTTAATCCCGTCCCTGGCTGGATGGAAATGCTGTGGATTCACCCCTTCTACATTGAAAAGAGTTAAATCTACAGTGAACATACAAAATAGAATGAGCATGTTCTGATTTCCATCTGGAAAATGTTAAGCAGCATTTGGTTGAGATTTGTTCAAATCTCATTCACATGGCTAGGACTGTAATCCACTGCAGATTCTTCGCATGAAAAATCTGCAGCATTTTCGTCCCATGTAAATCCAGCCGTGTAGTGTAGTGTGCAGATGTAGCTGCATAATGACATTTACACTATAATTCTTGAACTGGACATACACATAAGATAATTCTCAGTTGACAACTTTTATGTGGGCAGTTTGATTTTCGCCTTTGATGCACAGGGGAATGTAGCACAGTATTATCACTAATTATCCATCAATGCAGGCTGAGGCCCAGGTTGTCAATTAATGGTATGTATGTAATGATGCAAGAGCCCATAAGATATATCATAAATATATCATAAGGGGAAGTATAGTCAGACGAAAACTGTCAGTTGCGAGCCAGCATGAGCCGTGGCGGTGTTTTTCGTTTTCTTGGTGGGGCGTCTTACAGCTCTCCACTGCTTGTGATGCGTGGCTCCAGCTGCAGGATGGGGACCCGGTATCTGACGTCGCTCCTCTTGGACCTTACAGGGGAACCACTTCAGTGTTTTAGTGCTTGGTTATCAGCCCTGGTGGTGAGTTTCCTGGTGTTTTTCCTGTTGATCCCTGTGTTTGACTTTGCTTTTGTCTTGACTCTGCTGTTCTACTCTGTTTACCTGCCCTTTATCTAAGTTCCAACCACGCCAGCCAGGAACCGATGTCCAGGTACAATCTTGGGCTTGTAGTCATCTAAGGAGCATTACAGTATACCCAAGCCATAAAAAAGTGATGTGGAGGCAAGTGAAGTTGCAAGGGTGCTCACTGGACACAGCAGGTAGCTAAAATAGCTGCTATGTTTAAAGATTTTGAGGGAGCACATGTGCAGCTATGATGAGAAGTCCAGGAATTGCAGCATCCTCAGGTCTTCGTTGCACCTTCTCTTGAACCTCAGCCAGTGGTGCCTGGCTGACCTGGTTCCTATCGACCCTGAATCAAAGGTATCCCTACCTGCGAAATTTTCTGGCAACAAAAGGTACTTTCACCTTTTATCTACAGCTGCTGGTTGCTTACAGAAACTTCTGGAACAGGATAGTCCTCTCTTCCTGTATCTCAATTCCTTTCTAGATGCTTTGATCTAGGTTGACCCCTCTAGAACAGGATTCACCTAGTCTACCATCAGCACCCTGCATAAGGATCTAAGGCCTTAAGGATCTAAAACCCATTTTAGAGGGTTGCTGCCGATATACAATGGATCGACTCTGCATTCAAGTTGCAAAGGGTAAGAAACCATATCTAGGATGAACTAGCTTGCACAGGTTTTCTGGGGACCCTCGAAGGTCTGTTCCAGTTCTCCATCCAGATTGACCGCCAACATCATGAGCAACATCAGGAACCTTTGAGCCAATCCTGGGCAATATGGTTAGCTCCTCCAACATCCTCTTCAAGAGCCCCTGATGGCTCTACTTTTTCTGAACCTGAACCAATGCAGATTGGCCCAACATTCCCTGGCTAGTGAGGTGTGTCACAGGTGACAGCAAGCCAAATTCTGTCTGTATTGTGGACAACCTAGACACCTCCTGAGCACTTGTCCTACCCAGCCATCTCGTGCAGGTTAGCCTACTTCTTGTCACATAGGGTTCATGGACCCACTGGGCCGTACCGCCTTGGCGGTATGGCAGCTAGCCAACAGGACATAGGTTAAAGTCTATAGTTCGTATAGGGTACCTATGGCAGCTTGGACAGTAGCAAGGCAGGCTCGGCTGGGACTAGGCAGCAGGTAGACGTCAGACGTGGAGTAGCAGGACAGGCGTGGAATACAGCACAACACGACTCTGGCTCAGCGCGGCACACGACCAGGATAGCACGGGATACAGGAACAGGAACTAGAACAAGAACAGGAACACACTAGGAGACCATCGCATAGACAAACTTAGGGTACGACAACAACGCTCAGGCATAGAAGCAAGGGGTTTAACCCCTCTTATAGTCCAGAGCACTCATGGGCTGATAATTCATTAAAGTTCGCTGTGCGCACTGCCCCTTTAAGAGCGGGCACGAGCGTGCGCGCGCACCCTACGGGATCCAGCCGAAGTGAGTGGAAGCGAGAGCTGGCGTCTCCTGAGGAGGAGACTGGGGCCAGCGCTCACCGACCCATGGCTGCGGCCGTCAGGGGGAGAGTGAACCTGACGGCCCGCAGCCACGGACATGACACTTCTGCTTCTGTCTGCATCTCCATGCTCCCCTTCTGCTCCTCGTTTCAGTATCACTTACCTTCCAGTGGTCCCAGAATCGAATACGCGCCACAGCAATCCTTGATTCAGGTGCCAGTGACTGCTTCATGGATACAAGATTCGCTGCGCTTCATCGGATTCCTCTTCAACCCAAGAAAGACCCTGTCCTAATTAAGCTAGTGGAGGGTTTCATGCTCTATTCTTTCTTTATCAAATGGGAGACTATTCCTTTGCTTACCACTCTTCAGGATTCCCATAAAAAGTGGTTGGTTACGTTTTGATATTGTCAAGTTTGCATTGTTCTCTATTAAAGTCCGGCAAAGGACTCTAATTAATTGGTCTCATTCATATTGTCTGACTCCTGAGACCATATGTGCCTCTCTCCAGGACTCTTCCGAGATGTTTACGCTCCCAGAGATCTACAAGCTTGATCTAAATGTAGCGTACCATACATTCCTGGACATATTCTGCAAAAGAAAGGGGCCTCTCTCCCTCTTCATCTGAAAGATTGATTTTCTCCCGGAGCTAATATTCCTTTGGACCACATTTTTCCCTACTCCGAACCTGAATTAAAATTCCTAAGGGAGTATTTACAAGAAAATCTGGATAAACAATTCATCCGGCCTTCCACTTCTCCAGCTGGAACCGGGATTTTCTTTGCTGAAAAAAGGACCATTTGCTTTGGCCAGGTATCGACTACCGAGAGCTCAAGAATATTACCATCAATACTCAGATTCTTCTCTACCGTTCATTGTCGAAGTTAATGCCTCCAAACTAGCTGTGGAAGCCATCCTTTCCCAGAGAGTGGTACCAGAATGCCTTACCCATCCCATCGCCGCCTTCTCAAAGAATATTCTTCAAGCTGAGACAAATTATCATGTCACGGAAAGGGAATTATTAGCTATTAAACTTGCATTGGAAGAATGGCGGCATTTGTTGGAAGGAGTAACTCACCTGTTAATAATCTACACAGACCCCAAGAATTTAGAATACCTCAGAACTGCTAAACGGCTAAAACCTCACCGGGCCAGGTGTCTCTCTTTAATTCTCGTTTCTCATTTCATATTGCTTACTGTCCAGGATAAAAGAATAGTAGGGCTAATGCCTTATCCCGTTTATACTACACTGACCCAGTCTTTTATCATATTGATGTACCAATCTTGCAAAAGAAGAACCTATCTGGAAGAACCTATCTGATACGTACCTTATCTCACCTGATCACAGTCCACCGCTAAGATATTCAAACAAGATCCTTATCAATCCAAGAGTGGTCTTCTTTACTTCTAAAACCAATTATTTGCTTTAAATCTGAGACAAGATATAATCTCTCAGATGGATATATCTCCCCTTGCTGACCATTGGGGAATAAAGAAGACCACCAAACTAGTTTGCAGACTTCAACTGCCATCTTCATCCACCCATTCAGTTTGTCACTGTTAAAACCATTCATTCCAAGTTCTTATTCTGCCAAGGAGTCTTCTGCTCCTGTTGTCCTCCTATAACTTGGAGAAAAATGAGTTGGAAAAGATTTTGGATCACAGAAGGTAACATGGGGGCTTGCAGTATCTGATTGGCTGGAAGTTTCTTGGACCGGAGTTGAATTCATGGAAGCCTATTTACAATATTCACACTTCTAGATTAATTTGAGAACTTCAAGCTTCGCATCATTGTCTACTTGGTCCGGAGGCTGCCTTTGAGGAGGGGGCAATGTCAGCCACGGGCCATCATGAGCTGATGTGGTGATTCTTTTGCTCGGCAGGCGGCATGTCCGTCCATTCAAAGGCATGGCGTCAACTTGACCATGGGACGCCATAGCTCTCCGCTTCTTTAATGTGCAGCTATAGCAGCAGCGCTGGATGTAAAGTTTCTCCTCCTGGACCCTAAGTCTACATAGGATGGAAATGCTGCCGAATTTCCATCTGGATTAGCAGACAGAAAATCCACAGTGGAATACAGTAGCAGGCAAGTGGAGATTTTAACAATTCTCATCCATATGCTGCAGAATGTTTCCGCGCTTAAATTGACCTGCTGTGTCAATGATGTCATGTAATGTGCACTGATTTGTTGAAGCTTTTCACCATGTGTTGTGGATTGTGCTGCGGGTTTTCTGTGGATCCGTAGCAAAATCTGCAGGTTGTGTGTAATGACAGGGTAGGGAGACAGACAGATGAGCCCTAATCTACCCGCCACTCAATCCCTGCCTAATTGCATGACCCGTCCTAGGCGACGGCGTACAACTGAGCGACGGTCCCTACGCTCAATATGTGCCCGACAGACAAACAGACAAGGGAACACAGAAGCTAAGGGAAAAGGGGCAGTTGCCCAGGGTAACACCGTGAGCAACAAGAGTAGTGAACGAGCCGAGTCAAACCAGGAGTGTACGAGGTACCAAACGCAGAGCAGGAGCGTAGTCAGTAAAGCCAGGGTCAATATGAAGCTGAGGTAAATAGTAATAGCTGGAACAGCAGAGCCAGGAAACAAGAGAGAATCACAGGCAAAGACAAGAAGCAAATGAAGGTATACATAGACCGAGGGCGGGAGCTAGAACCGTCTGTCCAGGCTGTGATAGGTTCTCCCACTCCTCAGCCTACCAGCCTGAGTGGTAGCATTTCGAGTCACTCTATCAGAGCTAGGAGCAGATGCAGACTGATTAACCACGGGCGTCAACACAGCAGCTGTGTCTGGCAGATCCTTTACAGTGTGTTCTTTGTTTAACCCTTTCCCGACCCATGACAAAACTGTATGTCATGGAGTGGGGGGTGAAGTTTGGAGCGAGTTCACATGCTGAGCCCGCTCCATACTCTGCGGGTGTCATCTGTGTTTCACATCTGACACGCTGCTCTAACGGCCAGGAACAGCAATCGCGCTATTCCTGGACATTTAACACGTTAAATGCCGCGGTCAATAGCGACCGTAGCATTTAAATCGTTAGGAGGGGGTTGGCCCCCTCCGACAGCCCATCACGCCCCCCCCACAACGCTATCGAGGGGCCCGAAGCTTGTCATGGCAGCCTGGGGGCCTAATGACGGCCCGCAGGTCTGCCTTCTGTCTGCCTCTGCTGAGCCCTGCCGCCTGTCAAAATGACAATATGCTGCAATACATTAGTATTACAGTGTATTGTACCAGTGATCTAACAATAGCTGGTTCAAGTCCCCTAGGGAGACTAATAAAAAGTGTAAAAAGAAGCTGAATACATTTTTCTGGAGTGTAAAATAATAAAAAAAATATAAAAATTTCAAAAAGAAAAACCTTTTCCCATTTTTCCCCAAGCACAATGTAAAAAATAAACAAAATTGGTATTGCCACGTCCGTAAAAGTCCATACTATTACAATATACCATTATTTAACTTGCACGGTAAACGGTGTAAATTTTAATCTTTTTAAAACTCCAGAATCTTTGTTTTTGGTCACATTAGCGCTAAAAAACTGTAATAAAAACTGATTCAAAAAATTATACCAATAAAAACTACAGCTCGTCCCGCAAAAAATAAGCCCTCACATTGCTCAATCAACGAAAACATAAAAAAGTTATGGCTCTCAGAATGTGGTGAAACAAAACATAAATTTTTTTTAACAAATAGTTATTTCTTTCTAAAAAGTAGTAAAATATATAAAAACCTATATAAATTTGGTATCACCGTAATCGTATTGAGACGCAAAATAAAGTTAAGTTGTCGTTTTTACCGCACGGTGAAAGACGCAAAAACAAACTTTCATTTCAAGTTCCACCACACAAATAATTTTTTTTCTGTTTCCAGTACATTACATGGTACTTTAAATGGTGTCAATAGAAACATCAACTCCCCCCCAAAAAATAAGCCCTCACACCGCTCTATTGACAGAAAAATAAAAAAGTTATGACCCTTGGAAGGCGGGAAGTGAAAAACTAAGATGTAAAATTGAAAAATGTCTGGATCTTTAAAGGGTTAAAATAAAAAAATACAGTATTTTTACCTTACCAATCTCATAGCGCTCCCATTGCAGCCCTTCCCAGGTTCCCCATCGATCTCTGTTTAACGACCTTCAGTGATGCTGGGTGAACAGAGTCCGGCAGGGGACCACGGAAGCATCACCATGAGAGCGGCAGAGGATTGTTAAGATGAGTATATATTTTTTTTTTATACACAAAATGGAAATCTGCAAGCAAATCCGCAGCACATTACGCACGATTTGGTGCAGATTTTCTGTGGAATTATTTGCTTGATCCAAGTTATCCGGGTACCGACCTCTTGTCTGACCCTGACTTCGCCTCCTGATGCATAATGCTGGATCAGACTTTGCCTGCCTGGTACCGACCCGAATATGTTAGGCGACGAATCTGTTCATACCCACCGTCTGCAGCCCTGGGAATCTTACCGGCAATGTCCATACCTTCTTGCAGAGATTAGGGGGAAAGAATGGGGGATTGCTTAGACTCTGCACCCCAGGCTAGCCTGCAACTTACACAATAATAGTCTCATTCATCGTGCCAAACGTCTCCTGTTTTTCTGCACAACTCCTGCTCCGACAAGTCTTCATGGAGTCACCGATGTCTGTTCCTGCTATGCTATGCTACTCTGTATCACCGCCCCTGAAATGTCACACGTTTCCACTACGCCAGCCAGTGCCCGTCATCTGACTCCTGCCTCGCACCACTGGTATGGCACTGCAATAAATAACCTGTAAATTCTACAAAACGAAAACATCTTCACACATAAGTAACACACCGCTGAAATCAGCGTCTCTATCAGTACTTTATGCTGTCTTCACAGACGGATGACCGGTTCCCTTTAATACTACCCCCTAACCAACAAATTTTATTTGTGTTTAGTTGTCAGAATAGAACCAACACACCAATGTACGTAGGGGGTGATGAATGGACTAGAAATTAATTGTCGCAAATTCAAATTTGTGTTTAACATTGGACATACATTAATTATGTATGAAATACCAGTGTCTTGAGATGATTGTGCAGACATCAGTCAAATCTTCATAAAATCGTAAGAACAAATTGTACGATAGATGGCCAGCTTTAGGGCATGACCACACATGGCGGAATTCCTCCGCAACTGTCCGCATCAATGCCGCACCTAATCCGGGTTGCGGATTACGGCTGCGGATCTGCACAAAATGTGCAGAAAATTGATGCGGACTAGCTGCTGCGGACTGCGGGAAAAGTGCTTCCCTTCTCCCTATTCAGTGCAGGATAGAGAGAAGGGACAGCACTTTCCCTAGTGATAGTAAAATAAATTCATACTTACCGCCCGTTGTCTTTATGACGCGTCCCTCCTTCGGCATCCAGCCCGACCTCCTTGGATGACGCGCCAGTCCATGTGACCGCTGCAGCCTGTGCTTGGCCTGTGATTGGCTGCAGCCGTCACTTACACTGAAACGTCATCCTGGGAGGCCGGACTGGAGACAGAAACAGGGAGTTCTCGGTAAGTACGAACTTCATTTTTTTTTACATGATACATGTATATTGGGATCGGTAGTCACTGTCCCGGGTGCAGAAACAGTTACTGCCGATCGCTTAACTCTTTCAGCACCCTGGACAGTGACTATTTACTGACGTCTCCTAGCAACGCTCCCGTCATTACGGGAGCCCCATTGACTTCCTCAGTCTGGCTGTAGACCTAGAAATACATAGGTCCAGCCAGAATGAAGAAATGTCAAGTTAAAAAAGCAAGACGCATCCGCAGCACACATGACATGTGCATGACAGCTGCGGACTTCATTGCGGAACTTTGAATCTCCATTGAAGTCAATGGAGAAATTCCGCCATGAGTCCGCCACTGCTCCGCAACAGACAGAGCATGCTGCGGACACCAAATTCCGCTCCGCAGCCTATGCTCCGCAGCGGAATTGTACGCATCGTGTAAACGAACACTGCTAAATTAAAGTGAAAGTCAATGGAGAAACGGCTCCGCTGCGGAATAACGCTGCGGAGTGTCCGCAGCGGAATTTAAGTGAAATTCCGCCATGTGTGAACCCGCCCTTAGATACATCCTATATGCCAAGATGTATTTAGTAGTCTTGTATCTGATAAGGAGCCAGTAAATAACAGTGGTGACTGGGTGAAGTTAGAGGATACAGGAAGCTCAATATGAGCATAGCCAAAATATGCAATTGACTGTTCATGTTCAGGCTTTACGTTTGAAGCATCAGGGTATGTGCACACACACTAATTACGTCCGTAATTGACGGACGTATTTCGGCCGCAAGTAGTGGACCGAACTCAGTGCAGGGAGCCGGGCTCCTAGCATCATACTTATGTACGATGCTAGGAGTCCCTGCCTCTCCGTGGAACTACTGTCCCGTACTGAAAACATGATTACAGTACGGGACAGTTGTCCTGCAGCGAGGCAGGGACTCCTAGCATCGTACATAAGTATGATGCTAGGAGCCCGGCTCCCTGCACTGTGTTCGGTCCGGGACTTGCGGCCGAAATACGTCCGTCAATTACGGACGTAATTAGTGTGTGTGCACATACCCTAAACTGGAGAACTTAAAGCCCTGAAGAATGCTACTCTATGCCATGCAATGGCATACGTCATGCATAGGCACCCGCGCTAAAAAATGTATACCGTGCGGTATACGTTTTATTTGTGGTGACCTATGGTATGGGACAATGCAGCAAAATAGACTTTCCTATACAGTTAAAAAATAGGTATACAGATGTATACCTGCCCTGCCGATGCCAAAAGGACACTATTTTGGCATTCCTCAGATCTATAGGGCCCTATGAATATGTTAGGTATATGTGCCAGAAACCTTCAGGGTGCATATGTTAAATGTACACTGAAAACGCAGCGTGAAAAAAGTATTTACGGAACTTGCCTTATTCTGTTTAGAATGTACTCCGGTAGGGATAGTTGTCAGCAATATAAGCTGTTGCTTATAACAAATGTGTACATTAAATTCAATGTACATATTCCCTGTCCTTGAACATACTCCATCTTAACTAATACAGAAGTGCCTATAGCTGATGTCATTGAGGCCTCATGCACACCAAGTTGTACAGACTTCCATGGGGCCCTATTGTACCACCATATGCCTCAGATTTCATACAGAGGCATTGAGATTTATTTTTTTCATTACTGAATCCAACAGAAAAAAAATGGTGCCATGCTCCATTGGACAACATATTACGGAGCTATTCTCGCCTAGATACTGCCCCATACAGAGCACAATCCTGGAACACACTGGGTAGGTACCTAGTTGCAGGGACTCCTCATGCCTCTGAACACCCTCTAAGATTTTCTGTGTGCATGATGCCTAGGATATATTGAAAGACTGCATTAATCATATTGAAAAGTGTGACTACTTAGGGAGCTCACTCCAGTAAACCCCATTTACTTGAATCTGAAGGCAAAAAAGTGAAGTGGTCGCAGCACTAAACTAGCACTATAGCCTCATCATGATTAGGGCATGTTCACACGCAGTGTTTTCAGGCGTATTGCGGGGCGTAAAGTCTTGAAAAACGCTAGTGAAACACAAAAAACAGACTCCTATTGAAATCAATGGGAAACGGACGTTTAGTTCAGACAAGGCATTGTTTTAAGCACCTGTTTTAAAAGACGGCGCGTAAAGAGATGGCGCATGTCACTTCTTAAGCAAGTTTTGGAGCTGTTTTTCATAGGATCAAGTGAAAAAACAGCTCCTAAAACATCTTAAAAAACCCTCAAAAAACGTATCCTGCTTCAAAAACGACTGAAAATCAGAGGCTGTTTTCGCTTGAAAACAGCTCTGTAATTTTCAGCCTTTTTTAATTGTGCATGTGAACGTACCCTTAGGATTGTAAGGCAGTCGGATCAACACCGATCAGACAGTGATGGCATATCCTACCGATATGTCATCACTTTCTGTGATGGGAACACCTCCCTCGATGCATACGTTTTTTTACTTTTAATACACGATAGATAATGGCTCTGCATTTAGTCTATTTACTTGCATGAATGGAAAAGACAAAGAATAAGATAAAAGTATATACAGGAAAAATAAATGTTTAATGAACTGATGAAGGAAGACAACACAACACACAAGGATCTGTACTGTAATATGTTCCTGACCTCCCTGTCAGATAAGGGTTTACATCCACAATCCCACAGATTACAAGCAATTCCGCTAATGCCACATCTCAGAGTGATTACTATGGTCACAATGTTACGCTGAGGTGGCTTTGCTGCTTCTCCAGCACTCCTGTTACTGAGATTAAAAGATTCTGAATTTAATTATTCAGCATTATGATTTCAAATATAAACACATTTTATCTGTAGGTGTCTAATCCTTTCTCAACTCAGATGTACTTCTAGAAATGAAAGCTGTTCTTTATTGCAGTAGGGAAACTCAGCAACTTTTGAAATTGCTTCTGAGACATCGGTTCTTCCACATTGATTTGCTTAGCTTTATTCTTTGGTAAATTGTTTATTTTAATGTATCATTGTCTTGCAATTAAGAATTCCATCTCGTCCTCCTGATATCCATCAGTGAATGGGACAAACTTTATAAAGCGTATACATCCCAGTTGATAGAAATGTATTGGAATGTCCCTGTAGCTGAAGATAGAAATTGTTATAATAACAGTAGATTATAAAATTGGCTATATACTATGCTTGAGAAAGGCTCACACTGAGCTGAGCTTGTGGAATTAAACAGGATCACTATTTATTTGGTAGTGCTGCCTCATTCTCTATTTGTTTGCTATATTGAAGGGACATTGGACTGCGACCAAAAAGGCGTGCACCTACCCAATTTGTCTGCCCAGTGCATCTGATCTTAGTTCACCATAGTATATGACCTACGAATAAAGTCCTGTTCAGTAGGACCCTGGGAGGTCCAAATATGGCCGCCTTAATACGGAAGTTGACATGCTTTCACGCTAGTGTATTTTGATCAGTATATTTCATCAGTATTTGTAAGCCAAAATCAGGAGTGGGTCCAAAACATGGGAGATGTGCAAATTATTTCATTAGGCCACTTTCACATGGTAGTATTTTGCAACAGTATTTGTAAGCTAAAACCAGAAATAGAGAAAAAGTTTAAAGGAAATTGCAAGTCTACTGTGTTTTGGGCCCACTGCTGGTTTTGGCTTACAAATACTGAAGCAAAACACTGACCAAAATACTAAGTACGCATAGGTCAAAAAATACCGATGTATAATACTGACCAGGTAATGTGCCTCAACTAAAATAAAATGTGAAGGAGAAGCTGTCCGTAGACATGAGATTTTTGTTAGTAGAATCTGCTGACAACCTCTGATCTATGGTACCTGCCGTTAGGAGAATGATTGAATATATTACATTTTAACCTGTTATGTTCCTTGTTCCTCCAGGAAAAAAATGGTGTCATAAATATCTGCCATTAGCTTATCCCCTCTCCTTATAGGCTATGGAAACCTTTGAAGACTTTTACTAAAACAATGTACTACAGTGTTTAGTGCAACTTTGTCATCGTTTTTTTTAATTAAAAATAGTTTTTACTTTTTGAGATACAGCTTCTATGTATCCAGGATATATAGAAGCTGTATCTTGCACTAAAACCTGAATCCGTCAGGTCAGTGGGACTAACGGGTTTAGTGTCAGTGGGTCCTGCGTTTTTCTGGCATGCAGGATCCAGGTGTTATTGATCACCTCTAAGTTATATATTTATTTATATATATATATATATATATATATATATATACCTTTATATATATATATATAGCACCACACCTCCCTAGGAAGTCATCACAGACCATGTGGAATGCCAAACCTCCATCTACAGCTTCTATAAACCAGCATGCCTTGTAAAATGGATTATCTTCATCCACCTGTTCCTTCAACCAATTGTCATCTTTACTCACAGGAGACATGAATTGTAATGTGGCACAAATGTGCCGATACAAGCGAATATTTATTATATATGTATATACATCTTCATAGGTCTCCAATTACACACAAATTGTCCAATATCGCCCCCTGATGAACCAACTAGGTTGGGGAAATGCGTTGGGACGGTTATGAAGTGTGAGTGTTGTGGTCATTTTATACAATATTTGGTGCTTAGAGATTACACTAATTGTGTGTGATAGAATTTTTGTGTCCCTGGAGTTTGTCCATAGGTGGTGTATGGTACCACGCCATCTATAATTTTCTGGATACTCCAGGTTATTATTGTGGGTTGCTTATTTGATTCAACCCTGGTTGTGTCAGGGGTATTTGTATTCAAAAGAATTACAAAGAGTATTTTAATCTGAATAATGAATAAAGGTTATGTTTTATGAAGAGTTTCCACTCTGTTATACTACTTGTTTCTTTGAGGAACCCACATATTTATTTCAGTGGTAATATGTCTGTATTACGGGCAGAATAACTAGGCCTCCTGTGATTCTACTACACTTTGATCACCATAGCATCATATGGTGATGTATCTAAGTCTGGTTCAGTAAAAACAGCTCGAGGTCTGAGTATTGCAGCTGTGATGCAGATGCGAAAATGTTCCTGTATTATGGACAGTTTTTTTTTCTACTGATCACTTGGGTCGTTATATAATCATCCTCACAATTGAATGGGTTAACTTGGACTGCAGCATGCCTGTAGCTAGGAGTGAAACAGACTGTACTGTTGCTTTGCAGTTCTGTAATGCTTGTCTCTCTCTCTCTCTCTCTCTCTCTCTCTGCTAACAGCAAATACATTTCCAGCTGACTAACTGCTGAATGAACTGATCTGAAAATAAGCATGCTTTCCTTTAAATTTTAGCTGTCAGCTCCCATTACTTTGCTTGCTGTGGTGCATTTTATCCCAACCACGTGAAAGCAATGTAACGGCAAGGAAAGTGTAATGTCAGAACACGAGGGTTATCACGGCTATTTCCAGATCAGACTCAAAATATTATGTAAAATCGTGTGGTCTTGTAAAGATTGCATACAGTCATATTTCCAAAATGCAAAAAACCTGTCATGCAGGTACAGTGATTGACGGATTGATGTTAAGAGAATAATCTGACTCAGGATAGGAGTTTCAAGATGTGAGAGAACTAATATTTTAATCAATAACAGCTCCCCACTCTCTTATTGCCTATAAAGATCGTCATGCACAATATTTTCACATTCTATATAATCCCATTAAATGTATTTATTTACGTTATTTATATAGCGCTAACATATTCCCAAGACCAGACTTAGGGGTGTGCGACCTGTGCCTTCGCACAGGGCGCATAACTCCAGCAGGTGGAAGGGTGCGCTGCGCTCACTCCCTTCCCCTGCTTGTTTCAGAAGCGCCTGGGCCCGGCGACTCAGCAGTCACCTTTCTGCCTGGGCGCTTCTTCACTCAGTGTCGTCGCTACCGCTGTAGGTCCCATAGCGGCTGCTAGCGGCGACACCGGCATGAGAGCAAACCCCCACACACCTGTATGTAGTCCCCACCCCGAGGAAGTCCCATGGGAGAGGATATGCAGTGTGTCTCAAGTCACCGCATTACAGTAGGGGGAAGAAGAAAGGAACATAAGCCATGGAGACCAAGTGTCCTTGTTTCTGGTAGAAGCAGCCACAGAATGAGCCAGAAGGTGCTCCATTCGCTGTAGTAAGGCAATCTCCTGGAACCACTCATCCAACAGTGGAGGGACTGCCGTTCGCCACCTGCGGGAGATAATTGATTTAGCAGCTTGGAGGAGGTGTCTAAGTAGGGTGCGATTGTAAATGGGTAGTGTTAGGGATCTGCCAGGTACTACGTCTAGGTATACTCCTGGGATTAATCAATCCACACCTGAGGCCAGACCTGTTAGACTGACACCGTCTCCCACCAACCAGGGTGGCAGGCTCAGGAGTGGGAGAGCCTATCGCGGCCTGGTCAGTCGGAGTTAGCTCCGCCCCCTGTCCTTTATTACCTGCCGTGTTCTCTTCCTCAGTGCTTGTAATTCTTCTGGATTCCTGGCCCCACTGCTGCTTGCTCCAGCCTGCTTCTGCCGTGCTTCTGCCTTGCTGCAGTTCCGCTTAACCTGCTTCGCTTTGCCCCTGGCTTGCTTCCTTCTCCGTGCTCACTTTGGTATACTCCACTTCATCCTGGTCCTCACTATTCGTTCAATCTCGGGGGTCGTATGACCCATGTGGCCAGAGGAAGATTTAATATTTGGTATATGGGATTGGGCCAACTGAGCCTTTAACGCTCTGGCTAACATGCGTCCGCTTTTATTACCAAATTCATAAAACTTGCTCCGACAAACTTGGAGGGCACGATTTTGAGCCGAGTTTAACAGACGCTGTGCGTCTTGTCGGGCACTCTGTAACTCCCGTAAGAGCGGAAGAGAAAGTGCACGCTTGTGAGCCAGTTTCAGGGAGCTAATTTTTTGGAGAGCAAGTTTCAGGGAATGGGCCAAATTCTCTTTTAAGGGGTGCTCCATGTTTTATGAGGACACCTCGGAGCACACATTTAAGGGCCTCCCATTGCATCATATGAGATGTTAAATCATGGGCGTGATCGGATGTGAAGTGCTCAACTGTTTGCAGCAGTTCAGCAATACAGGCCTCATCAAGTAGTAGGGACTCATTAAGTTTCCAGGACCAGGGACCCTTGGTGAGAAAAGGAAGGTGTAAGGTACAATACACTGGGGCATGATCAGACCTTAATGTGTTGCCAATGTATGTGGAAGCAGCCCAGGGAAGGGCATGGTGTTGAAGGAGGATGTAGTCCAAGCGACTGTATGTGCCATGCGGAGTAGAGTAAAAGCTATAATCTTTGTCAGAAGGGTGTTGAAGGCGCCAAGCATCACATAGTTGAAGCTGTGAAAGAGCGCGTTTCACACGTTTGATAGCATTATATGCAATACTGGAGCCACCAGTAGAATTATCAAGTGTCGGATCTAAAGTAAGATTGAAGTCTCCGCATAATACCACAGTCCCCCGTACAACCGGAAAGGCAGTGTCTATGAGATGAAGAATGAAAGGGACCTGACCGGTATTAGGGGCGTAGGCATTGATCACAGTGAACTTACGCCCACCAATGTTTAGAACTAGGATGATATATCTAGCCTCAGAGTCAGTGACAACATTGACAACCTGATGACCTGAATTGTTACTAATATGCCAGTGTGTTAAAATTTATGTCTAATAGCAGGGGAGCGACCCTCTTTAAAGTGTGTCCCCTGGAAACATGCAATATGTACCTTACGTTTATGAAGATGGTGCAGGATTTGCGCTGTTTTTTCGGGCGTATTCAACCCCTTCAGATTGAAGGAGGCTAAAGTGAGGTCAGCCATGGGCGTAGGCAGAACCGCACTTTGAAATGTTCTGGAACAGGCAGGAGTCCAGGATCACCACAATGAAGAGAAGGGGGGAACAGTCTAGGGATAGAAATCACAGCATTAAAGGAAAACAAAAACATTAAAAAAAGGCAGCAAAATAGAGACTGCCGCATAATCTAAGCACAGAAATGCGACAGACCAAGAAGCATTTGCTGCGCTCCGGATTGGTCCGGTACCTACAGGGACAGCAACGCGTAAGAGCATTCCGTGCTCCCAGCGTATAAGAACAGAAATAAAAGTATTAACCGCTATTATTACAGACAAATTAAAAATAGAGGGAAGGCATGGTAAAACAGCAGAAAAAACAATATCGAAGGCAGAAAGCAAATTAGACATCCCACATTTAAGCAAGAGCAAAAGAGGACTTCCAGGAACTAAGGAATGTCAGGTAACGAAATAAGTCCTGGAACATACAAACAGGGCATCAAACACCACAGACCCTCAGGCTGAACGGGCAGGATCCCTAGGCGGTGTAGGCTCCCTGTCCCGTCCGCGTCCAGACCGTCGCTTGGGACCACACGGGGGGCGACCAGCAGCAGGCGGCGGGTGCAAATAAGGAGGGTGACCCACATGAGCGCCTCTGCCAGCAGAAGACAACAGCAAGGGCCATTCTTGTGTAGTAATGGGAGGAAGGCCTAGGTCCCGAAGGAAGTCAGGTAAATCACTTGGAGCTCTCAAAGTGTAGGTCTGACCATCTTGTCTGACCATTAGGGCAAAGGGGAAGCCCCATCTATAGATGATGCCTCGATTCCGGAGGACCTCCAGAAGTGGTTTGTGAGCTGATCGTTGCGCCATGGTGTGTCTAGATAGGTCCGGTAAGATGCGTTTTTTGCAGAATAGAGTCTTTTACGGCATAAAAATGAATCAGACAGATGACATCTCTGGGCCGCTGATTATCCAGAGTTAGCGGGCACAGGGCTATATGAGCACGATCAAGTTCAACATGGGTATTTGGTGGACGACCCAGTAGATTGTTGAAGATGGTAGATAGTGTAGAGAAAAGATCCGATGCAGAAATAGATTCAGGTAGGCCATTGTCACGGCGCGGGGTGTCTACCCACTGGGCCGTATCGCATAGCGGGGTAGCAGCTGGCCAACTAGTTACAAAACAATGTCTATAGTCCAGAACGGGTACCTGAGGCAATGTAGACAGTAGCGGAGACACAACTTGACTTTCACTGTAGAAGGCTTAGTAGATGCAGCGGAAGACACGACTTGACTCTCACAGTAGATACAATAGCACGGGATACAGGGTACAGGCAGCAGGAACGGGTAACACTGGGAACTGGAAAACACTGGGAGAACATTTGCAAGACAAACTTAGGTATACAACAATGCTCAGGCAAGGTTCAAGTGGGCAGAGCCCTTTTTATAGTCCAGCAGCCATTTGGGCTAATTATTGAGTGATTACAGCTGGACGCGTACTGGCCCTTTAATGCCGTGCACGCGCGGGCGTGCGCGCCCTGCGGGAAACAGTCCGTGAACCCATGAGTGCCGGCGTCTCCCTGGAGGAAGATGTCGCAGAGAACACAGATATCCATGGCCGGGGCCGTCAGTCTGAACGATGACCCTCGGCCATAGACGTTACAGCCAGTGACGTAACTACCGCGGTAGCAGCCGTAGCGGCTGCTACGGGGCCCGCGGAGCCGACACGCCCCCCCCATATGTCCAGTGGTGATGCTAGCAGTCCTTATGGCTGCTACAGCGGTAGCACCGCTACTACGGGGCCCTCACCGCCAAGCCCTCTCATGCCCGTAGGCATCGCTAGCACCAGATGGGGCCTCGGTGCTAGCGACAGCCAAATACATGCATTAGCGCTGAATGGCCGGGCATGTTCCATACTCGACCATTCAGCTCCTTACAATGACGCTGATTGGCGGGACAAAATGCCCGTCATCGCGCCGCTTCCGTGCTTGAAAGGCGCTGATTGACGGGGCAAGTCATTCTGCCCCGCCAATCAGCGTCATTGAACGACTCATTGTTCAGCTCCAGCAGACCTGCTCAGAAGAGAGCAGATCTGCATTGCCATCGGGCTGCGCGGGAACGGCATCATGTGAGTATGTAAAGTTTTTTGTTTTTGTCTAATAAAACTGTGAGTGGCATTATCTATAGTGGGGGCTCTATCTACAGGGGGGGGTCATCTATATGTGGGCCACTATACAGGGGGGTCTGTATGTGGGGATGTGGGCCACTATCTACAGGGCTGGTCTATATGTGGGGATGTGGGGCACTATCTACAGGGGCGGTCTATATGTGGGGATGTGGGGCACTATATACAGGGGGTTTATATGTGTGGATGTGGGCAACTATATACAGGGGGGTCTATATGTGGGGATGTAGGCCACTTTATACAGGGGAGTCTATATGTGGGCCACTATATACAGGGGTGGTCTATATGTGGGCCACTATATACAGGAGGGTCTATATATGGGGATAAGGGCCACTATCTACAGGGGTGTATATATGTGGGGATGTGGGCCACTATATACAGGGGGGTCTATATGTGGGCCACTATCTACAGGGGGGTCAATATGTGGGCCACTATATACAGGGGGGTCTTTATGTGGGCCACTATCTACAGGGGGGTCTATATGTGGGGCAGTATATACAGGGGGATCTATATGTGAGATACTATACAGGGGTGGGCTATATGTAGAGCACTATCTATAAGGGGAGCTATTTTTTTGGGCACTTTCTATAGGGTTGGGCTACATTTGGGACACTATATACAGTGGTGGGTTACCTGTGGGGCACTAGGTAAAGGGTGGCTATATGTAGGGCACTGTCTACAGGGGTGGGCTATATGTGGGACACTATATACAGGGGGAGCTATATGTGAGACACTATCTACAGAGGTGGGCTATACGTGGAACACTAGCTATAGGGGAAGCTATATGTAGGGCAGCACGGTGGCTCAGTGGTTAGCACTATTGCCTTGTAGCTCTAGAGTCCATATGTGGGCACTATCTACAGAGGGCTGTATTTAGGCCACTATCTACAGAGGCTCTATGGGGGTCATTATCTACAGGGGGCTATGGGGGCACTATCTACAGGGGGCACGGTGTGTATGTGACACAGTGTATGTTACTATTATAATCAGGGACACAGTGTATGGCGCTATTATAATTAGAGGTGCAGTGTATGGCGCTTTATTATATTTAGAGTTGTTGAGAATTTTTACTTCGTTTATAGGTGCAGAAATGTTTTAAAAGTGAGAAGCTGAAGACATCTGAGCGGAAAACTGCAGAAATGGGTCATGGACGGTTGAAATCCATCATAGATGTCTGGACCGGAGGGAGAAGAAAAGAACTAGAATCTGAGACGTCAACGGTGAGTCACTTAATGTAAATGCTTATTCTGCCTCTAATCAGCACTGTAGTCACTGTATGATCTGCAGCAAGATGATGGGTGGTATGATTTTTTCTCATTAAACAGCATCTCCCAGCATATCCTTACCATTGTTCGGGCCATGCTGGGAGCTGTAGTTTTACGCCGTACAAACCTATACGGCATGGGTTGCACTAAATTGAGCTGTATTTGTTCTGGTGCTGTATATATGTACTGATCTTGGTTATGATGCTGTATGTAAGTACTGAGCTTTGTTCTGGTGTTGTATATATATGTACTGACTTTGTTCTGATGCTGTATGTATGTACTGAGCTTTGTTCTGGTGCTGTATATATGTATGAGATTGGTTCTGGTGCTGTATATATATAATGAGTTTTGTTCTGGGGATGTATATATGTATTGAGCTTGGTTCTGGTGCTGTATATATGTACTGAGCTTGGTTCTAGTGCTGTATTTATGTACTGAGGTTGGTTCTGGTGCTGTATTCATGTACTGAGGTTGGTTCTAGTGCTGTATTTATGTACTGAGCTTGGTTGTGGTACTGTATATATGTCAGAGCTTGGTTCTAGTGCTGTATTTATGTACTGAGCTTGGTTCTGGTACTGTATATATGTCAGAGCTTGGTTCTGGATCTGTATTTATATAGGATATATTTATAATAACAAAATTGTAGGGAAGTTGGAATTGTTCTCAATTCATTGTATATTTAATGGGAATCTGTCAGGTAGTTTTAACCCCTTGAACCGCCACCATGCGGTGATACATTACCTGATAATATTTCCAAACATTCCCTCGTATGTTTTTTCAGATGCAGCAAAATCTTTAAAATCCACTTTTAAACCGGCGCACGCTATATGCTAATTACTCATTAGAGGGTCATGGGGCGGTGCCGCTATCCTGAAGAGTCACATAGTCCGGCCTCCAAACCCACCATTCCATGTTTGAGTGACATCTCCCTGTCTGATAAAACTTTCTCGGATGCACCATTGCATTGTGGCACTATACACAAGGGGGGGCTGTGTGGCACTATACACAAGGGGAGCTGTGTGGCACTATACACATGGGGGAACTGTATGGCACTATTTACAAGGGGGAGGGCTGTGGCTCTATCTACAGGGGGCGGCTGTCTGTGGCACTATCTACTAAGGGGGGGGGGCTGTGCTGCACTATCTACTAAGGGGGGCTGTGTGGCACTATATACAAGGGAGGGGGGCTGTGTGGCACTATATACAGTGGGGGCTTTATGGCAATATCTACAGGGGGGCTGTATGGCACTGTCTACAAGGGGGAGGTGGGGGCGCTATCTACAAATGTGGTGGGACACTGTTTATAGGCGGGGCTATATAGCACTGCCTACAGGGGGGCTGTATGGCACATTCTACAGGGGGCACTATTTATAAGGGGGGGCTGCTTGTTGCACCCAGGGGGGGGGCCCGGTCAAGAATTTGCTATGGGGCCCAGTCTTTCCTAGTTACGCTCCTGGTTACAGCCATGAATACATAGATTGTTTCTCCGATTGCGATTCTCAACATCATCAAGATGCTGTTGCAGAGTAAACAGTTGAGCAGGATGTTGTCGCAAAGTGGATTGCATAGTTGCAAGTGTTGCAGTGTCCCTGGCACGGTCATGGGCGAGAGTATCCACCCTTGTAGAAAGTGAGGAAAGTTCAGCACGAAACTGGGTAAACTCTGTCTTACATTCGTTCACAATTTGCTTGGCAAAGGAAGACATATTAGCCCTAGTGGGTAATGTTTGAACCATCTGACGGATATCTGAGAGAGTGGCCGGTCTATTTTCACAGACAGGTACGGAAGAGGAGTCTGGATGACTTAATCTGAAAACAGCCGGAATATTGTCTGGGTTGTGAGCAGAGTCCAGAACATAATGGCGTGAAGGAGAGGGTATTTGATCCATGACTGGGGATATGTGATGAAAGAGGCCAGTGGTGCGGGGGAGACCGCTGGAGCAGCACAGGTGGAGTGGTCGACTGGACCATGAGGGGACACCCCCAGGGGCACGGAGCCTAGGTGAGATTGCGGGAGCATGTGGGCCTGGGTCCCCGAGGGCACAACATTAGGCACGGGAACATGAGGTCGAGGACCCCCGTGCTCACAGTTCTCTGAGACTCGCCGCTCGAGGAGTGGAGGTGGTGCCTCCTGGCATGGGACAGTGGGAGGGCAAGGCAGGTCCAGCGGACCAGAGTCAGCAGACCCTGCATCTACCAGGACAGGTGGGCCCGGGTCAGGTGTTGTCACCAGACAGCAAGATGCATGCCGGAGGAGGGACCGCAGACAGCAGGAAGGGGTGTATAGGCTCCAGGGAGGGCCGTGTGCACATTTCCACCCTCTGCGTCTCCAGCAGTGAGTGCCGGCGGCCATCTTGGAAGGCCGCACACATGGCGGGAAGAAGAGCAACGGCTCCAGAGGCAGACCCGGCGGTAGCGGGTCTATCCAGGGGGGTCCTTGTAGTCCGGTCTACCTGGACATGAGATGTTGATCAAAATCTGTGGCACTCTGCAAGTTCTTCTGGGTGCTCTGGGTAGGGTTCCCACCCCGTAAATATTAAAGAGGTAAACTCAAGCACTCCTTAAGTTAATTTGCAAAAAAGTGGTTTTATTTAGAATAAGGCAATAAATAATAACGTTTCGGCCACAATTCGGCCTTTGTCAAACACTGCGGATTAAAAAACAACATAGTAAACATAAATAATTTCGCATTATAATATGAGGATAACATAATAGTAGCTCATAATAATGATCAAAAGAAGAAAAAGAAAATAATGAAAAGGAAAGGAAAAAATGACTAGACCATCCCAGGACTAGGAGTAACAGTGTATAATCGCTCATATATAGATATAACATTTATAGTGTGTTCTCCTATACATATAGAAAAAACATATCTAAAATGCTGTTGTTAGGGAAATGAATCAGCAAATATTGAGCAAGATAGAACAATCAAAGCAGCAGATATACAAATGCAAAGAATCTTGTAACCTGAAGTGAACTAGTATATTTTACAGAGTCCGTATGGTACTTACCTATTGCCGCTGGTCAATAGAATATAATGTTGGTATATGACGCTAATTGTATAAGGTACCTTGTACCATGGGTATGCGTAACGAGGGGAATGTGGGTATGGTACCTTAAATAGTAGATTATGGGCGTCATGGCCGGATGTGTGGATGCGTCCATTACCTGGAGACTCTATGGTTGAATAGAGACTCTATGGTAAGGGCGCCGGAGGTTCGTGCATGCGCAGTTGCGGTCGCGTCTTTTTGAAGGAATTACATAGTTACATAGTACGGCTGAAAAAAGACACATGTCCATCAAGTTCAACCAAGGGACGGGAAAAGGGAAGGGAAAAATTTCTACACATAGGAACTAATACTTTTTTGTTCTAGGAAATTATCTAACCCTTTTTTAAAGCCATCTACTGTCCCTGCTGTGACCAGCTCCTGTGGTAGTCTATTCCATAGATTCACAGTTCTTACAGTAAAGAAGGCTTGTCGCCTCTGCAGGTTGAACCTTTTTTTCTCCAGACGGAGGGAGTGCCCCCTTGTTTTTTGAGGGGGTTTTAATTATAAGTATACGTGCATGCGTGCTGCTTGCTACGAGGTGCAGTCATGAATAGGGATAGGATAATAATACAAATAGGATAATAATACAAAAGGCAATATATTTAGACAATGTATTGAGGTATGGACTGCACCAATGTATAGGAATTTTTTTATTTTTTTAATATGGATGTATGGATGACTAAAGATATTATTTTAATAATATAAAAAATCCTGTTAATTTGAAAAAGCCTGATAATTTAAAAATGGATACCCATGATGGTATTGAGAGGTGGCAATAGGGACCGATGGATATTCAGCGAGCCTGTGGGGAAAAAATAGAAGGATGTTAGTATATTGGAATATATGGAGAATTATAGAAAGCTGTGTATATCATAGTCACGGTTGAGGCCACGTGGTGTAAGGCATTGTAATTTATGAATCCAATAGGCTTCTCTCTTTTTCAGTAATTGGATTCTGTTGCCTCCCCTTCTGGGTTTTGGTACCTGTTCAAGGACCTGAAATTTTTGTTGTGTAATGTTATGGTTTGCATGATGAAAGTGGTAGGGAATGGGTAGTAGAAGGTTTTTGCAGCGTATAGTGGATTTGTGTTTCCCAATCTGGTCACTGATGGTTTGTGTAGTTTCCCCCACGTATCCGAGACCACATGGGCATTTTATAAGATAGACAACATATTTGAAGTTACATGTAAAGAAGTCTCTGACAGGAAATGTTTTACCTGTATGTGGGTGATGTATCCTGTTTCCTTTGAGAAGGTTGGAGCATTGTGCACAATGTAAGCATGGAAATGTTCCTTTTTTGGGGGTTCTTAAAAAGAGTTGTCTCGATATCTTAATCTGGGATCCCTCGTCTGCCTTCACTAAGTTGTCTCTGAGGTTTCTAGGTCTGCGATTGCATGGAAGAATAGGTGTTTGAAATTCTTCTACCGTGGGATAAGCTTTGGAAAGTATATTCCAGTGTCTCCTGATGATGTTTTGTACTTTGTTGGCTACTGGGTGGTAAGTGTGTATGAATGGTATACGCTTACCTATTGGGCATTTAGACTGAGTTTTAGGTTGCAAATTCTTTTGTATTACAGATTTAGGGTAGCCTCTCTCTATGAATTTACCTGCCATTTCTTCTAATCTAGTGTTCTGCATGGTGGCATCCTCCACGATTCTTCTTACTCTCTCGAACTGGGAACGTGGAAGAGATTTCTTTGTGGTCTTGGGGTGACAGCTGCTGAAGTGTAGCAGGCTGTTGCGATCAGTTTCCTTTCTAAACAGATCTGAGGACAGAGTACCTTCTGGGGATTTACGCTTTAGAGTATCCAGGAAGCTGATAGCATGTAAATCTTGATGTAACGTGAACTTTAGTTCTGGAAAAATGGAATTGAGGTGTGTGTGGAATGTGTCGAGGGAATCCAAGTTGCCATCCCATATGCAAAAGATATCGTCAATATATATTTTCCAGACAATGGAGTGGTTGGCAAAGAGAGGGTGTGTATACACATATGTCTCTTCAAAATCGGCCATATAGCAGTTTGCATATGGGGGGGCAACATTGAATCCCATCGCTGCACCTTGTTTCTGCAGGTAGAAATCGTCATGGAACATAAAAAAATTGGATGTTAGTACAATGTTAAGTAAATCCATATAAAATGGGATTAAATCTGGAGCTACTTCTGAGGTAGATAATGATTTTCTAACTGCTGACATGCCCTTATCATGTTGTATGGAGGTGTATAGACTAGTAACATCCCAAGTTACCAGAATGCTACTTAGGTAAAGTAGTCAATGCTCTAATTGTTCTCAGGAATTCACTGGTGTCTAATAAGAATGATTTGGTTCTTTTTATAATGGGTGTTAGTATTTTCTCCAATAAAATGGAGAGAGGCGATAAAATGGAGTTTGTGGATGCAACTATAGGTCTACCTGGTGGGTTGTAGAGTCTTTTGTGTACCTTAGGTAGCACATAAAAGACAGGAGTAATGGGATGTAGGTTCATGAGGAAAGTAGAGACAGATGTGTCTATGATGTGGTTCTCCAGATAGGGTGCAAGGGTAGTATGTATATTTTGTGCAATTCTATACGTAGGATCATGTTCTAACTTTTGATAAATCGATGTATCTTGGAGTTGGCGGTGAATTTCTCAGGGATACTGAAGACTACATGTACAATTTTGTCTGCAAATGGAGAGACTCCTACGCTAATCGTTTCAACAGAAATCGATCATCCTCCAGGGATTCTTCAAGATCGGGATCAGGAGCAGAGGGTTCCAACTACAGGGTTTGAGCTACTATTATGTTATCCTCATATTATCATGCAAAATTATTTATGTTTACTATGTTGTTTTTTAATCCGCAGTGTTTGACAAAGGCCGAATTGTGGCCGAAACGTTATTATTTATTGCCTTATTCTAAATAAAACCTCTTTTTTGCAAATTAACCTAAGGAGTGCTTGAGTTTACCTCTTTAATACCTGGACATGAGAGGCCGGCTGGGACACAGCAGCAGGCCCAGGATAGGCCATGAAGGGATCCGGGTGGCCATCTTGGCTGGCGACGGTCCATGGCGCTCGGGGCCCATCGTCCCCCACGCCCCTGAAACGGAGCGAGCAGCCAGGTGCCCCTTTGAAGGTACTTGAGGAGGTAGGTAGTCCTCAGTAGGCGGCTGTCCAGTGCCCCCGGAGATACCATGCGGCCATCTTGATCACGGGCCTCAGACCGGAGCCGGACCCGCAGCTGCATTGGGGTCTGTCTCCCAAAATACGTCCCGATGTCACGCTGCGGGGATGAGGGACGGGTAGAGGAGGGTGCCTTGGCCTTCTTGGATGCCTTCCCCATTGAAAGAGCTGGATGGCAGCGGATTACAGGTAAACTGGTGAAGGAGCTCAGAGAAACACGTCCTCACTCACTCAAAGCTGGCCACGCCCCCGACATGTCACTTCTTGATGCATTTTACTAGCTGATCTTTTTAATTTCCCATTGACACTTCAACGATCGCTATGAAAATATGTCTTAAAATACGCCTTAAAAACGATTATAATAATCGAAAGCTCTTTGAAACACAGCTCTAAAAAAAAAACTGAATTTCATAGGCTGTTTTTTCTTGAAATCAGCTTTGTATTTTTCAGCCTGAACATATGCAGTGTGAACATAGCCTCAGAGTTCTTTTCAGATTCATAGCCCACCATTACAAAACTTAAAAAAAGAAAAAAATGTAAAAAGCCGCAGCACTCGTTCTTGATCTGTTAAAGTTAAAAAGCTTAATTTCACCGAAGAATTGTGACGTTTTGACTCTAGCATGGGTCTTTCCCAAGCTCCGATTTGAGAAAGACCCATGCTAGGGTCGAAATGTTGCAATTCTGTGGTGAAATAACGCTATTTTTCTTTAAGAGATCAAGAACGAGTGCTGCATTTTTTCCCATGTTTTGTTTGATATAGTGGAGTTGAAATGGCTACAGCTCGACACCGCTTGCACCGTGTCTATATACCATATGAAAACTTTCTCTCCATATTTTGGGACATGTGATATGATGCTGATCTCTACACATCACGAAACTTATGCCAGCAGGAAAGTATATTTTGTTCCTGTCTTAGGCCTCATGCACACGACCGTAATTTTAGTATAAATACTGATCCATTCGTTTCTATGGGCCACAGACACCTTCCCATATATATATGGGTAAGTGTTCGTGCCGTAGAAATGACCCGCAAAAAATAGGACGTCCTATTTTTTTGCATTTACGGACCGTGCTCCTATACTTTTTAATGTGACTACGGCTTGCAAATGCGGGTGACAGTCCTCGGCCCGTCCGTGCCCTAATAACAGACCGTACACACGGCTACGACCGTGTGCAGGGCGCCTTATTCTTTGGAAATGGTAAACTACTCCAGGTGTTAAACTTAGTAACATGTTAGATTTATGGGACACAGCTAACTAATTATGGTGTGTCAGCCGCTGAAGAAATTATGTTGACTTGTATGAATGTGATGTAGCAGAGAAATCTACAAATATGCAGCCTTTCTGCTCACATGCTTGAAAAAAATATTACCAAACAATAATACTATTAATGTTATTATAATCTTTTAATTCCTAACCTAGGTTTATGCAGGTCATGCTATGCTCACATCACGTTTTTTCATTTTGTTCAAAGGTAATTTGTCATGACTGTGGGGTATGTGGAGTCTTTAGGACAAGAGTACCTGGATAGATAACTTGTGCCAGACGGTCGGAAGCTTGCTTGTGCCGGACCATTGGAAGCTGGCTTGTGCCGGACCATTGGAAGCTGGCTTGTGCCGGACCATTGGAAGCTGGCTTGTGCCGGACCATTGGAAGCTGGCTTGTATGGGACAACAGGACTTTACTCGGACACTGGACACGGATAATGCAGTAGTCTCGGACACTGGACTTGGCTCGGACACTGGACACGGATAGTACAGTCGTCTCGGACACTTGACTTGGCTCGGACACTAGACACAGATACGTGATACAGGATAAAGCAGAATGCAAGCTTTCAGAGCACAGAGGCCCCTTCTTCAGCTTGCATATAGAACTTTTATGGTTAGCCAATAAAGGTATCATACCTATTATACTTTTGTCTTTTTTGACACAAAAGTATTTAACATTTCATATTGTCTCTGGCTAACACGGTACTACACTATTTTTTACTGTACTTTAGGATAAAGCAGACAAACACTGGGTAAGACACAACATTCCTTAGGCAGTGAGGAAGTGGGCAGAGTTCCTTTTAGAGTCCATGGTGTGCTGGGATAGGTTGGGGTCAATATTCCTGGTTCGTGTGCTGGCCCTTTAAGAATGGGGACGAGCGCATGCACCCTATGGTCACAGAATGGTGGAGAGAGCAGAGTGTGCTGGCGTCCCCGAGCAGGGAGACGCTAGCGCAGAGAACGATGAGGCTGGTGACCGCTGGGCTGACTGAGACCAGCGGCCGCTGGGGCCACACTATTTCCGTCATTATATGACTTGTATATGGCTTTTTTTTTTTAGCAGTTTCACCCTGTGCAGTCTCTATCTCTTATTCTCAGTTTTCTCTGAGCTGGTGGGTGAAGCCTAACTGCTGTCATGTCTGCCATACATTGCACACATGGGGAAGAGAACATCCTGCTCCCCTATCTCTTTTTAGCACACTCTCAGAAACAGCAGCAAGATGAAAGACATCATACAGCAGTATCAGCAGTATAGCTGTGAATCCAGCACAAGGGTGAGATAAAACACTTACGTGAAGTTGTAGCAGCGTCTCTGTGTGTCACTCTGCCTCTCATCCACTCAGCTTCTGCTCCCACCTCCCCCACTATAGACTTCTATAGGCAGCATGTAACCTGATCATTCAGTGATCTGATAATCTATCTAGTTTTAAGAAAAAGTATTTAGAAGTAAATTCAGAGCGAGTGGACAGTAAAGAGGGAAGGGGGGGGGGGCATAAAATGTAATAATTTATACACACAACCACCTTCATGCAACTTTGCATCGAACAGTGATTATAAGCAAAAAATGGTATAGAAGTTAAACTTTGTAAATTAAATGCATAGTCCAGCGGACCCCTTATACAAATGAGTATGCAAGTATGCTCCCAGTTTAATAAGGGGAAGGAGGTGCTAACATGAAGAAAAGTTAATGTTACCTCTCCCCCTGGGGACATCTACAGCCATGCAGGGACAGGACATAGATTGTAAACTCTTGCGAGCATGGTCCTCACTCCTCTTGTTTGAATTGTATATTAATTTTGTCACTATGTAATGCAGGGGCGTAGCTAAAGGCTCATGGGCCCCTATGCAAAAGTTCTTATTGGGCCCCCCCCCCGCAAACTTCTCATGGCCAACGGTCCGCAGCTTTCAGCTGCATCGCTGGGTCTCCTAAGTGACCCAACAATGCAGCACTAGCAGCCGGGGCGTCACTAAGGACTTAAAATGTCAGGGGAAATAGCCCCAATACATATGTGTCTGCCCAAAAAAATGTGTGTATAGGAGACAGCATAGCATATGTATAGCACTACGACCCTATAAACTATGGATAGGATTAGATACAGTGGCTGAGCAGACAGTATCACACATGATAGGATTAGATACAGTGGCTGAGCAGACAGTATCACACATGATAGGATTAGATACAGTGGCTGAGCAGACAGTATCACACATGATAGGATTAGATGCAGTGGCCCAGCAGACAGTATCACACATGATAGGATTAGATACACAGCTCCGCAGACAGTATCACACATGATAGGATTAGATATAGGGCCCAGCACACAGTATCACACATGATAGGATTAGATACAGTGGCTCAGCAGACCGTATCACACATGATAGGATTAGATACAGTGGCTCAGCAGACAGTATCACACATGATAGGATTAGATACAGTGGCTCAGCAGACAGTATCACACATGATAGGATTAGATACAGTGGCTCAGAAGGCAGTATCACACATGATAGGATTCGATACAGCGGCTCAGCAGACAGAATCACACGATAGGATTAGATATAGGGCCCAGCAGACAGTATCACACATGATAGGATTAGATACAGTGGCTCAGCAGACCGTATCACACATGATAGGATTAGATACAGTGGCTCAGCAGACAGTATCACACATGATAGGATTAGATACAGTGGCTCAGAAGGCAGTATCACACATGATAGGATTAGATACAGTGGCTCAGCAGACAGTATCACACATGATAGGATTAGATATAGGGCCCAGCAGACAGTATCACACATGATACGATTAGATACAGGGCTCAGCAGACTGCATCACACATGATTGGATTAGATATAAGGCTCAGCACGCTGACATTGCGGCTCCAGCGTTGGACCCAGGAAAGGTAAGAATAATAATTTTGCTTCTTTATGTGTTACTGATTATTTTTGTGTGTTTGTGTTTTTTTACAGGTTCGGTTGTTGGACTTCGGATACGAGGACTTCAATGACGGCGTTTTTTTATTTTCAATAAAATTGTTAATGAGGGTTGTGTTTTTTTATTTCAATAAAATATTTTTTTCTATGTGCTTGTATCTTTTTAAACTTTATTATCATCGCCTTAGTAATGGCCGCTGGCTGATTGACAAGCTCCATTACTAAGGCGGGGCTTAATGTTAGCCGGTGCAAAGGCCAACACTAACCCCCATTATTACCCCGGTACCCACCACCACCAGGGGTACTGGGAAGAGCTAGGTACGAACCAGTACCCGTCCATCTGTAGTGACGGGCAGGCATTGGGGCGGCCGCAGGCTGGTAGTATTAGGCTGGGGAAGGCCAAAAACAGTGGCACCTACCACCCTGGTAATGCTGCCTGCTGCTGCTGTGTTGTATCTGGCTGGTTATGAAAATTGGGGGGGACCCGACATCGTTCTTTCCAATTATTATTATTTTTTTTTTTAAATGACGTGGGGTCCCCCCCATTTTTCATAACCAGCCAGATACAATAAAGCAGCAGCAGCCTAGCATTACCAGGGTGGGAAGGGCCACTGTTTTTGGCCTTTCCCCTCCTGATAATACCAGCCTGCGGCCACCCCAGTGGCCGACCATCACTACAGATGGTCAAGTACTGGATGGTACCCGGCTCTTCCCAGCACCCCTGGTGGCGGTGGATACCGGGGTAATAATGGGGGTTAGTGTTAGCCTCTGCACCGGCTAACACTAAGCCCCGCCTTAGCAAAGGATGCTGTCAATCAGCCGGCGGCCATTACTAAGGCGGTAGTAATATAGTTTAAGATTACTGTGTGCTGGGGCCCTGTATCTAAACCTACAGTGTGGTAGGCTTATATACAGGGCCTATCAGACAGGATCACACATGGGCCATGTATCTAAGCCTAACACGTGTTACTAATCGTTTTTTTGTGTTTTCTTACAGGTTCGGTCGTTGGACTACGTCGGATTCCAGGACTACTTCGATGACGGCTTTTTTTTTATTATCAATAAAATGGTTATTGAGGGTTGTGTGGGTTTTTTTTTTTATTTCAATAAAATATTTTTTCTATGTCTTTGTGTTTTTTTTTAAACTATATTACTACCGCCTTAGTAATGGCCGCCGGCTGATTGACAGCATCCTTTCACAGTGTGACCGGAATGAAGGGGAAGCAGCTCTCGTACGAGTGCTGCGGCCCCTTCAAAACAGCTGATTGGCGGGTCCCGGGAGTCGGACCCCGCCAGTCAGGGCTACTAATCTTACCTTCCTCTTCAGCCACGGCGGAAGTTCTGTCCTCTCGATGTTGTGCGCGGCGCATATCGCTATAGTAACTTTTTATTGATGTGGTGCGGGGGGCTGTGGGCCCCCTGGCTTCGGGGCCCGGTCGCAATTGCGACCGCTGCGACCCCTATAGCTACGCCAGTGGCCATCATTATGACACTCCGTTTGGATGTTTGTAAACAGAAAAGCACGTGGTGCTTTTCTGTTTTCATTCATACTTTTCACTGCTGTTGCGCGAATCACGCGCGTCCCACGGAAGTGCTTCCGTGTGGTGCGCATGATTTTCACGCACCCATTGACTTCAATGGGTGCGTGATGCGCTAAATACGCACAAAGAACGGACATGTTGTGAGTTTCTCGCAGCGGACTCACGCTGCGTAAAAATCACGCACCTGTCTGCATGGCCCCATAGACTAATATAGGTCCGTGTGACGCGCATGAAAATCACGCGCGTTGCACGGACGTATATCCCGTTCGTCTAAATAAGCCCTAAGCCTAATGTTTTTATGCATCTTGTACTACTTTTAAGCAATCTTCGAATTTGTGATATGAATGGTGTGGTTTGCTGCAAGTTTCATAATCGCGGCAAAACCGCGCCATTTTTGTCGCGATTACGAAAATCGCTGCAAAACCGCACCATTTTTGCTGCGATTACGAAAATCGCGGCAAAACGCATGGTCCATTAAAAAACCTAACAAACCCTACAGGAGTTGGGGTCAGGAGAGACAAGTAAAGAAGAGACAATGAGGGATGCAGGGAGAGAGGGGGCTAAGGAAGCGCTCACCAGGACCTGAGAGGTGGACATGCCTTCTCTTCTACCGACTCTGCTGCTGCTATACTGTGGTAGAAGTACCTGATCGGTGGGCGTGACTTCTGTTCCTCAAAGGCGAATCAGGTCACATGGGCATGACGTCATTAAAGGTCCTTTAGAAAGCGGCATCTGTCCAACTTTAATGCTGCTTATGCAGCGTTTTTACATAAGTAACCTCACGAAAATGTGGTGGGGGGGCCGTGGGCCCCCCAGGCTTCGGGGCCCGGTCGCAATTGCGACCGCTGCGACACCTATAGCTACGCCACTGATGTAATGTCTGATATTGTCTGTACATGAACCCTTTAAATTGTAAAGTGCTGCAGAATTTGTTGGCGCTATATAAATAAAGATTATTATAGGAGTAGAATGACCGCATATTCTCCTCTCCCTTAACGCTGCCAGCACATCCCCCGCTGGCCCCCCTCTCCTCCTGGCCACAAGAAGTGAGAGTTTCATATATATACAGCTCTCACTTTAATCCGCTGTAGCTCCGGCTACGTTGCAGCTAAAGCTGTGATCCAGACCTTGTTTAAAGGCTAAGAATCTAGCAGATACATCCGTGGCTACTGAAATGTCTTCCTGCCAGGACATATGAGATACGTCCTTGGCAGGAAAAGGATTAAAACAAGATGCAACAGAACACAAAAATGATGCAGGCTCCTTTTTTCCTGTTGAAAAATAGGAAGCAAACAGATTGTTTATTTTACAATAGACGTCAATGGCAGCAGGATAGATACGCTGTTGCATCCTGTTGTAATGGTACCTTTTATTTGAAAAAAGAAAACATACCTTTCAACAGGATACAAACAGGTGGTGGAAATAGGGACTTTTACTACAATTAACATTTATCACATCCCAGAGAGGAGGATTTTAAATAGAGCGGCACTCACGCATGTTCGCTGCCGCGCCATTCAAGGTCTATGGGGCCAATGAAAACAGCGGAGTGTAGCACTGTTTTCATCATTCCCATAGGCTTTAAATGGTACGGCAGCGCACAAGCGTAATTGCTGCGCCATTGTAAATCATCTTCACTGCGATCGTGCAGTGAGCAGGAACAGGTGTCAGGACCCCCCGTTCTATAGATTGGTGGTGGTCCTTGCCTGTTTACATAGGCCGCCAGAATTGGTCCGCTCCTGTCGGCAAGACGTAGAACGGTGGTGCTGAAATGGGGAGAGGTATGTTACATAGAGGTGCTCAAACCCCCTTTGGCACTGCTCATAGCTTTCTGTTGCTGAAAACCTAATATTTGAAGCAAACTATCATTGATTTGAATGGAATTACTTTGTGTCAGATTTACAGTAACTTGAAACTCTGAGCAGTGCTAAAAAGCCCATGTTTGCAGAAAACAATGGTCCGAAATCATATATTCTATGATAAGAAGATCCTTTTGACTGGATTTACCATTTAACAAACTCTGTTTTTGTAGGTATAACCAATGTTCTGTTTTACTATATTCTCAATAGTGAATTCTATAAAATTATTTCCATACATTTTTTTGTGTCCTTTTGCTCTGTTTTTCAGGTAATTTAAGAGTAAGTTCACGTGTAGCGTAAATACTGCGGATTTTCTGCAATGGAAAAATCCGCAGCATAATACAGTAGCAGCAAAGTGGATGAGATTTGAACAAATCTCATCCATGCGCTGTGTAAATGATGAGAGGAATTTTTTTTTCAAAAAATGACATGCGGTGCGGCTTTTTAATCCGCAGCATGTCAATTGTATTTGCGTAACCACTTTTTTGTTGCGGGCTTTTCCTATTGAATTCAATGGGAAGTTAAAACCCACAACAAATAGCAGATGTTACAATTTTTGTGGCGGAAAAGCTGCGATTCCCCCTGCAAAAATCACAACTCAGAAAAACCAAAAATCTTATACTTACCCAGAATTCTGTGCTTCTTCGTCCAGAATGGCCCCTTGGGATGACGTTTCATCCCATGTGACCGCTGCAGCCAATCACGGGCGTCGTCCCAGGAGGCCGGCCTGCAGGATGGCAGAGGGACGCGTCGCCATGACTACGTAAATATTAAACTTTTTTTTTCTTTTTTTATGTGCAGTTTTCCATAGCGGACATTCCGGCTGAAAAACTGCACTACAATTTGGTGCGTTTTTTTGGCTGGCATTCCTTGCAGCGACCAGGGCAGATATGCGGTGTGCTTTTACGCAGGGTATACGCCCTGTGTGAACATAACCTGAGAGGTCACATGCCAATTAGCTGCAGTAAGGAGAGAAAGCTGATAAATTATGTATTCGAAGAGGGCTTGATGGGAGGAACCAATAATGAATATTTATAAGAAACCATTATGAGGTATATTTATTATGTCATTCAAAACTGATTGATCTTAACATAAAGAAAGGGCATTTGGGTCACAGGAAAAGAAATAGAAGAAGAAGTAGAGATGAGATTCGGTGAATATGATGCTTGTGTTTGTTTCTTATGCATGATATCATTGGGCATATCTTAAACTACAGCAATGCATTACCATCATAGTACAAACCAGAGAAAAGCTAGAAAAATGATTTAAAATCGGTCTACTCCACGCCACACCCTGTGTGCACATTGTAATTCTTTATGATGCAATATAAATCACTTCATTCTGTAGGTTTACAAAGATCAGTCTGCCAACAGTTATCACCATCAACTCCCCCCAATAATGAATATATTAGGCTTGGCTAAAGGTGCAAGTTATATTAATTGGGCTAAGTGGCTGCCAGAAGCCTCATGTGCCACATATTTCAGTAGGAAAAAAGGATCCTGCCAACAAAACCTAACATCTACGGCCATTTCACAAAGATACAAAAGATTAAGGCCTTATTTACACGAACGTGTTTCACGTCCATGATATGCGCGTGAAAATCACGCGTGTCGCACAGACCTATGTAAATCAATGGGGCCATTCATACATTCCGTGTTTTTCACGCAGCATGTGTCCGCTGCGTGAAACTCACGACGTCCTATACTTGAGCGTCTTTTGCGCATCACACGCCCATTGAAGTCAATGGGTGCGTGAAAATCACGGACAGCACACGGACGCACTTCCGTGTGCTGCGCGTGATTCGCGCAACAGTTGTTCAAGAAATGATGGGAAAAATGAAACGACCTCCTTAATTTCATTTTCTAAACATCAAAACCGCGTGTCATTAGGATGGCATACGCGCAAAAATCATGCAGCCACGCACCAAACACTGATGACACACGGAACTGCAATGTGCGCAAAACGCTGCGTTTTTGGCACGAGCAAAACACACACGTTGTGTGAATTTCGGCTAAGGGTATCACATGTCTAAATGATCTGTGAGATATTAGAATCGTGTGTATCTATAAACAGGGGTGTAACTGTTTTCTGACACCCGAGGAAGTAATTTTCTGAAATGTATTTCTGTGGACAGCTCACCCACAAGTGCTGGGGGCATAAAGTAGTTTGTAGGTGCATTACTATCATTTCTGCAGCATTATAACATTAGCTAGCAAAGTAAAAATCTGCTCATGTAGACGATAGCATCTTGTAAATTGTCATTTTTAATTCGTTCCCTCAGTTTTACTTGCACTCAAAATCTGATGTCTGCAGAATCTGCCTTATTTAGCTTAACAACAAGCAAACCCCTGTCCATCCAGAGGAACATATGGTAAGAAATGTCCACATAAATACTTATAAAAAAACAAACAAGCAAACAATAACAGAATATACAAAGCAGTGATTGCTACATATTAGAGAGTCTATTACATTACTTAACCAATGAGTTTAGACCAAATAGACTGATTTTCAGCTTCTTCTTTTCTATAGGCATGAGTACAACTTCGCATTTGTCTGGGCTACAGTATGCCTCCCCTTCTCCTGCTCTCCCTCCTGGGAATAAGAGCTGTTGACTTTGGCTGTCAGCTTTCTGCAGTCAGAGCCTTTGCTCAGCTCTCCTGTAGTATAGAGAGAGTGCCCGCTCCCTTTCTCGCTTTGCTGACATTAGTAAACCAATCCGATCAGTAAGTGCAGGAACTTCTAATCCCTTCCTGTTACCAGATATCCTAAAGGCTCAGCTGCCGCCTTATAATATTAGGAATTTGTGTTTGGATTGGAAGCAATACTGCAATCCAGGGAGGTGTGTAATGTGCTGCCAGATAATCTCAGAAATGTCTAGTAGCATTGTCCGTATACACAGCCCTGACTACTTAATCGTTTACATTAAGATCTACTTTCTTAGGGCTTATTCAGACGAACGTGATATACGTCCGTGCAACGCGCGTGATTTTCACGCGCCGCGCACGGACCTATATTAGTCTATGGGGCCGTGCAGACAGTCCGTGATTTTTACGCAGCGTGAGTCCGCTGCCTAAAACTCACGACATGTCCGTTCTTTGTGCGTATTTCGCGCATCACGCACCCATTGAAGTCAATGGGTGCGTGAAAATCACGCGCACCACACGGAAGCACTTCCGTGGGACGAGCGCGATTCGCGCATCAGCAGGGAAAAGTATGAATGAAAACAGAAAAGCACCACGTGCTTTTCTGTTTACAAACATACAAATAGAGTGTCATAATGATGGCGGCTGCGCGAAAAGCATATGATCATGACACACGGAGCTGTTAAGTGTCTTTTGCGCACGCAAAACGCGTTTTTTGCGTGCGCAAAACGCACACTCTCGTGTGAATCCGGCCTTAGTATGTAGCATTATTAGTTAAAGGGATTCACATTCCAGTTGTGTTTTATTTCACAATCTGGTATTTGCTTATTCCACTTAGGACACAGAGCTCATAAGATTTATTGGATTTACTGTCAGAGGCATCAAGCGCTTAGAGTACCTATGTTGGGTTCATGCAATCATCATGTGGCAGTGTGTAAGCCAAAGAGGTGCGTTCGCTATGAGCCATTATTGCTACTGCACCTCAGAGAGGTTTACCATCTTCAAAAAACTGTAACGTATGAAATGGTACATGCTGTCCTTCAGATTGTACCAAATAAATGTTTTCTTCCTTATTTCACCATCATTTATGGTAGCTGCAATTAATGAAAGTTAAAGGGGTTGTCTCATGAAGACAACCCTTTTAAATTATCGCCAGAAGGAAATAAAATAAATGGCCATCTAATGTAATGCATGGACGTGCCGGGCTCTAGGACATCGCATGGGGACTTGAGCAGGGGACCCCCCCTCTATGACATCCATATGTTCTAATAGGGCCACAACCCCATTAATTGACAGAGAAATGTCATAGATTTTTACAGTCTCCAGGACTTAATGGAGTATAGCCCAATTCCCCAGAAAGCAGAGTGACAGGGGAGATGCAAACATAGACGTATCTGTTTGTATAGTGCACACTGATCAGCCATAACATTAGAACCACTGACAGATTAAGTGAATAACAATGATTATTATTGATCTCCTTACAATAGCGCCTCTTATGAGGTGTGATATGTGATACAGTATATAAGGCAGAAAGTGAACCGTCAGCTTTTGAAGTTGATGTGTTGGAAGCAGGAACAATTAGCTTAAGAATCTGAACGACTTTGATAGGAGTCAAATTTTGATGACTAGAAAATCTCCAAAACAGCAGATCTTGTGGGATGTTCCCAGCATTAAATGTCGAGCACCTACCAAAAATGGTCAGAGGAAGGACAACCGGTGAAATGGCGGCAGGGTCATAGGCATCCAAGGCTCTTTGATAATCGTGAGGGGCAAAAGCTTGCCAATCTGGTCCGATCACACAGAAGAGCTACTGTCAGGGTTTTAACCCAGAAGCTCTTGTGTCCCAGGCAGTAGCTCTTCTCCTTGACAGCTACTGTAGCACAAATTGCTGAAAAAGTGAATGCTGGCCATGATAGAAAGCTGTCAGAACACAAAGTGCATCGCAGCTCGTAGTGTATGTGGCTGCATAGCCGCAGACTGAACAGAGTTCCCAAGCTGACCCCTGTCCACCACTGATAGCAACTGAAATGAGCGACTGCATCATAACTGGACCATCAAGAAATGGAAGAAGGTGGCCTGATCTGATGAATCATGTTTTCTTTCATATCATGTAGAAGTGTCGTCGCTTACCCTGATCAAGCATCTGTGGGATATGCTTCAAAAATAAGTCCGATCCATGGAGGCCCCACCTCAGAACTTACAGGATTTAACCCTTTTGCTGCCGGAAGTTTTTGGACATTTTGCACCTCTGGTAGCCAGGATAATTTTCACACATTTGACATTAATACTTAAATTACAATTCAAAGACTCATACTACACCACTTTATCTACATATTTTCTGAACGTAAACACCTGGCACATTGTCAAAATGCTGCTCAACACTTTATACACACAGGCACAGTCATGACATTTTTGTGTCAAAGAGCTATTTTTCATAAATAATGCATACAAATTGATATTTATGGCTAAAAGTGTGACCCAAGCAGAAAATTATATGCACCACACATCCTAAAAATAAAAGTTCAATATATTCAGAGTTTATACATACCACTTATGCCTGTCTACATGCACATATTTTCATAAAATCAGTTGAAGAGACCAAAAATCTAGTTAAAGCTGGAAATGTAAAAAATGTAACAACCTATAAAATACAGGGGTTATAACATACATTATTATAACATACATTTGTGCCTAAAACTCACATAATACACCAAGATGTGCAAAAATGCTAAAAACAGAGGCCATGCAATATTTGGCCGCCATCTGCAAATGTTTTAAGACATACAGTACTGTGGAAAGGTTTTAGGCAGTTGTGGAAAAGTGCTGCAAATTAAGAATGCTTCCAAAAATAGAAATGTTAATAGTGGTTTATTTTTTAACAATTTAACAAAATACAAAGAATTAACAGAAGAAAAATCTAAATCAAATCAATATTCGGTGTGACCATTATTCGCCTTCAAAACAGCATAAATTCTTCTAGGTGCAGAGAGGTTGTTCCAAATATCTTGGAGAGCTAACCACAGATCTTCTGTGGATGTAGGCTTCCTCAAAGCCTTCTCTTTATGTAATCCCAGACAGACTTGATGTTGAGTTCAGGGCTCTGTGGGCGCCATATCATCACTTCCATGGCTTCTTGTTCTTCTTTACGCCACAATTCTTCCATGAAGACCACTGCTGGCCAGACTTCTCCGAGCAGTAGATGGTTTCTGCCAGTTCTGAGATGATAGCCCTCCTGGACATCTTCTGATTTCAAAGGGAAGTAAGCATGATGTATCTTTGATCCTTTGCCCTAAGTTTCCTTGGCTGACCACTGTGTCTACGGTCCTCAAAGTTGCCCATTTCTTTGTGCTTCTTTAAAAAAGCTTGAACGGCACATCTTGAAACTCCAGAAATCTTTGCCTAGGAGACACCTTGCTGATGCAGTTTAACTACCTTTTGTCTTGTTGATGTGCTCAGATTTGCCATTGTGGACCTGTGACATGAAACTGTCTTCCACAACCTCCCCTTTGTAGCAGAGTTTGGCTATTCCTCACCCAGTTTTAAGCCTCCTACACAGCTGTTTCTGTTACAGTTAATGACTGTGTTTCAACCTACATGTACATTCTATAATTCATTGATCATACACCTGGCTATAATCCTACAAAATCCATGACTGTGTGCAAGTGTACCTAGAAGAATTGACGCTGTTCTGAAGGCAAAGGGTGGTCACACCAAATATTGACCTTTTTTATATTTCTCTTCTGTTCATTCACTTTGTATTTTGTTGATTGATATAAAAAACTATTAACACTTCTATTTTTGAAAGCAATTTCACTTTGCAGCATTTTTCCACAACTGCTTAAATCTTTTGCACAGTACTGTACAATGTATTCGGAAAGTCTCCTGACCCTTTCAATTTTTTCACATTTTGTTATGTTGAGGCCTTGTGCTAAAATAAAAAATAAGTTTTTCCCCATCATTCTGCACTCAATACCCCATAATGATAAAGTGAAAACAGAATGTTAGTAATCTTTGCTAATTTATTGAAAAGGATAAAATACAATTTCACTTTGGTTTATAGTTTCTTGTCTTAACTTGAGGCTTCCAGCAGAACAATAGTGCTCTTATTAAAGGGGTTGTCCACTTTGTCCTACTTGTTAGAAGGGTCTATTAACAATAAGCTGATCACAAACTTTCCCCATGATGGGACCCTCAGCAATCAGCTGTAATCCGTGGGGAAACCTGGCAGTAATGCTCAATTTCCCTGAAGCGGAAATAGATTAGTGCCCATTCAAATCAATTGGTTGTTTGTGTAATGCAGGACAAGACAGGTCTCAATTTGGGTAAACAAAGAGACAAATACCTTGCATATCTTAATGTGGATGTACTAATCAATTCTGGTCAAGAGGAGAGGACCCCTCTTAATTAACTCATAATCCCTAATTGGATATATAAAAATAGGTTTTCTAAACCAAGAAGCCCCTTAAATTACCTACCCTCTAATTATAATGAGATGACTCTGCTCATTGTGTCCCAGTCTATACATCAAAGCTACCAAGTGAGCTCCAGAAAACAGAATACATTAGTGCCCATTCAAATCAATTGGTTGTTTGTGTAATGCAGGACAAGACAGGTCCTCAATTTGGGTAAAAAAAGAGACAAATACCTTGCATATCTTAATGTGGATGTACAAATCAATTCTGGCAAGAGGTGAGGACCCCCCTTAATTAACTCATAATCCCTAATTGGATATATAAAAATAGGTTTTCTAAACCAAGAAGCCCCTTAAATTACCTACCCTCTAATTATAATGAGATGACTCTGCTCATTGTGTCCCAGTCTATACATCAAAGCTACCAAGTGAGCTCCAGAAAACAGAATATATCAGACTATTGTAACTGTCCTTTTGGCCATTGTTATAACTGGAATACAGTATTTTAAGATTTTTTTTTCCTATGGATACTCATATAAAAAAGCTACCAACATTTAAAAAAAATAAAAAAAAAAATATATATACAGTGAAGGAAATAAGTATTTGATCCCTTGCTGATTTTGTAAGTTTGCCCACTGTCAAAGTCATGAACAGTCTAGAATTTTTAGGCTAGGTTAATTTTACCAGTGAGAGATAGATTATATAAAAAAAAAAAAAAGAAAATCACATAGTCAAAATTATATATATTTATTTGCATTGTGAACAGAGAAATAAGTATTTGATCCCCTACCAACCATTAAGAGTTCAGCCTCCTCCAGACCAGACACTCTCCAAATCAACTTGGTGCCTGCATTAAAGACAGCTGTCTTAAATGGTCATCTGTATAAAAGACTCCTGTCCACAGACTCAATTAATCAGTCTGACTCTAACCTCTACAACATGGGCATGATCAAAGAGCTTTCTAAGGATGTCAGGGACAAGATCATAGACCTGCACAAGGCTGGAATGGGCTACAAAACCATAAGTAAGACGCTGGGTGAGAAGGAGACAACTGTTGGTGCAATGTTACCATTGGTAACACATTACGCCGTAATGGATTAAAATCCTGCAGTGCCCGCAAGGTCCCCCTGCTCAAGAAGGCACATATACAGGCCCGTCTGAAGTTTGCAAATGAACATCTGGATGATTCTGAGAGTGATTGGGAGAAGGTGCTGTGGTCAGATGAGACTAAAATTGAGCTCTTTGGCATTAACTCAACTCGCCGTGTTAGGAGGAAGAGAAATGCTGCCTATGACCCAAAAACACCGTCCCCACTGTCAAGCATGGAGGTGGAAACATTATGTTTTGGGGGTGTTCCTCTGCTAAGAGCACAGGACTACTTCACCGCATCAATGGGAGTATGGATGGAACCATGTACCGTCAAATCCTGAGTGACAACCTCCTTCCCTCCACCAGGACATTAAAAATGGCTCGTGGCTGGGTCTTCCAGCACGACAATGACCCGAAACATACAGCCAAGGCAACAAAGGAGTGGCTCAAAAAGAAGCACATTAAGGTCATGGAGTGGCCTAGCCAGTCTCCAGACCTTAATCCCATCGAAGATCCGAGTTGCCAAGCGACAGCCTCGAAATCGTAATGATTTACAGATGATCTGCAAAGAGGAGTGGGCCAAAATTCCATCTAACATGTGTGCAAACCTCATCATCAACTACAAAAAGCATCTGACTGCTGTGCTTGCCAACAAGGGTTTTGCCACCAAGTATTAAGTCTTGTTTGCCAAAGGGATCAAATACTTATTTCTCTGTGCACAATGCAAATAAATATATATAATTTTGACAATGTGATTTTATTTTTATTTTTTTAATATAATCTATCTCTCACTGGTAAAATTAACCTAGCCTAAAAATTCTAGACTGTTCATGTCTTTGACAGTGGGCAAACTTACAAAATCAGCAAGGGATCAAATACTTATTTCCTTCACTGTATATATATATATATATATATATATATATATATATATATATATATATATTTATTTATAAGTTATTTTTTGTGATGATGCATTTCCTTTAACCAGTCCTCATTGTGTATATGTAAACCTTGCCCCTTACTAGTTGTCCTGTAATAACAGCTTTTTTACCGTATTTCTTTCATTTCTATTTAATTTCAGTTAAGGTGGATATTTTGAAGTTCGATAACAGCTTTTTACTCTATTTATGATGAGTTCATATGCTACTATTTTGCAAAGACCTGACTTGTGATCAAATTCTTATGATGATTGCTAAGAATTTGTGCAGTCAGTTTTTAGATGCAGCGTTTTTTCAATTTGGATACAATGAATTCCTGCATGTGACAGAAAAAAAAATTCTGTTTATACCCGGTGATTGCCACTAGCGTGTCAGATTAATTTCAATTACAATGGTAGCAATTATTGTGAATTGAAAATGGTTGCTACGAGTAATTTACACACAGCTATTATTCCTAGATGAGGTCGGAATTAATCAAATCACACACACAATTGTACAGTGTAAACTCATCCTTACTTACCACCTCTATATTAGAGGTTATCACAGAGTCTCCCTGTCATCGCACTGGCTGCTCTGCATCTCTGATTCCATAATTATACCATCCTCTATTTTTCTTCACAAGCAACCTTGCCTGAACCTTTTCCTCTACCTCATCCAGCATAAATGTTTGATCCCTGTTATTTTTTACATTAGTGAAAATAAGTTGATAATTGTAAAACAGCATCTAATATATAATATTAACCCTTAAGGACACGGCCAATTTTAGCCTTGACAACATAACAATTTTTTTATATTTCATTCTTTGCATCCTGACGCTCATAACTTTTTTATTTTTTGTGCGACGTAGTTGTATGAGACTTTGTTTTTTGCGGGACAAGTTTTACTTTATGTAGGTACCATTTTTTAGTACAAATCCAGTATCGTTTAATTTATATAAATTTTAATTTTGGCGAAAATGAAGAAAAAAAGCAGTTCCGCTGCAGTTTTAATATTTTTTTTTTACACCACACACTGATCAGCAGAAATAATGTTATACATTTGTTGTTCAGGTTGTTACGGTTGTGGCGATACCAAATATGTCTTTATTATTTCAAGTTTTGGGACCTATATTTGAAAAAGTTTATTTTATTGTAAAAAAAAATTGTATTTCTGTGTATTTTTAAACTTTTTTTTTGTTAAAAATTTTTTTTACATTAATTTAGCTTTTCTTTTAATCCCATAAAGGGATTTATCATTTTTCTTTTTCTTTTGTAACTGTAATGTACTGGCATAGATCTATATGCCAGTACATTAGCCTGTGGACTGATTGTACACAGCCAGTTGTTAGTTCACACCTCAGTATGCCCTAACAACAGGAAATATGTTCAGACAGCCCTGGGGGTCCTTCAATAGACCCAGGGCTGTCTGGCCATACAAGTTATGGGCTTTGATCGCATCACAGGGATTTTTTGTGACACGATCAAAGGGCAGACCCCCTCCTCTGAAAGCCGCGGTCAGCTTTGATTGCGGAATTCAAGGGGTTAACGGCGGAGAGAAGAGGTTTCTCTCCGACGTTAGAGCTGGGCTGCGGCTGTGTATTACAGCCGTTGCCCCGCTCCTGATCGCGCTCAGACACTGGCTGTCACACAGGACGAGAATGCTCGTCCTAATACACGATGCCTAATACCAGCCGCTCAGGACGAGCATTCTTATATATATATATATGACACACCAATCAGCTACTACTTTAAAACCACCTGTCTAGTATTGTGTATGCCCCCCCTTGTGCTGCCAAAACAGCTTTGAACCGTCGAGGCATGTTCTCCACAAGACCTCTGAAGGTGTTCTGCGGTATCTGGCATTAGCAGCAGATCCTGTAAGTTGCGAGGTAGGACCTCCATGGATCAGACATGTTTTTCAAGCACATTAAACCATGGCAGCACAATATTGTTGTTAATATAACACTGCCAAGATCTCACTGGAGAATCAGTGTAAATTTCTGGACAGAAACCCAGGATTGTTTTTTCTCTGAGCCAGGTACTTTCCATTTTTAAAATGTTAAAGCCATATATACAGGTGACTTGTGTTTAGCCAATTTATATAATTTGTTACATGACTAGGAAAGTGGAGCTCTCGGGCATCTGCAGATTATTGTGTGAGAAAGTACTGTTTGTAACACACGAAGGGTCCCTTTGCTGACCCTTGTCAGGAATATAATGTACACATATAAACCTATAAGACCGGGGCCAGATGTCAGTATGTACGGTAGCACTGTAGATGTGGTGTGTTGACATTTCAGAGCTGCCTGTCCCACTGGGTTACCTGCATCAGGGAGTCTTTGTATCCTGTACAATGTTAAGCGCTAGAATCATATTAGCAGCAAGCGACTTTATCAATGCAATGAAAGGGCTACATTCTTTTTGTTGGGCATGCGCTGAAATAAATATAAGAAACTGATGCAGCTCAGCAGGTATGTTTTCTTCCTACCTATTATATTAGATGTACAACGTCTGCGGCTGTAAAAGAAAATCACTCAAACAAACTGTCATAGAAATATCACCTTTAGAATTACTGTTGTGGAGTTGAAGAAAAAAATTCAAGATTCTGAGTGAAAAAGTCCATTATGTTGAGTGTGGAGTGTTATCAATCTATCCACAGGTAGTAAAATAAAATACAGATAAATGTAGATATTTACATCTACCACAAACTCTGAATTCAGTACCTCATCATGCTACATTAATATGCTAATTAGGATTTGATTCATTGTTTTAAAATTGAAATGTTTCTCTGTTAGGGCACGTTCAGACGTGGCAGCGTTTTTCCGCTGAAAATGTTGGTGCAGATTTGGGGCAATTACGCAACGAATCTGCACCAACATTTGCATATTTGACAGGTAATTCAGACATTGCCGAAAAGACAGCGGACTTGCCACAGATTTCAGTTTTTGCATTGCAAAGGCTGAAATCCGCAGTGAAATTCCGCTTCTTCTCCGCAAGAGACAGTGCATGCTGCGGAGGGAAAATTCTGCACCACAGCCTATGGTCCGCAGCGGAGTTTTCCCGCAACGTCTGAACTAACTTGCCTCAAAATGTATTGAAACAACTGTAAATAACGGCCACAGGAGAATTCCACTGCGGACTGTCCCCAGCGGAATTCCACAGCAATTCCTCCACGTCTGGCCGTGCCCTGAAATTAACCAAGATACAATGTAGCACATTATGTTATCTGGCTAATTGCCTGATTTCACCCTTTTAGTGCTGCCTTGCAAATGTATTTTTACACTCCACACCCTTTGCACCCTACAGCAACAAGGGTTTCCTGGAGAATGGTTAGGGGTTCCTCTGAAGGCAGTAGCAGCAAGAAATGTCACTTCTGTAGCAGAGATGGCAAAATAATCTCAGCCTGCTGAAATATGTTTTGCATGGGGCAGACAAAGTTGTCAACAAATCTCATCCAAAATATAAAATCATGGAATGCTTTTTTACCCCAATAAATTTAATTAAGGTAAGTATAGGAGTAGGGGTTCCCTGGGAGTGGAACATTCTTCACATTTAACATTTAGGGGACTTCACGCCCATAGATTAATACCACCATGTGCAATAGATTAGAATTTCTAATGCTGTGAATTATCAAAACAGGAATATTTGAAAACATTAATTCCATAGACACAAACGATAACCCTAATACACTAATCCATCAAGAGAATATTGTCTATTATAGTATTTTATTATATGTACCACACTGGCTACATACAATACAGATCAGTGTTACTCAGATCCTGTTCACAGAAAGTACCTGCTGAAATCTCTTTATATACCTGCATATTTTAGGTAACAAAGTATATACCATGTATGAATGTAGAATAAAATCTGTACAGTAGCCAATACAAGTAGTAAAAAGGCAGAAATGTTGTAGCACAAGCCAGTTATGAGTGATCTGTTAAAAATGTTGTCAATGTCAAAAGAAAACATTGTGATATATGGCTGTATTGTGTAAAATAAATAATACATTAGGGCATTTGATCTCATCCCTCTTCTCATCTCATCACTGTTCATTTTCTCTAGTGTTGAAGTTGATGGAGGAGAGCTGTGGAATTTTGCTTTTCCCATTTCAGTCAATGTGTACTGGCATCATAAAATTGTGCTGTGTGTTTTGGCAGGAAAATTATAGCTCCAAGAGACGCTTTACAGACGAAGTAAAAAGGCTGGTTTAAACACTTCAAAGCACATGGTAGAGTTTCCAACTATCACTGCAATTCTTAATTTTTATAGTTAAGGGACTGTTCACATCAGTGTTGGGCTTCCGTTCATCGGTTCCTTTCGACCTTTCCGTCGGAGGAACCGATGAACCCATAGCTTTCGTTTGCATCACCATTAATTTCAATGGTAATGCTTCCGTTGCAGTTGGTTTCCGTTTGTTTCCATTCCGTAAAGTTTCCGTTTTTTGGCGGAAACAGTAGCATAGTCGACTACGCTATTGTTTCTGCAGAAAAACCCTGAACTTAACAGAAAGGTCAAACTGTACCAATGGACGGAACCCCAACTCTGATGTGAACAGGCCCTAAGCCTCTGGCTATGTTTTCAACATGTATAAAGCAATCAGTCATTAAACAACTAAAATGTAGCAAAGGCCATTATAGAACCAACATTAAAATTAGCCTATAAGTCCGCTATTACATTATATACAGTGAAATGTCTGTATTAAAGAGAACCTGCCATCTTCCCAAAAAAACGCTGCTGCCATCTCATTTGGATTGCAGGCGCCTCACAGATTCTGACGCTTTTTATTTTTTCTTCTAGCCCCCACCGTTGCTGAGATATCGGTGCTGCTAGTTTTGTTGCCCGATATGCAAATAAGACCTTTTACTGTCTAGTGGGCGGGTAACACCTGTCACTTGATAAGAGGTAACCTCCCACTTGACAGTCAAAGGTCTCATTTGCATATCGGACAACAGAAAACACGTCCCCGATATCTCAGGAACGGTGGGGGGTAGAAGAAAGACATAAAAAGCATCAAACTCTGTGAGGCGCCTGCAATCTAACGGAGATGTAAATTGCAGTTTTTTGGGCAGATGACCGGTCCTCTTTGATGATTTTCTAGCTGAATTTTAAAAGTGGGACATTCTCAGTGAAGGTCCCTACATTCAGCCTCTTCCCAACCTGAACTGGCAGATAGCATACATTAACCCACATTCATGTACACAGTAAAACAAAGGCACATTACTACATTATATATAAAAGTTTTATGTAAGTTAAATTGCGATTCAGATTGGTGACCAGAATAGTGTGACTGTGCCTAAACTGCTTTTCAGAGTCTACATACCCACAAGGTTTCACTTATTTTATTCCAGAAATCCACCACTATCCTCTTCTAGGCTGCAGCTAAACACTGTGCTGGCCATGACAACTAAGGGTATGTTCACACGCAGTGGTTTCAGACATAATTCGGGCCGTTTAAGCCTCGAATTATGCCTGAAAAAATGGCACCATTACGCCTCCAAACATCTGCCCATTGCAATGGGATTTACGGTGTTCTGTTCCCACGAGGCTTAATTTTACGCGTCGTTGTCAAATTACGGCGCATAAAATGACGCCGCGTCAAAAGAAGTGCAGGTAACTTCTTGGGACGTTTTTGGAGGCATTTTTCATTGACTCCATTGAAAAACAGCTCCAACGCGAGTTGTTACAAAAACGTCTGAAAATTAGGAGCTGTTTTCGCTTGAAAACAGCTCCGTATTTTCAGACGTATTTTGCTAAGCGTGTGAACATACCCTAAGTAGTATTGTAACATGGGAGTTTTATAAGAAAAACCCTAACGTTTAACTACTGCAGTTGGAGTATTACTTATTAATACACCCTGTTCACATTATTTTTTTTGTTTACGTTTAGTGTGTACGTCTATAGGGCTCCGTTGTCCGACAGAGGCCAAAAGAGTGTCGTTTTTGGCCTCCATATGGCCGGTATACATCACTGTATGACATTCATCACAATCATCCATTAAACACATACGTCATAAGCTTTTTAATAGCTTTTTTATGACGCATTTCTTAATTATAGCCTATGGGTGACAGATGCGATAAATCAATGTCATCCGTCAGCCATAGGCTATAATGGTATCTGTTTAACCCATTTGCGCACCGCAACGTAATAGCACGTCCTGGTGTGGAGGTGATGTATGGAGCGGGCTTACGAGCTGAGCACGCTCCATACGCTGCGGGTGTCAGCTGCATATTACAGCTGACATCGGGACTAGTGTGCAGGAATAGTGATCACGCTGTTCCAGGCCGTTTAAACCCTCAAATGCTGCGGTCATCTGAGGCGTTAAAAAGTGGGGGGATGCCCCCTCCGACAGCTCATCGGCCCCCGGGGCGGCCTAATGAATCCCCTAGGTCTGCCTTTACTCTGCCTCTGTTACAGGCTTAACAGAAGCCTGTAAAAATAACAATATACTGCAATACATTAGGCCAACGATCGCTGGTTCAAGTCCCCTAGGGGGACTAAAAAATGTGTAAAAAAAGTTACATAAAGTTATTAGTAGTGAAAAAAAAAGAAAAATATTAAAAGTTCAAAAAAAACAAAGAACCTTTTCCCATTTTTCCTCTTGAATAATGTCAAAAATAAAAAAATTACGAAATTGGTATCCCTGCATCTGTAAAATTCCAAACTATTACAATATACTATTATTTAACTCGCATGTTGAATGCTGTAAACAAAAAAATTAAATGCGGCAAATTCGCTGTTTTTCGGTCACCTTGGCGGTCAATTTTTGTTTTATAAAGAGTAATCAAAAAAGTTGTATGTACTAAAAAATGCTACCAATAAAAACTAAAGCTCGTCCTGCAAAAAATAAGCCCTCACACAGCTCAATCGAACCCAAACCCAAAAAGCAGTTGAGGAATCACAGTCCTTTTTCCAATTTCAGCCCACAGAGATTTTTTTTAAGCCCTCACACCACTCTATTGATGGAAAAATCAAAAAGTTATGCCTCTTGGAAGGCTGGGAGTGAAAAATGAAAATGCAAAAGCAAAAAATGTCTCAGTCCTGAAAGGGTCACAAAGGGCAAAAGATAGGGGTGGACCCGTATGTCAAATTTCTGTGTTTTATGGAACTGTAATATGGCACTTTATGGGCCATTCTGTACCTCTGTATGACTGATTTAATAGATGGTGTGTTCCATTGGATTGCTTTCTTAAAAAAGACAGACCTACATAATACAGTGTCATATGCAGAAACCATATGGCAGCTCTGTGTATATTCCTCAATCATTTTCTTGAAACCTAGACAAAGAAAAGCCTGTTTTTTCCAGTGTAAAGTGAGTTGGTACAATGGGGAGCTGGGCACCATACACCAGTCTATACCCAGCTAGGAGACTCTACCCACACACCCAGGCTACCTACACCTCACAAGTAGTGCCAGTCACACACCACATTGAATGCTGACATCTAGGGACACACGACTTCTGATAGTGGGTACAAATATTGTCACATCCTGCACACACATAATATATACCTAGTTATATGTGGAAGTGGGACACTGCAGTCAGCCTCTTCTCTCAACCTCATGGTATTCTGGCCCTGGCTCTAGAATGTTCCCGTGACTGCGCTTCTCTACCTCAATTCTGAACTGCTGGAGTAGGCAGCCAGGAATGCTCACGCTGGCAGGGCGAGAGCGGGTGCGGCAATGAGTAGTTGCTAAGGGTGCCGAAAGCCGACTTTTAAGGCACACATAGTGGGACGTGTTGGACCTGAACCTGGGACGGTTGGAAGGTATGCATTTGTGCCCCTTCAGACACCAGGGCTCAGCTGTGACTGCTGCCTCTGCATCTCCTGTAGCTATAGCTATGCTCCTGCTGACTGTATCTGACACTGATAAGGACACTGGCTGTTACTGATGCAGGGACTGTGGCACTCACTTATTAAATCACTTTGGCTTGTATTGATAAGGACACTAGGGTTGGATCTCTTTGATGAATCGTTTAAGTTGGCAGTCATGTAGGGAATACTATGGCTGGAATTACTTGGCATGGTATTGGTAAGGGAGCCTTTGGAACTGTTATAGGGGTATTAGCACTTCTTGTGGTCTCTTTGACTAGTAAACTTATGGCAGCGCTTGCTACGGCTGTTAGGGATGCATTTGTAGGGGGTGGGGGATAATGTTCTGCCTCTTTAAACCCCCCCTTCCTTTTGGCGCTCAACAAGCACCATGACTCTGGCACTCCACCATGGAGTGGAGAAATAAAGCTCCCCCTGATGTCGGGGAAGGGGGGAAAAGGGAGCATCACTGGTCACCACAATGTACTAGTAGGGGGTGGGAGAAGCAGAAGAAGATGGTAATGGAGCCAAAAGCCCACGGAGCACCCTGGCCTTTAAGACGCACATAGCGGGACATGTGGCATACCTCCAGGACAGCGCCTAAAATCCTAGACTGTCCTGCTGGTTCCGGGACGGTTGGGAGGTATGTGTATATAGATATGTATATGTGTTTATAGTAAATGTTTAGATGCATTTTGTTGAATATGTGTGCGGTAATTGTGGGCTTTATTTTTTAAGTATTTGAATTGATTCTTAAATTAACAGCATAAAAAAGTAAACATTAGATGCACAGAATGTGGGCATGTACCTGCCGAGTAGATAAATAGATGCATTTGAGCAAAATGGACCTCTGGGGGCTATTTCCTATTCATAAATGAGCCTGCACCAGTTTAATAATGAAATCTCCACTAGGTCCTGTTCCATTTCGATTTAATTTCTACACTACCGAACAGCATTATACTTTGTCATTGTGCTTACAAATGTCTCGTTCTTTGTGCATATAAAGTGAATATGCTAAATTCCATCACTACAATTGTTGCTTGGAGCATGACTTTGTGTTTTTTTTTATTGTATAATATATCTGAGAGTTCCAGAATGCTTCTGCTAAACTTGCATTTCAGCAAGACTGTACGCACCCGGAACCAGGGACTGTTCCCAAGTGCAGGCTAACATTTGGACAGCGATACTACTGCAGTACTAGTATTTGTAGCAGACGCTGAAATAGTAAATTAGAATCACTCGGGAACAACCGCTGGTTCCCGGGTGCATACAGTCTTGCTGAAATGTAAGTTTAGCAGAAGCACTTGGGAACAGTTGCCAGCTCCCGAGTGCAGGCGGGGATTTGGACAGTGCTACTGCTGCGCATGCGCAGTAGAAGCTGCAGGCTTGTAGTCACACCAAACACTCGGGAATAATCGGAAGTTCCCAAGTGCAAACTAAATAAAGCACGTTCATGAAAACATTGAAAGCGACCACAAAGCCATACTATGATCGGGATGTGTCTTTTCCCCACTATAGCCAGAGGAATGGGTTATGGTCGGATCCAAGGGCAACCAGTAACACAACAAAACTTCTAACAGAGGCACGGTAATAATATATATTTATAACAGTACATTTTAGAAAATAACATGTAATTGCACAAATGTATAACTGCCATTTATGGACACATTTAACTGTATTTTAGTTCGTGGGAAAACCCATTTAACTACTATAAAAATGTTAATTTAAAGTTGCCAACTTCTAATTTCCTATTTACTTAAACTGTATATTTGTTGGCTTTGTACAGAATACTTGGCACATACATACCTATCCTATATAGTATATAGTATGTAGACATGTTGGTAGTAATGTATGTATGGAAAGAACACATACATAACCTGATATGTATGGTGTAACAGGCAAGCACCCTGTCAGCAGCTCACGGACTCGTGCTGGATTTGCACCTGTTTTCTAATCAGGACACAGTCCATATTTAAAGTCCATAGAGTCTGAGAGTGAGAAATCTGGTGACACTCAGCTGTGATGACATGTTGCTAAAGAAGAAAATGACTTGTCTCCAAGAAGTGCTGTGATATGCATGACAGGGAGTCTTCTCTAGTAACACATTGGGGACCGCATTAACTGCAGAACAGTGGTTTGGATTGTGGCCAGATATTGCTTTATCCAAAGAAAAAATATTATTTTCGTACTGAATGAAGTCAGTAAAAAAGTAGTCATAATTCAAGCTGTCCACTTCTGTAGCATATCAGTAGGGGTGTCAGCAGCCACATCAGAGTCCAGCGGTCCTGCGGTTCCTGCTGTTCTTTTACATACTTAAAGGAGTACAGCTCTGATTTCTTAAGTCTTCCCTCTGAAACCACTAAAACAATCTCACAACATTTTTATTTATGAAATGATTTTGAGATCAACAGCCTTGAACAATTTGTAGATGCACATTAGGGTACTATAGTGTTTTCACATAGAAATATCTAGTGTTTTAACAAAGAAATACTTTATATGGACAAAAGTATTGGGACACCTACACATTACACCTACAGGAGCTTTTATGACATCCCATTCTAAATCATTAATATTTAATAAATCATCTAAAGGCATTAATATTGAGTTGGTTCCCCCTTTGCAGCTAAAACAGCTTTTCCTATTCGGGGCAGGATTTCTACAAGATTTTGCAATGTGTCTGTGGAAATTTTGCCCATTCATTCAGAAGAGCATTTGTGAGGTAAGACACTGATGTTGGATGAGAGGGGCTGGCTCGCAATCTCCGTTCTAGCTCATCCCAAAGGTACTGGATGTGGCTGAGATCAGGGCTCTGTGCGGCCCAGTCAAGTTCTTCTACACCAAACTCACTCAACTATATCTTTATGGACCTTGCTTTGTGCACTGGGGCACTGTCATGCTGGAACAGGGAAGGCCTTCCCCAATTGTTCCTACAAAATTGGATGCATACAATTGTCCAAAATGTCTTGGTATGCTATAGCATTAAGATTTCCCTTCACTGGAATGGACGGTCCTAGGCCAACCCCTGGAAAACAATCCCATAGCATTATCCCTCCCCACCAAACTTTACAGTTGGCACAATGAAGTCAGGCAGGTGACGTTCCCCTGGCATTCGCTAAACCCAGACTCATCCATCAGACTGCCAGATAGAGAAGAGTGATTCGTCACTCCACAGATCATATTTCCAGTGCTCCAGAGACCAGTGGTCGCGTGCTTTACACCACTCCATCCGACACTTTCATTGTAATTGGTGATGTAAGGCTTGCATGCAGCTGCTCGGCCATGGAAACCTATTCCATGAAGCACCTGGCACACAGTTTCTGTGCTGATGATAATGCCAGAGGAGGTTTGGAACTCTGCAATTATTGAGTTAGCAGAGCGTTGGCAACATTTATACACTATGCGTCTCAGCACACGGCGACCCCGTGGCTGAGTTGCTGTGGTTCCTAAACGCGTCCACTTTGGAATAATATCACTCACAGTTGATCGTGGAATACCTGGGAGGGGAGAAATTTCATGAACTGACTTGTGGCATCTTATTACAGTACCACGCTGGTATTCAGTGATCTCTTTAGAACGATCCATTCTATCACAAATGTTTGTAAAGGCAGACTGCATGGCTGGATTTTGTACACCTGGGGCAATGAAATGAATTCATTGATTAATACTTTTGTCCATAATGTGTACCTTGAATCTGGGAAGTATCCGTATGTCTTCTGGATTCTTCAGTGGTCAGTCCAACACTGGTCAGGTGCCAACCTATAGAGTAAAATACATTAAGCTGCCAGTCTTCTGTACTGTTACACCTGCTTCATTATCTGTTTACTGTAATATATTCCTGCTTTTTCCAGCCAACTCCTTGATGCTTTCTTACTCCTACAAATCATCCTCGGCCTGGGCAACACAGGCTGGCTGCTGCTTTACAGCAAGGATGATTTTATGATGTTAGCGGAGTGATTTACAGCCTTGTTTTCAGAGGGAGTCTGTGCTACTATGATGTCATTCCCTATAATGAATCCAGTGTGCGGAGTATGTCTGCTCTTTACCTCCCATCATTCACACAATGAGGCCCATTCTACTTGTTGCTGTATTTGTTCATTTCTAATCCTGCAGATATATGTTGTACTGTCTGCTCGAGCTTGTATTAAGACAATGAATATCTATCGCATAATAAACAAAACAATACACAGAGGTTAGCATCCACTTGTATCTCTTTTTAATAAGGCTGGGTTCACACGACCATGTTACGTCCGTAATGTACGGAACATATTTCGGCCGGAAGACCCGGACCGAACACACTGCAGGGGGCCGGGCTCCTAGCATCATAGTGATGTACGACGCTAGGAGTCCCTGCCTCTGCGTGGAACTACTGTCCCGTACTGTAATCATGATTACAGTACGGGACAGTTGTCCTGCAGCGAGGCAGGGACTCCTAGCATCGTACATAACTATGATGCTAGGAGCCCGGCCCCCTGCAGTGTGTTCGGTCCGGGTCTTCCGGCCGAAATATGTTCCGTACATTACGGACGTAACATGGTCGTGTGAACCCAGCCTTAAGAGTAAGGCTTCGTTCACATCTATGTCAGGGCTCCGTTCATAGGTTCCGTCTGACCTTTCCGTCAGGGGAACCCATGAACGGAAACCAAACTGAAACAAACAGAAACCATAGCTTTCCGTTTGCATTACCATTGATTTCAATGGTAACTCATCCGTTGCAAATGGTTTCCGTTTGTCACTGTTCTGTAAGGTTTCCGTTATTTTGACAGAATCAATAGCATAGTCGACTGCGCTATTGATTACTTCAAAGCACCGGAAACCTTACTGAACGGTGACAAACGGAAACCATTTGCAACGGATGCGTTACCATGGAAATCAATGGTAATGCAAACTGAAAGCTATGGTTTGCGTTTGTTTCAATTTGGTTTCCGTTCATGGGTTCCCCTGACGAAAAAGATCAGACGGAATCTGTGAACGAAGCCTAAACTGTTAGGGCTCATTCACATGACCGTAGTGGTGTGCACGGCCCGTGATTTGCGGCTCGGACGGCCGTGGAGTGTCATCTGCGGGCTGTGCACATGGCCGTGTGCATTCATTTCTATGAGCCTGGACCACAAAATACGGCCATAATGAGACATGTCCTATCTTTTTGCGGTCCAGGCTCCCGGGCAATGCACGGACCGTGGAAACTATGGTTGTGTGCATGGGCCCATAGAAACGAATGGGACCACATGTTCATACATTTAAATGAATATATACACTTAAGTGGCCAGTTTATCACGAACAGGAGGACATTTTATGGGTATTCGGCTATGTTCACACGCTTAACCAAAAACGTCTGAAAATACAGAGCTATTTCCAAGGGAAAACCGCTCCTGATTTTTTTAGCAACTCGTGTTTTTCGCGGCGTTTTTTACAGACGTTTTTGTAGCTGTTTTTCTATAGAGTCAATGAAAAATGGCTCCAAAAACAGCTCAGGAAGTGACATGCACTTCTTTTTCTTGGTTGTTCTTTTACGTGGCCGTTTTTAAAGACGGCCGCGTAAAAATACGCCCCGTCGGAACAGAACGTAGTTTTTCCCTTTGAAATCAATGGGCAGATGTTTGGAGGCGTTCTGTCACACGTGGCATATTTACTTTGTATTTCCGTAAGGATAAGCTGTGGAAAACTTTACAATGTAATCCTATGGGTAAAATAAAGCTGTCTGACTTGTGAAATATTTTTCCAATAGGAATACATTGTTTTTACGTTGCAGAAATACGAGGCAAATATGCCACGTGCGACTGCACTCTAAATTAGCCTTATAGGTGAGAGATAGTAATAGGTGTGGATGACAGAGGGAGAGATATTGGAAGGCTGAGGAAGGAATGACCATAATAACCATTACCTATTTACTAAACTAATTTGTTAATGATGATGCTCGTAAAATAACGGCTGCGAAAAAGAAGTGCATGTCACTTCTTGAGCCATTTTTGGAGCCGTTTTTCATTGACTCTAAAAAACGTGTGTTGCTAAAAAAAAAGTCTGAAAATCAGGAGCTGTTTTCCCTTGACGTTTTTGGTTAAGCGTGTGAACATACCCTAACTGGGAGGTTTTAGAAGGGGAATGTGAAATCGCTCAGCAACTACCAGAGTGTTTAGTATAAGGGTATGTTCACACGCTGAGTCAAAAACGTCTGAAAATACGGAGCTGTTTTCAAGGGAAAACAGCTCCTGATTTTCAGAAGTTTTTTAAGCCACTCGCGATATTCTGTGTGTTTTTACGGACGTTTTTGGAGCTGTTGTCAATAGAGTCTATGAAAAATGGCTTCAAAAACGTCCTAAAAGGTGACCTGCACTTCTTTTTCACGGGCATTTTTTTACGCGGCCGTTTTTCAAAATGGCCACGGAAAAAAATGGGCCGTCGGAACAGAACGCCGTTTTTCCCATTGCAATCAATGGGCAGATGTCTGGGGGAGTTATGCTTTAGATTTTTCGGCCATTTTTCGGGAGTTTACGGACCGAAAAATGGACGAAAATAGACCATGTGAACTAAGACATAATGGATAAACAACATGATTTTACAATTTTGGATTTTACGATTTTTGAACATAGGAAGATTGTGGATAAAGCACTAGAGAGCGCATAAGAAAAAACATTGCACTTGTGATTTGTTCCAGAGCAGCAGTTTTTACAGTTTTCAGAGATTTGAGCATAAGACGATCGCTCGTCCCCATGAATTTGTATCATGTCGACAGCAAATCTCTCTGTTTATACAGAGAGATGTTCTGCCAACTATCGACCATCTTTTTGGCCGCATAAAAGTTGCGATCAGCTGGTGAACAGGACAATGAAAGGGGAACGAGCGTTCGTATAAATGTTTGTTTGCCGGTGTAAAAAGGCCTTTGGGTTGTGGTCACAAACAGCAACAGCAGATTTTATTTACTCCAGAGCCTGAAATTCATAGCAAAATCTACAAATAACTGCTTTTGATGTGGATTTTCTGTAAAATCTAGAACATACTGTATATGACTATAGCATCCTACATATTTGAAAATCCACAGAGTGGCCTCAAGTCTGCATTGATTTTTTTCTGCAGCCTTTAAGCTCCATTCACTTGTAATTTACTGTACTTAAATTGTAGATTTTCGGTGCAAATTTAATATAGAAAATTCTCAACTAATCTGCAGCTAATCCACCGTGTATGCCCATGCTCTAACAGTGCATCATATAGCAGATCTGAATCAGGAACCAAGTGAGATCACGTAGTGTATACATTCAGTGTGTAAATCCAGGAATGTACCGTGATTCTCTTTTTCTAAAGCTAGATTCAGACAGGCGTTGCCCATCTTGGATGTGAAAAATAGGCGTTTTTCACGTCCGAGGTGCAGCCGTGCTCTGCGCTGCGGGACGCAATGTGACGCATCCCCCATAGACTAGAGTCTATGGAGGGATGCGTGAAGTGTGAAAAAATAGAACATGTCCTATTTTCTCACGGACCCTTCACACGGTCCGTTGAAACAACGGCCGTGTGAACGGCCACATTGAATTATATAGGTCCGTGTGACGGCCGTTGTTTCAACGGCCGTCACACGTAGATTTAACACGTTCGTGTGAATAAGGCCTTAGAGAAATCTGGAATGTCTTTTATGCAGAATATTATGTCTAGTTAAAGATTTATTGATCAGTTTATTTAGCAACCCAAGCCATGAAGCTTCCGGCGCACAGTTTTTGTGTGTCTGTTAATGCCTAAGGAGTTTTGAAACTCTGCCGATATTTAGTCAGCAGAGCGTCAGCGACTTTTTTGCACTATGTACCTCAGCACTCGGCGACCCTTCTCTGTAACTTTACGTGGTCTACCACTTGGTGGCTGAGTTGCTGTGGTTTCTAAAAGATTCCGCTGTGCAATAATTCCACTCATAGTTTATCGTGGAATATCTAGGAGGGAAGACATTTTGTGAACTGACTTGTTACAACGGTGACATCCTATTGCAGTACCATGCGTCGAGTTCAGTGAGCTCCTTAGAACGACCCATTCTTTCACAAATGTCTGTAAAGGCAGACGACATGGCTAGGTGCTTGATATTATATACCTGTGAAAATGGGACTGAATAACACACCTGAAGCCAATGTTTAACAGGTGTTTGTTTCAATACTTTTGTCTATATAGTGCAGATATAGATTTAAAAGGTAGCATGCTGGCTACCAATACCCACCACTATAGAGAGCTTACCGCATACTGTTTATACATTAAACACAATATTAACACAGTAATATATTAGGAAATTAATAAGCACAGAATCTAAAACTATGAGTTAAAAGGAGGACATTTAATTTAAGTCTGTTTCTATTTTAAAAGCAGCCAGTTTCCTACATCATTTTCTCCCTTTTTTTTGCAGCAATGAATATGTATTCAGCAACCACCAGGCCTGCATTTCCTAGTAGACTTCTTTAAGTACTCCCTAAAGTCCAACAAAATTAAGAAAATGTCCTTAAAGGTAGAGAAGATTATTTGAAGGACATAAACAGATTTTAATACTTGTGCTCAACAATAGAAACAGTTTCATTGAATTTCTATTGTGTGGTTATGAGGGATTTGTCAACAGTTGTCAACTGGCAGTCATGGAAAAGTTAGATATAGCTGAAATTTGCTTACCGAAATTTTAATTTCCTGGAGTCCGGAGGCAGCACACAAATGAGATATTATCTTCCTGAGTGTAATTAGAAGAGAACATCTTAACAAGCAATAACCAATTAACTAGTAATGCAAGGACCTCCTATATAAGGCCCAGAGAAACCCCACCTACTTGTATGGTATGTAGCAGTTAAAATAATTAATAAGGGTGGGAACTGCTGCCTCCGGACTCTAGCAAATTTTCGGTGAGAAAATTTCAGCTTTCCTGATCGTCCGTCAGCAGCACACAAATGAGATTTGTAAAGCAATGTTTATAGGGTGGGAGATCCAGTCGCTTTATTTATATTTACCTATAGTGACGGATGAAGGTTGAAGGGGATGCCCATGTTGCTGCTTTGCAGATCTGTTCTAAGGGTATACGACCAAATTCTGCAAATGTGGTTGCAGTTGAACGAGTGGAGTGAGCTCTTACATGGATTGGAGCAGTTTGCCCGGACAGAGAATAACATAGACTGATGGTGTCTTCTATCCATCTAGCCAGTGTAGCTTTACTCGCTTTTTGGCCTTGGCTTTGGCATGAAATTGTAAGAATAAGGATTCTGAATGGTCGTGTCGTCTGAAGGTATGAGAGCACTGCTCTTTTTACATCCAGAGTATGTAGAGAGGTTTGATGATCCGATTCTGGTTAAGAAAAAAAGACAGCTAGGATGATTTCCTGTTCAATGTGTGACGCAGAAGGAACTTTAGGTCTGAAATTTGGAAATGTTTGAAGGATGATGCAGTCATGTAATATGTGAAGATATGGCTCTTTGCATGACAGGGCCTGCAGTTCTCCTACTCTCTTTGCCGAAGTGATTGCCACCAAGAATAGAGTTTTGAAGGATAGGTACAAACGGAGGACCTCTTAACGCTTGGAGGACCAAGGACAAATCCCACGAAGGAACAGGATTATGAACCTCAGTCTACGGATCAAAGCCTGATTAGAAAATTTTGATTCTAATTGAGCATTTATGGCTGTGAAGTGCACCTTCAGCGTGTTGTATTTAAGGCCTTTGTTGAAACCTTCTTGGAGAAATTGAAGAAGGGATGTGAGACCGTCCATAGAGACTGAGTTTGAGACACACCAGTTTTTATAGATATTCCAGACTCTATTGTACACAGAAATGGTGGCTGGTTTTCTAGCCGCAAGTAAACCAAACAGATTACCTGACTGAAAAGGTAAATTACAACAATTTGCCTTTGCAGGAATATCCCCGTTCCAGAGTTTTAGCCAAAGGGCCCTTCTGGCTCAATTAGCGGCAGACATTGCTTTAGATGAATTTTTAATAATATCAAGTGGAGCAACACAAAGAAATTCAGACGCATTTTTAATGAGAGGTAGTGACTCCAAAATGTCATCTCTAGACACCCCATCCTCTAAATCTTGGGTTAAGTGGCTTAACCACACATGTACGGCTCTAGCCACTGGAACTGCAGAGAAACCACTTTACATGAAGCAGCTGCAGCAAAATATGATTTTTTTTAATAACCCACCAGCCTTCCTGTCCATAGGGTCTGGAAGCAGGGTAGAATATTCTGATGGGAATATGGATTTTTTAGAGAGCTTGGCAACTGGTAAATTTATTTTTGGTACAGAGTCCCACTGATCCATATAATGAGAATCCATTTTATAGGAGGATTTAAACCTTGCACTTTGTTCAAATCTTTTTCCCGGCTTACTCCACTCTCTCTGCAAGCATTCAGTGAGGACAGCGTGGCCAGGAAGACCTTTATCTTTAGTGATAGGAAAGTAAAAGAGCTGGTCTTTTTTAGACTTATCCTTTGGGTCTTTTTTAGACTTATCCTTTGGGTAATTTTTTGACTCTATAGTGGCTTTTACCGCTTTAATGATAGGGGGCAAATTCTCTTTCTTGAGAAGAAAAAGATCCTCAGGATCATCAGAGTCTTCATCAATGGAAATATATTTCCCTTTAAATGATGGGGATACACTAGAGGATGATGGGGAAGTTGCTCTGGCTGGGTTAAGCTTACTCTTTTTATGAGAAGATTTAACCCCTTCAAATGTGGAGGAAAGTTGCTCTTTAAACCAAGACAAGAAGGATTGGGCTTCAGCCCTCTGAGGACCCTGTTCCTCTGTGTCACAACATATAGAACATATATTTAAGGCTGCGTCTTCAGACGGGCTGGCTGCATTTTTCACATATTCTATGTCTAGATTTTCTCTTTCTCTTTCCACTGACATGTCTGGAGGAGGACATCTAGCAGAAAACAGAGAGAGAGCCAATTAGGATAATGAGGCAACACCTGCTATGAACATGCAACATAGAAGTGGAAATAGAGCCCAGAGACTAAGAGCTTTGGTAAAAAAAGAGCAACAACCGCTGTTTATAATGTATAGTACCCACAGTAAATACATAAAACTTTTTCCACAGATGACCATCAGACTCCCATAGGGACGCTACTGACATTGCAGGAACCGAGGATTCTGCTGCTTAGGCAATGGCGTAATCTAACACTTAGCGCCAAAGTTTAAATGTCCTCCGAAATCCAGTGTATGCGCAGACTGCGACTAAGTCCCGCATGCGCGATACGGAAAACAAGCAAAGGATTACCTTAGATGGCGGAATCTCACTGTAAGCGAGATCATGAATGCGCGGTCTTTGCCCGGAGTCAGATGGTCAAACAGTGGCACCTTCTTTGCACTATTCCCAGGAAGTGCATAGAGAAGGGAAAACCATGTACGGCTGCCTAAGCAGGACACTGGTGTATTTGTGTGTCCAATATGCCAGTAGGAAACACACAGGTGCAGCAAATGCATGCATAGCCATAGACTTTAAATTAAATCAAAGAAATAAAAAAACAAGGGGGCATAATGGCTCTTTCGGGACCTGAAACCCTTCTGGTATGCAACCTGGCATGATAGATAAAGAAGGAAGGAAGAAAGAACTAAATAAGAACTCCAAAGGAGTCCTACCTGTAATCTTCTAAACTTGAAGAGAAATAAAAATACAAGTAGGTGGGGTTTCTCTGGGCCTTATAAAGGAGGTCCTTGCATTACTAGTTAATTGGTTATTGCTTGTTAACCTGTTCTCTACTAATTACACCCAGGGAGATAATATCTCATTTGTGTGCTGTCGACAGACGATCAGGAAATCAACAATTATTTCAAAAATATTGCATTATATTTAAAAATTTCAATAGCAATCATAATAGGATATAACCTCAAATAGAATATAATCTCAAACTGCAAAAAATCTTATTGTTTATAGCCCTGGTCTAAGGATGGGTACTCGTGGTGCTGTTTTGTTACAATTTTAGCATGCGTTTGTTTTGGTTTGGCAGATAAACTCCCATGTCTCACAATGCGAGTTCATCAACTAAAACCAAAAAACGCATTCTAAAATTGTAACAAAAACGCACCGTGTGAACCCAGCCATAGTACTCGTCCACACCTAGCAGAATTGCTGTGTTTTTCATAGGAGATATCACCATCTCCCAGCATTTAGAAAAACACAGCAAAATATGCACCATTTTCTGCAGTCAAAAACGCAGGAAATGGTGCGTTTTTGCCGCAGCGGAAAGTCTGCTGTTTGACATTTTCTGCAGCAATTCCGTTACCTGTGGACAAGCCCTTAGGGTACAGTACAAAGCGTCAGATTTTGTTGCAGAAATTTGCTGCGACTGAAAATCAGTTCCATTCATCGGAATGAGATTATACCCTGCAAAATGGTGCAGCCATTGGCAACTGCAAGCGAGCGTGTCTTTAGACATGTGCGGGTGGCGTTATGTGGGACCGTGCCCTTAGAGATTTCTAGGTTGCTAGGCTCATAAGAAATGATCCTCTGGTAATTTGCAGGTGGAAAAGTATTCTCGGAGGAATCTGAAGTTTAGCGTTTTTACTCATTTCTAGTGACTGACATAGCTTGTGCTTATTGTTAATGGGACTTTGTGAAGAAATATAGAGATGATAAAATGTTAGGAAGACTGTGAAAGAATAGTGGATGGACTACCGATTTAGAGGTTAATGTGTTTCAGACACACAAAAGGTTAACTGCGGATACACAAGGAGAAATAGCAGCAGCACAGACAGCCAACCCATGTCTTAAGGGAGGATAATTGATATCATGTGGGGAATCATTGCTCTATGTTAACTCAATAACTCAAATCCTGCGGTTCTCAATATGAGGTCAGATAGCTTATTAACTTGCATCTAATTATTTGTGTAATTAATTTATGAATGGCTCATCAATTTACACCAAGTTGTGATTAAAACAGCTGCCAGCTTTCCTTATTTCTGTGCAGTAGTTCTCTGACTCAACAAGATGTTCGTAAATATAAAAAACCTTAATTTTATAACGGTAGACTTAAGGCCCCAAGCACATGACCGTATATTTAATCCGTAATTACGGACCGTAATTACGAACCCATTCATTTCTATTGGCCACGGATACCTTTCCGTATTTTTACAGATGGGTGTCCGTGCTAAAAATATTATAGAACCTGTCCTATTCTTGTCCGTAATTACGGCATGGACTCTCCTATAGAAGCCTATGCGCGCTTCCGTAAATATTGACGGCTACGGACGTGCATCCGTAAACCATCCGTATTTACATAAGCATTGCTATGCAACATATTGGTGACATCTGTTATGGAATTGCTAGATGAGCGATTCCCCAAAGGCTGCAGGAGACTGCCGTGAGTGAGCGTGCAAATTAATCCGCAACCCCAAATCCGTCACAACTCTGATCAACAGAGTCTAAGGCTACTCATTGGTTTTCGCCAGGGCCGACCGCAAGGCAGCATGGTTTTTGCTGCATAGAACCTAGGTTGTTTTAGCAGAGTGGAGTGTTGGATAAGAGGTGCAATGCAGGCAAACCAGACTGCAAACCATCTTTTATAACTGCTTCTGATTTCATAGGTGTAACCTCTCTTCCTATTCTCTATTAGGCATCTACTTGAATTATTGTCTGTGACCACAACAGTTAGGTCACTTAGATGACTAATGGAGAATCTTTAAAGTGCTGCCAACATCCAAGAACGACACTTCTAAAGAAGTTTCCCCCTTTGAAAGTTTCGTTCTTGGATGTTGGCAACACTACAAAGTTTCTCCATTTTTTTACAAACTTATTCTACAAGTGCAGTGGTGGTGGATTCGCATCGACCAGTCGGGGACAACTGCAGATGACAATTCTGGTAAACAGATAAAAGAAGAAGCACTACACATGAGTACCAATGACCCAAGTGTACGGTCATATTTCCAGTTTATCAGGTTGAAAGTGCATGTGCAGAAAACATAAGCTGTATATGCAGTGGGATATGAAAAGCAAGAGACATCAGTGATATGACAGGATGGGGAATTGTTAGTTCTTACAAGTCTCAAAGGTGACTGGTTCGCTTGACAACTATGGAAAATTATATGACATCCATGCTGGAAGAAACTGTATCTGGGAGCTAAGCACTCCTAGCTCTGAACTACAATGGCTTTGAAAGGTAAATTTTATGATTTTGGTTGACACTGTTATGCAAAATGTTTGCTTTAAAGTAAAGAACCTAAAGACTAATTCAAAATCTAAGTATAAATAAAAAACTCTTCATTGCTCTTTCTAGAGCTGGCAAAGGGGTTTTACTGGATTAGAAAAACATGGCTGCTTTCTTCCAGAAATAGCGCTACCCCTATCCATGGTTTGTGTCTGGTTTCCATCTTAACTCCAGTGAAGTGAATATTGCTGAACTGCATTCCCACACACAACCTGTTGAAAGACCCGACACTGATTTTCTAATGTTTTTATAATCCTGTACAATATTTAATCATCTTATATTTGTCTCCAAAAATTTTCCATGAAAAAACAAATTAATTAAAAGAAATGTGAACAATTTTGAATGGGCATTAACAACCTGGATATAAATGGGCCTCACATGAAATTATATGTCATAGATTATTAGGGTATGTTCACACGGCCAAATTTCAGACGTATACGAGGCGTATTTTGCCTCGTTTTACGTCTGGAAATACGTCTCAAATACGTCGGCAAACATCTGCCCATTCATTTGAATGGGTTTGCCGACGTACTGTGCAGACGACCTGTTATTTACGCGTCGTCGTTTGACAGCTGTCAAACGACGACGCGTAAAAATACAGCCTCGTCAAAAGAAGTGCAGGACACTTCTTTGGACGTTTTTGGAGCTGTTTTCTCATAGACTCCAATGAAAACAGCTCCAAAAACGGCACGAAAAACGCCGCGAAAAATGCGAGTTGGTAAAAAAACGTCTGAAAAGCAGGGTCTGTTTTCCCTTGAAAACAGCTCTGGATTTTCAGACGTTTTTGTTGACTACGTGTGAACATACCCTTAGATAGCCAAAAACGTGTCACATTTACATGGTCATGGTAATGATCAACAACCAGTGTTCTAAAATGTTAAGAATGAATCAAAATCTTTAATTTGATTGGATCCAATAGTTTTGCTGCCAAAGACATAATTACTGCCATGACTACTCATCATTGGCCAATAATTAAAAGTGAAAAAGGGCATGCCCCTGGTGTGTGCCCTTGGCAGCCTCCTGCAAATCATCCACCCCACCAATAAATGACCATCATTGAGTATGTGCTGATCTGAAATGCTACCTCCCAACCATACTGCAGTCCTCTTACCGTCCCTGATGTTAGCTGAGACCTGCAATGCTACTGGAACAGTATAATAGCACTGTGGTAGCACTACTTATCCTGTTAGGGTATGTTCACACGTAGTCAACAAAAACGTCTGAAAATCCAGAGCTGTTTTCAAGGGAAAACAGACCCTGCTTTTCAGACGTTTTTTTACCAACTCGCATTTTTCGCGGCGTTTTCGCGGCGTTTTTTACGTCCGTTTTTGGAGCTGTTTTCATTGGAGTCTATGAGAAAACAGCTCCAAAAACGTCCAAAGAAGTGTCCTGCACTTCTTTTGACGAGGCTGTATTTTTACGCGTCGTCGTTTGACAGCTGTCAAACGACGACGCGTAAATAACAGGTCGTCTGCACAGTACGTCGGCAAACCCATTCAAATGAATGGGCAGATGTTTGCCGACGTATTGGAGCCGTATTTTCAGACGTAAAACGAGGCATAATACGCCTCGTATACGTCTGAAATTTGGCCGTGTGAACATACCCTAAAGGGCATCTGGCACTGCAATGCTTCTCTGATATTGGCACTTAAAGGAGTTGTCCCATCAGGTCTTCTGCTTGATACACCCCCTCTATGAGCCTAAACGGAGAGCCACTCTCGCTCTGGAGGCCCCAACCCGTTCATGCATTACATGGTCTGCCATTCAATTGAATGTATGGCCAGACTCATTTTTTAGAGAAGCCAGATCTGCAGAGATCAGTTGATGAACAGGTCGGCTTCTATTTAATAAGGGGATGTCTTTGAGAGGTAGGTATACCACGGTTTCATAATCTATTTTACAAATCTGCATATAACCATTGTTCTGTCCTGCTTTAAATCTAAACAGTGATAATTTACTTTTTACTGTGGCTACACCCAGGGGCGTAGCTAGGGGGGGGGGGCAGGCGGGTCATGTGCCCCGGGCGCATGGGAAGGGGGGGGGGGGCGCCGAAGAGCAGCTGATCGCTGCTGACAGGCGCCCCATATGTCGGACACCTGCAGCAGCTTAGGAAGAGCCAGGAAATTAGGGCGTTCTGACTGGGGTCTGTGACGGCCAGGGAGTGGACCAGTCCAGTCACCTTACCTGTCACCTGACCTCACGTCAGTGACATGAGGTCAGATGACTCAGGTCAGGGGACAGGTCCACTCCCGTGCTGCAGCCTCCCAGCATCTGAAGTTACACATGCCGAGAAGCAGAGAGGCAGCTACGCCCACAGCCCATCCTGACCTGTCAGCAAGGAGACATGGTGAGTGTCTGTGTGTATATGTGTGTGTAGTGTGTATACAGTGTGTCTCTGTGTTTGTATGTGTATATGTTACAGTGTGTGTGTGTGTGTGTGTGTGTGTGTCTGTGTGTCTCTGTCTGTCTGTGTCTCTGCATGTGTTTGCATGTGTTTGTCTCTTTTATATCTACTACATTATCTGTACTCAGAGAGTTATCACTGTGCTATCTGTAGTGTTACATAGGACAGCAGGTAACACTACTACATTATCTGTACTGTGTAGCAGAGCTGAGATTGTAATTTAGCACAATGTGTTATCTGTGGTGTTACATAGGACTGCAGGGGACACAACTACATTATCAGTACTCAGAGAGTTATCACTATGTGTTATCTGTGATGTTACATAGGACTGCAGGTAACAGCTACTACATTATCTGTAATCAGAGAGTTATCACTATGTGTTATCGGTGGTGTTACATAGGACTGCAAGCAGCAGTTACTACATTATCTGTACTCAGAGTTATCACTGTGTTATCTGTGGTGTTACATAGGACTGCAGGTAACACTACTACATTATCTGTGCTGTGTACATATGTGTCTGTGTGCTTATATATGGGTCTGTTTGTGAATGTGTCTTTGTGCTTGTATATTTGTGCCTTTTATGTATTTGTATATGTTCCTGTCTGAGTACTTATCTGCCGGTGTGTGTGCGTATATATGTCTGTACGTCTATATATTTACCTGTATGTATGTATTCCAGATGTGTGTATGTATATTTGCCTGTATGTCTAAATATCTATCTTTATGCATGTACAGTATATATGTTCCAGCGTGTCCATATATGTGGTTACGTTTTGATTTGTGTAGGGGGCGGCAATAGAGAGTCCCGCACAGGGCACCATCCAAGCTAAGGCCGGCCCTGGCTGTCACCAACCCTAGTCAGAAGGAACTCCGCCACTGCCTGCGCCACATGACCCCCTCGGCTTCTCCTGTAAGTCACACCAGGCAGAGCGGAGAGTGGTAGTGGTAGGCTACCACTCACCGGTCTGTTCACAGTGTGGCGCTAAGTACAAGGGGTGGGAGTATGGCGCTATTTAAAACGGGGGAATGTGGCGCTATTTACAAAGGGGCAGCGGGCTGTGTGTGGCACTATCTACAAGGGGGGGAGTGTGCCGCTATCTACTAGGGGGGAAGCGGGCTGTGTGTGGCGCTATCTACAGGGGGCTGTGTGTGGCCTCTTTAATTTATTTTCTGTCAATTAATTTTTATGTTAATTACATTATAGAACTATATCGCTTGTAAAATGTAGAAATGCTTTTATACTCGCGTTACATTAAAAAAATTGTGAAAAAATATTACACCTCATTGATTGGTAGGGAAAGAAAACATGGCGAGGGGGAAGGAGATGTCGGGAAATAAGTTGGGGGGGGGGGCGCCAATCTGAATCCTTGCCCCGGGTGCAGGAGAACCTAGCTACGCCTCTGGCTACACCTAATATTTTTGGATATGGTGAACAAGTATTATAGCCAAATCATTTAACAGTTTTCTATACACCTGTTCTGCAGCAGGAAGGATTCAATAAATAGCACCCAAAGTCTGTAAGTAGTGATTCTGATTTCAATTTACGAAGCGTTCTCTTCAAAGTGGTAAGCTTAACACCAGTCGCTGGATTTCGGCTGTTTTCTTTAATATGTTGTTGTTTTTACTCGTCTTCTTTGATGGAGTGTGTCTGGATGACTAGATCTCACTATTTATAGATTTGTGTGTTTTCTGAAAGCAGTCAAAATACCTCTGAGAGATACGTTCTAGAAATCTTCAAACGCGACACCAGCTGTTAGTAATTTAGCTCCGCTAGTAGGAATAAAAAAAGCATTGTTTAGTTTGCAGCCTGCAGTATTATGACTCCTTCAAATATCCTTCTGAACAGTGACACATTGGATGTCAGCTACTAAACTTCAGGCTGTTTCATTTAATTGCTGCCTCTGCAAAGCACCACCTTTCAGGGTAAATTGACTGTGCAATCTGTCAATGTGTACTCTGCTCTTGCTCTGTATTTCATAAACAAGGGAGGGCTGAAAATCACTCCCTTGCCTAATGGATGAAGCTAGCGCCAACAAAAAAAAACTTTTTAACCTGAAAAATATATAGGATTACCATTTTTAATAGATTCACAGCATTTTAATGTTGGAAATTGAAATATGGAGCTTGTTTTATTGAGTTTTCAAACCCATGGCAAATAATCAATTTCCATTGGTCTAGACACAAAAACATCCTCATCCTATGATTTGTCATAGGGTCTACAATAAAATTGATATGGATTTTTTTGTTTTTGTTTTTTAAACCTTTTCTACCATTTTTTTCATGTTTTATTGGACTAAGCTGCAAATAAGCCGCACGTTACTCCTACTTTTATGGAAGGAGAGGTCTAAGCTTCATTTCCCAGTATACCTAGTTGTGGGTTATTCACTGGAGAGCTTTTAATACCAGTTTTGAATTTGTATATTTACATCAATGGATTCCAACCTTTAGCTGTGAAAGTAAAAGGCGAAGACTAGTAGATTGCCAATGGTTGCAGACCACTGATATAAATGTATTAAGACATATGCATGCCTGTATATTGTATCTTGCACTAGCCCACATTTATCTTTTTCATGATAATGAGAAAAATCAAATATGCAATCCCTCTGTAGGAATTACCAGAGAAAATGTTCCCTAGATATAACTTAAAACAGCTCTGCTGCTATAAACATAGATTTGAAAAAAAATTTGTTGTAGAAGATATCTTACCACTTACAGGAGACTTCTTGTCTGGCAATACCATTAAGGCTATGCCTACTTGGTGACAGCACTAGGCACTATATAGGCATAGCCGGATCCGCCATCTGCGGTGTTCCCTTTAAGCTGTGTGCTCTGGAAAGGAAAGAGTTAAAACCACCCTCTAAATAGGTAATTGAGCCCAAAAACTAATTTGTAGAATTTTTATCTCTATAATTTCCAGAACACACAGCTTAGAGTGAAAGGTGGTCGCACAACAGCTCCCAACAGACCTTATTGTCTTAAAATGGGTTTTGTTGAGTGCCACTGAGTTGTCTGTCATTTTGACATGGAAAACAGTACTGCATGATATTCTATTTCACCCATAGATTTTGTTGGAATCTGCAACAGATGTTCTTAACACGCATGCGAACATAGCCTTAGTCTGACACTGTAAAGTTGGCCATTAAATGGGTTATGTGGGGACTGAAAAGTATTAGCAGTGATCTCACTGCAGTATGTGAGTACACTCGCTAATATACATTCCATTCCCCCGTTGCACTGATTATGAGATTTTAATAGATTTTTTTACAGCGCTGGCGGGGGACGGAAGTCTAGTGGCACAGTCATGACGACACGACTCATTGTCCTGTGACCGGCCCCGTTGTACTCTATGTACAAGCAGTAGCAGAAGTACAGAGATTACATAGAGTACAGCGGGGCCGGTCACATGACGACAAATAGTCTATTAAAATCTCATAATCAGCGTGATGGGGGACCACCAAAATGTATATTAGCGAGTGTACTCACATACTGCAGTGAGTACACTTCTACTAGTTTTTGGTCCCCGCATACCCCTTTTAACAAGATATTTATATTTTTTATTTTATTTATTTATTGGATTCTTAATGTAAGGCAATTTGTATTTCAGGTGTAGTGGCCCTTTAAATGCTCGTGATCAATAATTCTCAAGACATTGTATTCATACAGTAATTTCTCTGTGCAGCAAATGGCTTGCTTTTTTGGTCAATAAATTATTCATGCAATTGTTAGCAGAGAATTGACCTTGTAGGGGCTTTCTCACTACCACATAACAACTTAGAATTTCTGCATCCGGAACATTAATAGATTGAATCATTGTATTAATGAATAAACATGTGAATAAGAGGGAACAAACATAAATAATATGGTATCTATTTGACAATTCTGACAAGATAAAATGATAAGATATAGCCTAAAGCCTAAATATTTCTTCAAATAAATGTTTGAGGACTGCACTGTGGATTATGTTGTCTCTATAAAAGAAATGGGGGATTAAAGGATAATTGTCAGCTGAATATGCTCCCCTAGGTAAGGGCAGCATATTACACGGATATATCCATTCTTCTATTAGTCAAAACGGCACAAAAAAATATTGTGCTGTTTAGGTAATAGGAGTGATGGAAGAAAGCATCAAACTCCTAGTTATGAGTCAGCAGTTTTTGACAGGCTGCTATATATGTAGATACACAGAAGCCAGCCTTCAATCACTGTGAGGAGGGCAGGAGAAGCGGGAAAGTGCTACCCTCACTAATACACTGGACCCATAGACCAGTGTATTTTTTTTACAGCTCTTATTAGCTAAACGGCACAATATATATATTTGTGTGTATATATATATGATAAATCAGGACATTGAGTTACAAAGGGAATATTTGCAGGTATATCACAGAGTTACTGGCAAGTGAGGTTTATTTAAATATTTAAGTGTGAATATACCAGATTGTATTAGTATTACACTTTAATATTTTAGCTTTATTCCATTATTTTACACCACAGTAGGCACGTCATCTAATCGTATGGAGCAACTGCATAGCAGTATCGCCTACACTAGACCTATACCAGGCTACATACGATTGGATAGTATACTGTTACTATTATCATACATCTTGACTATTTTGCACCTTATTGGGCAATATTGAAATATTGGGCAAGCACTTTTTTTCTGTTGTTAGGAACATAACAGACTATTCACTTCTAAAAGAACAAACAGTAGTTTCCTCATGTATACACATCTCCAGTGTTCGTAACGCTGGTGCCTCTGTTATTAGGCAGTTATTCTGAGCTGCTGGCGAGAACAATGGGAAATGTTTGAGACGTGAATATAAAGAGATCAAACAGGGAAGTAAGTGAATAGGAAATGAGTTAGTAAACGTGGCGCTTATTTGCTGCTAAAAGTATTATGTTTCATTGCCAGCTCCATCAGTAGTCCAAATGTTCATTCTTTCCCTTTACAGTGATTCACAATATCAATATTTGGGTGTGATGTGACATTTGTTTTACCATCTATAAAAATGGAAATGTGTCCAACAAGTGTGTTTTCCAGAAGTAGACAACACAAGCCATTGAAATGTAAGAATACGTATAAACACCCTTCAATTATATAATGAATGCACTGTTATTAATAGGGTGCTGGGCTTCCCATTTCCAACCAATTAAGGTCTGCATCTGCTTGAGCTAAGGAAAGGAAATTCATACAAATGTTGGCTATGAAAAATCAACCGATAAAAGCTTTCTTTATTGTAACAGCTTTGGGCAATTAATGACTCATACATAACTGCGGGCAATAGTCTATTCTGTATATAGCTATAAATGCATTATCCCTACTTATGTTATTCTTGAAGCCGTCCATACATGGTGCAGTTTTTCTGAAAATTCAATGAAGATTTCATCTGGCAACAAAGACATGATCCTGAATGATGTAATATTGGCTCATGTGAAAATATGGACTTAGAGTGAGGCCACATATTACGCTTTTGTTTTTTTCAAAAATCGTGTCAATACTGTAATGGAGTTGCTACATGTTGCTACATGTTGACTAATTAGCCTAATGGTATCAATGACTGACTGCTATTATTATTAATGTCACTTAGAAATTTCCTTATTTTTGAAAGAAAAGCACAGTTTTTTTCAATGAAGATAACATTAAATTAATCAGAAATACACTCTATACATTGTTAATGTGCTAAATGACTATTTTAGCTGCAAACGTCTGGTTTTTAATGCAATATCTACATAGGTGTATAGAGGCCCATTTCCAGCAACCATCACTCCAGTGTTCTAATGGTACATTGTGTTTGCTAACTGTGTTAGAAGGCTAATGGATGATTAGAAAACACTTGAAAACCCTTGTGCAATTATGTTAGCACCGCTGTAAACAGTTTTGCTGTTTAGAGGAGCTATAAAACTGACCTTCCTTTGAGCTAGTTGAGAATCTGGAGCATTACATTTGTGGGTTCGATTAAACTCTCAAAATGGCTAGAAAAAGAGAGTTTTAATGTGAAACTTGACAGTCTATTCTTGTTCTTAGAAATGAAGGCTATTACATGCGAGAAAATGCCAAGAAACTCAAGATTTCCTACAACGGTGTGTACTACTCCCTTCAGAGGACAGCACACACAGGCTCTAACCAGAGTAGAAAGAGAAGTGGGAGGCCCCGCTGCACAACTGAGCAACAAGACAAGTACATTAGAGTCTCTAGTTTGAGAAATAGACGCCTCACAGGTCCTCAACTGGCAACTTCATTAAATAGTACCCGCAAAACGCCAGTGTCAACGTCTACAGTGAAGAGGCGACTCCGGGATGCTGGCCTTCAGGGCAGAGTGGCAAAGAAAAAGCCATATCTGAGACTGGCTAATAAAAGGAAAAGATTAATATGGGCAAAAGTACACAGACATTGGACAGAGGAAGATTGGAAAAAAGTGTTATGGACAGACGAATCGAAGTTTGAGGTGTTTGGATCACACAGAAGAACATTTGTGAGACTCAGAACAACTGAAAAGATGCTGGAAGAGTGCCTGACGCCATCTGTCAAGCATGGTGGAGGTAATGTGATGGTCTGGGATTGCTTTGGTGCTGGTAAAGTGGGAGATTTGTACAAGGTAAAAGGGATTTTGAATAAGGAAGGCTATCACTCCATTTTGCAACGCCATGCCATACCCTGTGGACAGCGCTTGATTGGAGCCAATTTCATCCTACAACAGGACAATGACCCAAAGCACACCTCCAAATTATGCAAGAACTATTTAGGGAAGAAGCAGGCAGCTGCGAACACCAATGGCACCTAAACACTATAAATAAATAAATAAATATTGTGTGAGCTCACCCGCCATGACAAGGCGACCTCCATGAGGTGGGTCCCTACGCTGCTCATACATTATGTATTGCATATATGTGGGCTCACACAATTTGATCAAAATGTGCACTAAGAACCTCACTATTTTAAGTAGATTCTACAGCAATGCATATTTATTTATTTACAGTCTTTAGGTGCCATTGGTGTTCGCAGAGTGCTGTCGCCATTTTCTTGTGTACTGTATAGTTTTGCAGTCACAGGCGTACTTACACCTCTATACACGTTTTGTTTCATTTTCCTAGAATGTGCTAAATGATTTTAAGTCAAAATACAGTAAATATACACTAATCAAATGAGTTGCAAAATGACTAGAAAATATAGTCAAGACATTGACAAGGTTAGAAATAATGATTTTTATTTGAAATAATAATTTTCTCCTTCAAACTTTGCTTTCGTCAAAGAATGCTCCATTTGCAGCAATTACAGCATTGCAGACCTTTGGCATTCTAGCTGTTAATTTGCTGAGGTAATCGGGAGAAATTTCACCCCATGCTTCCAGAAGGCCCTCCCACAAGTTGGATTGGCTTGATGGGCACTTCTTGCGTACCATACAGTCAAGCTGCTCCCACAACAGCTCTATGGGGTTGAGAGATCTGGTGACTGCGCTGGCCACTCCATTACAGATAGAATACCAGCTGCCTGCTTCTTCCCTAAATAGTTCTTGCATAATTTGGAGGTGTGCTTTGGGTCATTGTCCTGTTGTAGGATGAAATTGGCTCCAATCAAGCGCTGTCCACAGGGTATGGCATGGCGTTGCAAAATGGAGTGATAGCCTTCCTTATTCAAAATCCCTTTTACCTTGTACAAATCTCCCACTTTACCAGCACCAAAGCAATCCCAGACCATCACATTACCTCCACCATGCTTGACAGATGGCGTCAGGCACTCTTCCAGCATCTTTTCAGTTGTTCTGAGTCTCACAAATGTTCTTCTGTGTGATCCAAACACCTCAAACTTCGATTCGTCTGTCCATAACACTTTTTTCCAATCTTCCTCTGTCCAATGTCTGTGTGCTTTTGCCCATATTAATCTTTTCCTTTTATTAGCCAGTCTCAGATATGGCTTTTCTTTGCCACTCTGCCCTGAAGGCCAGCATCCCGGAGTTGCCTCTTCACTGTAGACATTGACACTGGCGTTTTGCGGGTACTATTTAATGAAGTTGCCAGTTGAGGACCTGTGAGGCGTCTATTTCTCAAACTAGAGACTCTAATGTACTTGTCTTGTTGCTCAGTTGTGCAGCGGGGCCTCCCACTTCTCTTTCTACTCTGGTTAGAGCCTGTGTGTGCTGTCCTCTGAAGGGAGTAGTACACACCATTGTAGGAAATCTTGAGTTTCTTGGCAATTTCTCGCATGGAATAGCCTTCATTTCTAAGAACAAGAATAGACTGTCGAGTTTCACATGAAAACTCTCGTTTTCTAGCCATTTTGAGAGTTTAATCGAACCCACAAATGTAATGCTCCAGATTCTCAACTAGCTCAAAGGAAGGTCAGTTTTATAGCTCCTCTAAACAGCAAAACTGTTTACAGCAGTGCTAACATAATTGCACAAGGGTTTTCAAGTGTTTTCTAATCATCCATTAGCCTTCTAACACAGTTAGCAAACACAATGCACCATTAGAACACTGGAGTGATGGTTGCTGGAAATGGGCCTCTATACACCTATGTAGATATTGCATTAAAAACCAGACGTTTGCAGCTAGAATAGTCATTTAGCACATTAACAATGTATAGAGTGTATTTCTGATTAATTTAATGTTATCTTCATTGAAAAAAACTGTGCTTTTCTTGCAAAAATAAGGAAATTTCTAAATGACCCTAAACTTTTGAACGGTAGTGTAGATTGAAACCCGCCAACTCCACTCTGCTACATCTGTATTTCAGTTATCTTTCATGATGGGTCTTTAAGCGGTGTTAAAGGGGTTTTCTGGTCCTATATACCTTTCCCTAACTAAACTAACACCCTGAAAACAACATATATCTAATGTACCTGTACAATTTGTTTCTACTTTCCCCGCTCTGCCGGTCGGTCACATGACGCCCATCATCTGACGTCATGTTCATTATTCTCTTCTGGTCCCCAGTGGACGCCTACGTCACTTCTGACGTGCGCTCCACAGTCAGGCTGGTGGGCTGAGCCTCCTCCTTATCTGGCGCTGTACTTCTAGCGCCGCTGGACTTCCGACAGGAATTGGGCCAGGCCTCACAATCCTGACTGGGCGGGCTACGATCTCTTTGGGGCAGGCAGTGTACGAAAACGTCCTGGCTGTGCTGAAGCATGCGGGGTTGTAAGTGACTAAGATCATACCACGCATGATCAGCGCTCAGCCTCCAATGCAGCACAGGAAGTGCTGTGTACAGGAAGTGCTGGATGTAAACAATCACCGGGTTGCTTTCAGAGCCAACAGAAGGACAACAAGTGGAAAAGGGTACTTGGGGGATATTAGGGCAAGTAAGGAAAGTGATTCGGATGTTTTTTTTAAATGTGACTTTGGCACCAGAAAACCCCTTTAAGCTCAAGCCAAGCTCATTTTGGCCTTCAGGACAAGCTCCATTTTTTCAAATCTGCATGTGTCAATTTATGTGGTAATAACTCTGAAATGCTTTTTCCTATCCAAGCGATTCTGAGATGGTTTTCACGTGACATATTGGACTTTCTGTTAGTGGAAAAATGTGGTCGATAAATTAATTGCTTATTTATGAAAAACACCAAAATTTAGAGAAAATTTTCAAAAATTATGATTTTTCTAAATTGAAATGTATCTGCTTGTAAGACAGATAGTAATACCACCCAAAATAGTTACTAGTTAACATCCCCCATATGTCTACTTTATGTTTGCATCGTTTTTTTGAATGTCCTTTTATTTTTCTAGGACGTCACAAGGCTTTGAACTTTAGCAGCAATTTCTCACATTTTCAAGAAAATTTAAAAAGGCTATTTTTTCAGGGACCAGTTCAGTACTGAAGTGGCTTTAAGGGGCCCATATATTTGAAACCCCCATAAAACACACAATTTTATAAATCACACCCCTCAAATTATTCATAACAGCATTCAGAAAGGGTTTTAACCCCTTCCCCCTGCTTGCATTCTGGACCCTACTGACCAAGCCATTTTTTACGTTTTTCCATTGTCACATTCGAAGAGCTATAACTTTTTTAATTTTGCGTTGACATGGCTGTATAAGGTCTTGTTTTTTTGCGGGACAAGTTGTACTTTTTAATAGCACCATTTTGGGGTATATATAATTTATTCATTAACTTTTATTAACTTTTTTTGGGGGGGATAGAAGAAGACCTGAAATTTCACCACTCTTTTTTTGCGCCCTAAATCTACGTAGTTTACCGTGTGGTATAAATAAAACAATAACTTTATTCAACGGGTTGTTACGATTGCAAAGATACCAAATTTGTATAGATTTTGTACGTTTTACTATTTACACAGTAAAAACACTTTTTCTTCAAAATTATTTGTTCTTGCGTCTCCATATTTAAAGAGCCATACCTATTTTATTGTTCCGCCGATGCAGTTATATGAGAGGTTTTTTTTGCGGGATCACTTGTAGTTTTTATTGGTAACATTTGAGAGTAGATACAACTTTTTGATCACTTTTTATCACATTTTTTTAAAGTCAGGATTAACAGAAAACAGCAATTTTTCCATTGTTTTTTATTTTATTTTTTTACGGCGTTCACCGTGCGGGTTAAATAATGCAACTGCTTCATAGTTGGGGTCATTATGGACGCGGCGATGCCAAATATGTGTAACTTTTTTGCTTTTTTGTGTTTTTTTTAATAGTAAAGCATTTTGTAAGGGGAAAAAGTGGGTTTTTCATTTTAATTTTTCTTTCACATTTTTTTTAATTAACTTTATTCAACTTGTTTTTACTTTTATACTAGTCCCACTAGAAGACTTTAATATGCGATCATCCGATCACTATTATAATACACTGCAATACTTTTGTGTATTACTGCGTGTCCGTTTAAAACGGACAGACATCTGCTAGGACATGCCTCTGGCATAGCTGGCATTCACTACAGGCAGACATGGGGGCCTTTATTAGGCCCCTGGCTGCCATCGGAGACACAGACACTCGACGATCTTGTCGGTGGGAGAGAGATGGAGCTCCCTCCCTTTCTCCAAAACCACTCAGATGCGGTGCAGGCTATTGAGCACCGAATCTGAAGGGTTAAACGGGTGAGATCGATACTAATATCGATCTCACCCGGTCGAGCAGGGACGCCCCCAGCCCTCAGCTACATCTGGCAGCTGAGAGCAGGGAGATTTGACTGATCCCTGCTCTGTTTACTTTATTCTGATTCCACGGCGCTGTAGAATAAAGCCCATTAATGACCGCCGTGAAAAGGCTTATCGGCGGTCATTAAGGGGTTAAAACTGTAGGCGTTTCATAGGAATTAAAGCAAAGTAGAGGTAAAATTTCCAGAGAAACGCAATATTTATTGCCCAGATTCTGCAGTTTTTAGAAATATCCCACATGTGGCTCTAGTGTGCTAATGGACTGAAACACAGGCCTCAGAAGCAAAGGAGCACCTAGTGGATTTTGGGGCCTCCTTTTCTTTATAGTGTATTTTAGGCACCATGTCAGGTTTGAAGAGGTTTTATGGTGCCAAAACAGTGGGAAGGAGCGCCATTTGGATTTTGGAGCACAGATTTTGCTGGAATGGTTTTCGGTGCCATGTCGCGTTTGCAACACACTGGAGAGACCAAAACAGTGGAAAGTGACCCCATTTTGGAAACTACACCCCTCAATGACTTTCTCTAGGGGGTATACTAAGCATCTTGACCCCACAGTTTTTTTGCTGAATTTATTTGAATTAGTCTGTGAAGATAATTTTTACAAGGAATAAAGGAAAAAAAACACCTCAACATTTGTAAAGCGATTTTTCCCGAGTACGGTAGTACCCCATATGTGGTCATAAACTGCTATTTGGACACACGTCAGGGCTCAGAATGGCAGGAGCGCTACATGGCATGCAGACTTTGCGTGATTGGTTTTTAGGCGCCATGTCGCATTTGCAGAGCCCCTGAGGTACCAGTACAGTAGAAACCCCTGAGGAGTGACTCTATTTTGGAAACTACACCGCTCAGGGTATTCATCTAGGGGTGTAGTGAGCATTTTGATACCACAGGGGTTTCATATATTTTATTAGAATTAGGCAGTAAAAATAAAAAAAAAATTTTTTCCAAAATGATGTCGTTTTAGCTCCCAATTTTTTATTTTCACGATGGGTAATAGGAGAAAAAACACCACACAATTTGGTACTCAATTTCTTCCGAGTACGGTAATACCCCATGTGTGGCCCTTAACTGCTGTTTCGGCACATGTCAGAGCTCAAAATAGAAGGAGCACCATTTTGCTTTTAGAGCGCAGATTTTGCTGGATGGGTGTACGGGCGCCTTGTCACATTTTCAGCCCCTGATGTACCAGAGTACAGTAGAAACCCCTGAGAAGTGACGCTATTTTGGAAACTACACCCCTCAAGGCATTTATCATGTGCCTGGACATATGACAGGGCTTAGGAGTGAAAGGCGCATTTGAGGCCTATTTTGGTGATTTTTGCAGCATTGGCCCACAATGGCAGGGCTCTGAGGTCAAATAGTAAAACAAACCTCCAAGTAGTGACCTCTATTTTGGAAACTGCACCCCTCAAGGCATTTTTTTTATGAGGTATAGTGAGCATTTTGACCCCACAGGGTTCTTTTTTTATTTATTAGTAATGAATGCTCAGTGGATGGTGCAAAGTGAAAATTGCAATTTTCCACTGATATGCCATTTTAGCGTCCAATATGTGGTGCCCAGTTTGTGCCACTGCAGACAAATATCTCATAAACTGTTAAGCGGGTTCTCCCGGGTATGGCGATGCCATATATGTGGACGTAAACGGCTGTTTGGGCACTCTGTAGTGTTCAGAAGAGAGGGAGCGCCATTTGGCTTTTGGAGCGCAGATTTTGCTTGGTAGTTCTGTTTGGGGTTTTACTTGTATTTCAGTTTATAATGTGGGGGCATATGTAAGCTGGGCAGAATACATCAGGGCATAATAAGAGGGTACAATAATGCGGTAAATAAACAATAATCCGCAGATGTGTGGCCGGTGTCTCACTGATAAATGGTGCCCGATCTTATTACCTTTTGGAACGCACTGCACATTTTGTGTCGCCATATTCTGAACTTTTTATTCTTTTGCCACCGGAGCTGTGTGAGGGCTTATTTGTTTCAGTATAATCTGTAGTTTTTATTGGTACCATTTTGGGGTACATGCGATTTTTTTTTTTCTATCACTTTGTATTACATTTTTTGGAAAGCAAGGTGACCAAAAACAAGCAATTCTGACAATGTTTTTTATTCTTTTTTTTACGGCGTTCACCGTTCGCTATAAATTACATATTTACTTTATTCTGCGGGTCGATATGATTACGGCGATACCGTATGTATATAGTTTTTTTCATATTTTACAGCGTTTGCACAATAAAATCGCTTTTTTTTTTTAAAATAATAAATTTTTTGCATCATCATATTCTGAGAGCCATACGTTTTTGATTTTCCCATCAAAAAAGCTGTGGGAGCTTGGTTTTTGAAGGATGGGCTGTAGTTTTTATTGGTACAATTTTGGAGTACATGCAACATTTTGATAATTTTTTATTCTGTTTTGGGAGGGGTGTTGACCAAAAAACAGCGATTCTAGCATTTTTTTTTATGGTGTTCACTGTGTGCGGAGAATAACATGATATCTTTATAGTTTGGGTTGTTACAGACGCGGCAATACCAAATATGTGTACTGTTTTTTTTTAAGTTTTCAGTTTTTTCCTATAATAAAAGACTTATTATGGGAAAAAAGGCAGTTATTGGTTTTGTAACTTTAAACTTTTTTACAACATTTTTATAAATCTTCTTTTTTTTTTTGTCCCACTAGGGGACTGAAGGCATGAAGCCCTGATCGCTATTCTAATACACTGCATTACCTACATAGTGCAGTGTGTTAGAGCTGTCAGTTATTCACTGACAGCAAGCCTATTAAGCTTTGCCTCTGGGCGTGGCCTAATAGGCTTCCGTACCAGGCAGACCAGGAGGCCATTGTAGGGCCTCCGGTTGCCGAAGCAACCATCGGCACCGCCGCAGGGGCTGATCGTTGCCATAGCAACCATCGGGTGCGATCTAACCACCTGGATGCAGCGATTGCTTTTGATTGTTGCATCTAAGGGGTTTAATCGGCTGGATCGGAGGCTAGCTACATCAGGGTGTCAGATGTAACAAACGGCTGACACCTGCGTATGATGGCAGCTCCATCTTTTTGGCCCTGATAGTAAGCCTTTTAGGTCTTCCGTACTTGGCAGAAAAGGAAACCATTGTTAGGCCTCCAGTTGCCATAGCAACCACCGGCATCCCGGCAACCGAGGTGCAGCGGTGCCGACAGGCTAGAAACCACCTAAATGCAGCGATCGCTTTTGATCGCTGCATCTAAGGGGTTAATCGGCAGAATCGGAGGATAGCTCTGGTTCTGACCGTTACTGCGGGATTCCAGCTGTAATATACAGCTGACACCCGCTGGTGATGGCGCTGGCTCAGCTTCTGAGACCACTCCATCACGTACAGTTACGTGAGAAGGCGCTAACACATTAGCGCTGACGACATAACTGTACGTGATTTGGCGGGAAGGGGTTAATGCCTGTGAGTTTTGTTTATGTTATGGACAGGCATCTTCCTTTCCATTACAGTCTTTACAAGATTTTGGCTCAGGAGCTGCCTTTGGATTCAGCCCAGCGTGTTTTCTAAGGCTCTTTCTCCAGGCATGAGGAAAGAAAGGGCAAAGAAACAAATCGTCAGCATGAACTGCTAACAGACTGAAACTGGCAGACAAGTATTGTTCACTGTGAGCCGACTTCAAAACATTGAAGAAAGGATGAACACAAACACCAGGCAAGAGCTGAGTTGATGAGATTGTATATTACAACACAAACACATGTTCTAGCATTCTGAGCACAGTATTGGTCGGTCTAGTTGTGCTAGTTGTATTGCCGGGTTTTGATCATTTGTCTTGGTAATCTATTATTAACCATGTATTAACTGTTTTGCATACAAAGTGCAGAAAGATCTTATTTGTATTCATGCTTTACAAATTTCCTTATCTGTACATATTGCCTTTTTGAAAACCACAAGTGTAAGGGGTCCTATTACACCTGCGCATTTTGGCCAGTGCAATGAGCGCCGATCAATGAGACAGCTCCATGGAATCTCTGCAGATTTGCAGGGGATTTCATCCTATTCATTGCAACAAGAGAAATCCGCAGCAGTTCGCGTCAAATCGGCATCCAAATCCAGAAGTAAAACACATGGATTTGCGGTGGATTTGCTGCAAACTAATCCGTGGTGTCAAATTATGCCACATGTGAATTCACCATTAGAGGTTTTTCTTTCTGAAGGAAGTAGTTACTGTCAAAGCAATTGCAAATTAATTGATAATGGGTAGGGTTTTTATGTGACAGGTATTTTATTATGCAATATGGGGACTGTTCAGCATTAGAAAAACATGACGACTTTCTTCCAGAAACCGCACCACAGCGGGCCATGGGTTGTGTCTGGTATTTCAGCTCAGCTTTATTAAAGTAAATAGGGCTGAACTGCAATACTCCACAAAAAGTGTGGACAAGTGTGGTGCTGTTTTTGGTAGAAAGTAGCCATGTTTCTCTGATCCTAGACAACCACTAACTGTCCTAATAATATTTGCTCCAAATGGTAAGTGTTCATTGATCTTGGTATAAAACCGTTAATATTATTCTAAATTAATCATATGTGTCCACAGAACCATTATTAATCTACAATACATAGGGGAATACTGCATCAAGTACATAATGATTTTCAACTCGCGATAAATTAAAATCCATAAACTTAGACATTCTGGCATGCAATCACTATCACTGTGTACGGACACTATTACTGTGTGTGTATGTGTGTGTGTGTTTGCGGGGGGGGGGGGGCGGGGGGGGGGTTCACTATTACAGTGTTTGGCACTTAGGTGGCCCTTTTACATTGTGGGGCACAAGCTGTTTGCCACTGTTATTTTTACAGGCACTATCTGTGTGACACTATTATTTTTGACGGCACTATCTGTATGGCACCATTTTTGCAGCAGCAGGATGGGAAGTTTCTGTATAGGGTGAGGCAGAGCAAAGAGCTAGAGACATCTGGGCAGCAAACCTTGCAGAGACAATTGGTGGCTGGGAGAAGTTATCATGGCGGTCTGGAACAGATGGGAAAAAGTAGAGTGAATGACTTCAATCAGAGTAGACGTCATCTGTAAGTCACTGGATATTATTGTACTGTACAGTGTGATTATACTCTGCAGAGCGCCTGTGTATTATTGTGATATTATTGGTTATATTAGTCTTTGTGGTAGTTATATGTGGTCATGATGTAGAGATGTTATTTGGTACTTGTGACTGATAAAATAATTCTAACAGTGTGCTTAACGGGTTGCTACATTATTACTAAACCTGTAAGGGCACACTTGGCAGCCTAGTTGTATTTTCTTTTGGATTGGGGAGGGGCTTGGTTGAAAGTATCATCGTTTTCTACTTTAATCCCTCAACACAACTTAGGGTATGTTCACACGAGGTCATTACGTCCGTAATTGACGGACGTATTTTGGCCGCAAGTACCGGACTGAACACAGTGCAGGGAGCCAGGCTCCTAGCATCATACTTATGTACGACGCTAGGAGTCCCTGCCTCTCCGTGGAACTACTGTCCCGTACTGAAAACATGATTACAGTACGGGACAGTTGTCCGGCAGCGAGGCAGGGACTCCTAGCTTCATACATAACTATGATGCTAGGAGCCCGGCTCCCTGCACTGTCTTCGGTCCTGTACTTGCGGCCGAAATACGTCCGTCAATTACGGACGTAATGACCTCGTGTGAACATACCCTTAGAGTTAACAGCTAATTACCCCATCCTTTCTCTATGAGAAACACACAGTGTGCCCTTGTCCAATTTAGTATACATACTTACCATGGAACCCCTTGCAGTTGCATTGCGGCGTAATCCCAACATGGCATAGAGGGTAGGCTGTGAGATGCATAAATTAGCACTATGTGTGGATGACCTCCTGCTCATGTTTAATCCTCTACTATTAGTATTCCTAATATACTTAACCCCTTAACGCATTATCACGAACATGCACATCATGGGAAGGATCCCCTCCCGCATTTTGACATGCATGTACAGTATGTGACGTGATGGCGCATGAAAAAAAGCACACCTGCACACTTACATCACCGTTTTATTGGCCGTTTTTGACGGATCCGTGTGTCCGTTTTTGTTTCCGTGTGGTTTCCGTGTGCACTCCGTTTCCGTTCCGTGTTTCCGTTTTACACGGATGTTGTGCTTCCGTTTGGCTTCCGTTTTTCAGTTTCAAAAACGGAAGGTAAACTTCATTTGAACTTGTCACATGTCCCAGGAAACACGCATAGAAAGTTTACAATCAGTTTTTGGTGCTGTTTTCTGTAGCTTTCAGAGCATAGAGAACAGTTTGAGATTACTCTGCTTGGCTTGCTTTGGTTTTTTGGGATTTTTGGAGTGAAATGTGTGCACTTACTTATTTTGTGACACTGGGCACTAGTTCCCTGCTGCCATCTGTGCGTCAAAAGCTCCTTTGCAAGTTCCTCCCACGCGGCGTCCTTTTTATAGAGGTCATCGTAGCATTCTGCCCGGGTATCCCACAGTTCTGTGTGATCATGAACCAATGCTATGAGTTTCTCCACATCCATCTTCAGGAATGAATGTGTACTGTAGTCTGTGAGTCTGTGAACTTTGGCTCACCCAGCCGTTGCTATGGAAACGGATCCGTCAAAAACGGACGGCACACGGAAGCCTTCCGTGTGCCATCCTTTTTTTGACTGACCCATTGACTTCTATGGGCCACATGGTCACTGAATCACTGACCAAAGTAGGACATGCTCTACTTTTGATGGAACGGAACAACGGATCCGTTTAAATAACTGAAGTGTGCATGGGCCCATTGAAATGAATGGGTTCAGGGTGCTATCAGTGACAAAAACGGATATCACCCTGAAGGAAAAGACTGAAGTGGGCATGAAGCCTAAATAGACTGCCTATCAGTTTAAGGCTATATTCACATGACAATGATAAAAGATGGGCATTAAAAACTGATCAACCGTCAGTTCTTCATGGCCGTTTTGCATCAGTGTGTCTCCAAATTTTCATCCATTTCAAGTTTGTTTGTCATCCGTTTGCCATCCGTTTTAATGCACTCAGGTTCTTTTTGTCCCAACCCCCTGAAAACACCACAGTGCCCATGTCGATAGCGCTGCAGTGCCCCTGTAGATTGTGCCATAGTGCCCACTGTAAATAGTACCCACATAGTCAGTGCCCACATAGATAGTGCCACAGTGCCCTCATAGTGCCAACATATAAAGTTCCATAGTGCCCACATATAAAGTGCCAGTGCCCACATAGTGCCACTGTGCCCATGTAGATAGTGCCCATGTATATAGCACCACAGTGTCCCCTTCAGATAGTGCCAATATAGTGCCCATGCAAATAGTGCCACACCCCCTGAAGATAGCGCCACACATCCCCCCTTTAGATAGCACCACACCCTCTGTAGATAGCACCAGACACCCCACCCTGTAGCGCTACACCCCCCTGTAGATAGCGCCATTGGGCGTTGCCATCGCTCTGGCCGCGGATTCCGCTCCTGGAGGAGCCGATTATGTCAATATCCAAATATGGACAGTGATGTTAGGGGCTCCCTTTAAGTGCGGAATCCCCGGCCAGAGTGTCGGAAACTCTGTGGTCGGGAATTCCACTCCTGGAAGGAGCCTCTGATGTCACTATCCATATATGGACAGTGACGTCAGGGGCTCCTCCAGGAGCTGAATCTCTGGCAATGCTTTGGCCAGGGATTCAACTCCTGGAGGGAGCCCCTGACGTAACAGTCAATATATGGACAGTGATGGCAGGGGCTTTGAGATGCCAGAATATAGACAGTGCCACACACAGTGCTGATGTAGATAGAGCCACAGTGTTCCCTGAAGATGGCGCCACACATCCCACCTGTAAATAGCGCCACCCCCTGTAGATAGCACCACATCCCCCCTGTAACTACCGCCAACCTTCTGTAGATAGTGCCACAAACACCCCACCCTGTAGATAGCCACACACATTCCACCCTGTAGATAGCGCTACACACCCCCTGTAGATTGGCTATTGAGGGAATCCCCAGGTAGAGCATTGCTGATGCTCTGGCCAGGGATTCCATTCCTGGATGAGCCCCTGACTCCAAATATGGACAGTGGCATCAGGGGCTCCCTCTAGGAGATGAATCCCCAGAAAGAGTGTCTATAATGCTCTGGCCGAGGATTCAGCTCATGGAGGGAGATACTGATGTCACTGTCCAAATATTGACAGTGACATTAGGGGCTTTGAGATGCCAGAATCCCTGACTGGCCGAGGATTCCGCTCCTGGAGGGAGCCCCTGACGTCACTGTCCATATATGGACAGTGACGATAGGGGCTTTGAGATGCCGGAAATGCTCTGGCCAGGGATTCCACTCTTGGAGGGGGCCTCTGATGTCACTCCAGGAGCGGAGTCTCCGGTCTGATGGTCGGCAATATATGGACAGTGACGCCAAAGGCGCTGTGCTGTGTGGTGGGAGTCCTCTTGTGAAGGCCAGGATAAATTTTTAGTGGCTGTCACAAGGATTGATTAATGAAAAACGTCCATTAAAAATTGATACATTGACTTCTATGGGGGCTGTCGGGCAGTGAAAAAGGCCAAAAATAGACCATGTTCAATTTTTTTGACGGCCAGTATTCACGAGCCGTTAAAAAAAATGGCTGTCTGAATAGACCCACAGAACTTCACTGTTCTGAAAACGGCCATGTGATGTCTCATGGCCATTTCTCACTGTCGTGGGAGTATAGCCTTACACTGACATGCAGCAATGCTTTAGTATACTAAATATATTAAAGCATTATATCAGCTTTCAAAAAATCGCATTGAGAAGTCCCCTAGTAGGACTTAAAAAAACAATTAAATACAGTTCCATAAAGTTAATTAAAAAATAGAAAAAAATTGCACAGTAAAAAGAAAATAAAACAATTTTTTGCCTAAAATTGATTTTATTTTGTAAAAGTTTAAAAAAAATATATATATAGTATATAAACACATTTATGGTATGGCGCGATTGTAATGACCTGAAAAAAAAAAGATATTATTTAAACCACATGTTGAATACCGTGCAAAAAAAATAATGCAAAAAATAACGACGGTATTGCTTTTTATTCCATTCTCACCGTCAAGAAAATATAATAAAAGTTAATCAATAAATCCCATATACCCCAAAAGGTTACCAATAAAAAGTACACCTCGTCTTTCAAAAACCAAGCCCGCATATGGCTACATTTATTGAAAAATACAAAAGTTATGGCTCTTGGAATGTTGCAGTGCAACAACAAATAATTTTTGTTTCAAAATGTTTTTATTATGCAGACGACATAAAACATAAAAAAAACGATACCTTTTTGGTATCGCCTTAATTGTACTGAACCATAAAATAAATGTAACTTATGTTATTTACACCTTATAGTGAATGCCATAAATTTGAAAAGTGAAAAACATTGCTGGAATTAGCTGTTCTTTTTAATTCCCTCCATACAAAAAAAGTTAAGAAAATTTCATAAAGATACTCAATAATTTTCTGGAAGAAGGTGGTTTCAATATACAATACATTTTCTCCATTTAAGATCCTCTGTTTTCCAGATATTGCCTTGCTGTTCTTGATCCCGGGCCATATGTCTCTGTCTTAAAAGGGCTCATTTAAACATTTCCCGGCAGCAGCCCGCTAGACCCTATCCAGTCGTTGGAAGTAATTTAGTCTACCTCCTATGGGAAATTTTCTAGAAGTCCTCAACCATACAAAGAGAATGGAGACATTGACAGCAGTTGAGGTTTATACGCTCCCCTCCTACGATACTGTATGGCAGCCATGGATGCTTTTCAAAGAGTCGGATGGGTTTTGGTCCTGAATGGCTCCCAAATCACCATAAACAGCCGACAAGTAATAAGATATACATTATATGCATATAAAATGTTCCCCCTTCCCTGCCTCTTTCCTTACGTGTTTCCCTTCTCCATTAATCTTTTATATGTTCATTTTTTTCTCTCTCTTATTCTGGTATATAACCTAGGCAATTTTGTTTATTTGTGAAATTTTGCGGGCAATTTAGGTACAAATTTTGTACATTTATTATTACTAAAGACCCCATTGTAGACATAATGGTCAGAATTCAATTCCTTTATCTTTTCTTTTCTGGCCTGATATTTGATAATCGTACTGTGATGTTATGCTTTTTTTTTTAAATCTATTCTTTTACTTCATTGCTCCTGACCTCTAACGCAGTTTTGTATAACATTTTGCAAATCTTTGAAAACTTAAATAAACATGAATTTAATCAATATATTATAGGTGATATTATTTTATTTTGATTAATATATAAATAATGCAGCTCTGACTTATTTTTAAATGTTCTGTATTACAACCATTTTTTATTGACAAGTAAGTCTCCACAAGGCTTTGGTATTTAGCTTACAATGGGTGCCAAAGGGCTTACAATAAGTGCCACAGGATTAAGGAAAGTTGCTTACTAAACACTTTCACTGATCTTGTTGTCATCCTGTGAAGGTGCATAAGAAGAAAGGAGATTATTAACCCCTTTAGGACACGGGTCATTTTGGCCTTCAGGACGCAGCACATTTTTCAGTTTTTTGCTTCACTGCATTTTGAGAGGCATAGATTTTTTATTTATTTTTTTGCAGATGTTGCTGTGTGAGCTCTTGTTTTTTGCATATCAGGGTACATTTTTATATATAATTTTTTGGTACATGAAAAATGCAAAAAATGTAATCCTGACATTTTTTTTTCTCATCGTTCTCCAAAAAACAAGTTAGGTTATAAATTTATTGTAACAATTAAAGGGATATATCATTTTTTTTTTTTTTTTTTTTATCTATAATTAAAGAAGCGCTCAGGCAAATAATTTTTTTGCACATATTATGCTTACATACCAGAAATATTCTAGCAGTGTCATTAGTTTCTTCCCAGCTCAGTTGTTTCTATACATTTTGAACCATTTCATTAATGGCAGCTGTGTCATGTGATCTCAGTCTGATAACCAAAATAGACCATGCTCTCATGTGTAGACAGGAGGTTGTTTTCCCCTGTATATGTGACTTCCTGTGAACTACAGGATTACATAATCACCAATGAAATCCCTCCTGGCAGCTCTGAGACACCTCTCCTCCCCACCCAGCTCCATCCGACTTGTTATTCTGTATGTCCCCCCATAAATATAGTGCTGCTAAAGAGATTATTTCTGCCCTATCCAAGGGAGCAGGAGTGCAGTAATATAATAGATATATAATAGGTCAATATAATGATTTGATACAGTTATAAAACTCCCCTGACTCATACTGACTACACAGCACTCACAGATAGTATAGATACAGTGAGCCCAGTGTATTTCTATGAGATGCTACTCCTCACTGCCTCCTGTGTAAAAACTGACATGAAGAAACCTATCACAAGCAGGAGGCAGTGGATACAGTCTGGAGTTGCATCATATAGAATGCACTGACTGTGCAGTTAGGGCAAAGAGGTTTTATGTCACTGATCTATCACTTGCTACACTTAGAACAGGTCCCGACCATGAGGCGAAATGAGCATCTCACCTCAGGTGTTGGCCTACTGCCTCTATAAAGGGGGCGGCAGCGCCACTGAAACCAGCCGCCGGCACCCCCTCCTGCTGTTAAGGATCTGCCAGGCACAGCTTCTGTATCCACGCCCATAGGTAATCAGTCTGCACCTGCTTCTATGTCTGTGAGACTGACTCCATCTTCCACCACTCAGGATGGCAGGCTGAGGAGTGGAAGAGCCTATCACAGCCTGGCCAGACGGAGCTAGCTCCCGCCCTCTGTCTATTTATACCTGCCTTTCCTGTTCCTCCTTGCTTGTGATTCTTCTCGTTTTGTTTCCTGGCCCTGCTGCAGCTTCTTGTACCATTTGACCCTGCTTCATATTGACCCTGGCTTACTGACTACTCTCATGCTCTGCGTTTGGTACCTCGTACACTCCTGGTTTGACTCGGCTTGTTCACTACTCTCCTGCTCTGCGTTTGGTACCTCGTACACTCCTGGTTTGACTCGGCTCGTTCACCTCTCTTGTTGCAGACGGTGTTGCTGTGGGCAACTGCCCCTTTTCCCTTGCTTCTGTGTACCCTTGTCTGTTTGTCTGTCGTGCACTTATTGAGCGTAGGGACCGTCGCCCAGTTGTACCCCGTCGCCTAGGGCGGGTCGTTGCAAGTAGGCAGGGACTGAGTGGCGGGTAGATTAGGGCTCACTTGTCTGTTTCCTTACCCCCATCATTACATAATCACAAGCCCATATACCTACTCTACCCTGGTTCCTCACACTACTATGGACCCCCTTGAGACCCTGGTTCAGCAAATGCAGGGTCTCTCCCTACAGGTTCAGGCCCTGGCTCAGAGGGTCAACCAGCCTGATGCTACCATGGTAGTGCCCCTCACCTCACCTCTTGAACCCCACCTCAAGTTGCCTGACCGGTTCTCAGGGGACCGGAAGACTTTTCTCTCCTTTCGGGAGAGTTGTAGGCTCTATTTTCATTTAAAGCCCCACTCCTCAGGTTCTGAGAGCCAGCGGGTGGGTATAATTATGTCCCGGCTCCAGGAAGGGCCCCAAGAATGGGCCTTCTCCTTGGCTCCGGATGCCCCTGAACTTTCCTCCGTTGATCTTTTCTTTTCTGCTCTCGGACTCATTTATGACGAGACTGACAGGACTGCCTTTGCCGAGAGTCAGCTGGTGACCTTATGTCAGGGTAAGAAACCTGTTGAGGAGTATTGCTCTGACTTTAGGAAGTGGTGCGTAGCTTCTCGGTGGAATGACCCTGCCTTAAGGTGCCAGTTTAGGTTGGGTCTGTCGAACGCCCTGAAAGACCTGCTAGTTAGCTATCCCTCTTCTGACTCCTTAGACCAGGTTATGGCTTTAGCGGTACGACTTGACCGACGTCTCAGGGAACGACAACGTGAACGTTTTTGTGTTTTCTCCTCTGGCTCCCCCATGTTGCCTCCCGAGGTTCCGTTGCTTCGTTCTTCCACGGAAGACTCGGAGGTACCTATGCAACTCGGGGCCTCCGTGTCCCCCCAACAACGTAGAGAGTTCCGCAGGAAGAATGGTCTCTGCTTCTATTGTGGGGATGACAAGCATCAAGTGAACACCTGTCCTAGGCGTAAGAATAAGCAGCCGGAAAACTTCCGCGCCTAAGTGATCATCGGGGAGGTCACTTGGGCGCACAGGTATTTCACGTAAATATGAAACGTAATAAAGTCTTGCTTCCCTTTCAGGTCTCTTTTGGTGGTAGGTCTGCTACCGGCAGTGCCTTCGTGGATTCAGGGTCGTCTGCTAATATCATGTCTGTGGAATTTGCTATGTCTCTAGCTATGCCTTTGATTGATTTGCCTAAACCTGTCCCGGTAGTGGGTATCGACTCCACTCCACTTGCTAATGGTTATTTTACACAGCATACCCCTGTTTTTGAACTCCTTGTTGGCTCCATGCATTTGGAGCAGTGCTCTGTACTGTTGATGCAGGGATTATCGTCCGATTTGGTTTTAGGCCTTAACTGGTTGCAGTTGCATAATCCCACGTTTGACTGGAATACTGGGGATCTTACCAAATGGGGTAATGAATGCTTGACGTCATGTTTTTCTGTTAATTCTATTTCTCCCCCTGAGGAGGTGAACACGCTACCTGAGTTTGTTCAGGACTTCGCTGATGTTTTCTCTAAGGAGGCCTCCGAAGTGTTACCTCCTCATAGAGAATACGATTGCGCTATCGATTTGGTACCAGGAGCTAAGCTCCCTAAGGGTAGGATATTTAATCTCTCTTGTCCCGAACGTGAAGCCATGAGAGAGTATATCCAGGAATGCCTGGCCAAGGGTTACATTCGCCCCTCTACTTCTCCGGTAGGTGCTGGCTTCTTCTTCGTAGGGAAGAAGGATGGTGGTCTTAGGCCATGCATTGACTACCGTAACTTGAATAAGGTCACTGTAAGGAACCAGTATCCCCTTACTTTGATTCCTGATCTCTTTAATCAGGTTCAGGGGGCCCAATGGTTCTCTAAGTTTGATCTACGGGGGGCGTATAACCTTATCCACATCAAAGAGCGGGATGAGTGGAAGACTGCGTTTAACACGCCCGAAAGTCATTTCGAATATCTCGTCATGCCCTTTGGGTTGTGTAATGCTTCCGCGGTCTTCCAGAATTTCATAAATTAGATTTTAAGAGATTACCTGGGGGTATTTCTTGTAGTGTACCTTGATGACATACTTGTGTTTTCCAAGGACTGGTCCTCCCACATTGAGCATGTCAGGAAGGTGCTCCAGGTCCTTTGGGAAAACAAACTGTTTGCGAAGACCGAAAAATGTGTGTTTGGGGTGCAGGAGATACAATTTTTGGGTCAAATCCTCACTCCTCATGAATTCCGCATGGACCCCGCCAAGGTCCAGGCTGTGGCGGAATGGGTCCAACCTGCCTCCCTGAAGGCGTTACAGTGCTTCTTGGGGTTCGCTAATTATTACAGGAGATTTATTGCTAACTTCTCGGTCATCGCTAAGCCTCTTACGGACCTCACTCGCAAGGGTGCTGATCTCCTCCGCTGGCCTCCTGAGGCTGTCCAGGCTTTTGAGGTCCTTAAGAAGTGCTTTATCTCGGCCCCGGTGTTGATTCAGCCCAACCAAAAGGAGCCATTTATCGTGGAGGTTGACGCGTCCGAGGTGGGATTGGGGGCTGTCTTGTCCCAGGGTACCAGGTCCCTCACCCATCTCCGTCCATGTGCCTACTTCTCCAGGAAGTTTTCGCCCACTGAGAGTAACTATGATATTGGCAACTGCGAACTCTTAGCCATTAAATGGGCATTTGAAGAGTGGCGCCACTTCCTGGAGGGGGCTAGGCACCAGGTAACGGTCCTTACCGACCACAAGAATCTGGTTTTCCTAGAATCTGCCCGGAGGCTAAACCTGAGACAAGCTTGATGGGCGTTATTTTTTACCAGATTCAATTTTTTGGTTACCTATAGGGCTGGGTCTAAAAATATTAAGACTGATGCACTGTCGCGTAGCTTCATGGCCAGCCCTCCTTCGGAGGAAGATCCTGCTTGTATTTTGCCTCCAGGTATAATCATTTCCTCTATTGATTCTGATTTAGTCTCCGAAATTGCGGCTGATCAAGGTTCAGCCCCCGGGAACCTTCCTGAGAACAAGCTGTTTGTTCCCCTGCAATTCCGGCTAAGGGTACTTAGTGAAAATCATGACTCCGCACTTTCTGGTCATCCAGGCATCCTGGGTACCAAGCACCTCATTGCCAGAAACTATTGGTGGCCTGGGTTGCCTAAAGACGTTAAGGCCTACGTCGCCGCTTGTGAGGTTTGTGCTAGGTCCAAGACTCCCAGGTCCCGACCAGCGGGCTTACTACGTTCTTTGCACATTCCCCAGAGACCTTGGACCCATATCTCCATGGATTTTATCACCGATTTGCCTCCATCTCAAGGCAAGTCAGTGGTGTGGGTTGTAGTAGACCGCTTCAGTAAGATGTGCCACTTTGTGCCCCTCAAAAAACTACCCAATGTTAAGACGTTAGCTACCTTGTTTGTCAAACACATCCTGCGTCTCCATGGGCTCCCTGTCAATATTGTTTCTAACAGAGGGGAACAATTTGTTTCTTTGTTTTAGAGAGACTTCTGTAAAAAGTTGGAGATTGATCTGTCCTTCTCCTCTGCCTTCCATCCTGAAACTAATGGCCAAATTGAGAGGACTAATCAGTCTCTAGAACAATATTTAAGGTGTTTTATCTCTGACTGTCAATATGATTGGGTCTCATTCATTCCCCTCGCCGAATTTTCCCTTAATAACCGGGTCAGTAACTCGTCAGGGGTCTCCCCCTTTTTCTGTAATTTTGGGTTTAATCCACGGTTCTCCTCCGTTTCACCTGTTAGTTCCAACAATCCCGAGGTAGAGGTCATTCATCGGGAACTGTGCACAGTTTGGGCCCAGGTTCAGAAGAACCTAGAGGCGTCCCAGAGCATACAAAAAACTCAGGCAGATAGGAGACGTTCTGCTAACCCCTTGTTTATGGTCGGGGATCTGGTGTGGCTATCGTCTAAGAACTTGCGCCTTAAAGTCCCGTCCAAGAAGTTTGCTCCCCGGTTTATAGGGCCGTACAAGGTCATTGAAGTCCTCAATCCTGTCTCCTTCCGACTGGAGTTGCCCCCATCTTTTCGAGTACACGACGTGTTTCATGCCTCCCTCCTTAAACGCTGCTCCCCGTCCGTGGGTCCCTCGAGGAAACCTCCTGTCCCCGTTCTCACCCCTGAGGGGGTAGAATTCGAGGTGGCCAAGATTGTGGACAGCAAGATGGTCCAAGGCTCCCTCCAGTACCTGGTCCATTGGAGAGGATACGGGCCTGAGGAGAGGACTTGGGTACCCGCCCGGGATGTTCACGGTGGGGTATTGGTCAGGAAGTTCCACCTTCGTTTCCCCAATAAACCAGGTCCATCTAGAAAGGGTCCGGTGGCCCCTCATAAAAGGGGGGGTACTGTTAAGGATCTGCCAGGCACAGCTTCTGTATCCACGCCCATAGGTAATCAGTCTGCACCTGCTTCTATATCTGTGAGACTGACTCCATCTTCCACCACTCAGGATGGCAGGCTGAGGAGTGGGAGAGCCTATCACAGCCTGGCCAGACGGAGCTAGCTCCCGCCCTCTGTCTATTTATACCTGCCTTTCCTGTTCCTCCTTGCTTCTGATTCTTCTCGTTTTGTTTCCTGGCGCCGCTGCAGCTTCTTGTACCATTTGACCCTGCTTCATATTGACCCTGGCTTACTGACTACTCTCCTGCTCTGCGTTTGGTACCTCGTTCACTCCTGGTTTGACTCGCCTTGTTCACTACTCTCCTGCTCTGCGTTTGGTACCTCGTACACTCCTGCTTTGACTCGGCTCGTTCACCTCTCTTGTTGCTCACGGTGTTGCCGTGGGCAACTGCCCCTTTTCCCTTGCTTCTGTGTACCCTTATCTGTTTGTCGTGCACTTATTGAGCGTAGGGACCGTCGCCCAGTTGTACCCCGCGCCTAGGGCGGGTCGTTGCAAGTAGGCAGGGACTGAGTGGCGGGTAGATTAGGGCTCACTTGTCTGTTTCCTTACCCCCATCATTACACCTGCACTATAATTGTATAGGACGCAGATACAATTACATGAATAAGCGCTGAATGGCGGAACGTGCCCCGCTATCCAGTGCCTTTCAATGACGTAAGCGGTACGATGTCTTCATCACACTGCTTGCATCGTTGAATGACAGGGCAAGGCAGCCTGCCAATCAACGACTTTAAATGCGAAAGGCGCTGATTGGCAGGCTGCCTTGCCCTGTCATTCAACGATGAATGACTTGCCCTGCCCTTCGATGCTTTTTCATGATGCAAGCGGCGCGATGACGTCATTGCGCTGCTTGCGTCGTTCGGCCCCAGCAGACCTGCTCAGAAGAGAGCAGGCCTGCATTGCAAGATGACGGCACGGGAACGCGTTTAGGTGAGTATGTAAAGTATTTTTTTCTGTTAAAAGTGTGAGGGGCTATATGTGGAGCACTATCTACAGGGGGGCTGTATGTGAAGGCTATGTGTGGAGCACTATCTACAGGGAGGCTATATGTGGGGGCTAGGGCTATAAGTGGAGCACTATCTACAGGGGGTGGGGGCTAAATATGGAGCAATATCTACAGGGGTAGCTATATCTACAGGGGGGGGTATATGTGGGGCACTATCTACACGGGTGCTATATGTGAGGCACTATCTACAGGGGGCTGTATGTGGGGCGGGATCTATGTAGGGCACTATCTACAGGTGGCACGATCTACAGGAGGCTCTATAGGGGCACTATATATGTGGGGCACTGTCTACAGGGTGCTCTATGGGGGGCACTATCTACAAGGGGCACTGTATGTGTGGGACACAGAGTATGGTGCTATTATAATCAGGGACAAAGTATATGGTGCTATTATAATTAGGGACACAGTGTATGGTTCCATTATATTTAGAGGTGCAGTGCATAGCGCTATTATATTTAGAGGCATTGTGTGTGGCACCATGAGAATTTTATCTTCGTTTATAGGTGCAGAAATGTTTGAAAAGTGAGAAGCTGATGATATCTGAGTGGAAAACTGCAGAAATGGAACATGGCTGGGAGAAGTCATCATAGAAGTCTGGACCCGATGGAGATGTCACCTGTTAGTCACTTAATGTAAATGTTTATTCTGCCTCTACTGTAGTCACTGTATGATCTGAAGCGAGATAATGGGTGGTATGATTTTTTTTTTGTGAGGCTGCTAGTGATGTAGAACAGCCATGGAGATGTCAATCAAGATCAGGGGGGCGCCATTTCAATTTTCACCTCAGGCAACAGAAAAGCTAGAATCGGCCCTGACTTACACTACCGTTCAAAAGTTTGGGGTCACCCAGACAATTTTGTGTTTTCCATGAAAACTCACACTTATATTTATCAAATGAGTTGCAAAATGACTAGAAGATATAGTCAAGACATTGACAAGGTCCGAAATAATGATTTTTATTTCAAATAATAATTTTCACCTTCAAACTTTGCTTTCATCAAAGAATGCTCCATTTGCAGCAATTACAGCATTGCAGACCTTTGGCATTCTAGCTGTTAATTTGCTGAGGTAATCGGGAGAAATTTCACCCCATGCTTCCAGAAGCCCCTCCCACAAGTGGGATTGGCTTGATGGGCACTTCTTGCGTACCATACGGTCAAGCTGCTCCCACAACAGCTCTATGGGGTTGAGATCTGGTGACTGCGCTGGCCACTCCATTATAGATAGAATACCAGCTGCCTGCTTCTTCCCTAAATAGTTCTTGCATAATTTGGAGGTGTGCTTTGGGTCATTGTCCTGTTGTAGGATGAAATTGGCTCCAATCAAGCGCTGTCCACAGGGTATGGCTTGGCATTGCAAAATGGAGTGATAGCCTTCCTTATTCAAAATCCCTTTTACCTTGTACAAATCTCCCACTTTACCAGCACCAAAGCAACCCCAGACCATCACATTACCTGCACCATGCTTGACAGATGGCGTCAGGCACTCTTCCAGTATCTTTTCAGTTGTTCTGTGTCTCACAAATGTTCTTCTGTGTGATCCAAACACCTCAAACTTCGATTCGTCTGTCCATAACTCTTTTTTCCAATCTTCCTCTGTCCAATGTCTGTGTGCTTTTGCCCATATTAATCTTTTCCTTTTATTAGCCAGTCCCAGATATGGCTTTTTCTTTACCACTCTGCCCTGAAGGCCAGCATCCCGGAGTCGCCTCTTCACTGTAGACGTTGACACTGGCATTTTGCGGGTACTATTTAATGAAGCTGCCAGTTGAGGACCTGTGAGGCGTCTATTTCTCAAACTAGAGACTCTAATGTACTTGTCTTGTTGCTCAGTTGTGCAGCAGGGCCTCCCACTTCTCTTTCTACTCTGGTTAGAGCCTGTGTGTGCTGTCCTCTGAAGGGAGTAGTATACACTGTTGTAGGAAATCTTCAGTTTCTTGGCAATTTCTCGCATGGAATAGCCTTCATTTCTAAGAACAAGAATAGACTGTCGAGTTTCACATGAAAGCTCTCTTTTTCTAGCCATTTTGAGAGTTTAATCGAACCCACAAATGTAATGCTCCAGATTCTCAACTAGCTCAAAGGAAGGTCAGTTTTAGAACTCCTCTAAACAGCAAAACTGTTTACAGCGGTGCTAACATAATTGCACAAGGGTTTTCAAGTGTTTTCTAATCATCCATTAGCCTTCTAACACAGTTAGCAAACACAATGTACCATTAGAACACTGGAGTGATGGTTGCTGGAAATGGCCTCTATACACCTATGTAGATATTGCATTAAAAACCAGACGTTTGCAGCTAGAATAGTCATTTAGCACATTAACAATGTATAGAGTGTATTTCTGATTAATTTAATGTTATCTTCATTGAAAAAACTGTGCTTTTCTTGCAAAAATAAGGAAAATTCTAAGTGACCCTAAACTTTTGAACGGTAGTGTAGATAGCAGAGCAAGTGCAGTGTGATGAGACTCTATCCCATCTGCTTCTGCAAAGCCAGAAGCTTCATGGGAAATGTAGGCTGCACTAGTCGATTCATATCAGAGCTGAAGAACGAACCAAGATGGCAGACAACACATAAATGGCACATTAACGAAAACAGGTATACACAAGTCATTCAACAATAGTCTATGCTGCACTATGAAGGCAAAAAAAAGAATTGTTGGAGAGTTTCTTTAATAAAACTAGTTTTTATTAAAAAAAATTGTGTTCATTTTTTACATTTGAGTGTGTTTTCTTTCAACTGATTATTTTATTAAACTTTACTTATATTTGTTTGTCCCATAAGGGGACTTTTACTTTTAAATAATTTTTTCCTTATAATGCATTGGAATACCAATGTATTACAATACTTTACTGCCTGGGCATATAAAATGCACAGGCAGCTGTTGGGGCATACCTCAGGAATGCCCTAACAGGGATTTGCTTGGAACAACTCTGGGGGCCTTTGTTATGCCCAGGGCTGTCCTTTAAAACAGTTAGCTCCAGTGATTGCTATTGCCAGGGCTGACAATCAGGGGGCAAAGGAAGTCTCCCTCCTTTGTGATGCCACGATCGCTATTGCTCGTGACATCACAGGGACTAAAAGGCCAGTATGAGAGCTTTCTCCGAGCTTGGCTGTTGCCGCAGGGTGGCACAACTGCTGTGCTCCTGCGATCAAAGCACTGTACATATATGGCACTGGGAATTGAGTGCTGATCCCAGCAGCGTATATTTACGGCGCAGGGCGGGAAGTATTTTAAAAGAAGGAAATGACATGTGCATTCAGTACGTTACAGCATCTTCGCTATGTATCAATAGAAAGTTCCAATCACTAATTAAAAATTGGTTCATATAGGCTTCATTGTAGATATTCTTATCTTCACATAGTGAATGCTTTGTGCTTCTCCATGGATCAAACTTGTTTTTTCAGCACATCCCACAGACACTGGATCAGATTGAGAGCTGAGGAATTTGGAGGCCAAGACAACACCTTGAACATGTCATGTTCTTCACACCACTCTGGAACAATTTTTGCTGTATGTCAGAGTGCATTATCCTGCGGAAAGAGGCCACTGCCATTACGGAACACCGTTGCCATGAAGGGGTGTACTTAGTCTGGGTAATTTTGCTGAGATTTGCTACTGACAATTGTAAACTGTAAATTGTCAATTTTTCGGCTGTTACGGGAGGAAAAAAGTTCGTGTGCATGAGGCCTAAACCTGTGAGTGGCATTATTTACATTGGGGGCTCTATCTACAGGGGGGTCTATATGTGGGGATGTGGAGCACTATGTACAGGGGGAGCTATTTGTAGGGCACTATCTACAGGGTTGGGCTAAACGTGGGACACTATATACAGGGGTGGGCTTTATGTGGAGCACTATCTGTAGGTAGAATTATTTGTAGGGCACTATCTATAGGGATGGGCTATATGTGGGACACTATATACAGGGGTGGGTTACCTGTGGGGCACTATCTACAGGGGGGCTATATGTAGGGCACTATCTACAGGGGTGGGCTATTTGTGGAACACGATATACAAGGGTGGGTTTCCTGTGGGGCACTATCTACTGGGGAGCTATATGTAGGGCACTGTCTACAGGGGTGGGCTATATGTGAGGCACTATCTACAGAGGTGGGCTATATGTGGAGCACTATCTATAGGGCAGCACGGTGGCTTCGTGGTTAGCACTATTGCCTTGCAGCTATGGAGTCCATATGTGGTCACTATCTACAGAGGGTTGTATGTAGGGCACTATCTACAGGGGCTTCTATGTAGGGCACTATCTACAGAGGCTCTATGGGGGTCACTATCTACAGGGGGTCTATGGGGCACTGTCTACAGGGGGCACGTGTGTGTGTGTGTGGGACACAGTGTATGGTGCTATTGTAGTTAGAGGTGCAGTGTATGGCGCTATTATAGTTAGAGGTGTTGAGAATTTTATCTTCGTATATAGGTGCAGAAATGTTTTAAAAGTGAGAGCTGAAGACATCTGAGCGGAAAACTGCAGAAATGGGTTGTGGTCGGGAGAAATCCATCATAGTGGTCTGGACCGGTGGGAGAAGAAAAGAGAAAAATAACTAGAATCTGAGATGTCACCAGTGAGTCACAAAATGTAAATTTTATTCTGCCTCTAATCAGTAATGTAGTCACTGTATGATATGCAGCGAGATGATTGGTGGTATGATTTTTTTTTTTATGAAACAGCATCTCCCAGCATATCCTTACCATTGTTTGGGCCACGCTGGGAGCTGTAGTGTTACGCCGTACAAACCTATACGGCAGAGGTTGCATTAAATTGAGCTATATTTGTTCTGCTGTTGCATATATACTGTATGTACTGAGCTTGGTTCTGGGGCTGTATATATGTACTGAGCTTTGTTCTGGTCATGTATATATGTACTCAGCTTGGTTATGGTACTGTATATATATACTGAGCTTGGTTCTAGGGCTGGATATATGAATTGAGCTTGGTTCTGGGGATTTTTATTGTAACGTCCGTGGTCGCTGACAACGAACTCCTTCCATGTAGTCAACGCCCTTCTCTCAAGAGATGTCTGCACATACGGCCATCCTCTTCCACAGTGACCACCAGGGTGCACTCACGAGCTCAGTCCAGACTTAAGAAACCAGAGCTCACGCATGTTGGAGATTGAGCTAATTAATCCCAGAGCACCCTGGGCTAAAAGAAGGTCCCAGCCCCATCCTCCCACGCCTGACCGTTGTTGTTGTATTCCAAGTCTGTCTTGCAAATGGTCCCCTAGTCTTTCCTGCTCCAAGTGTTCCCTGTTCCTGTATCCTGTAACCTGTATCCTGATGTAGTGCCGTGCTGAGCTGTAGCCATGCTGTGCTGTATACCACACCTGTCCTGCTTCTCCACGCCTGACGTCTACCTGCTGCCTAGTTCCTGCCATGCCTGCCTTGCTACTGTCCGAGCTGCCACAGGTACCCTCTATGAACTATAGACTCTGACCTGCACCCTGTTGGCCAGCTGCCATACCGCCAAGGTGGTACGGCCCAGTGGGTCCACAAACCCTACGTGACAGTACGCTCAGGCCATGGACCCCGCTGGTCGATCCAAGACCATGAGGATGTCACAAGAGATGCGGGCGGACATGCTAGATCTCCGGTCTCGACAGGACCAACGCCTCCAGGCCTTGAACATTCCAGCACGTTGGCAGGAGGCACGAGCTGCCGTTCCTTCTAGTACACCTCGTGGCAGTGTTGATCCTCAGACTACACCTCCTGGCAGTGTTGACCCGTGTTTTTCTCTTTGCCACTTTCGGACCGCTATGATGGAGACGCAGGTACCTGTCATGGATTTTTTAACCAGTGCCAGATCCACTTCAGCCTGTATACTAGGACATTTTTGTCTGACAGTGCAAGGGTTACTTTCATCACCTCTCTCCTCACTGGCAAGGATCTTGCATGGGCGAACCCTATCTGGGAGAGACAAGGACCAGAGAACTGTGACTTCCAGGGCTTCCGCTGGACTTTTCGTTGGTGTTTGAGGAGCCTGGACGGGTCTCATCTGCAGCGGCTTCCTTGATTAACCTACGGCATCCACTTCCGCAACCTGGCGGGAGAACTGTTATGGAACAATGAGGCCCTGGTGGCTGTATTCTGGCATGGACTGTCTCCTAAAATTAAGGACGAACTTGCCGCTCGAGACCTGACATCTACCCTGGATGACCTCATCCGTCTGTCCGCCAGGATTGATATGTGGATCCGAGAACGCCTCCAAGAGGTTCGTCGGGAGGGAGGACTTCCTAGGGTGGTCCCTACTTTGCAGCAACCCCTGCTGTCCTCAGACGTCGATCCTTCTAAGGAGTCTTTGATGATGGACCAGTGTAAGCTATCCATCCAGGAGACACAATGCAGACGCACTTCGGGACTCTGTCTATATTGCGGCCTCGGTGGCCATCTTGTGCACCTGTGTCCCCAAAAATCCCAAAGCCTAGGGTTGCTAGGAGAGACAACCTTGGGTAAGAAAGGACTTCTGTCTAAATTGTCCATACCAGTGACCATAGTGTCCAGCGAGAGAACGCATTAGGTCTCTGCGTATCTGGACTCTGGATCCGCTGCTAATTTCATCTGTAGAGACCTGGTGGATCTTCTTCAATTACCCACCACCCCTTTGGAGAGGCCGTTGACAGTTGCATCAGTGAATGGACTACCTCTGCCAGTCCCAGTTATAGCTGTGACCAAGCCGCTGAGGCTCCAAGTGGGAGCTCTTCACTCCGAACTCCAGTCGTTCTATGTCCTATCCAAAGCCGTTAACCCTGTGTTGCTGGGCCTGCCTTGGCTCCAACTACATGCCCCAGTCCTGGACTGGAATTCTGGAGAGGTTCTCCAGTGGGGCCCTGAGTGTCAAAGCCGATGCCTGGTGCAGATTCATTCGGCTCAGCCTTCGCTGCCTCGGTCATTGGCAGGATTGCTGGGTTATTATGCTGCATTTTCGGACGTCTTCAGCAAGAGGTAGGTGGAGACATTGCCTCCACACCGGGCGTATGACTGCCCTATCGAGCTGATTCCTGGTTCATCCCTTCCCCGTGGTAGGGTATACCCTCTCTCCTTGCCAGAGACTCTGTCCATGTCCGCCTATGTGAAAGAAAACTTGGAGAGGGGCTTCATATGGAGGACTTCCTACCCGGCAGGAGCCGGGTTCTTCTTTATCAAAAAGAAGGATGGTTCTCTTCGTCCTTATATTGACTACTGAGGCCTCAACCAGATCACGGTGAAAAATAAATATCGGTTGCCACTTATCTCAGAACTGTTTGGTCGTATACGTGGTGCCAAGATTTTTTCCAAACTAGACCTGCGTGGGGCTTACAAACTAGTCCGGATTCGCCAGGGTGATGAATGGAAGACTGCATTTAACACCCGCGATGGAAACTATGAATTTCTAGTAATGCCCTTCGGCCTGTATAATGCTCCCGCGGTCTTCCAGGAGTTTGTTAATGACATTTTCCGTGACCTCCTCTATGTTTTGTGTAGTAGTCTACCTTGATGATATCTTGATTTTTTCTCCAGATCCTATGACGCATCAGAGACATGTCCGTCATGTTTTGCTGCAGTTAAGGGAGAATCGTCTGTACGCTAAGTTGGAGAAGTGCGTGTTTGAGAGAGATGCGCTACCCTTCCTGGGCTACATCGTCTCGAATCGAGGTCTCGAGATGGATACTGAAAAAGTAAAGTCCTGGAATGGTCACGCCCTCAAGGCTTCAGAACCGTACAACGCTTCCTGGGATTCACCAATTTCTACAGACAGTTTATTCCAAACTTCTCCTCACTGACTTCTCCTATCTCTAACCTCACTAAGAAGGTTTTGAATGTCAAGGCGTTGACTCCTGAGGCAGAGCCCGCATTCAACAGCCTGAAGAGTGCCTTCACGTCAGCCTCTATCCTCCATCATCCCGATGTCTCTCTACATTTCTCGTTGGAGGTGGACGCATCCTCTGTCGGTGCTGGTGCACTCCTGTCCAAGGGCAAGTCAATGGTATGTGGATATTTTTCTAAGCTCTTCTCTTCCGCAGAACACAACTACTCGATTGGGGATCGGGAGTTACTGGCCATCAAATTGGCTCTGGAGGAGTGGAGACATCTACTAGAGGGCGCAGCTCATCCCATCCTGATTTTTATGGACCATAAGAACCTCACCTATCTTCAGACGGCCCAACGGCTGAACCCTCATCAGGCCAGGCGGTCACTGTTCTTTACCAGGTTCCAGTTTGAGCTCCATTATCGCCCGGCCGACAAGAATGTGAGGGCCGATGCCTTGTCCAGGGCTTTCGAGACAGAAGACACCATGGAGATTCCACAGAACATCATTGATCCATCTTGCACTGTCTCTATCAATCCCCTGCAAGTTGGGGATATTCCTCCAGAGAGGACTTTTGTGCGCCTGGCTGACCCTGGAAAAATCCTCTGCTGGGAACACTTCTCTAGACTGCAGGTCACGCGGGGACCCGTAAGACTCGGGATCTGATTGCTCGTCATTTCTGGTGGCGCACACTGCCCAAGGACATTATGGACTTTGTTTCTTCCTGTTCAGTATGTGCAGCCAACAAGGTCGCTCACTCCAGACCTCCAGCCATTGCCTGTGTCCAATGCCCTGTGGCAGCATATAGCTATGGACTTTATTACGGACCTGCCTCTCTCTGCCGGATGCAGTACTGTCTGGGTGGTGGTGGATCGATTTTCAAAGATAGCCCACTTCGTTCCTTTGACCGGTCTTCCTTCTGCTCCTCTGCTGGCCAAGCTGTTCATCCAACACCTCTTACTCCTGCATGGCTTGCCGCAGCAATTGTGTCTGATCGAGGGGTTCAGTTCACCTCGAAGTTCTGGAGAGCCCTCTGCAGACTCCTAGGTATAAAGTTGGACTTTTTCTCGGCCTACCACCTTGAGTCCAATGGTCAGGTCGAGAGGATCAAACAGATCTTGGAGAACTAAAAACACCGAAAAAGGCCATACTTACAAATGGACACAGCCAGGTCAGAAACACTGATGAAGGAGTGTGAGCAGGTGCTTTAAATAATAATAGCCACTCCCACTAGTCTGGAGGGGAGTGGTGTGTGTGGTGCATGGGATGTGTATTAAGAAATAATAAATGAATAGTGTGTGTGCAAGTGTAATACTATAAGTGAAATATAGGGGGCAGTAATGAGAAGTGCCTCAATAGAAATAAATGGATAATGGGGTGCAAGTGTGTGAAACGTGGAGGGATAGTGTGTACGTCATGAGGCACAACGTGTATAGCCAGGTAGAAGCCTATTTGTGACGCCTTGATAGTTCATAGAGCGGGCTACCCTACTTGCTATGCCAAACAACAACACACCATGCTCTCCCAGCATCAAAGACCCGTCTGTGTCCAAAAGAAGCCAATATACGTAGTAATGAAAAATACCTGGGGTATTAGTGATCATTTTGGCCAAAAGGACGCAAGCTCGCAATCCACGACAAGGATCCCCAGACTTTCGTTCGAGTCCCTAACTGGAACAGAATGTTCCTGATACACAGACAAAACAGATAAAAACAAGGGGACATATACAAAAAACAACGAAAAAGGCCATACTTACAAATGGACACAGCCAGGTCAGAAACGCTGATGAAGGAGTGTGAGCAGGTGCTTTAAATAATAATAGCCACTCCCACTAGTCTGGAGGGGAGTGGTGTGTGTGGTGCATGGGATGTGTATTAAGAAATAATAAATGAATAGGTAGTGTGCAAGTGTAATACTATAAGTGAAATATAGGGGGCAGTAATGAGAAGTGCCTCAATAGAAATAAATGGATAATGGGGTGCAAGTGTGTGAAACGTGGAGGGATAGTGTGTACGTCATGAGGCACAACGTGTATAGCCAGGTAGAAGCCTATTTGTGACGCCTTGATAGTTCATAGAGCGGGCTACCCTGCTTGCTATGCCAAACAACAACACACCATGCTCTCCCAGCATCAAAGACCCGGCTGTGTCCAAAAAAAGCGAATATACGTAGTAATGAAAAATACCTGGGGTATTAGTGATCATTTTGGCCAAAAGGACGCAAGCTCGCAATCCACGACAAGGATCCCCAGACTTGCGAGTCCCTAACTGGAACAGAATGTTCCTGATACACAGACAAAACAGATAAAAACAAGGGGACATATACAAAAAACACTGAAAAAGGCCATACTTACAAACGGACACAGCCAGGTCAGAAACGCTGATGAAGGAGTGTGAGCAGGTGCTTTAAATAATAATAGCCACTCCCACTAGTCTGGAGGGGAGTGGTGTGTGTGGTGCATGGGATGTGTATTAAGAAATAATAAATGAATAGGTAGTGTGCAAGTGTAATACTATAAGTGAAATATAGGGGGCAGTAATGAGAAGTGCCTCAATAGAAATAAATGGATAATGGGGTGCAAGTGTGTGAAACGTGGAGGGATAGTGTGTACGTCATGAGGCACAACGTGTATAGCCAGGTAGAAGCCTATTTGTGACGCCTTGATAGTTCATAGAGCGGGCTACCCTACTTGCTATGCCAAACAACAACACACCATGCTCTCCCAGCATCAAAGACCCGGCTGTGTCCAAAAGAAGCGAATATACATAGTAATGAAAAATACCTGCGGTATTAGTGATCATTTTGGCCAAAAGGACGCAAGCTCGCAATCCACGACAAGGATCCCCAGACTTGCGAGTCCCTAACTGGAACAGAATGTTCCTGATACACAGACAAAACAGATAAAAACAAGGGGACATATACAAAAAACACCGAAAAAGGCCATACTTACAAATGGACACAGCCAGGTCAGAAACGCTGATGAAGGAGTGTGAGCAGGTGCTTTAAATAATAATAGCCACTCCCACTAGTCTGGAGGGGAGTGGTGTGTGTGGTGCATGGGATGTGTATTAAGAAATAATAAATGAATAGTGTGTGTGCAAGTGTAATACTATAAGTGAAATATAGGGGGCAGTAATGAGAAGTGCCTCAATAGAAATAAATGGATAATGGGGTGCAAGTGTGTGAAACGTGGAGGGATAGTGTGTACGTCATGAGGCACAACGTGTATAGCCAGGTAGAAGCCTATTTGTGACGCCTTGATAGTTCATAGAGCGGGCTACCCTGCTTGCTATGCCAAACAACAACACAACATGCTCTCCCAGCATCAAAGACCCGGCTGTGTCCAAAAGAAGCGAATATACGTAGTAATGAAAAATACCTGGGGTATTAGTGATCATTTTGGCCAAAAGGACGCAAGCTCGCAATCCACGACAAGGATCCCCAGACTTGCGAGTCCCTAACTGGAACAGAATGTTCCTGATACACAGACAAAACAGATAAAAACAAGGGGACATATACAAAAAACACAGAAAAAGGCCATACTTACAAATGGACACAGCCAGGTCAGAAACGCTGATGAAGGAGTGTGAGCAGGTGCTTTAAATAATAATAGCCACTCCCACTAGTCTGGAGGGGAGTGGTGTGTGTGGTGCATGGGAAGTGTATTAAGAAATAATAAATGAATAGTGTGTGTGCAAGTGTAATACTATAAGTGAAATATAGGGGGCAGTAATGAGAAGTGCCTCAATAGAAATAAATGGATAATGGGGTGCAAGTGTGTGAAACGTGGAGGGATAGTGTGTACGTCATGAGGCACAACGTGTATAGCCAGGTAGAAGCCTATTTGTGACGCCTTGATAGTTCATAGAGCGGGCTACCCTACTTGCTATGCCAAACAACAACACACCATGCTCTCCCAGCATCAAAGACCCGGCTGTGTCCAAAAGAAGCGAATATACATAGTAATGAAAAATACCTGCGGTATTAGTGATCATTTTGGCCAAAAGGACGCAAGCTCGCAATCCACGACAAGGATCCCCAGACTTGCGAGTCCCTAACTGGAACAGAATGTTCCTGATACACAGACAAAACAGATAAAAACAAGGGGACATATACAAAAAACACAGAAAAAGGCCATACTTACAAATGGACACAGCCAGGTCAGAAACGCTGATGAAGGAGTGTGAGCAGGTGCTTTAAATAATAATAGCCACTCCCACTAGTCTGGAGGGGAGTGGTGTGTGTGGTGCATGGGATGTGTATTAAGAAATAATAAATGAATAGTGTGTGTGCAAGTGTAATACTATAAGTGAAATATAGGGGGCAGTAATGAGAAGTGCCTCAATAGAAATAAATGGATAATGGGGTGCAAGTGTGTGAAACGTGGAGGGATAGTGTGTACGTCATGAGGCACAACGTGTATAGCCAGGTAGAAGCCTATTTGTGACGCCTTGATAGTTCATAGAGCGGGCTACCCTGCTTGCTATGCCAAACAACAACACACCATGCTCTCCCAGCATCAAAGACCCGGCTGTGTCCAAAAGAAGCGAATATATACGTAGTAATGAAAAATACCTGGGGTATTAGTGATCATTTTGGCCAAAAGGACGCAAGCTCGCAATCCACGACAAGGATCCCCAGACTTGCGAGTCCCTAACTGGAACAGAATGTTCCTGATACACAGACAAAACAGATTAAAACAAGGGGACATATACAAAAAACACCGAAAAAGGCCATACTTACAAATGGACACAGCCAGGTCAGAAACGCTGATGAAGGAGTGTGAGCAGGTGCTTTAAATAATAATAGCCACTCCCACTAGTCTGGAGGGGAGTGGTATGTGTGGTGCATGGGATGTGTATTAAGAAATAATAAATGAATAGTGTGTGTGCAAGTGTAATACTATAAGTGAAATATAGGGGGCAGTAATGAGAAGTGCCTCAATAGAAATAAATGGATAATGGGGTGCAAGTGTGTGAAACATGGAGGGAGAACTACCTACTCCACTTCAACTTGGAGAACTACCTACTCCACTTCATCTTCAAGCAGCATGATGACTGGGTGCAGTTGCTTCCTTGGGCTGAGTTCTCTTACAACAATCATACCAGCGAGTCCACACAGAAGACACCGTTCCTTGTTGTCTATGGCCAGCACCCACGAATTCCTCTCCCGGTCCCTGTTACGTCCGAGGTGCCAGCTGCTGACATGGATTTTGGGGACTTTCTGCAGATCTGACAGCAGACTCGATCCTCCATCCTGCTGGCGGTCGTTCGCATGAAGCGGAAGGCGGACACAAGGAAAAGAGTACCTCCTCAGTTTCATCCTGGCACACAGGGCTGGCTGTCCTCCAGGAATATTCGACTGAGGGTGCCGTCGTACAAATTTGCTCCCAGGTTCCTCGGCCCTTCGAGATCCTGGAGCAGATCAACCCTGTCGCCTACAAGCTTCGACTGCCTCCTACCGTCAAGATCCCCAACTCCTTCCATGTTTCTCTCCTGAAACCAGTGGTTCTGAACCGCTTTACCAAGACTCCAAGCCCTGCGGTTGCCTCCAGCAGCCCTTCAGACACCTTTTAGGTTAAGGAGATCTTGGACACCAAGAGAGTGAGAGGAAAGACTTTTTATTTGGTGGATTGGAGGGGCTTTGGTCCAGAAGAGAGGTCCTGGGAGCCAGAGGAGAATCTTAACACTCCTACCCTCATTAAGAGGTTTCTCTCTCGTTCTGGTCCCAAGAGGAGGGGGTGTAAGAGGGGGGAAACTGTAACGTCCGTGGTCGCTGACTACGAACTCCTTCCATCTAGTCAACGCCCTTTTCTCAAGAGATGTCTGCACATACGGCCATCCTCCTCCACAGTGACCACCAGGGTGCACTCACGAGCTCAGTCCAGACTTAAGAAGCCAGAACGCACACATGTTGGAGATTGAGCTAGTTGCTCCCAGAGCACCCTGGGCTATAAGAAGGTCCCAGCCCCATCTTCCCAATCCTGAGCATTGTTGTCGTATTCCAAGTTTGTCTTGCATATGGTCCCCTAGTGTTTCCTGCTCCCAGTGTTCCCTGTTCCTGTATCCTGTAACCTGTATCCTGATCTAGTTCCGTGCTGAGCTGTAGCCGTGCTGTATACCACGACTGTCCTGCTTCTCCACGCCTGGCGTCTACCTACTGCCTAGTTCTTGCCAAGCCTGCCTTGCTACTGTCCGAGCTGCCACAGGTACCCTATATGAACTATAGACTCTGACCGGCGCCCTGTTGGCCAGCTGCCATACCACCAAGGCGGTATGGCCCAGTGGGTCCACGAACCCTACGTGACATATACATGTACTGAGTTTGGTTCTGGTGCTGTATTTATGTACTGAGCTTGGTTCTGGGGCTGTATTTATGTACTGACCTTGGTTCTGGTTATGTATATATGTACTGAGCTTTGTTCTTGTGCTGTATTTATGTACTGAGGTTGATTCTGGTGCTGTATATTGTCACGTAGCGGGTTAGTGGACTAACCGTACCGCACTAGGCCGTACCGCCGTAGCGGGGAGACAGCTGGCCAAACAACATTAAACCCCAGCAATACAATACCCCGCACAAGGGTACCTGGATAGTCCAGATAGTGGTCGCAGCTCTGGCACTGATGGAGATGGGTGCAGCAGATAACGCCAAACGTGGCGGATGACACAGGTGCCGAAGGTTGCGCCAGACATGGCGGATTCCTCCGGACGTGGCAGATGACACAGGACATGGCGGATTCCTCCGGACATGGCAGATGACCCGGAATGTGGCAGATGACCCAGGACGTGGCGGTTTCCTCCGGACGTGGCAGATTCCTCCAGACGTGGCAGATGACACAGGACGTGGCGGACTCCACACTATAGGCACAGCAGGGGATACAGGAACAGGTAACGAGGCACGGGTAACACTGGAACTGGAAACACTAAGGGACCATTTGCAAGACAGACTGGGAAAACAAACAACGCTCAGGCAAGGATCAGAAGGCCTGGGGCCTTCTTATAGACCGGGAAATCATGGCAGTTGATGATGATGACGATTTCCTTTGTGCGCACGCTGGCCATTTAAGGCCGGGCACGAGCGTGCACACACACCCTACGGGACACAGCAGACCAGAGTGGAAGTGAGCGCTGGCTTCTCCCAGGAAGGAGATGGGGACCAGCGCTCACGGATCCATGACTGCGGGCGTCTGGAGGTGGGTAAACCCGACAGCCCGTGGCCATGGATACTACATATATATGTATTCAGCTTGGTTCTAGTGCTGTATTTATGTACTGAGGTTGGTTCTGGTGCTGTATCTATGTATTGAGCTTGGCTCTCATGCCGTATATTTGTATGAGCTTGGCTCTAGTGCTGTATTTATGTACTGAGCTTGGTTGTGGTACTGTATATATGTCAGAGCTTGGTTCTAGTGCTGTGTTTATGTACTGAGCTTAGTTCTGGTTCTGTATATACAATGAAGGAAATAAGTATTTGATCACTTGTTGATTTTGTAAGTTTGCCCACTGTCAAAGACATGAACAGTCTAGAATTTTTAGGCTAGGTTACTTTTACCAGTGAGAGATAGATTATATTTAAAAAAAAAACAGAAAATCACATAGTCAAAATTATATATATTTTTTGCATTGTGCACAGAGAAATAAGTATTTGATCCCCTACCAACCATTAAGAGTTCAGCCTCCTCCAGACCAGTTACACGCTCTAAATCAACTTGGTGCCTGCATTAACCCCTTCCCGCTCCTGGACGTACTATTAGGTCATGGTACCTATATCGTTCGCGCTCCATGACCTAATAGTACGTGTCGGGAGTAACGGCCGTTTCGGCCGTCCTCCCGACACATACAGGAGCTGTGACAGCTGCTGTCTTGTTCAGCAGCTGTCACAGCTCCTACAGCGGGGACCGATCGCTGTGTCCCCGCTGATTAACCCCTTAAAAACCGTGTTCTATAGAGATCGCGGCTTTTTAGGGGTTAAGCTGCCATCGCCGGCCTACTACACGACAGCGGCCGGCGATTGTGACTATGGCAACCGGACACCAAACAATGGCGTCCGGCTATGCCATAGACGGAAGCCTAGTGGGTCCTGACAACGTCAGGACCCACTATGCTTGCTGTCAGTGAGTAGCTGACAGTTCTAATACACTGCACTACTCATGTAGTGCAGTGTATTAGAATAGCGATCAGGGCCTCCTGCCCTCAAGTCCCCTAGTGGGACAAAGTAATAAAGTTAAAAAAAAGTTAAAAAACGATGTGTAAAAATAAGAAAATAAAAGTTTTAAAAGTATTAAAAGTAAAAACCCCCCTTTTTACCTTATCAGTCATTTATTATTAATAAAAATATATAAACAAACAAATAAACTATACATAATTGGTATCGCCGCGTCCGTAACGGCCTGAACTACAAAATTATTTCGTTATTTATCCCGCACGGTGAACGCCGTAAAAGAAAATAATAATAAACCGTACCACAATCACAATTCTTTGGTCACTTCACATCCCAAAAAATGGAATATAAAGAGATCAAAAAGTCGCATGTACGGAAAAATGGTACTGATCAAAACTAGAGTTCGTTACGCAAAAAATAAGTCCTCGCACGGCTTTATTGATGGAAAAAATAAAAAAGTTCTGCCGCTTAGAATAAGGTAACACAAAAAGTGAATGATTTTTTACAAAATGTATTTTATTGTGCAAAAGCCATAAGACATAAAAAAAACTATAAACATAGGGTATCGCCGTAATCGTATCGCCAGGCAAGAATAAAGTGAATATGTAATTTATAGCGCACGGTGAACGCTGTAAAAAAAACTGAATAAAAAAACAATAGTAGAATTGCTGTTTTTTAGTCACCGCGCCACCTAAAAATAGAATAAAAACTGATCAAAAAGCCGCATGTACCCCAAGAAAACTGCAATGGATTCCTCAAGAGGTCTAGTTTCAAAATTGGGGTCACTTTTGGGGGGTTTCCAATGTTTTGGCACCACAAGACCTCTTCAAACCGGACATGGTGCCTAATAAAAAAGAGGCCTCAAAATCCACTAGGTGCTCCTTTGCTCCGGAGGCCGGTGCTTCAGTCCATTACCGCACTAGGGCCACATGTGGGATATTTCTCAAAACTGCAGAATCTGGGCAATAAATATTGAGTTGCGTTTCTCTGATAAAACCTTTTGTGTTATAATAAAAATGGTATAAAGAGGATTTTCTGATTAAAAAAAAAAGTAAATTTCACCTCTACTTTGCTCTAAATTTCTGTGAAACACCTAAAGGGTTCATAAACTTTCTAAATGCTGTTGTGAATACTTTGAGGGGTCTAGTTTCTAAAATGGGGTGTTTGATAGGGGTTTCTAATATATGGGCCCCTCAAAGCAACTTCAGAACTGAACTGTAACCTAAAAAAATAAATAAATGAGGCAATACTTCGCTTCTTACATTATACTGATAATGAGCCGTGCCCACCCCGAGATGACCCCAGTTTTGAGCGTTTGTATAAAGGGAGACCCCTATTAGACCGTTTCAGTGCCCGGTTTTCCCAAGCATACACCCCCGAGAAGTGTATTTCTATTGATGAGTCCCTGGTACATTTTAAAGGGAGGGTTCAATTCCGCGAGTACCGGCCGGGTAAGAGGGCAAGGTATGGCGTGAAGATGTATAAGCTATGTGAGAGTGCATCAGGGTATACCTACAGGTTTAGGATATATGAAGGAAAGGCCACCCCCAAACCAGACTGCATCCTGGACTACAATAGGTACATGGGAGGGATGGACTTGTCAGAGCAAATCCTGAAGCCCTACAACGCCATGCTGTGAGGTATAAGAAGCTGGCCGGGCACATCATACAGATGGCATTGTACAATGCGTACATTCTACATCGATGTACAGGCCAGAGGGGAACTTTCCTGAAATTTCAAGAGGTGATTATCAAGAACCTAATCTTTAGGGACCAAGAAGGGGGGGGGGGCACCCAGTACTTCTGGAAGCGAGGCCACACGCATCTTACCAGGGCAACACTTTCCAGGAGAAGTTCCCCAAACTAGCAAGAAGGGTAAAAGTCAAAAGAGGTGCAAAGTCTGCTATAAGAGGGGGATAAGGGAGGACACAATATATCAATGTGACACGTGTCCCGAATAACCAGAGCTCTGTATGAAAGAGTGTTTTAAAATTTATCATACATCCCTTGGTTTATAATTTACCCCAATTTTACTTACCCTGATGCACTCCGCACAGCTTATCCCCCCTCGTCTTTCACCTCTGGGCCCTGCTGTGTGCCCAGGCAGCTGATAACAGCCACATGTAGGGTATTGCCATACCCGGGAGAACCCATATTACAGTTTATGGGGTGTAGGTCTCCGGTCAAAATGCTCACTACACCTCTAGATGAATGCCTTAAGGGTGTAGTTTTTAAAACAGGGTCACGTCTTGCGGGTTTCAACTGTACTGGTACCTCAGGGGCTTCTGCATACATGACTTCGCACTAGAAAATCCCCAGTAGGCCAAATGGTGGTCCTTTGCTTCTGAGCCCTCCCATGGGCCCAAACGGCAGTTTTTCACCACAAATGGGTTATTGCGGCACTCAGAACAAATTGCACAACAGAATGGGGTATTTTGTTTCTTGTGGAAATAAGACATTTTCAGCCAAAATGACATATTATTTGAAAAAAATTATTTTGTTTTAATTCCCAGCCCAATTCAAATAAGTTCTGTGAAAAAACGATGGGGTCAAAATGGTCACAACACCCATAAATGAATTCCTTGAGGGGTGTAGTTTCCAAAATGGGGTCATTTGTGGTTGGTTTCTATTGCTTTGATACCTCTGGGGCTCTGCAAATGCGACATGGCACCCGAAAACCAATCCAGCAAAATCTGGACTCCAAAGAACAAATAGCGCTCCTTCCCTTCTGAGGCCTCCCATGGGCCCAAACAGCAATTTATTGCCACAAATGGGGTATTGCTGCACTCAGGAGAAATTGGGCAACAAAATGGGGTATTTTGTTCCCTGTGAAAATAAGAAATTTTGATCGCAAATGAAATTTTATTGGAAAAAATGAAATTTTTTTCATTTCACAGCCCAATTCAAATACGTGCTGTGAAAAAACTGTGCGGTCAAAATGGTAACAACAACCATAAATGAATTCCTTGAGGGGTTTAGTTTCCAATATGGGGTCACTATTTCGGGATTCCTACTGTTTTGGCACCTCAACACCTCTTTAAACCCAATGTGTCACGAGAAAACAATCTCAGAATCGCTTGGGTGGGTTTAAGCATTCCGACGTTATTACCACATAAAGTGAAATATGTCAGATTTGAAAAATGGGCTCTGAGCCTTAAGGCCAAAACAAGGCTGCGTCCTTAAGGGGTTAAAGACAGCTGTCTTAAATGGTCACCTGTATAAAAGACTCCTGTCCACAGACTCAATGAATCAGTCTGACTCTAACCTCTACAACATGGGCAAGACCAAAGAGCTTTCTAAGGATGTCAGGGACAAGATCATAGACCTGCACAAGGCTGGAATGGGCTACAAAACCATAAGTAAGACGCTGGGTGAGAAGGAGACAACTGTTGGTGCAATAGTAAGAAAATGGAAGACATACAAAATGACTGTCAATCGACATCGATCTGGGGCTCCATGCAAAATCTCACCTCGTGGGGTATCCTTGATCCTGAGGAAGGTGAGAGCTCAGCCGAAAACTACACGGGGGGAACTTGTTAATGATCTCAAAGCAGCTGGGACCACAGTCACCAAGAAAACCATTGGTAACACATTACGCCGTAATGAATTAAAATCCTGCAGTGCCCGCAAGGTCCCCCTGCTTAAGAAGGCACATGTACAGGCCCATCTGAAGTTTGCAAATGAACATCTGGATGATTTTGAAAGTGATTGGGAGAAGGTGCTGTGGTCAGATGAGACTAAAATTGAGCTCTTTGGCATTAACTCAACTCGCCGTGTTTGGAGGAAGAGAAATGCTGCCTATGACCCAAAGAACACCGTCCCCACTGTCAAGCATGGAGGTGGAAACATTATGTTTTTGGGGTGTTTCTCTGCTAAGGGCACAGGACTACTTCACCGCATCAATGGGAGAATGGATGGAGCCATGTACCGTCAAATCCTGAGTGACAACCTCCTTCCCTCCACCAGGACATTAAAAATAGCTCGTGGCTGGGTCTTCCAGCACGACAATGACCCGAAACATACAGCCAAGGCAACAAAGGAGTGGCTCAAAAAGAAGCACATTAAGGTCATGGAGTGGCCTAGCCAGTCTCCAGACCTTAATCCCATCGAAAACTTATGGAGGGAGCTGAAGATCCGAGTTGCCAAGCGACAGCCTCGAAATCGTAATGATTTACAGATAATCTGCAAAGAGGAGTGGACCAAAATTCCATCTAACATGTGTGCAAACCTCATCATCAACTACATAAAACGTCTGACTGCTGTGCTTGCCAACAAGGGTTTTGCCAGCAAGTATTAAGTCTTGTTTGCCAAAGGGATCAAATACTTATTTCTCTGTGCACAATGCAAATAAATATATATAATTGTGACAATGTGATTTTCTGTTTTTTTTTTTTTTTATATAATCTATCTCTCACTGGTAAAATTAACCTAGCCTAAAAATTCTAGACTGTTCATGTCTTTGACAGTGGGCAAACTTACAAAATCAGCAAGGGATCAAATACTTATTTCCTTCACTGTATGTATGAGCTTGATCCTGGAGCTGTAATTATATAGGATATTTTTCTAATAACAAAATTTGGGGGCAGATGGAATTGTTTTCAATTTAGTGTACATTTAATGGGAACCTGTCTGGTAGTTTTAACCCCTTGAACTGCCACCATGCGGTAATACATGACCTGACAATATTTCCAAATGTATGTTTTTTTCAGATGCAGTAAAATCTAATTTTAAAATGGAGCACACTATATGCTAATTACACTTTAAAGGGTCATGGGGCGGTGCCGCTATTCTGAAGAGTCACATAGTCCTACCTCCAAACCCACCTTTCCATGTTTGATTGACATCTCCCTGGCTGATACAACTTTCTGTGCCATTGCCTTGTGCAGCGTCTATGGCCGCGGTCCGTCGGGTCTACTCACCTCCTGACGCCAGCAGCCATGGATCTGTGAGCGCTGGTCCCCATCTCCTTCCTAGGACCCATCTCCTTCCTAGGAGACGCCAGCGCTCACTTCCGCTCCGGTCCGCTGTGTCCCGTAGGGTGCGCGCGCACGCTCGTGCCCATTCTTAAAGGGCCAGCGCGCGCACATGGAGAAAATCATCATCATCAACACACATGATTTCCTGGATTATAAGACGGCCCCAGCCCTTCTGATCCTTGCCTGAGCATTGTTAGTATAATCCAAGTCTGTCTTGCAAATGGTCCCTTAGTGTTTCCCGTTCCAGTTCTTACCCGTGCCCTGTTACCTGTTCCTGTATCCCATCCACCATGTCCTGTGTCATCTGCCAAGTCCAGAGGGATTCACCACCTCTGGCACAACCTGCGGCACCTGCTGTCATCCGCCACGTCTGGCGTTACCTGCTGCACCCATCTCCGTCCGTACCAGAGCTGCGGCCACTGTCTGGACTACCCAGGTACCCTTGTGCGGGACTTTGTATTGTTGGGGTTCCCTGTTGTTTGGCCAGCTGCCTCCCTGCTATGGTGGTGCGGCCTAGTGGGTCCACATACCCACAAACCGTGACAGTATGCTCAGGCGACTATATCCCCGTAAAGCCAGGTGGTCGCTGTTCTTCACCCATTTTCCAATTTGTGCTTCACTACCGTCCCGCTGACAAGAATGTGAGGGCCGATGCCCTGTCCAGGTCATTTGAGACGGATGACACGATGGAGTCCCTTCAAAGTATCATAGACCCGTCCTGCATAGTCACTGTCAATCCTTTGCAGGTTAGAGACATCCCTCCGGTGAGGACTTTTGTTCGGTTGGCAGACAGGAGTAGAATTCTCCGATGGGGACACAGTTCTAAACTGGCTGGGCACCCTAGTATTTGTAAAACCCGAGACCTGATTGCTCGTCACTTCTGGTGGCCCACGTTGCCCAAGGATGTTGGATGTGGACTTTGTCTCTTCTTGCACGGTGTGTGCTTCTAACAAGGTTACTCACTCCAAGCCTGCCGGCCTGCTTCAACCTCTGCCTGTACCCAATGCCCCCTGGCAGCACATTGCGATGGACTTTGTCACTGACCTTCCTCCGTCAGCAGGATTCAACACTGTCTGGGCGGTAGTGGACCGGTTCTCGATGATGGCACATTTAATCTCTCTGATCGACCTACTTTCTGCTCCCCGACTGGTGAGTCTCTTCATTCAGCACATCTTCCTCTTGCATGGCTTACCCCTTCACATTGTGTCGAATTGAGGGGTTCAGTTTACCTCGAAATTCTGGAGGGCTCTCTGTAAACTCCTGGATGTGAGATTGGACTTATTCTCAGCCTATCACCCCCAGTCCAATGGGCAAGTCGAGAGGATCAACCAGATCATAGAGAATTATCTCCGTCACTTCATCTCCTTACAGCATGATAACTGGGTACAGCTTCTTCCATGGGCCGAGTTCTCGTACAATAACCACGCAAGCAAGTCCACCACTTCCACTCTGTTTTACATTGTGTACAGTCAACATCCTAGACTCCCTCTTCCAGTGTCTACTACTTCTCAGGTACCCGCCGATGACTCGACATTTGGGGACTTTATGCAAATCTGGCAACAGACCCGGTCCAATATTTTGCTGGTAGTCGATCGCATGAAGCGAAAAGCGGATACAAATAGAAGAGAGCCGCCTCAGTATCTTCCAGGTACCAAAGTCTGGCTGTCCTCACGGAACATTCGTTTGAAGGTGCCTTCATACAACTTTGCTCCCAGGTTCCTCGGTCCTTTTGAGATTCTGCAACAGATTAACCCTGTCTTCTATAAACTGCGGCTACCTCCTACCCTCAAAATCGTCAACTCCTTTCATGTGTCCCTCCTGAAACCAGTGGTCCTGAACCGCTCCTGAACCGCTACAGCAAGACTACCTGTTCCACAATTGCTCCCAGCGGTTCTTCAGATGTGTTCGAGGTGAGTGAGATCCTGGACTGCAAGAGGGTAGGACTAAGGACTTTCTATTTGGTGGACTGGAGAGGGTTTGGTCCTGAGAAGAGGTCCTGGGAGCCGGAGGAGAACCTCGATACCCCTGCTCTCGTTAAGAAGTTCCTCTCTCGCTCTGGTCCCAATAAGAGGGGCGTAAGAAGGGGGATACTGTAGCGTCCATGGCTGCGGGCCTTCGGGTCTACTCACCTCCTGACGCCCTAAGCCATGGATCTGTGAGCGCTGGTCCCCATCTCCTTCCTAGGAGACGCCAGCGATCACTTCCGCTCCAGTCCGCTGTGTCCCGTAGGGTGCGCGCGCACGCTCGTGCCTGTTCTTAAAGGGCCAGCGCGCGCACATGAAGAAAATCATCATCATCAACACACATGATTTCATGGATTATAAGAAGGCCCCAGCCCTTCTGATCCTTGCCTGAGCATTGTTAGTATTTCCCAAGTCTGTCTTGCAAATGGTCCCTTAGTGTTTCCCGTTCCAGTTGTTACCTGTGCCCTGTTACCTGTTCCTGTATCCCGTGCTGTGTTCTTGCTCCTGTGCCTACTAGTTGGAGTCGTGTCTACTGCACTTGCTGTTGTTTGCCACGTTCTGTGTCTTCTGCCACATCCAGAGGGATTCGCCATGTCTCGCGCTACCTGCGGCACCTGGTGTCATCCGCCACGTCCGGTGTCACCTGCCAAGTCCAGAGGGATTTGCCACATCTGGTGCAACCTGCGGCACCTGCTATCATCCGCCACGTCTGGCGTTACCTTCTGCACCCATCTCCATCCGTGCCAGAGCTGCGTCCACTGTCTTTACTACCCAGGTACCCTTGTGCGGGACTTTGTATTGCTGAGGTTCCCTGTTGGCCAGCTGCCTCCCTGCTATGGCGGTGCGGCCTAGTGGGTCCACATACCCACAAACCGTGACACCTTGTACTACTTGGGGGAGCTGTGTGGCACTATATACAAGGGGCTGTGTGGCACTACTAAGGGGGGCTGTGTGGCACTATTTACAAGGGGGAGGGCTGTGGCTCTATCTACAGGGGGCTGTGTGTGTAGCAATCTACAGGGGTCTGTGTGTGGCACTATCTACTAAGGTGGGCTGCGTGGCACTATCTACTAAGGTGGGCTGCGTGGCACTATATACAAGGGAGGGGGGCTGTGTGGCACTATATACAGGGGGAGATGTATGTCACTATATATAGGGGGACTTTATGGCGATATCCACAGGGGACCTGTATGGCACTAGTTACAAGGGGGAGGTGGGGGGGGGGGCGCTATCTACAAGTGGGGTGTGACACTGTCTACAGGCGGGGCTGTATGGCACAATCTACAGGGGGCACTATCAGGGGGGCTGCGTGTGGCACCTGGGGGACCCCAGTCAAGAGATTGCTATGGGGCCCTGTCTTTCCTAATTATGCCCCTGGGTCCTAATATCCTCTCTGTTATACAATTGTAAAGAGATATGATGCAGAAGGGGGCTGACTTAGGTATTTTAATTCTTCATCGTGCCAGCCATTTGCGGTCATGTAAATTGTGACGTATTGCCACAAGTGTGAGTGGGAGGTAGCTCTCAGTGACGTGCAGCTGAGATGACATGTCACCAAATCATCTACATTGCTTATGGAACCACGTGACTGCGCATTGATTTGTAGAATGTGTGTAGTTTGGAAAATAAAACTATATTAATAAGTGCATTTTGTTAACATTTCAGTAAGAATGCTTAAAGATTTTAGGTCTCCGGGTTAACTCCTCTAATATTCCCGACACCTAAACAGACATTTTAGAATTTAATTATACGATGTTAGACAAACACAAATAGAGACTAATTTGGTCAATGTACACCTATAAAAGACAATTTATACAACTGATAAATTATTGTTACTTATTTGCAAAATATTTTTAAGCCAAATGTCCTGCTCCTTTTAAAAATATAATTGAAAACTTTTCCGTTGCTACTATGTGAATGCCAGCCAGTTTAAAGAGGCTCTGTCACCAGATTATCAAATCCCTATCTCCTATTGCATTTGATCGGCGCTGCAATGTAGAGAACGGTAACATTTTATTTTTTTTAAAACGATCATTTTTGGCCATGTTATGAGCAATTTTATATTTATGCGAATGAGCCTTTCTAATGGACAACTGGGCGTGTTTTCTCTTATTTCCAACTGGGCGTGTATTGTGTTTGTAACATCCGGGCGTGTTTACTTGTTTTACTAGCTGGGCGTTGTGAATAGAAGTGTTTGTCAGCATCATATGTCAGCATCATACACTTCTATTCATAACGCCCAGCTAGTAAAACAAGTAAACACGCCCGGATGTTACAAACACAATACACGCCCAGTTGGAAATAAGAGAAAACACGCCCAGTTGTCCATTAGAAAGGCTCATTCGCATAAATATAAAATTGCTCATAACATGGCCAAAAATGATTGTTTTTAAAAAAAAAAAAAAAACGTTACTTTTATCTACATTGCAGCGCCGATCACATGCAATAGGAGATAGGGATTTAATAATCTGGTGACAGAGCCTCTTTAAAAAATAAATTACTCACCCAAAAAGCAGACAAAAAAGCTGCAACCTAAATAAAGGAAGAAAATTAAGATATGAAACGGAGTTAAAAAGAAAGGGTTCTGTCAGCAAGTTAAGGGTGGGCAGATTTGTATAGATAATCACAAACATGGGCATAACTATAGCTGTGGCAGCCATAGCAGCTGGTTGAGGGGGCCGTCTCAGGTGCAAAAACATTGTTCCTTTTTATGGCGAATAACAATTGGTGGCTATCTGTTATTTAGCACTACCATGTGGGTTCTCTCATATATGGCGCTATTATCGATATCTTTAATTATTGCTACTTATGCTGCTGTTTCCTGTCACTAGGTGGTAGGGCCCATCTCGTTTTGCTATGGGGCCCTATGAAATCTAGTTACACCCCTGATCACATACCTAGTCTTTGATGAAACAATGAACAAACTGTTACAGTAAAACAATAAAAACTTTTTATTGTACACCAGACAGCATGCAGGATCTCATGAACCTTTTATCAAGAATTATACCATCTTCTCATGCACCATGTGTAAAGCAACAGAAGATACATTTCTGAACTTGTATGAAGATATTCACCTTATGCATAGAAGACTGTGGCCCTCATACAGAATAACTGGTGCAAATAAAGAGTTGACTATTTGCTCATGGCAACCAACCAGATCACTTCTTAAATTTTTTAACCTGTACTAGAAAAATAGCTGTAATCTCATTGGTCATTGCTTTTCAATACAACCTTATACAAATTAGACATATTTCGTGTTTTTGTTTTTTCTTTTATTAGTAGTCGATGGCAGAGGTATGCAACTGAATAGACATACCGTTGCATCTTGGTGTTCTTTGTAATTGCCAGTTTATGCAGTATATTATGTGTCTGAATATATGGAACAGAGGAAATGAATTGGATGCAACTGCAGTCTGTTTGTTTAAACATATGTTAATGTCAACGTTTGCATAGGAAATTACAACGTTTACTTTAGCAGTTTATAATTCTGCTAATTTTAAAGATTATTTTTGTTAAACTGGATCATTTTGTTTTTTACCAATGTGTACTTATACTTCATTTACTTATATTTACTCATATTACTTACACTAAACAAAGTGGTAATTCACTAACTGCATCATTATAGCAGATGCTTTTCGTCTGGATCTGATCATTGACATTGCCGAGGTTGTGTTGTCGGAAATGAAGTTTGGGAGCACTGCTATTTGGCAGCACTTTACAAACCTCTCAACACTGAGAGGACATGCAGCAGGTCCTGTCCTGCATTTATGTAATGTACAAGAAACATACACAGTTTGTAGAGTTCCTCTGGACCTTCGCTCATTCCCCTAAAGTGATGGCTTCATTTCCTGACCCACTTAGATGCATCCTGTCAAGGTACAAAGTGAAGCTTTGTGAACTAAAATTTGGCAGGAGTCCATTACAGAAGGCAGTCACAGTACAGACTTTTCCAGCATGTGATCTAAAAAACAACAAAGTTCTGAGCTGTTAACTATAATTATAGAATTTCTAACTATAAAGTTTCTTAACATTTTATTAATACTATGTAACTTTCTCAGATAAATGACATTTAAGCATTGAAATGCAACTATTTTTTAATACAAATAGTCCCAAATTCTGTGCTGATTAATTTCATAATATAATTTTCCAAGGGTTAGAGCTCCATATATCTGTTATCGAGCACCAAATCCCCTCTTTACCTTGTTCCATTGTGGCTGCCTGCAGCTGCTAGTAGGGGGAATTTAGGGGTTTACTATCTACTAATTTACTATGGAGTTCAATTAATGACATAGCAAGATTAATAGATATGAAAAAAAGGAGTGTGGATAAAACAGAAGAGAGACCAGGGAAATATCTTTGTATACAGGTTTGATGACAGTTCTTCTTAGCTTTTTATAATAGCTGACTATAGATGAAACTATCTGTTCCTAGTTACAATGAGAAGGATATTTAGATTGATATGTACATAGCTAGACATAGCGCTATGTACCTCTCTCTCAGGTACCGTCTCATGCGACATTTGCGATGTATCTAGCTATCTCTCCATCCATCCATCTTTCTCAGTATCGTCTCTGGTAGCAACTCATGCTTTTATGAAATACGTGAATTTTCCCCCTGACCCCTGATCTATATATATATATATATATATATATATATATATATATATATATATATACATAGATAGATATATATGTATGGATAGATAGATAGATATGAGAGATATTCATACTGTATAGATATATATCTGTACAGTATGTATATATCATATATATATATATATATATATATCATATATATATATATATATATATATATATATATATATATATTTATTCCTTAATCATTAGATCCATTATTGAAAATATTATTGACCTCTGCTCCTCCTCACCTTCATTAGGAGTTAATGACACTGATTAATATAATTATGATCTTTTTCATTTACTTAATGTACTATTCGTATATTTTAGAGAGATGTACTTGAACATACTTATCATGTTACACTGATTCACATGTTTTCACTGCTTTTATGATTATGTTTCTATATGTATTTATTCACTATACATGTAGTATTAATTGAATTATATACTGTATATCCTATGTATTCCTATATATATTTGGCACTATGCACTTTTGAATTAACTTGAGAAAGGATCAGGTGTGAACCGAAACGTTAGCTCATTCTTTCCACTTTGTGGTGAATAAACCAACATCTCCCCAACTTTGAAGTCTTGGTGCCCTTTACTTGTCCTCTGTACCTGCTGTTTATCTCATTCCAAGGAGTTGATTCATCCTTTCACTGGTAATGTGCACATGGCCTAATGTTCAGCTTGCTTTGAGTTCTGTGTTTTCTCTATTTTTATATATATATATATATATATATATATATATATATATATATATATATATATATCTATATATATACACTGTACAGATGTATATATATTTATATGAATGCATTATGTATATATTATATATGTACACTATATATCTCACACATATATATGATATATAGACATACTGTGAATATATAAAAATGCAGGAGAGACATATGAGATATATACATACAGTACAGATCTACATATATTTATATCTGTACAGTATGTATATATTTCATATATATATATATATATATATATATATATATATATATATATATATCTCACATATATACATGAGATATACATACTGTACAGATAGATATATATGTACAGTATGCATATCTCTCCTATATATTTATATATGTACAGTATGTATATATCTTGTATATATCTATATATATATATATAGATATATATATATATATATATATATATATATATCTATATATATATATATATAGATATATATATATATATATATATATACACACATATAGTGTACACATATATTTATCTGATCAGTATGTATATTATATGTATGTACAGCTGTACAGTTTGTATATATCCCATATATATATATATATACACACGTACATGCATATCACACACACACACATATATATATATATATATATATATATATATATATATATATATATATATATATATATGAGATACAGTATATGCATACTGTAAAAAAAATGTACTTGACACTTCTATTTTTTTTATACATTTATACTTGCTCACAACTAAATATCAATTTGAAGACCCTTTACTAGCAATCTTTATTTAAATTCTATAGGAAGATCGCACACGCGCATAATGAACTTGAAAAGACATCGCAGATGCCACCTGAAGTGTGTCCAGTGCGCTTGCGCTGTTCCTGTACAAGTCAAAAACCAGCGCAAGAGCAGAAGAGGGGCCGGAAGTCCCAGCTCGTTCAGGCATGGACGAACTGAGTATTCTGACTCTGCATGTTGCGTGCTGCCATGGACGAGGGCGGCGTGACGGAGGCACATAGCGTATTTTTTACATGAGGGCGTGGCTTGCCAGAACTGGTGAAGAAGGCCAAAGGGCTGATGACGTTATATTAGGAAGTGTTTTGTTTTGCATCAAGACAGCATTTAATAGTAAACTGGCCAACCCCTTTAAGTCCCTCTCTGGAGGAGTTAGTACTCCCATGTATCACATCAATGCTTCTCAAGGGTAAATATACAGCCATCCACAGCAATAATAACGGTTAATATAGCTGAAGCAATGAGCAGATCATCCGCAGGTTTTTATTTAGAAAACGGCTTATCCAGAGGGTCAAACCCTTTAATTGCACAATGTATCATTATTGAAATAGAATCCTCAAACAGAACTAAATTTAAAGAAATTATAATAGATAAGGTTAATTGCTATAAGAGATAATCGTTATAAAATTTAGTTGTTAGGGGTAATGACAACAGAAAGTCCATGCAGAAACCTTGGACATGTCGGATGATCTGGGTATACTAGAGTAAGCAGATGAAGTCATAGTAGTGTCAAGTAACCGATGTCAGACAAAACCAGGATGCAGTACCATGAAATAAGCAGGTACATAGTCTAACAAGCCAGAAGTCATTCAAAACAGGTATGCGGTAGTCAGGCATGTCAGGTCAAAACAGGTCAGGTGAACAAACATAAAGCAGGACATCTGAAAACTAATAAGGAAAGACAAAATAGGGTTAGAACTACTGTCACTGGCACAGAGGTCAGTGAGAAGCTGTCTAAAATACAGTATGGCATCTCTAACCATTCCACCACCAGATTCAAAGCGGTGGTAGTCGGGAGGGGAAAGACTTGTTGCTAGAGCCTGGACACATTGATTACAGTTGCCATTGTCCACATTGTAAGGGAAAACAATCCTACCAACTACAAATCTATATCTATCTATCTATCTATCTATCTATCTATCTATCTATCTATCTATCTATCTATCTATCTATCTATCTATCTATCTATCTCTCTCTCTCTCTCTCTCTCTCTCTCTCTCTCTATCTATCTATCTATCTATCTATCTATCTATCTATCTATCTATCTATCTATCTATCTATCTATCTATCTATCTATCACCAGATTCAATTACTGATCTCAAAAGTCTAAAACAGATACCATAAAGAATTATTTCTTTCTAGAAAATAATTAAGCCATTAAATTAATGAATCAGCAGGCCTTAAAGCTGTCTGTCATTATACTAACCTGCCCTGTTTAATGGCAGTATAGCACTGGGACTGGTTCGCTGCACTATTAGCCCACACGGCACAAAAAGAGAGAGTGGAGAGGTGTGGGGATTTCTACACTCATGAACAGAACGGACTCATAACTTTTAGTCTACTTTATTCTGTGTTTGACCCTATTAGCCAAACGGCACAATATTTTTTATATAGATTACCTATACTAAGGACAGGCCATCAATATAAAATTTTAAAAGGGGTTGTCCATTTTCAGTAAATTAATGTAATTTTTTTGTATAATAAAAAGTTATACCATTTTCAGATATACTTTCTGTATTAATTCCTTAGAGTTTTGGAGATCTCAGCTTGTTGTCATTCAGTAGCTACATTCATTATTTACTGCCAGTGGATAGAATTCTGTCCATGGTCATGTGATGGACACACAGGTTCTGTGATCGTTAGAAGACAGCTCTGATACACACAAAGTACACATACACATAGTGTAACGAGCCGAGCACCTGTGTGTCCATCACATGACCATGGACAGAATATTATCCACTGGAAGTAAACCATGAATGTCCCACTGAATAACAACAATCAGAGATCTTGAGAACTGTGAGGAATTAATACAGAACATATTGTAATGACGGGGAAGGGTGACAGACAGGTGAGCCCTAATCTACCCACCACTCAGTTCCTGCCTACATGCAACGGCCCGTCCTAGGCTACGGCGTACAACTGGGCGACGGTCCCTACGCTCAATAAGTGCACGACAGACAAACAGACATGGGTACACAGAAGCTAAGGGAAATGGGGCAGTTGCCCACGGCAACACCGTGAGCAACAAGAGAAGTGAACGAGCCGAGTCAAACCAGGAGTGTACGAGGTACCAAACGCAGAGCAGGATAGTAGTCAGTAAGCCAGGGTCAATATGAAGCAGGGACAAATAGTTCAAGCAGCAGCAGAGCCAGGAAACAGGAGAATCACAGGCAAAGGAGGAGCAGGAAGTGAAGGTATAAATAGACAGAGGGCGGGAGCTAGCTCCGTCTGGCCAGGCTGTGATAGGCTCTCCCACTCCTCAGCCTCCCAGCCTGATTGGTAGAAGGAGGGGTCACTAGATTAGACTTAGGAGCAGGTGCAGACTGACTAACCACGGGCATCGACACAGAAGCTGTGTCTGGCAGATCCTTTACACATATAGTGGAAAATTGTATAACTTTTATTTATACAAAAAATAACCTTAATTTGCAGAAATCGGACACCCACTTTAAGCATGGCTCATTTCTTTAGTCAAAGTAAATGTCTTGTTTTATGTACATTTTTTTTATTTGAGGCTAGGTAAGCTATGGTAACAATATAGTAGGAGAAGGCAAAGATTGGATCCAGTGCTGGGACAAATATAAAAAGGAAACTTCTTCCAAGTTTTATTTAGTAGTTAAAAATTAAATCGGCAGGATATTTTCCATAGTACAAAGGGTAATTCAGAATATAGGCAATGCCTACGCATAATACGTAAGCATTATATATTACTATAGATATTTCCTTTGATATTTAAATATCTATAGTAATATATAATACTTACCTTTCTGCATCCTGTGAACCTCGTTGTTTCACGATGAGGTGCAGTTGCTTAATGCACGATCTCTTTTTGCGTTCCAAAAGGTTACTCCCCCTGGAACGAAATTAAACACACATGATTGACAGGCCATATATGTCATAATTTTAACACAAGCCATGAGTAAGGACGCAGCCAGTGTCTGAAACGCGTAGGCATTGCCTATATCCTGAATTACCCTTTGTACTATGGAAAATATCTTGCCGATTTCATTTTTAACCACTAAATAAAACTTGGATGAAGTTTCCTTTTTATATTTGTCCCACCGCTGGATCCAATTTTTGCCTTCTCCTCCTTATCCTATGCCGTGTGCCGACACGAGGACCCAAGCGCTACAAGCAGTGTAAACCTGCATCAAGGTGAGCTGGAGGATTCCTCCCACTTTTCTCCCCTAACAATATAGTGTTTTTCTCATTTTGACACTTGTACATGATTTTATTTTTAAATCTGAAATGGATAATCTAGCCTATGCGAACGGCTGTGTTTGGCAGTGCCTGGCAGACCTAGCAACATCAGTAATAGCAGCCGACTACCAGGAGCTATTAAGAGGATGTTATTAATGTCTTAAATCAAATCATGGTTTAATCATTGAGTAAAGCAGCTCCGATCTGTTCACTGCCTAATCACAGGAAGTGTGCAATCTAAGAATCCCCAATGTCCTCTGGTACTTTGCTCCCATTTTCCTGTAAGCCACTTTATTATGTGTACAGACATTTTCCATCATTACAGGGCACCTAAGGTAAAGCTTCAGTTGTAATCAGAGATGGGAGACTTTTACAGACCATGTGAATAACTGAAAAAGCCCTGAAGACAGAACAGCTTCTACAGTAACAATTCTTACAATAATAGTAGTCTTCATGTATTTTATACTACAAGAGTTATTCAGATGTGTACTTATGCTCTGTTCACACTTCCACTTCCATTCTGTTCCTTCAGGTTTCCATTGCTCTCTAAGTGAAAGGGAAACCTGAGATACCCATAATAAGTTAATTTTATATTTCAAGATCCACTTGGTATTCATTACAAAACAGATCATAATGCATCTATCATATCTGTCATGGGTTCCGTTTTTTACAGGCCCATGAGGCGAGGTGAGCCGACAGCCTCAGGCGGCGACACCTAGCCGAAAATTGGGGGCGGCATTTTGAACCAGGGACGGACTGGACTGGGGGTAAGGGGCATGCCTTATTTTACTTACATGACGTGCCGCATGATGGGCACATCTGTAAGAACACTCCTCTTCCTCTCTGATGCTGTACGCAGCACGCGCCGCCAAAGAGGAGCAGTTCTGCAGAAGGAGCGGTCGAGAAGAGAATTGGCGAGATGCACGAGGTGAGCGGTGGCCTGTATTAAAAACTGAGCGCCACTTACAGCGATCATGCTCCTGCCTTCACTAATTCAAAAGGTGTTGGTCGGCCATAGCTGGGGGACCGTGACCCGGGAGTATACTGCAAGGGAGGTCTGGGCATTTTACTAGCAGCCAAGGGCTCTATGGGGGGGGGGGGGATAATCCCCATAGAGCCCTCACTTACTATAATGGAAGGATGGGGGGATGCAAGGGGGGGTGGTCTGAGCGTCTGACTTAATGCAGAGGGCTCTATAGGGGGGGCTCAGACCCCCCTAAACTTTCAGTATAGTAACTAGTGAGGGCTCTATGTGGGGGATTATTCCCCCCTATAGAGCCCTCTGCTGTCAGTAAAACGCCCAGACCCCCCCTGCAGTATACTCCTGGCCCCCCAGCATCGGCCAACCCCTTTGTGATCGATAATAGGTGACCTAATGGATTCAGGTCTCAGCACTAGATACAGCTGCTATGTATACAGGATACAAAGCAGCTGTATCTCAAAAAGTAAAAATTATTTTCAATGAAAAGTAATTAAAACTTGTACCAGTCACATTGATGGATATCTTCATATATATATATATATATATATATATATATATATATATATATATATATATATATTTAAATATAAATTTAAAAATTCGTTTTTAAAGGTGTACATAGCCTTTAAACTGTAACTAAACTTTTATCATGTCATGCTGACGTGTCAGAAGTTTTCATCGGTGGCGGACTGAGCACTGAGACCCCCACCGATCGCTAAAACTAAGCAGCAGAAGTGCTTGGGTGAGCGCTGTGCCGCTTCATTTATGATTGAGCGGTGTATGGACTCCCAGACTATCTATTGAGCCCGTACACTGCTCCAAGGAAAGCCAAGCAGAATCGAAGCAGCACACCGCTCACCCGAGCACTTCTGCTGCTTCGTTTTAGCTACTAGTGGGAGTCTCAGTGCTCGGACCCCACTGATCAAAACTTCTGACATGTCAAAAGTTTTTGAAAAATGTTGTTACACTTTAAAGAGAATCTTTCACCTGCCCATACATGTGCAGCATGTAATGGGGAGGGCTGCACAAACTCTAGGGCACTTTCCATTTTTTTTCCAAGCCTCCTTCCTTATTTAGATATCGGTGCCGTAATATTTGGCGTCCCATATGTAAATAACCCCCTGAACTGTCAATGGTGCGGTAATTGGCAAGGGGGCGTGTAACATCACTGTGACACTGTTCAATCAGCTATGGACAGTGTCAACAGCAGGAGCTAGAGAGCGTGTGCGTGCGCACGCTCTCACTCTTCAGCTCTCAACAGGCAAGTACAAGACTGTATGATCTCTCGCGAGTCTTGTCGTCCTTGTCTGCCGAGAGCTAAAGAGTGAGAGCGTGCGTGCGTGCACAGCTCTGATCCCATGGAACAGAAGAAGAATTCACATTCTTCTCCTCTTCTGTTCCGTAGTGGCGGCGGAGCTGCACGCATTCGCGCACCCACGCTCTCCTCTCTCCAGCCTTTTCCGTGACACTGTCCGTAGCTGATTGGACAGTGTCACAGCGATGTTACACGCCCCCTTGCCAATTACCGCCCCATTGACAGTTCAGGGGGTTATTTAAATATCGGGTGCCAAATATTACGGCACCAATCTCTAAATAACGAAGGAGGGTAGAAAAAAATGCAAAGTGCCCCAGGGTTTGTGCAGCCCTGCCCATTACATGCTGCACTCAGCTGCACATGTATGGGGAGGTGAAAGGTTCTCTTTAAAGGAAAGGTGTTATAATTATTTCATTTCTTTTTATTTGATAGTTTATTGAAGATTTACTTTATGGGCTTTTTTTTTCTAATTATTTTAATATGTTCTCTAAAGTAACTATTTATTCATATGTTTATACTTCTGTGGGGGCAGTCATCTTTATTTTTATTTTTCATACTGCTAATTTTTGTTTTGCAGGTTCCGCTGGACCATTTGGAGTACGTCGTAGATTAGTTGGACTACTTCGCTGATTTAAAGTGTAGCTACACGTTCGACAAACTTCTGACGTGTCATAGTGACATTTCAGAAGTTTGGATTGTTGGGGGTCCGAGCACTGAGACCCCCACCAATCGCTAGAACAAAGCAGCTGAAGTGCTTGTGTGAACGCTCAGCTGCTTCGTGTCTGTTCGGCTATTTCCGGAAATAAATGTATCGGTGTATGGACTCAATACAAAGTCTATGAGCCCGTACACTGATACATCGGCTTTCCGGAAAAAGCCGAACAGACATGAAGCAGCTGAGAAATCACACGAGTTCTTCAGCTGCTTCGTTCTAGCGATTGGTGGGAGTCTCCGTGCTCAGACCCCCACCAATCCAAACTTCTGACATGTCACTATGACATGTCAGAAGTTTGTCGAACGTTTAGCTACGCTTTAAGCTTTTTTTCAATAAAATGGTAAAGTGGATTGTGTGAAAGAGTTATTTCAATAAAACTTTTTTCTTATGTCTGTTTTTAAATACTTCATTACAGCCTTAGTAATGGCAGTTGTCTGATTGAGAGCGTCCATTACTAAGAAGGGGCTTAGTGTTAGCCAGTAAAAAGGCTAGCACTAACCCCCTATTATTACCCCGGTACCCACCACCACCAGGAGTATCGGGAAAAGCTGAGTACGATCCAGTACCCGACAATCTGAAGTGAAGGGTACTGGGGTGGCCGCAGGCTGGTACTATCAGGCTAGGAAGGTCCAAAAACCATGGCCCTTCCCACCCTGGGGATGCTAGGCTGCTGCTGCTTTATTGTATCTGGCTGGTTATGAAAAATGGAGGGGATCTCACGTAATTTTTTCAATTTATTTTTAAAAAATGACGTGGGGTTCCCCCTATTTTTCATAACTAGCCAGATACAATAAAGCAGCTGCAGCCTAGCATCACCAGGGTGGGAAGGGCCAAGTTTTTTGGCCCTTCCCAGCCTGATAATACCAGCCTGCGGCTGCTCCGCTGCCTGACCGTCATTTCAGATGGCCAGGTACTGAATCGTACTCGACTCTTCCCAGTATCCCTGGCGGCAGTGGGAACCGGGGTAATAATAGGGGTTAGTAATAGCCTTTTTACTGGCTAATACTAAGCCCCAGCCTTAGTAATTGAACGCTGTCAATCAGACAGCAGCCCTAAGGCCATAATAAAATATTTAAAGAAACAGTCATAAGAATTTTTTTTTATTGAAATCAAAACTCCCCCATGTATCCCTCTTTCACAATTTTATTTTTAAGAAAGTAGATCATCGGAGTAGTCAAATGAGTCTACGACGTAGTCCAATGAATCTACGACATAGTCCAAACGGTCCAGCGGAACCTACCAAAAAAAAGTTAGCAGTATAAAAATTTAAAAAAATTACATTTGCCACAATAGAAACTAGAGGTCAAGGAAAAATAATACCCCTTCATGTAACTCTGCTACCTATCAACTGAAAAGTCATCCACCAGAGGGAAATTTTTTTCCCCCATGGCGAAGTACATGAAAGATTAATTCCCAGGTGAGGCTTTCTTGTACTCCGCTAATAAGAAACATTTTTCCTCCTAGCGGATGATTTTTCTGTTGACAGGTAGCAGAGTTCTTCCGTAGCGGTGTTAGGGGGGCAAACTCGCCAATTGCCCAGTGCCCCCAGAATGGGCCGCTACTCTTGGGCGAGTGCTGTGTGCTTGCCCCCCAGACTAAAATTTGCCAGCCAACCCCTGGCCATTGTCTCCCTGCTCCACCGTTTGCTCTTGTAGGCCACAGCCTGGTTTAGATCTGAGGTCTACAAGAGATTGGGAGCACGCGGATGACGTCAACTGCCCGGCACGATGACGTCACTGCATCATGCCGGGCCACTGAACTCCGTTAAAAATCATAAGTCAATTAGGTAATAAAAAGGGGGCATAGAAGATGCGTTAGACCATTTTCAGTGTTAATGCTGCGTTGCTGATCTATGATACTAAAGTAATGCAGTAAGTAGAATTCTTTAATTCTTTTCTATACATTAAACAGCACTTTAACAAATAAACAACAAATGTTCCTATTTTAAAAAAATTTATATACTGCGTGTTTGTTGTGTAAAGCTAGTAATGAGAAAACTCTGATAGATTTGGGGGGGGGGGGGCTTCTTTTTATAGTTCGCAGTTCGCCTCAGGCAGCAGAGGGGCTAGGTTCACCCCTGTACAGGCCAATGTGAATAGAGCCTTACAGCTCAATAATGCCACACAGTGATTGTTCAATATATTATTTGCATTTTTTTATTATATAAAGTTCAGTACATACTATTTCTGCACTAAGACATTGACTCATAGAGTAACCATGTAATTTTGTTCTTTTTGGAGGAAATTTCTTTCCATAAATAAAATGATATAAAGAGAGACATAAACATGATTTCTGCTGATGCAAGGCCATGTTTATTTCAGAGCACAGATATAGCTTTCATGAAAAGTTTAGGAATTCTACACATTTTCATTGCTGAATTGTCCTCAGTAATGTACTGTACCTCTTAAAACGTTCAGCATATAGTTAATGTATAGATAAATACACCTTTATCTGAATGGTTAAATTGCTGATGTTATTTTTCTGATTGGTCCCCACTGATCAGTGATTTATAAAATGTTGTCGTGATATGTCATAGAACACTACTGGAGGAAAAACCCTTTAAATCATGTAAAGTACTCTGGGAATATTATGTCTACTGCTATTACTGGGTAAATGGGTCAATCTGCAATTAAAATAAAGACTTTAATACTGTCGACTTATAATCCTCTAATAAAAATAGAATATTCTTTTTCCCCATTAAATGAAAGGTTGTTCCCAAATGTATTCACTGTCCACAAATGAGAAAAAGTTATCTTTCTGCAGCCTAAAACGCATTACAACTATCATTGCATAGGTTGCATGTTGTCCATGTGTGTGTGCTTGAAACACAGAATTGAGAATGTGAGACCCACAAGGGCTGGGGACCAATATGAGCACATTCTTTTTTGCGCTCTGTAGAATATGTTCCATAATATAAATGATAAAAAATAAATGGGTTAAAGAGACAACTGTTTTTTGGATTTAAGGTGGCTCGGTATTCAACTGATTGTCATGTGTTTATCCTCAAAAGCCCTCCAGAAATAACTGGTCCATTTTCAGATGCTTTGACCATTCATACATTTCCTCTGTCATTCCAGGAAAAATGTAGTATAACATGCTGATCTTTCAAATGATTGGCCAACCTTGTAATATATAGACAAGCCGGGTCTGCCAGAGTGAGTGCAATTGGCTTTATGCTCTGGCTAATATAACAGGGGTCCCGAGTGGGGACCTCCTCCATGACGTCTATATTTCTCTAATATGGCACATAGAAAGGGGCTGTCCTCATGAGAAAACCTTTTAAGGCATTTTTGGTAAAGATTATGGAAATTGATTCCTTTCCATACAAAATGTATCTACTGTTAATCTGAAAATCAAATCTTGTTTTTTAATAATATCATACAGAATCACCAGCATGTTTTATCCTTATTCATGGTACGATGAGTGATGACACTTGGGTAAATAAGTATGGAACCAGCAATGTGATAACTAAATTGGAGGAGAAAGAAATACATATTTATGGGATTTGGGCTAACTATGTTTTGTGGGCTTTTTTTCTTGTCAAATTTACCTAAGTAGTTTTAAAATTACATTAGATCATCGTATTTGCAACAAAGTGCATTCATTTCCATTTGACAGTATAAATACTGAATATATTGATGCCAAGTTAAGGAACCAAACTCAAGACATATAGGAAGTGCTATAAATAAACATTAGAAATAGAAGAAGCCATTATCAAGGATCCGGCATCAATGGGCTGTAGAGAGCAGCTACTGCTCCTGCTACTTCTCTTGTATGGAAATTGAAAGAACATCTCTGGCTTACTGCCAAGTCTTTCCCTCTTCAGTCTAATCGCTGATAAAACAGGAAGACCTTGATCATCCCTCTTGACATGAATAATGATGTATTTTGTGTGATGTACAACCCGGTGTCAGATAGTGTCCTCGGAAAGGCCCTTTTATTTTATTTTTTTCAGTAGATGTAAAATACAATGATTATGTTACAAGGCAGGGCGAAAAGATGGGGGGGGGGGAATGGGTGCTAGAGGGAGGCTCTGGCTCAATCTTACCTAGTTCAAATGACTAATTGAACAGGGACTAGTGCAAACGGGGGGCCTTTATTCTCCGGCTATTGTTACAAGGAGAGAACTCATGTGAAAAACAGAGCCAGATGCTTGTCTATATAAAATAATCCAGGAATGATAAAACTGGGTGATCTTACACCAGCATTGAACCTGTTTCATGCTTCAAAGCCTATCGTAGATATTAGATTGTTGTTGGCAGATTTATTCACTTTCAGTGAGATCATCTAACAACATATTGAGGAGTAAGACTGTAGAATGTAGATGTAGATTAATGTTCATGTTAGTAGAAGACGAGTGGTATTAATTTATGTCCATGACTACAGTAATTTGGTGGCAATCACAAGGTCAAGCATAATAAAGCAACACTCCGGTTCACAATAAAAATGTGACATTACATGCAGAATGTATAATTAATATACCTATTATCCTCTTTTTTTGTTTTCTTTGTGTTGTTGTTCCTCTTATTGTTGGTCCCCTATTCATTGATCTAACATGGCCACTAGATTCTCAGACTAGCGTATCTACATTTTGCTTTAGAAGTCCGAGACACTCCTCCCTGCACTAGGATGGACCAGCCCTGATAACATCAGCACTGTGTCCATCCTTTAATCACCACTGCAGGTCCCTTGTACTGGTTTTCGGGATTCAGAAGCTGCATCATAAGAGAGGAAAATATCATGAAGCTCAAGCATTTTAAAGTATAAACTTTTCTAGGGGAAGATATTGGATGGCCACAGTGCTGACGTCATCTGCGCTGGTCCATTCTAGTAGAGGGAGGAGTAACTCAGACTACTGAAGCACAGTGTAAATATGCTAGTCTGAGAATCTGGTTGTCATTTCAGATCAATGAAGACCAAGAATTTGAGTAACAATGCTGCAAAGTTAAAAAAGGACACCAGGTATATTAACTATACATTCAAAATTTATAGTAAAGTTTTCATTGTGAAATGGAAGGTTGCTTTAAGGAAGGACCAGAAACCTTGTAAAGATGATATTTATTAAAAGTGAGACTGGGGACAAAAAATTGTCAGTGTCAAAACTGACTCACTAATGGCATCTAACATATTAGGGCATTTACCTATTGTCATGTGTTTACCAAAGTGTATATTGTTTGAAGGTGTGAAGGAGGGCAGCCTAGTTATGACAACTGCTGCCAGGTCCGGATCAAGGTTGGTGTGTAATGTTTATGAGGACAACCTGTGTCTGTGTTGGGGGAAACAAGCATAAGAAAGCTGGATTTTAACATGCCTGATCATTTGTTTATCCAAGACCTAAGCAGATCCAGATGTGTCTGGCATCTGCTTATGTCCATCTTCCTATGGTAATAAAAATGAACCGCTGGATTTTTTTCTAGTTAATAGTGCAGGCAGATGGAGTGTTGGAGCTTCAATGAGAACACATCTCTTAGTAATAAAAGCTGCATTGCAAGCTCTTTACATCTATTAACATACTGATACTTTTATACTGATGAAGATATGCCTATCAAATATTCTTGTCTTGCTGGTTGGAGTGTTTGGGAAACCAGCATGGTGAGAGTATACTGCATGGGGGAAGCCCCCTAAGGGTATGTGCACACGACCTATTTTCAGACGTAATTCAGGCATTTTACGCCTCGAACTACGCCTGAAAAGACGGCTCCATTACGTCTGCATACATCTGCCCATTGCTTGCAATGGGTTTTACGATGTTCTGTTCAGACGAGGTGTAATTTTACGCGTCGCTGTCAAAAGACGGCGCATAAAAATACGCCCGCGTCAAAGAAGTGCAGGACACTTCTTGGGACGTTTTTGGAGCCGTTTTTCATTGACTCCAATGAAAAACTGCTCCAATTACGTCCGCGAAAAACGCTGTGAAAATCGCGAGTGGCACAAAAATCGTCTGAAAATCAGGAGCTGTTTTCTCTTGAAAACAGCTCCGTAATTTGAGACGTTTTTGCTCACTGCGTGTGAGCATACCCTCATATGTTGGTTGTTTTACCAAGCAAGGATACAACTGGCTACAATATTAACTGGTGACATTTTTTGTACAGAGCTAAAATGTACAAACACCAAAAAGTGCAGTGCAAATAATATTTTAAATTATTCTGCCAATATTGTTGATTAAACGAAAGTATTTATTTAACAAATTTGTTAAACAAATAACAAAATAATTTAACAGATACATAAGAAGTAATTATATTGTCAAATAGATAAGGTCAAGAAAAGACATACAACGCCTGGTAGTCATTAACTGGGGATGCATAAGTAAACTGTGATAGTACACAATGATTGTTGTGGCTGTCACTTATTGCTGGAATCTCTAGAATTTTTTTTTCTAACAAATGGTAATATAAGGAAGTAGTCATTTTGTAGACTCCAGAAAAGAATGGCAAGGCTATACAATGCGGGGCACAAAACAAAAATAAATGATCAACAAAGCAGCTGTAAAGAGCCTTTCTCAAAACCAGTGTGCACTGACTGGAAGCGTAACTCGAGGCCCTGATGCAAATTCTGTACCAGAGCCCCCCAACCTCCATGTGCCATATATAATCCTTCTATCCTCTAATGTGGCAGAGGGGCCATTGGGCCTCTTTATGCACCAGGGGCCAGTTTTGATTGAAATCTCTGCACCCCTTATTGTTACACCCCTGACTGAAATAATTTATCATCAATATTTATGGAAATAGATAAATAATATAATGCAAAAATGGAAATTCACAGTATTATTCATCAATAAACACTTTTTATATTCTCTAGGATGTCATTTGATGGTAATATTTATCGAAACATTGTATTATATTGTATGAATTTCTCCTTATATTATATTATTTATCTTTTTCGATCATTATTTTGGAAGTTGGCATTATACATTTAATTCACACTGGAAACTGGTTTTCGGCTGGTTTCACAGGGCTTCAATACAGTCTCATTTTAAAAAACAAAACATATAGACCACCCACAGTTCTCCTGACCATAGAGTTCCATGAGTAATACAAAATACTAAAATGTGCCTATTATTACAGCCGTGTGAATCTGGCCTAAAGTTTTTGAGTGGAAATCCTGTTCATGCCCAGTTCACACAGAGTTTTTTTGGTGCTGATATTGATGCGGAAACCACGTAGGAATCAGCGCCAAAAAACGGACAAAACCGCCTCCCATTGGTTTTTATGGGAGGCGGAGGCATTTTTTTAGCCGCTCGAAGGAAAAAAAAGTGGCGTGTCCTTTCTTGAAATCAATAGGAGGGAGAAAAAGCGTTGTTCGCAGCGTTTTTCCCCCATGGTGCTCAATGACTATAGGCGGAAAACGCCATGGCAAGAAAGGGCAGGCACGTCAAAATCTGCCTCAAAATTTCTGAAGGAATATTTAGGCAGATTTTTTTCTGCCTGCAAAATACTCCGTGTGAACTAGGCGTTATTGTTAGGTGCGGTTATTAAACTAAATAGTTTTGTATGTTTCTTTATCCATTATAAAGAATTATTTGTATTAATGAACTTTTTTTGGTGTGCATCCTATTTCGCTCTCTTTCTATCCTATTTTTTTATTTATTCAGTAAGAAAAGTATTTTAAGAAAACAAAAAATATTTTATCTTAAAAATACATCACTATATTTCATCCCACTCAGTATTCCTTATTAGTATTGCTAAATACTATGCTTTTATATGGGTCATTATCTGTTTAGTTCTCCAATTTCCCACAGCTAAATTTCTCTTAAAAAAACCACATCACTTAAAAACATTGCAGCCTAAAATTTATATCATAAAATACAGACAGTACTTGGAAGATTAAAATGTTACAAAATGGATTGACTTCAGAGTTGCTAATTGGGCTACTTTAATTTTTCATTTGTTCTAGGGAACATGAAAGCTTTTAGAAACCGTGTTTAATCTACAGTTTCTGAATAAGATATGTATTTTAATAGAGACAAAGAAGACTCTTATAGAGTAAAATCCCTAATATCATCCATAGAGCACATACTGATTTAGATTTCTCCTTTAAAGTTGATGGGTCTTATATAACATGTTTTATAGATATTCTGTATAACTCAAATTTCACAAATTAAAACAATATATATGAACACTTTTGATTAGGCTATGTTTACACCCGCGGCGGAGGTTCCGTTCTTATCCTACGTTGCAGGTTCTGTCAGATTTGACAAAAAGCATAGTGAAGTCCGTCGTTTCACTGGTGGTATCAGTTGTACAACAAATCCGACCCAGCATTGTGGTTTCTGTTATAAACAGAATACACAACAAGATGTGAACAGAGCCTAAGGGTACGGCCACACGGAGCGGCCCTGACATGGTCGCAACGTGGCCAACAACCGCGCTGGCACTATGTAGGAGCGGCTGTTAAATACCTCGTTAAGGGGTATTCCGGTTACATGCGCATGCGCACTGCTGCTCCATTTATTCTCTATGGGAGCGCCGGAGGTAGCCGAGTGCAGTGTTCGGCTTTTTGCGTCGCTGCCATGGAATGAATAGGGGTAGGGGCGTAACTAGGAAAGACTGGGCCCCATAGCAAACTTTTGACTGGGGCCCCCCTCCCCTGGGTGTCACACAACCCCCCCCTTGTAGATAGTGCCTTTTTTTACAGACCCCCTGTAGATAACGCCATACAGCCCCCTGTAGATAACGCCATACAGCCCCCCCTGTAGATAAGCCATACAGCCCCCCTGTAGATAACGCCATACAGCCCCCCTGTAGATAACGCCATACAGCCCCCTGTAGATAACGCCATACAGCCCCCCTGTAGATAACGCCATACAGCCCCCCTGTAGATAACACCATACAGCCCCCTCTGTAGAGAACTCCATACAGCCCCCTCTGTAGATAACGCCATACAGCCCCCTCTGTAGATAACGCCATACTGCCCCCTTGTAGGGAATGCCATACAGACCCCCTGTAGATAACGCCATACAACCCCCTTTGTAGATATCTACAGAGGGGGCTGTATGGCGTTATCTACAGGGGGGCTGTATGGCATTATCTACAGAGGGGGCTGTATGGCGTTATCTACAGAGGGGGCTGTATGGCGCTATCTACAGAGGGGGCTGTATGGCATTATCTACAGCGGGGTCTGTATAGCGTTACCTACAGGGGGGCTGTATAGGCGTTATCTACAGGGGGGACTCTGTATGGCGTTCTCTAAAGTGGGGGCTGTGTGGCATTATATACAGAAGGGGCTGTATGGTGCTAACGCCATACAGCCCCCCTGTAGGTAATACTATACAGCCCCCCTTGTAGGTAACGCTATACAGACACCCCCTGTAGGTAACGCTATACAGCCCCCCCTGTAGGTAACGCTATACAGCCCCCCTGTAGGTAACGCCATGCAGCCCCAACCCCCCAGAAAAATCTGACCTACAGTGTGTCCTACAAAAGACATGTATCCCCTATCCACAGGATAGGGGATACATGTGTGATCGCTGGCAGCGACAGGGAGAACGGGGGACCGAAAGTCCCCCGAAGTTCTCCATGACTAACCTCTGACTTCCGGCGTCTGCGCAGCTCAATAAAAATGAAAGGAGCGCTGGTCACGCATGCGCACAAGCGCGAGCGGGGCTCCATTCATTTCTACGGAGCTGCCGACACAGACCCCAGAAGTCCGAGCTTTGTGATGGAGAACTTCAGGGGACTTTCAGTCCCCCGTTCTCCCTATCAATGCCAGCGATCACACATGTATCCCCTATCCTGTGGATAGGGGATACATGTCTTTTGTTTAATGGCAGAGCGGGGAGATACCTCCCTGCTCAGCCGTAGTGTTTAGTGGCGTCGCGCTGTAGCAGCCGTAGCGGCTGCTAGCGGAGCCTCCGGCCATGGTGGGGGCCCATGCCGGCGTGCGACACGGGCAACCCTCATGCCGCGGGCCCCATAGCAGCCGCTACGGCTGCTGTGGCGGTAGTTACATGACTGAATAGGGGGTAAGTTGTTGTAATTTGCAAAATCGTGGAGCCATAAATGGTGTGTTAATTCATGGCTGCGCCATTTTGCAGATAAGGGACGGTTTACCCACGTTAACATGCTGCCACTAACAGGCTGCTATCTACAGAGGGGGCTGTATGGCATTATCTACAGCGGGGTCTGTATAGCGTTACCTACAGGGGGGCTGTATAGGCGTTATCTACAGGGGGGACTCTGTATGGCGTTCTCTAAAGTGGGGGCTGTGTGGCATTATATACAGAAGGGGCTGTATGGTGCTAACGCCATACAGCCCCCCTGTAGGTAACGCCATACAGCCCCCCTGTAGGTAACGCCATACAACCCCCCTGTAGGTAACGCTATACAGCCCCCCCTGTAGGTAACGCTATACAGCCCCCCTGTAGGTAATGCTATACAGCCCCCCATGTAGGTAACGCTATACAGACACCCCCTGTAGGTAACGCTATACAGCCCCCCCTGTAGGTAACGCTATACAGCCCCCCTGTAGGTAACGCCATGCAGCCCCAACCCCCCAGAAAAATCTGACCTACAGTGTGTCCTACAAAAGACATGTATCCCCTATCCACAGGATAGGGGATACATGTGTGATCGCTGGCAGCGACAGGGAGAACGGGGGACCGAAAGTCCCCCGAAGTTCTCCATGACTAACCTCTGACTTCCGGCGTCTGCGCAGCTCAATAAAAATGAAAGGAGCGCTGGTCACGCATGCGCACAAGCGCGAGCGGGGCTCCATTCATTTCTACGGAGCTGCCGACACAGACCCCGGAAGTCCGAGCTTTGTGATGGAGAACTTCAGGGGACTTTCAGTCCCCCGTTCTCCCTATCAATGCCAGCGATCACACATGTATCCCCTATCCTGTGGATAGGGGATACATGTCTTTTGTTTAATGGCAGAGCGGGGAGATACCTCCCTGCTCAGCCGTAGTGTTTAGTGGCGTCGCGCTGTAGCAGCCGTAGCGGCTGCTAGCGGAGCCTCCGGCCATGGTGGGGGCCCATGCCGGCGTGCGACACGGGCAACCCTCATGCCGCGGGCCCCATAGCAGCCGCTACGGCTGCTGTGGCGGTAGTTACATGACTGAATAGGGGGTAAGTTGTTGTAATTTGCAAAATCGTGGAGCCATAAATGGTGTGTTAATTCATGGCTGCGCCATTTTGCAGATAAGGGACGGTTTACCCACGTTAACATGCTGCCACTAACAGGCTGTTTGACAGCCGCACCGAACATGGTGCCGGCGCGGTTGTTAGCCGCTTAGCAACCATGTCAGGGCCGCTCTGTGTGGCCCTACCCTAAGACAGGGGTCGCAAACTTGGCTGGGAAAATGGGCCGTACATAGAAAAAAATGTGAAGTTGACGGGCCGCATTACTTTCAAATTTGATACAATACTAAATTATTGTTAATCAATTAGTTATTGGAACTACTATAACAATACTACATTACTATAATAATACTACATTACCATAATACTACATTACTATAATAATACTACATTACCATAATACTACATTACTGTAATAATACTACATTACTATAACAATACTACATAACTATAATAATACTACATTACTATAATACTACACTACTATAATAATACTACATTACTATAACACTACATTACTATAAAAATTCTACATTACTATACCAATACATTACTATAACAATACTACATTACTATAATAATACTACATTACTATAATACTACATTACTATAACAATACTACATTACTATAATACTATATTACTATAACAGTACTATATTACTATAACAACACTACATTACTATAAAAATTCTACATTACTTTAACAATACAACTGTAAAGGATCTGCCAGACACAACTTCTGTGTCGACGCCCATAGGTAATCAGTCTGCACCTGCTTCTATGTCTGTGAGACTGACTCCATCTTCCACCACTCAGGATGGCAGGCTTAGGAGTGGGAGAGCCTATCGCAGCCTGGCCAGACAGAGCTAGCTCCCGCCCTCTGTCTATTTATACCTGCCTTTCCTGTTCCTCCTTTGCTTGTGATTCTTCTCTGCTGGTTTCCTGGCCCTGCTGCAGCTTCTGAACTACTTATCCTCTGCTTGTGTTTGACCTTGGCTTTACTGACCACTCTTCTGCTCTGCGTTTTTGTACCTCGCTCATCTCCTGGTTTTATTCGGCTCGTTCACTTCGCTTGTTGCTCACGGTGTCCCCGTGGGCAACTTCCCCATTTCCCTGTCTTCTTGTACCCTTGTCTGTTTGTCTGTCGTGCACCTATTGAGTGTAGGGACCGTCGCCCAGTTGTACCCCGTCGCCTAGGGCGGGTCGTGGCAAGTAGGCAGGGACTGAGTGGCGGGTAGATTAGGGCTCACTTGTTTGTCTCCCTACCCCGACATTACAACAACATTACTATAATAATACTACATTACTATAATATTACATTACTATAACAATACTACATTACTATAATAATATAATAACAATACTACATTACTATAACAATACTACATTACTAAACAATACTACATTACTATAATATTACATTACTATAATAATTCTACATTACCATAATACTACATTACTATAACAAATCTACATTACTATAACAATACTACATTACTATAACAGTACCTCATTACTATAATAATACTACACTACTATAATACTACATTAATATAACAATAATACATTACTATAATACTACATTACTATAACATTTCTACATTACTATAACAATACCACATTACTATAACAATTCTACATTACTATAATACTACATTAATATAACAATTCTACATTACTACAACAATACTACATTACTATAACAGTACCTCATTACTATAATACTACACTACTATAATACTACATTACTATAACAAATCGACATTACTATAACAATACTACATTACTATAACAGTACCTCATTACTATAATAATACTGCACTACTATAATACTACATTACTATAATACTACATTACTATAATACTACATTACTATAACAATTCTACATTACTATAACAACACCACATTACTATAACAATACCACATTACTATAATAATACTACATTACTATAACAATACCACATTACTATAATAATACTATATTACTAAAACAATACCACATTATTATAATAATACTACATTACTATAGTAATAGCGCTAGGTTTAAACTTAAGGGAAATTTGCGCGTTTACATCACGTGCTTATTTTAAAACAGTTTTCTAGTTTAAGTGTCGCTAAATGCAGTCTGGCTGCTCAGTTGACAGCGATTGGCAGACACAAGAATATCAGGATTGGGCAGCTGCTTTTTTGATAGTGCCACAGTGCCCTCTGTAGATAATGCAACAGTGCACTCTGTAGATAATGCCACACCCCACTAGATAATGCCACAGTACCCTTTGTAGATACTGCCACAGTGCCCTCTGTAGATAATGCCACACCCCGCCCTAGATAATGCCACAGTGCCCTATGTAAATAATGCCACAGTGGCCTCTGTACACACACACACACATACACACACACACACACACACACACACACACACACACACACACACACACACACACACACACACACACAGGGGCAACCCCAGAGCCAGAGTCCCAGAGCAGAGCACTAGTATAGGCTTTGCTCCGGAACTCTGGGGAAGCCCCTGACATCACTGTTCATGTATGGACAGTGATGTCAGGGACAACCCCAGAGCCGGAGTCCTGGGCAGTGTGCTAGTAGCGCTCTGACTGGGACTCCAGCTCTGCTCCTGATATCACTGTCCATATATGGACAGTGATGTCAGGGGCTTCCTCAGAGCAGGAGACCCTGAGCAGAGCGCTAGTATAAGCTCTGCTCGGGGACATCATGAAGGAGCGCCGGTGCACTCCTCCTTCGGTCTACTCTCTCCTTTCGCGAGAGAGCTACGGTGCCCCGCAGGCCGCAGAGGACAGCCTCAGGGGCCACATGCGGCCCGCGGGCCACGTATTTGAGACCCCTGGCCTAAGACAACATTGCTTCAAAGTGCTACCTATAATTATCTAACTATTTTTTTTAAATATAATTTATTTATATTTCTAGCATATGACTCTTGGGGAACTTTTTTTTATGAGTAAAGTGATCATTTCATATTTACATAAGCTACCCCAGGGCATTTTTCCTAATTTCACCATGTATAGCTTATATTTTCTGTATATATAGCTCTGGTAAAGATTTATATTCTAATTCATCTCCCTCCATAGTAAACAAAACATCTCCTCAGAGTTCTGTTGTACCTGTACATTGTCATTGGTCTTAAAGAATTAAACATCCACCTGAATTACAGATTTAGTATGGCTGCTCTATTCACAAAATCTAAAGGTGGATTAATAAAAGGAAATGTCAGCCTATCTTCTTGCTCTTAACAAATAAGTACAGTGAGCAAGAGAAGTATGCCCTCACACAGCGCCACCTCTCCCACAAATTGCGTGAGTAGGCTTAAATGTTGTAGTCCCTGATTATGGTCTGAGGGGATGTTTAGTGGGCATACTGAGCAGATGGTGCATAATTTTAATTGCAAGTTTTTAATTACAGGTATATTCTTTATAAAGTCAGGGTGTTGATAGAAGCTGAAAACACCTGTTACACTCACGGGGCACAATCTAATGTATATATTAGTGCTCGTTCACATCTGTGTTCCGGGTACAATAAGAATACTGGATATTCGGGATCCATTGCATGACGGAAACCAACGACGCCCGAGGGAACCCATTGACTTTAATGGGTTACGTCGGGTCTCTGTCATTTTGCCAGACATAATAGTGCAGCATGCTGTGCTATTTTGGCCGGCAAAAACAACGTAATCTGTGACAGAAGTCCCTAACAGTACCTCCAAAGCAGATGTGAACAGCCCCCAAGGATGCACATACAACTGAAACCTGGGACACAAGGCAAGAGATTGCTAGTGACATTATTAGTATACTACTGCCAGACAAAGCATATAAGTGAAAGTAACGTCCGAAACGTGATCTTTGTAATTTGCATACATACATGCATATATTACACTATGTGAAAATTGTGTAAATATACACAATCCTCACTGCTTAAGGGGTAAAGTAAACCTCAACCTTAAAGAGAACCTGCTGGTTTTCTTGACATGACTGCTTTAGTAAATACTTGTATTGCCCATTAAATCAAATTCACGGACGTCTTTTCTTTGAACTCTGCATCGTGCCATTCCTCTGTCATTACTTGTGAAAGTAAATGAATAAATTGGCAACTAGGTGTTAGCATTCCCCTGTCACTACACACTCTAACCCTGTCAGCACTGATCGGACTAGTTTAACAAAGTAATAACACAAAGGTTTTTTTTTTAATTTTCACAACGTATTCACAGAAATATCATAATATTATACAGTAATGATATTAGTTCACATTAGATGCTAGAATTACATACGGTGAAGACAGACTAAGTCAAACAATTCACACTATACATCACAATGATCAATACACGAGCCGTTGTTTGGAGGCTCTTTTAATATACTTCACGCTTTCTGAACCCAAATCAAGCCCTCCTCTTTAAAACAAAAACATTTTGCAATATATTGTTACTGCATACTGTGTCCATTCCCCGCCTAAAGGAGCACAAAGGGAGCATATACTTTTATATATATATATATATATATATATATATATATATATATATATATATATATATATATATAAATACACAAGAAATAGAGCCCAGAAGCAGCACTCAATAGCAAAAAATGAGAATTTATTCACCCAACACAGCAACGTTTCACTTCCTCCATGGAAGCATTTTCAAGCAATTAATAAAAACCACACACTGACATATATAGGAAGAGCAATAGCTCAATTAACAAGTGTTCTAAATCGTAGCAATTATACAATACATGTAAAAATATGATAATGTGTAATAGTGTATCAAAACACCAAGTATTAGGCTGGGTTCACATGACCTATTTTCAGACGTAAACGAGGCGTATTATGCCTCGATTTACGTCTGAAAATAGGGCTACAATACGTCGCCAAACATCTGCCCATTCATTTGAATGGGTTTGCCGACGTACTGTGCAGACGACCTGTCATTTACGCGTCGTCGTTTGACAGCTGTCAAACGACAACGCGTAAAATGACTGCCTCGGCAAAGAAGTGCAGGACACTTCTTTGCAACGTAATTTGAGCCGTTCTTCATTGAAGTCAATGAAGAGCAGCTCAAGATTTACGAGCGTCAAAGATGCCTCGCATAATGCGAGGAGGAGCTTCTACGTCTGAAACGACGCAGCTGTTTTCTCCTGAAAACAGTCTGTCTTTTCAGACGTAAAAGACAGTTCTCGTGTGCACATACCCTACATGTGGATGAGTCAATCTCTGACATTAAGTATAGAAAATTTAAGATTCTGATAAGTGAAATATGTGTATATAAAATAGTGAAACACATTGATTGCATATTAATTAAGTGAAAGAAGCTGGGCTGGAACAATGAGAAGTGTATGACACTGATTGGTCACTGATTGGTCAGCCTCATACACTTCTTTACAACACCCACTTGGTCAAAAGTAAAAACACGCCCAGTTGGGCATTAAGAAACTAAATCTAAAATTGCTCATAACTTGCTCAAAAATGATCGTTTTTCAAAAGAAAAACCACTGCTGTTATCTACATTACAGCGCCGATCAGATTATGTAGGAGATAGAGCACTTATAATGTGGTGACAGAGTCTCTTTAAGTATAGAAAATTTAAGATTCTGATAAGTGAAATATGTGTATATAAAATAGTGAAACACATTGATTGCATATTAATTAATAATCACAGTACAATACACAGAAGCTGACACTCACCAATCTGGATAAACAAGGAAGTTCTGGCCACGAGATGTGTAAACTAAAATTTTGTTGCCCTCGTCACCGATCTGCGCATGCCCCAACACTAACCATCTATTGGGTAATGTTAACACGTGTGTATCAGGTAGCTATGATAATGCACATAGACGCAACAGCTGACCCGAATACGTCACTGCTTGGAGACCAAGATCCCGCGCAGTCGTACTAAGGTACAGAGCTTTAGGCTGGGTTCACACGACCTATTTTCAGACGTAAACGAGGCGTATTATGCCTCGTTTTACGTCTGAAAATAGGGCTGCAATACGTCGGCAAACATCTGCCCATTCATTTGAATGGGTTTGCCGACGTACTGTGCAGACAACCTGTAATTTACGCGTCGTCGTTTGACAGCTGTCAAACGACGACGCGTAAATGGACTGCCTCGGCAAAGAAGTGCAGGGCACTTCTTTGCCACGTAATTTGAGCTGTTCTTCATTGAACTCAATGAAGCACAGCTCAAGATTTACGAGCGTCTCAGACGCCTCGTAAATTACGAGGAGGAGCATTTACGTGTGAAACGAGGCAGCTGCAAACAGTCTGTCTTTTCACACGTAAATGCCTCTCATCGTGTGAACATACCCTGAGATTACGCCATATTTAATAAAGACAAATGTGCCAATATAATACATCTATGGTCAGACTATAATTAAAACTAAGGGACTAATATTAAGGTCATGAATATCATGCTCCTTGATTTACAAGCGAAGTATGTAAGTGCTATAAATAGATATAAGTAGTAGGTTTTGCAACATTTAACTCCTTACGTCCCTTGGGACAAGAGAACATCCGCATACACAATGCAGAAGTCTCAGGTCTCACGAAGCGCCATTCTGCCGATGCGTCGATTTATCATCAGCACAAAGGCACGAAATATCACTTCATACCGGGATCTTTGGAAAAAAAGAAGCTCAATACCATCCAGCTCTAAGAACTCCCCAACAATAGAGCAAGCATTCACGACTACAACAATATAAAAAATGTCAAATGTACTGACAAATAGATACAATGAAATTGTGCATAGTGAGCATACCATAGTCATACACATGGTTCAAACTATTTTTTAATTCAAAGTCTATCTCTTAGACAAAAAAAAGCAAATCATATGTGTACAGAATTCCTTGTTCCAGTTGGCAAACGTCTTCCAATAATAATTTCGAACCTTCAATCTACAAGAGAAGAGGGAAGGCAGATCAGTACATTAAGATCAATTACAGTATAATTACTCCTATTCCCATACATCAAAACAGATATTTTTCAGAGTATTAAATGGATCATAGAAAGGTATCACCAGGCAAGAGAATCCCCAAGGGTAGCAAAGGTCAGATAAAACACATTACATGGATAGAAGATGGAAAGCTTCTCAAACAGTAACCGGACTCACTTTTTTTCTAAAAATAAACATAAAATCGTCATTTGAATACATTCAAAGGATAATCCATATTAAGACCATTTGGGTGGAGAGAATTCAATCTATTGATCCACTGAACCTCTCGATGTTTGAGGATCAGTTCCCTATTCCCTCCTCGCTTAAGGGGGGGAACCCTGTCAATAATACAAAATCTAAGCTGTTGTACATTGTGTCCCATCTCCACAAAATGTCTAGGTACGGGGAGTTCAACTTTCCTCGTCCGTATGCTCGATTTATGATTGTTTAGCCTTAGCCTACATTCAGTTGTGGTTTCGCCCACGTATATCAAATTACAAGGGCACTGTAGGATATATATGACAAAGTCACTTCTACATGTGTAGTGTGAAGTAATTTTAAAGGTTCTACCAGTGGTGGGATGTATGAATGAACTACCCTTCAGAATAATCGCAAAACTGTCACAGAACATACAGGGGAAGCATCCATTACGTGTCAGATCCTGTGGTCCACTTTTGACCCGACTATTCTTTATACTAACATCCGTCCTAACCCCGGACGAAGGCAGTTGCCGAAACGCGCGTCGGGTCCAGACATCTTCATCATGTTCACTGGTATGTCATAGAGCTATTACTGACTTTCTTACTTGGTACTGGCTTGGTACCTCGTTGTGTGTCTATACACATTGCTGTATGTTATCTGTAGTACTGACCCTGTAATACATACTATGGTGTACATTGGGCTATTATACATATGCAGATAATCATTACATTCAGGTATCTGCATATTATCATCACAACATATACACTCTTATAGAGGCAACCCAGACAGTACATACATGCATTTTATCCCTTGTTGACCGTCTTTTTGCCATTATTCATCAGGCTTTATCAGCTACAGGTCCGCATAGGCACGCACACTATTTTCTTTTGCTGTATCAACAAACTAACAAGTCTGTATAGATTCATGTCACATCAACATCCAGTGCATGATTGCTCTCGATGTCTTTTTATTGAGTGACTCATTCCCTGTTCCAGTTTTAACCTTTGTCATGTTTTCATGTTAATAAAATTTTGTATTTTTTGCTACTAATTTGTCGTGCTTCAGTCGATCATTTTCTTTGTTGGATTTATCTATTGTTGATCGATGCACCAAGGTATCTTGGTCATTACCTGGGACGCAGACACAGTAGATCTCATATTGTTCAGCAACTTTGCTTTATATTGAACATCACTCTGTGTCTGTGCCCCTCTTCGGTGGTATTGTATTTGTTTATACTTAACATCCGTCCTAACAAGTTGTGCGATTATTCTGAAGGGTAGTTCATTCATACATCCCACCACTGGTAGAACCTTTAAAATTACTTCACACTTTCGTGAAGCCACCACATTATAAGTGCTCCTTCTCCTACATAATCTGATCGGCGCTGGAATGTAGATAACAGCAGTGGTTTTTCTTTTGAAAAACAATCATTTTTTAGCAAGTTATGAGCAATTTTAGATTTAGTTTCATAATGCCCAACTGGGCGTGTTTTTACTTTTGACCAAGTGGGTGTTGTAAAGAAGTGTATGAGGCTGACCAATCAGTGACCAATCAGTGTCATACACTTCTCATTGTTCCAGCCCAGCTTCTTTCACTGCACAATCTCACTGTGCTGTGGATCATGCTGGGCTGGAACAATGAGAAGTGTATGTCACTGATTGGTCACTGATTGGTCAGCGTCATACACTTCTTTACAACACCCACTTGGTCAAAAGTAAAAACACGCCCAGTTGGGCATTAAGAAACTAAATCTAAAATTGCTCATAACTTGCTCAAAAATGATCGTTTTTCAAAATAAAAACCACTGCTGTTATCTACATTCCAGCGCCGATCAGATTATGTAGGAGATAGGGCACTTATAATCTGGTGACAGAGCCTCTTTAATGTCAGTGATTGACTCATCCACATGTATACTTGGTGTTTTGATACACTATTACACATTATCATATTTTTACATGTATTGTATAATTGCTACGATTTAGAACACTTGTTAATTGAGCTATTGCTCTTCCTATATATGTCAGTGTGTGGTTTTTATTAATTGCTTGAAAATGCTTCCATGGAGGAAGTGAAACGTTGCTGTGTTGGGTGAATAAATTCTCATTTTTTGCTATTGAGTGCTGCTTCTGGGCTCTATTTCTTGTATACTCATGAGGAGTATGTCACTCCTTGATATTTGAAGCTAGCACCAGCCGTTTTTGTTTTTTTACACTGTGCTGCTCCTACTATTTGCTTGATCTTATATATATATATATATATATATATATATATATATATATAGTAAAATGCTTTTCTCTAGGGATTCTCTCTGAATTTCTTGGGAGGTTGACAACTGCTTCCAGTTGCACAGTGTTTCCCCTTTATTTTCCAGCTGGCTGACCAATCTGTAGATCCACTGTAGCCACAAAATGAGCTAGAGTACAGAGAGAGAAAGCACATTGCTAAAGGCTATCTGGACAAGCAGATAAGTAATCCCTCTAATGACGCCCTTGTAGAGTAATTCCTGTCATGCTAATCTCTTTCTTTGCAATCACATACTGCTGTAAACTGTAATAGTGAAGTCACTCTTTTCCATTTAATGACAGCTTTATTTCTCTTGGGAATGCATGTCACAATATGTAATTATAGAAATGAAAAAGATATATGAAACAATACAGGTTCATTCCAAACAAGTAAATAGTAAAACTGAAATGACACTAAGAAAGATAAAAGTAAAATAAAAATTTAAAATAATTATATCACAACATTTGAAAATATATTCCTTGTTTTTAAGTTTGTGATTGATGTTATAATATTGGTTGGACCGCCATGTGCTATGTGTTAAGTACAGGACGGATAACTGGTCAGCACTCCAATTTATTTATTTTTTAAATGGAAAACACACTTGTTTGAGGTATCATGTTAAATGATGTAATGTCTTTCCAAAGCACTTAACATGGTAATAGATGGTGAATCTAAATTGCCACTGGTGAAATACAATAGCCATAAGGTGAAAGGGGTTGTTTTATGAAAAAGAAAGCTTTTTTTTTTTTTTTAAACTGGCCTGGAGATAAGCGGTTTGCCTCAGGTCTCTCTTCTCTGACCCCCAACGATCAGTTGTTATTGCCAGGGGAAAGCCGCATCTGAAATCCAGACATTTTCCCTGCAATGGATGTTGCAGGAGAAATATAGTATTACATGCCAGCTATTTAAATAAATGACCGACTATGTAATACATGTACACGCCAAATACGCTAGAGCAAGAGCCACTCTTTGTGATCGGCTCTATATTGTAGATATTTTTCAGTACTATAATTTTATATCTTCTTTGCCACAGGCTTTGATTGACTGTACCGTCCTTTACAATGGATGGAAACCCACAAGAAGTGTGGTTATCATTCCTAGATTCCATGCTATGCTAATTTGATGCTATTACTATGTTAGTATAAGTGTACCTTCCTCTTGTACAATAGGCACAGTGTGTTCTTTGTTATTTTTAGGTATTAGGTCTCTTGCACACGACCGTTGTGCCACTCGGGCCGTTTTTGACGGCATCCGAGTGGCACCCGATAATCTTAACGGACCCATTCACTTTGACGGGTGAATTGGGTCCGTGAAAAATGGTCCGAGTCTCCAATCCGAGGAAAGATGGAACATGTCTTATCTTTCCTCGGATCACTGACAGGACTCGGATGGCACACTCGGTCGTGTGCATGAGGCGTTAGAGTGAGCAGAGACAATTGGGAACCTTAGGATGCCTTTACTTTTTGTAAAAATTGATGTGCTTACTACCTACTGTATATCAAGTGCATAATTAGATACTGTAGCTTGATGGTGGGCATGTTAGAATTTTTGATGCGTTAATAATTTATTTTAAGAATTTTTATTGCATTTTGTCATTTTTGTATTTCCTTTCTGACAATCAATGCCAGCATTGGAATTTTTCATTTAAAAAGGCTCAAGAAAATTGGCTGATTAATGCACAACCTTGTGGTTGTAATGACTTGGCTATACAATGTTGCTTAGAGTTACTTTATCACTTATAATATCACAACTCGCCAGATTGGATCATATAATCTAAGGTTTACAGTCTATAGTTGTCACGATCTGTGGGTATGTGGACCCACTGGGCCGTACCACCATAGCGGTATAGCAGCTGGCCAAACAGGGTACAAAGTCAATGTCTATAGTTCGGAGAAAGGTACCTGTGGCAATTCAGACAGTAGCGATGGTTTAGGCAGCAGGCAGACAACAGGTGCGGTGAAACACAGCGGGTGTAGCAGGCGACACAACACGACTCCAACTCTGTACAGCACAGGAACAGGAAGCAGGAACGGGAACACTGGGAACTGGAGAACACTCAAGGGACCATTTGCAGAGACTGACACGGGTAGGTACAAACAACGCTTAGGCAATGAAGGAAGGGGCAGTGCCCTTCTTATAGTCCAGTGTGATCTGGGAGCAATCAGCTCAATCTCACACATGTATGCGCTCTGGCTCTTTAAGGCTGGACTGAGCTCGCATGCGCACCCTAGTGGTCACTGCAGGGCAGGACGGCCGCATCTGCTGGCATCTCTGGAGAGAAGGGCGTCGGCAGGATGAGAAGAGTTAGTGGTCAGCTACCACGGACGTTACAATAGTTAAGCTGTACTAGTTATTTTAGATATCTGGAAAGACCATTTTGGATTATTTTCTGCCAACTGTCAGCACCCTTTCTTGATAAAAAAAAAAAGAGCATAAGGACTGTGACTACAGGCAGATATCTGTGGGAAAGTTGATGTTTTGCAGTTTTTCAATCTTTGTTGGGTGCAACCGTTGGCATACGTAAGAAGCAGTGGCAAAGCTAGCAGGGGTGGCAGGGGGTGGTGGACCCAGGCCCTCTGAGATGGTGGGGCCCGCAACACTACAGTATTATCCAAACTAGCAGACGTGCCGCATGCTAGGCACGTCTGCTAGAGCACACCTCTGACGCAGCCCGTCAGGACCAGAAGAAGCCTCCCTAATACAGGGATAATGGGGGTTATATACAGGGATGATGTCTGTTATATACAGTAATACGGCTGATGGTTGGTATATACAGGGATGATGTGGGTTATATACAGGGATGATGGGGTATACAGGGATGATGGCTGGTATATACAGGGAAAACAAAAATAGAGAAACTGCAGCACACGATTCTTGTGGTATCAAAAGAGTGTCAAAATTTATTTTATTCCACCATAATATACGGTGACGTTTTGACCCTAGATGTGGGTCTTTTTCAAGAAAAAGACCCACACCCTGGGTCGAAAAGTCGCTGTATATTATGGTGGAAAAAAAAAATATATGGCATTATTGTTTAAAAACATAATTTTAAGACCAGGTTTTAATTGGCCGGTTCAAATCGCTAGTGAATGGTTAGCTTTTAAGAATATGAAAGTGCAAATCTTTATTATGTCTGAGTCACTTTTTAGTGGTCTTTCTTTAGAGTAAGCAAAAGATAATCTGGCAGAAGTAAAATCAATCTAGGCTAGCTACATAGATATTTTTTAATTCAACATATAAATGCATATTATATAGTGTCAACTTGAAAAACATTCACATGTCAAATGCACTTCCTAAGCATACAAGATGGCATCTTGAAGCACAACAATCTGTACTTAAACTCTCATAGTTGTCAAACTGCATTGTAGCTTGTACTACTACACAGCACAGTATAGATCTTTTTAATCCTTGAATGGTTGACTGTACTAAAAGCTAGTTAACAAGGGATAACAATAAAATAACATTATTAAAGTAACATATTATTGACTTAAAGGGTAACTAAGCTTTCAAAAAAGCACTGAGCACTGAGACCTCCACCGATCGCTAATACAATGCGGCAGAAGTGCTCGGGTGAGTGCTGAGCCGCTTAGTTTCTGATCGGCTTTTCTGGGAAAACCAAGCAATTGGTGTACGGGCTCATAGTCTATCTATTGAGCCCGTACACCAATTGCTCGGCATTCTGAGAAAAGCCGATCAGAAACTAAGCGGCTCAGCGCTCACCCTAGCGCTTCTGCCACATCGTTTTAGAGATCGTGGGGGTCTCATTCCTCAGACCCCCACCGATCAAAACCTCTGACATGTCACTATGACATGTCAGAAGTTTTGTGGAAATTTAGTTACCCTTTAACTGTACAAAAAAACAATAAGCTATATCAATATCAAATACTATTGATACCCTATGAGGTTTTTGTTTCTGCCACCTTATTTTGCTATTTCTGAACTGTCGATTTCTGGAATCAGACATTAAAGAAAACGTCTCAAGTATTTTATTTTAGTTTAATTAATTACATTTAGGTATGTAGATAATAAATAATATATATATTTTTTCACTATTTTAGGTATTTATTTTTACAAACTTCCCGGGGATGGCCATATTGGAGAGAGTAGAATACACTCTACAAAAAAAACAAAAAGTGACAGAGTACAGCCCGAACGCCAGAGACCAATGAGTGTCCAGGGAGATGCATAGGCAGCCCTGTCTGTGTGTATACTGTTGCAATCCTGCCTTATCTAGTCCTCAAGCAATAAAATAGAGCTGTCATTTAGGCCTTATTCACACGAACGTATTTTACGTCTGTGATACGCGCGTGAAAATTGCGCGCGTCGCACGGACCTATGTTAGGCAATGGGGACGTTCAGACTGTCTGTGATTTTGATGCAGCGTGTGACCGCTGTGTAAAACTCACGACATGTCCTATACTTGTCAGTTTTTCACAGGGTACATGAAAATCGCGCACAGCACGCGGAAGCACTTCCGTGTGCCGCGCATGATTCGCGCTACAGTAGTAAAATAAATGAATGAAAACATAAAAGCACCTCCTGCTTTTATGTTTTAAAACATAAAAACAGAGTGTCATAACGATGCCATATGCGCGAAAATCACGCAGGCACACACCAAATACTGATGCCCCACGGAACTACTACGCGCGCAAAACGCAGCGTTTTTTACACGTGTGTTTTTTACTTTCGTGTGAATAAGGCCTAAATCTCCCACCCTCTGCTGATTAAGTCCTAGTCTACACGGCAAAGCTGACAAGTGTGTGTGCTTTTTTTTATGATACATTTCCTTTAAATGAACACTCTTGGCAAAACTGATGTTATGCTTAGTGCAGCGCTTGAGTTTATTATGTAAGGGTTATTATAGGTCAGTAAGATTTACAATAAATCCATGGCAGTTAACTATATAAAATAAAAATGGCATGACTGGCTGAAACCTATGCAAAATGTACTATAATTATTATGTATCACACATACAACTGTTAACCAATCATTTGTGGAAACTGCTTTGTAATTAGAATATTGAATTAAAGGAACAGTGTTACCACAATTTTTTTTTTAATATGTTAAAGATGTTAGTGCTTTATTAAAAACGTTTGGATTAATTTGTGTGTTTGTGTGTTACTTTTTCTTATTTTTACACTTTTTCTTCCCTATGGGGGCTGCCATTTTTTTTTCCATTTCTGTATGTGTCGATTAACGACACATACAGACATGGAATATGGCAGCTCCAGTCCCATAGGGACTGCGAACGGGGCCCGTTCCATCCACTTCTGTGTACGCCGTCTGTGTGGGAACGGCGCATGCGCCGCTCCCACACAGTCCAATTTGAAATGCGCGCCGTCCGGCGCCATTTTCCTGTGGACCGGAAGTCGCGGCCGGACAGTAAGATTACTACTTCCGGTCGCGGCTTCCGGACTTGTGCACTTGGACCAGCGGCAGCAGACGGAGCGGACGGACCGGAGGGAGCCGCAGCGGCAGGAGCAGGTAAGAGATTTCTATGTATGTTCGTGTTTGTGTGTGTTTACTACTGTATGTAAACCTACTACACTGTGTGTTAGCTCAAAAAATGGCGACACACAGTGTAGGAGGTTAGACCGTTCAATCCCCTCGTTTATCCCGGCACTAGCCAGGATAAAGGAGGGGGGGATGCTGAGAGCTCACTAGAGCGAGGGCTTTTTACCCAATTTTGCAGCATAAAGCAATGTGGTTGCTTTACCACATGCAATGCTGCAATTTTGGGAATGGCTCCATCTAGTGACCAGCAATGGGAAATATTATAAATTAGAATCCAATTGAATTCAATTTATAATATTTCCTGACTCGTGAAAAAAAAAAAAAAAATTAGAACAATGTTTAATCACCTATACACTAATTGTTTAACTAAAAAAAAATAAATCATGTTTTGCTGGCAACACATTCCCTTTAAAGGGGTTGTTCGGGATTTAAAACAAATTTGATAAGAGCAGGAAAGTTGATCAAATAATAAAAAATGACAATTCACACCTGTTCCAATAATCCCTGCCGGCCTTTGTTGAACTGACATACCGTTCATGCACATGACCGCTGCAGCCAATCACTGACCCCAATGGTCTTGTGCCATTATTGCTAGCATCACCGCTGAGACCAGTGATTGGCTGCAGTGGTCACGTGAAAGATCGAGACTTCATTGCTGCAGAGAACTCCACAAAGACCAGTATGGACCCTCAGGAACGGTGATGCTGGATTGATTAGGTGAGTATTATTTTTTACATTTTTATCAACCTTCCTGCTCTTATCTAAAAAAAAAAAAAATTCGGATAACCCCTTTAACATTTGCGATTCTAAAGCAAATGGGTTAATCGAGTATTATTTTACTCATTATTCTAATGTACAGTTGCTGTGGGAAGCGTGTCTGGTGAGTTGTTTACTGCGGAAATGTTATTCAGATGTACCTTACTTCTGCCTTAGGCTGAATGAGAGGATAAAGGGGATGGATCCTTTATTTTTGCGGTATGTTTGAAGCCCCTCTGGTGGTGAAATGTTTCAACAACATGGGATGGCTTCGTACACACTGAGGAATGAAAGGTATTTTAATATGAGCCACATGGATGAAAATATACTGGAAATATATGCAGGCTGTTTGGCGAATTCTCTGCAGTTGCCCTCTTGCCTTTTAAAAGAAGCTTCTGTCTAGAGCAGTGCCAAAGGAGTAGATATTATGGCCTGCAATGAATCAGTAATGACTTACCAAGAACACTTTGAATGAATGGGAAGTTTAAAATGATGTCCCAAACCTATCTTAACCTCCCAAAAGAGATGGAGTCTTTGGCTATTGTATAATTGCATCCAGGCGATAGTGAAATACATTCCCTGTAATTCAGTGCAGAGGAGAAGACATATAATGTGGGATGTCTTAATGAATAAACTGGAGTCCATGTGGTTTTAATAAAGCAGAAGAATGCTTATGTCTCTCTACCTCCTCCAGTGAGGGATCTCAAGGACAAGACTCAGATAGTCTTTCACTCTGTGTTTTCTCTTGCAAAGATTCACCAACCCTTATCTCACACTGGGGAATCATAGACTACATCTAAGAGAAGATCATATGTGTACTGTATACTAAATCATTTTTACAGTCGTAATGTATATGAAATACTGAATAATTGCTCCCTGTGACACTTTCCAGATGATTTCAAACTGAACATGATCATAGAGAAATATGTGTAAAGGTGGTCTTAGTATTGGCCCAAAGGCTATGCCATTTTCTTTTATCTATCTATCTATCTATCTATCTATCTATCTATCTATCTATCTATCTATCTATCTATCTATCTATCTATCTATCTATCTATCTATCTATCTATCTATCTATCTGTCTGTCTGTCTGTCTGTCTGTCTGTCTGTCTGTCTGTCTGTCTGTCTGTCTGTCTGTCTCTATATAATGTTTGAGGTTTCTTATAAAGCATTTGTCCAGAATGGACAACTCAATTACAGATTGTGGATTTCTGTCGACCATTTGATTTTGGAGGTCTGCTACTGGCAGCGCCAACAATCAGATGCAGTGGCACTGCGGGGAAAATAAAGCATTACATGGCACCTTTTTAAAATAATGGATGTCTAGGTTAAAACGTGGTTTCTTGAGCAGGGAAACTTCTCTAGCAGCTTAGCGTCTTCATAGAGCATTAGAATTATCTGGTTGTAACAGTTACTTCAATGCTCCAAATACTCAAATACTCAACTTACTAGGCTACCTATCTAAACAGCGTTTTCGTGACAGAAATTGACATGTTGCAGATTGAGAATCTGTACCGCAGGACAATTTCTGCACGTGTTTTGTGTTTATTTTTAATTCAAATCTCATCCACTTTGCTGTTACTGTAATACGCTGAGGAATTTCCTCATGAAAAATCTGAACGGATATTCTGCAGTGTTTACGCTGTGTGTGGATGTACCCTAAGTGATATGTTTTTATTTATTTTGTGTTTGATACAATTAGTTGATATGAACAGTGAGTGGAAACATTTTTAAAATTAGAGAATCATTATTTAATATTGTCCAACCTGGACTAGGGAAGCGGGCATTTTCTCAAGTATAAGTAAAAAAACATTCTTTTGGGGGTTGAATCGAATCACTGCCCTCATCGGTTGCATCTCAGGTGAGCCACTTGTATCTACTGCCATAACTAAAAAAAACACGCTGGTATTTACATTCTTGACTTTTTCCTGGTTTCCAGGGTGGACCATTTCTCTTTGCATCTCAGATACCGTAGGCTGAGAAAGTCAGGTTAATGTTAGTCTATACATATCTTTTGCATATTACACTCTTCAGCTTAGCTCTTATTAGTGCCAAAGGGATTTGCTCTACTTTCCTTTTTCTCAACCAACAACAGCGCAGTGTAGTTTGCTGGAAAGTCGTTTTGAGGTGAAAAAGGAGAAGGGAAGTCTCACAAATTTCTATACAAGATAAAAGAATATCTTTCCTAAGTAAAAAATTCCTGCTGTCAAAACATTTGGAACCCTCATAAAACCTGATTCCATTGACACAGCAGTCAAATATGCATCTATGTTTCTTTGTTGGAGATTAGTGTGTTGTTTAAAACCAAAACTTACAATTAGGCTGGGTTCACACGACCATGTTACGTCCGTAATGTACGGAACGTATTTCGGCCGGAAGACCCGGACTGAACACACTGCAGGGGGCCGGGCTCCTAGCATCATAGTGATGTACGACGCTAGGAGTCCCTGCCTCTGCGTGGAACTACTGTCCCGTACTGTAATCATGATTACAGTACGGGACAGCTGTCCTGCAGCGGGGCAGGGACTCCAAGCGTCGTACATCACTATGATGCTAGGAGCCCGGCTCCCTGCACTGTGTTCGGTCCGGGTCTTCCGGCCGAAATACGTTCCGTACATTACGGACGTAACATGGTCGTGTGAACCCAGCCTTAAAGACATGAGAAATATTATTGAGCATAGACTTCCATGTTGAATGGCATTTTTATTCTGTTTTGCATTTCTTAAAATAGATAATTAATGGTCAGGAAGTATGATGCAGGAAGACCTGTGTACATTAGACTGTTATGGTGGGCTCTGTTCCCGTTCAAAACTCAGGGAAAAATAAAATGTGCTTATGTAGAATCCATGGCTCCCCCCTAGGTATCAGGCAGAGCACATAAATAACAGCTGCACAGTCCTCTATTTCCCCTACGTGCACTGACCTGTATGATGTATAGGTATGATCAGTGCAGGGGAAAGAAGAGGAAGCTGAACAATCAGGATTTAGCTCCTGTCACAGCAACAATGCTGGATCCTGGGGAGGTGGGAAACCCACTGGACACCAGGTAGAAAATATTTACTGCTTCACTGTCTTAAACCACAAGAGATACTGACATTAACCTCCTCACTGCAGTAGTTTACTTTGGATGATGATTATAATCACTTCACTGCCCTAGACCACCAGGGATGCTAAATTTAACTCTCCCACTGCCCTAGACCACCAGGGATGCTAAAAATGGTTCTTTAATGGTCCTAGACCACCATTTATGCCAGAATTAATCTCTTCACTGCCCTAGACCAGAAGGATTGCCCTTGACCACCACAAATGCTGAATATAACCCCTTTAGGCCCTGTTCACACTGAGTTTTACGCAGGCAGAAAAATCTGATTTTGGCCTGCCTGCAAATTCTTGCCGTGTTTTTTTGCTGCGTTTTTCAAACGCAACCATTGATCACCATGGGCAAAAAAACACAGCGAAAAATGCTTTCTCGCAGTGATTTTAATGGGAGGTCAGCGGCGGAAGGAACTGCGGCAAGAAAGAGCATGCCTTTTTTTTTTTACAGTGAGCGGCTTAAAGCCGTGACAGAAAAAAAAACGCCTCCGTCTTCCATTGAAATCAATGGCAGGCGGTATCAGCCATCTTTTGGTGCTGATTCCAATGTGGTTTCCACATCAAAATCAGCGTATAAAAACCTCATTGTGCACTGGGAGTTACTACCCAGACCACAAGGCATGGTGACATTAATCCTTACTACCGTAGACCATTAATCTCTTAACTACTTTAGATTACCAGTGATATTACTATCACCCCTCCACCGCCATAGACAATTTAGGGAAGCAAAGACTGTTTTCTCAGTGGACTCAAAAATTCTATGGGAGTTCCTGATTTATCTTTAGGCTGGGTTCACACGTGGCGAAATTTCACTTGAATTCCGCTGCGGACACTCCGCAGCGTTAATCCGCAGCGGAGCCGTTTCTCCTTTGACTTCCACTTAAATTTAGAAGTGTTCGTTTAGACGATGCGTAAAATTCCGCTGCGGAGCATAGGCTGCGGAGCGGAATTTGGTGTCCGCAGCATGCTCTGTCTGTTGCGGAGCAGTGGCGGACTGGTTGCGGACTCATGGCGGAATTTCTCCATTGACTTCAATGGAGATTCTAAATTCCGCAATGAAGTCCGCAGCTGTCATGCACATGTTATGTGTGCTGCGGATGCGTCTTGCTTTTTTGACATGACATTTCTTCATTCTGGCTGGACCTATGTATTTCTAGGTCTACAGCCAGACTGAGGAAGTCAATGGGGCTCCCGGAATTACGGGAGCGTTGCTAGGAGACGTCAGTAAATAGTCACTGTCCAGGGTGCTGAAAGAGTTAAGCGATCGGCAGTAACTGTTTCTGCACCCTGGACAGTGACTACCGATCCCAATATACAGCAACCTGTAAAAAAATAGAAGTTCATACTTACCGAGAACTCCCTGCTTCTGTCTCCAGTCCGGCTTCCCAGGATGACGTTTCAGTCTAAGTGACAGCTGCAGCCAATCACAGGCTGCAGCGGTCACATGGACTGCCGCGTCATCCAGGGAGGTAGGGCTGGATGCCGAAAGAGGGACGCGTCACCAAGACAACGGCCGGTAAGTATGAAATTCGTTTACTTTCACTAGGGAAAGTGCTGTCCCTTCTCTCTATCCTGCACTGATAGAGAGAAGGGAAGCACTTTTTCCGCAGTCCGCAGCAGCTAGTCCGCATCAATTTACTGCACATTTTGGGCAGATCCGCAGCCGTAATCCGCAACCCGGATTAGGTGCGGCATTGATGCGGACAGTTGCGGAGGAAATCCGCCACGTGGGGGCATGCCCTTAGACTGTGTAAAAGGATTTAACTGGACACTGTGTGGTACTGTGTATCTGGGTCCTCCATAGCAATATTTATCTGCTGGTGATTTGGATTGCCCAGCTCAGCTGGAACAGTTCCCAGTTCCGGAACTGCCCTGTTTACCTGCTACAAAGGCTTAGACAGAACATTGATGGTAATTTTCCCTGGATCTAGAAATACCTATAACAGCTCATGTTTCTTCACTGGACCCAAACAGGACAAGGAGAGGAAGAGGATACAAAATACAAAAGTGGAAGTGAAAATAGACTTGTCAAGTTTGGTGTAGAGCTGTAAGGCCACATTCTGGCGAATTTGCTGCAGACTTTTGGAGACCGCACTGAAGTCTGCAAAAAATTACAGTACAATGCTAATAAATGGGATTTTCAAACCCAATTCACACATGCAGATTTTAGAACATGCTGTAGATTTTCATATAGTATCTACAGCATGCATATTACGCTGCCATGGATTTTTGCAGCAGACTATACCCTTTCTGAAGCAAAGGGTGAAATCCGTAACACATACAGATTTTGCTAAGCATTCGCTGCAAATTTGTTGCAGTTTCACAGCCAAATCTGCTGGGAAAGTAATCCGCCACATCTGAATTTAACCTTAAATATTGAGTTTAGGCAAACCCTAAGGGCAGGTTCAGACGTGGCGGAATTGCTGTGGAATTCCGCTGGGGACAGTCCGCAGTGGAATTCTCCTGCGGCCGTTTTTTACATTTGTTTCAATACATTTTTAGGCAAGTTAGTTCAGACGTTGCGGAAAATTCCGCTGCGGACCATAGGCTGTGTTGCGGAATTTTTCCTCCGCAACATGCACTGTCTGTTGCGGAGAAGAAGCGGAATTTCACTGCGTATTTCAGCCTTTGCAATGCAAAAACTGAAATCTGTGGCAAGTCCGCTGTGTTTTCTGCAACGTCTAAATTAGGGTATGTTCACAAGGCCTATTTTCAGACGGAATTCGGGTTTTTTACGCCTCGAATTATGCCTGAAAAAACGCCCCTAATACGCCTACAGACATCTGCCCATTGCCTGCAATGCGTTTTGCGATGGTCTGTTCCCATGAGCCTTTATTTTACGCGTCGCTGTCAAAATACGGCGCGTAATATGACGGCTCGTCAAAAGAAGTGAAGGACACTTCTTGGGACATTTTTGGAGGCGTTTTTCATTGACTCCATTGAAAAACAGCTCCAAAAACGGCCGTGAAAAACGCGAGTTGTTAAAAAAACATCTGAAAATCAGTATTTTCAGATGTTTTTGCTCACTGCGTGTGAACATACCCTTACCTGTCAAATATGCAAATGTTCGTGCAGATTCGTTGCGTAATTGCCCCGAATCTGCACCAACATTTGCTGCGGACAAACTCTGCCACGTCTGAACGTGCCCTAATTCAGACATATCTATGATTTGCAAATAAATAAATGTAAATTTGTATATGTACATAAACCAATTGCTATTAACATAATAAATAATGCAAAGGTGAACAGTAGGTTAAATGAACTGATAAAATGATTGAACCCAGAAATTTTACATGATGCCTATGTTCATGTGCGTAAAACACATCTTTTTAGATAAATATATTTTGATATTATGATCTTATAGAAAGTGAAGGCAATTGTTATTGTAAGTTGGTTCATGATCTAATGAACTGAACACTGTTTGAAACAGAATCTTAAATTCAGCAAGCGTGGGTGTAACGTGCCCCAGTATAATCCTTGTAATTTGCTCCGTGCTACAGAGCTTTTGTTCTAGTGTCAAGTGGTTAAAGACAATGGGAGACAAGACTTCCGCACAATGGTGAAACATAAAACACTGCTATCCGGATGGCTATTAAGGCTATTAACCCATTATTGTAGTGAAAAACAATCATATATCTGTGATTTTAAGGTTAATGGGTTCGGAAATTAGCTTGTACCTAGCTTTGCAAGGCTGGAATGTTAATATACATGAAACAGTAACAAGCTTACTCCGTCTACTAATACATTAATTGTTCTCCTGCTCAATCTAGTTCCAACTGTATTTTCTATTAAAGTCAATGAGCAGTACTCTTATATGAAGTTTTTTACAATAGAAAAAAAAAAAGAATTGATCTACCAGTGGCAAAACATTTTTGTCGCCCTGACCACATTATCTTGGTGCGATTATATTAGCGGAGTCACATCAATTACGTAATATTTTGATCGATAAATAAAGTTGTTTTAGTAATCGACTACTGCAATTTCGCTGTAGTAAGGAAAGATTTAAGCGATCCTTTATGCCAAAAGCTATTGTACTTTATAATATGTTTGTATTGAAGAGTAAGAATGCGTATAGTTTCTGATATGTATAGTTAAATATTAAGGATGTGAATATATTTTATATCGTTGTTAAGGATCTGCCAGGCACAGCTTCTGTATCCACGCCCATAGGTAATCAGTCTGCACCTGCTTCTATGTCTGTGAGACTGACTCCATCTTCCACCACTCAGGATGGCAGGCTTAGGAGTGGGAGAGCCTATCACAGCCTGGCCAGACGGAGCTAGCTCCCGCCCTCTGTCTATTTATACCTGCCTTTCCTGTTCCTCCTTGCTTGTGATTCTTCTCTGTTGGTTTCCAGGCCCTGCTGCAGCTTCTTGAACTACTTGTCCCTGCTTCGTATTGACCCTGGCTTACTGACTACTCTTCTGCTCTGCGTTTGGTACCTCGTACACTCCTGGTTTGACTCGGCTTGTTCACTACTCTCCTGCTCTGCGTTTGGCACCTCGTACTCTCCTGGTTTGACTCGGCTCGTTTACTACTCTTGTTGCTCACGGTGTTGCCGTGGGCAACTGCCCCGTTTCCCTTTGTTCTGTGTTTCCTTGTCTGGTTGTCTGTCGTGCACTTACTGAGTGTAGGGACCGTCGCTCAGTTGTACCCCGTCGCCTAGGGCGGGTCGTTGCAAGTAGGCAGGGACTGAGTGGCGGGTAGATTAGGGCTCACTTGTCTGTTTCCCTATCCCTGTCATTACATAATCACAAGCCTATATACCTACTCTACCCTGGTCCCTCACACCACTATGGACCCCCTTGAGACCCTGGTTCAGCAAATGCAGGGTCTCTCCCTACAGGTCCAGACCCTGGCTCAGAGGGTCAACCAGCCTGATGCTACCATGGTAGTGCCCCTCACCTCACCTCTTGAACCCCACCTCAAGTTGCCTGACCAGTTCTCAGGGGACCGGAAGACTTTTCTCTCCTTTCGGGAGAGTTGTAGGCTCTATTTTCGTTTAAAGCCCCACTCCTCAGGTTCTGAGAGCCAGCAGGTGGGTATAATTATGTCTCGGCTCCAGGAAGGGCCCCAAGAATGGGCCTTCTCCTTGGCTCCTGACGCCCCTGAACTTTCCTCCGTTGATCTTTTCTTTTCTGCTCTCGGACTCATTTATGACGAGACTGACAGGACTGCCTTTGCCGAGAGTCAGCTGGTGACCTTACGTCAGGGTAAGAGACCTGTTGAGGAGTATTGCACTGACTTTAGGAAGTGGTGCATAGCTTCTCGGTGGAATGACCCTGCCTTAAGGTGCCAGTTTAGGTTGGGTCTGTCGAACGCCCTGAAAGACCTGCTAGTTAGCTATCCCTCTTCTGACTCCCTAGACCAGGTTATGGCTTTAGCTCTCAGGGAACGACAATGTGAATGTTTATGTGTTTTCTCCTCTGACTCCCCCATGATGCCTCCCGAGGTTCCGTTGCTTCGTTCTTCCACGGAAGACTCGGAGGTACCTATGCAACTCGGGGCCTCCGTGTCCCCCCAACAACGTAGAGAGTTCCGCAGGAAGAATGGTCTCTGCTTCTATTGTGGGGATGACAAGCATCAAGTAAACACCTGTCCTAGGCATAAGAATAAGCAGCCGGAAAACTTCCGCGCCTAAGTGATCATCGGGGAGGTCACTTGGGCGCACAGGTATTTCCCGTAAATATGAAACGTAATAAAATCTTGCTTCCCTTTCAGGTCTCTTTTGGTGGTAGGTCTGCTACCGGCAGTGCCTTCGTGGATTCAGGGTCATCTGCTAATATCATGTCTGTGGAATTTGCTATGTCTCTAGCTATGCCTTTGATTAATTTGCCTAAACCTGTCCCGGTAGTGGGTATCGACTCCACTCCTCTTGCTAATGGTTATTTTACACAGCATACCCCTGTTTTTGAACTCCTTGTTGGCTCCATGCATTTGGAGCAGTGCTCTGTACTGTTGATGCAGGGATTATCGTCCGATTTGGTTTTAGGCCTTCCCTGGTTGCAGTTGCATAATCCCACGTTTGACTGGAATACTGGGGATCTTACCAAATGGGGTAATGAATGCTTGACGTCATGTTTTTCTGTTAATTCTATTTCTCCCCCTGAGAAGGTGAACACGCTACCTGAGTTTGTTCAGGACTTCGCTGATGTTTTCTCTAAGGAGGCCTCCGAATTGTTACCTCCTCATAGAGAATACGATTGCGCTATCGATTTGGTACCAGGAGCTAAGCTCCCTAAGGGTAGGATATTTAATCTCTCTTGTCCCGAACGTGAAGCCATGAGAGAGTATATCCAGGAATGCCTGGCCAAGGGTTACATTCGCCTCTCTACTTCTCCGGTAGGTGCTGGCTTCTTCTTCGTAGGGAAGAAGGATGATGGTCTTAGGCCATGCATTGACTACCGTAACTTGAATAAGGTCACTGTAAGGAAACAGTATCCCCTTCCTTTGATTCCTGATCTCTTTAATGAGGTTCAGGGGGCCCAATGGTTCTCTAAGTTTGATCTACGGGGGGCATATAACCTTATCCGCATCAAAGAGGGGGATGAGTGGAAGACTGTGTTTAACACTCCCGAAGGTCATTTCGAATACCTCGTCATGCCCTTTGGGTTGTGTAATGCTCCCGCGGTCTTCCAGAATTTCATAAATTAGAGTTTAAGAGATTACCTGGGGGTATTTCTTGTAGTGTACCTTGATGACATACTTGTGTTTTCCAAGGACTGGTCCTTCCACATTGAGCATGTCAGGAAGGTGCTTCAGGTCCTTCGGGAAAACAAACTGTTTGCGAAGACCGAAAAATGTGTGCTTGGGGTGCAGGAGATACAATTTTTGGGTCAAATCCTCACTCCTCATGAATTCCGCATGGACCCCGCCAAGGTCCAGGCTGTGGCGGAATGGGTCCAACCTGCCTCCCTGAAGGCGTTACAGTGCTTCTTGGGGTTCGCTAATTATTACAGGAGATTTATTGCTAACTTCTCGGTCATCGCTAAGCCTCTTACGGACCTCACTCGCAAGGGTGCTGATCTCCTCCGCTGGCCTCCTGAGGCTGTCCAGGCTTTTGAGGTCCTTAAGAAGTGCTTTATCTCGGCCCCGGTGTTGGTTCAGCCCAACCAAATGGAGCCATTTATCGTGGAGGTTGATGCGTCCGAGGTGGGAGTGGGGGCTGTCTTGTCCCAGGGTACCAGGTCCCTCACCCATCTCCGTCCCTGTGCCTACTTCTCCAGGAAGTTTCGCCCACTGAGAGTAACTATGATATTGGCAACCGCAAACTCTTAGCAATTAAATGGGCATTTGAAGAGTGGCGCCACTTCCTGGAGGGGGCTAGGCACCAGGTAACGGTCCTTACCGACCACAAGAATCTGGTTTTCCTAGAATCGGCCCGAAGGCTAAACCCGAGACAAGCTTGATGGGCGTTATTTTTTACCAGATTAAATTTTTTGGTTACCTATAGGGCTGGGTCTAAAAATATTAAGGCTGATGCACTGTCGCGTAGCTTCATGGCCAGCCCTCCTTCGGAGGAAGATCCTGCTTGTATTTTGCCTCCAGGTATAATCATTTCCTCTATTGAGTCTGATTTAGTCTCTGAAATTGCTGCTGATCAAGGTTCAGCTCCCGGGAACCTTCCTAAGAACAAGCTGTTTGTTCCCCTGCAATTCCGGCTAAGGGTACTCAGGGAAAATCATGACTCCGCACTATCTGGTCATCCAGGCATCCTGGGTACCAAGCACCTCATTGCCAGAAACTATTGGTGGCCTGGGTTGCCTAAAGACGTTAAGGCCTACGTCGCCGCTTGTGAGGTTTGTGCTAGGTCCAAGACTCCCAGGTCCCGACCAGCGGGCTTACTACGTTCTTTGCCCATTCCCCAGAGACCTTGGACCCATATCTCCATGGATTTTATCACCGATTTGCCTCCATCTCAAGGCAAGTCGGTGGTTTGGGTTGTAGTAGACCGCTTCAGTAAGATGTGCCACTTTGTGCCCCTCAAAAAACTACCCAATGCTAAGACGTTAGCTACCTTGTTTGTCAAACACATCCTGTGTCTCCATGGGCTCCCTGTCAATATTGTTTCTGACAGAGGGGTACAATTTGTTTCTTTGTTTTGGAGAGCGTTCTGTAAAAAGTTGGAGATTGATCTGTCCTTCTCCTCTGCCTTCCATCCTGAAACTAATGGCCAAACCCAGAGGACTAATCAGTCTCTAGAACAATATTTAAGGTGTTTTATCTCTGACTGTCAATATGATTGGGTCTCATTCATTCCCCTCGCCGAATTTTCCCTTAATAACCGGGTCAGTAACTCGTCAGGGGTCTCCCCCTTTTTCTGTAATTTTGGGTTTAATCCACGGTTCTCCTCCGTTTCACCTGGTAGTTCCAACAAACCCGAGGTAGAGGTTGTTCATCGGGAACTGTGCACAGTCTGGGCCCAGGTTCAGAAGAACCTAGAGGCGTCCCAGAGCATACAAAAAACTCAGGCAGATAGAAGACGTTCTGCTAACCCCTTGTTTATGGTCGGGGATCTGGTGTGGCTATCGTCAAAGAACTTGCGCCTTAAAGTCCCGTCCAAGAAGTTTGCTCCCCGGTTTATAGGGCCGTACAAGGTCATTGAAGTCCTCAATCCTGTCTCCTTTCGACTGGAGTTGCCCCCATCTTTTCGAGTACACTACGTGTTTCATGCCTCCCTCCTTAAACGCTGCTCCCCGTCCTTGGCTCCCTCGAGGAAACCTCCTGTCCCCGTTCTCACCCCTGAGGGGGTAGAATTCGAGGTGGCCAAGATTGTGGACAGCAAGATGGTCCAAGGCTCCCTCCAGTACCTGGTCCATTGGAGAGGATACGGGCCTGAGGAGAGGACTTGGGTACCCGCCCGGGATGTTCACGCTGGGGTATTGGTCAGGAGGTTCCACCTTAGTTTCCCAAATAAACCAGGTCCATCTAGAAAGGGTCCGGTGGCCCCTCATAAAAGGGGGGGTACTGTTAAGGATCTGCCAGGCACAGCTTCTGTATCCACGCCCATAGGTAATCAGTCTGCACCTGCTTCTATGTCTGTGAGACTGACTCCATCTTCCACCACTCAGGATGGCAGGCTTAGGAGTGGGAGAGCCTATCACAGCCTGGCCAGATGGAGCTAGCTCCCGCCCTCTGTCTATTTATACCTGCCTTTCCTGTTCCTCCTTTGCTTGTGATTCTTCTCTGTTGGTTTCCTGGCCCTGCTACAGCTTCTTGAACTACTTGTCCCTGCTTCGTATTGACCCTGGCTTACTGACTACTCTTCTGCTCTGCGTTTGGTACCTCGTACACTCCTGGTTTGACTCGGCTTGTTCACTACTCTCCTGCTCTACGTTTGGCACCTCGTACTCTCCTGGTTTGACTCGGCTCGTTTACTACTCTTGTTGCTCACGGTGTTGCCGTGGGCAACTGCCCCGTTTCCCTTTGTTCTGTGTTTCCTTGTCTGGTTGTCTGTCGTGCACTTACTGAGTGTAGGGACCGTCGCCCAGTTGTACCCCGTCGCCTAGGGCGGGTCGTTGCAAGTAGGCAGGGACTGAGTGGCGGGTAGATTAGGGCTCACTTGTCTGTTTCCCTATCCCTGTCATTACATTACCCTTGAAGCTGGCTAGTGATTCATCCACTGAAATATTTTGTTGGGGGTATAAACTTGGGAAAAAATTTGGGAGTAGTGGGCAATTAATGGTCTTATTTTATACAGCCTATCAAAATTTGGGTCCTGTGGGGGTGGGCACTGACTATTGTCATTGCAATGCAGGAACTTTAGGATGGCTTCGAATCGCTTCCTTGTCATTACTGTGCGGTAAAGGGGGTTGTTATATAAAATATCAGGGGACCAATAGTCTCTAATACTGGGCTTTTTTATGAGACCAAAACGTAAAAATATGCCCCAAAACTTCCGCAATTCCACTGGGTATGTGGGGGTCCAATTTTGGCTTCTCCCATAAAAAGAGTCGGGGTTCTGGGCGATAAACTGTTCCGCATAAAGGTTGGTCTGCTGGACAATTAATTCTAAAAGAGAGTATGAAAAAAAAAGTTTAAAATAATCAGTGGGGCTGAAACCGGTAATTTCAATTTGAATGCCTGAGGGGGCTGTAAACTCAGGCACCTGGGGGGTATAATTATCTGCAGCTTCCCAGGTCAGCTCAGACAGAGCAGGACCTACGGCTCTTCTGCGCCGACTGGGGGGTGCAGACTTAGAGTCACTGGATTCAGAGGAAGATGGAAGCACGAACTGTGCTTCACCTTCACTCACGCTGTCCGTATCGGAACACAGCATTTCATATGCTTCCTCGGCTGAGAAGACTCTTTTGGCCATGCTAACGAACTATTGCTACCTAACTAACGAACACTTGCTACCATTAACGAACAAATTTTTTTTGTAACTTTTTCTTTTAAAATGTTTTTTACATTTTTTTTTAGCAAAAAATAAACCGCTACTCTCAACCGTGGAATGAGAACAGACCAGCGACCCTGCTGTATTCAATTAGTAAGGGAACCCTACCTACCAGGGGAAAAACTAAATGAGACGTGGCATTCCTACCTAACAGGGAACTCGGGCAGTGGGCAATCTAGGGACACAGCAGGGTGATGGCGACCAGGTACTGCGACAGGTGACAGATCACAGACGGCAGAAGGACACTGTGGGGGACTGAAATATTATATATATATATAATTTTTTTTTTCTTAACCAGTGGGCACCAAAGGGGGTGATCACTGGTTAGTGGCCACAAAAGGGCAGAAAAGTGCCAGATCGCTGGGTTTTTGGGTTCTTTTTTTCACTTCTTCACTGTATTTGTACTTGTCTCCGACTCTGACAAGCTCTCTGACAGGAATGAGCTTGTCAGAGACGGAGATGCCAGCAAACCACTGCTCCTGCGCTGTGATTGGCCTGTCAGTACTGACTGGCCAATCACAGCTCGTGCCGGCACGGGACCACTCTGATTGGTCCTGTGCCGCGAGTCCTGCTCGGCAACTGTCTATGACAGTTGCGATCGGGACGCTGTCACCATGTCTGTTGACATGGTGACAGTTTGAAGCTTGGGCGTAACTGTATGCCCGAATACGGAAAATCACTTTCATTTCGGACGTACAGTCACGCCCATATGCGGTAAGGGGTTAAGTACCCTAAGTATGCACAGCCCATTTAGTGCTTAGGCTGTACACTATGAGAAGGGCTATTTGACACAACCCCCAAATACAAAAGTTTAGTGTCCAGACACAGTTTCAGATTCACGCTTGATGCATAGATACAGGGCCAAAGCCATGCTCATAACATAAATACAGCATCAGAACCAAGCTCAGTAAATAAATTTAGTATCAGAACCAATCCCAATACATAAATACGGTGCCAGAACCAAGCTCAGTACATATATACAGCATCAGAACAAGGTCTAGTACATAAATATAGTATTAGGACCAAGCATTAGGACCAAGCTTAATTCAGAAATATGGTGCCAGAACCGAGCTCGGTACATATATACAGCACCAGAACAAAGCTCAGTAAATATAAACAGCACCAGAACCAAGCTCAGTACATAAACACAGCACCAGAACAAAGCTCAGTACATAAATACAGTACCAGAACAAAGCTCAGTAAATATTAACAGCGACAGAACAAAGCACAGTACATAAATACAGCACCAGAACCAAGCTCAGTACATAAATACAGTACAAGAACAAAGCTCAGTAAATATAAACAGCGCTAGAACCAAGCTCAGCACATAAATACAGGACCAGAACCAAGCTCAGTACATAAATAAAGTACCAGAACAAAGCTCAGTACATAAATACAGCACCAGAACCGTGCTCAGTACATAAATACAGTACCAGAACAAAGCTTTACATAAATACAGCACCAGACCCGTGCTCAGTGCATAAATACAGCACCAGAACTAAGCTCAGTATATATATATATATATATATATATATATATACACACACGCAGGGGCGTAACTAGGAAACACTGGGCCCCATAGCAAACTTTTGACTGGGCACTCCTCCCCTGGGTGCCACACACAGCTGTCCCTTGTAGATAGTGCCCCCTGTAAATATTTCCATACAGTCGCTCCCTGTAGTCAGTGCTATGCAGCACCCCCTGTAGTCAGGGCTATACAGACTCCCCATACAGTGCTATGCAGCCACACAGATGCCCCATACAGTATAATGCCCATACAGGTGACCCATACAGTATATTGCCCACACAGATGCCCCATGCAGTACAATGCCCACACAAATGCCCCATACTGTATAATGCCCACACAGATGCTCGCATACAGTATAATGCCCACACAGATGCCCCATACAGTATAATGCCCACACAGATGCACCCAACATTATAATGCCCACACAGATGCCCCGATGCAGTACAATGCCAAAATAAATTCTCCCATACAGCATAATTCCCCATAGCTGTCCCCATGCAGCATAATACCCCCATAGCTGCCCCACACAGTAGAATGCCCCCCATAGCTGCCCCGACACAGAATAATGCTATCCATAGCTGCCCCAACACAGTATTATGCCTCCCATAGCTGCCCCCACAGAGTGTAATGCCTCCCATAGCTGCCCCCACAGTATATTGCCCCTCATAGCAGCCCCCACAATATAATGCCCCACACAGTATAATGCCCCCCATAGCTACCCACACAGTATAATGGTCCCTCATAGCTGCCCCCACAATATAATGCCCTCCATAGCTGCTCCCACAGTATAATGCCACCCATAGCTGCCCCCACAGTATAATGCCCCTCATATCTGCACCAAAAATATAATGCCCCCATAGCTGCCCCCACTATATAATGCCCCCCATAGCTACCCCTGCTGTATAATGCCCCATAGCTGTCTCCACAGTATAATGCCCCCCATTCAGTATAATACCCCCCATAGCTGTCCCCACAGTATAATATCCCCACAGTATAATGCTGCCCATACAGTATAATGCCCCCACAGTATAATGCCCCCACCGTAGAATGCCGCCTATACAGTATTTTGCCCCCACAGTATATTGTCCCTCATAGTAAAACGCTCCTATAGCTGCAACCATATCAGCCCCCCTTCCGTACCCAGTATAATTCCCCATAGTGCTTAATAGAAAAAAGAATAACATAATTACGTACTTATCCCCGTTCCCATGACGGGTGGATAATCATTGTCCTCCAGACTGTGCTGTGAGTGTCTCGGCGCAGACAGGCACGATGACGTCTCTACATCGCGCCTGTCTGCGTCGAGCCGCTCACGGCAGAGTGAATGCTGGAGCAAGGAGCCGTCAGCTCCTTGCTCCAGCATTCAGGAAGCGGGACCAGTGCGGTCAGCGCTGTGTGGCCGTTGTGGCCCCTAGAGCTACGCTACTGCTACAGTAGCCTAAGGCAGTGCAGGGAGACACCTCCCTGCTCCATGATAATGTTCAAGAGCATCTGCGTCTGAAGGACGCAGACACTATTGAATGTGGCTTCTCTACCACTGTAGCAGCCATAGCGGCTGCTAGCGGCACTTCCGGGAAAGCAGGGGCCCATGGCGGCATTGGCCCCATCATGCCCCGTAGCCAGAACAAAGCTCAGTACATAAATACAGAACCAGAACCAAGCTCAGTACTTAAATACAGCACCAAGACCAAGCTCAGTACATAAGTACAGTATCATTACCAAGCTCAGTAATTAAATACAGCACAAGAATTAAGCTCAGTACATAAATACAGCACCCGAACACAGCTCAATGCATAAATACAGCACCAGAACAAAGCTCAGTACATAAATACAGCACCAGAACAATGCTCAGTACATATATACAACACCAAAACCAAGCTCAGTACATAAATACAGCACCAGAACCAAGCTCAGTACATAAATACAGCACCAGAACCATGCTCAATACATATATACAACACCAAAACCAAGCTCAGTACATAAATACAGCACCATAACAAAGCTCAGTACATAGATACAGTACAAGAACCAAGCTCAGTAAATATATACAAAACCAGCACAAATACTGCTCAGTACATAAATACAGCACCAGAACAAATTCTTAGTACATAAATACAGCACCGGGACCAAGCTCAGTACATAAGTACAGCACCATTACCAAGCTCAGTAAATAAATACAGCACCAGAAATAAGCTCAGTAAATAAATACAGCACCAGAATTAAGCTCAATACATAAATACACCACCCGAACCAAACTCACTACATAAATACTGCACCAGAACAAAGCCCAGTACATAAATACAGCACCAGAACCAAGCTCAGTACATATATACAACACCAAAACCAAGCTCAGTGCATAAATACAACACCAAAACCAAGCTCAGTGCATAAATACAGCACCAGAACAAAGCTCAGTACATAAATACAGCACCAGAAAAAAGCTCAGTACATATATGCAACACCAGCACAAATACTGCTCAGTACATATATACAGAATCAGAACCAAGCTCGGTTTATAACTACAGAACCAGAACCAAGCTCAGTACATAACTACAATAACTTCATCGCACCACCTGCATCACAGGAAAAGCGTGGAAACGGAACTTATAGTTACCATGCCTCGACAGCGCTAATTAGACTGCTGAATTATATCTGCATGCTAAGGATGCAGATGAAATTGAGTGCAGGGAGACCGGGTCGGTATTTTGTTTAGCAACCTGTTTGGCAGATCCGTGGAGAACTGGCCGAATCCCACCTCTGCCTTAGTCCTCATTTACACATTGCAGATTTTGCATTAGTATTTGTAAGTAAAAACCAGGACTGGATACTAAACACAGTGTAAATATAATGCAAAGATTTATAATTCTTTTTTTATTTGCATCCACTTCTGATTTTGTCTTCAACATACTGTTGTGAAAAACTGTTCAAATCCGTGCACACTAGTCTTTTGCATAAAAAAACTAGAGCAGACGCTTTTGGGGAACATTTATTAAACAAATGTGCCAGAAAATGTGCCACTCCCTTGAGATGGTGTAAGAGAAGGACATGTGTTAAAGAGGCTCTGTCACCACATTTTGCAACCCCTATCTCCTATTGCAGCAGATTGGCGCTGCAATGTAGATAAGAGTAACGTTTTGTTTTTTTTTAAACGAGCATTTTTGGCCAAGTTATGACCATTTTTATATTTATGCAAATGAAGCTTTCTAAAGTACAACTGGGCGTGTTTAAAGTTAAAGTACAACTGGGCGTGTATTGTGTATGTACATCTGGGCGTTTTTACTTCTTTTACTAGCTGGGCGTTGTGAATAGAAGTGTATGATGCTGACGAATCAGCATCATCCACTTCTCTTCACAACGCCCAGCTTCTGGCAGTGCACAGACACACAGCGTGTTCTCGAGAGATCACGCTGTGACGTCACTCACTTCCTGCCCCAGGTCCTGCATCGTGTCGGACGAGCGAGGACACATCGGCACCAGAGGCTACATTTGATTCTGCAGCAGCATCAGCGTTTGCAGGTAAGTAGCTACATCGACTTACCTGCAAACGCAGATGCTGCTGCAGAATCAAATGTAGCCTCTGGTGCCGATTTGTCCTCGCTCGTCCGACACGATGCAGGACCTGGGGCAGGAAGTGACATCACAGCGTGATCTCTCGAGAACACGCTGTGTGTCTGTGCACTGCCAGAAGCTGGGCGTTGTGAAGAGAAGTGGATGATGCTTATTCGTCAGCATCATACACTTCTATTCACAACACCCAGCTAGTAAAAGAAGTAAAAATGCCCAGATGTACACACACAATACACGCCCACTTGTACATAACTTTAAACACGCCCAGTTGTACTTTAGAAAGCCTCATTTGCATAAATATAAAAATCGTCATAACTTGGCCAAAAATGCTCGTTTTTAAAAAAAATAAACGTTACTCTTATCTACATTGCAGCGCCGATCTGCTGCAATAGGAGATAGGGCTTGCAAAATCTGGTGACAGAGCCTCTTTAAGTATGATCTCCATCTTGATACATTGCACATAATTTGCACCAAATGGAACAACTTGCTCTCTCTTTGTAAAGTGACCTTACAACACTACTCATAAATCTGCCTGGTTATGTCACAAAGACATATACTGTCGGGACAATATATTAAGATGCCAGTGTTAAACTAATTTACATCTGCAAGGAACAAGCACCAAATATATTAAAAGGTGCACACCTCTTAATATATTTGGTGCAATCTTTGGCTGTCCATGCAACAGAAATGCAAAACTGATCTTGCTATGAGTAGGTTTAGATTTGTGCCATTACTTACGCTGGTTTCTGCTCTTCCTCCTTTGGCTAAACCACAATCCCTTGTCTTGACACTTTAAAAAAGTGGTGAGAAAAGTAAAAAGTCGTAATTTTAAGCTTGTGTTAACCTATTGATACACTACACCCTGTGTATTTTCCTCATTTTTGTTTTAATAAATTACTTTTCTATTAATAACTGCTAAAATTAGTATATTTGATACTTGTGGAATAAAAAGTTCTACAACTTTCTAATATACTTTGGGGATTTAACAACAGGTTTAGTTCATAGAAAAAAGTCTCCAAAATGTTAACTTCTGGGTCGTTTCCATCGCTCTTGCCATTTGAACGAAGCTTAGAAGATCAGGCGTGGGTATTTGCAACCTGCTGTATTTACTATAATTTACAGCAGAAACTGACATCAATTATAGTGCAAATCTACACCACCTCATGGCTGGCGTAGATTTAATTCAGCGGCACAGCCGAAGATGCGGACAGCTGAAGATGCGACAAAGTTATTAAGAGTCGTGCGCCAGTCTTGATAAATCTCCCCCTTTGTGTTTCAATTCGTCACTATTTTATAATTCTTAATTTGCGGTCAGTGCATAAGAATATTCTTGTTTACAACAAGAGGTTTAAAACAAATACAGACCTAATTATTCTCATAGCTCAGAGCTTGTTACAATTGTACCCAGTCTGAGAAATCCTTAGTTAAACAGCCTTATTAACAGGACTTATTTTATCTACACTCATACATTGGAGCAAACTATTAAGTTAAGAGGGAGATGTGTTTTGCTACTTAGTGTACTTAATGTACTTAGGTCACAGAATATTGTCTAAGCTGGATAGAATTGTATCAAATTCTCAGATATAAAAAGTCTAGCCAAATACTCTGTGAGCTAAACACATGAGCAACAAAAATCTCTCTTGTCTCATGATAGTTTGCAACAATGTATCAGTGAAGATAACAGTTAGGCTTGGGCTCCAGAGGCATGTGCCCTGTCTCATGCTTGGTACCACAGGTGTCCTGTGAGGGCATTTGCCACTTTCAATTGCATCCGTGTCGAGAGGACAACTGAATATTAGGTTGCAGGAAATCAGCTGCAGCTGTTAGGACATGGCTGCTTTCCTGTCACTTAACTAAAAGTAACTGAGGTCAGAGTTGTAACTGGTGTGAGCACTGCATGCGTGAGACACAGAAAAAGCCCACCCCAGCGCATGTGATAAGCTATATAACATTGTCACTGTTCAACCTCAGGCAGGAGAGAGATCTATTATCGCTGAACAACTAGTATTTTTAGATCTATATGTGCATATGTATATTGTTCTCCATAATATAATGATGCCAAGTTTTCAATATTTGTACTGTATTTCTGGAGAAGACTGAAGAGTTAGGGATGAAGAAGGGCATCCAAAATTACAATCCTCCATTTGAGTGCAGATGTCATGATATGCATTGGGTATTTGTAATTGGGTGCTAGCATAAGTGGACTGTAACATTGACCAGCACCCCGTACACAATAGTGCACTTGATTCGATCTTTTGATGCCATACACGTGAACTGTTATTAACAAGCGTTTATTTGCAGGTACCGTGCATTTGAAAGTTGTTGTAATGTTTGAATTGTGTACAGGCGGGCACAGTGGGTTGGTGAGGTCTCTGGTCATGTGTGCGGACGCAATAGCGTGGTGCCACACGGGTTATGTGCTAGGGAGGAGCCAGGCTATATATGGTGTGTATGGAGGAAGTTGAGTGAGTGTATTGAGAGCGCACAGAGGGCCTGTCAGGTGCAAGACAAGTAGTCCACGGGACTGACCTTGAAGCTGAGATCTGGAGGAGGTCTTCGAAAATGAGTCAACCCTACCAGTGTTTATCCCTGAAAAGGCAATGACCTTGTGTATCCTGCTCAGCAATTGTGGACCATTTCAGGTGCCATGATCCTTAGCCATACTGCCAAATTACTTGGGTCTACTGGGGAGAGTCCTTTTTGACCAGGATGGCCCTGCGTATCCTGCATGTGGTTTTGGACCCCTTTCAGCATGTTCCTGTACCAAGGGCGGGTTAAAGACTTGTCACCCATGCCGGCAAGTATGAGCAAAGACCAGAGACTGGGACAGTGTTAAGCCGACAGTGAACCTGCCAGGGGTGATTCTAGATTTTCTGCTGCCTGAGGCGAAAATTAAAATGGCGACCCCAGATCTTAATTGACATCCCCCTGGTAGTTCTACATCACTACCAGCTTCCTTCAACTCTTGCAGATGTGCCGTTGCCTTGTACTCTCCTGGCATGTGTGGTGCAGCGATGAAGCCGGGCAGAGTTCACCTTGCTGCATTTGCGTGCCTATCCAATGGCGCATCCGAGAAAAATGGAGGAGACTATTAGTGAAGTAGTACAGCCAGGGGGTGGCAATCAAGCATGGAATGGTGGGTTTGGAGTCAGGACTGTGTGACTCTTCAGGATAGCGGCATTGCCCCATGACCCTTTAATGATTAATTAGCATACAGTGTGCACCGTTTTTAAAGTTGATTTTATCGATTTATCTAAAAAATACATAGAGGGGAATGTTTGGAAATATTAACAGGTCATGTATTACTGCATGGTGGTGGTTCAAGTGGTTAAAACTAGTTGAAAGGTTCCCATTAAATATACAATGAATTGCAACAATTCCATCTGCCCTGCAATTTTGTTATTATAAATATATCATACATAACAGCGCCCGAACTAAATTCTGACATATGTACAGTACCAGAACCAAGCTCAGTACATGTATGCAGTACCAGAACCAAGCTCAGTACATGTATGCAGTACCAGAACCAAGCTCAGTACATGTATACAGTACCAGAACCAAGCTCATTACATGTATACAGTACCACAACGAAGCTCAGTACATATGTGCAGTACCAGAACAAAGCTCAGTACATAAATACAGCATCAGAACCAAGCTAAGTACATAAATACAGCACCAAAACCAAGCTCAATACATATATACACAGCACTAGAACCAAGCTCAATACATATATACAGCAACAGTACCAAGCTCAGTACATATATACACAGCACTAGAACCAAGCTCAATACATATATACACAGCACTAGAACCAAGCTCAATACATATATACAGCAGCAGAACCAAGCCCAATACATATGTACAGCAGCAGAACCAAGTTCAGTACATAAATACAGCACCGGCACAAATACAGCTCAGTACAGAGATCCTTTGCAAATTCAGTTTACTCCCAGCATGGCCCGAACAATGACAAGGATATGCTGAGAATTGCTGGGTTTTTTTTACACTAAAAACTATCATACCACCCATGATCTCGCTGCAGATCATACAGTGACTACAGTACTAATTAGTGGCAGAATAAACATTTACATTGAGTGACTCACACGTAACGTCTTCTCAGATTCCATCGTTTTTCTTTTATTCTTCTCCTTCCGGACCAGACCTCTATGATGACTTCTCCCAACAACGGTCCATTTGTGCTGTTTGGCGCTCAGATGTCTTCAACTTTGTACTTTTCAAACATTTCCACACCTATAAATGAAGATAAAATTCTCTTGGTGCCACACACTACGCCCCTAGATATAATAGCACCATACACTGCGTCCCTGAGTATAAATAGCACCATACACTGTAGATAGTGCCCCCCATAGAGTCCCTATAGATAGTGCCCCCCATAGAGCCACTGTAGATAGTGCCCTCCATAAAACACCCCATAGTGCCCCTTATATAGCCTCCTGTAGATACTGCTCCCTGTAGAGCCCTCTGTAGATAGTGCCCCTCATAGAGCCCTCTGTAGCTAGTGCCCCCCATAGAGACCCCTGTAGATACTGCCCCATAGACCCCATAGAGAGAGTGCCCTACTTAGAGTCCCCTGTAGATAGGAGCCCCTATAGATCCCTTGTAGATAGTGCCCCACAAACAGCCCCCTGTAGATACTGCCCCCCAAAGAGTCCCCTGTATATAGGGCCTCCTGTAGATAGAGCCCTTGTAGATAGTGGGCCAAAGAAAAAGCCCCCTGTAGATACTGCCCCTTCCCCAGAGTTCCCTGTATATAGGGCCCCCTGTAGATAGAGCCCCTGTAGATAATACCACTCACACTGCTAACTAAAAAAAACTCACCTGATCCCGTTTCTGCTCTGTCCTCTGCTCTATTCTGAGCAGATCTGCTGGAGCTGAACGACGCGTCATTGAGAAGTGCTGAATAGCAGGGCAAGGAACTAAAGTTCCTTGCCCTTTAATTCAGCGCCTTTCAATGACACAAGCAGCACGATGATGTCATTGCTTCACCTGCATCATTGAAAGGAGCTGAATGGCAGGGCAAGGAACTAGAGTCTGCCCTCTCAGATAGGCAGCAGGCCACCGCCTGAGGCAAGAGGCTCACCTCGCCTGCCTCATGGACAGTGCAGCCCTGGATCCTGCGTTAACTAAGTACCGTGAGTTCTTCTGTGAGCTCTACAAAGACTATAACTGCCAAGCTAAGTGCCCATTTGAAACTGTAACCGCCAAGCTAAGTACCACTGTTTGTAAAGATTACGCTTTGTGCCCCAACCGGAGCGAGGTTCTGTCTCATTGAATTGGGCTGTGTCTGCCTCCATTACTGCGCTATCCTCATGTGGGATAACATTTCAGGGTGAAGTGCCAGATTGATGAGAAATTTTATGGACTATTTGACCACCTGTAAAATGTAAAAGAAGAATAGATAAAACTGTTAACGTGACCGGAATTAAGCCTACTCAATCTAGATATGTCTCACCAATATATAAACCATAATAATATTTTACCACACCTTATAAGCGCAGCAAAGACTTTAATAGCCAGACACTGGAAAGAAGATGAACCCCCTACAATCATTGAGTGGTTAAGAGAAATAAATATGATACAATCTTACGAGAAAACGAAATGGCTATTAAACCAAGATCTAGACAAATTTCAACATATATGGGACAACTGGATACAATTTTATAAATCTACAGATTTATCTTCATTCTTATCTAATATCGCAGTTTAAAGACCCATTTACACTTTCATTTGCTTTTAAATCTGAGACAAGTTGCCTACTCACAAGATCCTCCGCATACTGGTTCAAGAGACCTCATATCACCTATAAGATCAACATAGTATCAATTTTTCGAGATACATTATTATACTTGATTATACTGTTCGAGACGCATTATTATATCAACTGATATATAGCACTGTGAAGATGATTTGTTACCCCCTCCCTTTTTCATTTCTGTATCCCCCCATCTCTTTGTTTGAAAATCCATAAATAAAGAATTTACAAAAAAAACAACTGTTAACGTGCTAATCAATTCAACAATTCAATATTGCTCTTATTTTCTGACAAACCTTACCTTATCTGTAACCAAGCAGGATGTAACAGTAATGACAGAACTGGCAGCCCATTGTCTACTCATTTGGAACACAATCTTTATTGAGGTTCCTGTGATTTTCAAGACTCTGATAACCAACTCAAATCTACATGATACAGAATTGTACATTGGGAGAATCTGACCTTCAGATTTTATATTTAGGAGAACAGCCCTATAAGTTATGTTCACCTTAAAGTCAGGGCACATGGTACAAAAAATATAACATTTGCCACAGTTTTTCCTGTTTTGTTGCAATACAACCTGAAATTAACCCCTTCCCTCTTTGGCTACTTTTGACCTTCCTGACAGAGCCTCATTTTTCAACTCTAACATGTCTCACTTTATGTGGTAATAGCTTCGGAATGCTTTAACTTAACCTATCCAAGCGATTCTGAGATAGTTTTCTCGTGACACATTGGACTTTAGGTTACTGGCAAATTTTGTTCGATATATTCAGTATTTAAATGTGAAAAACACCAAAATTTTGCGAAAAATGTCAAAAATTTGCATTTTTCTCAATTTAAATGTATCTGCTTGTAAGACAGGCAGTTATACCACATAAAATAGTTGCTAATTAACATCCCCCATATGTCTTCATTAGATTGACATCGTTTTTTGGACATCCTTTTATTTTTCTAAGATGTTACAAGGCTTAGAACTTTAGCAGCAATTTCTCACATTTTCAAGAAAATGTCAAAAGGCTATTTTTACAGGGGCCAGTTCAGTTGTGAAGTGTCTTTGAGGGCCTTATATATTAGAAACCTCCAAAAAGTCACCCCATTTTAAAAACTTCACCCCTCAAAGTATTTAAAGCAGCATTTAGAAAGTTTCTTAATCCTTTAGACGTTTCACAGGAATTAAACCAAAGTAGAGGTGAAATTTACAAATTAAATTTTTTGTTGTTGCAGAAATTCATTTTTAATCAATTTTTTTTATAACACAAAGTTTTACCAGAGATACGCAACTCAATATTTATTGCCCAGGTTCTGCAGTTTTAGGAAATATCCCACATGTGGCCCTAGTGTGCTACTGGACTGAAGCACCGGCCTCAGAAGCAAAGGAGCCCTTAGTGGATTTTGGGCCTCCTTTTTATTAGAATATATTTTAGGCACCATTTGAAGGGCTCTTGCGGTGCCAAAACAGTGGAAATCCCACAAATTTGACCCCATTTGGGAAACTACACACCTTAAGGAAATTATCTAGGGGTATAGTGAGCATTTTGATCCTACAGGTTTATTGCAGAAATTATTGGAAGTAGGCCGTGAAAATGGAAATCTACTTTCTTTCAAAGAAAATGTAGGTTTAGCTAATTTTTTTCTGATTTTCACAAGGACTAAAGGAAAAAAAGCACCACATAATTTGTAAAGCAATTTCTCCCGAGTAAAATTGTACCTCATATGTGGTAATAAACGGCTGTTTAGACACACGGCAGGGCTTAGAAGGGAAAGAGCGCTATTTGGCTTTTGGAGCTCAAATTTAGCAGAAATGGTTTGTCACATTTGCAGAGACCCTGAGGGGACAAAACAATGAAAACACCCAAAAAGTTACTCCATTTAGGAAACTACACCCCTTTGAATAATTCATCTACGGGTGTAGTGATCATTTTGACCCCACAGGTGTTTCATAGAATTTATTAGAATTGGGCAGTGAAAATAAAAAAAATCCTTTTTCTTCAATAAGATGTAGCTTTAGCTAAAAAAATTTCATTTTCTCAACAAATAAAGGAAAAAAAGAACCCCAACATTTGTAAAGCAACTTCTCTGGAGTATGGAAATACCCCATATGTGGTCATAAACTGCTGTTTGGGCACATGGCAAGGAACAGAAGAGAAGGAGTGGCATTTGGCTTTTGGAGAACAGATTTTCTTGGATTGGTTTCTTGACACCATGTCGCTTTTGCAAAGCCCCTAAGGTACCAGTACAGTGGAAACTACCCAAAAAGGACTCCATTTGTGATACTACACCCCTTGAGGAATTAATCTAGGGGTGTAGTGAGCATTTTGACCCCACAGCTATTTCATAGATTTTATTTGAATTGGGCAGTGAAAATAAAAATTACATTTTTTTCCCAATAAGACGTAGCTTTAGCGCAAAATTTTTCATTTTCTCAAAAAATAAAGCAGAAAAAGAACCCCAACATTTGTTAAGCAATTTCTCCAGAGTATGGCAATACCCCATATATGGTTATAAACTCATTTTTGGGCACGCGGCAGGGCTCAGAACGGAAGGAGTGCCATTTGGCTTTCGGAGTACAGATTTTGCTGGATTGGTTTCTGGTCGCAATGTAGCATTTGCAAAACCCGTGGGGGACCAAAACAGTGGAAACCTCCCAAAAGTGACCCATTTTTCAAACTACACCCCTCAAGGTATTCACCTAGGGGTGTAGTGAGCATGTTAACCCTGCATGTGTTTTTCATAAATTAGTGTGCACTCGATATTGCAATATTCCAGAGTGAAAATTTGATTTTTCCATAGATATGCCAATATGTGGTGCCCAGCTTGTGCCACCATAACAAGACAGCTCTCTAATTATTATGCTGTGCTTCCTGGTTTTAGAATCACCCTACATGGGGCCCTAATCTTTTTCCTGGACATTTGACAGGGCTCAGGAGTGAGAGAATACCTTGCGAAATTGAGGCCTAATTTGGCGATTTACACAGAATTAGTTCACAATTGCAGAGGCTCAGATGGAACATAATAAAAGAAACCCCAAGAAGTGACCCCATTTTAGAAACGACACCCCCTCAAGGCATTTATTAAGGGGTGTAGTGAGCATTTTCACCCGACAGGTCTTTTCCATAAATAAATGCGCTGCGTATGGTGCAAAGTAAAAATTACAATTTTTCCAGAGAATTGCCTATTCAGTGGCAAGTATGTAGTGCCCAGCTTATGCTACTGTAGACACACACCCGAAAAATGGTTAAAAGGGTTCTCCCGGGTATGTTTGGGCACGCTGTAGGGCTCAGATGGATGGGAGCGCCATTTGGCTTTTAAAGCGTAGATTTTGCTTGGTAGTAGTTTTGTTTGAGTATTACTGGTGTTTCCGTTTATAATGTGGGGGCATATGTTAGCTGGGCAGAGTACATCAGGGGCATAGTCAGGTGGTATAATAATGGGGTAAACAATAAAAAAAAATCCATAGATGTGTGTTACGCTGTGAAGCAATCCTTTCTGCACATGCCAGTGTTGCACTGATAAATGGTGTCCTTCCTTATCCCCCTTTTGGTCCACACTCTGCACCTTTGCAGTTTGGGGAATATTGCTAGGAAGTGTTGTCCTGGTATAATACGGGTACCCTGGCTTCTAGCAGATATGTTTGGCCCCCCCTTCCTGGTTCCCTAATTTTAGAGCCCCAATAAACTGCCTCTTGAAACAGACGAAATGTTCCCCTCTGATCTGCATATTTTTTATTTCCTGACTTATGGAAGCCTTAACTAATTTCATTTTTTCATAGATGTAGTGGTATGAGGGCTGGTTTTTGTGGGATGAGCTGTAGTTATTATTGGTACCATTTTGGGGTACATGTGACTTTTTGATCACTTTTTATCATATTTTTTGAGAGGCAAGGTGACCAAAAAGCAGCAATTCTGGCATAGTTTTTTTTAGGGGGTTTTTATACAGCGTTCACCATGCGTTATAAATTACATGTTAACTTTATTCTGCGGGTCAGTACGATTCCGGCGATACCTAATTTATAGAACTTTTTTATGTTTTGCACAATAAAATTACTTTTGTAAAAAGAATGTATTTTTTCTGTTGCCAAGTTGTGAGAACCATAACTTTTAAATTTTTTCGTCGATGGAGCTGTATGAGGGCTTGTTTTTTGTGAGATGAGCTATAGTTTTTATAGGCACCATTTTTGTAGGGCAAAGTGACCATAAAAAACGGAAATTCTGGGATTATTTTTTAAGTTTTTTTATGCCGTTCACAGCGTGGAATAAATAGCATAATATTTTTATACTTTAAGGCCGTTACGGTAGCGGCGATACCAAGTATGTAAGGTTTATTTATTTTTTTCAATAATAAAGGACTTGATAAGGGAAAAAGGGCGATTGTGTTTTATTTTATTACTTAAAACTTTTATTATATTTTTTATAACTTTTTTTTCAAATTTTTTTTTCACTTTTTTTTTACACTTTACTTTAGTCACACTAGGGAACTTGAAGGTCCAACTGTCAGGTTTTTTTTCTAATACATGGCACTACCTATGTAGTGCAATGTATTAGATCTGTCAGTCATTCACTGACAGCAAGCCGATTAGGCTTCGCCTCCGAGCGGGACATAATCGGCTTCCGTAATGGCAAACAGGAGGCCATTGTTAGGTCTCCTGGTGTCATAATAGCAGTCGTGCGATTGCAGGGCACAGCTGGCGATTTGCTAGCAACCACAAAGATGCAGCGATCGCTGTATCTGAGGGGTTAATGGCAGGGATCGCAGCTAGCTCCGGTTCCTGCCGTTACAGGTGGATGTCAGCAATAACATACAGCTGATATCCACCGCTGATGACGCCGGCTCATCTTCTGAGCTGGCGCCATCTTGCCGGCGGCTAGTTTTCCGTGCTAGGCACACTGGGAGGCCAGTATTAGGCCTCTGGTTGCCATTGCAGCCACCGACTCCCCGGCGATTTCATTGCTGGGGTGTCGATGAGCTGCAAACACCTTAAATGTACCGATCGCATTTGACGGCTGCTTTTAAGGGGTTAATGGCGTGGATCGATGCTAACTTCGGTCCCCGCCGTTACAGCAGGATGTCAGAAGTCAAATACAGCTGACATCCGGGGATGATGGCACCGACTCAGCTTCTGAGCCGGTGCCAAGCATTTGGCATAAGTATATAACATTTTGCGGGAAGGACTGGCTTTCCATGTCGTATACTTACGACAAATGTCGGGAAGGGGTTAAAATGGGGGTTCAATTACTCACAGACTGGGCAAGGAGGGCAATAATCCAAAAGTCAACAAAGACACCAACAATAAGACTGAAGAGGCTCCAAAGATCCACAGCGAGATGGAAGTATCTGTCCATAGGACCACCATAAGTCGTACACTTCGCAGAGTGAGGCTTTATGGAAAAGTGGTCAGAAAAAAAAAAATTTCTGAAAGAAAACCTTAAGGAAAAACGTTTTGAGTTGCCTACAGCAGTTTCCCTAAACACATGGAAGAAGGTTCTCTGGTTAAATGAGACAAAAATTTTACTTTTTGGCCATAATGGGAAACGCTGTGGTGAAAAGCCAACACTTTCCATCACTCCAAGAACACCATTCCCACAGTAAATCACGGTGGTGGCAGAATCATACTGCGGGGGATGCTTTTTATCATCAGGTACTAAAAACTGTTTAGGATTGAAGGAAAGATGGATGGCAGTAAATACAGGACAATTCTTGAGGAAAACCTTTTTCAGTCTGCCAGAGTTTTGAGACTGGGAGGAAGGATCACCCTCCAGCAGGGCAGTGGCCCTAAACATACCGCTAAAGCTACACTGGAGGGGTTAAAGGTAAAACATTCAAATGTCTTTTAACTGGTTCCCGACCGCTGGCTGTATTTTTACGGCCTGCGGTCAGGGTCCTTAAAACCCGAGCCATAGACTTTTTACGGCTCGGGTTTTAACTTGCTGCCTGCGCGATCGAGCAGCTGAATGTCGGGTCTCTGGCTGTCAGTGACTGCCGGGGACCCTGAGGAGAAGATAGAAGCAGCTTTAGCTGCTTCTGTCTTCTCCGATGTCTTTTTACACAGCGCTCAATGAACGCTGTGTATAGGAATAGAGGCAGCGCCGGGTGCCGTTACTTACAGACTGCTGCTGGGTCTAACAAGACCCAGCACAGCCCTATTAGTGACAATCGTCACTATGAGAGGGCTGATTTCCCCTGTAACTGGAAAAACATGGTGTAAAAGAAAGAAAAAAAATATATAAAGTTCCCCAAAGGTCTTTTTTGACCTTTGAGAGACAGACCATAGTAATAAAAAAATAATAAAGTAAAGTGCAAAAAAAAATGAAATAATAAATACACATAAAATACCCACCCCCATAAAAACAGTTCCCCCCCTCCGCCAATCATTGTTGTAACGCTAGCGCTGACCCAATTACTCTAATATAGAAATGTAATATATTAAAATTTACGGTAGACAATGACGATCACAAATAAAAGGTCTATTTTAGGGTAAAACTATGTTATTACCAAAAAAAATAGCTGAAACGTAAAAAAGCTTATTTTTTTACTATTATTTTCAAACTTTATGAATAAAAATTCTAAAATAGCAAAAAAGGTGCATATAAAAACGATAAAAAATGAAACCTGCATTGTCTACGGAAAAAACGTCGCAAAAATCACGTAGTTAGCCCAACAAATAAAAAAGTTATAGCCATTTAACTAACGCGTGCTAAAAAGGGCTAAACGATGTCTGGTCCTGAAGGCGCAAAATAGCCCGGTCCTGAACTGGTTAATGGCCGAGTCACAGCCCAGACCTAATAGAGAATCTGTAACATGACTTGAAGACTGCTGTACAGACCAATGCAACCATCTAACCTGAAGGAGTTGGAGCAGTTTTTTTCTGGAAGAATAAGCAAACATCCCATATCTAGATGTGCTGAGCTAATAGAGGAATACCCCAAGAGACTTGGATCTGTAATTGCAGAAAAAGGCGACTCCACAAAGTATTGATTTTCAGGGCTGAATACTTATGCACATTAAAGATCTCTATTTTTGTCTTAATTATTGTTTGTGTCACAATTAAAAAAAAAATGCTGCACCTTCAAAGTGGTGTAAATCAAATAGTACAAACTCCCCCCAAAAAAATCTATTTTAATTCAAGGTTGTAATGCAACAAAACAGGAAAAACACCAAGGGGTTGAATATTTTTTCAAGGCACTGTAAATGTATTATATTATTTGTATTGGCGTTTCTGTTATGAATAAATTAATAGTAGTCCCCCAAGATTTCAGGCTTAGCCACAAATTGTGTTATTGTGCCAGAAAAAAAACCAACTGCTATGGAAGCTAAAATGTAAAAAGGTGCCACCCAAGAGGCAACTTAGCTTGTGTTGTTCCATAGCAACAAATATGCCTGATTAGAACCCATTCATATGTTCTATATAATGAGCGTCTCATAGGAAATTTACAATGCTGTGTCCTGCATTCTAATTAGGAATTGGATTGGGGCTAAATTTCAAGAGTTTGCAATGTTGTCTGAATACTAATTTAAAAAAGAAATAGAAAATCTGTATGTATCCTTTTATATTTTTACATCAGCTCTTAAAAGAAATCTTTTGGCAGAAAATGATCTATTGTTTAAATCTAGTTTTTATGGGAATTTTTTTTTAATGTTTGGTGGTGTTTTTAACAATTTCCATGTTACTCCCTATATTAAAACAAATCCTGAAATCTTCCAGTTTTAACACTGTGTTAAAACTGGAAGATTGATATTGATACTGAGCACTCTCCTCATATAGAACCAAAACAGCCAGGTCATATTCCCTATCCTCTTTTACCCTAAGCAAAGTTTATTTCATATATAATGCAAACATTGATTTAATCTTTTGCCTTCTGTGCACCTCAAGAACTTATAAAAAAAAAAAGAAGGCTAAAGAGCAGAACCAGGGCAATCTACAATCTAAATGGGCTGTCTGCAAAATAAGGTTGACATACAGAATGCTATATGGCTTCATAAGATGCAGATTTTTTTTTTTTAATGCAAATAATAGTTGCACCCAAAGTTTTGTGTCACACAATGCTCTCACTTAAAGGGAAGGTATCATGATTTTTTTATTTTTTTTTGTAATTATATTGCTTTTTATATAATGTAAACAAAATTGTTATTTATTTATGTTGTCACTTTCAACTTTTTAATGTGTTCATACTTTTACTTCTCTATGGGGCCTGCCATTTTTTTCCATCTCTGTATGTGTCGATTAACGAAACATACTAAGATGCTATACGGCACATACAATCCCATAGAGAATGCGAACGGAAGCCGTTCCATTCTCAGGAGCGTGTGGCATCTGTGTGGGAACTGCGCATGCGCCGCACCCACACAGACCAAAACGAAGCTCGTTCGTAGAGCGAAATCCGGTGCCATTTTCATGTGGTACGGAAGCCGTTGGCGGACAGTAAGATGACTACTTCCGGCCGCAGCTTCCGGCCATATGTTCAACGAAGCAAAGGCGCCGCGCAAGGAAGAGAAGCGTAGGCGGCAAGAACTTGTGTGTGTGTGTGTGTGTGTGTGTGTGTGTGTGTGTCTGTATGTAGCAGAGCTGAGTATGTGTCTGTATGTAGCAGTGTTGAGTGTGTGTCTGTATGTAGCAGTGCTGAGTGTGTGTGTCCAGCAGAGCTGAATGTGTGTCTGTATGTAGCAGAGCTGAGTGTGTGTCTGTATGTAATTTTTAATACTTTCCACCATGTGGAAGAAAAAAAAAATACAGCAAAAAACGCAAAAAAATATAATAGTCATCGTTGATCGGCGCTCGTTCGCTCCTGTCACACGGAGGTATGGATGGGGACGAGCGGTCGTTACTCCAATTGCTCATCCCCATACATTATTATCATGTCAGCAGCGCGTCTCCCTGTTTACACAGGAAGATGTGCTGCCGACAACGATAATGTTTTACTCTTTTAAAACGATGCGACCAGCAGATGATCGAGTGTTTACACAGGGAAACTATTGTCAACAAGCGTTCTATGAACGATCGTCTGCCCGATAATCGCTCAGTGTAAAACCCCCTTTAGTCTCACACTCAAATGCTCTTACTCATTTTCCAACCAGCTCTAACTAGGACTTGAAACCAAAGTTAAAAAAAAAACTAAAAAAAAACCGCCAATTTTGAAAACATAAATAATTAAAAAAAAAACATCATAATTGGTATCCTTGCATCTGTAACGATCCACAGTAAAGAATGATTACGTTATTTATACTGCACGGTAAACGCCGGGAAAAAAAACGTAAACATTTTTTTAGAAAAAGCAATCAAATTGTCGTATTTACCACAAAATGGTACCAATAAAGACTTCAAGTCCTCCCGCAAAACCCAAGCCCTCACATAACTCAGTCAACAGAAAAATCTAAATGTTATGCATCAGAAATACAACAATTTTTTTTTAAAAGTGTTTTTTATCATGTTAAATTAGTACAACATAAAAAAATACATTATAAATTTGGTAAAGCCGTAATCGTATCCACACATTGAATAAAGTTAGCATGTTATTTACACCACACGGGGAATGCAGTAAAAACAAAACCCAGAAAACAATTGCAGAATTGCTGTTTTTTTTCTACTACGCCCGTCAACAAAAATGAAGAAAAGTTATAAATACATTATACACTACAGCAACTTTTAATTATATCTCATTCTAAATCCGTAGGCATCAATATGGAGTTTTTCCCCATTTGCAGTTTAAATAGCTTCCACTCTTCCGGTAAGGCTGAGATGGCCTGGCTCGCAATCTCCGTTCTACTTCACCCCAAAAGTGTGCTATACAGTTGAGGTCAGGGCTCTGTGCGGGCCAGTCAAGTTCTTTCACACCAAACTCACCCAGCCATGCCTTTATGGACCTTGCTTTATGCACTGGAACAGAAAAGGGCCTTCCCCAAACTGTTCCAACACATTGGATACATATAATTGTTCAAAATGTCTTGGTATGCTGAAGCATTAAGATTTCCCTTCACTGGCACTAAGGGGCCTAGGCCAACCCCTGAAAAACAACCCCATAACATTATCCCTCCTCCACCAAACTTTACAGTTGGCACAATGCAGTCAGGCAGGTAATATTTTCCTGGCATTCACCATACCCAGACTCCAGATAGAGAACTATGATTTGTCCTTCCACAGAACACGTGTTCAGCATTGGTAACTTTTTATGCAATATGCTCCTCAGCAGGGGCGTAGCTAGGGGGGGGGGGGGGCAGGCGGGGCATGTGCTCCGGGCACAACTTAGAGGGGGCTTCGTACACGATGGCGGGCTGCTGCCTCTCTGACTGGTCGGCGGCGCCACTGAAACCAGCCGCCGACACCCCCCCTGCACTATAATTGTACCTGCGTCTATAGGACACAGGTACAAATAGAAGCAATGAATGGCCGGGTACGTTCCGTGCCCAGCCATTCAGCGCCTTTCTACAAGTGAAACGGCGCGATACTTTGCGCCACTTGCGCCGTTGAAAGGTGCTGATTGACAGGGAAAGTCATTCTGCTCTGCCAATCAGCGCCTTTCATAGACGCAAGTGGCGCGATCACGTCATCGCGCTGCTTACGTCGTTCAACCCCAAGAGACCTGCGCAGAAGAGTGCAGGTCTCCATTGCCGCCGGACGGCGCAGGAACGGGATTAAAGTGAGTTTGTATAGTTGTTTTTTTTACCCTAATAAAAAAGTGTGTGCCATTATCTACGGGGGTGGCTTTATCTACAGGGGGGGCTTTATCTTTGGGGGGCTATATACAGGGGTGGGCTAGCTGTGGAGCACTATATACAGGAGTGGGCTATATGTGGAGCACTATATACAGGGGTGGGCTATATCTACAGGGGGGGCTATATACTGGGGTGGGCTATATGTGGGGCACTATATACAGGGGTGGGCTATATGTGGAGCACTATATACAGGGGTGGGCTATATCTACAGGGGGGCTATATACAGGGGTGGGCTATCTGTGGAGCACTATATACAGGGGTGGGTTATATGTGGAGCACTATATACAGGGGTGGGCTATATCTACAGGGGGCTATATACAGGAGTGGGCTATCTGTGGAGCACTATAGGGGGAGCTATATGTGGGACACCATATACAGAGTGGGCTATATGGGGGTCACTATCTACAGAGGGCTCTATGGGGGCACTATCTACAGGGGGCTCTATGGCAGGCACTATCTACAGGGGGCACGGTGTGTGTATGGGACACAGTGTATGGTGCTATTATAATTAGAGGTGCAGTGTATGGCACTATTATATTTAGGGGCATAGTGTGTGGTATAATGAGAACTTTCTCTTCGTTTATAGGTGTAGATATGTTTGAAAAGTGAGAAGCTGAAGACATCTGAGCGGCTAACCGCAGAAATGGGCTGTGAGAAGTCATCATAGAGGTTTTTACCAGATGGAGAAAAAGAACTAGAATCTGAGACGTCACCGGTGAGTCAGTTAATGTAAATGTTTATTCTGCCTCTAATCAGTACAGTAGTCACTGTATGATCTGCAGCGAGATGATGGGTGGTATGATTATGATATGATTTTTTTTTGTGAAACAGCAACTCCCAGCATATCCTTACCATTGTTCGGGCCATGCTGGGAGCTGGAAACAATTTAGTGCAAACAGGGCCGCCATCAGGAATTTAAGGGCCCCATACAGCTAAATTTTCTGGGCCCCCCTACCGTGGCACCGCCTGTTAACGGTACTCCGTCCAGCACTATATCATGCTACCCAGGGCCGCCATCAGGGGGGTATTAGGGGTACTGATGTGAGGGGCCCGGCCAAACCTAATTGAAAGGGGGGCCCGGCAACTGCCGCAACTTGCCTTTGGTAGAAAAAAAACAGGCCCCTGCAATGGGGCCCGTTTTTTTAACCAAAAGAATGTCGTGAGCTGCGGGCCCCCCCCTCTCGTCATGGGGGCCGTCAAACACCGCCCGCCCGCGCGACCGACCGATCGCGCGCACCCGCAAACTCCCACGCGTGCGCACTCGCGACCGCCTGGAACTGTGCACCGAATTTTGAGGCAGATTTTGACCTGCCCACACAATCTTGCCGCGTTTTTTGCCAGCGGCGATTGAGGACAGCAGACAAAAAAGGCAGCGAAAAATGCATTTTCTGCCTCCCATTGATTTCGATGGGAGGTCAGAGGCGGAACAGCGGCAAGAAAGGACGTGCTGCTTTTTCTTTTTTCCGCGACTGGCTCCCATTGATTTCAGATTAAATCAATGGGAGGCGGTTTTGGAAGTTGTTTGGTGCTGATTCTGACGCAGTGTCCGAGTCAATATCAAGGCCAAAAAACTCTGTGAACTGGGCTTTATTGTTAGGGCTTATTCAGACGAACGTGTAATACGTCCGTGCAACGCGCGTGATTTTCACGCGCCTCGCACGGACCTATGTTACTCTATGGGGTCGTGCAGACTGTCAGTGATTTTCACGCAGCGTGTGTCGGCTGCGTAAAACTCACGACATGTCCTATATTTGTGCATTGTTCGCGCCCAGCACTTACGCAGCAGTATAAACTATGAATGAAAACAGAAAAGCACCACGTGCTATAAACAGAGTGTCATCATGATGGCGGCTGCGCGAAAATCACGCAGCCACGCATCATACGCTGCTGACACACGGAGCTGTTATGGACCTTTTGCATGCTCAAAACGCCACGTTTTTTGCGCACTCAAAAAGCACACGCTTGTGTAAATCCGGCCTTAAGGTAGGAACACACTAGGCATGAACACTGCAGATTTTATGCAACACATTTTATTGCGGAAAATCCGCAGCGTATTACAGTCGCAGCAGAGTGGATGAGATTTGAACAAATCTCATCCACACGCTGCAAAAAAAATGGACCTGCAGTGTGGCTTTTAAAGCCGCAGCATGTCAATTTATTCTGTGGAATCGCTGCTCCTCTGTTGCGGAAATGCTGCGGTTCTGCCGCAAAAATCACAAATGAGAAAAAAAAAAGGCACTTTTTTAAATTGATAAAAAAGTTTAGACTTACCCCGGCCGTAGTCCTGGTGACGCGATCCTCTATTCTTAGCGCAGCCCGGCCTCCTGTCATGACGTTTCATCCTATGTGACTGCTGCAGCGGTCACATGGTCTACAGCGTCATCCCAGGAGGCGGGGCTACTTTCAGAAGAGAGAGATGCGTCACCTAAACTACGGCCGGGGTAAGTCTAAACTTTTTTTTTTCCTGCAGGATTCCCGCAGCGGACATGCCTCACGAAACCTGCGCCACTATTTGGTGTGGTTTTGCTGGCAGAATTCCCTGCGGCTACCGGGGCGGATAAGCTGTGGAGTTTTACTCAGCATATCCGCCTAGTTTGTCCCTTATGATGTCGCTCCTGGAGCTGCTGCCGGTCTCTAAATAGGCAGTTGGTCCAGTAGAATTTGGAATTATTTTTTTGGGTGAACCAGCTTAAAAAAATACAAAACTTTTGTGTTAGGGCCTGTTCACATCACCGTTCGCTTCCGCTCCGGGGTTCCGTCTGAGGTTTCCGTCGGGTGAACCCCGCAACGGAAAGTTTAAGTGACAGCACAGCTTCCGTTTCAGTCACCATTGATCTCAATGGTGACGGAAACATCGCTAATGGTTTCCGTTCGTCACCATTCCGGCTGGTTTTCGGTTTTCTGACGGAATCAATAGCGTAGTCGACTAACACAAAAGTTTTGTCTTTTTTTAAACTGGTTCACAAAAAAATTATAATTCCAAATTCTACTGGACCAACTGCCTATTTAGAGACCGGCAGCAGCTCCAGGAGCGACATCATAAGGGACACACTAGGCGGATATGCTGAGTAAAACTCCACAGCTTATCCGCCCCTGTAGCCGCAGGGAATTCTGCCAGCAAAACCGCACCAAATAGTGGCGCAGGTTTCGTGAGGCATGTCCGCTGCGGGAATCCTGCAGGGAAAAAAAAAAGTTTAGACTTGCCCCGGCCGTAGTTTAGGTGACGCATCTCTCTCTTCTGAACGTAGCCCCGCCTCCTAGGATGACGCTGTAGACCATGTGACCGCTGCAGCAGTCACATGGGATGAAACGTCATGACAGGAGGCCGGGCTGCGCTAAGAATAGAGGATCGCGTCACCAGGACTACGACCGGGGTAAGTCTAAACTTTTTTATCAATTTAAAAAAGTACCTTTTTTTTTTTTCTCATTTGTGATTTTTGCGGCAGAACCGCAGCATTTCCGCAACAGAGGAGCAGCGATTCCACAGAATAAATTGACATGCTGCAGCTTAAAAAGCCACACTGCAGGTCAATTTTTTTTGCAGTGTGTGAATGAGATTTGTTCAAATCTCATCCACTCTGCTGCGACTGTAATACGCTGCGGATTTTCCGCAATAAAATGTGTTGCATAAAATCCGCAGTGTTCATGCATAGTGTGTTCCTACCCTAAGGCCGGATTTACACAAGCGTGTGCTTTTTGTGCGCCAAGAAACGTGGCGTTTTGCGCATGCAAAAGGTCCATAACAGCTCCGTGTGTCAGCAGCGTATGATGTGTGGCTGCGTGATTTTCGCGCAGCCGCCATCATTATGACACTCTTTTTGTATGTTTGTAGCACGTGGTGCTTTTCTGTTTATACTGCTGCGGAAGTGCTGGGCGTGATTTTCACGCACCCATTGACTTCAATGGGTGCGTGATGCGCGAACAATGCACAAATATAGGACATGTCGTGAGTTTTACGCAGCGGACACACGCTGCGTGAAAATCACTGATAGTCTGCACGACCCCATAGAGTAACATAGGTCCAGACGAGGCGCGTGAAAATCACGCGCGTTGCACGGACGTATTACACGTTTGTCTGAATAAGCCCTAACAATAAGGCCCAGTTGACAGAGTTTTTGGGCCTTGATATTGACTCGGACACTGCGTCAGAATCAGCACCAAACAACTTCCAAAACCGCCTCCCATTGATTTAATCTGAAATCAATGGGAGCCAGTCGCGGAAAAAAGAAAAAGCAGCACGTCCTTTCTTGCCGCTGTTCCACCTTTGACCTCCCATCGAAATCAATGGGAGGCAGAAAATGCATTTTTCGCTGCGTTTTTTGTCTGCTGTCCTCAATCGCCGCGGGCAAAAAACGCAGCAAAAAAACGCGGCAAGATAGTGTGGGCAGGTCAAAATCTGCCTCAAAATTCTTTAAGGAATTTTGAGGCAGATTTTTTTTCTGCCTGCAAAATGCTCTGTGTGAACAGGGCCATACTTAATCAGCACTTTGAGACACTTTACTCAGTGTCAGAAGAGCTGCTGGCTCCCACTCCAGTCCTCGTCAGGCGATGTCTTCCAGGCGATGTCTTCGGTCCAGACGTCCAGTCCTTCACCTCCAGCCAGGCTCCAGGTAAGTTGTGTCCATGTGTGTCCGCGGCTGCGCGCGCTTCGATCGCGGTTGCGCGCGCGCGCGTGCTTCCGGGCTTTCGCTGGTGCGCGCGGGCGTTCGCGACTGCGGTCGTTCGCGGGTTGCAGTCTCGCAGAAGCTTGGGAGTGCGCACGCGCGGGCGGGCAGTGTTTGACGGCCCCCATGATGAGAGGGGGGCCCGCAGCTCACGACATTCTTTTGGTGAAAAAAACGGGCCCCATTGCAGGGGCCCTTTTTTTTCTACCAAAGTCAAGTCACGGTAGTTGCCGGGCCCCCCTTTCAATTAGGTTTGGCCGGGCCCCTCACATCAGTACCCCTAATTCCCCCCTGAGTGCAAACCTATATGGCAGGGGTTGCACTAAATTGAGCTGTATTTGTGCTGGTGTTGTATATATGTACTGAGCTTGGTTCTGGTACTATATATATATATATATATATATATATATATATATATATATATATATTTATATATGTACTGAGCTTGGTTCTGGAGCTGTATTTATGTACCGAGCTTGGTTCTAGTGCGGTAAATATGTAATGATCTTGGTTCTGGAGCTGTATTTAGCTGTATTTGTTTCAACGGAGTGGGCGAAGGGTCCGTGAAAAAATAGGACATGTCCTATTTTCCTGCATATCACGCATCCCTCCATAGACTCTAGTCTATAGGGGATCCTTGACAACGCGTCCCGCACAGGTGCACATTGGACGTGAAATACTGCAGTTTTTTTCCGTCCGAGGTTAGCTACACTCGTCTGAATGTAGCCTAAGGCAAGTTAAAAAAAAAAGCCTATACTTATCATGCCACGCGTCCCTCTGACGTCCTGCAGCCCAGCCTCCTGGGATAACGTTTCATCCCATGTGACTGTGCCTGAGATGCAGTAGTCACATGGGATAAAACGTCAACAGAAAATCAGTGATTCTGCAACATAAATCGACATGATGTGGATTAAAAAGCCGTACGGCAGGTCAATTTATAAATGGGTTTTCACCGCATTTTTTAAGCAGCACGTGGATGAGATTTGTTCAAATCTTATCCACTATGCTGCTACTGTATTACGCTGCGTATTTTCAACAATGAAATCCATTGCGGAAAATCTGTAGTGTTTATTCTACGTGTGAACTTACCCTCTCAGATTTTACTAAGAATTTGCAGAAAATTAACCCTTTGTATTGTAATATGTGAAATGCGTGGCAATTTTGCAACATAATAGGCATGCTGCTGATTTAACAATCAGCAGAATACCCAAAAGCTAATTGAGGTTTTGAAAACCCCATTCACATTGTATTGTAATTTGTAGTGGATTTTCAGTGCGCAATCGAAATAGGAGACCAATCCACCAGTTCTGAAATGTCCTTAGGGTCTGTTCACACAGTGCAGTCAAATCCCATTTTTTGCTATGACTTTAGCAAAATCGCAGCAAAAACTTGATTTGACTGCACTGTGGGAATATAGCCTAAAAGCAGGTTTTTTCATGTTTTGTCCCATTTTTTTAATGCAATTTTTGTAATCGCGGCACAAATGAGGCATGTGGCTGTGCCATATTTGCAGCGATTACGAAAATTGCGGCAAAAAAAATGCGAGGCAAACAAGAAAAACAACACTTTCTACAAGTGCTGTCAGGAGGGATGTGAAGGAGGATGGGGCACTGACCAGCCTTGCAGGGTCCAGTCGGCTGTGTAGAGAAGGAGCTGTCTGGTCGGCGACTCTCTCCACATGAAGCTTCTGCTTTCATGCTTCTCATGCAGCAGTTTCCCCTAAGTCCTCTCAGGGTCCCAGCGTTAGTTACTTCGGTGGAAGGATCGGCCCCTAGTTGAAGGGTCCAATCCTTTCTCCAAGTAACTAACGCTGGGGCCCTCAAGGAAATGTTTAAAGTTAATAAGATGCGGCCGGGCCCCTTTCTTTCAGCATTGTGGCCGGGCCCCTGACTGCAGTACCAGCTGTACTGCCCAGTGAGAGGGACAGAGATGAAGGCTGATTATCAGCCTCACTGAGGGATCAGGTTACAGCTGCTGCCCATAGAAGTCTATGGAAAGACCAAAAGGGAGCAGCTGCAGAGAGACAGGGGCAGTGACACACACACTGTGTAATGGATCTGCCAGACACAGCTTCTGTGTCGACGCCCGTGGTTAATCAGTCTGCATCTGCTCCTAGGTCTGATAGAGTGACTCGATCTGCTACCACTCAGGCTGGTAGGCTGAGGAGTGGGAGAACCTATCACAGCCTGGCCAGGCGGAGCTAGCTCCCGCCCTCGGTCTATTTATACCTTCATTTCCTGCTCCTCCTTTGCCTGTGATTCTGTCTTGTTTCCTGGCTCTGCTGTTAGTACTATTGGCCTCTGCTTCAAATTGACCCTGGCTTTACTGACTATGCTCCTGCTCTGCGTTTGGTACCTCGTACACTCCGGGTTTGACTCGGCTCGTTCACTACTCTTGTTGCTCACGGTGTTGCCGTGGGCAACTGCCCCATTTCCCTTAGCTTCTGTGTACCCTTGTCTGTTTGTCTGTCGTGCACTTATTGAGCGTAGGGACCGTCGCCCAGTTGTACGCCGTCGCCTAGGACGGGCCGTGCAAGTAGGCAGGGACTGAGTGGCGGGTAGATAAGGGCTCACCTGTCTGTCTCCCTACCCCAACATTACATAATCACAGGCCCATATACCTTTTCTACCCTGGTTCCTATACTACTATGGACCCCCTTCAGACCCTGGTCAGCAAATGCAGGGTCTCTCCCTACAGGTCCAAGCCCTGGCTCAGAGGTGCAACCAGCGTGATGCTAACCAGGTAGTGCCCTCCACCTCACCTCTTGAACCCCACCTCAAGTTGCCTGACCGGTTCTCAGGGGACCGGAAGACTTTTTTCTAATTTCGGGAGAGTTGTAGGCTCTATTTCCGATTAAGACCCCACTCCTCAGTTTCTGAGAGCCAGCGAGTGGGTTTAATTATGTCCAGGCTCCAGGACGGCACCCAAGAATGGGCCTTCTCCTTGGCTCCTGACGCCCCTGAACTTTCCTCTGTTGACCTTTTATTTCTGCTCTCGGCACAACTATGACGAGACTGACAAGACTGCCTTTGCCGAGAGTCAGCTGGTGACCTTACATCAGGGTAAGAGACCCGTTGAGGAGTACTGTTCTGACTTTAGGAAGTGGTGCGTAGCTTCTCGGTGGAATGACCCTGCCTTGAGGTGCCAGTTTAGATTGGGTCTGTTGAACGCCCTGAAAGACCTATTAGTTAGCTATCCCTCTTCTGACTCCCTAGATCAGGTTATGGCTTTAGCGGTACGTCTTGACCGACGTCTCAGGGAATGACAACTTGAACGCTTTTGTGCCTTCTCCTCTGGCTCCCCCATGATGGCTCTCGAGGTTCCGTTGCTTCATTCTTCCACGGGAATCTCGGATGAACCAATGCAACTCGGGGCCTCCGTGTCTCCCCAACAACGTAGAGAGCTCCGCAGGAAGAATGGTCTCTGCTTCTACTGTGGGGATGACAAGCATCAAGTGAACAACTGTCCAAGGCATAAGAATAAGAAGCCGGAAAACTTCCGCGCCTAAGTGACCATCGGGGAAGTCGCTTGGGCGCACAGGTATTTCCCGTAAATATGAAACCTAATATGATCTTGCTTCCCTTTCAGGTCTCTTTTTACGGTAGGTCTGCCACCGGCAGTGCCTTAGTGGATTCAGGGTCTTCTGCTAATATTATGTCTGTGGAATTTGCTATGTCTCTAGCTATGCCATTGATTGATTTGCCTAAACCTGTCCCGGTAGTGGGTATCGACACCACTCCACTTGCTAATGGTTATTTTACGCAGCATACCCCTGTTTTTGAACTCATTGTTGGCTCCATTCATTTGGAGCAGTGCTCTGTACTGGTGATGCAAGGATTATTGGTTTTAGGCCTTCCCTGGTTGCAGATGCATAATTCCACGTTTAACTGGAATACTGGGGATCTTACCAATTGGGGTAATGAATGCATGACGTCCTGTTTTTCTGCTAATTTTATTTCTCTCCCTGAGGAGGTGAACACTCTACCTGAGTTTTTTCAGGATTTCGCTGATGTTTTTTCTAAAAAGGCCTCCGAAGTGTTACCTCCTCATAGAGAATACGATTGCGCAGTCGATTTGGTACCAGGAGCTAAGCTCCCTAAGGGTAGGATATTTAATCTCTCTTGTCCCGAACGTAAGGCCATGAGAGAATATATCCAGGAAAGCCTGGCTAAGGGTTACATTCGCCCCTCTACTTCTCCGGTAGGTGCTGGCTTCTTCTTCGTAGGGAAGCAGGATGGTGGTCTTAGGCCGTGCATCGATTACCGAAACTTGAATAAGGTCACTGTAAGGAACCAGTATTCCCTTCCTTTGATTCCTGATCTCTTCAATCAGGTTCACGGGGCCCAATGGTTCTCTAAGTTTGATCTTCGGGGGGCTTATAACCTTATCCGAATCAGAGAAGGGGATGAGTGGAAGACTGCGTTTAACACGCCCGAAGGTAATTTCGAATGCCTCGTCATGCCCTTTGGGTTGTGTAATGCTCCCGCGGTCTTCCAGAATTTCATAAATGAGATTTTAAGAGACTACCTGGGGGTATTTCTTGTAGTGTACCTTGATGACATACTTGTGTTTTCCAAGGACTGGTCCTCCCACATTGAGCATGTCAGGAAGGTGCTCCAGGCCCTTCAGGAAAACAAACTCTTTGCTAAATCCGAAAAATGTGTGTTTGGGGTGCAGGAGATACCATTTTTGGGTCAAATCCTCACTCCTAATGAATTCCGCATGGACCCTGCCAAGGTTCAGGCTGTGGCTGAATGGGTCCAACCTGCCTCCCTGAAGGCGTTACAGTGCTTCCTGGGGTTTGCTAATTATTACAGGAGATTTATTGCTAACTTCTCGGTCATTGCTAAGCCTCTTACGGATCTTACTCGCAAAGGTGCTGATCTCCTCCACTGGCCTCCGGAGGCGGTCCAGGCTTTTGATATCCTTAAGAAGTGCTTTATCTCTGCCCCAGTGCTGATTCAGCCTAACCAAATGGAGCCATTCATCGTGGAGGTTGACACCTCCGAGGTTGCAGTGGGTGCTGTCTTGTCCCAGGGTACCAGGTCCCTCACCCATCTCCGTCCCTGTGCCTACTTCTCCAGGAAGTTCTCACCCACTGAGAGTAACTATGACGTGGGCAACCGCAAACTCTTAGCCATTAAATGGGCATTTGAAGAGTGGCACCACTTCTTGGAGGGGGCTAGGCACCAGGTAACTGTCCTTACCGACCACAAGAATCTGGTTTTCCTAGAATCTGCCCGGAGGCTAAACCCGAGACAAGCTCGATGGGCGTTGTTTTTTACTAGATTCAACTTTGTGGTCACCAATAGGGCTGGGTCTAAAAATATTAAAGCTGATGCACTGTCACGTAGCTTCATGTCCAGCCCTCCTTCGGGGGAAGATCCTGCTTGTGTTTTGCCCCCAGGTATAATCATATCCTCTGTTGATTCTGACTTAGTCTCCGAAATTGCGGCTGATCAAGGTTCAGCTCCCGGGAACCTTCCTGAGAACAAACTGTTTGTTCCCCTGCAATTCCGGCTAAGGGTACTCAGGGAAAATCATGACTCTGCACTATCTGGCCACCCAGGCATTCTGGGTACCAAGCACCTCATTGCTAGAAATATTGGTGGCTTGGGTTGCCAAAAGACGTTAAGGCCTACGTCGCCGCTTGTGAAATTTGTGCTAGGTCCAAGACTCCCAGGTCCCGACCAGCAGGCTTACTATGTTCTTTGCCCATTCCCCAGAGACCTTGGACCCATATCTCCATGGATATTATCACCGATCTGCCTCCATCTCAAGGCAAGTCGGTGGTGTGGGTTGTAGTAGACCGCTTCAGTACGATGTGCCACTTTGTGCCCCTCAAGAAACTACCCAATACCAAGACGTTAGCTACCTTGTTTGTCAAACACATCCTGTGTCTCCATGGGGTTCCTGTCAATATTGTTTCTGACAGAGGGGTAAAATTTTTTCATTGTTTTGGAGAGCTTTCTGTAAAAAGTTGGAGATTGATCTGTCCTTCTCCTCGGCCTTCCATCCTGAAACTAATGGCCAAACTGAGAAGACTAATCAGTCTCTAGAACAATATTTAAGGTGTTTTATCTCCGACTGTCAATATGATTGGGTCTCCTTCATTCCCCTCACCGAATTTTCCCTTAATAACCGGGTCAGTAACTTGTCAGGGGTCTCCCCCTTTTTCTGTAATTTTGGGTTTAATCCACGGTTCTCCTCCGTTTCACCTGGTGGTTCCAACAATCCCGAGGTAGATGTAGTTCATCGGGAACTGTGCACAGTCTGGGCCCAGGTTCAGAAGAATCTAGAGGCGTCCCAGAGCATACAAAAGACTCAGGCAGATAGAAGACGTTCTGCTAACCCCTTGTTTAAGGTCGGGGATCTGGTGTGGCTATCTTCAAAAAATTTGCGTCTTAAAGTTCCGTCCAAAAAATTTGTTCCCCGGTATATAGGGCCGTACAAGGTCATTGATGTCCTTAACCCTGTCCCCTTCCGGCTGGAGTTACCACCGTCTTTTCAAATACACGACGTGTTTCATGCCTCCCTCCTGAAACGCTGCTCCCCGTCCTTGGCTACCTCGAGGAAACCTCTGGTCCCTGTTCTCACCCCTGAAGGGGTAGAATTCGAGGTGGCCAAGAATGTGGATAGCAGGATGGTCCAAGGCTCCCTCCAGTACCTGGTCCATTGGAGAGGATACGGGCCTGAGGAGAGGACTTGGGTACCCGCCCGGGATGTTCACGCTGGGGTATTGCTCAGGAGGTTCCATCTTCGGTTCCCCAATAAGCCAGGTCCACCTAGGAAGGGTCCAGTGGCCCCTCATAAAGGGGGGGGTACTGTAATGGATCTGCCAGACACAGCTTCTGTGTCGACGCCCGTGGTTAATCAGTCTGCATCTGCTCCTAGGTCTAATAGAGTGACTCAATCTGCTACCACTCAGGCTGGTAGGCTGAGGAGTGGGAGAACCTATCACAGCCTGGCCAGACGGAGCTAGCTCCCACCCTCGGTCTATATATACCTTCATTTCCTGCTCTTCCTTTGCCTGTGATTCTGTCTGGTTTCCTGGCTCTGCTGCTCCTGCTAGTACTATTGACCTCTGCTTCAAATTGACCGTGACTTTACTGACTACGCTCCTGCTCTGCGTTTGGTACCTCGTACACTCCTGGTTTGACTCGGCTCGTTCACTACTCTTGTTGCTCACGGTGTTGCCGTGGGCAACTGCCCCATTTCCCTTAGTTTCTGTGTACCCTTGTCTGTTTGTCTGTCGTGCACTTATTGAGCGTAGGGACCGTCGCCCAGTTGTACGCCGTCGCCTAGGATGGGCGGTGCAAGTAGGCAGGGACTGAGTGGCAGGTAGATTAGGGCTCACCTGTCTGTCTCCCTACCCCGACATTACACACTGCTGCTGTTAGTAAGTGTTCTATTGTCTCATCCCAGTGGTGGATTCATAGCAACACTGCTTACTACTTCTCTATAATATCCTCCATGTTGCTGCTGCTTCTGAGTGTGTGAGATAGAGATAGGATCTCCTCTTCTCTATGTGAGCTGTGTATAGAAAACATCATTGCAGCTAGTTGCCCCCTCTGTAACTGTGTTCAGGGAAAACTGACAATTAGATACTTTCAGAGTGGAAAGCTCCTAAAAAAAAATGCAGGATACAAGTCAAATAATTGCCAGAAATAGTGTTATTCCTTATGCACACACCACACATGATGGATGATTCTGAAAAGTCACCTGAAACAACAGGTAAGTTTTAGGAGATATTTGCTATAATTCATCATAATCCTAAATTTCACTGAAAATCGCTGAAAATAAAAACACTTAGGAACATTTTTTTTTTTAGCAGACCTCATGCTGTATTTATACATGGATGATGATTACATGCTGTCAACAATCCGTGGGTATGTGGACCCACTAGGCTGCACCGCCGTAGCGGAGTAGCAGCTGGCCAAACAACAGTCCTAGTACAAGAGTACCTTTAATAATCCAGACAGTAATGGAGGCTAGGCACAAATGAACTTGCAGACACCAAACGTGATGCATAACAGCAGGTGTGACAGGTGGCACAACACGACTCCAACAGTCTAAGCCACAGGAACAAATATAGCCCAGGATACAGGTAGCAGGGCACGGCAACATCGGGAACAGGATAACACTAAGGGACCATTTGCTAAGACTAACATGGATAGACACAACAATGCTCAGGCAATGAGTAAAGGGGCAGGGGTCTTCTTATAGTCCAGGGTAGTCATGGGCTAATTAATGATTATTTTCATGTGCGCTGTCCCTTTAAGGCCAGGCACAAGCGTTCGCGTACCCTATGGGACACAGCAGAACGGAGCGGAAGTGAGCCCTGCTGTCTCCTAGGGAGGAGATGCGGGCCAGCGCTCACAGATCCATGGCTGCGGCCGTCGGAGTGTGAGTAATCCCAACGGTCTGCGGCCGCGGACGCTACATATGCATTTATAAATACATTTTAGATGGAATAGTTCTTTAACATTATCCTTGCAATAGCAGAGGCGTGAGTGCTCTGCTACTGTGGAGAACCAATAGACTGGAAATACAATTTCATTCCACTGGTCTTCTCTTTACTGAAATAACAGGTGGTTTGCTAATGAAACCATTCGTAATAATATGTTGTTAAGCTACTGTGCTTTTATACTGAAACAATACCGCTTTTATTTGTTAAAGCAATGGCAGTTTCAACTTCTATAAACTCCAGTGGTGGTTAATGGAGAGACACAATTTGTTTTTTTGACAAGACTAGTAGCAGTACATAATATTTAAACAAGTTTATAATTTTTCTTCTTTTTTTACTTTTAAAGAAAAGTTGGTGAGCCCAGACCGAAGGCGGCACCTAGGTTTACCTTTGCATTGCAAATAGCCTTTCAAACTGCTATATTTAGCTATAGAGGTATATAGATAGATAGATATATACATACATACATAACAGGCATAGAGTTGCATATGAATGGGTCACGTCCTGCCATATAAAATCGCCGTACACAGTGTGGACCTAGGCTTACAATAACAAAATAAATGCCATTTATTTAAGAGGTGAAGACGTAGCAAGAAAGAAAAAGTGAATAATTCCAGGGAAATTTCTTAAATACTAATATGGAATAGTCCCTGTGCAGATGTAGATGTCAGAGCAATATGGGACTTTGTATTATCCCGGTCAGAGGAGGCTATGGAGGTCTAGAAATAACTGTATAAATGTCCTAATAAGATTGGTAAGGATGTAACAAGTCTCAAGTTGCTTTTAACCAGTTCAGGACCGCGCTATTTTGAGCCTTCAGGACCAGACACCGTTTAGCCATTTTTAGTACGCGTTAGTTAAATGGCTATATTTTTTGGGCTAACGACGTGATTTTTGCGATGTTTTTTTCCGTAGACAATGCAGGTTTCTTTTTTTGTATCTTTTTTATACACATTCTTTTTCTATTTTAGAATTTTTATTCTTAAAGTTCTTAAAAAAATAAGCTTTATTACTTTTCAGCAATTTTTTTTTGATAATAACATAGTTTTACCCTAAAATAGTCCTTTTATTTGTGATCGTCATTGTCTACCGTAAATTTTAATATATTACATGTCTATATTAGGGTAATTGGGTCGTGCTAGCGTTACAACAATGATTGGCGAGAGGGAACTTTTTTTTTTGGGGTGGGTATTTTCTGTGTATTTATTATTAATTTTTTTGCACTTTACTTTTATTTTTTATTATTATGGTCTGTCCCTCAAAGGTCAAAAAAGACATTTGGGGAACTTTATATATATTTTTTTCTTTCTTTTACACCATCTTTTTCCACTGCAGCCCCAGTTACAAGGGAAATCATCCCTCTCATAGTGACTATTGTCACTAATAGGGCTGTGCTGGGTCTAGTAAGACCCAGCAGCAGTCTGTCACTAATGGCACCCGGCGATCATGTGACCAGTCACATGAACACCGAGAGCAATAGAGACAGCGGCGCGGCCACTGACTCTATTCCTATACACAGCGTTCATTGAGCGCTGTGTACAAGTGATCAGAGAAGACAGAAGCAGTGAAAGCTGCTTCTATCCTCTCCTCAGGGTCCCCAGCAGTCACTGACAGCCGGAGACCCGACATTCAGCTGCCCGATCGCTCGGGCAGCAAGTTAAAACCCGAGCCGTAAAAATTTTATGGCGTGGGTTTTAAGGACCTGACCGCTGGCCGTAAAAACACAGCCAGCGGTCGGGAACCAGTTAAAATGTCAGAAGATGATGAGAATATGGTTATGTTAGCACCCATATATATCTGTAGGTATCAAGAGCTAGGGAGCCACATGCACATAGCCTGAGAGAACATGGGGCTCTAAGCCATTGGTTGGGGAACTGTGTCTTACAAATAAAATGTACAAAAATATTTATTTTAGAATAGCCAATGAATCCATGTGTCATGGTCTGAGGGTATGTGGACCCACTAGGCCGCACCGCCGTAGTGGGGAGGCAGCTGGCCAAACAAGAGAGCACCCAATCAACGCAAAGTCCCGGTCTAGGGTACCTGAAAAGTCCAGACAGTGGCTGAGGCTTTAGCACGGATAGAGGTGGGTGCAGCAGGTTACGCCAGATGTGGAGGATAACCCTGGATGTGGTAGATGACACTGGACGTGGCAGATGACAGCAGGTGCAGCAGGTTGCGCCAGATGTGGCGGATAACACTGCATGTGGTAGATGACACTGGACGTGGCAGATGACAGCTGGTGCAGTAGGACACGACTCCAACACTAACAGACTCATGAACAAAGACACAGCACGGGATACAGGATACAGGTAGCAGGGCACGGGAAACAACAAGAATAGGATAACACCAAGGGACCATTTGCACGACTGACATGGTAATACTAACAGGGCTCAGGCAATGAGCAAAGGGGCAGGGCCCTTCTTATAGTCCAGGGGAATCATGGGCTCATTGATGATGATGATTCCCATGTGCCATTTAAGGCCGGGCACGAGCGTGCGCGCGCACCCTACTGGACTCAGCGGACCGGAGCGGAAGTGAATGCTGGCGTCTCCTGGGAAGGAGATGCGAGCCAGCGCTCACAGATCCATGGCTGCGGCCGCCAGGGGGTGAGTAAACCCGACAGTCCATGGCCATGGACGCTAGACCATGTACAGATAGAAGACATTTTAGTGTAATATTAAGCAGTGCTAAATTGTGTCATATAATTTATTCAAATTCAGAGTTTACATACAATCCGATGTGGCGAACAGTGTCGCTCTTTTACGTAAAATAATCAATATGTGGTTAAAACATTTTATTTTGTGAGGAAGATGTTAGAACAAGGTTGACATGGCTTTTAGAAACTGTAACGTCAACAGCTGCAGACTGTCGTTCTTACCTGCCCCCCGACGGCCCCGGCCATGGACGAGTGAGTGGTGGGCGGCATCTCCCTCCTGAGAGACAACGGCACTCACTTCCGCATCGCTGCACTGGTTCCCGTATGGTGCGTGCGCTCGCGTCCCGCCTTAAAGGGCCAGTGCACACACAGGAATAAAATCTGTAATTAGCCCAAGATCACACTGGACTATAAAAGGGCTCTGCCCTTTGACTCATATGACGAGACTCGTCCAGGTTCCTCAAATACTGTGTGAAAAGTCTGTAGGAAACACTGGAAGTCACGGGTCTCTGGTCCCTGATAGGATTCACCAATGCTAGGGCCTTGCCAGTAAGGAGAGAGATGATGAAAGCGATCCTTGCGCCATCGGACGTAAATCCTCTGGCATGTAGACTGAAGTGGATCTGGAGTCAGTACCGGTACTGACAGGAGGTGTAGTAGGAGGAACAGCCGGAGCAACAGGAACAGGTGCCATGACTTTCAGTGTTTCCTACAGACTTTTCGCACGGTATTTGAGGAACCTGGACGAGTCTCGTCAGCAGCTGCATCTCTGCTGACCCTTCACCAGGGAGACATCTCCGTGGGCGAGTACACCATTCAGTTTCGCACCCTGGCGGCAGAGCTGTCCTGGAACAATGAGGCCTTGGTGGCTACATTCTGGCAGGGACTGTCACGATTCGTGGGTATGTGGACCCACTAGGCCGCACCGCCGTAAAGGAGTAGCAGCTGGCCAAACAAAAGTCCTAGTACAAGAGTACCTTTGATAGTCCAGACAGTAACGGAGGCTCGGCACAGATGAACTTGCAGACACCAGACGTGGTGTATATCAGCAGGCGTGACAGGTGGCACAACATGACTCCAAAACTGTAAGGCACAGGAACAACTATAGCACGAGATACAGGATACAGGTAGCAGGGCACGGGAACAGGATAACACTAAGGGACCATTTGCTAAGACTAACATGGGTAAACACAACAACGCTCAGGCAATGAGTGAAAGGGCAGAGCCCTTTTTATAGTCCATGGTGATCTTGGGCTAATTAAAGATTTTACTCATGTGTGTTCACTGGCCCTATAAGGCCGGACGTGAGCGTGCGCACCCTACGGGAAGCAGTGCAGCGATGCGGAAGTGAGTGCTGACGTCTCTTAGGAGGGAGATGCCGCCCGACAATCACTCGTCCATGGCTGCGGCCATCGGGGGGGGGGGGGGCAGGTAAGAACGACGGTCCATGGCTGTGGGTGTTACAAATACTATATAACTGTGTTATGATTATGCCTCTATTATGTTATGACAACGCAAGAATGGTGATCAGAAGATACAAGGGGTTAAAACTTCTATTATAATATGCTCAGATATTTTAATGATAGCATTGTAAATTTCAACTTGAAGCAAGGCTACTCAACACAATAAAATAAGAATTATACTTTTGATATAGGAATCTGATTGATATAGTAGTGTTCTATTTGGAAAAATACCTAGGACTATACTGTAGTTGCAGAAGTGATTTGCGATTTTTTGGGATCATGCATAAAAAAATATAGCACTTTGCATTTGTGATTTTCCCCCTACTGAATTCATCAGTTACAGTATTCTGGAGTTGGAGAAAATTGGGGTACTCTTCATATCCTGTTTCATCCCAGGACAGGTCCCAGCACTCATTTCCCTTACAATCCTTTATAGGAGAGAGAATATCTTACTTCCCCTTCCTTTCATTTCCTTCCCTTTTCTCCCTTTCACTAGTACATGACTACATAAATAGCTGTGGTCTCCTGAATACAGCTCGGAAATGCCAGTATACGTAGGGTTGTCTAGTCGACTAGATTGGCAAGTTTACCCTTTTTTGAGTAAATGGCCTTTCCTGCCCATGTGTAACAAATTAACATTTTATTGCAGTTATATTCTTTGTTATTTGAAGAATTTACCGCATACATCGTCGTATCATGTCACAATCCATACAGATTCACTGTATAAATTGATATAAATATAATTGTGTTCCCACAATATAAGGAAATTAGAAGGTTCACTGAAGTGACAACTGAGTAAAATATACCTTTTAATAGTAACTCGTTTTAAAAACAGGGGTAACACACCACTGTGAAATAAGCCCCACCGTGAAAATTTAAAAGCGTATTAAACAAAAAACACTGAGTCATTATGATAAATATATCTCAGTGTTTGTAACAATGTTTCACTGGAAACAGCATTTAACCTGGGCACAACAGTAGTACAATTACCGTTGACATCGATACGAGCATCTTCCCGTGACGCACAGCAGAATATCTGCTGTTGAATACTATTATCGCTGGTGATGAGGCCAGAGTGACCAAGATACGGACCCCTGAGGATGAGTATCTGAAACGCGTAGGGTCGTTCATTGTATATGGAATGTCTGCATAGGGGACAGTAGCATTGTTTTACACCCAGCGCTAGGAGATCCGGTGTTTGTTTACGGACACTGGTGCACTTTGGGGATTGTACTACTGTTGTGCCCAGGTTAAATGCTGTTTCCAGTGAAACATTGTTACAAACACTGAGATATATTTATCATAATGACTCAGTGTTTTTTGTTTAATACGCTTTTAAATTTTCACGGTGGGGCTTATTTCACAGTGGTGTGTTACCCCTGTTTTTAAAACGAGTTACTATTAAAAGGTATATTTTACTCAGTTGTCACTTCAGTGAACCTCCCACAATCCATACAGTAAAGGTATGTGCACACGATAACGACCATTACGTCTGAAATTCCGGAGCTGTTTTCAGGAGAAAACAGCGCCATAAATTCAGACGTAATTGCATGTACTTGCATTTTGCGAGGCATCAATTACAGCCGTAATTTGGAGCTGTTCTTCATTGAAATCAATGAAAAACAGCTAAAATTACGTCTCAAGAATTGTCCTGCACTTCTTTTGACGAGCCGTCTTTTTTACGCGTCGTCGTTTGACAGCGTCGCGTAAATGACAGGTCGTCGGCACAGTACGTCGGCAAACCCATTCAAATTAATGGGCAGATGTTTGCTGACGTATTGGAGCCGTATTTTCAGGCGTAAATCGAGGCTTAAAACGCCTCGTTTACGTCTGAAAATAGGTCGTGTGAACCCAGCCTTACAATCCTGATGAATATACAAGATCTCTTTATAAGGATAATGGCCACTAATATCTGATTTTGACGGCTTTAACGTGGGCACACTGAACATTTTCTTTTCCACAATTATATAATATTATATGCAGCTCAATTAAAATCACATTTCCAGGTTTACATCACGAATCTGACCTTGACTGCCTGGCAGCTGTTATTTCCAAAGCTCTTGATTCTGTTATTTTACGTGCTGGAACTTGGTAAACTCTTTTTGAACCGCATATCAACCTTGTGTCAGTGATGAATCACAGGCATGGAAGCTGCTTTCATAAAGAGATTTTCAACAGCATGGGAATGGGTCGTGTTGTATTACTAGACAGAAGCTTTTTATTGTCTTGCTTTTGGGACCGCTACGACCTTATCGAGAATGGATAAAATCAGGACCAGGATAGACAACCTAAAAGTGTTAACCATCTAGTTTTACAAAAGCGCCTAACATATTTATTGGACGCTGAAAGCCAACTTATCCTATTGTGTCTACATTACGTCAAAATGTTTTACTAGATACATGCTTTATTGGCACAGATTTACTTGACACCTTGCTGTTACTACATAATAATTGTACAGTAGATGTGTTCTGTGCTGTAGGCTAATGTCACATAGACTACAAAAACGCTATTTTTAGCTTATTTATATCACTGTCTTATCTGATCCATTATTGTCTATGTAGAGCTGAATCGCAATGCGGAACTGAAAAATGATGTGTCAGCGTTCACCGGGTGATTGTGGTGGCAGGGAAATGTATTGGTTCAAACCTTTCCTCACTCAAACCTAAAAAATATTTGCCATTAATCCCAACATCCTACTTCCACCGTGTCACGCTTACTAAGCTATGGGGAGTAGTTTGCTGTGATCCACATGCTGTAGGGCACCTGTCTGTTATATGCAGAAAACAAAGTAGTCAAATAGACTTTGGTTGATCCTGCAGACCCACTGTTTTGTTAGTCAGGGAAAGAATTGTATCTATGACCTCTCGTTTTACTATGTAAGGACCATGTCCCATGACTCCATATCTTTCAGTTTCTTGGACTTCTGTAAGTATGACATAGGTGGTAGAAATTTTCTAGTTTTGAGTGGACTTGAGCGTTCATAAAGTGCATGTCTGTTGGGGAATAAAAAAGGCAGATTTTACCTTGCATTGTTCACTGCCACTTTCTAACATTTCTAAAAATGTCTAACCAGCTTGTCACTCTGCGTTGAGGCGGGGGAAACTAAATGCTGCAGCTGCAAAAAGAGTGAACCGGAGGTCAGGAGACGTAAAGCAGGCCCATACGGAGCTGAGAATGAAGTCCCCTGCAGTAAAGTGAGCAAGTCCTTGAGGCACGCAGAACGGCTGCTTTGCTGAGCGGTGTCTGAAGTGTCTGTCATGTAGCGGACCGCGAGCTAGCCAAGTGACCATTACTGGTCTGGGGATGATAGAGACTGGCCTTGGCTGAATGTGGTTTGCAATTGTTCTGTTCAAGCCACCACTGAAGCGGTAAAGGCTGAAATGAGTCGGCAGCCTGAGGGACTAGCTCTGGGGAGTCTGCTGGGAAAGTAGTCAGCTCTGGTGTGGGAACCAGTGAGATGGTGAGCGATGCTGTGCTCAAGCCTTGAGTGGGGGTGGGGACATTATATACCTCTTCCCACTCTAAGGGTATGTTCACATGGCCCATTTTAGGCCGTTTTTCAGACCGTATATGTCCCAAAAATGGGCAAAAAAATCGGAAGCAGAACGCCTCCAAACATCTGCCCATTGATTTGAATGGGAAAACTGCGTTCTGTTCCAACGGGCCGTTTTTTTACGCGGCCGTTTTGAAAAACGGCTGTGTAAAAAAATAGCCGCGAAAAAGAAGTGCAGGTCACTACTTGGGACGTTTTTGGAGCTGTTTTTCATAGACTATATAAAAAACAGCTCCAAAAACGGCAGTGAAAAACGCAGCGAAAATCGCGAAAACAGCTCCGTATTTTCAGACGTTTTTGAGTTTGCGTGTGAACATACCCTTATACAAAACACCTGTGATTTTCTGTCCACTGTCTGTCTAACATCATGTCTTCTCTCAATCTGGAACTGAATCTTTCAAATGCTGAGCTCCTTTTGTTTGCACCATCTTCTAACCTACCTAAACATGATATCTCCATTTCAGTGTGAAGTGCTACCATAGCTCCAACAGCATTATATTCAATCACTTCCATGCTCCTGTCACCTGCACCTCAAAAACATCTTCGGAATCCATCCTTTTCTTTCTGTGTAAACAGCCAAAACTCTCATTTTACTCTGATTCACTCTCGTCTTGACTACTGTAACTCATTACCAATTGGTCTTCCGCTTTCCAATATATCCTGAATGCAGCAGCCTGCCTCATCTTTCTTACCAACCACTACACCAATGCCCCTACCCTGTGCCAGACAATACACTGATTGCCCATTCACTTTAGAATACAGTTGAAACTTATTACCCCCCCCCCACAAAGCTCTCCACAGTCCTGCACCTCCTTACATCTCCTCCCTCATCTCTGTCCACCACCCTACTCGTGCCCTACAGTCTGCCAACAATCTAAGACTTTCTTGTGCTGCACTAGTTCTCTGGAATGCGCTACCCCAGACAATCGGATGAATTCCATACATCCAGTTTTAACCCCTTAAGGACGCAGCCTAGTTTGGGCCTTAAGGCTCAGAGCCCATTTTTCAAATCTGACATATTTCACTTTATGTGGTAATAACGTCGGAATGCTTAAACCTATCCAAGCGATTCTGAGATTGTTTTCTCGTGACACTTTGGGCTTCATGTTCGTGGTAAAATTTGGTCGATATATTCAGTCTTTATTTGTGAAAAATTGCAAAATTTAGAGAAAATTTACAAAAAATAGAATTTTTCAGAATTTAAATGCATCTGCTTGAAAAACAGACGGTTATACCACCCAAAATAGTTACTAGTTCACATTTCCCATATGTCTACTTTTCATTGGCATCGTTTTTTGAACATTCTTTTATTTTTCTTGGACGTTACAAGGCTTAGAACATAAACAGCAATTTCTCATATTCTTAAGAAAATTTCAAAAGCCTTTTTTTGAAGGTGCCAGTTCAGTTCTGAAGTGGATTTGAGGGGACTATGTGTTAGAAACCCCCATAAAACACCCCATTTTAAAAACTAGACCCCTCAAAGTATTCAAAACAGCATATAGAAAGTTTTTTAACCCTTCAGGCATTTCACAGGAATTAAAGCAAAGTGGAAATTAAATTTGCAAATTTCATTTTTTCTGCTGAATTTCAATTTTATTCAATTTTTTTTTAGTAACAGAGAAGGTTTTACCAGAGAAACACTACTAAATATGTATTGTCCAGATTCTGCAGTTTTTAGAAATGTCCCACATGTGGCCCTACTGCGCTCGTGGACTAAAACACAAGCCCTAGAAGCAAAGAAGCACCTAGTGCATTTTGAGGCCTCTTTTTTATTAGAATATATTTTAGGCAGCATGCCAGGTTTGAAGAGGCGTTGAGGTATCAAAACAATGGAAACCCACCAGAAGTGACCCCATTTTGGAAATTACACCCCTCAAGGAATTCATTTATGGTTTTTGTTATCATTTTGACCACACAGTTTTTTCACAGCACCTATTTGAATTGGGCTGTGAAATGAAAAAAATGATATTTTTTCCAATAAAATGTCATTTTTGATCAAATTTTCTTATTTTCACAGGGAACAACATACCCCATTTTGTTGCCCAATTTGTCCTTAGTGCGGCAATACCCCATTTGTGGTGATAAACTGCCGTTTGGGCCCATGGGAGGGCTCAGAAGGAAAGGAGCGCTATGTGTTTGTTGGAGTCCAGATTTTGCTGGATTGGTTTTCGGGTGCCATGTCGCATTTGCAGAGCCCCAGAGGTATCAAAGCAATGGAAACCCACCAGAAGTGACCCCATTTTGGAAACTACACCCCTCAAGGAATTCATTTATGGTTTTTGTTATCATTTTGACCGCACAGGTTTTTCACAGCACCTATTTGAATTGGGCTGTGAAATGAAAAAAATTATATTTTTTCCAATAAGATGTCATTTTTGATCAAAATTTCTTATTTTCACAGGGAACAACATACCCCATTTTGTTGCCCAATTTGTCCTTAGTGCGGCAATACCCCATTTGTGGTGATAAACTGCCGTTTGGGCCCATGGGAGGGCTCAGACGGAAAGGAGCGCTATGTGTTTGTTGGAGTCCAGATTTTGCTGGATTGGTTTTCGGGTGCCATGTTGCATTTGCAGAGCCCCAGAGGTATCAAAGCAATGGAAACCCACCAGAAGTGACCCCATTTTGGAAACTACACCCCTCAAGGAATTCATTTATGGTTTTTGTTATCATTTTGACCGCACAGTTTTTTCACAGCACCTATTTGAATTGGGCTGTGAAATGAAAAAAATGATATTTTTTCCAATAAGATGTCATTTTTGATCAAAATTTCTTATTTTCACAGGGAACAAAATACCCCATTTTGTTGCCCAATTTGTCCTTAGTGCGGCAATACCCCATTTGTGGTGATAAACTGCCCTTTGGGCCCATGGGAGGGCTCAGAAGGAAAGGACCACCATTTGGCCTACTGGAGCTTTTCTGGTGCTAAGTCATGTGTGCAGAAGCCCCTGAGGTACCAGTACAGTTGAAACCCCCGAGAAGTGACCCCATTTTAAAAACTACACCCCTTAAGACATTCATCTAGAGGTGTAGTGAGCATTTTGACCCCACAGGTACTGTGTAAAAGATAATGCGCAGCAGATGGTGCAGTGTGAGATTTGCAATTTTATATATGTATATGCCATTTCAGTGTCCAATATAGTGTGCCCAGCATGCGCCACCGGAGATATACACCCCTTAAATTGTAATGTGGGTTCTCCTGGGTACGACAATACCCTACATGTGGCTGTTATCAGCTGCCTGGGCATACGGCAGGGCTCAGAAGGGAAAGATGAGGGGGGTAAGCTGTGCGGAGTGCATCAGGGTAAATTGAAAATCAAGGGATGTATGATACATTTTAAAACAATCTTTTATACAGAGCCCTGGTTTTTCGGGACACGTGTCACATTGGTATATTGTGTTCTTCCTTATCCCCCTCTTATAGCAGACTCTGCACCTCTTTTGACTCTTTCCCTTTCCACCGGTTTGGGGACCTTCTCCTGGAAAGTGTTGCCCTGGTACGATGCGCCCCCCCTTCCTGGTCCCTAAAGATTAGATCTTGAAATTCCAGGAAAGTTCCCCTCTGGCCTGCACATCGACGTAGCACATACGCATTGTACAAAGCCATCTGTATGATGTGCCCGGCCAGCTTCTTATACCTCACCGCATGGCGCTGTAGGGCTTCAGGACTTGATTTGACAAGTCCATCCCTCCCATGTACCTATTGTAGTCCAGGATGCAGTCTGGTTTGGGGGTGGCCTTTCCTTCATATATCCTAAATCTGTAGGTATACCCTGATGCACTCTCGCAGCTTATACATCTTCACGCCATACCTTGCCCTCTTACCTGGCAGGTACTGGCGGAATTGAACCCTCCCTTTAAAATGTACCAGGGACTCATCAATAGAAAAACACTTCTCGGGGGTGTATGCTTGGGAAAACCGGGCACTGGAACGGTCTAATAGGGGTCTCCGTTTATACAAACGGTCAAAACTGGGGTCATCTCGGAGTGGGCACGGCTCATTATCAGTATAATGTAAGAAGCGAAGTATTGCCTCATTTATTTATTTTTTTAGGTTCCAGTTCATTTCTGAAGTTGCTTTGAGGGGCCCATATATTAGAAACCCCTATCAAACACCCCATTTTAGAAACTAGACCCCTCAAAGTATTCACAACAGCATTTAGAAAGTTTATGAACCCTTTAGGTGTTTCACAGAAATTTAGAGCAAAGTAGAGGTGACATTTACTCTTTTTATACCATTTTTTTTATAACACAAAAGGATTTATCAGAGAAACGCAACTCAATACTTATTGCCCAGATTCTGCAGTTTAGAGAAATATCCCACATGTGGCCCTCGGGCGGTAATGGACTGAAGCACCGGCCTCCGAAGCAAAGGAGCACCTAGCGGATTTTGAGCCCTCTTTTTTATTAGGCACCATGTCCGGTTTGAAGAGGTCTTGTGGTGCCAAAACATTGGAAACCCCCCAAAAGTGACCCCAATTTGGAAACTAGACCCCTTGAGGAATCCATTGTAGTTTTCATGGGGTGCATGCGGCTTTTTGATCAGTTTTTATTCCATTTTTAGGTGGCGTGGTGACTAATAAACAGCAATTCTACTATTGTTTTTGTATACTTTTTTTTTTACAGCGTTCACCGTGCGCTATAAATGATATATTAACTTTATTCTGCGGGGCGATACGATCACGGCGATACCAGATGTTTATAGTTTTTTTTTATGTCTTATGGCGTTTGCACAATAAAATACGTTTTGTAAACAATCATTCACTTTTTGTGTTACCTTATTCTAAGAGCCATAACGTTTTTATTTTTCAATCAATAAAGCCGTGCGAGGACTTATTTTTTGCGTAACGAACTGTAGTTTCGATCAGGACCATTTTTAGGTACATGCGACTTTTTGATCTCTTTTTATTCCATTTTTTGGGAGGTGAAGTGACCAAACAATTGTGATTGTGGTACGGTTTATTAATATTTTTTTTTACGGCGTTCACCGTGCGGGATAAATAACAAAATAATTTTGTAGTTCAGGCCGTTACGGACGCGGCGATACCAATTATGTATAGTTTATTTGTTTGTTTATATATTTTTATTAATAATAAAGGCCTGATAAGGGAAAAAGTGGGACTTTTACTTTTATTACTTTTAAAACTTTTATTTTCTTATTTTTACACATCTTTTTTTAACTTTTTTTTTACTTTATTACTTTGTCCCACTAGGGGACATGAGGGCAGGAGGCCCTGATCGCTATTCTAATACACTGCACTACATGCGTAGTGCAGTGTATTAGAACTGTCAGCTACTCACTGACAGCAAGCATAGTGGGTCCTGACGTTGTCAGGACCCACTAGGCTTCCGTCTATGGCATAGCCGGACGCCATTGTTTGGTGTCCGGTTGCCATAGTCACCATCGCCGGCCGCTATCGCGTAGCAGGCCGGCGATGGCAGCTTAACCCCTAAAAAGCCGCGATCTCTATAGAACGCGGCTTTTAAGGGGTTAATCAGCGGGGACACAGCGATCGGTCCCCGCTGTAGGAGCTGTGACAGCTGCTGAACAAGACAGCAGCGTCACAGCTCCTGTATGTGTCGGGAGGACGGCCGAAACGGCCGTTACTCCCGAGACGTACTATTACGGCATGGAGCGCGAACGATACAGCTGCCATGACGTAATAGTACGTCAAGGAGCGGGAAGGGGTTAAGCATGCCCTGAAAACACATCTTTTTAGACAGGCCTATTAAATTTCCTAATCCAACTACTTTCCTTTGTCCCCTTATTACATTAGTCATGAGAACTTGACCCCTTCATCCAGCAGTATCCCCCACTCCTTGCTCCCTAATGCACTTCACATCTGCCATACACAGATACTGGCTGGTGACCGGCTCATGCAGCTTTATATGTACTACCCTATGTTTTATAAAAGATGGCTGGACCATTGCACTAAACAAGCACTTTTTACATTTTGTTGCACCGCAGTTTCCTCATAGATTGTAAGCAATTGCAAGTTTTAGTATCCCAGTCAAAGACTGTTAGGGCATGCTGGGAATTGTAGTTTCACAACAGCTGGCGTTCCATAGGTTGCTGACCCCTGAGCTAGAAAGCTTAAATATATCAATCACATTATAGTAAAACTTAATTCCCAGGCCCCCATAATGATAGTAATCTATTAATAAAATACATGTGATCACTAATGGCATTGAAAGTGTTAATAATGTTTTAGCTTTACCTTCCAGGCTCGGCATTGTATTGGGCTGTCAGCATTGCTGCCAGTGGGAGTAATGGGAATTGAGTTGCTGTTTGGATGCATGAAAGGTAATAAATTTGTCTGTCAGTACTTTCCATCGGAGTGACAGATTTAGTTTGTTCAGTAGGCTTGGCCAAGCAGGCCTATTATTGCCAAACAATTCATCTGCTCCTGATTGTGAGGCTGTCATTTAACAAATAAACTCCGGTCACTGCAAGTCGACCTGCACGGTACATCTAGAACTGGAGGTATGCATTTATGAATTAGACTTTGCATTATCTTGTGACCATCTTGTCAAAGTACATTATAGAGAAGGCTTTGCCATTAATCTACTTGCCTCAAGACAGATTCTTTCCTTTGAATTCATCAATGTCAGGATCAAGAAAACACATCTGAAGAAGACTCTGGTAAAGTCTTAAAACTGTTCAGCTCATTCATCCATGTAAGAGGGAATACAGGCACTTGGGGCGTTATCTATTTATGCAATAAAACAGCTGTGAACTGTTAAATATTTCATAGACTATAAGATGTACATAGCAAGTTTTTGTATTTACAGTATAATAGTATATAATAATATTTTTTTCGCGGGCATGCATTTGAGTTAAATTTCACAGTTGAATACCCATCGTGTTAAATACCACTGCTTGCAATTAGTCAGTTGACAGAACAGTATGAATGTGCAAATATGTATAAATACCACAATGCACTGCTCTAATAACTGGCAAAAAAAACAACTGAATTCTAAATTCAGCTATAGCCCTAAATGGAAAAGGAAACACCATGTAACTCAAAATCCATACAAGATTAGTTAAGCAGCTTAGGGCCCGTTCACCTTTCCGTCAGATGAACGGAAAGCAAAACAGAAACTATCTCTTACGTTTGCATTAGTATTCATTTCAATGGTATTTTTTTTTCTTTCAATTGGTGTCAGTTTGCCTCCGTTCCGCAAGGTTTCAGGTTTTTTTTCACTGAAACAATAGCTTAGTCGACCACATTATTGTTTCCGTTCTGAAAGCAAACTGACAGAAAAAAAAAATGCAATTGAAATCAATGGTAATGAAAACGATAGCTTTCCGTTCATCTGTTCCTCTGACAGAAAGGTTGAAGGGAACAGATGAATGGAAGCCAGCGCTGAGGTGAACTGGCCCTAACTCCTAAACTTCCTCAACATTTAGTATAGATTTTATCTTTGGAATGTTGCAAATTGTAAAAGTGGAGTTTTCCTTTATAGCAGATTTGTTAAAGCGACTCTGTCACCAGATTATAAGTGCCCTATCTCCTACATAATCTGATCAGCGCTGTGATGTAGATAGCAGCAGTAGTTTTTATTTTGAAAAATGATCATTTTTGAGCAAGTTATGAACAATTTTAGATTTATTCTAATTAGTTTCTTAATGACCAAGTGGGCGTGTTTTTACTTTTTACCAACTGGGCATGTTTTAACTTTTTACCAATTGAGCATTGTACAGAGGAGTGTGATTGTGCAGTGAAAGAAGCTGGGCTGGAACAATGAGAAGTGTATGACGCTGATTGGTCACTGATTGGTGAGCCTCATACACTCCTCTGTACAACGCGCAGTTGGTAAAAACACGCCCAATTGGTCATTAATAAACTAATTAGCATAAATCTAAAATTGTTCATAACTTGCTAAAAAATGATCGTTTTTCAAAATAAAAACCACTGCTGTTATCTACATTCCAGCGCCGATCACATTATGTAGGAGATAGGGCACTTATAATCTGGTGACAGAGCCTCTTTAAGTCTCATATGCTATTGGCTTGAGGAAATACTGTTTTAGATTATTTGATTCTGTATTTTCATGTCAAAAGGTGTTTGCATGCTCCTATAGTGAAAGCCTGTGAGTCTTGCTTCCCTTCCACCCAGACAGAGTGATTGACAGCTCCTTCTCAAAGGCTTACTTTATGAGTCTTGCCATCATTTGGACACTTTTTTGAATGATGAAAATACTGATTCAAATCATAAAAAGCTGGAGCTCCAGCCAAAATGGGGACTAAGTGACCCTTGTTTTTCCACAAAGATGGGAGTCCAAGAGCTTTTATCCACACCATACTTACTTTTTTAAAATGTCTATTTGACAGGTTAATGAAAAAATGGGGTTGTCATGGGACAACTTTTAAAAAAAAAAATCTGTGCTGAATTTAAAGAGGTTATGTGCAGAAAATTATTAGCAGTGTACTCACTGCAATATGTGAATACACTCGCTAACATACATCCCGGTGCCCCGTCGCGCAGAATATGATATTTGAATAGGTTTTTACAGGCTTGCCGGGGGACTGGAAGTTTAGTAGCCCAGCCTAACTTCATGATGACAAGACTCGTCATCATGTGATCGGTCCCCGCTGTACACCATGTAATTGCTTTAGTAGTAGTAGTAGTACATAGTGTACAGTGGGGCTGGTCACATGACGACGAGTTAGACTAAAGTTAGACTGTGCCACTAGACTTCCGATTCCCCAGCAGCGCTGTAAAAATCTATTAAAATCTCATAATGCGTGCGACGGGGGACCGGGATGTATATTGGCAAGTGTACTCACATACTGCAGTGAGTACACTGCTAATAATTTTTGTTCCCTACATAACCCCTTTAATTTCTAAATGCCCTGCTTGGTTTGCTATCAATATTCTCCTCGTCCATAAAGGAATTAGGCTGTTATAAAATACTATAATTTATAAAGCCATATTTACATTTGAGTTTAACTTTAACTAATAATGTATATTAAAACATTTTGAATGCATGCTTTAAATTTTAATCCCATTAATTTCAGTATGTAATAAAATAATATTATTTTATGATAAAATGGAGTGATCTATATCAGCGTCCTGATGATAATTTGGGTAGCTTAAGTCTGCTTACAATTTACAAGTCCCTTCACTTTTTAGCTTTGCTGATGGCGGGTCTGGATCCCTTACTTGGCTATGTAGCAGTTGCTGTTGGGGTAGTTATGTACCAGAATGTGCATGATTTCAGTATGCAAATATGGGTTTATCCTGGCAATAGTTGCACAAGGAAAATTGTGTTCAGCATAGATTTTTGACATACCTCCTACACTTGCATTCCTCCCCTAAGTAAAACCTTTGCACTGAGCTGCAGCTGTGAGAAATTAATTGCCTGTTGTTAATCTGTTGCAGATTAATGACCTTGACTATTCAATGCTAACCTCTTAATTTAACATTGTTTATTCTAAGGCTAGGGCTACACAGCAATGTTGGCCGAGACACAGGTCACACGGCCAAAGATCACTGTTTTGCACTGCCTGCGTTGCAAGTAACGTAAAGTTAATGTGGTCGCTTTGCGATCCGCAAGTTGCCTCGCTACCACAGTTGAAGGCATGCAATCTCGCTGGACTTCTTGCAACTGTTTAGTCGCGGTCGCAACATGCGGGTCTCAAAGAGACCACATTCACTTTCATCGCCGAATAGTCGTAGCCTAACTTTTACCATCCATGACCTCAGTCGTATGTTCTTATCTCAAGGGTACATCCTGGATCTTTGAATTCATTCTTACTTTTGGCTTTCTAGTTGTATTCTAATGTGTGAAACAATGTTTTAAAAAGAAACGCCAAAATATTAGATAATGATCCCACTGAAGCGGTAATGAAGTCAGAAATATCCTGGCCTCTCGAGACCTAAGGTCATCACAATGATTTCCAATGTTGTCCTTTAAAGGTAAAGATATGGTCACTGGCCTTCTAATGCATAGTTGTGCGTATTCTCCCTTATTTCAGTGCTTCCCGGTAATATCTAGGAACAAAATGATGATAGGTATTGCAGCCAAGGGAAAAAAAGGTTTTACTTACTTTAGTTAAAGTGAATAGTAGTGCTCAATAAATTGATAATGATCCATTAATCAAATATATGTGTACACACACGGATCCCCACCTCTCACAAGTTTCATTGGATATCCAAAAGTATTTTTAAACATTTAGGTCCACCGTTGAAATTAGGAAATTTTTACAGAATACAACATAAAAATAATTAAAAAGGGTTCCTTCCATCTCAGACTCTTAAAGCATATCCACTGGCCACCACATACAGGTGAAGAATGAATCCCATTGAAGTGAATAGAGAGAGCTATCTATTCACTTATTTTGGATTTACAAAAACATCTGAGCATGCTTGCTCGGTTGTTTCTGTAACCCACGAAGAACAGAATATAGAGAGAGCTGCCACAAATGTCAGAGATGGGAATAACCCTTTACGGTAAAAGGGTTTTCCTATGAACAACATTCATGGTATATTAATTAAATATGTCATGAATGTCTGATCGGCATCCCTTCTTGTTAGTGACTGTGTGTGTGTAGTCATTCTCCTTTGTAGTCTGTGGGAGATGATTTCTGTGTCTCCCATAGGCACTAAAGAGTGACGAGGCATGTCCATGAGAGATATAGAAACAACAAAGGACATCTCCATTCTCAGGATTAGTGCAGTTCACTGCAACATGGCCTACATGCTTACATGGGAAGACCCCTTTAAGCTGGGAATTTGACAAACTTGCAAAAAAGATAAGATAATATCTACGAACAGTGAAAGACTTTTGAATGTTTTTTTTTTTATTTACCTGATTTGGTTACCAGTACTGATTACTTTACAAATTTCCCTTAGGTTTAGTTATAGCCCATAATCAATTCATACCTCCCAAAGCATAAAAATGGGATGAAATGCTGCAAATTTATTTACACTGATTTAAAATTTCTCAAATGCTCATTTATTTTTAACGGTGTATGGGGATTAAAAATTCTTAATCGCTGGAAATTGAGCTTTTTGAGCACTTTTCTATTGTTTTTTTTATTTTATATTTGATTGCGGCATAATGTGTAGTGATTACAGTCTCAGCTAAAAGGTGATTACGGCATGTAACTATGTTTGCCAAATTGCTGAGAATCGTCAGTCATTATCCTGAAGAATTTAGGACAGATTTTCTATGCATTGCACACAACTAGAAATCTTACCTAGTCATTTTAAAATATATCGTTTTAAGAGTGTCTGTTTTATATGTACATTTTTTTATAATAGTAAACCATGATGACCAAAACTAGAGATATTTATGAAATTCTTACTGTACTTGCATGCTTTAGAATAAGCTATGAAAGTATATTTAAGGATATTTTGACCAGGGGGGTTGCTAGGATCTAAAAAGATGATTTCTCCCACCCCCCTTCCCAAATGAGATATATTGAAGACAGTATAGCAGTAAACATTTTTTAGAACCTGATAGGCTTAGATACACCACCACATCAGTAAACTGTCCCTGGATATTACTTTATAAGGAAACCTTTACCCATAGATACATCAGCCCCAGGGGCAAACACAGACAGCAGAGGGCCCCCATGCAAGAATAGTATATGGGTCTTTGGCTGTGAAACAGCTCATCAGAGATCATCCCTTTTATACCTCTCTAATAATCCATCAGTAATTGTGAGCACAAAATTTATTAGCTCAGTCCCTTACATGCAATCTTATAGACCAGGGGTCTCAAACTCGGCCGGGTAAATGGGTCGCACATAGAAAAAATTAAAGTTGATGGGCCGCATTACTTTCAAATTTGATACAATACAAAATTACTTTTAATCAATTATTTATTTGAACTACTATAACAATACTACATTATTATAACAATACTACATTACTATAATAATACCGCTAGGTTTAATAACTTATGGGAAATTTGCGAGTTTACTCCACGTGCTTATTTTAACAATCCAGTTTTTCCGTTTAGGCAGTCTGGCTGCTCAGTTGACAGCGTTTGGCAGACACAAGAATGTCAAGATTGGGCAGCCCCTTTTTAGATAATGCCACAGTGCTCTCTGTAGACAGTGCCACACCCCCTAGATAATACCACAGTACCCTCTGTAGATAATGCCACAATGCCCTCTGTAGATAGTGCCACACCCACCCTCTTCAAGATAGTGCTACACACACCCACATGTAGATAGTGCCACGCCCACCCAAATGTAGATAGTGCCACACCCACATGTAAATATCTGCCACACACCCTCTATAGATAGTGCCACACACACACCCCCTGGAATCCCCAGCCAGAGCATTGTCAACACTCTTGTCTGGTATTCCTCTGCTGGAAGAGCCCCTGAAGTCACTCTCCATATATGGACAATTGTCAGGGGATCCTCCAGGAATGGATTTCCTGTTGGCGACGCACGGGCCAGGACTCCTCTGCTGGAGGAGCACCTGAAATCACTGTCCATATATGGACAGTGACGTCAGGAGTTCCTCCTGGACCAGATTCCCTGTTGCCGACGCTCAGGCCGAGGATTCCCCTGCTGGAGGAGCCCCTTAAGTCACTGTCCATATATGGACAGTGATATCAGGGGATCCTCCTCCACCCGATCCCCGGCAAGAGCCTTGCCAATGCTCGGCCGGGGATTCCTCTGCTGGAGGAGCCCCTGATGTCACTGTCCATATATAGACAGGGACTTCAGGGGCTCCTTCAGCAGAGGAATCCCCGACCAAAGCGTCGGCAACGCTCTGGCTGGGAATTCCACCCCTAGAGGGAGCCCCAATGGAGCTAACTACAGTGAGGGGGTTTGTAGTGCTGTCAACAGGGTGGGGTGTGTGGCGCTATTTACAGGGGGTTTGCTCTATGTATAGGGGGTTGTGTGGCCATTGTTCACCTACCACCAATGATCCAGCAGGGCGGGAAAGGGTCTGTGCTTCTTCATGACGTCATGAAGGAGCACGCGCATGCTCCTCCTTCGGCATGCTCTCTCCGGAGGGAGCTTTGGTGCCCTGCGGCCCGCAGATGGTAGCCTCAGGGGCCGCATGTGGGCCACGTGTTTGAGACCCTTGTATTAGACCATAGGAAACTGCTTTTAAGGTGACCCTGGGCCCCATTACCTGCTGTTTACAATGCAGGTTGCCCATATGGTATGTCCACTCTGATCAGCTGTGCCCCATTGACACTAATGTATATAATAGCATATATTTGAATAACACAGTAATGCACTTACCAAATAATATTACTATACAAGACTAGAGCCCAAAAATATATTTGCACCAAAACCCACATACAGTATAACTACCACAAATAAAATTACAATCAAAAACATCATCATAAAGTGACCCTCATCTATTAGACAGAGAGTGGCTACAAAAAGCATTTCCCACTGTGGAGGACCTGGCATGTCCATGCATTACACAAACAGCCCTCTGATTTCAATGGTGACTGTGTCGTGTGCTATTCCTCCTGTGGTGATGCTGCAGGAAAATTAATCACATGCTGCCAGGTTGTCCCACAGATTACAGCTGATCACTGTGGTTCTCAGCAGTGGGACACTCTGAGATCAGATTATTGTCAGGGGACCTTATAACAAAAAGGCTTTTCAAACATAGGACAATCTCTTTAACCCCTTAAAGGAATAGTGTCACGAAATTTTTTTTTTTAACATCAGTTTGATTTTAGTCTTTTATTAAAAACTTTTATATTTATTTGTGTGTTTGTGTTTTACTTTTTTTTATTTTTACACCTTTTTCTTCCCTATGGGGGCTGCCATTTTTTACTCCATTTCTGTATGTGTCGATTAACGACACATACAGACATGGAATACGGCAGCTACAGTCCCATAGTGAATGCGAACGGGGCCCGTTCCATCCACTATGGTGTACGCCGTCTGTGTGGGAACGGCGCATGTGCCGCTCCCACACAGTCCAAGTTGAACTGAGCGCCGTCCGGTGCCATTTTCCTGTAGACCGGAAGTCGCGGCCGGACAGTAAGATTATTACTTCCGGTCGCGGCTTCCGGACTTGTGCACTTGGAGCAGCGGCAGCAGACGGAGCGGACGGACCGGAGGGGGCGGCGGCAGGAGCAGATAAGTGATTTCTATGTATGTTCGTGTTTCAGTGTGTGTTTACTAGTGTATGTAAACCTACTACACTGTGTGTTAGCTCAAAAAATGGCGACACACATTGTAGGAGGTTTGACCATTCAATCCCCTCGTTTCTCCCGGCACTAGCCAGGATAAAGGAGGGGGGGATTCTGAGAGCTCACTAGAGCGAGGGATTTTTTTCCAATTTTGCAGCATAAAGCAATGTGGTTGCTTTACCACATGCAATGCTGCAATTTTGGGAATTGCTCCATCTAGTGACCAGTGCTGGGAAATATTATAAATTAGACTCGTGAAAAAAAAAAAAAAAATTAGAACAATGTTTAATCACCTACACACATTGTTTAACTAAAACAAAAAAAATACATTTTTTGCTAACAACACATTCCCTTTAAGGACGCAGCCTTGTTTTGGTCTTAAGGCTCAGAGCCCATTTTTCAAATCTGACATATTTCACTTTATGTGGTAATAACGTCGGAATGCTTAAACCTACCCAAGCTATTCTGAGATTGTTTTCTCGTGACACATTGGGCTTCATGTTCATGGTAAAATTTGGTCGATATATTCAGTGTTTATTGGTGAAAAATTGCAAAATGTAGAGAAAATTTTGAAAAAATAGCATTTTTCAGAATTGAAATGCATCTGCTTGTAAAACAGACGGTTATACCACCCAAAATATTTACTAGTTCACATTTCCCATATGTCTACTTTAGATTGGCATCGTTTTTTGAACATTCTTTTATTTTTCTTGGACGTTACAAGGCTTAGAACATAAACAGCAATTTCTCATATTTTTAAGAACATTTCAAAAGCCTTTTTTTTAAGGTACCTCTTGAGTTCTGAAGTGGCTTTGAGGGGCCTATGTATTAGAAACCCTGATAAAACACCCCATTTTAAAATCTAGACCCCTCAAAGTATTCAAAACAGCATTTAGAAAGTTTTTTAACCCTTCAGGCATTTCACAGGAATTAAAGCAAAGTGGAGGTGAAATTTGCAAATTTCATTTTTCTTGCTGAATTTAAATTTTATTCAATTTTTTTTCTGTAACACAGAAGGTTTTACCAGAGAAACACTACTAAATATGTATTGTCCAGATTCTGCAGTTTTTAGAAATGTCCCACATGTGGCTCTACTGCGCTCGTGGAATAAAACACAAGCCCTAGAAGCATAGAAGCACCTAGTGCATTTTGAGGCCTCTTTTTTATTAGAATATATTTTAGGCAGCATGCCAGGTTTGAAGAGGTGTTGAGGTGCCAAAACAGTAGGAATCCCCCAATAGTGCCCCCATTTTGGAAACTACACCCCTCAAGGAATTCATTTATGGTTGTTGTTACCATTTTGACTGCACAGTTTTTTTCACAGCACGTATTTGAATTGGGCTGTGAAATGAAAAAAATGACATTTTTTCCAATAAAATGTCATTTGTGATCAAAATTTCTTATTTTCACAGGGAACAAAATACCCCATTTTGTTGCCCAATTTGTCCTTAGTGTGGCAATACTCCATTTGTGGTGATAAACTGCCGTTTGGGCCCATGGGAGGGCTCAGAAGGAAAGGAGCGCTACGTCTTTGTTGGAGTCCAGATTTTGCTGGATTGGTTTTCGGGTGCCATGTCGCATTTGCAGAGCCCCAGAGGCATCAAAGCAATAGAAACCAACCACAAATGACCCCATTTTGGAAACTACACCCCTCAAGGAATTCATTTATGGGTGTTGTGACCATTTTGACCCCATAGTTTTTTCACAGAACTTATTTGAATTGGGCTGGGAATTAAAACAAAATTATTTTTTTCAAATAATATGTAGATTTGGCTGAAAATTTCTTATTTCTACAAGAAACAAAATACCCCATTCTGTTGCGCAATTTGTTCTGAGTGCCGCAATACCCCATTTGTGGTGAAAAACTGCAGTTTGGGCCCATGGGAGGGCTCTGAAGGAAAGGACCACCATTTGGCCTACTGGGGATTTTCTAGTGCGAAGTCATGTATGCAGAAGCCCCTGAGGTACCAGTACAGTTGAAACCCGCAAGAAGTGACCCCATTTTAAAAACGACACCCTTAAGGCATTCATCTAGAGGTGTAGTGAGCATTTTGACCGGAGACCTACACCCCATAAACTGTAATGTGGGTTCTCCCAGGTATGGCAATACCCTACATGTGGCTGTTATCAGCTGCCTGGGCACACAGCAGGGCCCAGAGGGGAAAGACGAGGAGGGATAAGCTGTGCGGAGTGCATCAGGGTAAGTAAAATTGGGGTAAATTATAAACCAAGGGATAGGGATGTATGATACATTTTAAAACACTCTTTCATACAGAGCTCTGGTTATTCGGGACACGTGTCACATTGATATATTGTGTCATCCCTTATCGCCCTCTTATAGCAGACTTTGCACCTCTTTTGACTTTTTCCCTTCTTGCCAGTTTGGGGAATTTCTCCTGGAAAGTGTTGCCCTGGTACGATGCGTGTGGCCCCGCTTCCAGAAGTACTGGGTGCCCCCCCTTCTTGGTCCCTAAAGATTAGGTTCTTGATAATCACCTCTTGAAATTCCAGGACAGTTCCCCTCTGGCCTGTACATCGATGTAGCACATACGCATTGTACAATGCCATCTGTATGATGTGCACGGCCAGCTTCTTATACCACACCGCATGGCGCTGTAGGGCTTCAGGACTTGATCTGACAAGTCCACCGCTCCCATGTACCCATTGTAGTCCAGGATGCAGTCTGGTTTGGGGGTGGCCTTTCCTTCATATATCCTAAACCTGTAGGTATACCCTGATGCACTCTCACATAGCTTATACATCTTCACGCCATACCTTGCCCTCTTACCCGGCAGGTACTCGCGGAATTGAACCCTCCTTTTAAAATGTACCAGTGACTCATCAATAGAAATACACTTCTCGGGGGTGTATGCTTAGGAAAACCGGGCACTGAAACGGTCTAATAGGGGTCTCCGTTTATACAAACGGTCAAAACTGGGGTCATCTCGGGGTGGGCACGACTCATTATCAGTATACTGTAAGAAGCGAAGAATTGCCTCATTTATTTATTTTTTTAGGTTACAGTTCAGTTCTGAAGTTGCTTTGAGGGGCCCATATATTAGAAACCCCTATCAAACACCCCATTTTAGAAACTAGACCCCTCAAAGTATTCACAACAGCATTTAGAAAGTTTATGAAACCTTTAGGTGTTTCACAGAAATTTAGAGCAAAGTAGAGGTGAAATTTACACATTTTTTTTTGTCAGAAAATCCTCTTTATACCATTTTTTTTATAACACAAAAGGATTTATCAGAGAAACCCAACTTAATACTTATTGCCCAGATTCTGCAGTTTTGAGAAATATCCCACATGTGGCCCTAGTGCGGTAATGGACTGAAGCACCGGCCTCCGAAGCAAAGGAGCACCTAGTGGATTTTGAGGCCTCTTTTTTTATTAGGCACCATGTCCGGTTTGAAGAGGTCTTGTGGTGCCAAAACATTGGAAACCCCCCAAAAGTCACCACAATTTGGAAACTAGACCCCTTGAGGAATTCATTGTAGTTTTCATGGGGTGCATGCGGCTTTTTGATCAGTTTTTATTCTATTTTTAGGTGGCGTGGTGACTAAAAAACAGCCATTCTACTATTGTTTTTTTATTCTATTTTTTTTACAGCGTTCACCGTGCGCTATAAATGGCATATTCACTTTATTCTGCGGGGCGATACGATTACGGCGATACCCTATATTTATAGTTTTTTTTATGGCGTTTGCACAATAAAATAAGTTTTGTAAAAAATCATTCACTTTTTGTGTTACCTTATTCTAAGCGCCAGAACTTTTTTATTTTTCCATCAATAAAGCCGTGCGAGGACTTATTTTTGGCGTAACGAACTGTAGTTTCGATCAGTACCATTTTTCGGTACATGCGACTTTTTGATCTCTTTTTATTCCATTTTTTGGGAGGTGAAGTGACCAAACAATTGTGATTGTGGTACGGTTTATTATTATTTTCTTTTATGGCGTTCACCGTGCGGGATAAATAACGAAATAATTTTGTAGTTCAGGCCGTTACGGACGCGGCGATACCAATTATGTATAGTTTGTTTGTTTATATATTTTTATTAATAATAAATGACTAATAAGGTAATAAGGGGGATTTTTACTTTTAATACTTTTAAAACTTTTATTTTCTTATTTTTACACATCTTTTTTTAACTTTTTTTTAACTTTATTACTTTGTCCCACTAGGGGACTTGAGGGCAGGAGGCCCTGATCGCTATTCTAATACACTGCACTACATGCGTAGTGCAGTGTATTAGAACTGTCAGCTACTCACTGAGAGCAAGCATAGTGGGTCCTGACGTTGTCAGGACCCACTAGGCTTCCGTCTATGGCATAGCCGGACGCCATTATTTGGTGTCCGGTTGCCATAGTCACCATCGCCGGCCGCTATCGTGTAGCAGGCCGGCGATGGCAACTTAACCCCTAAAATGCCGAGATCTCTATAGAACGCGGCTTTTAAGGGGTTAATCAGCGGGGACACAGAGATCGGTCCACGCTGTAGGAGCTGCGGCAGCTGCTGTACGAGACAGCAGCTGTCACAGCTCCTGTATGTGTCGGGAGGACGGTCGAAACGGCCGTTACTCCCGAGACGTACTATTAGGTCATGGAGCGTGAACGATACAGCTGCCATGACCTAATAGTACGTCCAGGAGCGGGAAGGGGTTAACCAAAAGATATCAACATCCTCTAATGTGCCTTGTTAGCCCTCCTTTACTGTCATTAGTGATGTAAAAAAAATCACATTCCTGATACGGAATGCGAAAATTAGAATAAACTAAACATTTTCAGAATGTACACAAATGCCAGAAGTTTAGCCTGCAAAATGAGACAGCTACAGGCCTTGGTACCGGAGAAACAGATTGATACAGTTGGTGTTGCTGAAACATGTCAAGACTCTTTCATATGACTGGGCTGAAAATCTTTAGGATTTTTACACTGTTTCAGCAAGACAGGGCAAATAGAAAAAATACGGTTGAGTATGTCTGTATGTGAGAAGTGATTTGAAGGCGAGTGTAAAAGAGGCAATAGTGGGTGAAGATCGTAAAGAGGTTGAAACCTTGTGGGTGGCATTACAAAGGGAGGTAAACACTGAAAACATTTTTTTGAGTGTAATCTATAGACCCCCCAATATAACTGAGGAGATGGAAGGTCAGCTATATAAACAGATGGAGCGGGCTGCACAGGCCGGTAATGTAGTAATAATTGGAGATTTTAATTGGGATCATGGTTTTGCTTTAAAGGGTAACTAAAGGTTCAACAAACTTCTGACATGTCATAGTTACATGTCAGAAGTTTTGATCGGTGGGGTCCGAGCACTGACACCCCCACCAATCGCTAAAACGAAGCTGCAGAATCGCTGGTGTGAACGCTGAGCCGCTACATTTTTTGTTCGGCTTCTTTCGGAAAGCCGATGTAGCGGTGTACGGGCCCATAGACATTCTATTGAGCCCGTACACTGCTACATCGGTTTTACGAGAAAAGCGGAATAGAAACTAAGCGGCTCAGCGCTCACACAAGCGCTTCTGCCACTTTGTTTTAGTGATTGGTGGGGGTCTCCCCACCGATCAAAACTTCTGACATGACACTATGACATGTCAGAAGTTTGTTGAACGTTTAGTTACCTATTAACTGCAAGGGGGAGAAACGTCCTCAACTTGCTGCAGGATCATTTTATGGCCCAGTGTGTGGAAGAGCCGACAAAATGTGATGCTCTGTTGGATCTGGTAATTTCTTACAATTCAGAGCTTGTTGGAAATGTCACTGTTCGTGTAAACTTAGGAAGACCAATTTCCCCCAGGTTAAAGGAGTTTTCCGGAACCAATTAACTAATTTCTATTTCACTGCACACATAGAAATAATGTAATTTGTAATATATTTACGTTTTGATTTAATCTGCTAAGCCCCGATTCCAGCACTGGTCATGTGACGCGTCTCCGGTAGCAAAATCCTTACTTCTGGCGCTAGCCCGTCCATGAACTGAGTTCTGTTTTCCAGCTGGCTCAATGTACGGGTACGTCATTCCTGACATCACTCTACACTGAGGGAAGTGGTGGACCGGATATTTCCTTTATTCTGATAGTTTCCTGTCTGCTGCTAGGGGAGAGAAACACTGCTAGTCTCTGAGCATGCGTGGTAAACAGTGCTAGTCTCTCAGCATGCATGGTTTCTACACTAGCAGTGTTTACCACGCATGCCCACTCCTGCGCTATCACAGCGCCTGCGCATCATTTTCTCCCCCCTAGCTGCGGACCGAAAACGATCAGAAGAAATTATGTGATTTCAGGAGCCAGTTGCTAGTAGCGCTCTGAGAAGGACTCTGGCGCTGGGGTTAGAGTCGGAGTCCTGGGCAGAGCGCTAGTATAAGCTCTGCTCCGGAACTCTGTGGAATCCCCTGACATCACTGTCCATATATGGACAGTGTTGTCAAGGGCTTCCCCAGAGCAGAGTCCAAGGCAGAGCGCTAGTATAGGGTCTGCTCCGTGACTCTGTGGAATCCCCTGACATCACTGTCCATATATGGACTGTGTTGTCAGGAGCTTCCCCAGAGCAGGGTCCCGGGCAGAGCGCTAGTATAGGCTCTACTCCGCGACTCTGTGGAATCCCCTGATTTCACTGTCCATATATGAACAGTGTTGTCAGGGTCTTCTCCAGAGCCACAGTCCAGACGAGCGCAAGCACCCACGGATGGCCGCGCGCTCCCGCGAGCGGACACGCGCAACCACGCGCACCCGTGAGCGCACACCGGCGCACAAACGACTCACCTGGGCCTCCTCCTCATCCTCCAGAGCGTAGCTGCGTAAGGAGAGGGGGAGGAGTCAAGTTGCAGCGCGGCGGCAGGCGTACTCTGATCCCCGACATTTTCTGGAGCCTGGAGGTGAAGCACTGGACCTGGAAGACATCGCCTGACAACGAGGACTGGAGTGGGAGTCAGCAGCTCTTCTGACACAGTGAGTAAAGTGTCTGAAAGTGCTGATTATGTATGGCCCTGTTCACACAGAGTATTTTGCAGGCAGAAAAAATCTTCCTCAAAATTTTGAGGCAGATTTTGACCTGCCCACACTATCTTGCCGCGTTTTTTGCCCGCGGCGATTGAGGACCTCAGACAGAAAGCGCAGTGAAAAATGCATTTTCTGCCTCCCATTGATTTCGATGGGAGGTCAGAGGCGGAACCGCGGCAAGAAAGGACGTGCTGCTTTTTATTTTTTTCGCGACTGGCTACCATTGATTTCAGATGAAATCAATGGAAGGCGGTTTTGGACGTTTTTTAGCGCTGATTCTGGCGCATTGTCCGAGTCAATATCAAGGCCCAAAAACTCTGTGAACTGGGCCTTATTGTTAGGGTAGGAACACACTAGGCATGAACGCTGCGGATTTTATGCAACACATTTCATTGCAGAAAATCTGCAGCGTATAACAGTAGCAGCAGAGTGGATGAGATGTGAATAAATCTCATCCACACACAGCAAAAAAAATTTACCTGCAGTGTGTTTTTCTTTAAGCCACAGCATGTCAATTTATTCTGCGGAATCGCTGCTCCTTTGTTGCGGAAATGCTGTGGTTCTGCCGCAAAAATCACAAATGAGAAAAAAAAAGGTATTTTTTTATTTAAAATTTATAAAAAAAGTTTAGACTTACCCCGGCCGTAGTCTAGGCAACGCGATCCTCTATTCTTAGCGCTGCCCGGCCTCCTGTCATGACGTTCCTTCCCATGTGACTGCTGCAGAGGTCACATGGTCTGCAGCGTCATCCCAGGAGGCAGGGCTACATTCAGAAGAGAGAGACGCGTCGCCTAGATTACGGCCGGGGTAAGTAAACGTTTTGTTTCCCTGCAGGATTTCCGCAGTGGACATGCCTCACGAAACCTGCACCACTATTTGGTGCAGTTTTGCTTGCGGAATTCCCTGCGGCTACCGGGGCGGATGAACTGTGTAGTTTCACTCAGCATATCCGCCTACTTTGTTCCTACCCTTATGATGCGCTCCTGGAAATGCTGCCTGTCTCTAAATAGGCAGTTGGTCCATTAGAATTTTAATTTTTTTTGTGAACCAGCTTCAAAAAATACAAAACTTTTGTGTTAGGCCTTGTTCACATCTGCGTTGAAGATCTGACCACGAATACATGCGTTGCATGCTGCCCTATTGTTTTCGTTAAAACCACAGACACCCCAACGGAAATCCGACAAAACCCATTGAAGTCAATGGGTTTAGTTGGCGGCAGGTGTTGTCCGCTGTGCAACGGAACAGGCACTTCTTATTTTTCCGTTGTTCTGCTCTGACGGAGGAGAATAAGGGAAAGCTGAACGCAGGTGTGAACCAAGCCTTACCTTTTTGAGCATTTTACGTAACATAAAACTTGCACTCCCATGCAGGCGGAGCTTGTATGGAGCGGCGGTCAAGCATGTACTCTGCTGTTTCTGTCATTCCCATACACTTTGAATGAAATGGAAGCGTGCACGCTTGACCGCCGCTCAATTCAATGTCCCCCTCACTGTGGGGGGTGCAGTGAGGAGGATCTGGGGGTTTGGGACCCTTGTTCTTATGAACACAAAAAAAAAAAAAAAAGAATTAAACTGTAAAATTATTGTTCACCTACCTGCTGGCCTGACTTTCTTGCTTCCTGCTCCGTTCCCTCGTTCTGGTCCCAATTGTCCGGGATCCAAGATGGCTGCTACTGTCTCAGACTTGCATGTGGAGAGCGTTGCCTGCCAGTCTGAGGCGTGCCCCCACCTCCTTCACTGCCCTCAGAAGGACAAGCACCGATGATGTCAGCGCTGTGTCCATCTCTTCTGACACTTCTCCTGCTGGGTCCTTGACAGGGTCTGCGGCTGCAGCAACATCCTCACTGACAGCGCGTCAGTGGAGGACGGAGGAAGACAGCGCCAGGGATGTCAAGAATCATCTTCTGTATGCAAGTATATCACATTGTATGCTGGTAACGGTCTTATATGTTTTATTATCTGTGTTTTTTTTTTTTACAGGTTTCAGTATCTTGGACTACGTAAGATCGTCGTGGTATCGAATTTTTACCAATAAAATGGTCAAAGCGGGCTGTAGGGGGGGGGGAGTTTATTTCAATGAAGTGTTTTTTATGCATTTTTCCACTGTATAACACAACTAGTAATCGAGGTGTCTGACTGACACCTCTCCATTACAATCGCTACGGCTTGGCGTCAGCCAGAGGTGTGCTATGTCCACTTTTGGTTGACACCAACCCCTCTAATCTATTATCCCAGTAACCAACGCACCAGGGGTACTGGGAAGAGTCAAGGTCTATCAGGAGCGGCCCATCTAATTTGATGGGTGGACTCTGGGATGGCCGCAGGCTGGTGTTTTTAGAATGGGAAGGACCCAATAGCCATGGACCTTCCCATCCTGACAATTTCAGACTGCAGTTGTTGGTTTTTCTTGGCTGGATAGAGAAATAGGAGGACCCCACATGTTTTTTTGTTTATATCATTTACTTATTGTTTTTATGTTTTTTTAAGAAAGGCATTACACTATGCTATAAATACTAAAATATATATTAAAAAAAAAAACATAGAGAAAATCAATAGCTGCAGTCTGATTATCCGGATGGGAAGGTCCATGGCTATTGGTCCCCTCCTATCTTAAAAACACCGGCCTGCGGCTGCCCATTACTTTGGTTGTGCTGCTCCTGATGGTTCTCACCTCTTCCCAGTACCCCTGGTGCGTTGGGTACTGAGGTAATTGGAGGGATTTGTGTCAGCCAAAGGTGGACATAGCACACCTCTGACTGACACCAAGCCCTAGCGATTGTAATGGAGAAGTGTAAGTCAGACACCTCGATTACTAGTTTTGTTACACAGTTGAAAAAAATATAAAAAATACAAAATTTGATACCACGACGATCTTACGCAGTTCAAGACATGGAAACCTTTAAAAAAAACACAGACAATAAAACATATAAGACCGTTACAAGCATACAATGATATTCTTACATACAGAAGATGATTCATGACAACCCTGGCGCTGTCTTCCTCCGTCCTGCACTGACGCACTGTCAGTGAGGATGTTGCAGCCGGAACCACTGTCAAGAACCCAGAAGGAGAAGTGTCAGAAGAGATGGACACATCGCTGACATCATCGGTGCTAGTCCTTCCGAGAGCAGTGAAGGAGGTGGGGGCATGTCTCAGACTGGCAGACAATGCTTTCTATATGCAAGTCAGATGCAGTAGCAGCCATCTTGGATTCCGGAAAATGGGGACCGGAATGAGGAAGCAGAGCCAGAAGCAAGTGAGGCCAGCTGGTAAGTTAACAATAATTTAGCAGTTTTTAATTTGTTTGTTTTTTTGGACTGAATGGTTGCTTTTTAACCAGTAAGCAGCAGCTCCAGTGTGCGTCTAGCTGGGGTGTATTTACGTTGCTCAGCAGTCTCATGCTGCAATCTAGCACATCTTGATGTCACGCTCAACATCATAAGCGTTAACCCTAACGTTTAAAACGCTGTCGATTTAATGATGAAGCTCTTTACAATGTTTATATATATTTTTTTTTTCACGTAATAATTTTCAGAGGGAGCGGCTCAGCTTCAGTGTGTGGTAAGCACTTGTGAGCTTGATGCCCCCCTGCTGAAGAGAAGACTGCAAAGGTAAGTGTAAAATGAATAAATGGGTTACATATAGAACTAGAATAATATTTACACACAGGGGTGTAACTACATTGTGTTCCTGGCCCCATGCCACACTTTTGAATAGCCTCGTCCACCTTAAGCATGGGCCCCAGAACCTACATAAAAATATAAAAAAATTTACTCCCCACTACTCGCTCCTCTTGCCTTCATGGCCTGATACAGAAGGCCCACTGCCACATCCGGCCGAGCAGCATTAGGAAATGATATAAGAGACAGCATACACCGTCCTAACGCTTCGTTAAATACGAGGATCCGGTTTTAAGTGGGGCTCGCCCATTCCAGGTCGACCCACCCCCCTGTGACTGCAATTGTTATGCCACTGTTTTAACAACCTTTTTCTCCTCTGCTCTTATGTATCTATTTTTGATCATAGATTGGGTTTTAAGATTGTACCAAAACAAATCCTGTATCTTCTATTTTGTTTATGTGAACCTGTCGGCCTTTTAATGTTGCCCTAACTGCGGGCAGTATGATATAGTGACAGGTGCACTGATTAAACTAAAGTGCTGCGTCATTTTAGAGAAGTCATAGCTTTATCACTGGTTTGTGTCCATTGTTAGGGCAGCATGAGTGTGCTAAAAGGTTCCTTTTAAATGGGTTTTCCAGTCCCTAAAAATTGATGGCCTATCCTCAGGATAGGCCATCAATAGTTTTTGGGTCGGTCCGAGCGCTGCTTCTCCTTCATTTCTACTTGCTCACTATGAATCCTCGACACGGATGTAGCGGCGATTCACAGTATTGCAGCCTTCTCACAGTGACGTGAATGTGAGAAGGCTGCAATACTCTGAATTGCACTACATCTGTGTTGACAATTCACAGTGAGCAAGTAGAAATGAAGGGGTAGCAGCGCTCGTACAAGCGCTGCACTCCCTTCAAACCTCCTGACGAAGGTTGCGAAACGCGCGTCGAGGTGCTCGGTGTCCAGGTGCCCTATATCATATCATATATTTACCATGTCCTCCTCAGGTATGTTAAACTACTGATAATGGTCTTTTCTTTGTAATTATCGTGCCATTTCTCGCACTGCACTGCTCTTAGCAGGGTTACCAGCATGGTCATGCTGTTTGGAGCTATATAGCACATAAACTCACTGCACTGTGATTTAAATTGCCATGTTGATCGTGCTTTATGAAAATATAAGTGTTATTCACTTCACCTGAGGTATAGCTTTGCATTTAGCATGATTACCAGCATGGTTATGTTGTGTGAGCTATATGGCAAATAAACTTACTGTACTGTGATCTATATTGCTATGTTGATCGTGCTTTACGATAATATAAATGCCATTCACTTCACTTGAGGTGTATCTACATTTCATGAGGAGTTATTATTTATGATTTATGACATCATAATTGAGGTCATCTGGTTTTCTTTTAAAATAATTTTTATATGTCTATAGTATATACTTGGGAGGGGGGTTATTTTTGTATTGATGTATATTGTAAAGTAATAAAATAAAAATTTAACTATTTTGATAAAATAATTGTATGATATCAAGATCTCTTTTTTGGTTTAAAAAACTCCCTTCAAAACAGCTGATCGGCGGGGGTCCCGGTAGTTGGACCCCGACCCATCAGCTATTGATGGCCTATCTTGAGGATAGGGCATCAATTTTTAGGGGCTGGGAAACCCCTTTAAGTATTATATTCATTAAATCTGCAGAAAAAGGAATAAAGTCTATATATTTTTACGTTAGAGTAGAGTAGGGCCCTGCCAAAAGAGTCTACATTGTCATGGTGGCAGACTTCAAAATCTTTCGGCCAAATAAAAAGTTATTAGTTATGTATCACACAAAGAGCGTGATATGGTGCAGGACGAAGTAGCATTAACGGGCGGTGCCACGGTAGGGGGGCCCAGACAATTTAGCTGTATGTGGCCCTGAAATTCCTGATGGCGGCCCTGTGGGTGTATTTGTAGATCCAGCAAGATACTGTCATGTATTAAAGCCAGCAAGATACTGTCACCCATTAAAAAAGGCATGTACCACTTTACAAAGCATTATTGAGGCCTCATCTAGAATATGCAGTTCAGTTCTGGGCTCCAGTTGATAGAAATGATGTCCTGGAGTTGGAAAAACACAAAGATGTGCAACTAAGCTAATAAGGGGCATTGAGAATCTTAGTTATGAGGAAAGAATTGCATTTATTAGCCTTGAAAAGAGACGACTTAGGCCTCATGCACACGACCGTAAAAACTCCCGTTATTACGGGTCGTAATCACGACCCGTAATAACGGGCTCATAGACTTCTATTGGCGACGGGTGCCTTCCCGTTTTCTCACGGGAAGGTGCCCGTGCCGTTGAAAAAGATAGAACATGTCCTATTTCAGGCCGTAATAACGGCACGGACAGTCCATAGAAGTCTATGGAGCTCTCGTAATGACGTGTGGCTACATGTGTGCACCCGTCATTACGGCAGCGTTGCTAAGCGACGTCAGTAAATAGTCACTGTCCAGGGAGCTGAAAGAGTTAACTGATCGGCAGTAACTCTTTCAGCACCCTGGACAGTGACTACCGATCAGTATAAACCTGTAAAAAAGAAAAATAAAAGACTTTCATACTTACCGACAACTTCCTGCTTCCTCCAGTCCGGTCTCCCGCCCGTTGCCTTGGTGACGCGTCCCTCTCGACATCCTGGATGACGTTTCAGGCCATGTGACCGCTGCAGCCAATCACAGGTCAATCACAGGCTGCAGCGGTCACATGGACTGCTGCGTCATCCAGGGATGTCGGGCTGGATGTGAAGAGAGGGACGCGTCACCAAGACAACGGCCGGGTAAGTATGAATTTCTTTAACTTTTATTACAGAAAAGGCTGTCCCTTCTCTCTATCCTGCACTGATAGAGAGAAGGGGCTGCCGATTAGTGCAGCGCTATTTTGCCGCCAAAAACGTGCCCGTAAATACGGGTGGAATACGGGTGACACCGGACCCATATTTACGGGCACGGGTTCGTAAATACTGGTGCAAAACGGGTGGAATACGTGTGACACCGGACCCGTATTTACGCCAGTATTTACGGGTGGGAAAAAATACGGTCGTGTGCATGAGGCCTAAGGGGGGACATGATTAACTTGCATAAGTATATAAATGGACCATACTACAAATATGGTGGAATCCTATTCCATGTAAAAGACAAGGGGGCACTCCCTCCATCTGGAGAAAACAAAAGTTCAATCTCCAGAGGTGACAAGCCTTCATTACCATTAGAACTGGGAATCTGTGGAATAGCTTACTCCAGGAGCTTTAAAACAGGCTTAGATAAATTCTCAGAACAAAAAATATCAGCTCCTATGTCAATGTATAGAATTCTTGTTTGAATGTTGATCCAGTCCGCCACTTGGGATCAGAAGGGAAATTTTTCTTATTTAGGGCAGATTGGTTAATGCCTTATGGGTATTTTTTGTAAGTGTCAGGGCTAAGGGGGTATGTGGACCCCCTAGGCCGCTCCGCCATAGCGGAGTAACAGCTAGCCAAACAATAGTCAATACGTTTCTAGCACAAGAGTACCTGGATAGATGATTTGGCAAACACTTGGCATGGCAGACACTAGGCGTAGCAGACACGTGGCGTAGCAACACGTGGCGTAGCAGACACTTGGCACAGATGATACTTGGCACAGATGATACTTGGCACAGAAGATACTTGGCACAGATGACACTCTCAACTTCGACACTAAATTATGCACTGGAACAAACACAATTATTGGATACGGAAACTCAGGATACAGGATACAACTAAGGGACTATTTGCAAAGACTAACAGGGGCAGATACAACAACGCTCAGGCAAGAAGGAAGAGGGCGGGGTCATTTTTATACAGGGGGGTGAGTAGGGATTGGATAGGGAGCTAAATCCTGGTGCGCGCGGTGGCCCTTTTTTGTGCACCCTATGCACAGCAGCAGCAGCCGAGGACAATCTTGTGTGCCGGCGTCTCAGAAGAGGCAGATGCCGGCAAGAGCTCAGAGGCCTGCGGTCGCGGCCGTTGGCGGGTAAGTAATATCGATGGTCCACAACCGTGGCCATTATAGTAACCTTCCTCTGGATCAATAGGGGTAAAACAAGATTCTATAGTTTACCCATATCCATTCCATTTCGCCTATCCCTTGGTTGAATTTGATGGACATATGTCTTTTTTTAACTGTACTAGTTATGTAACTATGTTCCGATTCTGTAGGTCAGAGATGAAAAGCCAATATACTTAAGAAAAATTAATGTTGTTATTATGTTACTGCATTAACATTTTGTGCAAGCAAAATGTGAAGTTTTAACCCCTTCCCGACATTTGAGGTATCCATACGCCAAAGTCGGGTAGGGGAAGTATGGAGCGGGCTCACGGAGTGAACCCGCTCCATACAATGCGGGTGTCGGCTGTTTGTTACAGCCGACACTCCAGAGTAACGAGCGGCATCGCGCTCGAGCGCGATCCCGCTCGTTTAACTCGTTAAATGCTGCGATCAATAGCGACCGCAGCATTTAAATCATTAGAAAGAGGGGGGCGTCCCCCTCTAACAGCTCATCGCCCCCCCCCCGTAACGCAATCGCGCGGGGGGGCGGGGGCAGGTGATGGTTGCTGTGGCTGCCTGGGGGCTTAATGAAGGCCCCCAGGTCCGCCATCTTTGTGCAGCTATTAAGCCCTGCCCCCGGCAGGGCTTAATAGATGCCTGTCAGAATCACAATATACTGCAATACATTAGTATTGCACATACCTCCCAACTTTTTAATTCGTAAAAAGAGGGACATTTTTAAGCCACGCCCCTAACCATGCCCAATATCCCGCATAAACACATCAAAACACGGCCAGATTCTTCTGCAAATAACAAGCGCACATTCTGACTGCAGATCTCTAGACTGTCTGGATATCACAGATATTATGGATCCGGTTATGTCGTCTTTATGTTACTTTTCCTATCTTGGGTATAACATTTGCTCATCACGGCAGCAGCTGCAGGACACACCAAAAAGCTGAGAACAACGAAAGTCAAGAGGGAGACCCTGTGGTTGATGACTTTTCAATTGACAGGTAGCAGAGTTCGCTGGTTGAAGTCCCCTAAGGGGACTAATAAAAGAAGTAAAAATGAGTTAAATAAAGTTGTTTTTTTTGTAAAGGTTTTTACTTGTAAAAGTAGTAAAATTAAGAAAAAACTATATATATTTGGTATCGCCGTAATCGTATTGACCCATAGAATAAAGTTAACATGTTGTTTTAATTGCACAGTGAATTCCGTAAAAACGGCGCGCTAAAAAACTATGGAGGAATCGCTGTTCTATTCATTTTCTACCTCACAAACATTTTTTTACCATTTCCTAGTACATTATATGGCAAAATAAATGGTGCAACAAAAAAGTACAACTTGTCCCGCAAACATCAAGCCCTCATAGTCCCATATTGACGGAAAAATAAAGACGTTATGGCTTTTGGAATGTGGGGAGGAAAAAACGAAAATGAAAATCTGAAAAAGGACTGAGGCAGGAAGTGGTTAAATGATTACGTTTTTGGGATTTGTGATGAAAGTGGTGACAAGCAAATACCCTATATTTTAAGAAGGAAATTGTGCACTACCCAACAGACTGAATATCTAGTTGATAATTAAACCCAAGGTTAGACAACTGTTTAGTAATTTGAAAAGTAATGAAATATACTATACTAAGTTTTATTGCGGTGAATGAGATTCGCTAAGGAGTAAAGTCAATTTACAGAGCTGTCTATAAGTGGTGCTAGGATATTGTTTTGTAAGATGAGATGGAAGAAGTGATTAATCAACAGGAAGCATTAGAAGTCACACATACACACAAACCAGGCACATCAAGCGGGAGCCCAGCCAAACTGTTCAACTTCCTGGCCTTCTCCATTTCTCATTCTGTGCATGACACTTCAATTGACTAGAACAAACTCTATGAAACATCCTGCTCTGCATTAACAATGTTGTACTGTTCATCTTCCAGAGATAAATACACAAAAGAATTAACACTTCAGTGAATTTTCCAGGGACATATAGCTGCGGCTAAACACATGATGATGTCTATTATATGATGTTTTATTATAAACATTGCTGCTTACACAGTGGCATAACTAGAGTCCTATGGACCTCAGGGCAAACTTTGCACCTACCCCCCTGCCCCCCACTCCTTGTTGCTTGGATGCACAGGCCCCAGTGGTGTTGCAAGTCTCAAAGACAACATAGCTATAAGACAATTTTCTATTTATACTTCTAATTTACCACGTTACCACCTAATACCCCAATCCACTATACAAGGGACAAATATGACCACTATTCTAAGACCAATATTACCACCATACAGTGACCATATTGTGGTAGATACCAGCTTACCAGCTTTATACAGGTGCCCTGCAGACCATATAAATGAATACAGTACAGTTCAATTCATTGGGGCAGATTTACTAAGACTGGCATTTTATATGGCAGTCCTAAAGCCTTATTATACAGAGCGATTATTGTATGAATTTTTGTATAATCGTTCTAAAGAGATAATTGCCACGTGTAACAGTGTGCAATGATTCAACGACAAATGATTTGATGGGTTTCTGTGTATCGGCCACATCTTCCTGCGTGAAAGGTTATCGTTGGTCACCAAATCCCCTCATCTAATCAGAAATATTCCTCTCCTATTCATGGGGTCACCCCTTTCAGCTGCAGGTTCGCCGGGATGGGGCGATGTTGAGTGTTCGAGACCCAGGGGATGTTCCAGATTTCTGCGCTGCTCTCCGTGTGCCTAGAGTTTCCCTTCCTGATTGGCCTTATGTTCCCCTTCCACCACCGCGTCTACGATCACGCAGGCGTGGTCGCTCTCCTATGGGGCATCCTGGTGGTCATCAGGCTGATCCGATGTGATACCGATCAGATGTCTCCTTTGCGGCCTACTGTCGGATTTGAATTTTCATTTTAATTGTTATTGCATCCATCATATGCGGCGATTGTCTGATATGTTTAATGTGAAATTGCCGTTTGTGTTCGTTATTTTGCTCTAGGTGAACAGCTGCTGGAGAACAGGTTGGCCACTTGCTGGTGGTCAATTGCTGCTGTTGAGCTACCAGAGTTGCCTCAACGTGAATGTTATATTACTATTTCCGTTATTGCTAATTGCCTGTATGTACATTTATGCTGACAATGAATGTATTCAGGGGAGTTTCTTCTCTTCTGGGGTTTCTTTCTGTTCCTGATAATGCTGTCTGCCATTGCTTAATTATCTTGGGATATTATGCCAAATACCTTGGATTCTTTTCCTCTTATGTTATGTTTTTATTAGCCATGTGATATTTTTTACTGGGTTGGGGGGTGCGGGGCGCTGGCTAGACCTTGTCCTGACACTTCTCCTCTTAGCGACTCACTGGTTGTATCCGGTGTATATTTGATTGTTTCTCCTTGATTAGATCAAGGAGTGGGTGATTGTTTCGCCCGTTTGTTTGTCTTTGTTGTCGTGTCTCCCTCCCTTGTCTGTCTTGTCCTTTTTGCCACTGCTTTAGCGCATTTATTAGTTTGCTCCTTCTGAGTGAGGTGGTGATGGCACAGTTGAAGGTTTGTACCTTTAATGCTAGGGGGCTTAATGTCCCGGAAAAACGCTCGCAGATATTGTATAACATGCACAAAGAGCGGGTACATATTTTGTTCCTACAGGAGACTCACTTTCAGGTGGGCCATACACCACAGTTTACGAATCGATATTATCCGGTCTGGTTCCACAGTGCCAACCCGGAATCCAAGTCCAAGGGCGCTAGTATATGTATTCATAAGTCACTTTCTCATAAAACCATGGATGTCCTTGTTCACCCGGGTGGTCGGTATATTTTTCTCAAATTGTCCATTCGGAATAAGATCTTCACTTTGGCTAATTTGTACTTCCCCAATCAGGATCAGGCTCGAGTGGGCCGATTGTTTTTGAGGAAATTAGAGGAGTTCACAGAGGGCGTTTTAATTGTAGGGGGTGATTTTAACTTAACATTCGATTCCAGACTTGACACCTCCTCGGGCAGGTCCGCTGTTCCCAAGTCGCACTTGGGGGCATTGAAGACTGTGATGCATTCCATGCAATTGATTGACGTGTGGAGGATTCTGCACCCTCAAGTAAGAGAGTATACTTACTTCTCCCCACTGCACAATATGTACAGTAGGCTAGACGCTTTTCTGGTTAGCCACCATTTGCTTACCTGGCATCCTACTTCTGAGGTGGGCCCTATGGTTTGGTCGGATCATGCCCCTGTATTTCTGACACTTACATTTCCTAATTCGGTGCCCAATTTCCAGTCTTGGAAAATCAATGATAATTTACTGCGTGATGCAGTGTGCGTGTCGGCCCTTAAGGACTCGCTCACCAGCTTTTTTGAGGTTCATGCGCATGAATCTACTCCCTTGCCGCTCCAGTGGGAGGCGCTGAAGTGTGTAGTTAGAGGAGTCCTGATACAACATGGGGCACGATTGAAGCGGGAAAAAGGGGTAGCTATTGCGCGTCTCCTTACTCAGATACGGGATTTGGAATTTTGTCATAAGCGCGTTCCTTCCTCACAGATTTTTGCGGAACTTACTACAGCGAGAGAATCATTACGTTCTCTAATAGATCAGTCACACGCTCGGTTCAGGGATCGGATGCAGAAGCATTCTTACGAATTTGCGGACAAATGTGGCAGGTCTCTGGCACGGGTACTGCATCCCCGCACACAAGCGTCATATATCCCTAAAATTGCATCTCCCTCGGGTGGTGAGGTTCATGACCCGGTTGGCATTACGGATTGCTTCAGACAATATTATTTGGCCTTGTATAATCTCAAAGGCCAATTTCATGATATGCAGGCTGATGCGTTACGGGATAAAATTGACCGTTATGTTCATGATACTGCGTTGCCGTCCTTGGAGGATGGGGAGGCTTTGGGACTCGAGGAAGATTTTTGGTAATCGGAAGTTGAGCGTGCAATTGGAGACTCTCCCTTGGGCAAGAGCCCAGGACCTGATGGGTTTAATAATAAATTCTATAAGACATTTAAAGATCAACTGGCTCCTTTTTTGACGAAAGTCTTTAACTCTGTGTCTTCCTCCTGTCCCTTTGCGCCTCAGTCCCTCGAGGCTCACAATACCCTTCTACCAAAGCCGGGCAAGGATCCGACTTCGTGTGCAAACTTCAGGCCCATATCGCTGATTAATGTAGATGTAAAGCTTTTAGCGAAATTGCTTGCCTCTCGCTTGTTGCCGTTATTGCCTGACTTGATCATGGATGATCAGGTGAGGTTTGTACGCGGTCGGGAAGCGCGGGATAATACTAACAAGACCCTTCTTTTAACGTCATTTTGCCAAACCCGTAAGATACCAATGTGTTTACTCTCGGTAGATGCCGAAAAGGCTTTTGACAGGGTGCACTGGGTGTTTCTCCGCAGTGTCCTGACGCAGGTTGGCCTTGGTACCACTATGGTGGATAGGATTATGGCATTATACCATGGGCCTACAGCTCGTGTTCGAGTTAATGGTCTATTATCTGACTCGTTGTCTATTACTAATGGCACAAGACAGGGGTGCCCACTCTCGCCTCTATTGTATGTTTTGGTCATGGAACACCTGGCCGTGGCACTGCGGAGCAATCCTAATGTTAATGGCGTATGTGTTGGCACACAACATCACAAACTGGCACTATATGCCGATGATCTCCTGGTGTACATTACGACTCCCATGATTTCCTTGCCGTCTTTGACGGGGGAGTTTGAGCGCTTTGGTCATTTAAGTAATTTTAAAGTCAATTACTCTAAATCGGAGGCCCTGAATATATCACTGGATGCTCCTCTGGCTGCCCATCTCGCTCGGGTTTTCCCGTTTAAGTGGCAATCTAAATTCTTAAAATACTTGGGGGTGCAGATCCCCACACAACAGTCGAATTTGTTTGCCTTGAATTACACGCCCATTCTGCAGCGTACCTTGAGGGAATTGGTGGTGTACGGCGGGAACCGCATGTCGTGGTTTGGGCGTATTAACGCGGTTAAAATAGATATATTGCCCAAATTCCTATACATCTTCCAGACCGTCCCTATTGTTGTACCAGCGGGTTTCTTCCAGACCTTACATAGGGCCATAACTAAATTTGTATGGGGCTCCTCTAAGCCTCGCATTTGTTTTGCTGTCCATAGTCGGCCGAAAGCGGAGGAGAGCGCGGGTCTGCCGGATTTTAAAAACTACCATCAAGCTGCGATACGTATGAGAGTGGTGGATTGGTTCCGCTCGGAAAAGGGTAAGCAATGGGTGCACATTGAGAAGTCTATGTCTTCCCTCGCATTGTCCTCTCTGCCTTGGTTGTCGGTCCTCCAGCGACCAACGTCTTCTCTGCCTTTCCTCATACGTCAGTTTACTTTGGTTTGGGAATGGATCATTGGTACTTCGGACCTTGTTCACCGTCCGGGTCCTCTGACTCCTCTCTTTGATAACCCTTCCTTCCCTCCGGCAGTGGGTGTAGATACATTCCTCTGTTGGGAGAGAGGGGAGGGTGGATATTTGGCTGAAACCCTTGCACCTGATGGTGCAATATTGTCGATGACGGCTGTCTCTGAGGCCTGCCCGGGGAGACGATCAATATGGTGGTCCTATTTTCAGTTACGTTCATATCTTTCTTCCATGGGTGATTGTCTTGAGTTGCTACAGGATAAGACTCCTCTGGAACACTATTTGTCATTGGATACTGCTCCTTCTCATGTGTTGCCCTATTTACAGTGGATCCTTCTGCCTAGGTATTCTTACTCTCAGTTGTCATTCACTACTGCATGGGATGAAGAAATGGGGGTTCGACATTCTGAGGAGGACTGGTGAACTTCTTTCTTTCTAGCTCACAAATTACCAACTTCTTGTTTTGGTCAGGAGAAGAATTACAAGATACTCACCAGATGGTACCGTTGTCCTGCCTTGTTGCATAGGATATTTCCTGATGTACCTGCTGATTGTTGGAGGTGTGGGGAGGCTCCTGGAACTATGTTGCACATTTGGTGGGATTGTCCCAAGATCCGTCCCTTCTGGGAAAATTTTTTTGATCTGGGTAACAAGCTTTTTAGCACTGAGGTTCCGACCTCGGCTTATATTGGACTACTTTCCATGGTTCCTGGATCACTCCCACACCTCAAAAAGGGTGTCTTTAGGCATTTTCTGACTGCAGTGAGAATGGTAATCCCTCGACACTGGAAGTCTAGTACAGTGCCTTCTTTGCAGGAATGGGTAACGGAGTTGAACGGGATTATGAGGATGGAGGAGTTGATGTCCGTTGATCGGGGCAAATCTGCACTCTTTGTCCAAACTTGGGCAGTATGGTCTGGATTCCGGGGTGGTGCTGATCTGCCTCTCTGGTTGGATGGCCTCTTCTGAACTGCTTATATAGCTAAACTTGGTGTGTGCTGACCGTCTGTGTTTCCCTTTGTTGTCTTGTGTCTGTGTGAATTTACGTTTCAATATATGCACTTATATGTGCCAATTCCTACCTAATTGTGGGGACTGCTTTCCCTGAATATTGCACTACTTCTACTGTGAACATGGTACTGTTTCTTGCCATTGAATTTTATATTGATGCTAAACCTTTCCGGTTGGGAGGCTACCTCCTACTGATGTTCATATGTTTTTGTAATATTTCTACGATGCGAAGTTAATATATTGCACTGTGTGCAAAATTTTTTGCAAATTCGTGAAACGTTGTATATGCTCTGTTATATTTTCAAAATAAAAATCTTTGATAAAGAAAAAAAAAGAAAAAAATATTCCAAATATTAGCAGATTAGTCTGTTGCACACAACCTACAAACTCTGTAATCTTTGTGTGTAATTTCTGTATGGGCAAACAAGCAATGACTGCAGCAACGACTAAGCAGCGAAAATCTATAGCAACTATTGTCACGTATAATAGACCGTCTTTGAACTTAAATGACTCGCTAAATTATCTCTTGTTCTAATAGGAGGCTTAACCATCCTCACCAATGGAGTCAGATGCCACAGATTTATTAAGAGGCGCACGCCTCTTAATAAATCTGTTGCATCTTCCCGTTGTGACTGCGGCCACGCGTCATAATTGTGGCACAATGGCCACAGCTGTGCATTATCCATTCCAACCCCCCAATCGGACATAAAATGAAAAAAATGTTATTCATCTCACTGATCTTATTATCCACCCCCCTACCAAGTCCCATCTGCATGCTGTGGCTCATACAAGGTTCTGACGCTAAGCAGCATCTAGGCCTAATATGTGACTCAACGTCATCAGTGCTACGTCGCATATTATGTCCTGACACTGCCCAGCGTCAGTACGTTTTATAAGCCAGGTCATGCTAAGGGGGAGTTCACGCAGGGTTTTTTTTCGTTTAGTTTTTTGACGCGGAAACCGCGCCGCAAAACGCGTAAAAAAACAGCCCAAAAAAGCCAAAAGCGCAGCGAAAATCGGCGCGCAGGCAGAGGAAAAGCTGCCTCAAAATTCCAAACGGAATTTTGAGGCATATTTTCCGCCTGCAAAAAACTCTGTGAGAACCCAGCCTAAGGGTACCTAGAAGGGAGAAGGGGAGCGGTGAGGTGAGTGAAGTTTTTATTTATTTATTTAATAATTGTCCAAAGGAATAAATAGTGGTCGAGGGGAGTAGTCTGATCGGGACACAGGCCACTACCTTGCTGTGCCTCACAGAGTACAGAGACAAACTGGTGTAGAAAGGTTGATAAATTTTCCCCAGTGACTCGCAGATAACATCTTCCCAGACTGGAATGGTTCACTTTCCCCAACTAATTCCAAATAGTAGAAGTTCCCCCTTTAGTCCCCACACAGTAACAGTGCCCCACATTCAGTGATAGTGCCACCACACAATAGTAATGTCCCCTTTTGTTTCCCCCACATAATAGTAGTCCTCTTTTGTGCATATAGTAGTATAGTAGTCCTCCTGTTTTGTGCGCCATATAGTAGTTTGGTGCCCCTATATAATAGTTATGTGGCCCCATATAGTAGTTAGGCCCCCATATATTATATAGGTGCCCACATATATTTGATAGGCCCCCGTAGAGTAGTTTAGTGACCCCACCTAATTGTTAGGCACCATATAGAAGATAGGTTCCCCTATATAGTAGTAAGTTGTCCCCATAAAGTAGATAGGTGCACCTAAATAGTAGTTAGGCCCCATATTGTAGTTAGACCCACATATAGCAGATAGGGCCTTATATAGTAGTTAGGTGCCCCCATATATTAGTTAGGCCCCCATATAGTAATTAGTCCCCATATAGTAGAAAGTTACCCTATATAATAGATAGGTGCCCCATATAGTAATTAGGCCCCATATAGTTGTTAGACCCACATATAGTAGTTAGGTGCCCTATATAGTAGTTTGGTTCCATATAGTAGGTAGGTGCACCGTATAGTAGTTAGGCCCCTACTCCAATAATAGTGCCCCCTTTGCTCCAATGAAAAAAAAAAACTAAAACTCACCTAATCCCATTCACACGATGATCTAGGTTTAGTCAGTGAAAAATATAATTGGGGAATTCAGGTGGATATCTGCTCTGCAAAAAATCGTATTGTTATCTAAGACATCATGTTGACATTTAGCATGAGTAATGTTGGCATCTTTGAAGTACACTTTAAAGTGGTTGTCCAGTTTAGAATTATTTTATTTAAATACCTCTTTGGGAATTCTCAGTTAGAAGAGGGGGTCCCTCTTTCAGAATCCTCATCTCATGGCCAGAGTGTGGAGCGGTTACAAAGAATGTCTTTCACTCTGGCGGACCGGTTCTGTCCTGCATTATACAGACAACCCATTGATTTGAATGGCCACTGTGTAACACTCAATTTCCCCTGTGATGGCGCTACATGGAAATGTAAAACTTACTGTCAGGTTTCCCCACAGATAACAGGTGATTGCCGAGACTCTCAGCAGGGGAACACTTTGTGATCACAAAGGGACAAGGGATTCTTCTAACAGGTATGGATTACCTAAAGCAGACAACTCCTTTAACCCCTTAATGACCAGCCTATTTTAGGCCCCAATTACCAAGCTATCTTTTTCGTTTTTCTATAGTCGCATTCAAAGAGCTATAACTTTTTTTATTTTACGTCGACCTAGCTGTATGGGGCATGTTTTTTGCGGGATTAGTGGTACTTTTTAATGGCACCATTTTGGGGTACATATAATTTTTTTATTAACTTTTATTATCTTTTTTTGTAGGGAATAGAAAAAATCCCTGAAATTCTGCCATAGTTCTATGCGTTTTAAATTGACGCCGTTCACTGAGCATCGTAAATAACACGTAACCTTTATTCTATAGCTCGGTACGATTACGACGATACCATATGTGTATAGGTTTTTTATGTTTTACGACTTTTGCACAATAAAAACACTTTTGAACTAAAATTATTTGAAAATTATTTGTTTTTGCATCGTTGCTTACCAAGAGCCGTAATTTTTTTATTTTTCCATCAATGTAGTGAGTTTTTGGGCTTGGATTTTGCGGGACGGGACGTAGTTTTGATTGGTACTGTTGTGGGGTACAAGGGACTTATTGATTAACTTTTATTACTTTTTTGGGGGGCAATTGAAAAAAATAGCAATTTTGCCATTGTTTTTTGTGTTTTTTTTTACGGTGTTCATCTTGCGGTTTAAATGACATATTAACTTTATTGTTTGAATCATTACGGTCGCGGCGATACCATATATGTGTACTTTTGTTTATTTTTTACACTTTTACTAAATAAAACCACTTTTTATGGAAAAAAAATTATTTATTTTTTTACTGTAATTTTTATTAATAATTTTTATTTCACATTACTTACTTATTTTATTAGTCCCACTAGGGGACTTTACTATGCGATCTTTAGATCGCTGCTATAATGCTTTGGTATACTTAGTATACCAAAGCATTATTGCCTGTCAGTGTAAGGCTGGGTTCACACGACCATGTTACGTCCGTAATGTACGGAACGTATTTCGGCCGGAAGACCCGGACCGAACACAGTGCAGTGAGCCGGGCTCCTAGCATCATAGTGATGTACGATGCTAGGAGTACCTGCCTCTGCGTGGAACTACTGTCCCGTACTGTAATCATGATTACAGTACGGGACAGTTGTCCTGCAGCAAGGCAGGGACTCCTAGCGTCGTACATAACTATGATTCTAGGAGCCCAGCTCCCTGCAGTGTGTTCGTTCCGGGTCTTCCGGCCGAAATACGTTCCGTACATTACGGACGTAACATGGTCGTGTGAACCCAGCCTAAGACTGACAGGCAATCTATTAGGACGTGCCTCTGACAGACCTGGGGGCTTTTATAAGGCCCCCGGCTACCATGGCACCCCATTGGAGGCCTACAATTTCATTTGTGGGCCGCCGATGGGTGAGAGAGGGAGCTCCCTCCCTCTCTAAACAAGTTAAATGACGCAGTCGCTATTGACCACAGCATTTAACAGGTTAAACGGCCGCGATCAAAGTAAACTTCGATCGCGGCCATTGGAGCAGGAGCCCGGCTGCCATCAGACAGCCAAGCGCCAGCTCCAGCCTGCACGGGTCACCCGTGCAGGACTTAGACTGGGCCGCCATAAAAATGCGACGGCCTAGCCTAAGGCCCCTTAGTGACCGCCGTGAAAAGGAGTATTGGTCACTAAGGGGTTAAAAGTAACAAACCCATATATATATATATATATATATATATATATATATATATATATATATATTAAATATACCCTTGTTTTATGAGCTATAGATAGTATAGGTCATAAATACTGTGGATTACAAGTTTGTTTGGATGTTTAAAGGATAGGGTATAGCTGGGGAGGGTGCTGGAAAAGCGAGAAACCAACATGTCTTTTTGACCATGCGGGTAAAATGTGCTATCGTCATCTTTTCAGCATTTGGTAACTGTTATGTTTTATGCCCGACTTTACGAAAATTATACTTCTGTTTAGGTGACGTACATTGGTGGATAAGATTTTATGATGCTTTTACATATGTTTAGGTTCTGTTTTACTAATGGACCCCATTAATATGGTTAGTGTTTGTTGACCCCATTAGGGTTATTAGAGCCCTGTGGGATGGCACTAGCATAACCCCAGGGCAGTTTATACACGCTGTGGTGTTTATGTGCACATCTGGCATATCATTAATCTGCATTGAATGCGGATATACTGATACTGCAGGGACATTTACACCGTGTTCCAAATTATTATGCACATTGGATTTAACCCCTTAATGACCAGCCTATTTTGGACCTTAATGACCAAGCTATTTTTTACGTTTTTCAATCGTCGCATTCCAAGAGCTATAACGTTTTTATTTTTGCGTCGACATAGCTGTATAAGGTCTTGTTTTTTGTGGGACAAGTTGTATTTTTTAATAGCACCATTTTTAGGTACATATTATTTATTGATTAACTTTTATTAACTTTTTTTTGGGGGGGAATAGAAAAAAATCTGAAATTACGCCACTCTTTTTTGCGTCCTAAATCTACGCCGTTTACCGTGTGGTATAAATAACACAATAACTTTATTCAGCGGGTTGTTACGATTGCAACGATACCAAATTTGTAAAGTTTTTGTATGTTTTACTACTTTTACACAGTAAAAACGCTTTTTTTTCAAAATTATATGTATTTGTGTCTCCATATTTGAAGAGCCGTAACGTTTTTATTTTTTCGCCGATGCGGTTGTGTGAGGGCTTTTTTTGTGTGGGATGACTTGTAGTTTTTATTGGTACCATTTTGGAGTAGATGCGACTTTTTGATCACTTTTTATCACATTTTTTTAAAGTCAGTATTCACAGAAAACAGCAATTTTTCCATAGATTTTTATTCATTTTTTTACGGCGTTCACCGTGCGGGTTAAATAATGTAATAGATTTATAGTCGGGGTCGTTACGGACGCGGCGATACCAAATATGTGTAACTTTTTAACTTTATTTTGTTTTTTTAATAGTAAAGCAGTTTGTGAGGGTATGTGCACACGTAGTGACCAAAAACGTCTGAAAATACAGAGCTGTTTTCAAGGGAAAACAGCCCCTGCTTTTCAGACGTTTTTTGAGCAACTCGCGTTTTTCGCTGCATTTTTCGCGCCGTTTTCGCAGCGTTTTTTACGTCCGTTTTTGGAGCTGTTTTCATTGGAGTCTATGAGAAAACAGCTCCAAAAACGTCCAAAGAAGTGTCCTGCACTTCTTTTTACGAGGCGTAATTTTACGCGTCGTAATTACCGTACGACGCGTAAAATTACGCGTCGTGGGAACAATACAGCGTTATACCCATAGAAAGTAATGGGCAGATGTTTGACAACGTATTTGAGACGTATTTTCAGACGTAAAACGAGGCAAAAAACGCCTCGTATACGTCTGAAAATAGGTCGTGTGAACCCAGCCTAAGGGGAAAAGCTGGGTTTTTCATTTTTTTTCACATTTTTTTTTAAATTAAAGGGAATGTGTTGCCAGAAAAACATGTTGTTTTTTTTTTTTAGTTAAACAGTTAGTGTATAGGTGATTAAACATTGTTCTAATTTTTTTTTTTTTTTCCACGAGAATTGCAGCATTGCATGTGGTAAAGCAACCACATTGCTTTTTGCTGCAAAATTGGGAAAAAATCCCTCGCTCTAGTGAGCTCTCAGAATCCCCCCCTCCTTTATCCTGGCTAGTGCCGGGAGAAACGAGGGGTTTGAACGGTCTAACCTCCTACACTGTGTGTCGCCATTTTTTGAGCTAACACACAGTGTAGAATGTTTACATACACTAGTAAAACACACTGAAACACGAACATACATAGAAATCACTTACCTGTTCCAGTCGCCGCCGCTCCCTCCGGTCCGTCCGCTCCGTCTGCTGCCGCTGCTCCATGTGCACAAGTCCAGAAGCCGCGACCGGAAGTAGTAATCTTACTGCCCGGCCGCGACTTCCGGTCCACAGGAAAATGGCGCCGGACGGCGCGCATTTCAAATCGGACTGTGTGGGAGCGGCGCATGCGCCGTTCCCACACACACGGCGTACACCAAAGTGGATGGAACGGGCCCCGTTCGCAGTCCCTATGGGACTGGAGCTGCCGTATTCCATTTCTGTATGTGTCGTTAATCGACACATACAGATATGGAAAAAAAAATGGCAGCCCCCATAGGGAAGAAAAAGTGTAAAAATAGAAAAAAGTAACACACAAATACACAAATAAATATAAACGTTTTTAATAAAACCCTAACATAAAACTGATATAAAAAAAAAATATTTGGTGACACTGTTCCTTTAACTTTATTGAACTTTTTTTTCACTTTTTTACTAGTCCCATTAGGGGACTATAATATGCGATTCTGCGATCGCATTTATAATACACTGCAATACTTTTGTATTGCAGTGTATTACTGCCTGTCCGTTTAACACGGACAGGCATCTGCTAGGTAATGCCTGCGGCATGATCTAGCAGGCATTCACTCCAGGCAGACCTGGGGGCCTTTATTAGACCCCCGGCTGCCATTAGAGACACAGACACTCGGCGATCGTATCGCCGGGTGTCGGTGGGGGAGAGAGGGAGCTCCCTCCCTCTCTCCAAAGCCACTCAGATGCGGTGCTCTCTATTGAGCACCGCATCTGAGGGGTTAAACGTGTGAGATCGATACTAATATCGATCTCACACGGCAGAGCAGGGACGCTCCCAGCCCTCAGCTGCCTCTGGCAGCTGAGAGCAGGGAGATTTGACAGCTCCCTGCTCTGTTTACTTATTCCGATGCCGCGACGTAAAAAGTCTATGGCATCGGAATAAGGCCCGTTAGTGACCGACGTAGAAACACATTGGGCCGGTCACTAACGGGTTAAGTGTCATAAACATTTAATTATTAGTTTTTCAATTAAACTCATGGATGGTATTGTGTCTTTGGATCATTGTAATCAATCTCAGACACCTGTGATAATTAGTTGGCCAGGTGTGCCCAATCAAAGGAAAACTACTTAAGAAGGACGTTCCACATTATTAAGCAGGCCACAGGTTTCAAGCAATATGGGAAAGAAAAAGGATCTCTCTGCTGCCGAAAAGCGTGAAATAGTGCAATACCTTGGACAAGGTATGAAAACATTGGATATTTCAAGAAAACTTAAGCGTGATCATCGTACTGTGAAAAGATTTGTGGCTGATTCAGAGCACAGACGGGTTCGTTCAGATAAAGGCATAATGAGGAAGTTTTCTGCCAGACAAATAAATAGGATTAGGAGAGCAGCTGCTAAAATGCCATTGCAAAGCAGCAAACAGGTGTTTGAAGCCGCTGGTGCCTCTGGAGTCCCGCGAAACTCAAGGTGTAGGATCCTCCAGAGGTTTGCAAGTGTGCATAAAGCTATTATTCGGCCACCCCTAAACAATGCTCACAAGCAGAAACGGTTGCAGTGGGCTCAGAAATACATGAAGACTAATTTTCAAACCGTGTTGTTTACTGATGAGTGCCGTGCAACCCTGGATGGTCCAGATGGATGGAGTAGTGGATGGTTGGTGAATGGCCACCATGTCCCAACAAGGCTGCGACGTCAGCAAGGAGGTGGCGGAGTCATGTTTTGGGCTGGAATCATGGGGAGAGAGCTGGTAGGCCCCTTTAGGGTCCCTGACGGTGTGAAAATGACCTCTACAAAGTACATAGAGTTTATGATTGACCACTTTCTTCCGTGGTACAAAAAGAAGAACCGTGCCTTCCGTAGCAAAATTATCTTCATGCATGACAATGCACCATCTCATGCTGCAAAGAATACCTCTGTGTCATTGGCTGCTATGGGCATAAAAGGAGAGAAACTCATGGTGTGGCCCCCATGTTCCCCTGACCTCAACCCTATTGAGAACTTTTGGAGCATCCTCAAGCTAAATATCTATGAGGGTGGGAGGCTGTTCACATCAAAACAGAAGCTCTGGGAGGCTATTCTGACATCCTGCAAAGATATTCAAGCAGAAACTGTCCAAATACTCACAAAATCAATGGATGCAAGAGTTGTGAAGGTTGATATCAAAGAAGGGGTCCTATGTTAACATGTAACTTGGCCTGTTAAGTTTTTTTTTGATTGAAAGAGCTTTTGATTTCTGTAAATATGACCTCCTGATGCTGCAAATTCAACAAATTACCATTTTAGTTCTCTTTACAACCTTTAAAATGTTTTGATCTCTGTTGTGCATAATAATTTGAAACAGTGCATTTTGAGTTTTTTACTTATAAAAAAAAATCTGTTATCATTAGGAGATTTGTTCAATAAAATTTGCATTATACTCCAACGGTTGATGGCTTGAAGATTATACTGACTGTCATTTGCATCGACTATTTAGGAAAATCAGAAATATAACATTTGCATAATAATTTGGAATGCGGTGTAAACCAAGGGTCCTCTCACTATGAGGCCGTTTTTGTAATCTTTTTTGACATCCCCAATACTCTGTTCATATGTCTCCTCCATCTAGCATAACCCGGCATTGAGCGGCTCTTTTTAGTGTATAGACTGACGTTACGAGCGCGCATGTGAGGATGTCCGTGCTCAAACTCCACTATTTCCTCGTTGCTTGTAACCATGGACGCTTGCCCGTATCTCTAAGGTTTGACAGGTAGTCATGTGACTATTCTTTATTCTTGATCCTTTGGACATGCACAATAATAGACATCAGATGCTGTGTATTGGCATGGTATATAGCACAATGTGTGTAACACGGCCTTAGCTCTTAGTGCCAGCTATTTTACATATATGGGTTGTTTTATAGAAATAATTGATTATTCCTGCTGTGATCTATACCTGAGATTATGGTATTGTGCTTTAATGCTTTTTGCTATCTACAATGCATCGCTGTATAATATATGTTTATTTAAAATCACTGTGCTACTGATTTCATGATTATGCTAGGTATTTACACTTGTAATGAATTGTGTTAATGGTTTTGATATGCTAATGTTGTATTTTTGTCTAACCAACTGTGGGGTGTAAAAAAGGATTGATACACCTGTATTTCATTGCTTGACAAAGGCTGCATTGAGCAGCTGAAACGTTGCATCCCTTGCACGTATGAATGAATAAAAAACGTTTTTTGACATCTTCCATTTAGAGTGCTGCTTCTTTTCCTTGATTTGTCTACATGTGAGGGATTCACAAGTCAGATCCCTGGAGGCTGGCAACTAATTGACCCTTGTGAGGTCTAGTTCTGCTGTGCTACTCTTACCTTCAAATTTGGACTCGGTAACATCTGTCACCCATAGGCTATTATGGAATCCGTTTAACGTATACATCATGAAAGTTCATGACATATACGTTACACAGATGCTATAATAGTCTATGGGTGACGAATGCCACTGTTAGGAACTTTTCCAGGCGTGTACGTTAAATGTAGCTCAAAAACGTATTGGAAATGGGGCCTAACTTGTTGTATTCTGTTGTTATTGACTTTCATTATAAAAGATGGCTGGACCATTGTACAAAACAATCACTTTTTACCTTTTCTCTCACCCCTTTTTCCTTATAGATTGTAAGTTTTAATGGTAAATTAAAAAAAAACACAGTACTTTTCAACAGGTTGCAAAAAGATTTGTGTGAACATAGCCTTAAAGGGGTTGTCCAGTCCCAAATAATTGATGGCCTATCCTCAAGATAGGCCATCAATATGTGAGTGGTCGGGGTCCAACTTCCGGCACCCCGCCGATCAGCTGTTTTGAAGGGGCCGCAGAACTCATATGAGCGCTCCTTCCCCTTTATTACTGTCACTGCCCACACTGTGTATCGCCGACACACGTGTAGCGGCAGTTCACAGTATTACAGCTTTCTCCCATTCACTTCAAGGCTGTAATACTGTAATGCTGTAATATGGCGATTCACAGTGAGCAGTACAAATAAGGGAGAAGCAGGGCTCTTATGAGCGCTGTGGCCCTTTGAAAACAGCTGATCGGCGGAGGTGCCAGGGTCGGACCCCAACTGATCAGATATTGATGGCCTATCCTGAGAATAGGACATCAATTTTTTGGGGACTGGAAAACCCCTTTAATTCGGTTTAAAAGCTTTTGTTGCCATATTTGGCAGGCTTGGCTGCTATTGTTAGGGCTCGTTTACACGAGGGTGTTATTCGTCCGTGCGACGCGCGTGATTTTCACGCGTGTCGTAAGGACCTATAATAGTCTATGGGGCTGTGCAGACAGTCCGTGAATTTTGTGCAACGTGAGTCCGTTGCAAAAAACTCACGACATGTTCTATATTTGTGCGCTGTTCGCGCTTCACGCACCCATTGAAGTCAATGGGTGCGTGAAAACCACGCATGTCACACGGAAGCACTTCCGTGCGAACAGCGTGATTCGCGCAACAGCAGTGAAAAGGATGAATGAAAACAGAAAAGCACCACGTGCTTTTCTGTTTACAAACATCCAAACGGAGTGTCATAATGATGGCGGCTGCGCAAAAAGCACGCAGCCGCGCATCATATGGTGATCACACGCGGAGCTGTTAAGTGCCTTTTGCGCACGCAAAATGCCGCGTTTTTTGCGTGCGCAAAACGCACACGCTCGTGTAAATGAGGCCTTAGTGTTATGTTTATTAATAGTTTATTGATTTTCTATCTTCCATGTACATTTATAGATTAGTGCACATATGTATATGGGTTAAATTGTGATGAGAAGTTCCAAAGTATACCAAGTAGTCCAGGTAAAACCTCTCTTTCACATAATCTCCCATATGTTTTTGTTTTACAGCTGTTGTCTGTAGAACAAGGTCAGCAGGAGAGTTGAATGGGGTTTTGTAGGTCAGGTGAAGTTCAGTCTGGAGCAATGTCTGCAAATACATCCCTGACTAAATTCCCCAACTGATTTGCTGCAGGCAAGAGTGTTGCTCAGCTCTCAGGTCTATGAATACTTCACAGAAATGATGCTTCATGAAATGTAATCCTACCAGTCTGTTCCACCAATCATTTTGCTCTCCTCCTGGAGAGGAACTAACTAACAAGCATCTTGTAATCACATTTATTTCCTTTGTGCCGGTTAATGACGTAAGTTTTTTTTTATGAGGTCACATATTATATAAAATAAAATGATAAAATAGCAAATTTTAGGCAACATAGAAGTTTGAGCTAAAATCCAGAATACTGGACTCTTAGCCCATGTTCAGACCTGGCGGAATTGCTGTTGAATTCCTCTGTGGACAGTCCGCAGTGGAATTCTGCAGCCATGGCCGGCCTTGGATACATTCGACCAGTGCGGTCGCACAGGGCGCTTGCCGCCACACTGCAAGAGGGGTGCCAGTGGGTGTGTGTATCCCCACGCCGTTGCAACTACCAGCGGGGATACACACACTAACTGCAGTCGCCGTTCCGCCCGGGCGCTTCTTAACTTAGTGGCCGTCGCTACCGCTGTAGCAGCCATAGCGGCTGCTAGCGGTGACACCGGGCATGAGGGCGGTGGCGCCGCTAGCAGCTGCTGCGGCTGCTATAGCGGTAGCGACGGCACTATAGCAGAGCAGGGAGGTATTTCCCTGCTCTGCTATCTACTAGCGCCACTGTAGCTCCCTGAAGGAGCGGAATCTCCATGTGGCCGGGGATTCCGCTCCTGGAGCGCTGCTTGATGTCTCTGTCCATATATGGACAGTGACATCAGGGAAAACTCCTGAAGCGGAATCCCCGGTCACAGCGTTGTAGACGCTATGATCGGGGATTCCACTCCAAGAGAAGCCAATGACGTCATGGACACAGACGACAGGAGCTTCTCCTGGAGTGGAATCGACGGTCACAGCGTCAGCAACGATGTGGACGGGGATTCCGCTTCAGGAGTTTCCCCTGATGTCACGGTCCATATATGGACAGAGACATCAAGCAGCGCTCCAGGAGCGGAATCCACGGCCACATGGGGATTCCGCTCCTTAAGGGAGCTACAGTGGCGCTATCTGTACTGGAAAGGGTGTGGGTGGGGTGGGGTTTTATCTACAAGGGGCTGTGGGCTGTGTGGCACTACCTACAAAAAAGGACAACTGTGCAGGAGCACACAAAATACCCAGCTTTCCCGGTTATCAAATATATGTGTGGAAATAAACTAAGATATAACTTTTATTTAATCTAGCTAAAAGGATTAATCCTTTAGCTAGACTAAATAAAAGTTATAGCTTAGTTTATTTCCACACATTTATTTGTTAGCCAGGAAAGCTGGGTATTTTGTGTGCTCCTGCACAGTTGTCCTTTTTTGAATGTCTGTTGCCCGCCAGCTATCAGGGTCATTTCGTAGTCCTTGCACTACAAGGGGGCTGTGGGCAGTGTGGCACTACCAACCAGGGGGCTGTGTGGCACTACCAACCAGGGGGCTGTGGGCTGTGTGGCACTACCAACCAGGGGGCTGTGGGGCACTACCAACCAGGGGGCTGTGGGGCACTACCAACCAGGGGGCTGTGTGGCACTCCCTACCATGGGGCTGTGGGCTGTGTGGCACTCCCTACCAGGGGTCTTTGCGGCACTCCCTACCAGGGGTCTGTGCGGCACTCCCTACCAGGGGGCTGTGTGGCACTCCATAGCAGAGGGCTGTGCGGCACTTCCTACCAGGGGGCTGTGTGGCACTCCCTACAGGGGGCTGTGTGGCACTCCCTACAGAGGGCTGTGTGCCGCTCTTTACAGGGGGCTGTGTGGCGCTATCTACAAGGGGGCTGTGTGGCGCTACCTACAAGGGGGCTGTGTGGCGCTACCTACAAGGGGGCTGTCTGGCGCTACCTACAAGGGGGCTGTCTGGTGCTACCAACAAGGGAGCTGTGTGGTGCTACCTACAAGGGGGCTGTGTGGCGCTACCTACAAGGGGGCTGTCTGGCGCTACCTACAAGGGGGCTGTCTGGCGCTACCAACAAGGGAGCTGTGGGGTGCTACCTACAAGGGGGCTGTGTGGCGCTACCTACAAGGGGCTGTGTGGCGCTACCCACAAGGGGGCTGTGTGGCGCTACCCACAAGGGGCTGTGTGGCGCTACCTACAGGGGGAATCTGTGAGTGGTGGGCTGATGGTCATTTTACTGTGAGTGGTGGGCTGATGGTAATTTTACTGTGAGTGGGGGGCTGATGGTCATTTTACTGTGAGTGGTGGGCTGATGGTCATTTTACTGTGAGTGGCGGGCTGATGGTCATTTTACTGTGAGTGGGGGGCTGATGGTCTTCAAGCTTAAAAAAAAAAACACAAAAAAGGTCACACAACGCTGTCAGTTGCTGAAGGAATTTTGAGGCAGATTTTTTTTGCCTTACAAAAAACGTGTGTGAACCCTACGAATATAGTGCTGGTTCTTAGCCGTTTTCTGTCTTTCTCGAAACAATTTTTGGTAGGGGGGCCCAGAGCGAATGTTATTTTTCCAGTGCTGCCTCGAGTCTGAAAAGGTTGGGAAACTCTGTAATAGGCTACAGGATCCCGTCATGGAGCAGCTCAGTTCGTCATGAGAACGGGGTCTAGGTGAGTACAATTTTTGTTTTTGTTTGGGGGCACTGTCTACAAGGGGGAGGTGGGAGACTGTATGGCACTGTCTACAAGGGGGAGGTGGGGAACAGTATGGCACTGTCTACAAGGGGGAGGTGGTGGACTGTATGGCACTGTCTACAAGGGGGAGGTGGGGGGCTGTATGGCACAATCTACAGAAAGGAGGTGGGGGATTATGGCACTATCTACGGGGAGGCTATATGGCCAAATCTACAGGAGGGCACTATACTGTGTGGGGGCCACTAAGCGGACATTATACTGTGTAGGGGTACTACAGGTGGCATAATACTGTGGGCACAATTAGAGGACAAAATACTGTGTCCTTGAAGGGGTTGTAATATATTATTAAATATTATTATTATACTGTATGGGGGCACTAAAGGGGCATTATAATTTTTTTATGGGGCATTTCTTTTTAATGATGGGGTGGGGCACCGAAAGATCATTTCGCACAGGGCACCATCTGTCGTAGGGCCGGCCCTGTCTGCAGCAGCCGTTTTTTACATTTGTTTCTATACATTTTTAGGAAACTTAGTTCAGACGTTGCAGAAAATAACTGTGCGGAAATTAGGCTGCGGTGCAGATTTTTCCCTCCACTGCATGCTCATTCCATTGCGGAGAAGAAGCGGAATTTCACTGCAGATTTCAGCCTTTGCAATGCAAAAACTGAAATCTGTTGCAAATCCACTGTGATATCTGCAACGTCAGAATTACCTGTCAAATATGCAAATGTTGGTGCAGATTCGTTGCGTAATTGCCCCGAATCTGCACCAACATTTGCAGTGGAATAATTCGGCAATGTCTGAACATGGCCTTAGGGTATGTTCACACGCAGTGTTTTCAGGCGTTTTTCGGGGCATTCAGGGCCAGTTCACATGGAGATTTTTGATTAGTATTTTCGAGGCAAAATGCGGCAAAAAACGTCCGAAAATGCCTCCCATTGATTTCAATGGGAGGCGGAGGCGTTTTTTCCCCACGAGCGGGAAAACCGGCTCGCGGGAAAAAGAAGGGACATGCCCTATCTTCAGGAGTTTACGCCTCTGACCTCCCATTGACATAAATGGGAGGCAGAGAAAGCGTATTTCGCAGCGTTTTTTGCCCGCGGCGCTCAAAGGCCACCGGTGAAAAGCACCGCGAAAAACGCTGCGAAAATCGGCGTCCAGGCAAAGTAGAATTTGCCTCAAAATTCCAAACTAAATTTTGAGGCAGATTTTCCTCCTGCAAAAAACTCAGTGTGAACCCTACGCCTCGAAAAACGCCTGAAAAAACGGAAGCTGAACGCCTACAAATATCTGGCCATTGAAATTAATGGGAAAACCAGCATTTAATTCATACGGGGCATCTATTTACGCCGCTGTTTTAAAGAAAAACGGAGTGTAAAAAGACGCTCTGTAAAAAGAAGTGCATGTCACTTTTTGAGGCGTTTTTTTTAGCTAATTTTCCATTGAACACTATGAAAAACGCCTCAAAAAACGCCTGAAAAGAAGCCTCAAAAGAAGCTCCAAATTATGGTATGTTCACACCCAGTGACCAGAAATGTCTGAAAATACGGAGCTGTTTTCAGGCAAAAAAACAGCTCCTGATTTTCAGACGTTTTTTAACAACTCGCGTTTTTCTCTGCGTTTTTTACGGCCGTTTTTGGAGCTGTTTTTCAATGGAGTCAATGAAAAACGCCTCCAAAAACGTCCCAAGAAGTGTCTTGCACTTCTTTTGACGAGCTGTCATTTTACGCGCCGTATTTTGACAGCGACGCGTAAAATAAAGGCTCGGGGGAACAGAACATCGTAATTCCCATTGCAAGCAATGGGCAGATGTTTGTAGGTGTATTAGGGGCGTTTTTTTCAGGCATAATTCGAGGCATAAAACACCTGAATTATGTCTGAAAACACTGCGTGTGAACATACCCTAAAAAGAAGCTTCATTTTCAGCTTCAAAAACGCCTGAAAATCAGGGGTTGTTTTCTCTGAAAACAGCTCTATAATTTTCAGCCGTTTTTGACTCAGCGTGTGAACATCCCCTTAAACTCAGTGCTCAGCTTAAAGGGGTTTCCAGTCCTCAGGATAGGCCATCAATAGCTAATCGGTTGTGATCTGACCTCCGGGACCCATGCCGATCTGCTGTTTTGAAGAGGGTGCAGCGCTCATACAAGCATTGCTTCCCCTTCATTTCTACTTGCTCACTGTGAATAGTCAACACAGATGTAGCGGCGATTCACAGTATTGCAGCCTTCTCACATACACTTCAATGCGAGAAGGCTGCAATACTGTGATTTGCCACTACATGTGTCTCAACGATTAACAGTGAGCAAGTAGAAATGAAGGGGAAGTACGAGCGCTGCACCCTTTTCAAAACAGCTAATCGGCGGGCGTCCGGGGACTCGAACCACAACCGATCAGAGGATAGGCCATCAATTTTTAGGGACTGGAAAACCCCTTTAAGGAACCCTTGCCACCAGAAGTAGATTTGGTCATTGCTGCATGTGCTTTTGTAGGTTATGTACCACCGTTTTGTCTCTGACCACCAAAAAGAGGCAGGACTGACCTTAGCTTACATGGCACCTTGTTCTATGCAAACGTACTTTGGTGCTCCATTCCCCTAGACTCCATATGGCACAAACAGAGCATACACACAGTAGACATCCTGTCACCACATAGCACTTTGCTTATATGTAGCTTTGGGCTACTGGAGTGATTTCCCTTTACTAAAACACAATCACAGACCAAATGAATGTTGAACCAGTTTTCTTTACTGAGCACAACTGTTATTACAGTAGTACACAAACACATGGTTGCTTTTTCTTTAAGTGTTGCAACCATTAAGCTTGCTGTGCCTCACTTAGTGGTCTCTTAAACGTTACTAAAATTTCAGAACTACTATATCTCCTTTTCCAGGTCTCTGCTTGTTTTCCCAAGACCACACCCGGTCTGTGATGCTTCACACAGCCTCACACCTCCACCACAGGTTTCTTGCCTTATTGCCATATGTATGGCTCTCTGCCGTTTATACTCCAGATGCTCAGTCTAAACCTTCCAGCCCTAACCTTGTCCTTGTCTTCCAATGGCACTGACCCTGTGCTGCAAGGGTAAGTATTCGAAGTCACGACTGACAGGCACTCCCACCAGGAGGTCTCCAGACTCTATCCCTTACTCTCAAGGGCTACCCATTGCTACCTTTTCCAGTTACTACTCCAGTAGTTCAGTCTTTCCCAGGTCAACAATCATGCCTTCAGGGCAGCTAGTACTTAATGCAGCGTTCCGCACAGGCCCACCGATCCATTAATATCTTTATAAACCTTATAGGACTCTGTCAGGCCACCCTCCTCCACAGACTGCCTATGTCAGCCGCAGACTGTAAAAGTCTCCCAATAGCTCACTATCTGCTCTGTGACACCTAATTCTTGGCTTTACTCGACAAGGTTTCCTTATTGCGTCTTCTCCCAAGGACCCACTTACTGCAATCTGCGGTCTCTGCTTCCAGCTCTGCTTAGCCCTGCGTCACCCTTCTCTATCCTAACAGCTGTAGCCTCCCGCCTTAGTCTGTCTAACTCCTGGAAGACAAGATCGGAGAAGACAAGTCTGCTCCGATCACCAGGTTCCTCCGTTACTGAGCAAATGCAGTAGCCCATCCCACACTTCACGCGGTTGACCTGCTCACTTCCACACTATAGACTTTCCTTTGTACCTATTTCTTAGCTTTATACTGTAGTTCTTATGTCAGGTAACTATATACAAATCACAGCAAGTAGGACATATTTACTCAAAAGAAAGAGGCCATACGTACTAATACAAGGGCAGGTTTAAACACCAGTTGATAGCAGGATGCAGACAAGCCACAAATGCTACATAGAGGAAGAGTACCCAGGTGCAAAATACTGATGATATCCACCCTCACACCTACTGTTCATGAGAGGGGTGGCTGCTTAGTATTATCATTGCACACAGATAAAGCTTCTAAAAGTGTGCCAGTCGCACGGTTATGAGTAGTGCACCATGCCGGCTTACAGCCTATTAGTTACGCCCATACTATTACATCAGGCGGGCTGCCCAGCATGTACCAAGTGCACAACACCAAACACTGACACACTATTTTGCACCTGTGCACTCTTCCTCTATGTAGCATTTGTGGCTTGTCTGCAACCTGCTGGGAATTGGTGTTTGAACCTGCCCTTGTAATTGTAAGTATGGCCTCTTTCTATGTTATTTTTTAGGTAACTATATACAAACACAGGATACATAGTCCATAGGCTTAAATACTTTTTTGGGGGGGGATAGGATTTGAACGAATTTCCCCCTCCTTTCATATAGAGGGAGATGATCTCAACTTAATGTGACAGCTTCACTCTAAGGGTATGTTCACACACACTAATTACGGACGAAATTTGGGCGTTTTTGCCCCGAATTACGTCCGAAAAATGCGGCTTGAAAGCGTTGACAAACATCTGCCCATTGAAAGCAATGGGCTGACGTTTGTCTGTTCACACGAGGCGTATATTTACGCGCTGCTGTCAAATGACGGCGCGTAAATAGACGCCCGCGTAAAAGAAGTGACCTGTCACTTCTTGGGGCGTAATTGGAACCGTTATTCATTGACTCCAATGAAAAGCAGCGCCAATTACGTCCGTAATGGACGCGGCGTTCAAGCGCCTGCACATGCCGTTACGGCTGAAATTACGGGGATGTTTTCTCCTGAAAACATCCCCGTAATTTCAGCCTTTACGGACGCTGTCGTGTGAACATACCCTAATCCAGAGCCCCATAGAAAGTCAATAAAGATGGCACCCAGTGCATTTGTCGTGCATAGCAAAGGCTGGCCTTGACAACAGGAACAGTTTGAAAAAAAAGAGCCAGTGCCAATATACATGCTGGAGTTAACACATAAAAAAAGTCAGGATCAAGCCTGCAAATTAGAGGTGGATTAGGTAACATCAGAACTTTAAAGAGGCTCTGTCACCAGATTTTGCAACCCCTATCTGCTATTGCAGCAGATAGGCGCTGCAATGTAGATTACAGTAATGTTTTTATTTTTAAAAAACAAGCATTTTTGGCCAAGTTATGACCATTTTTGTATTTATGCAAATGAGGCTTGCAAAAGTACAACTGGGCGTGTTTAAAAGTAAAAGTACAACTGGGCGTGTATTATGTGCGTACATCGGGGCGTTTTTACTACTTTTACTAGCTGGGCGTTCTGACGAGAAGTATCATCCACTTCTCTTGTAGCTACTAAGTCGATGTAGCTACTTACCTGCAAATGCTGATGCTGCTGCAGAATCAACTGTAGCCTCTGTTGCCGATGTGTCCTCGCTCGTCTGACACGATGCAGGACCTGTGAGTGACGTCACAGCGTGATCTCTCGAGAACACGGCTGTGTCTGTGGACTGCCAGAAGCTGGGCGTTCTGAAGAGAAGTGGATAATACTTCTCGTCAGAACGCCCAGCTAGTAAAAGTAGTAAAAACGCCCCGATGTACGCACATAATACACGCCCAGTTGTACTTTTACTTTTAAACACGCCCAGTTGTACTTTTGCAAGCCTCATTTGCATAAATACAAAAATGGTCATAACTTGGCCAAAAATGCTCGTTTTTTAAAAATAAAAACGTTACTGTAATCTACATTGCAGCGCCTATCTGCTGCAATAGCAGATAGGGGTTGCAAAATCTGGTGACAGAGCCTCTTTAAGTACATCAGTCAGAACCATCAGGTGAAACCAGAGGTTGAGACAGTTAATTTGGCAGGATGCACCAACCAACTAGCACCAGACAAGAAGCACTGGCACTGAGACACAGGGCAGACAATGCTAGAAGTTTAAATGTAGACAGGTGGCAGTGGCGTAACTACCGTTGTAGTGGCCATAGTGGCTGCTACGGTGCCTGCGGCATGAGGGGGCCCATGCCGCCAGCCGGCAAGGGCCCCCCCATGCCTGGAGGCTCCGCCAGCAGCCGCTATGGCTGCTACAGCGGTAACGACACCACATTCAATAGTGTATGCGTCCTTCGGATGCAGATAGTATTGAACACTATGACAGAGTAGGGAGGCATTTCCCTGCTCTGCCATAGGCTACTGTATACAGTGGCGTAGCAATTGCAACCGGGCCCCTAAACCTGGGGGCCCTAAGGGCCCCCGTAGCTACACAGTGCTCACCGCGCTGGTCCCGCTTCCTGAATGTTGGAGAAAGGAGCTGACAGCTTTGTGCTCCAGCATTCACTCTGCCGTGAGAGGCTCGGCGCAGGCAGACCCGATGTTGTGACATCATCGCCTGTCTGCGCTGAGTCACTCACAGCACAGACTGGAGGAGAAGGATCCTCCACCCATCGTAGGAATGGGGATAGGTAAGTAATTATGTTATTATTTTTCTATTAGGCACTATGGGGCATTATACTGGGTAGGGAAGGGGGGCTGATATGGTGGCTGCTATATTAGCATTTTAATATATGGGGCAGCATTATACTGTATGGGGGCATTATACTGTGGGGGCAGTTATGGGGGGCATTATATTGTATGTGGGGCATTATACTGTGGGGACAGATATAGGGGCATTATACTGTGGGGACAGATATGGGGGGCTTTATACTGTATGGGGGCATTATACTGTGGGGACAGCTATGGGGGCATTATACAGTATGGGAGCATTATACCGTGGGGGCAGCTATGGGGGTATTATACTGTGGGGACAGCTATGAGGGCATTATACTGTGGGGGCAGCTATGGGGGCATTATACTGTGGGGGCAGCCATGGGGGGCATTATATTGTGGGGGCAACAATGGGGGGCATTATATGGTGTGGTGGCAGCAATGGGGGCATTATACTGTGGGGACAGCTATGAGGGCATTATACTGTGCGGGCAGCTATCGGAGGCATTATACTGTGTAGGGGCAGCTATGGGAGGCATTATACTGTGTGGGGGCATTATACTGTGTGGGGCAGCTATGGGGGTATTATACTTTAGGGGCAGCTATGGGGGTATTATGCTGCATAGGGCAGCTATGAGGCATTATGCTTTATGGAAGAATTTGTTTGGGCATTTTACTGCATGGGGCATCTGTGTGGGCATTATACTGTATGGGGCATCTGTGTGGGCATTATACTGTATGGGGCATCTGTGTGGGCATTATACTGTATGGGGCATCTGTGTGGGCATTATACTGTATGGGGGCATTATACTGTATGGTGGCAGCTATGGGGGCATTATACTGTGTGGGCTGAACCGGGTGTGTATGAGCGAGGATTGGGTGGGATTAGAGGCGCGGCTTAAAAGAAAGAAAGATTGTCTCTGCGCGCCACATCGATTGTACCTATTTGTGATACTTGAAAGTATATTACAGTCTACAGGGAGGTCTGTATAGCACTGTATGGGGAGGCTGTATAGCAATGTCTACAGGGGGGGCTGTATAGCACTGTATGGGGAGGCTGTATAGCACTGTCTACAGGGGGGGCAGTATGGCACTGTCTACGGGGGGGGGGGGGGGGCTGTATAGCACTGTCTACAGGGGGGCTGTATAGCACTGTCTACAGGGGGGGCTGTATAGCACTGTCTACAGGGGGGCTGTATAATACTGTCTACAGGGGGGACTGTATAGCACTGTCTACAGGGGGGACTGTATAGCACTGTCTACAGCTGGGGCTGTATAGCACTGTCTAAAGGAGGGGGCTGTATGGCACTATTTACAGGGGGCACTATCTACAAGGCCAGGCTGTGTGTGGCACCCAGGGGAGAGGGGCCCAGTCAAAATTTTTCTATTGGGCCCAGTGTTTCCTAGTTACACCCCTGACAGGTGGGATGTCATATATGGGATGACCATTACTTGGAGAAAGCAGAGCAGGCAGCAAATAAGTTATTACTAAATTCAAATGTTTGTTTTGCCTCTTTGCACATGGCCAACCAGAAGTTACAAGATCACTAGATTACCATACTACTGTCACGTTGGGTACGTGGACCCACTGGACTGTACCGCCTTGACGGTATGGCAGCTGACCAACAGGACACGGGTCACAGTCTATAGTTCATATAGTGTACCTGTGGTAGCTTAGACAGTAGAAAGACAGGCTCGGCTGGGACTAGGCAGCAGGCAGGCTCCAGGCGGGGAGTAGCAGGACAGGCGTGGTACACAGCATAGCACGACTTCAGCTCAACACGGTACTTTACCAGGATAGCACGGGATACAGGTTACAGGTGGCAGGAACGGGAACAACTGGGAAACACTAGGAGATCATTTGCTGAGCTGAGAGCGCAATGCGTGGCTTGTACTAATGACGTATGTGTTGCGATTAGTAGCTGACATCATCCTGAAAGGCCACTAGCTTAGAGATTTAAAGTAGATAAACACGTCTCAAATCTTGAGTAGTCATCATAAGCAGGGCCGTATTTGCCACTAGGCACTGGGGGTACAGTGCCTAGGGCGTCCAGCAAGGGGGGGGGGGTGCATGTGCTTCTTAGGCTTAAGACACGCCCTCTGTTAGTGGATTGGCCAGAACTGCTGATGTGAGCAGCTGTGACCAATCCGCGAGCATGTCTTAGACTCGGACCGAAGAGCAGAGAAGCACAGGATGGCACTGCCGCAGGTCAGGTAAGTAAATGTTTAACAATGTAGGGTTGATTACCGTTACTTCGCAGTCGCATAGCTTAGCATCAAAATACATGAATGTAGAGACCGGGGCTGCGGCTGTGTAACACAGCCATTGCCCGCTCCTGAGTCCTGATAAGTGTGCGCGCAGACAGCATGAGGTGATGCTGCAGCGCTGTCACTGAAGACAGGGCATGGCGGGCGCACTGCACTGCTCATTAGTGCAGTGCCGGCCACATCACCTTATGCTGACCGCGTGCACACACTTGTTGGCCAGGATCGGGGCAATGGCTGTATTACACACTTGCAGCCCCGCTCTAACGGCGGAGATCAGAGAAACCTCTGCTCTCCGCCGTTATTCCCCTGAATGCTGCGATCAAAGCTGACCGTAGCATTCAAGGGGAAAATGCAAAGGGAGATGCCCCTTGGAATCAATGTGACGCGATTGAGGGACATACCATATACTGGTATAGAAAACCCATTACACGGGTTTTCTAGCAAAAGGAATGTTAAGTATTTATAATTGTGCTCTTTGAGAATGACATTGTTCATTACAGGCTTGTGTTACTTCAGGGTTTTGCCTTCTTAACACCTTGTTTTGGGAATTGGTTTCTCGTTGTTCCTGGTGTTCCTCTGCACTCATAGTTGCTCTTCTTATTTTTTGAGCCAAATATATATATGATGATTATCAGCATTGTCCCTTTTATAAGTGAGCGTGATCACACGTAGCAGCTAAGGGACAATCCTCATAATCAATATATTTTATTGGATAACTATGCCTGCAATTCTCTTATGTAAAAGAATTGTGTCTTGGTATTTTTTTGAGATAAGGGAATTGCATGTACAGCAATTCCTTAATTACTCCTAAAAATCAAATAAAAAGATCGTCCATAGGGTTGACAAAAATCTAGATTTTATTTTTTTGCAAAATCACCCAGCCCTACACACAGTGATAACTCTGAGTACAGATAATGTAGTTATGTTACCTGCAGTCCTATGTCACACCACAGATAACACAGTGATAGCTCTCTGAGTACAGATAATGTAGTAGTGTTACCTGCAGTCCTATGTAACACCACAGATGGGTTCACACGACCTATTTTCAGACGTAAACGAGGCGTATTATGCCTCGCTTTACGTCTGAAAGTACGGCTCCAATACGTCAGCAAACATCTGCCCATTCATTTGAATGGGTTTGCCGACGTACTGTGCCGACGACCTGTCATTTACGCGTTGTCGTTTGACAGCTGTCAAACGACGACGCGTAAATTGACTGCCTCGGCAAAGAAGTGCAGGACACTTCATTGCAACGTAATTTGAGCCGTTCTTCATTGAAGTCAATAAAGAGCAGCTCAAGATTACGGGCGTCAAAGACGCCTCGCATAATGCGAGGAGGAGCTTTTTACGTCTGAAGCGACGCAGCTGTTTTCTCCTGAAAACAGTCTGTCTTTTCAGATGTAAAAGGAAGCTAGCGTGTGCACATACCCTCTGAGTACAGATAATGTAGATGTTACCTGCAGTCCTATGTAACACCACAGATAACACACAGTGAGTACAGATAATGTAGTAGATGCACACATCCCATACAGTATAATGCCCCACATATCTGCCACATACAGTATAATGCCCCCCATAGCTGCGCCATACACTATAATGTCCCATACAGTATAATGCCCACATAGCTGCCCCATACAGTATAATGCCCCCGGAACCGTATAATGTCCCCCATAGCTGCGCCATACACTATAATGTCCCATACAGTATAATGCCCCCATAGCTGCCACATACAGAATAACACCGCCATACAGTATAATGCCCCCATAGCTGTCCCATACAGTATAATGCTACACACAGTATAATGCCCACCATAGCTGTCCCATACAGTATAATGCCCCACACAGTATAATGCCCACAATAGCTGTCCCATACAGTATAATACCCCACACAGTATAATGCCCCCCATAGCTGCCACATACATTATAATGACCCCATACAGTATAAAGCCCCCCCATAGCTGTCCCATACAGTATAATGCCCCCATACAGTAGAATGCCCCCCATATAGTATAATGCCCTCTCAGCAGCTACCATGTGAGCCCCCCCTCCAATACCCAGTATAATGCCCCCATATGTACGTACCTAATAGAAAAATAATAACATAATTACTTACCTATCCCCGTTCCCATGACGGGTGGAGAATCCTTCTCCTCCAAGCTGTACTGTGAGTGACTCGGTGCAGACAGGCGCGATGATGTCACTAAATTGCGCCTTCCCGCGCCGAGCCGCTTGCGGCACAGTGAATGCTGGAGCGAGGCTCCAGCATTGCACTGAACTGTAGTTGTGTCCTGAGAACGCAAATACAGTTGGAAGCGCGGTCAGCGCTGTGTGGCAATGGGGGCTCTGCGACTGTTGCGACCCCTATGGCTACGCCACTGTACAGATACATTATAGTCACTTAGACACACAAATACACACACACAAAGACGCAGACACACATACTGGAACTTATATACACAAAAACACAGAGACACACACAGACAAATAGAGGCACAAACAAAAGACAGACAGACTGAGCACTCACATCTCCTTTCTCACAGGCTTCTTGCAGGTCGGGCTGTAACCCAGCAAAAGGATTGTATGGCATTGAGAAATGGGAGGTTGTGGCCGGCCACTAGAGGGCGCTGTGAGGTTAGTACATCGACAGTGTTTAGTGTGTGGAGTGATATACAAGAGAGGTCTAGTGAGGAAGTGTCTGTGGAGAGGTCTGAGAAGCGCTGGACAGGAAGAGACAGAGACTGGACTGAGAGAGCTGTAGCAAGTAAGGAAGACATTGTGACTCAGATAACTGTAAAAGATAAAGAGCATTCTGGCCAGCAGCAGAGCATAAGTAATGTGAAGTATCAGACACGCATTTACTGGAGTTCCAAGTTAAGGAGATCCGGCTGAAGTTAAGAAGAGAGTGTTTAGAGCAAGAGGCTGAAGACGCCATTTTGAGCATAAGGTAACATAGAGCCATTAAGTGCCGGATCATCAGAGAGTGCATTGTATTACATTGCCGGACCTCAAAGATCACATTACACTAAACCTGGAAGCTAAGAGACTTTATTATCCTAAGGCACCGGATAAAGAGAACATATTTTAATCATTACGGATTATAAGAGACTGTGTTATATTGAAGTGCCGGATAAAAGCAGAGACTGTATTGTTTACCGAGCACCAGTTATATTTTGCCTAGAGCTCAAGTTTTTGACTGTTGTCATATTTTCTGCATGTTCAGTAAAGACAAAACGAATATAATCCCGGTGTCAGTAATTATTGTCCTTAAAGTCATATTACAACTTGGCGTAGTCGGCAGGATGGATGCAGATACAATGGACGAGACAACATTATCATCCAGTGTGACCCATCCAATGATACCGGTGGGAGCCCTCTTAAATCATTTGCCAAAGTTTAATGGATCTGATCTATTGTTGGAAGATTGGAGTGAACGGCTAGAAGGAGCGGCACGGCTCTGTAATGTCGCTCCACATTTAAAAGTAGAATTGGCGCTAAGTACCTTAGAAGGAGAAGCTAGGAAAACCGTTTTGTTACAGCCAGCACGACACCGACAAACCTTCGAACAAATTCGGCAGCTATTAGATGATGTGTATGGGGATACGTCCTCTGAGGGCATGATAAGGAAGCGATTCTTTGCCCGCCAGCAGAAAGAAGAAGAGACACTGGCGCAGTTTGCAAATGGATTACAGGAAATAATGGCAATGTTGCAACGTAAAGAAGAACAATCAGCCGGGTCCTTTACCAATGTACACGTAGTATTGCGGGATCAGTTTGTAATAGGTCTCAAGAATCCACCGTTAAGGAGAATTCTGAAGGAAAAGTTAAAGAAAGAACCAGATATGACGATTCATCAATTATTGACGGAAGCTATCGCATTGGAAAAAGAGGAATCGGCCAGCACTGATACGGTGGTCAGGCAAGCAGAAATTGTAACCAAGAAGAACCCCGACATGGAGGCAAGGATGGAGTCATTGGAAGGTGCCATGAGAGAGTTGAAAGCCGCTATTACTAATAAGCCTGACCCTGGAACTCCAGTTCGATACTCACAAGAGAGACAGTCGTTTGCAGATAGGAGGAATCAAGGTAGGAATGCTCCAGACCCTACCATCTGCTATAATTGTGGCCGAGCCGGACACATTGCTAGAAATTGCATGCGTTCTCACTATCAGAGCAATCGCAGGAATTTAAACTAGAACGACCTGTAGTTGAGGGGCAAACTACAGGGGAGTCCACGGATACATGCCCTGCGTTAGATGCTACAGATATAGTGGGGGAATGTCCCGTCGTCGTAGCAAAATTCAATGGCGTTGAGTTGTCATGTTTAATCGATACTGGATCTCAAGTGACCACTATGGATAAAGTTGTGTTTGAAACTTATTTCCCTTCCTTGTTATGTGAGAAGAGTGACACTTGGATAAGACTCAAGGCAGCTAATAGTTTACCTATCCCTATCCTGGGAGTTATACAAATGGACATTTCAATATGGAATCGTGATTTGAACAAAAAGGGGGTTATCATAGTAGAAAAAGCTATGGACTCTGAAATTCCCGTGATTCTAGGAATGAATATATTGCGGGACTTAGATGGAGTAATGTCACAAGAGCTGGGCCCAAAATACTGGAAACAAATACCCACTCAACGACCTTCTCAAATGGCTTTACAGCGCACTTTAAAACATTGTCGCATTAATGGAGAACTGTTAAATTGGCCTGGAAGGGTAGGACTGGTTAAGATACCAGCCTCTCGAAGTATACAAGTACCAGCAGGCCATGAAATGTTGTTACCCTTGCCAGTGGGTACTAATAAAGTGTTACAGGGCACCACTGTGTTAATTGAATCAGCTCTGCAGAAAGAAGGAGTAGCCGTGGCCCGGTCGATATGCAAGGTGCAGGCTGGACAAGTATTATTACGAGTGGTTAATATCACGAAACAAAATGTAACCTTATTTCCCCGGGAACTAGTAGCTGAAGTGTTTCCGGTGAGGGAGGAACAAGTGGAAAGCCGTTCAGATTGGCAAGTGAGTTATCCTTGTGAAAGTGTAGCTGTGGTTACAGTGTGTCGAGCCACCACTCAAGCTAATGACACCATTGGGAGGCGATTACTGGAGCAAATACCTTTAGAAGGAACGGATTTGACTACCAGACAAATAGATGAAGTGGCGGGAGTGTTAGGAGAGCACTCCAAGGCTTTTTCCAAGAATGAAGCAGACTTTGGGTTGACAACAACTTTAGAACATGAAATACATACGGGAAATGCTCACCCGGTACGAGAACGATACCGTACCATTCCGCCCGCTTTTTATCAAGAAGCCAAAGTGTTGCTAAAACGCATGCTAGACAGTCATGTTATCCGACCCAGTAAAAGTCCATGGGCTTCTCCCATAGTATTAGTAAAGAAGAAAGATGGAAGCTTGCGGTTCTGTGTAGATTACCGGCGATTGAATGCCTGCACCGTCAGAGATGCATACCCTTTACCACGAATAGAAGACTCTTTGCTGGCTTTGGGTAAGGCCAAATACTTCTCTACCCTGGATTTGGCCAGTGGGTACTGGCAAGTACCAGTTGCAGAAGAAGATCGAGAAAAGACTGCATTCATCACCCCTATGGGGTTATACGAATTTTTGAGAATGCCGTTCGGTCTAACCAATGCACCAGCTACATTTCAGCGCTTGATGGAAGTTTGTTTGGGAGATTTAAACTTTGAATGTTTGCGCATCTACCTAGATGACATCATTATCTTCTCAGCCACTTTCACAGAACATTTGGAAAGATTGAAAGTGGTACTTACGCGTATCGAAGAACATGGTCTAAAACTAAAACCGGGCAAATGTCACTTGTTTAAAGAAAGAATTGAGTACCTGGGACACGTGGTTACTAGAGACGGTGTACAACCAATGGATGCCAAAGTACGAGCCGTGCAACAATGGCCGGTACCAAAGACAGTAACAGAGCTTAGAAGTTTCCTAGGACTGATTGGATATTACAGACGGTTCATACAGAATTTTGCTAAGGTGGCTGCTCCCCTATATGTGTTACTGAATGGAACCAAACCGGGAGTCGATCATAAGAGAAGTATCACTTGGGGAATAGAGGCTGAACAAGCCTTCCAAGAGTTAAAAAGACGACTAACTGGTGCTCCTGTCTTGGCGTATGCAGATTACTCTCTACCATTTGTTTTGTGTACCGATGGAAGTTTAAAAGGATTAGGAGCTGTTCTTTCTCAAGTGCAGAATGGACGGGAACGTGTCATTGCTTATGCCAGTCGGACGCTGAGAGATGGGGAAAAGAATCCGGACAACTATAGCTCATTCCGGTTGGAACTTTTGGCAGTCGTATGGGCGGTGACCGAGCGATTTGCAGATATCTTGCTGGGCGCAGAGTGTGTGTTATGGACTGACAATAATCCATTGGTTCATTTAGACTCGGCCAAATTGGGTGCTATGGAGCAACGTTGGCGAGCACGACTTAGCAAATTTAAATTTACTGTGAAGTACCGCCCAGGACGAGCTAATGGGAATGCAGATGCCCTGTCCCGTAATCCAGTAGATTTGCCTGAAGGACTGACTGAAGAGGAGTTAGAGGAAACAGAGACTCCTAATTTCCTTGCCAATGAAGTACATGATCAGATGCCAGGTGAGAATATTCAAAGTGCTCCGGTGCATACTGTGGAGCCCATAAGAGAAACCATCGATCAATGGACTGCTGAAGAATGGAAGAAACAGCAGTTGCAAGATATTCAAATTCGGACTGTAAGAAGATGGGTGCTAGAGAGATACCGACCCAATCAACGAGAGCGATTGCGATTGTCTGGAGTGGGACAGAGAATATATCGCCAACGAGATAGATTGGCAGTAAAACAAGGGATATTGTACCGCCGAGTATTCCCACCGACCATGGAAGGACCCGTCTGGCAAGCTGTGTTGCCGGAGCGAGAGTTAGAAAGTACGGTTAAGTGGATGCATGAGAAAAAGGGGCATTATGGTCCTGAAAAGACTTTCCGTTGGTTGCAACAATTCTACTATCATCCTTTGCTGTTTGCAGTGGCACAGAAAGTGTGTCAGAACTGTAGAAATTGCACCCTGGCCAGAGCGGCTGAACAACAAGCTCCGGTGGGGCATATACAGACGCATTATCCATTACAGTTGGTCATGATGGACTATTTGACAGTAGATGAGTCTTTACAAGGGTACAGATATTTACTGGTTGTGATAGACCACTTCACCAAATTCACAGTGGCCGTGCCTACCAGAGATCAAACGGCTGAATCTGCGGCACAGGGATTGTGGACTCATTTCATCTTACCCTATGGATGTCCTTCACAGCTTCACTCTGATCAAGGAGCTTGTTTTGAGGGGCGAGTAATAGAAGAATTATGCAGATTGTACCAGATTAAAAAGACCCGCACGACCCCGTATCACCCTCAAGGGAACGGGGCCTGTGAAAGGGTGAATCGGACCATATTGCAGTTGTTGCGAACACTGGAGAAACAAAAAAAAGAGAGATGGCCTGACTACATTGCAGAATTAATCTGGATCTATAATAACACTGTACATGCCACTACTGGATATTCTCCTTTTCTGTTAATGTTCGGAAGAAATGGACGATGTCCCCTAAATTTAATGATGCCTATCCCGGAAGAACAAGAAGAGTGGATTCCGCAGACCTGGATGTGGGGTCATCGACGCAAGGTACAAGAAATGTATAATTTAGTGGCGCAGAGACTGGGGCCTCATGATCTTACAGTAAATCAGAAATTGAAGGAACTACCTTTGCAAGTGGGTGATAGAGTAATCGTGCGAAACCAGGGTGCAAGAAGAGCAGGAAAGCTGCAATGGAAGTGGGAAACCTTGGCGTATGAGGTGGTGCGTCAGCCCAATCCATATATTCCTGTATTTGTGATCAAGCTGGAGGGTAGTAGTGGCCCTTTGAAAACCGTACACAGAAATATGCTGAGACCCTGCACATTTATAAGTCGTGAACCAGAAGCAAACACTAGAGATCCTCCTGTTGCAACACACGTTCCCGTAGATGAAGGTTGGTGGAGTCCGCCGGTTCAAGTACCAGAGAGACAAGAAAGTACCAGTGAAGTACAAGAAGAGAATGTTACTCCTGTGGAAGAAGAGTTGTCACAGGTACGTCATTCTCAGCGATCCAATTTTGGAAGACTTCCTTCTAGGTTTGAAGGATTTGTGACGCCACAGCAAGTTGCCGGGACGGCAACTGATAAACCTGGGGGAAAAGATGTAACCCAGCAAAAGGATTGTATGGCATTGAGAAATGGGAGGTTGTGGCCGGCCACTAGAGGGCGCTGTGAGGTTAGTACATTGACAGTGTTTAGTGTGTGGAGTGATATACAAGAGAGGTCTAGTGAGGAAGTGTCTGGGGAGAGGTCTGAGAAGCGCTGGACAGGAAGAGACAGAGACTGGACTGAGAGAGCTGTAGCAAGTAAGGAAGACATTGTGACTCAGATAACTGTAAAAGATAAAGAGCATTCTGGCCAGCAGCAGAGCATAAGTAATGTGAAGTATCAGACACGCATTTACTGGAGTTCCAAGTTAAGGAGATCCGGCTGAAGTTAAGAAGAGAGTGTTTAGAGCAAGAGGCTGAAGACGCCATTTTGAGCATAAGGTAACATAGAGCCATTAAGTGCCGGATCATCAGAGAGTGCATTGTATTACATTGCCGGACCTCAAAGATCACATTACACTAAACCTGGAAGCTAAGAGACTTTATTATCCTAAGGCACCGGATAAAGAGAACATATTTTAATCATTACGGATTATAAGAGACTGTGTTATATTGAAGTGCCGGATAAAAGCAGAGACTGTATTGTTTACCGAGCACCAGTTATATTTTGCCTAGAGCTCAAGTTTTTGACTGTTGTCATATTTTCTGCATGTTCAGTAAAGACAAAACGAATATAATCCCGGTGTCAGTAATTATTGTCCTTAAAGTCATATTACAGGGCTGTGGGCGGAGCTAACTGTGCCTCGGACACCACGTCTTTGCCAAATATATATTAGATGGGCAGACAATCCAGGGTCCATTGAAGGACCACAGGGCTGTCTGATTATATTTCCTGTTGTTAGGGCATACTGAGGAATGTCCTAACAACTGCCTATGTACTATCAGTACACAGGCTAATGTACTGGCAAATAGATATATGCCAGTACATTAAAGTTCCTTCCTTAGGAAGCGGATACAATTGAATGCGCCGGTGAAAAAAGGGAACTATTAGTTCAATTCCTCATCATTCGTCACTTTCTTGTTGTGCAGGTGGCACGATGATGTCATCGTGTCGCCTGCCTTCGTTCCGCTGGAGCAGGCCTGATCAGAAAAGACCAGACCTGCATCAATGGAAACTTTATTTCTGAGCCCCGCCAATGCTAGTAACTCCTAGCGCGGTGAGTCCTTTGTATCTGAAGGAGTCCCCGCACTAGGTTTATAGTGTATAAACCAATAAAATACCAACAGACAGAATTCAATATAAATAATGCTCAAAAAAGTAAACACTGAACTGTAAAGCACCGTTGCTAATTGTATGGCTGCACTATATTGGATCCAGGGTATTGACCAAGATATACTTGGTGCATCGATCAACATTTGACACGAGAAACTACCACAGAAAGATGATCGACTAAGGCACATGAAATTACAAAGAATATACAAATTTTATTAGATAAAAACATGAAACAGTTAAAAATGGAACAGAGGATAGGCCACACAATAAAAAGACGTCAAATCAATCATGAACCAGATCCGGTTGTTCACTACAATATGTTCACAGTAAGCATGTTATTGGAGCAAAAAGACAGGGTAAATATTGTCACAGATGGAGCTGAGGCCAATGAGAACCAAGCCAAAATGTAACTAATATATCCAGTAGGATCCGACCGAAACACAGCAAATCAATGAATGTGTTGTTAAGAAAGTGGTGGCGGTTTCTAAGTAAGTATAAATAACAGTATAAGCCGCAACCAGTATATAAAGATTGTAAGGCAATGTTAGAGGCCAGGGGCAATTAAGCTCAAACAATGACAGAGGAAAACAAGCAAGGTTTTGTACAAGCTGCTGAACAAAAACAAGATATGTACAACGTACCAGTAGACATAGTGAACCGTGGATAGGACGTCTGTACCCGACGCGCGTTTCGGCTGCTGGACGAACCCCGGACGAAGGCAGCAGCCGAAACGCGCGTCGGGAATTATTAGGCTGGTATTATTAGGCTGGGAAAGCTAAAAAACAATGGCCCTTCACACCCTGGTAATGCTAGGCTGCTGCTGCTTTATTGTATCTGGCTGGTTTTGAAAAATGGGGAGGACCCCACGTTGTTTTTTTTAAAATAAATAATTGAAAAAAGAACATGGGTTCCCCCATTTTTCATAACCAGCCAGATACAACACACCAGCAGGTTAGCATTACCAGGGTGGGGAGGGCCACTGTTTTTGGCCTTTCCCAGGCTAATAATACCAGCCTGCGGCTGACCCAGTATCCGTCCATCACTACGGATGGTCGGGTACTGGATTGTACCCGACTCTTCCCGGCACCACTTGTGGCGGTGTGTACCGGGGTAATAATGGGGAGATAGTGTTAGCCTCTTGACCGGCTAACACTAAGCCCCGCCTTAGTGATGGATGTGGTCTATAAGACTGCCACCATTACTAAGGCAGTAGTAATGAAGTTAAAAAGAAACATCCAACACAGAAAAAAATATTTTATTGCAATAAATCCCCTCACAAACCCTTGTTAACCATTTTATTGAAAATAAAAATATCGTAATGAAAGTAGTCCTCAAATCCGAAGTAGTCCAATGACCAAACCTGTAAAAAAACGAAAAGCAAAACTATTGTTATACTTACCTTTCTGGGTCTGTGACAGTAAACTAAGCTGTGACAGCTCTAAGCTGTCATTGGTTAGTTTACATCACACGGTCCCTGGTTACCTCAGTTCATTGAGCTACTTTTAATAGTGGGACAGTGTACTGAAGAAACCGGCAGGGCATAATTTTCGGGAAGGGGGGCCACTGCAGGAGTGTTTTTTTTCTCTAAAAAATAATAAACTGTGACCTGATCAATAATAGAGGAAATGGGCCCCAGTGTTCATGTGGGGGGCAAGGGAAGGAATGTTAATGGGGTAGCACTGAGCATTTCTTTTAGGATATGTCCACACATAGTGTAAACATTGCACAATTACCACACGTTGCTATTTTTGCAGCGGAAAATCTGCGTTATCGGAGGCGTCAGCCCTAAAAGTGCCTAGGGCAGCACCAACTCCAAATACAGCCCTGATCATAAGTGGACCTAATAGTCGCATTAATGTGACATAATACTGAAATCGCTCTGCTCTTATTCAGCAATAACACGCTTAGCTCAGAGTGCGATACCCGACTTTTAATGATGACGTATATGTGACGATTAGTGACTGACATCATTGGAAAGGCCCCTATCTTCGAGACTTAAAGAGGCTCTGTCACCAGATTTTGCAACCCCTATCTGCTATTGCAGCAGATAGGCGCTGCAATGTAGATTACAGTAACGTTTTTATTTTTAAGTCCAAGTGGGTGTGTTTAAAAGTAAAAGTCCAAGTGGGCGTGTATTATGTGCGTACATCGGGGCGTTTTTAATACTTTTACTAGCTGGGCGTTCTGATGAGAAGTATCATCCACTTCTCTTCAGAACGCCCAGCTTCTGGCAGTGCAGATCTGTGACGTCACTCACAGGTCCTGCATCGTGTCGGACACATCGGCACCAGAGGCTACAGTTGATTCTGCAGCAGCATCAGCGTTTGCAGGTAAGTAGCTACATCTTACATCGACTTACCTGCTAACGCCGATGCTGCTGCAGAATCAACTGTAGCCTCTGGTGCCGATGTGTCCTCGCTCGTCTGACACGATTCAGGACCTGTGAGTGACGTCACAGCGTGATCTGGCAGAAGCTGGGCGTTCTGAAGAGAAGTGGATGATACTTCTCGTCAGAGCACCCAGCTAGTAAAAGTATTCAAAACGCCCTGATGTACGCACATAATACACGCCCACTTGGACTTTTACTTTTAAACACACCCACTTGGACTTTTGCAAGCCTCATTTGCATAACTACAAAAATGGTCATAACTTGGCCAAAAATGCTCGTTTTTTAAAAATAAAAACGTTACTGTAATCTACATCGCAGCGCCTATCTGCTGCAATAGCAGATAGGGGTTGCAAAATCTGGTGACAGAGCCTCTTTAAGGTGGATAACCCGTTCTCCAAACTTGGGTATTCATCATAAATGAACCATGTGGACACATTTAAGACGCCGGTCTATGACATTATACTGAAATTGCTGTATCTTTATCTAAGAGAATATATCCTATAAGGATTTGGGTAATCCTTATATATAACAAAAAAATTTGAACAAGAGCTGCACTAATGCTTAGCAGAATATGTGGTGAAGTTTTTTTCAGAGATGTTTCAATAATAAATTGCAGACTGTCAGAAATTATTCTGCACTGCTTTGCTTCAAACGCTAGATTAACGCACTAATGGGAAACATAAAAAACATCATATTAGTATCTCACAAAAAGATATTGCGACTGCAATATATGCATCCAGTAGGCTTAATGGGATTTCAGTGTTTTTACTCTATCACCACCCCTATGGGGAATTGGTACTTTTGCTCTAATATTTGATACTTTAACCGCGCTATGCTATGGTTTGATTGGTGAAAGTGGAAGGGTATATATAATAATACATTTTTGCCATGTATGTTTGATTTATGTCTAGATATGTGGTCCTGCATATGTTGGGACGTCTCTCCAACATATACAAGACTGCAAAGACATTTAATCCTATATATTATGTGAGTGGAGTTACACGTAAAAAAGCCCTTTATTTGAAAAATCCTTTCTATTCTCGGATGATATATTTTATCACCTGATGTTTGAGCACAATGTAAACATAGAAAAGTAAAAAAAATTTTTCTTTACTGAAGGAATATCTGTTGGAAGTTTTATTATTTTGTGAAGAGTTCAGGGTTTTTCTCAGATATTGAATAAGAGTTGGGAAACTTCTGCACCTCCAAATTCAAAGCGGAGTCCTATGATTTGCACTATACCTTCGATTACTATACTAGACCTATCACTTCTACTAATTTTGCTGTCTATATTGTATGCAGTGATGACTCACTAAAATGTGACTACTTAACAGCTACGGTTAACAGAGTGACAACAATGTCTATTGAGACGCATAACTCCTAGCTTTGGGACTCTTGTGTACAGGTACCTATTGCAACTTTTGTACTGGTGCCTTGTAGCTTTAGTTCCCACCATTGAACTGCTCTGCACACTGATTATTAACACTTTTTCCATAAGGACCCACAAGAATCTTTTTTTAAATACTGCCAACAATTATAAGAGCATAATGCCAGAATTAAAAAATCAAATGATATTAAAGAAATGTAACCCTTATAAAATCAGCCACAGAGCCAGCCACTTTTAATAACTTCTCAAAATATTCTTTCTACAGGATTGTTCACTAGCAGTGATAGAAGGTTCTTCCTAATCTTCCCATTGTAACGTCCTCTGGGAAAGTGGACCCCCTGCGCTACTCCGCCGTAACGGAGTAGGTGCTGGCCAGGCAAGTTTAGGACAGTCACTGGTCGATGGTACCATGATGGCAGGCCTGATTACTGGAGGCAAGCTTGTGCTGGATAGCTGGGAAGAGGCTTGACTTGGATTACTGGAAGCTGGTTTGTGCTGGATTATCGGAAGCTGGTTTGTGCTGGATTATCGGAAGCTGGCTTGTGCTGGTTATCGGAAGCAGAATTAGTCACGAACACTGGACTCATCATGGACACTGGACGTGTCATGGGCACTGAACACGGATACTGGACTCGTCACATACACTGAACTCATCACGGACACTAGACACAGATACTGGATATTCAGGCACACAGGTTTCAGGAAACTGGATACAGAACCTTTTCAGATTAACTCTGGGTTAGAACTAACATTGCTAATGCATTGCTAATACACTGGGTCAGGTCCAACTATATAGCCCAGAGTGTTCGGCCACCAGGGGAGAGGATATGCCGGCGGTCCGCGGCCGGCGGCGCTACACCCATGTTACTTGTCTTGTTCACAGTAGAAATCAGCATATGCTCCCTGCATAGCTGTATTTGTCCTCTGTCATTCCTTTTTCATCTGTACATCTGTATACTTTCTTTGTGTAAAGTGTTTAGGCTGTAATAGTTTATGCCTTCAACATTTTGATAACAATTTAATATCACAAAACTTCTGTTTTGGTGGTATACTATTCCTGAAGTTTGCATTTTGTGTATGTAGATGTTCTAACACCTTTACTAGAAGACCATCATTGCTTCTCAGGGACATTGGCTAGCAGTCAACAAACTTTTGATGTTGACATAGTGCAGAGTAAAGATAGGCAAACATTAGAAGACCAAAAAGGCAGATTTAGACAATTTTCTGCTGACTGTCGGCACCTTTTTGTGACATGTACTGGACCATTAAGACAGACACGTCAAACCACAGCCGCATATCTGTGGAAAAGATGATCTGCTGTGTAGGACCTCATCAATATAAACACAAACCGGGTCACAGATCAAAACAAAAGCCCAGGTCAGAAATCAAGGCAAAGGTTGATTGGGGATTTGTGTTTTTAATCTTTGGCGTTGTTGTCCAGAACAACATCCTTCACAGACCAACCGTGAAAAACAAGTCGTTTAGAAATTGGCAATCTGAACACACTAATAACAATAATAATCTTTATTTATATAGAGCCAACATATTCCGCAGCACTTTACAATTCAGAGGGAACTTGTACAGACAATATCAGACATTACATAGTGACAAAACGTATTTACAATTCAAACAAGAGGAGTGAGGACCCTGCTCACAAGAGCTTACAATCTACGAGGAAATACGGGAGACACAAAATGTAAAAAGTGCTTGTTAAGTACAATGCTCCAGCCATCTTTTATATATATACTAGTCCTTCTCAATGAATTAGAATATCATCAAAAAGTGAATTTATTTCAGTAATTTAATTCAAAAAGTGTCTCTCATATATTATATAGATTCATTACACACAGAGTGATCAATTTCCAGCATTATTTTCTTTTAATGTTGAAGATTATGGTAACAGTTAATGAAAACCCAGAATTTAGTGTCTGAGAAAATTAGAATATTATATAAGCCCAATTTCAAAAATTACTTTTAATACCTAAATGTTGGCCTACTGAAAAGTATGTACAGTATATGCACTCAATACTGGGTCGGGGCTCCGACTCTGCATTAATTACTGCATCAATGCGGCGTGGAAGGAGGCGATCATCCTGTGGCACTGCTGAGGTGTTATGGAAGCCCAGGTTGCTTTGATAGCGGCCTTCAGCTCGTCTGCATTGTTGGGTCTGGGGTGTCTCATCTTCCTCTTGACAATACCCCATAGATTCTCTATGAGGTTTAGGTCAGACGAATTTGCTGGCCAATCAAGCACAGTGATACTGTGGTTATTGAACCAGGTATTGGTACTTTTGGCAGTGTGGGCAGGTGCCAAGTCCTGCTGGAAAATGAAATCTGCATCTCCATAAAGCTTGTCAGCAGAGGGAAGCATGAAGTGCTCTTAAATTTCCTGGTAGATGGCTGCGCTGACTCTGGACTTGATATAACACACTGGACCAACACTGTTGCTCCGTGGTCCAAAGTCCTGTTTTCAGATGAAAGTAAATTTAGCATTTCATTTGGAAATCAAGGTCCCAGAGTCTGGAGGAAGAGTGGAGAGGCATCAATCCAAGTTTCTTGTGGTCCAGTGTGAAGTTTCCAGTGAGTGATGGTTTGGGGAGCCAGGTCATCTGCAGGTGTTGGTCCACTGTGTTATATCAAGTCCAGAGTCAACGCAGCCATCTACCAGGAAATTTTAGAGCACTTCAGGCTTCCCTCTGCTGAAAAGCATTCTGGAGATGCTGATTTCATTTTCCAGCAGGACTTGGCACCTGCCCACACTGCCAAAAGTACCAATACTTGGTTTAATAACCACAGTATCACTGTGCTTGATTGGCCAGCAAACTTGCCTGACCGAAACCTCATAGAGAATCTATGGGGTATTGTCAAGAGGAAGATGAGACACCAGACCCAGCAATGCAGACGAGCTGAAGGCCGCTATCAAAGCAACCTGGGCTTCCATAACACCTCAGCAGTGCCACAGGCTGATCGCCTCCAAGCCACACCACATTGATGCAGTAAGTCATGCAAAAGGAGCCCCGACCAAGTATTGAGTGCATATACTGTACATACTTTTCAGTAGGCCTACATTTCGGTATTAAAAATAATTTTTGAAATTGGGCTTATATAATATTCACATTTTCTGAGACACGAAATTTTGGGTTTTCATTAACTGTTAGCCATAATCATCAACGTGAAAAGAAAAGAAATGCTGGAAACAGATCACTCTGTGTGTAATGAATCTTTAGAATATATGAGAGACACTATATATATATATATATATATATATATATATATATATATATATATACACTACCGTTCAAAAGTTTAGGGTCACTTAGAAATTTCCTTATTTTTACAACAAAAGCCACAGTTTTTTTCAATGAAGATAACATTAAATTAATCAGAAATACACTCTATACATTGTTAATGTGCTAAATGACTATTCTAGCTGCAAACGTCTGGTTTTTAATGCAATATCTACATAGGTGTAAAGAGGCCCATTTCCAGCAACCATCACTCCAGTGTTCCAATGTTACATTGTGTTTGCTAACTGTAATAGAAGGCTAATGGATGATTAGAAAACACTTGAAAACACTTGAAAACCCTTGTGCAATTATGTTAGCACCGCTGTAAACAGTTTTGCTGTTTAGAGGAGCTATAAAACCGACCTTCCTTTGAGCTAGTTGAGAATCTGGAGCATTACATTTGTGGGTTCGATTAAACTCTCAAAATGGCTAGAAAAAGAGAGCTTTCATCTGAAACTCGACAGTCTATTCTTGTTCTTAGAAATGAAGGCTATTCCATGCGAGAAATTGCCAAGAAACTGAAGATTTCCTACAACGGTGTGTACTACTCCCTTCAGAGGACAGCACAAACAGGCTCTAACCAGAGTAGAAAGAGAAGTGGGAGGCCCCGCTGCACAACTGAGCAACAAGACATGTTCATTAGAGTCTCTAGTTTGTGAAATAGACGCCTCACAGGTCCTCAACTGGCAGCTTCATTAAATAGTACCCGCAAAACGCCAGTATCAACGTCTACAGTGAAGAGGCGACTCCGGGATGCTGGCCTTCAGGGCAGAGTGGCAAAGAAAAAGCCATATCTGAGACTGGCTAATAAAAGGAAAAGATTAATATGGGCAAAAGCACACAGACATTGGACAGAGGAAGATTGGAAAAAAGTGTTATGGACAGACGAATCGAAGTTTGAGGTGTTTGGATCACACAGAAGAACATTTGTGAGACGCAGAACAACTGAAAAGATGCTGGAAGAGTGCCTGACGCCATCTGTCAAGCATGGTGGAGGTAATGGGATGGTCTTCGGTTGTTTTGGAGCTGGTAAAGTGGGAGATTTGTACAAGGTAAAAGGGATTTTGAATAAGGAAGGCTATCACTTCATTTTGCAACGCCATGCCATACCCTGTGGACAGCGCTTGATTGGAGCCAATTTCATTCTACAACAGGACAATGACCCAAAGCACACCTCCAAATTATGCAAGAACTATTTAGGGAAGAAGCAGGCAGCTGGTATTCTATCTGTAATGGAGTGGCCAGCGCAGTCACCAGATCTCAACCCCATAGAGCTGTTGTGGGAGCAGCTTGACCGTATGGTATGCAAGAAGTGCCCATCAAGCCAATCCAGCTTGTGGGAGGGGCTTCTGGAAGCATGGGGTGAAATTTCTCCCGATTACCTCAGCAAATTAACAGCTAGAATGCCAAAGGTCTGCAATGCTGTAATTGCTGCAAATGGAGCATTCTTTGACGAAAGCAAAGTTTGAAGGAGAAAATTATTATTTGAAATAAAAATCATTATTTCTAACCTTGTCAATGTCTTGACTATATTTTCTAGTCATTTTGCAACTCATTTGATAAATATAAGTGTGAGTTTTCATGGAAAACACAAAATTGTCTGGGTGACCCCAAACTTTTGAACGGTAGTGTATATATATTTAAATATATATATATATATATATATATATATATATATATATATATATATATATATATATATATATATATATATGGGGTAGTACACACAAAGTTGCATGAGCCGGTCACCAGCCAGTATCTGTGTGTGACAGACATGAAATGCATTGGGGTGCAAGGAGTGGGGGAGATACTGCTGAATGAAGGGATCAAGTTCTCATGACTAATATAAAAGTGGGGGGGGCCATAGAAAGGAGTCAGATTAGGGAATGTTATAGGCCTCTCTAAAAAGGGAAAGTGAACGACTCTAATCAGAGAAAACATCCCCTGTGAGTCACTGGATATAAACGTGCTGTAATCACTTATATCGTCTGCAGTGCTGCTGTGTATAACTGGCATCTACCACTATGTGGTCACTATATGGTGGTAATATTTGTCTTTGTATAGTGGTTTTTATTCAGTAACAGTATGGTGGTATTATTCAGTCACTATGTGGTAATGGTATGGCGGCATTATTTGGACCTTATATTGTGTTATTATTGGTAATATTGGTCTTACAATAGTGAGTTGTGTTCACTAACAGTATGCAGGTAATATTTAATCTGGTATGGTGGTATGATTTAATAACTGTATATGTATATAGATAATTTTTTTGTGTGGCATGGGGAACATCAGAGATGCAGTTCTCTGCACACCGCCTTCTAAATTTACTGCATTACTGATACAATATTTCAGCATTTGGGGCCCCACTTTTAACTTTGCCTAGGGCCACACTTTGTCTAAAACCGGCCCTGCAGACCATTATTCCTCCTTCACCAAATTTTACAGTAGGTACTATGCGTTCTGGTAGGTAACATTCTCCTGGCATCCACCAAACCCAGATTCGTCTGTGAGACTGACATTTCTTCAAACGTGATTCATTACTCTAGAGAACACATTTCTACTGCTCTAGACTCCAGTGGCAGTGTGCTGTACATCACTCCATCTGATGCTTGGCATTCTTCATGGTGATCTTAGGCTTGTGACCATGCAAACCCATTTGACGAAACGTCCGATGCACAGTTTTAGTGCTAAAGTCACAGTTAAAGAGGTAGTTTGGAACTGTGTAGTGAGTGATGTAGCAGAGGTTCGAACATGCAAACCCATTTCACGAAACGTCCGATGCAGAGTATAGGTAAATTTAATATGCCATGAACTTCAGCACTTAGCAGCCTACTCTACGTTTGCATGGTCTACTGCTTTCTGATGTTGATGTTGATGTTACTTCTACAGTAGATGCTTTCCCTATAATAGCAATCACAGTTGCCCGTGGAAAATTTCGCAAACTGACTTGTGACAAAGGTGGCATACTATGAGAGTCTCCCATTTAATGAGCTTTTCCATACTTTTGGCCTTATAGTGTATATAATACATGTCAATTGAAATTTTACCTTGACATGTCTGTAAATAATATTTATATAAACACAAGTTTCCGATGTCAGAACTTGATGATTATACAGATATTAGCGGTTTAATACTTTGGGCTGTTTCCGTTAGGCAGTGTGTTTGCACTTCTGATTACAATCCTTGTTTTTGTGCCCGGCTTTAATTTTTGGAAAAAGCATTGTGTCTTCTGTTTTGTTGTGGCATTAACTAGTCATATGGGGTCAGAGGTCTTGCCTATATGCAAGTAATATGACTCTGCTGTCTTGTTTGTTGTCTATAACCAAGGACAAACATAGGTCTGCATAGGAGCTGTATGCACAAAACCCTCCAAAAAACTATTTGCAAAGTGACATAATTTTTTTTTTAGATGACTTGGAGCAATATAAAAAATATTTCCAAAAGTGCACATATAATAGATTTATATTCCATGTAAAATATCAAAATGTCAGCATATTTTGTTGATGATCACATGGACATTTTAACTCTGCAAACTATCCTGAACTTTGCTCTTATCTTACAATTGACCCTTATTGGTGTTATTTCAAGTTTCAAGTCAGTTTTCATATAATTTGGAATACAATGTTCACATTTTCTAAATAGTAAAATTGAAAGCATAAAACTAATATTAACCGTAAAAGTAATCTTTGTATCCTTTGACTTTTATAAAAAAAAATTAAACCAAAGATGTGACTGCACAGAAAAGGGTGTATTCATTAATAGTTACACGATTTTGCAGGTAAACATACATTTTACCAGCAACACTGTGCAGCTATTAACAAGCGACTTGACACCCGCCCCGAACAGGTTGTCAATGTGGATATAAGCCACGTCATTGCCGCTTTGTGGCGCCTTACCCTTAATATTGCACAGATAACATTGCACTGAATAATTTCAAGTAGTTTAAGGGTTCAGTCACATGCGGATGATTTTTTTTCAGAAACTTGAATGGAACTTGCATAAATTCATGCACCTGCTGCAGATGAACGAAACTGATTTTCAGTTGCAGACATTTTTGCAACAAAATCTGCCACATGGGATTTCACCCTGAGGGTGCACTCAAACGTGGTGTATTTGCCTTATATTACTACAATGTATGCCTACGGGAAAACTATTTTTACAGATTTCTCTAGTTCTTGCATTGCAGAATATTTTCCCCATAGGCATACATTGTAACGTTTTCCGTAGCATATGTTTACGCTGCGGAAACACAAAGCAAGTATGGCACGTGTGACTGCAACTTTACAAGAACAGCTGAGCTGAACTGTTCCTACTGAAGCACATATGCTTACTTGATGACAATGTAAAATAAATAATCTTTTTGCAAGTCAATGAAATATAATTACATGAAATTATTATACCAATATGCGCTGTTAGAATTTAGTCCTCAAGATGAGCTCTGTTGGAAATTGGGAATGATCTATTTACACACCTCTCATTCATGTAAGTAAGATATATTGGAGTTTTCCATAGATGGCTATGAAGAGCTATAAATATGTTATATGTAATATAATTATGTATATATTTTCTTTCTTTATTATTTCCTTTTTATTGCTTTTGTGGCACCAACATATTCTGCAGGGCTATACACAGATGTAAGTCACTTACATTATTTTCTGTCCCAGATGGAGCTCACAGTCTAACTTCCCTATCACATACACACTTGAGCCTACTTCGTAGGAAGCCAATTAACCTACCAGAAGGTTTATTAGAGCCACCTGGGCAATTGATCGCTGTTCATTCACATTTTATTGCCACAATAACTTTTAACATCTTACTGAAAGTATTATTAATACGTGTAATGCAGGGAATGTAATAATTAATTAATTTGCAACATTGTAGCTTTTGTGGTTAAGATTAGGCCAACCTCTTGTATTACACAACCAGTAATAGTATAGAGATCTTGCCAAACAAGAGACAGGAGGTCTGAGAGGGGATTACTGAAGGAAGGTCACAGGTAGAGAGACAACATCTTAATTATTTATTACGTCTATTTATACAACTTTCTGGCTTGTAGCCAACACAGTTCTTTAATAATTAAACCTGTCTCCCTGCTGCAGAGCAATAAATGAAAGTCCCTTCTGCACTGTTACATCTAGAAAACACAATCAAATGTCGCCTGCTCTAAAATTGAAATAAGTTGTTGGCATTTATGCTCATCTTACTACGAACCAGTTCTGAAAGACAAAGTGCTTGAATTAAATCTTGCTTGGTAATGGAGTCTTGGAATGTACTTCCGACAGAAGATAAAAAAAACAACTTTAAAAACGTGCAACATTTCTTAGTGTTGCAAAAAAAAGCCCACCATTTGGGATTGAGTGTTGGCAGAATGCTTGGAGTGACCTGAACTGTTGCGTGCTGTGAAAAGGAGACATGATGTTGCAAGAGGGGACGGAGATAAAAGCTGCTGTGGAGGTGAGAGGAGGGATTGGACCACTGACTATTAGAAAGCTGGAACTGTGGAGTTGGAGTTTGACTAGTGAGTACTGTACAGGGTTGCTTCTGCCATTAGACGAGATGAGCATCTCGTCTCAGGCATCGGCCTCCTGCCTCTCTAAGGGGGCGACAGCGGCGCCGGTCCCGTCTGCACTTCAATTGTGTCTGCATCTATAGGAAGCAGATACAATTGAATGATTCCACTAGCACTGACGGGGCAGGAAACATCAGTTCCCTGCCCTGCCATTCAGCGCTTTTCAGTGATGTAGTCGGCGCAATGAAGTCATCACACCACCTGTGTCATTTCTCAGGTGCAGGCCTGGGAACGTACTAGTCAACATCACATCGTTGGGCCTGAGGTGGAAATATATCCTGAAAAGCACGGGTGGTGAGTGAGAGGTAGTCTGGGCGGTCAAGAAAGGGAACGTAGAAGAAGCGTGGCCTAAGACTATCATAAGAGGTGTATCGGTAGTGGCCATCATAGTATTTCACTAAGGGGAGAGTAGGTCCACGTGGTGGCTTATCAGGCCTAAATTACAAAGCAGCCAGCAACCACCAGCACAAGGGGCAGAATGCCAAAAGCATGCAGCAGCTAGAGGCGTAGCTAGGGGGGGCAGGCAGGGCATGTGCCTCGGGTGAAACTTAGAGGGGGCGCCAGGGCCACACCGTCCATGACAGTGGCCTGCTGCCTCTCTGAGGGGTCGGCGGCGCCACTGAAACCAGCTGCCACCACCCCATCCTACACTATAATTGTAGCTGCATCTATAGTATACAGGTACAATTAGAAGCAATGAATGGGTGCGTTCCATGCCCGGCCATTCAGCGCCTTTCTACGATTGAAGCGGCGCGATACTTTGCATCATTGAAAGGCGCTGATTGACAGGGAAAGTCATTCTGTCCTGCCAATCAGCACCTTTCATAGACGCAAGCGGCTTGATCATGTCTTCACGCTGCTTACGTCGTTCAACCCCAGGAGACATGCGCAGAAGTGAACAGGTCTCCATTGTCGCCGGACGGGGCAGGAATGGGATTAAGGTGAGTTTGTATCGTTTGTTTTTTTTATCCTAATAAAAAAGTGTGTGGCATTATCTACAGGGGGGGGGGCTATATGCAGGGGTGGGCTATATGTGGAGCACTATATACAGGGATGGGCTATATGTGGAGCACTATATACAGGGGTGGGCTATATCTACAGGGGGGCTATATACAAGGATGGGCTATCTGTAGAGCGCTTTATACAGGGGTGAGCTATATGTGGATCACTATATACAGGGGTGGGCTATATCTACAGGGGGGCTATATACAGGCGTGGTCTATCTTTGGAGCACTATAGGGGGAGCTATATGTGGGACACTATATACAGGGGGCTATATGTGGGGCACTATGTACAGGGGGGCTGTATGTGGGGCCCTATATACAGGGGGTTGTATGTGTGGCACTATATACAGGGGGGCTATATGTGGGCATTATCTACAGGGGGCTCTATGGGGGGCATTATCTACAGGGCGCACGGTGTGTGTTTGTGGGACACAGTGTATGGTGCTATTATAATTAGAGGTGCAGTGTATGGCGCTATTATATTTAGGGGCGTAGTGTGTGGTATAATGAGAACTTTCTCTTTGTTTATAGGTGTAGAAATGTTTGAAAAGTGAGAAGCTGAAGACATCTGAGCGGCAAACTTCAGAAATGGGGTGTGACCGGGAGAAGTCCTCATAGAGGTCTTGACCAGATGGAGAAAAAGAACTAGAATCTGAGACGTCACTGGTGAGTCACTTAATGTAAATGTTTATTCTGCCTCTAATCAGTACTGTAGTCACTGTATGATCTGGAGCGAGATGATGGGTGGTATGATTATGATATGATTTTTTTTGTGAAACAGCAATACCCAGCATATCCTTACCATTGTTTGGGCCATGCTGGGAGCTGGAAACAATTTAGTGCAAACCTATACGGCAGGGGTTGCTTTGTTCTGGTGCTGTATATATGTAATAAGCTTTGCTCTGGTGCTGTATTTATGTACAGAGCTTTGTTCTGGAGCTGTATTTATGTACTGAGCTTGGTTCTGGTGCTGTATATATGTTATGAGCTTGGTTCTGGAGCTGTATTTATGTACTGAGCTTGGTCATGGAGCTGTATTTATGTACTGAGCTTTGTTCTGGTGCTGTATATATGTAATGAGCTGGGTTCTGATGCTATATATATGTACTGAGCTTGGTACTGGAGCAGTATTTTGGTACTGAGCTTGGTTATGATGCTGTATTTATATACTGAGCTTTGTTCTGGTGCTGTATATATGTAATTAGCTTTGTTCTGGCGCTGTATATATGTAATGAGCTTGGTTCTGGAGTTGTGTATGAAACTATATTGCTTGTAAAATGTACAAATGTTACATAAAAAAACGTGGAAAAGAAATGACACGTCATTGATTGGCAAAGAAAACAAACATGGCGAGGGTGAAGGAGATGTCGGGAAAGCGGTTGGGGGTGGTGACAAACTGAATCTTTGCCCCGGGTGCTGCAGAACCTAGCTACGCCTCTGCAGTAGCAGACACTATCTTGAGGCCTAAGGCAGTATGGTCCTTGTATCAAGGAGGGGTGCCCTCGGCCCAACATCTGCCAGTCACATCAGAACAAACCAATCATCTTGCCTGCCTGAATAATAACAAAGTCCGTGCCTCTCAGTAGTGAGAAGATTGTAAATACTGTAACCAGAATTTTTGTGCCTCTCAGAGCGGGAAGAAATGTATATAATGCACGTGATAGCATGTATACTGGATATCTTTAAATGCAAAGTAAAAGTTGGCACCCTAATTTCCTGGTTCATTTAATCTCCTTCTGCAACATCCTTACAAGGCTCCACTATATCACCCCACTAATATAACTACTGATAATCTGATTATGCTCTCAGTTTCTGTCTCTTTAGGAAAGTAAAGTTGGAAGAGGAGACAGTAAACATTATCCACCCAAAAACCGAACATTTAACCCTTTCAAGACCGAGCTCATTTTGGCCTTCAGGACCAAACCCATTTTTTCAAATCTGACATATGTTACTTTATGTGGTAATAACTCCGGAATGCTTTTGCCTATCCAAGCGATTCTGAGTTTGTTTTCTCGTGACATATTGTACTTTATATTAGTGGAAAAATTTGGTCAATAAATTCATTGCTTATTTGTGAAAAACACCAAAATTTTGAGAAAATTATGATTTTTCTAATTTTAAATGTATCTGCTTGTAAAACAGATAGTAATACCACACAAAATAGTTACTATTTCACATATTCCATATGTCTACTTTATATTTGCATAGTTTTTTGAACATTATTTTATTTTTCTAGGACGTTACAAGGCTTAGTACTTTACCAGCAATTTCTCACATTTTCAAGAAAATGTCAAAAGGCGATTTTTACAGGGACCAGTTCAGTTCTAAAGTGGCTTAGAGGGCCTTATGTACTAGATAGACCCCATAAATCACCCCATATTAAAAACTGCACCCCTCAAAGTATTCAAAACAGCATTCAGAAAGTTTCTTAACCCTTTAGGCGTTTCACAGGAATTAAAGCAATGTAGAGGGGAAATTGACAAATTTTATTTTTTTTGCTGCAATTCATTTGTAATACATTTTTTTCTGTAACACAGAAGGTTTTACCAGAGAAACGCAACTCAATATTTATTGCCCAGATTCTGCAGGTTTTAGAAATATCCAACATGTGGCCCTAGTGTGATAATGGACTGAAATGCCGGCCTCAGAAGCAAAGGAGCACCTAGTGGATTTTGTGGCCTCCTTTTTTTAGAAATATATTTTAGGCACCATGTCGGGTTTGAAGAGGTCTTGTAGTGCCAAAACAGTGGAAATCCCCCAAAAGTGACACGGTTTTCGAAACTGCACCCCTCAAGGAATTTATCTAGGGGTATAGTTAGCATCTTGAGCCCACAGGTCTTCTGCTATATTTATTGGAGTTTCCTGTGAAAGTGAAAATCTACTTTTTTTCGGAAAAAATATAAAAAAAAAAAATATTTTCAAGGAATAAAGAATAAAAAGCACCCCAAAACTTGTAAAGCTACTTCTCCAGATTACAGCAATACCACATATGTGGTACTAAACTGCTGTTTGGACCCACGGCAGAGCTCAGAAGGGAAGGACCGCCATTTGGATTTTCAAGCGCAGATTTTGCTGGATTGGTTTTCAGTGCCGTGTCGCGTTTGCAACGCCCTGGAGGGAGCAAAACAGTGGCAACCCCCCAAAAGTGACCCCATTTTGTAGACTACACACCTCAAGGAATTTTTATAGGGGTATAGTTAGCATTTTGACCCCATAGTTTTTTTGCTGAATTTAATGGAATTAGGCTGTGAAAATAAAAAAACATAGAAATGTTTAATTTTTACAATGAATAAAGGAGAAAAATCACCCCAAAATTTGTAAAGCAATTTGTCCTGATTACAGCAATACGCCATATGTGGTAATAAACTGCTGTTTGGACCCACGGCAAGACTCAGAAGGGAAGGAACAATATTTGGCTTTTGGAGCTCAAATTTAGCTGGAATGGTTTTCGGGTGTCATGTCGCATTTGCAAAGCCGCTGCGGTACCAAAACAGTGGAAACCTCCCAAAAGTCCCTTTAGGGGACTGGAACGAGCGATCATTAGGTCGCTGGTACAATACACTGCAGTACTAATGTATTGCAGTATAATATAATTTTTACAGGCTCCTGTAACAGCGCGATCGCTGTTCCTGTCCATTAGTCCCGGGTGTCAGCTGTAATACACAGCGGACACCTGCAGAATATGGCGCGGGCTCAGCGCATGAGCCCGTTCCATATATAACCCCTCGCACCACGACATGCTATTAAGTCGTGGTGCGCGAAGGCGTTAATGCGCAGCGGATGGTGCAAAGTGAAAATTAAAATAATAAATACTGAAATACTGAGGGCTTTATGGGGGATGGGGGGGATTATTCCCCCCTTCATAGAGTCCTCTGCAGTGAGTTAGATGGAAATCTCCCCCCTTGCTATATAATTAATCCCCTCTTAGCGTCTGCCGATCGTTGCTTGGGGCAGGAGGCGAACAGCAGACTAACCTTCTTCCTCACCGCTCGACCACCGCCCTTCTCTTCTGTTCCTCACTGACGGTACGTGCAGTGTCAAAGAGGGGCGTGTTCTACCACAACTAGCAGACGCACGTCTGCTAGTCCTATCCAGCCCCTGCTATTACTATCCCTCACCCTCCTCCCCATCAGCACTGCGCTGGCGGCTCTATTCCGTTCGAGTCCACCCATCCCTCCCTCTCAGCAGTGGCCATTAGCGGCGCTAGCACACCGAGAGATCCTAGAGTCTCTTAAGTGATTTTTAAAATTATGTTCCGCCCATATGATAATCCGCCACTGACAATTACAGCACAGGGATGCTTCAGTGACGTAGCTTCCCCAAGCGGAGATAAGCAACAAGGCACATGGACACACCTTAACTGTGTTTAAGACAAAACGTTGCATGTCTGTGTTAGATCTACTTTTCATTGACTAAGTGAATGCTGTTCCATTTTTTGCTTCTACATTGGATATATTTATGGATGAGACGGACCAAGTCCCCAAGAAGGAGTGCATCACATTATCTCTAATTTTGCCATTGAAGTGCTGTTTTCCAATATTTCTTACATATTGTCCTGTCCCCTATTGTAACGTCCGTGGTCGCTGACCACAAACTCCTTCCATCCAGTCGACGCCCTTCTCTCCAGAGATGTCTGCACATACATCCGTTCTGATCCACAGTGACCACCAAAGTGCGCTCGCGAGCTCAGTCCAGACTTAAGAAGCCAAAGAGCATGCATGTGGGAGATTGAGCTGATTGCTCCCAGAGCACCCTGGGCTATAAAAAGGTCCCAGCCCCATCCTCCCATGCCTGAGCGTTGTTTGTCATATCTTTTTTTGTCTAGCAAATGGTCTAGTAGTGTTTCCCAGTTCCAGTGTTCCCTGTTCCTGTATCCCGTATCCTGTATCCCGTGTCATCCTGTTCTAATGACGTGCTGTGCTGTCGTCATGCTGTGCTGTGCCTATGCCTGTCTTGCTGCTCCACGCCTGATATCTACCCGCTGCATAGTCCTAGCCGAGCCTGCCTTGCTACTGTCCGAGCTGCCACAGGTACCTTATATGAACTGTGAACTGTGACCTGCACCCTGTTGGCCAGCTGCCATACCGCCAAGGCGGTACGGCCCAGTGGGTCCACGAACCCAAAGTGGCACCTATCTTGTGCTGCCATTCACAAGCAGTAACCTCCCTTCAACATCTTTGTGGTGAAACGCATGGGACAGGGGAAGCTATGTCACTGGAGCTTCCCTGGGGGTAGCCCAAGTGACATAACTGTCCATATATGAACAGGGAGGCTTACCTCCTGAGGAGAATTAACAGGAAACGCGCGTCGAGGCAGCAATACACGTCAGTCATTGCATTGCACTTTATTTCATGTGAGTAAGAGTTCCATTTTTTTTAATTTTCCTGGCAAGCTTGTAGTACTATATGTATGTATGTATACTTGATTTTAGAGGTTTTTCAAGGTGGTGACTGAATGTACCTCTATTATGATATGTACTGACTTCCACATATAGACATATATCCGCAACGCATATTCCTTGCCATGCCACATTTACTTAATGCATATTTGGTGTTCGATACCATTATTTTATCTTTGTAATACATCAGAAATTTGTGTTTTTATCTTTGATGTTGCTTAAATTTATAAATAAACATCTTTTTGATACAATATATATATTGTAGTCTATATGCTCCTTTTGTTCGATTTTGGTTTATATCATGTCTTTTTGGGAGCCATAGGCTGTTCCCTTCTCATTAAGAGACGGACTACCTATAAGAATAACTAAATGTGCTCTTATAGACAATAGGAACCTTTATTAATTTTGTTTAAAGTAGCAGAGGGCCCCCTGTGCATAGGGTGCCCATAGGGTATCCCTGCCCCTGTATTTGCATGTGTAGCATGCAGTTTACCATAAAAAACGGCAAATGAGAACATCTATATTCTGCGTACGCAATCACAGTCATGTACCAGGTAAATACAAATCATTGAAATGCATGTGAACAACACGTTATAATCACACGAGTTTGCATAATGATAATTATTTATATAGCACCACCATACACTATGTGGACAAAAGTATTGGGACACACCTCTTAATCAATTAATTCAGGTGTTTCATTCAGTCCCATTGCCACATACACATATAATACACAAGTGTAAATACCATCATTTGTGAATGAATGGGTCAGTTTAAAGAGCTGTATTTATGTACTGAGCTGTGTCCTGGAGTTGTATTTATGTACTGAGCTTAGTTCCGGTGCTGTATATATGTACTGAGCTTTGTTCTGGTGCTGTATATATGTAATGAGCTTGGTTCTGGTATTGTGAATAGAACTATATTGCTTGTAAAATGTACTAATGTTTCAGCATGGTACTGTAATAGGATGCTACCATTGCAACAAGTCAATTCGTGAAATGTTTTTCCTTATTGCAAAGTGAAAGCGTTTATGAACCACAACGACTCAGCCGCAATGTGACAGACCACGTAAATCTAGCAGTGGTCGTCCAAAGCTGAGGCGCGTAGTCCATAAAAGTCGCCAACTCAATAACTGCAGATATAAAGTACATGCCCCATAGGAAGCCGGAAGGGCGAAACCCAGGGTCGGGCGAGAGTGTTTGGCGTGCCGCCTAGAAATTTTAAAGATTTTTACTTACCTTGATGCTTTTATTTCTTGTTACTTCTGTGAGTATGGATTAAACTTGGCGTGGAGCAATCTTTTTGCAGAGGGTGTTGCACTATGTGTCTTCCTTTTTCCATCTATTAGAGACATAAGATCCTTTTCCTACCAGGAGTTCTTTGAATGTGGAGGGAGACGATAAGGAGCTTGGTGGAACTACAAGGATAAGAATTACCATCCACACCCTCATTGGATTGCGGACTGTCCACTGCATTTTTCTGGGAGAGAGCCCATACTGAATGATATTGGACTGTTACCAGTGCCGTCTGAGCGGTAAACTTCACTGTACTTTAGATATAAAGTACAGTTAAGTGTCCCGCTCCCCCTAATAGTTCTTGTCATGTGTTTTTCCTTTGTTTAAGGATGACTGGTGTATCTGTTTTTGTCTTAATGGCTATTGTTGCGGTGTCACGACAGTGGGTGGCGGGTTGAGGGTCCTTGGATTTGGTGTTAAATTTGTGGGGGAGGGATTAATTGTGGCTATGGTTCTTTGCAAATTATAACATTTTTGGGGTTTTAGCTTATTTGGTCTCCTGCTGAGTGTCGGATAGGGTGTTGTAAAGCTCGCCACCACTGGACTATCTGGCAGTCTGAAAGACGAGTTTGGGTGTAAAGGATCTGCCAGGTACTACGTCTGGGTATACTCCCGGGATTAATCAGTCGACACCTGAGGCCAGACCTCTTAGACTGATACCGGCTCCCACCAACCAGGGTGGCAGGCTCAGGAGTGGGAGAGCCTATCGCGGCCTGGTCAGTCGGAGTTAGCTCCGCCCCCTGTCCATTTATACCTGCCGTGTTCTCTTCCTCAGTGCTTGTTATTCTTCTTGGATTCCTGGCCCCACTGCTGCCTTGCTCCAGCCTGCTTCTGCCGTGCTTCTGCCTTGCTTCAGTTCCGTTTATCCTGCTTCGCCTTGCCCCTGGCTTGCTTCCTGCTCCGTGCTCTCGTTGGTATACTCCACTTCATCCTGATCCTGACTACTCTTTCACCGCTCCGTTTCCTCGCGGCGTTCCGTGTTCTACTGCCCCTTCCCTTGCGTGTTCCCTGTTTGTACTCCCTTGCACTTAGACAGCGTAGGGACCGCCACCAAGTTGTACCCCGTCGCCTAGGGCGGGTCGTTGCAAGTAGGCAGGGACATGGCGGTGGGTAGATTGGGGCTCACTTGTTCCCTTCACCTCCTTCCTGCCATTACATTGGGTTTGGCAAATGCCGGGAGAACGTGCCTGACTGCATTGTGCCAACTGTTCAGCAACCCAATTGCACAACCTCATAGATTTATGGCTCCTTTTGGGGTTTTAGCTTATTTGGTCTCCTGCTGGGTGGTGTCCCAAGGAGCGGGTCACCCCTGAGCCTCTAGGGAATCGGCTGGGGGTAAATAGAGGTATGGGCAGATTGGTAAATAGAGGTATGGGCAGATAGGTGTGCTTGGTAAAGTTTTCGTAACTGCTTGCGTTAAAGGTAATAGGGAATCAAGGACCGAACACTATAATCCCTTAGTCATGGATTGGAGGTCATGTGTAAATGTGTCACTATTTCTCATATTGATGGAGAACCTTTTGGCGCTCAACAGTTAATATACTACAGGAAAAGAGATGGTGTAAAGAAATAAAAACACAAATACACTAGTAAATAATCTGATATTTGCACATTAGGCTGAGCGGACCTCTGCTTGTCTGAAGTGTACACAATCTCAGATAAAATATATCGCCTTCAACTGCAAATTTGTCATTTCAATAAGATGTAAACGGTGCACAGATCAAAAGAAGCAGCCAAATCCTTTTAGCGCTACTGAATTGTGTCCCTCTTGAAATGTAATCTGAACACTTTGCCTTCTATCTCTGCATCTGCAATTCACTGTGTCACTAGCATTTCAATTTATTTAATTCACCAAGGATATTGAAGCAGTGTAACTAGATCTGTATTAAACTGTCCCCAGCAAATATAATGATCAGTGTAGCAGTGCCTTGTTCTTTTTTTGTTCTGCTACAAGCAATAGACTTAGTAGCTCACTGTTAAAATCTGTTTCAATGTATCAATACATAATTAGGCTCCAGCTAGAGGGCTCTATATGCTGTTGCTTGTTCACACGTAACGGAATTGCTGCAGAAAATTTCTGCAGCATTTCCGCTAAAACTAGCAGACATTCCACTGCAGAAAAAACGCACCATTTACTGCGTTTTTTTCAAGTCTGTGAGATGGTTATATCTCCTCTGAAAAACGCAGCAATTCAGTCCACTTTCTGCAGCAGGAATTGACATGCTGCGGTATGAAAAATACGCACCGCATGTGAATTTCTGCTTGGAAATTTTACGCAGCGTGTGGATGACATTTGTTAAATTGCACCCGCTTTGCTGCTACTGTATTCTCCTGCATATCTAACGTCTGCAATTCTGGATAGAAACCAGCATTACCTGGGGGAAGTGGGTGAAAAATCATTTTTATGTAACTATAATTATCCTCTTAGTCGGCTCTGTACCTTTAAGTATTTTGTTTTTTAGTGTTCCTGTGCCGTATGCTAATGAGCATAAAAGAGTCATATCTTCGTTTTACAAGAGTCATATCTTCATTCCTCAAGCCTTTCCGAGTTAACCCCACCTCCTTACTTTTCATTGACAGCTCATCGCCTTCCCTCAGCACACACAAAATCCTGCGTTTGCGCATCAATGTCCTGTTCTGGTGCGTGCGCAAAACGGGACACCATAGCGGTGCATGCGCAGTAACTAGATTTGAGGCCTGGAAGAAGCAGGAAAAGGGTGTCGGACCATACATGACGGGGTTTTGGCATTCAGGGCGTGGCAGTTTTTGGCGGTGGGCGGGCATAAGTAGAGGAATGAACGAGACTGCCGTATTATTAAAATAAAAGGTGCAAAATGTTTGCAGTCCGTTATTTACGGTCGGATTGGGAGTTTTGGAGAACGGATAACGGCAATGAACTTTTGACAGCAGCAGCCAGCGAGGGGTGAGGAGAGTTCAATAAGTAAAATCCTGGTGACAGGTACTCTTTAAAGGGGTATTTTGGCTGAGAAGAGTTATAACAAGTTTTCACCTATGCACTGGATAGGTGATAATTGGTAGACCCCCACCGAACGTCAGAATGTGGGGTACCATTTTCCCCGCTTGAATAGAGCGGTGGTCGAGCCTGGGCGCTACCACTTCATTCAAAGTGTATGGGACTGATGGAGATACCTGAGTGCTGTACTCAGCTGTCTCCATTAGTCCCATAGACTTTGAATGGAGCGGCAGTGCTCGACCTCCGTTCCATTCAAACGGGAGAAACAGGACCCCCATTCTGGCGATTGGTGCGGGTTCCAGCTTAAAGACCACCGCCGATCTAGCATTTATTACCTATCCAGTGGATAAGTGAAAACTGGTTATAACTTTTCACAACCAGAATGCCTCTCTGAGATGCATGTGTAATGACGGGGTAAGGAGACAGACAGGTGAGCCCTAATCTACCCGCCACTCAGTCCCTGCCTACTTGCACGACCCGTCCTAGGCAACGGCGTACAACTGGGCGACGGTCCCTACGCTCACTACGTGCATGAGAAACAAACAGACAAGGGCACACAGAAGCTACTGGAAATGGGGCAGTTGAAAACGGCAACACCGTGAGCAAACAGAGTACTGAACGAGCCGAGTCAAACCAGGAGTGTACGAGGTACCAAACGCAGAGCAGGAGAGTAGTCAGTAAAGCCTAGGTCAAATAGAAGCAGAGGTCAATAGTACTAGCAGGAACAGCAGAGCCAGGAAACCAGACAGAATCACAGGCAAGGAAGAGCAGGAAATGAAGGTATAAATAGACAGAGGGCGGGAGCTAGCGCCGTCTGGCCAGGCTGTGATAGGTTCTCCCACTCCTCAGCCTACCAGCCTTAGTGGTAGCAGATGGAGTCACTCTATCAGACCTAAGAGCAGATGCAGACTGATTAATCACGGGCGTTGACACAGAAGCTGTGTCTGGCAGATCCTTAACAGTACCCCCCCCTTTTATGAGGGGCCACTGGACCCTTCCTATGTGGACCTGGCCTATTGGGGAACCGAAGATGGAACCTTCTGAGCAATACCCCAGCGTCAACATCCCGGCGGGTATCCAAGTCCTCTCCTCTAGCCCGTATCCTCTCCAATGGACTAGGTACTGGAGGGAGCCTTGGACCATCCTGCTATCCACAATCTTGGCCACCTCGAATTCAACCCCTTCAGGGGACCAGAGGTTTCCTCGAGGTAGCCAAGGATGGGGAGCAGCGTTTCAGGAGGAAGGCATGAAACACGTCGTGTATTTGAAAAGACGGGGGTAACTCCAGCCGGAAGGAGACAGGGTTAAGGACCTCAATGACCTCATACGGCCCTATATACCAGGGAGCAAATTTTTGGGACGGAACTTTAAGACGCAAATTTTTTGAAGATAGCCACACCAGATCCCCGTCCACAAACAAGGGGTTAGCAGAACGTCTTCTATCTGCCTGAGTCTTTTGTATGCTCTGGGACGCCTCTAACTTCTTCTGAACCTGGGCCCAGACTGTGCACAGTTCCCGATGAACTACATCTACCTCGGGATTGTTGGAACCACCAGGTGAAACGGAGGAGAACCGTGGATTAAACCCAAAATTACAGAAAAAGGGGGAGACCCCTGACGAGTTACTGACCCGGTTATTAAGGGAAAATTCGGCGAGGGGAATGAAGGAGACCCAATCATATTGACAGTCGGAGATAAAACACCTTAAATATTGTTCAAGAGACTGATTAGTCCTCTCAGTTTGGCCATTAGTTTCAGGATGGAAGGCCGAGGAGAAGGACAGATCAATCTCCAACTTTTTACAGAAGGCTCTCCAAAACAATGAAACAAATTGTACCCCTCTGTCAGAAACAATATTGACAGGTCCCCATGGAGACGCAGGATGTGTTTGACAAACAAGGTAGCTAACGTCTTGGCATTGGGTAGTTTCTTGAGGGGCACAAAGTGGCACATCTTACTAAAGCGGTCTACTACAACCCACACCACCGACTTGCCTTGAGATGGAGGCAGATCGGTGATAAAATCCATGGAGATATGGGTCCAAGGTCTCTGGGGAATGGGCAAAGAACATAGTAAACCCGCTGTTCGGGACCTGGGAGTCTTGGACCTAGCATAAATTTCACAAGCGGCGACGTAGGCCTTAACGTCTTTAGGCAACCCAGGCCACCAGTAGTTTCTAGCAATGAGGTGTTGGTACCCAGAATGCCTGGGTGGTCAGATAGTGCAGAGTCATGATTTTCCCTGAGTACCCTAAGTCAGAATTGCAGGGGAACAAACAGCTTGTTCTCAGGAAGGTTCCCGGGAGCTGAACCTTGATCAGCCGCAATTTCGGAGACTAAGTCAGAATCAACAGAGGATATGATTATACCTGGGGGCAAAACACAAGCAGGATCTTCCTCCGAAGGAGGGCTGGCCATGAAGCTACGCAACAGTGCATCAGCTTTAATATTTTTAGACCCAGCCCTATAGGTGACCACAAAGTTGAATCTAGTAAAAAATAACGCCCATCGAGCTTGTCTCGAGTTTAGCCTCCGGGCAGATTCTAGGAAAACCAGTTTCTTGTGGTCGGTAAGGACAGTTACCTGGTACCTAGCCCCCTCCAAGAAGTGGTGCCACTCTTCAAATGCCCATTTAATGTCTAAGAGTTCGCGGTTGCCCACATCATAGTTACTCTCAGTGGGCTAGAACTTCCTGGAGAAGTAGGCACAGGGACAGAGATGGGTGAGGGACCTGGTACCCTGGGACAAGACAACACCCACTCCCACCTCGCAGGCGTCAACCTCCACGATGAATGGCTCCATTTGGTTAGGCTGAATCAGCACTGGGGCAGAGATAAAGCACTTCTTAAGCATCTCAAAAGCCTGGACCGCCTCCGGAGGCCAGTGGAGGAGATCAGCACCTTTGCGAGTAAGATCCGTAAGAGGCTTAGCGATGACCGAGAAGTTAGCAATAAATCTCCTGTAATAATTAGCAAACCCCAGGAAGCACTGTAATGCATTCAGGGAGGCAGGTTGGACCCATTCAGCCACAGCCTGAACCTTGGCAGGGTCCATGCGGAATTCATTAGGAGTGAGGATTTGACCCAAAAATGGTATCTCCTGCACCAAAAACACACATTTTTCAGATTTAGCAAAGAGTTTGTTTTCCCGAAGGGCCTGGAGCACCTTCCTGTCATGCTCAATGTGGGAGGACCTGTCCTTGGAAAACACAAGTATGTCATCAAGGTACACTACAAGAAATACCCCCAGGTAGTCTCTTAAAATCTCATTTATGAAAATCTGGAAGACCGCGGGAGCATTACACAACCCAAAGGGCATGACGAGGTATTCGAAATGACCTTCGGGCGTGTTAAACGCAGTCTTCCACTCATCCCCTTCTCTGAGTCGGATAAGGTTATAAGCCCCCCGAAGATAAAACTTAGAGAACCATTGGGCCCCCTGAACCTGATTGAAGAGATTAGGAATCAAAGGAAGGGGATACTGGTTCCTTACAGTGACCTTATACAAGTTTCGGTAATCGATGCACGGCCTAAGACCCCCATCCTTTTTCCCTACGAAGAAGAAGCCAGCAGCTACCGGAGAAGTAGAGGGGCGAATGTAACCCTTGGTCAGGCTTTCCTGGATATATTCTCTCATGGCCTCACATTCGGGACAAGAGAGATTAAAAATCCTACCCTTAGGGAGCTTAGCTCCTGGTACCAAATCGATAGCGCAATCGTATTCTCTATGAGGAGGTAACACTTCGGAGGCCTTTTTAGAAAAAACATCAGCGAAGTCCTGAATAAGCTCAGGTAGAGTGTTTACCTCCTCAGGGAGAGAAATAAAATTAACAGAAAAACAGGACATCATGCATTCATTACCCCATTTGGTAAGATCTCCAGTATTCCAGTTAAACGTGGGATTATGCATCTGCAACCAGGGAAGGCCTAAAACCAAATCGGACAATAATCCCTGCATCACCAGTACAGAGCACTGCTCCAAATGAATGGAGCCAACAATGAGTTCAAAAACAGGGGTATGCTGCATAAAACAACCATTAGCGAGTGGATTCGATACCCACTACCGGGACAGGTTTAGGCAAATCAAACAATGGCATAGCTAGAGACATAGCAAATTCCACAGACATAATATTAGCAGAAGACCCTGAATCCACGAAGGCTTTACCGGTGGCAGACCTACCCTCAAAAGAGACCTGAAAGGGAAGCAAGATCTTATTAGGTTTCATATTTACGGGAAATACCTGTGCGCCCAAGTGACCTCCCCGATGGTCACTTAGGTGCGGAAGTCTCTCCGGATGCTTATTCTTACACCTTGGACAGTGGTTCACTTGATGCTTGTCATCGACAAAGTAGAAGCAGAGACCATTCTTCCTGCGGAGCTCTCTACGTTGTTGGGGAGACACGGAGGCCCCGAGTTGCATTGGTTCATCCGAGAATCCCGTTGAAGAATGAAGCAACGGAACCTCGGGAGGCATCATGGGGGAACCAGAGGAGAAGGCACAAAAACGTTCAAGTCGTCGTTCCCTGAGACGTCGGTCAAGATGTACCGCTAAAGCCATAACCTGATCTAGAGAGTCTGAAGAGGGATAGCTAACTAATAGGTCTCTCAGGGCGTTCGACAGACCAAATCTAAACTGGCACCTCAAGGCAGGGTCATTCCACCGAGAAGCTACGCACCACTTCCTAAAGTCAGAACAGTACTCCTCAACGGGTCTCTTACCCTGACGTAAGGTCACCAGCTGACTCTAGGCAAAGGCAGTCTTGTCAGTCTCGTCATAGATAAGCCCGAGAGCAGAAAAAAACAATCAACAGAGGAAAGTTCAGGGGCGTCAGGAGCCAAGGAGAAGGCCCATTCTTGGGGGCCGTCCTGGAGCCAGGACATAATTATACCCACTCGCTGGCTCTCAGAACCTGAGGAGTGGGGTCTTAATCGGAAATAGAGCCTACAACTCTCCCGAAAGGAGAAAAAAGTCTTCCGGTTCCCTGAGCACCGGTCAGGCAACTTGAGGTGGGGTTCAAGAGGTGAGGTGGAGGGCACTACCTGGTTAGCATCACGCTGGTTGCACCTCTGAGCTTGGGCTTGGACCTGTAGGGAGAGACCCTGCATTTGCTGAGCCAGGGTCTCAAGGGGGTCCATAGTTGGATAGGAACCAGGGTAGAAAAGGTATATGGGCCTGTGATTATGTAATGCCGGGGTAGGGAGACAGACAGGTGAGCCCTAATCTACCCGCCACTCAGTCCCTGCCTACTTGCACGACCCGTCCAAGGCGACGGCGTACAACTGGGCGACGGTCCCTACGCTCAATACGTGCACGAGAGACAAACAGACAAGGGTACACAGAAGCTACGGGAAATGGGGCAGTTGCCCACGGCAATACCGTGAGCAACCAGAGTAGTGAACGAGCCGAGTCAAACCAGGAGTGTACGAGGTACCAAACGCAGAGCAGGAGAGTAGTCAGTAAAGCCACGGTCAAATAGAAGCAGAGGTCAATAGTACTAACAGGAACAGCAGAGCCAGGAAACCAGACAGAATCACAGGCAAGGAAGAGCAGGAAATGAAGGTATAAATAGACAGAGGGCGGGAGCTAGCTCCGTCTGGCCAGGCTGTGATAGGTTCTCCCACTCCTTAGCCTACGAGCCTGAGTGGTAGCAGATGGAGTCACTCTATCAGACCTAGGAGCAGATGCAGACTGATTAATCACGGGCGTCGACACAGAAGCTGTGTCTTGCAGATCCTTTACAGCATGATGTAATTTTCCTGCATTTGCTACTGTGGTCTTAAAGGGAAGATGTCACGAAAAAAAATGTTTTTATATGTTATTGCTTTTATTATGTCATTAAAATAAATGTTATTTATTTGTGTTTTTGTGTTGTACTTTTTTCTCTTTTCTTTCTTTTACTTCTCTATGGGGCTGCCATTTTTTTTTCATCTCGATTAACGACACATACAGAGATGGAATACGGCACATACATCCCCATAGAGAATGCGAACGGGAGCCGTTCCATTCACTATAGTGTATGCCGTCTGTGTGGGAACGGCGCATGCGCCACTCCCACAGAGTCCAAAAGAAAGGGCTTCGGAAGAGCGACATCCGGCGCCATTTTCATGTGGACCGGAAGCCGCGGCCGGACAGTAAGATGACTACTACCGGTCGTGGCTTGCGTCCATATGTTCAGAAGCAAGGACTAGGAGCGGAGGGAGCGGAGGGAGCAGCGGCAGCGACAGCGGCGACCGCAGGAGCAGGTAAGTTATGTTTGTGTATGTGATGTGTGTGATTACCACTGTATCTAATCCTCCTACACTGTGCATTCGCTCAAAAAATGGTGGCACACAGTGTAGGAGGTTTGAACATTCAACCCCCTCCTTTCTCCTGGCACTAGCCAGGATAAAGGAGGGAGGATTGTTTGAGCACACTAGAGCGAGTGTGTCTTCTCCAATTTTGCAACATAAAGCAATGAGGTTGCTTTACCACATGCCAATGCTGCAATTTTGGGAATTGCTCCCTCTAGTGACCAGCACATGGAAATGTTATAAATTAGAATCTAATTTATAATATTTCCTGACTTGTGAAAAAAATTAAAAAAATTAGAACAATGTGTAATCATTTACATACTAACTGTTTAACTAAAAAAAATAAAAAAAAATTCTAGCGACACGTTCCCTTTAATTGCTGCTTACCAACTTTAAAATTAATTTGTTAAAATAAAGAAATCATCAGGAAATAAATTATTGAAATAATCTTTTTATTATAAACATAATTTATAAACATAATTATTTTTTTATATGACTATCCACATAAAAAACCTCTTTAAATATTCTAGTATTCACACCTACCATTAGAGCAAACATAGTAGGCTGACTTTTACTGTTTTTTTGTTTTTTTTCCTTCATCTCACTTGACAGCTTTGCTATATAGTCTAGGATAAAATTAACATTATTATAAGAGAGTGGGCAAGCTCTAATAACAGCACTATTGTATTGATAGAGGCCTAGATAAGTCAAGATAACAATACTATACACGGTGTGTCGGACTGGAATTTAATGAGGCCACAAAAGAGAATTAACTATGGGGGCCCACCGTAAATCTATATGCAAATATTACCTGTTTATTTTTAGGCCTAAGGGCCCATTCACATGAATAACGACCATGTGCTGCGCATGGAAATCATGAGCAGCACACGGACCCATTGATTTAGTGAAACTCACTGTATGTCCTGTTTTGGTGCGTTTAAAGTCAATGGGTGTGTGAAAACCACGCACCGCATACGGATGCATATCTGTGTGCGGTGCATGATTTGCGCATTCATTCGAATGCAAAAAAAAAAACAATAAAAAAAGATGTGCTTTGCGAGTGCGGGAAAAACGCATGCCACTCGCAAAGCACACTGAAGCATAATGCAAAACACACGGACCAGATTCACACATGTTTTTCACGCGCATGAATCTGATACGCTAGTGTGAATGTAGCCTAATGCACAGGCACATTATGTCAAACAAAACTGTATAGTTCACTTGGGCTCATTGGGTGCCATATTTTAGAGTGTGTTTTTTCTTCTGATGGTCATTACTCAGGTTAGGCCATTAATGTTTGTTTTGTAGTGCTTCACCACATCCTCTTGATTATCTACACAGGCATAGTGGCAGTGGCGTAACTACCGCGGTAGCAGCTGTAGCGGCTGCTACGGGGCCCGCTGCTTGAGGGGGCCCGTGCCGCCAGCTGAACGCCCCCCCCCATATGCCCGGTGGGGCCGCTAGCAGCAGTTATGGCTGCTACAGCAGTAGCGCCGCTACTATGGGGCCCGCGCCTCCGAGCCTCCAACAAGTATGGGCCGGGCGACACAGACCCTCTCATGTCTGTAGGCGTCGCTAGCACCGGAGGGGGCCCCCAGTGCTAGCGACAGCCAAATACATGCAATAGCGCTGAATAGCTGGGCATGCCCGACCATTCAGCGCCTTACAATGACGCCTATTGGCTAGCGGCGCGATGACGTCATCTTGCCGCTTCCATGCTTGAAAGGCCCTGATTGATGGGGCAAGTCATTCTGCCCCGCCAATCAGCGTCATTGGACGATGCTCGTTCAGCTCCTGCAGACCTGCTCAGAAGAGAGCAGATCTGCATCGCCAGCGAACAGGAACGGGATCATGTGAGTATGTAAAGTTTTTTTGTTTTTTCTCTCTCATAAAACTGTTAATGGCATTATCTATAGTGGGGGCTCTATCTACAGGGGGGTCGTCTATATGTGGGCCACTATATACAGGGGGGTCTATATGTGCGGATGTGGGGCACTAGCTACAGGGGTGGTTTATATGTGGGGATGTGGGCACAATTTACAGGGGGGGGGTCTATACTTGGGGATGTGGGCCACTATATACAGGGGGGTCTATTTGTGGGCCACTATCTACAAGGGGGGTCTATATGTGGGCCACTATCTACAATGGTGGTCTATATGTGGGGCATTATATACAGGGGGAGCTATATGTGAGACACTATACAGGGGTGGGCTATATGTAGAGCACTATCTATAGGGGAGCTATTTTTTAGGGCACTTTCTATAGGGGTGGGATATATGTGGGACACTATTTACAGCGGTGGGTTACCTGTGGGGTACTAGCAATGGGGTAGCTATATGTAGAGCACTGTCTACAGAGGTGGGATATACATGGAGCACTATCTATAGGGGAAGCTAGATATAGGGCAGCACGGTGGCTATGGGGGCACTATCTACAGGGGGCACAGTGTGTGTGTGACAGTGTATGGTACTATTATAATCAGGGACACAGTGTATGGCGCTATTATAGTTAGAGATGCAAGAGGTGTTGAGAATTTTAACTTTGTTTATAGGTGCAGAAATATTTTAAAAGTGAGAAGCTGAAGACATCTGAGCGGAAAAATGCAGAAATGGGTCATGGCCGGTAGAAACCCATCATAGATGTCTGGACCGGAGGGAGAAGAAAAAAACTAGAATCTAAAACATCACCGGTGACTAACCTAATGTAAATGTTTATTCTGCCTCTAATCAGCACTGTAGTCACTGTATGATCTGCAGCGAGATGATTATGATATCATTTTTTTTTGTGAAACAGCATCTCCCAGCATATCCTCACCATTGTTCGGGCCATGCTGGGAGCTGTAGTTTTACGCCGTACAAACCCATACGGCAGGGGTTGCACTAAATTGAGCTGTATTTGTCCTTGTGATGTATATGTACTGATCTTGGTTCTGATGCTGTATGTAAGTACTGAGCTTGGTTCTGGTGCTGTATATACGTATGAGATTGGTTTTGGTTCTGTGTATATATGTACTGAGCTTGGTTCTGGGGATGTATTTATGTACTGAGGTTTGTTCTGGTGCTGTATTTATGTACTGAGGTTGTTCTGGTGCTGTATATATGTACTGAGCTTGGTTCTAGTGCTCTATTTATGTACTGAGGTTGGTTCTGGTGCTGTATTTATGTACTGAGGTTTGATCTGGTGCTGTATATTTGTATGGGCTTGGTTCTAGTGGTGTATTTATGTACTGAGCTTGGTTCTAGTGCTGTATATATGTACTGAGCTTTGTTCTGGTGCTGTATATATGTCAGAGCTTTGCTCTAGTGCTGTATTTATGTACTGAGCTTTGTTCTGGTGCTATCTATATGTACTTAGCTTGGTTCTAGTGCTGTATTTATGTACTGTTCTTGGTTATGGTACTGTATATATGTCAGAGCTTTGTTCTCGATCTGTAGTTTATATAGGATATATTTATAATAACAAAATTGCAGGGCAGATGGAATTGTTCTCAATTCATTGTATATTTAATGGGAATCTGTCAGGTAATTTTAACCCCTTGAACCGCCACCAAGCATCAATACATGACCTGTTTTTTTCAGAAGCAGCAAAATTCTTAAAATCCTCTTTTAAAACGACGCACACTATATGCTAATTACTCACTAGAGGGTCATGGGGCAGTGCCGCTATCCTGAAGAGTCACATAGTCCTGCCTCCAAACCCACATTTCCATGTTTGAGTGACATCTCACTGGCTGATACAACTTTCTCGGATGCGCCATTGACTTGTGGCACTATACACAAGGGGGGGGTGTGTAGCACTATACACAAAGGGGGGCTGTGTGACACTATACACAAGGGGGAGCTGTGTGGCACTATACTCAGGGGCGAGCTGTGTGGCACTATACACAACGGGGAGCTGTGTGGCACTATACACATGGGGGAACTGTATAGCACTTTTTACAAGGGGGAGGGCTGTGACTCTATCTATAGGGGGCAGAGTGTGGCGCAATCTACAGGTGTCTGTGTGTGGCACTTTCTACTAAGGGGGGCTGTGCTGTACTTTCCCCTAAGGGGGGGGGGCTGTGTGGCACTATATACAGTGGGAGCTGTACAGTGCTATTGAAAAAGGAATTATATATATAAATAACTATATATAATGAACACTCACTACACACTCACCCACGTGTGTAAAAAGGCTGGTATAATAGCTGGGTTTCACCTACTTGTGTCACCCACTATTACTACCTCCTTTATAATCAGGGTCACTAGGGTTATGCCTAGTTCCCCTACCTTTTCCTTATACTAACGTCTATTTGCTTTGCTTCTACTCAACGGAATAAGACCGTACAATAAATACAATTGTATAGTAAATAAAGGGTAATATTTATTACTAACAATAATCACACTTACATATAAAATACACCAAACTAAACACAGAACACAGTAACTGATCACCGTATAGTATCAGTGTACCCCAATACATATAACACGTTAATATATACTGAGTATACTCACACTATACGTAGTACAGTATAAACATGATATCATAATCCTAATTATACCGCCACCCACTTATCTAAACATACATATGAATACAGTTACGTTACAATCCAATACACGCTCACTATTTCTGTCTCACTTCCTCCTAATATAACTCTCCCTATACTCTAAGGGTTAATAGCAAGGGTTACCAGGGACAGCAGGAGGATAAAGGGTTAACTTAGGAAAGGGTTAAAGTAAGGAGGGGGGAGAGCATAACGTGTAGCTGCTGTCCCAGGATATTACTTTATAATGATATCAGCGACGAGGGGATTTGAAACTTTATCCATAAATACATCAGTCCTACCCCCAAATAATTCAAATGCATACACACACACACACACACAAACACACACACACATATATATATATATATATATATATATATATATAGTATAAACATGAATGTCAGTTACTTAATAATACCTACAAATCATGACATATAACTACCATAAGCTACAATAAAGTCCAATATTACCACCATACCACCATACAGTAATATTTCAGTTCTACACCGGAGCTCTGCAGACCATATAAGTGATTACAGTACAGTTACATCCAGTGACTCACAAATTATGTATTCTCTGATTGGAGTAATTCACTTTACCTTTATCTTCTTCATCCGTCCCAGACTGCCATGACGACTTATTTTGGCCACGACTCGTCTTTGCAAATTTTAGTACCCAGATATCTTTGGCTCTACGCTATTTCACCATATGCTTTCCATACTGCAGTCCCCTTTAATATTGCCCTCTTGCTGCAAAAATAGTGTGTAACGACGGGGTAGGGAGACAGACAGGTGAGCCCTAATCTACCCGCCACTCAGTCCCTGCCTACTTGCAACGGCCCGTCCTAGGCGACGGCGTACAACTGGGCGACGGTCCCTACGCTCAATAAGTGCACGACAGACAAACAGGCAAGGGTACACAGAAGCTAAGGGAAATGGGGCAGTTGCCCATGGCAACACAGTGAGCAACAAGAGTAGTGAACGAGCCGAGTCAAACCAGGAGTGCACGAGGTACAAATCGCAGAGCAGGAGCGTAGTCAGTAAAGCCAGGGTCAAAAAATGAAGCAAGGTCAAAAATAATAGCAGGAGCAGCAGAGCCAGGAAACAGAAAAGAATCACAGGCAAAGGAGGAGCAGGAAATGCAGGTATAAATAGACAGAGGGCGGGAGCTAGCTCCGTCTGGCCAGGCTGTGATAGGCTCTCCCACTCCTCAGCCTCCCAGCCTGACTGGTAGAAGATCGTGTCACTCTCTCAGACTTAGGAGCAGTTGCAGACTGATTACCCACGGGCGTCGACACAGAAGCTGTGTCTGGCAGATCCTTTACATAGTGCTACATAGATATTGCCACCAGAAATAAGAATGATAATAGTGCCCCAATAATGTGTTCCCCTAAGAGCCCCTTGGTGCCCTATGCAGTAATAGTGCCCCCAACAGAGTAACAGTACCTCCCTTTGTGCCACACACACGCACACACACACACACACACACACACACACACACACACTGTAAAGGATCTGCCAGACACAGCTTCTGTGTCAACGCCCGTGGTTAATCAGTCTGCACCTGCTCCTAGGTCTGAAAGAGTGACTCGATCTGCGACCACTCAGGCTGCTAGGCTCAGGAGTGGGAGAACCTATCACAGCCTGGCCAGACGGTTGTAGCTCCCGCCGTCGGCCTATTTATACCTTCATTTCCTGCTTTTCTTTGCCTGTGATTCTTTCCTGTGTCCTGGCTCTGCTGCTCCTGCTATTATTATTGACCTCACTTCATTTTGACCCTGGCTTTACTGACTACGCTCCTGCTCTGCATTTGGTACCTCATACACTCCTGGTTTGACTCGGCTCGTTCACCACTCCTGTTGCTCACGGTGTTTCCGTGGGCAACTGCCCCATTTCCCTTAGCTTCTATGTACCCTTGTCTGTTTGTATCTCGTACACATATTTAGCGTAGGGACCGTCGCCCAGTTGTACGCCGTCGCCTAGGACGGGCTGTGCAAGCAGGCAGGGACTGAGTGGCGGGTAGATTAGGGCTCACCTGTCTGTTTCCCTACCCCGTCATTACACACACGCACACACACACACACACACACACACACACACAGTTATAGTGACCTCTTAGTTCCCCCAACAGAGAAATAGTGCCCGCCTTAGTGCCCCTTACGCTAATAGGTCTTTCTTAGTGCCCCACACTGTAATAATGAGCCCCCCACTATAATAGTACTTTTTACACTGTAATAGTTCCCCCCTTTAGCCCTATACAGTAATGGTAACCCCAATGTAATAGTGCTTCTCTCTAGCCACACACAGTAATATGGCCCTCTTAGTGCCCCCTACACAGTAATAGGGCCCCTTGAGCTCCCCACACTGTAATAGTTCCCCGTTAGAACCCCTCACAGTTATGATGCCACTTATTGTTTCCCTCACAGTATTGGTGCCCCTTACTACACCCTTACGGTATTGGTGCCCCCCACAGAGTAATGGTGTCTCCTTGGTGTCCTCCTAGAGCCCCCCACACAGTAATTAAACAGTATTAATGTAAAGGATCTGCCAGACACAGCTTCTGTGTCGACGCCCGTGGTTAGTCTACACCTGCTCCTAAGTCTGATCGAGTGACCCCTCCTTCTACCAATCAGGCTGGGAGGCTGAGGAGTGGGAGAGCCTATCACAGCCTGGCCAGACGGAGCTAGCTCCCGCCCTCTGTCTATTTATACCTTCACTTCCTGCTCCTCCTTTGCCTGTGATTCTGTCGGTTTCCTGGCTCTGCTGCTGCTGCTTGTACTTTTGTCCTCTGCTCCATATACAGTGAAGGAAATAAGTATTTGATCCCTTGCTGATTTTGTAAGTTTGCCCACTGTCAAAGTCATGAACAGTCTAGAATTTTTAGGCTAGGTTAATTTTACCAGTGAGAGATAGATTATCTAAAAAAAATAAAAATAAATCACATAGTCAAAAATATATATATTTATTTGCATTGTGCACAGAGAAATAAGTATTTGATCCCCTACCAACCATTAAGAGTTCAGCCTCCTCCAGACCAGTTACACGCTCCAAATCAACTTGGTGCCTGCATTAAAGACAGCTGTCTTAAATGGTCACCTGTATAAAAGACTCCTGTCCACAGACTCAATTAATCAGTCTGACTCTAACCTCAACAACATGGGCAAGACCAAAGAGCTTTCTAAGGATGTCAGGGACAAGATCATAGACCTGCACAAGGCTGGAATGGGCTACAAAACCATAAGTAAGATGCTGGGTGAGAAGGAGACAACTGCTGGTGCAATAGTAAGAAAATGGAAGACATACAAAATGACTGTCAATCGACATCGATCTGGGGCTCCATGCAAAATCTCACCTCGTGGGGTATCCTTGATCCTGAGGAAGGTGAGAGCTCAGCCGAAAACTACACGGGGGGAACTTGTTAATGATCTCAAGGCAGCTGGGACCACAGTCACCAAGAAAACCATTGGTAACACATTACGCCGTAATGGATTAAAATCCTGCAGTGCCCGCAAGGTCCCCCTGATCAAGAAGGCACATGTACAGGCCCGTCTGAAGTTTGCAAATGAACATCTGGATGATTCTGAGAGTGATTGGGAGAAGGTGCTGTGGTCAGTTGAGACTAAAATTGAGCTCTTTGGTATTAACTCAACTCGCCATGTTTGGAGGAAGAGAAATGCTGCCTATGACCCAAAGAACACCGTCCCCACTGTCAAGCATGGAGGTGGAAATATTATGTTTTGGGGGTGTTTCTCTGCTAAGGGCACAGGACTACTTCACTGCATCAATGGAAGAATGGATGGAGCCTTGTACCGTCAAATCCTGAGTGACAACCTCCTTCCCTCCACCAGGACATTAAAACTGGCTCGTGGCTGGTCTTCCAGCACGACAATGACCCGAAACATACAGCCAAGGCAACAAAGGAGTGGCTCAAACAGAAGCACATTAAGGTCATGGAGTGGCCTAGCCAGTCTCCAGACCTTAATCCCATCGAAAACTTATGGAGGGAGCTGAAGATCCGAGTTGCCAAGTGACAGCCTCGAAATCTTAATGATTTACAGATGATCTGCAAAGAGGAGTGGGCCAAAATTCCATCTAACATGTGTGCAAACCTCATCATCAACTACAAAAAAGTCTGACTGCTGTGCTTGCCAACAAGGGTTTTGCCACCAAGTATTAAGTCTTGTTTGCCAAAGGGATCAAATACTTATTTCTCTGTGCACAATGCAAATAAATATATATAATTTTGACTATGTGATTTTCTTTTTTTTTTTTATATATATAATCTATCTCTCACTGGTAAAATTAACCTAGCCTAAAAATTCAAGACTGTTCATGTCTTTGACAGTGGGCAAACTTACAAAATCAGCACGGGATCAAATACTTATTTCCTTCACTGTAGACCCTGGCTTACTGACTACTCTCCTGCTCTGCGTTTGGTACCTCGTACACTCCTGGTTTGACTCGGTTCGTTCACTACGCTCCTGCTCTGCGTTTGGTACCTCGTACACTCCTGGTTTGACTCGGCTCGTTCACTACTCTCCTGTTCTGCGTTTGCTACCTCGTACACTCCTGGTTTGACTCGGCTCGCTCACTACTCTTGTTGCTCACGGTGTTGCCATGGGCAACTGCCCCGTTCCCCTAGCTTCTGTGTACCCTTGTCTGTTTGTCTGTCGTGCACATAGTGAGCATAGGGACCGTCGCCCAGTTGTACGCCGTCGCCTAGGACGGGCCGTTGCAAGTAGGCAGGGACTGAGTGGCGGGTAGATTAGGGCTCACCTGTCTGTCTCCCTACCCCGGCATTACATAATCACAGGCCCATATACCTTTTCTACCCTGGTCCCTGACACAACTATGGACCCCCTTGAGACCCTGGCTCAGCAAATTCAGGGCCTCTCCCTACAGGTCCAAGCCATGGCTCAGAGGGGCGACCAGCATGATGCTACCCTAGTAGTGCCCCCACCTCACTTCTTGAACCCCACCTCAAGTTGCCTGACCGGTTCTCAGGGGACCGGAAGACCTTTTTCTCCTTTCGGGAGAGTTGTAAGCTCTATTTTCGTCTAAAGCCCCACTCCTCAGGTTCTGAGAGCCAGCGAGTGGGTATAATTATGTCCCGGCTCCAGGACGGGCCCCAAGAATGGGCCTTGCCCCTGAACTTTCCTCTGTTGAACTTTTTTTTCTGCTCTCGGGCTCATATATGACCAGACTGACAGGACTGCCTTTGCCGAGAGTCAGCTGGTGACCTTACGTCAGGGTAAGAGACCCGTAGAGAAGTACTGTTCGGAATTTAGGAAGTGGTGTGTAGCTTCTCGGTGGAATGACCCTGCCTTGAAGTGCCAGTTTAGATTGGGTCTGTCGAACGCCCTGAAGTACCTGTTAGTTAGCTATCCCTCTTCTGACTCTCTAGATCAGGTTATGGCTTTAGCGGTACGTCTTGACTGACGTCTCAGGGAATGACGACTTGAAAGTTTTTGTGCCTCCTCCTCTGGCTCCCCCATGATGGCTCCCAAGGTTCCGTTGCTTCATTCTTCAACGGAAAACTCGGATGAACCTATGCAACTCGGGGCCTCCGTCTCTCCCCAACAACGTAGAGAGTTCCGCAGGAAGAATGGTCTCTGCTTCTACTGTGGGGATGACAAGTATCAAGTGAACAACTGTCCTAGGCGTAAGAATAAGCAGCCAGAAAACTTCCGCGCCTAAGTGACCATCGGGGAGGTCACTTGAGCGCACAGGTATTTCCCGTAAATATGAAACCTAATAAGATCTTGCTTCCCTTTCAGGTCTCTTTTGCTGGTAGGTCTGCTACCGGCAGTGCCTTCGTGGATTCAGGGTCTTCTGCTAATATTATGTCTGTGGAATTTGCTATGTCTCTAGCTATGCCATTGATTGATTTGCCTAAACCTGTCCCGGTAGTGGGTATTGACTCCACTCCTCTTGCTAATGGTTATTTTACGCAGCATACCCCTGTTTTTGAACTCCTTGTTGGCTCCATGTATCTGGAGCAGTGTTCTGTACTGGTGATGCAGGGATTATCGTCCGATTTGGTTTTAGGCCTTCCCTGGTTGCAGATGCATAATCCCACGTTTAACTGGAATACTGGGGATCTTACCAAATGGGGTAATGAATGCATGACGTCATGTTTTTCTGTTAATTTTATTTCTCTCCCTGAGGAGGTGAACACTCTACCTGAGTTTATTCAGGACTTCGCTGATGTTTTTTCTAAAGAAGCCTCCGAAGTGTTACCTCCTGATAGAGAATACGATTGGGCAATTGATTTTGTACCAGGAGCTAAGCTCCCTAAGTGTAGGATATTTAATCTCTCTTGTCCCGAACGTAAAGCCATGAGAGATTATATCCAGGAATGCCTGGCCAAGGGTTACATTCGCCCCTCTACTTCTCCGGTAGGTGCTGGCTTCTTCTTCGTAGGGAAGAAGGATGGTGGTCTTAGGCCGTGCATCGATTACCGAAACTTGAATAAGGTCACTGTAAGGAACCAGTATCCCCTTCCTTTGATTCCTGATCTCTTCAATCAGGTTCAGGGGGCCCAATGGTTCTCTAAGTTTGATCTACGGGGGGCTTATAACCTTATCCGCATCAAAGAGGGGGATGAGTGGAAGACTGCGTTTAACACGCTCGAAGGTCATTTTGAATACCTCGTCATGCCCTTTGGGTTGTGTAATCCTCCCGCGGTCTTCCAGAATTTCATAAATGAGATCTTAAGAGACTATCTGGGGGTATTTCTTGTAGTGTACCTTGATGACATACTTGTGTTTTCCAAGGACTGGTCCTCCCACATTGAGCATATCAGGAAGGTGCTCCAGGCCCTTCGGGAAAACAAACTGTTTGCTAAAACCAAAAAATGTGTGTTTGGGGTGCAGGAGATACCATTTTTGGGTCAAATCCTCACTCCTCATGAATTCCACATGGACCCTGCCAAGGTTCAGGCTGTGGCTGAATGGGTCCAACCTGCCTCCCTGAAGGCGTTACAGTGCTTCCTGGGGTTTGCTAATTATTACAGGAGATTTATTGCTAACTTCTCGGTCATCGCTAAGCCTCTTACGGATCTCACTCGCAAAGTTGCTGATCTCCTCCACTGGCCTCCTGAGGCGGTCCAGGCTTTTGAGGTCCTTAAGAAGTGCTTTATCTCGGCCCCAGTGCTGATTCAACCTAACCAAATGAAACCATTCATCGTGGAGGTTTACGCCTCCGAGGTGGGAGTGGGTGCTGTCTTGTCCCAGGGTACCAGGTCGCTCACCCATCTCCGTCCCTGTGCCTACTTCTCCAGGAAGTTCTCACCCACTGAGAGTAACTATGACATTGGCAACCGCGAACTCTTAGCCATTAAATGGGCATTTGAAGAGTGGCGTCACTTCCTGCAGGGGGCTAGGCACCAGGTTACGGTCCTTACCTACCACAAGAATCTGGTTTTCCTAGAATCTGACCGGAGGCTAAACCCGAGACAAGCTCGATGGGCGTTATTCTTTACTAGATTCAACTTTTTGGTCACCTATAGGGCTGGGTCTAAAAATATTAAAGCTGATGCACTGTCGCGTAGCTTCATGGCCAACCCTCCTGCGGAGAAAGATCCTGCTTGTGTTTTGCCCCCAGGTATAATCATTTCCTCTGTTGATTCTGACTTAGTCTCCGAAATTGCGGCTGATCAAGGTTCAGCTCCCGGGAACCTTCCTGAGAACAAGCTGTTTGTTCCCCTGCAATTCCGGCTAAGGGTACTCAGGGAAAATCATGACTCTGCACTATCTGGCCATCCAGGCATCCTGGGTACCAAGCACCTCATTGCCCCAAACTATTGGTGGCCTGGGTTGCTTAAAGACGTTAAGGCCTACGTCGCCGCTTGTGAAATTTGTGCTAGGTCCAAGACTCCCAGGTCCCGACAAGCGGGCTTATTATGTTCTTTGCCCATTCCCCGGAGACCTTGGACCCATATCTCCATGGATTTTATCACCGATCTGCCTCCATCCCAAGGCAAGTCGGTGGTGTGGGTTGTAATAGACCGCTTCAGTAAGATGTGCCACTTTGTGCCCCTCAAGGAACTACCCAATGCTAAGACGTTAGCTACCTTGTTTGTCAAACACATCCTGCGTCTCCATGGGGTTCCAGTCAATATTGTTTCTGACAGAGGGGTACAATTTGTTTCATTGTTTTGGAGAGCCTTCTGTAAAAAGTTGGAGATTGATCTGTCCTTCTCCTCGGCCTTTTAATCCTGAAACTAATGGCCAAACCGAGAGGACTAATCAGTCTCTAGAACAATATTTAAGGTGTTTTATCTCTGACTGTCAATATGATTGGCTCTCCTTCATTTCCCTCGCTGAATTTTCCCTTAATAACAGGGTCAGTAACTCGTCAGGGGTCTCCCCCTTTTTCTGTAATTTTGGATATAATCCACGGTTCTCCTCCGTTTCACCTGGTGGTTCCAACAATCCTGAGGTAGATGTCGTTCATCGGGAACTGTGCACAGTCTGGGCCCAGGTTCAGAAGAACCTAGAGGCATCCCAGAGCATACAAAAGACTCAGGCAGATAGAAGACGTTCTGCTAACCCTTTGTTTGTGGTCGGGGATCTGGTGTGACTGTCTTCAAAAAATTTGCGCCTTAAAGTCCCGTCCAAAAAGTTTGCTCCCCGGTATATAGGGCCGTACAAGGTCATTAAAGTCCTTAACCCTGTCTCCTTCCGACTGGAGTTACCCCCGTCTTTTCGAATACACGACATGTTTCATGCCTCCCTCCTGAAACGCTGCTCCCCGTCCTTGGCTACCTCGAGGAAACCTCCGATCCCTGTTCTCACCCCTGAATGGGTAGAATTCGAGGTGGCCAAGATTGTGGACAGCATGATGGTCCAAGGCTCTCTCCAGTACCTGGTCCATTGGAGAGGATATGGGCCTGAGGAGAGGACTTGGGTATCCGCCCGGGATGTTCACGCTGCAGTATTGCTCAGGAGGTTCCATCTTCGGTTCCCCAATAAGCCAGGTCCACCTAGAAAGGGTCCAGTGGCCCCTCATAAAAGGGGGGGTACTGTAAAGGATCTGCCAGACACAGCTACTGTGTCGACGCCCGTGGTTAGTCAGTCTGCACCTGCTCCTAAGTCTGATCGAGTGACCCCTCCTTCTACCAATGAGGCTGTGAGGCTGAGGAGTGGGAGAGCCTATCACAGCCTGGCCAGACGGAGCTAGCTCCCGCCCTCTGTCTATTTATACCTTCACTTCCTGCTCCTCCTTTGCCTGTGATTCTGTCGGTTTCCTGGCTCTGCTGCTGCTGCTTGTACTTTTGTCCTCTGCTCCATATAGACCCTGGCTTACTGACTACTCTCCTGCTCTGCGTTTGGTACCTCGTACACTCCTGGTTTGACTCGGTTCGTTCACTACTCTCCTGCTCTGCGTTTGGTACCTCGTACACTCCTGGTTTGACTCGGCTCGTTCGCTACTCTCCTGTTCTGCGTTTGGTACCTCGTTCACTCCTGGTTTGACTCGGCTCGCTCACTACTCTTGTTGCTCACGGTGTTGCCGTGGGCAACTGCCCTGTTCCCCTAGCTTCTGTGTACCCTTGTCTGTTTGTCTGTCGTGCACATAGTGAGCGTAGGGACCGTCGCCCAGTTGTACGCCGTCGCCTAGGACGGGCCGTTGCAAGTAGGCAGGGACTGAGTTGCGGTTAGATTAGGGCTCACCTGTCTGTCTCCCTACCACGGCATTACAATTAAACTGTATTTGTGTCCTGAGAACAGTGGTGCTGCCAGCGTACCGCTGGTGTGCCTGGGAGCTTTGGGAGAAGGTGTTGTTTAGAAGGCAGGGCCCATGGAGGAAGAAGGTTGGCCCTGCTGACAAAACTTGATCTCAGCTAGCTATGCATCTATACAATAAACTGGGTAGTAAATGGACGCTTAAGTGATCTTGAGTGGCTAGGGGGGAGGATTGACAACAGAGGGAAGCCAGTTCTTGGTTCAGGGGGCTAGCAGGGGTTTGACAGCTTCCCGGTGGGTCAGTCCGAGCCTGAATATACAGTAGACACACAGATAAGGCTCTGTATGCTTGTTGTATAGAAAGATTTCCACAGCACTCACTGTATCAGGACTCCCCACTCAAAGACAAAATGAATGCAAATTCCTTGTCCAGAAATCCCATCTGGGCAATCCTTAAATGGTGAAAAAACTTGAGGACAGCATCCGTGTGGCCAAGACATAAAATCCATCCCAAATATATAAAAAGCGAAAAAAAACATAGGCACAGTATCTGATATATGGATCGTGACACGTTGTTGAATAGACGAGAGAAAAGAGTGGACTTGGAGAGGATACCATTTGTATCCACATATTTTTTGTAGACACAATACACATGCTTGAGGATGTTGGGATGATGCTTCTCCTTAACTCAACTGAAAAAGGCATGTATCACTGTTTGAATTCATTGCTGTTAGCAAGGCTGTAAAACTGTTCCGATCTGAGGGACACCATGTATTATAGGAATAAATTGTATTATTTTTATCATATGATCTGCTTTGATTTTGTCAAGCAGTATGGTACCCTTAAATAACGAATAATAATAGTGTTCCCTCATTAACCTTACCTGATGATTGATACCCTTCAATCTTACTGACAGATATAACGGGATATGTATTTGTTAAATTGCAGTTATAGAAAAAATTAGAAAGGAAAAAACATTGATAATTACGATATATGGGTTACATTTTATGGGGATACATTGCACACTCCACTAAGCGATGATCTATGATCATTGCTCTTTAATTGATAGTGCGCTCCTTTTTGTTGCTTTGCAACTTAGTAGTTACTACCCTATAGTTGGTTTCCCTTTTTCCCCTATATGACACAATATAATACAGTGAAGGAAATAAGTATTTGATCCCTTGCTGATTTTGTAAGTTTGCCCACTGTCAAAGACATGAACAGTCTAGAATTTTTAGGCTAGGTTAATTTTACCAGTGAGAGATAGATTATATTAAAAAAAAAAAAAGAAAATCACATAGTCAAAATTATATATATTTATTTGCATTGTGCACAGAGAAATAAGTATTTGATCCCTTTGGCAAACAAGACTTAATACTTGGTGGCAAAACCCTTGTTGGCAAGCACAGCAGTCAGACTTTTTTGTAGTTGATGATGAGGTTTGCACACATGTTAGATGGAATTTTGGCCCACTCCTCTTTGCAGATCATCTGTAAATCATTAAGATTTCGAGGCTGTCGCTTGGCAACTCGGATCTTCAGCTCCCTCCATAAGTTTTCGATGGGATTAAGGTCTGGAGACTGGCTCGGCCACTCCATGACCTTAATGTGCTTCTGTTTGAGCCACTCCTTTGTTGCCTTGGCTGTATGTTTCGGGTCATTGTCGTGCTGGAAGACCAGCCACGAGCCAGTTTTAATGTCCTGGTGGAGGGAAGTAGGTTGTCACTCAGGATTTGACGGTACAAGGCTCCATCCATTCTTCCATTGATGCAGTGAAGTAGTCCTGTGCCCTTAGCAGAGAAACACCCCCAAAACATAATGTTTCCACCTCCATGCTTGACAGTGGGGACGGTGTTCTTTGGGTCATAGGCAGCATTTCTCTTCCTCCAAACATGGCGAGTTGAGTTAATACCAAAGAGCTCAATTTTAGTCTCATCTGACCACAGCACCTTCTCCCAATCACTCTCAGAATCATGCAGATGTTCATTTGCAAACTTCAGACGGGCCTGTACATGTGCCTTCTTGATCAGGGGGACCTTGCGGGCACTGCAGGATTTTAATCCATTACGGCGTAATGTGTTACCAATGGTTTTCTTGGTGACTGTGGTCCCAGCTGCCTTGAGATCATTAACAAGTTCCCCCCGTGTAGTTTTCGGCTGAGCTCTCACCTTCCTCAGGATCAGGGATACCCCACGAGGTGAGATTTTGCATGGAGCCCCAGATCGATGTCGATTGACAGTCATTTTGTATGTCTTCCATTTTCTTACTATTGCACCAACAGTTGTCTCCTTCTCACCCAGCATCTTACTTATGGTTTTGTAGCCCATTCCAGCCTTGTGCAGGTCTATGATCTTGTCCCTGACATCCTTAGAAAGCTCTTTGGTCTTGCCCATGTTGTTGAGGTTAGAGTCAGACTGATTAATTGAGTCTGTGGACAGGAGTCTTTTATACAGGTGACCATTTAAGACAGCTGTCTTTAATGCAGGCACCAAGTTGATTTGGAGCGTGTAACTGGTCTGGAGGAGGCTGAACTCTTAATGGTTGGTAGGGGATCAAATACTTATTTCTCTGTGCACAATGCAAATAAATATATATAATTTTGACTATGTGATTTATTTTTATTTTTTTTAGATAATCTATCTCTCACTGGTAAAATTAACCTAGCCTAAAAATTCTAGACTGTTCATGATTTTGACAGTGGGCAAACTTACAAAATCAGCAAGGGATCAAATACTTATTTCCTTCACTGTATATGATGAAGAATGAATTGTACAATGGAATAGTTCAATGTAATCCCAAAAAATATAAATGCACATATCCCGGAGATATGTCATGCCATGGTGATAGCATAATCAATACACTCTTTATATTTTTATATTTTTGTAGGATCGCCAAGGGGAACGAGATATACTATTCTCCTTCCCATTGGTTTTCAAAAGGCAAGCCCCCATGACGTGTAAAAGAGATATTGGTGGCGTGGGTTGCTTGGCAATAGAATTTAGATGCTGGGAGTGCTTTTACCACGCACGCACAGTTTTGCCATAAAGCTTTAGCCAGAACTAAAGATGGACACGACGCATGCACAATGATGAAGCTGATACTATACTAGCTTTGTCTCTATGTGTATGCGCATGCACAATAGGTAATTATGAACGCCGATACAGATGAGTTGTTTGGGATACAGCCCCGACATCCAACAGCATACACTGACGTAAGTTTTACTTCTTTATGTTTGATTCACATAGGATGAATCTAATTGTATTGTATACACATGTTTTAGGAGTGTCTTATATGCCAATATGCCATCAAAGATTGGCGGTACGCATTTCAGAATGTATATTTAAATTCACTTTGTTCACTTGTACTCTATGTTTGAGAAAGACTCCAGCGGGGTCACAAACGTAGCTTTTGCTTTTTGTATATTTGGGATGCGTTAATAAACACTACAACTTCTTTGCCACACGGATGCTATCCTAAAAAAAATTCAAGGCTCTGTATGCTGTCATTCTCTGGTTTCAAAGATAGGGGACAGTACAGATTTCAGCTGATGTACAGCACAAAAGGGCAGATTCTATCTTTTCTGCTGACTGCGACAAAAATTGAAATGGCGCCCCCCCAGATTTTGATTGACATCACCCTGGCTGTTCTACATCAGTAGCAGCCTCCTGCAACTCTTGCAGATGCGCCATTGACATGTAGTGGCATGCGCGGTGCAGCCGGGTAGAATACACCTCACTGCATGATGCATGCCCAAGTAGTACAAGGCAATGGCGCATCCAAGAATGTTGGAGGAGACTGGTAGTGATGTAGAACAGCCAGGGGGATGTCAATCAAGCATGGAAAGGTGGGTTTGGAGGAAAGACTCTGACTCTTCAGGATGGCGGCACTGCCTCATGACCCTTTACAGCGTAATTAGCATATAGTGTGTGTCATTTTAAAAGTTGTTTTTATAGATTTTGCTGCATCTGAAAAAAACATACAGGGTAATGTTTGGAAATATTGTCAGGTCATGTATTACCGCATAATGGTGGTTCAAGGGTTTAAAACGACCTGACAAATTCCCATTAAATATACAATGAACTGAAAACAATTCCATCTGCCCTGAAATTTTGTTATTATAAATATATCCTATATAATTACAGCTCCAAAACCAAGCTTTGACATATATATACGGCACACACACCAAGCTCATACATATATACAGCACCAGAACCAAGCTCAGTACATATATACAACTCCAGAACCAAGCTCAGTACATATATACTGCACCAGAACCAAGCTCAGTACATAAATACAGCACCAGAACCAAGCTCAGTGCATATATACAGCACCAGAACAAAATTCAGTACATATATACAGCAGCAAAACAAAACTCAGTAGGGAACTATCTACAGTGGGGGGCTATATGTAAGGAACAATATAGAGGGGTCTATGTGAGGCACTATATACAGGGGGGCTATAAGTGGGGCACTATAAACAGCGGGCTATATGTGAGGCACTATATACAGGGGGGCTATATGTGAGGCACTATATACAGGGGTTCTATATGTGGGGCATTATATACAGAGGGCTATATGTAAGGCACTATATACAGGGGGCTATATGTGAGGCACTATATACAGGTGGGCTATATGTGGGGCATTATATACAGGGGGCTATATGTGAGGCACTATATACAGGGGGCTATATGTTGGGCATTATATACAGGGGGCTATATGTGAGGCACTATATACAGGTGGTTATATGTGTTGCACTATATACAGGGGGGCTCTATGTGGGGCACTATTTTCAGGGGGGCTATATGTGGGGCACTATCTACAGGTGGGGCTATATATAGGGAACTATCTACAGGGAGGCTATATGTGGGGCACTATATACAGGGGGGCTATATGTGGGGCATTATCTACAGAGGGGCTATATATGGGGCACTATATACACGGGGGCTATATGTAGGAAACTATCTACAGGGGGTTATTGTAGGGCACTATCTACTGGCCGAGCTATATGTGGGGCACTATCTACAGGGGAATCTATGAAGGGCACTATTTACAGGGGGATCTGTGTAGGGCACTATCTATGGGGGATATTGTCTACAGAGGTATCTATGGGGGGCACTATCCACAGGGGTCTCTATGGGGGCACTATCTACAGGGAGCACTGTGTGTGCGTGGGACACAGTGTATGGTGCTATTATAACCAGGGACAGTGTATGGTGCTATTATAATAAGATGTGCAGTGTATGACACTATTATATTTATATTTAGGGTGCAGTGTTTGGCATCATGAGAATTTTATCTTCGTTTATAGGTGCAGAAATGTTTGAAAAGAGAGAAGCTGAAGACATCTAAGTGGCAAACTGTAGAAATGGGCCGTGGCCAGGAGAAGTCGTCATAGAACTCTGGACCGGATGGAGAAGAATAGAGAAAAAGACCAAATAGAATCTGAGATAGTCACGGGTAAGTCACTTAATGTAAATGTTATAACTCTTTGAATGAGACGATGGAAAAACTTAAAAAAATAGCTTGTTCATTAAGGGCTAAAAGAGGCTCGTCATTAAGGGGTTAAGGGGCCTGTATTTGTTTAGGGGCAATACAGCAAGTAAAAGCAGCCATACAGCGCCCCCCCCTGCAGGGAACGCCATACAGCGCCCCCCTGTAGGGAACGCCATACAGCCCCCCCCCAAAAAAAAAATGCCACCTATAGTGTGTCCTACAAATAACATGCATCCCCTATCCACGGGATAGGGGATACATGTGTGATTGCTGGCAGCGATAGGGAGAACGGGGGACTGAAAGTCCCCTGAAGTTCTCCATGACTAACCTCTGACTTCCGGTGTCTGTGTCGGCAGCTCAATAAAAATGAAAGGAGTGCTGGTCACGCATGCGCACAAGCGCAACCGGCGCTCCATTCATTTCTACAGAGCTGCCGACACAGACCCCGGAAGTCCGAGGTTTGTGATGGAGAACTTCAGGGGACTTTCAGTCCCCCGTTCTCCCTATCGCTGCCAGCGATCACACATGTATCCCCTGTACTGTGGATAGTGGATATGTCTTTTGTTTAATGGTAGAGCGAGGAGATACCTCCCTGCTCTGCCGTAGTGTTCAGTGGCGTCGCGCTGTAGCAGCCATAGCGGCTACTAGCGGAGCCTCCGGCCATGGTGGGGGCCCGTGCCGGCGGGCGACACGGGCCCCCTCATGCCGCGGGCCCCATAGCAGTCGCTACGGCTGCTACGGCGGTAGTTATGCCACTGGGAGTAGGATTTTTAATATATATATATATATATATATATATATATATATATATATATACACTACCGTTCAAAAGTTTGGGGTCACCCAGACAATTTTGTGTTTTCCATGAAAACTCACACTTATATTTATCAAATGACTTGCAAAATGACTAGAAAATATAGTCAAGACATTGACAAGGTTAGAAATAATGATTTTTATTTGAAATAATAATTTTCTCCTTCAAACTTTGCTTTCGTCAAAGAATGCTCCATTTGCAGCAATTATAGCATTGCAGACCTTTGGCATTCTAGCTGTTAATTTGCTGAGGTAATCGGGAGAAATTTCACCCCATACTTCCAGAAGCCCCTCCCACAAGTTGGATTGGCTTGATGGGCACTTCTTGCGTACCTTACGGTCAAGCTGCTCCCACAACAGCTCTATGGGGTTGAGATCTGGTGACTGCGCCGGCCACTCCATTACAGATAGAATACCAGCTGCCTGCTTCTTCGCTAAATAGTTCTTGCATAATTTGGAGGTGTGCTTTGGGTCATTGTCCTGTTGTAGGATGAAATTGGCTCCAATCAAGCGCTGTCCTCAGGGTATGGCATGGCGTTGCAAAATGGAGTGATAGCCTTCCTTATTCAAAATCCTTTTTACCTTGTACAAATCTCCCACTTTACCAGCACCAAAGTAACCCCAGACCATCATGCTTGACAGATGGCGTCAGGCACTCTTCCAGCATCTTTTCAGTTGTTCTGCTTCTCACAAATGTTCTTCTGTGTGATTCAAACACCTCAAACTTCGATTCGTCTGTCCATAACACTTTTTTTCCAATCTTCCTCTGTCAAATGTCTGTGTGCTTTTGCCCATATTAATCTTTTCCTTTTATTAGCCAGTCTCAGATATGGCTTTTTCTTTGCCACTCTGCCATGAAGGCCAGCGTCCCGGAGTCGCCTCTTCACTGTAGACGTTGACACTGGCGTTTTGCGGGTACTATTTAATGAAGCTGCCAGTTGAGGACCTGTGAGGCATCTATTTCTCAAACTAGAGACTCTAATGTATTTGTCTTGTTGCTCAGTTGTGCAGCGGGGCCTCCCACTTCTCTTTCTACTCTGGTTAGAGCCTGTTTGTGCTGTCCTCTGAAGGGAGTAGTACACACCGTTGTAGGAAATCTTCAGTTTCTTGGCAATTTCTCGCATGGAATAGCCTTCATTTCTAAGAACAAGAATAGACTGTCGAGTTTCACATGAAAGCTCTCTTTTTCTAGCCATTTTGAGAGTTTAATCGAACCCACAAATGTAATGCTCCAGATTCTCAACTAGCTCAAAGGAAGGTCAATTTTATAGCTCCTCTAAACAGCAAAACTGTTTACAGCAGTGCTAACATAATTGCACAAGGGTTTTCAAGTGTTTTCTAATCATCCATTAGCCTTCTAACACAGTTAGCAAACACAATGTACCATTAGAACACTGGAGTGATGGTTGCTGGAAATGGGCCTCTATACACCTATGTAGATGTTGCATTAAAAACCAAACATTTGCAGCTAGAATAGTCATTTAGCACATTAACAATGTATAGAGTGTATTTCTGATTAATTTAATGTTATCTTCATTGAAAAAAACAGTGCTTTTCTTTCAAAAATAAGGAAATTTCTAAGTGACCCTAAACTTTTGAACGGTATTGTATATATACAGGCATCGAAGCAGGGGGCTGGACCCCTCTTATAGTCCAGGGTACTCATTTTCATCCCTCTTCTCCCACTCTTCACACACTGATAGCAACACCGCAGAAGAAATGCTAGCAAAGGCTTCCAGTATCCGTAGTTTCAGTTGCTGCACATCTCGTATCTTCCCAGCATAGACAATTGCCTTCAGATGACCCCAAAGATAAAAGTCTAAGGGGGTCAGATCGGGAGGCATTTCTTCTGCGGTGTTGCTATCAGTGTGTGAAGAGTGGGAGAAGAGGGTTGCATTGACAATCCAACACAATGGGCAGCACTTTGAACACATTTTATAAGTGGCAAGAAACTTGCAAACAACTCATGAAAGAATAAAGTAACGTTAAAACCAAGCACACCATTGTTTTTCTTGTGAAATTCTCGATAAGTTTGATGTGTCACATGACCCTCTTCCCATTGAAAAAACTAAAGTTGGATACAAAATGGCTGACTTCAAAATGGCCGCCATGGTCAACACCCAGCTTGAAAAGTTTCCCCCCTCCCATATACTAATGTGCCACAAACAGGAAGTTAATATCACCAACCATTCCCATTTTATTTAGGTGTATCCATATAAATTGCCCACCCTGTAGATATATCGCTATGTGCAGCCTCATACACAAGCCCTAACATTACTAGTGTCCTGATAATGAATACACATGACCATCCAGCCTGGACGTCATGTGTACTCAGAATCCTGACACTTCTGACTCTTTTTTTGTGAGATTCCGGCAAGTGAAACCAAATCTCGTTTAGCTCCGAGATCTCGCGAGATTTCGTATCCGTTGCTGGAATCTCACAAAAAAGATTCAGAAGTGTCAGGATTCTGAGTACGCATGACGTCCAGGCTGGATTTCATGTGTATTCATTATCAGGACACTAGTAATGTTAGGGCTTGTGTATGAGGCTGCACATAGCGATATATCTATATCGCTAGTGCAGTGTAAATGAATGGAGAGGAGTGCATGATGCTGATTGGTCAGCGTCATGCACTCCTCTGTACAACGCCCACTTGGTCAAAAGTAAAAGTACGCCCACTTGGGCATTAAGAAAGCTCATTAGCATAAACTTAAATCGCTCCTAACTTTGTGAAAAAAGATCGTTTTTTTAAATAAAAAGCATTACTGTCATCTACATTACAGCGCCCATCTCCTTATATAGGAGATAGGGCACTTATAATGTGGTGACAGAGTCTCTTTAAGTGAACATTTTTCAATCACGCTTTATATGGGTGTACTTTCATGAATGCTCAGCTTCCTTATTTGCTATATTCGGTGTGACCAAAGGAAACACACTTTTGCTCTCAAGCTGTTTTTGTAAATGGGGTTGTTGTGAACAAGGCTACGCTCACACTGGTGTCATGACTTTCCGTATATAAAGGAAGACATCAAGCTTGTACATGATGGAACCCCTGATGGAGGCTCTGAATGTGAATATTCCTTAGGCCTCATTTACACGAGCGTAATATACGCGCGTGCGACGCGCGTGCTTTTCACGCGTGTCGTACGCACCTATATTACTCTATGGGGCAGTGCAGACGATGCGTGAATTTTGCGCTGCGCGAGTGCGTTGCGTAAAACTCACGACATGTTCTATAATCGTGCGTTTTTCGCGCATCACGCACCCATTGAAGTCAATGGGTGCGTGAAAACCACGCATGACACACGGACGCTCCTGCGTTGCATGCGCGAAAATCACGCATCACTTGTTATGTCCATGATGAAGAGTCTATAAAGCTGGACAAAGCAAACAAAAAACAGGAAGTGCTTGCGTTTTGACTGCGAGTGGGCAAGGCTATTGAGTTGAGACAGAACTTAGCTTCCACTGACATCTGCTGCCATGCCGCGTGGGATGGACGTGGAGCGCCTCATCGCCCTGGTCCAGGGCCATCATGCAATTTGGGACACTCGCGCGGAGGCGTACCACGACCGCACGGTTAAGGAGGACGCCTGGGAGGAGGTCGCAGGAGGGAGCTTTTTGGCCAGGAGTGGGAGAGTGGCCGAACCCGGGACCGCAGTCGGTTGGGTGAGTACCATGCTTTTTCTGTCAATGCAATGTCATCCCTATTGAAGAACTGGGGCCCTGTATGTGTCTTCCGCGCATTTGCCCGATGACCTTTTGTGGAGCAGGCGCATCACCGTGTACCACGTAATTGGCAGTGCAGGGCCCCTCATTTTTTAGTGAGAGGGCATAGTTCTTATGGCGTGATATTTGTTTTTACTCCAACAGTCCAAGACATCAAAACACGGTGGCGGAGCTGCAGTGACCAATTCTGCCGTGAAATGGGGGAAAAGGGACCCAGCGGAGATGGCGAATCGCGTAAGCGCCCTTATATGTACACCAAACAGCTGATGTTCCTGAGGGACATAATGGCGATGCGCACGTAAGAGATTCTGCTTTTGCATGTGTCTAATGTGTGTTCGCCCATGTCCTGTTTGCCATCGTGTTGTTGTGGGCATTGTTCTATATTCTGTTCTAACGTAATTTTCCCATTATAGAACCACCGACAATTTGGAGGATACGACAGAGGAGACGGACGTTGGAGAGTCTCTGCCGGAACCTCCTGCTGCCCATGTCCTGCCCCCTAGCCCCGAGCGGACACCCCTGGACCCCGCCCCTGTCCAGTCCGCACGGGCCGTCGCCTCTCCGGCTGAGGAGCGCCCCGTGCGTGCCCCCACTCGCCGGCGCCAGGCTCCACAGGCCTCCGCTGCTGCCCAAGTCGATAGCCGGGTCCTGGAATATCTCAGGCGAGCCGCAGATGAGGACGGGAACGACTCCTTTGGGCGCAGCAGCGTTCCCCTACTCCGGCTGGTCCCCATGGACCGTATGGCCCGTCTACAAGCGTCGATCGTAACGTTGATCGACGTCTCAACACCGCCCCACAATCCCAACCACTGCTTCACCGCCATTGAGCAGTGGCTCAGTTTAGCCATGCCGGCCACCACGCCCCAGATGCCGGGCACATACCATACAGCCCCCCAGATGCCACGTCCGCATCCCTATATGCGCCCTATGGCTCCCCACTTCCCTGCCCCAACATACCACGGGCAACATCAGCACCACTATGCTGGCGAGGAACAACCTCCACAGCTCCAGGTCCAGCATAGTGGTGCTGAAATGCCGGCGTATTCGTCCCCGGGCCACCAGTACCAACACCTTTGAGTGTGTCGGAGGCGTGATATTTGGGCGGCATATATCATTTTGATGCAGGGATGGCAACTCGCCGTCTTATGTATTTTATGTATATTACACCATTTTGGTGTTTGTTTGTTTATACCATATGTTTGTGTGTTTTCCTGACCACACCATGTTGCCGTTGTGTGCATTCCAAACACATTAAAAACAAGGATGTTGATTGTTTCTATTGCGTATTGTTTTTAATTGATACCCCTCACCACAATGTTTGACCCACATTTCCTTTGGCTATACCCTCTCACACTTCTGGCCTTTGGGCCCAATGCATACACACGTGATATGAGGTTTTAGTTAATCTCTTGGGGTTTGACATGGTTTGCAAGAGGTGCGAACGTTTAGGTGCTGTCATGGGCCCCGAAGCAAACTAAGTACACTTGCAATTGGACTTTCCTAACTTTAGGCCGCACATCATTCTATCTCCAGAAAGAAGGTTGCCAACTGTCAAAAGTCCTGCTCAAACCCCGACAGATGTAAGCTCGCAACCCGCGTCAAGGGTCCTCATGTTTTGCGAGTCCCTAACCCAACACGAACCACAAAAACTTCAAAAAAACCCTGGCCACATGTGACGTGCAGGGCCGCCATCAGGGGGGTATTAGGGGTACTAGTGTAGGGGGCCCGGCCAAACTTAATGGAAAGGGGGGCCCGGCAACTGCCGCGACTTGCCTTTGGTAGAAAAAAACAGGCCCCTCCAATGGGGCCTGTTCTTTTCACCAAAACACCGCCGTGAGCTGCGGGCCCCCCTCTTATCACCGGCGCGAAACACCGCTTGCGCGCGCGAACGACCGCAAGCGTGCACCCGCGCGCGAACGACCGCAAGCGCGCACCCGCGCGCACATGACCGCAAGCGCGCACCCGCGCGCGACCGACCAGGCACGCCGCCGAGAGGGAGGCGGTGTGCCCGCAACACAAGTCCGATCTACTGGGAAGGACAGCAGCGGCGCACAGTTTACTTACCTGCTGGCCCTCCTCCGACTCCTCGTCGTCCTCCTCCTCCGCCTCCTCGTCCGACTCCGCCTCCTCGTCCGACTCCGCCTCCTCCTCCTTCTCCAGAGCGTAGCTGCGCAAGGAGAGGGGGAGGAGTCCAGTTCTTGCGCGGCGGCAGGAGTTACACGATCCCCGCCATTTTCTGGAGCCTGGACCCTGGACCGAAGACATCGCCTGAAGAGGACTGGAGTGGGAGCAGCTCTTCTGACACGGTGAGTAAAGTGTCTCAAAGTGCTGTTTATGTATGGCCCTGTTCACACAGAGTATTTTGCAGGCCGAAAAAATCTGCCTCAAAATTCCTTAAAGAATTTTGAGGCAGATTTTGACCTGCCCACACTATCTTGCCGCGTTTTTTGCTGCGTTGTTTGCCCGCTGCGATTGAGGACAGCAGACAAAAAACGCAGTGAAAAATGCATTTTCTGCCTCCCATTGATTTCGATGGGAGGTCAGAGGCAGAACCGCGGCAAGAAAGGACGTGCTGCTTTTTCTTTTTTCCGCGACTGGCTCCCATTGATTTCAGATTAAATCAATGGGAGGCGGTTTTGGAAGTTTTTTGGTGCTGATTCTGACGCAGTGTCCGAGTCAATATCAAGGCCCAAAAACTCTGTGAACTGGGCCTTATTGTTAGGGCTTATTCAGACGAACGTGTAATACATCCGTGCAACGTGCGTGATTTTCACGCGCCTCGCACGGACCTCTGTTACTCTATGGGGCCGTGCAGACTGTCAGTGATTTTCACACAGCGTGTGTCCGTGTGTCCGCTGCGTAAAACTCACGACATGTCCGATATTTGTGCATTGTTCGCGCATCACGCACCCATTGAAGTCAATGGGTGCGTGAAAATCCCGCCCAGCACTTCCGCAGCCGTATAAACTATGAATGAAAACAGAAAAGCACCACGTGCTACAAACAGAGTGTCATAATGATGGCGGCTGCGCGAAAAATCACGCAGCCGCGCATCATACGCTGCTGCCACACGGAGCTGTTATTGACCTTTTGCATGCGCAAAACGCCACGTTTTTGCGCACTCAAAAAGCACACGCTCTTGTAAATCCGGCCTTAGGGTAGGAACACACTAGGCATGAACACTGCGGATTTTATGCAACACATTTTATTGTGGAAAATCCGCAGCGTATTACAGTCGCAGCAGAGTGGATGAGATTAGAACAAATCTCATCCACACGCTGCAAAAAAAATGGACCTGCAGTGTGGCTTTTGGCTTTTTAAGCCGCAGCATATCAATGTATTCTGTGGAATCGCCGCTCCTCTGTTGCGGAAATGCTGCGGTTCTGCAGCAAAAATCACAAATGAGAAAAGAAAGGTACTTTTTTACATTTATAAAAAAGTTTAGACTTGCCCCGGCCGTAGTCCTGGTGACGCGATCCTCTATTCTTAGCGCAGCCCCACCTCCTGTCATGACGTTTCATCCCATGTGACTGCTGCAACGGTCACATGGTCTACAGCGTCATCCCAGGAGGCGGGGCTCCGTTCAGAAGAGAGAGATGCGTCACCTAAACTACGGCCGGGGCAAGTCTAAACTTTTTTTCCCTGTAGGATTCCCGCAGCGGACACGCCTCACCAAACCTGCACCACTATTTGGTGCGGTTTTGCTGGCAGAATTCCCTGCGGCTACCAGGGCGGATAAGCTGTGTAGTTTTACTCAGCATAGCCGCCTAGTGTGTCCCTTATGATGTCGCTCCTGGAGCTGCTGCCGGTCTCTAAATAGGTAGTTCTTTTTTTTTGTGAACCAGCTTAAAAAAATACAAAACTTTTGTGTTAGGGCCTGTTCACATCACCGTTCGCTTCCGTTCCGGGGTTTCGTCTGAGGTTTCTGTCGGGTGAACCCCGCATCGGAAAGTGAAAGTGACAGCACAGCTTCCGTTTCAGTCACCATTGATCTCAATGGTGACGGAAACATCGCTAATGGTTTCCGCTAATGGTTTCCGTTCGTCACCATTCCGGCTGGTTTTCGGACGGAATCAATAGCGTAGTCGACTGCGCTAATGGTGACGGAAACGGAAGCTGTGCTGTCACTTTCACTTTCCATTGCGGGGTTCATCCGACAGAAACCTCAGACGGAACCCCGGAGCGGAAGCGAACGGTGATGTGAACAGGCCCTAACACAAAAGTTTTGTATTTTTTTAAGCTGGTTCACAAAAAAAAAGAATTCCAAATTCTACTGGACCAACTGCCTATTTAGAGACCGGCAGCAGCTCCAGGAGCGACATCATAAGGAACACACTAGGCGGATATGCTGAGTAAAACTACACAGCTTATCCGCCCCGGTAGCCGCAGGGAATTTCGACAGCAAAACCGCACCAAATAGTGGCGCAGGTTTGGTGAGGCGTGTCCGCTGCGGGAATCCTGCAGGGAAAAAAAGTTTAGACTTGCCCCGGCCGTAGTCCTGGTGACGCATCTCTCTCTTCTGAACGTAGCCCCGCCTCCTGGGATGACGCTGTAGACCATGTGACCGTTGCAGCAGTCACATGGGATGAAACGTCATGACAGGAGGCCGGGCTGCGCTAAGAATAGAGGATCGCGTCACCAGGACTACGGCCGGGGCAAGTCTAAACTTTTTATAAATTTAAAAAAGTGCCTTTTTTTTTTTTCTCATGTGTGATTTTTGCGGCAGAACCGCAGCATTTCCGCAACAGAGGAGCGGCGATTCCACAGAATACATTGACATGCTGCGGCTTAAAAAGCCACACTGCAGGTCCATTTTTTTTGCAGCGTGTGGATGAGATTTGTTCTAATCTCATCCCCTCTGCTGCGACTGTGATACACTGCGGATTCTCCACAATAAAATGTGTTGCATAAAATCCGCAGTGTTCATGCCTAGTGTGTTCCTACCCTAAGGTCGGATTTACACGAGCGTGTGCTTTTTGCGTGCGCAAAAACGTGGCGTTTTGCGCATGCAAAAGGTCCATGACAGCTCCGTGTGTCAGCAGCGTATGATGCGCGGCTGCGTGATTTTCGCGCAGCCGCCATCATTATGACACTCTGTTTGTATGTTTGTAGCACGTGGTGCTTTTCTGTTTTCATTCATAGTTTATACGGCTGCGGAAGTGCTGGGCGGGATTTTCACGCACCCATTGACTTCAATGGGTGCGTGATGCGCGAACAATGCACGAATATCGGACATGTCGTGAGTTTTACGCAGCGGACACACAGACACACGCTGCGTGAAAATCACGGACAGTCTGCACGGCCGCATAGAGTAACATAGGTCCGTGCGAGGCGCGTGAAAATCACGCACGTTGCACGGACGTATTACACGTTCGTCTGAATAAGCCCTAACAATAAGGCCCAGTTCACAGAGTTTTTGGGCCTTGATATTGACTCGGACACTGCGTCAGAATCAGCACCAAAAAACTTCCAAAACCGCCTCCCATTGATTTAATCTGAAATCAATGGGAGCCAGTCGCGGAAAAAAGAAAAAGCAGCACGTCCTTTCTTGCCGCGGTTCCGCCTCTGACCTCCCATCGAAATCAATGGGAGGCAGAAAATGCATTTTTCCCTGCGTTTTTTGTCTGCTGTCCTCAATCGCCGCGGGCAAAAAACGCGGCAAGATAGTGTGGGCAGGTCAAAATCTGCCTCAAAATTCGGTGCGCGGTTCCAGGCGGTCGCGGGTGCGCATGCGCGGGAGTTTGCGGGTGCGCGTGATCGGTCGCACGGGCGGCAGTGTTTGACGGCCCCCATGACGACCCCCATGCTACCCAGGGCCGCCATCAAGGGGGGTATTATGGGTACTGTTGTGAGAGGCCCGGCCAAACCTAATTAAAAGGGGGGCCCGCAGCTCACGACATTCTTTTGGTGAAAAAAACAGGCCCCATTGCAGGGGCCTGTTTTTTTTCTACCAAAGGCAAGTCGCGGCAGTTGCCGGGCCCCCCTTTCAATTAGGTTTGGCCGGGCCTCTCACATCAGTACCCCTAATACCCCACCTGATGGCGGCCCTGGGTACCATGATATAGTGCTGCACGGAGTACCGTTAACAGGCGGTGCCACGGTAGGGGGGCCCAGAAAATTTAGCTGTAGGGGGCCCTGAAATTCCTGATGGCGGCCCTGGTGACGTGTGTAGTGAAGCCGCCAAACAACAGACAACCCTTCAAAGGTCATCACGCCCCCACGGTGCGGCTCCTGATGGGCACTCAAAATATGCCGCCAAAGTATCCCGCACTCGAAGGCCGGAAGAGAGAGATCGGCCAAGAGGAATAACCGGGACAGTGTGGCTGGTGCCTGCATGTGTTAGGATATATTCTGCATCAAAGGTAGCATCATTAATGCGGCAGAAGTTATGCAGAAAGACGCTTGTATAACACGTGTGACATTCTGCATGGACAATTGCATTGTCGTCAGAAAGACACGCCACCTGTTCGACATAATGCCAAAGGCACATTCCACACATCGACGAGCTCGGCCTAGGCAGAGATTGAACATGCGCCGACGGTCATCCAAGCCCCTTCTCGCAAAAGGACGCATGACTTGCCTTGTCAGTGCAAACCCCTCATCCGCCACGATGACATACGGGATTGGGGGTCCGCTGGAGCCCGGGAGGATGGAAGGTTCCGGCACCGCCAGTCGATTATTCACGAGTCGCTTGCCCATTCTTGATGAACGGAATATGCGGGCATCTGCCGAGCTTCCATACGAGCCGATGTCAACAATAGTGAAACAATAATTAGTGTCCGCCAAGGCTAACAATACCATAGAAAAATACTGCTTGTAGTTATAGTATTGCGAGCCACTGCGTGGGGGCTTTCTCACACGAATGTGTTTGCCGTCTAGGGCACCAATGCAATTTGGAAATTCACTTGCTTGAAGAAATCCCTCTGAAATACTTAGCCACTGTTCTGTCGTGGGCTGAGGCATAACCGTGGTCTTTAACCTCTGCCACAACACGACACAGGTGGATGTGACAATGAACCAAATGGTGGTCACTCCCAAAAGAAATTCAAAATGTAACGAATGATAACTATTGCCTGTGGCCAGAAATCTAGAAAACAAAGAGAAAGAAAAAGAAAGCCACAACACATGTTAGGGGGGGGGGGCTGGTAAAGCAGACAGCGTCATTGACTAAGTAATAGCAGCTGCACACATACCTCAAGGTCACAAGCAGACGTTCCTCGGGCGAAATGCAGCGTCTCATGTTGCTATTCTTGTAGGTGAGACCAGAGCGAAGCTGCTCAAGCAGAAGGTCAAATGTGGCCACAGACATGCGGCAAAAGGCTCGAAATTTTTCAGGATGCCGTCGTAAGTCCTCATAGAGGCTATGGAAATGGCCTTTCATCGTACGTTTGGCCACAAGTGGATGAACCCAAATGCGACATCTTACAGGCGTCTGGTGCTGCAGCATGGGTCGACGCTCCCCAAAACGACGTGAGATCATCCAGGCAAGAAGCACACGTGCCAGCGACTGAGAAGGCATAATAGTGGCGTGCCAAGGCGATTCCAACCTCAATGGAGAAACACACACTGTGGTTTCTGCAGAGGCGGAAATAAGGTGCAAAACCGGCTTCTCCCAGCAAGCAGGGGTTGGGCCAGCTGGCCTATTTGTAGGCTGGCCTCGCAATAATCCCCTCAGCGTTTTTAACGCGCGATGCAAACGCTAGTCGTGCGCGCGTTTTAAACGCAACAACGCTGCGTATACGCAGTGCAAGCGCAATACCAACGCGCGCAATACGCTGCATTTTTTCCGCACGCAAAACGCACACGCTCGTGTAAATGAGGCCTTAAAGAGCATCTACAATTGCAGTGCAATAACCATATTGTTCCAACACATTAGCCACTGAGATAAAAATATTAACTAATTAAAAAAGAAACAATTGAGAAGGGGATAAAGACTTTAAAATTAGAAAGAAGGAAGTGAAATCAAATTGATCCTGAAATTATCTAAATCCCTCTTAAAATAGGTGGCAAAAAAACCCCCATAGAATTTTTAAAACAATTTAAACAGAATGTGTCATCAAATAAATTGCCTATTGTTTAAATCAGGTTTTTATGTTAAACATATTTGTTAAGAATTTTTGGTGATTTTTTTATTTTCTAGGTCATTATCTATATTAAAAAATAATCCTAAAATCTTGCAGTTTTCACTGTGGCCACTGAGCCTCATAATAGACTGACACTTCCTGCTCTGTAGAGATCACTACTCAGCAGTCATCTCATTATCATCAGAGGCAGGATCACAATGAAAGGTAATACCTATATACATTAACAAAAGATGATGGACGCCGCTCCCCTCCTATCCCTTTCTGCACAGGTCACAGAGCATGCATAGAAAATTCTCCCATAGAAGTGAATGGGTCCGGTCCTGATCGCAGGTAATATTTAGTTTGAAAGTCATTCTGAATACATATAATGGGAAGCATGCTATATAAAATAAGGACCAGTTACTGAAATGTATGGTTAGCGGCCATTAAAGTTTCAATAACAACATTACCACAGGACATCTTTTGTCAAACAGCAGGGTCCTGTCACACACTGAATTAATCATTTACACTGTGCCAATAGCATAGTAAATATTAACAAACTTTTAATTTATGTTGTCAACTGAATTGTAAACGAGCCCTGACGAGCAGATGGAGATATTAGGAAATCTGTACTGCCGTCAATGTAGATGTGTTAAAAGCGCTACTAAGCTTTGACAAGCTCCCATTAGGCAATTATTAGACACACGCAGTAGCATATGTATATTATATTTCAGCTATTTGCATTTACTGTCCGAAAGGTAAGGTATGGTATGTGAAACCAGACAGACCCTTATAGAAGCATCCGTTATCAAACAGACTTCTTTTTGTTCGGGCAATACCATCTCCTGAAATGAGGGTCCTTTTTGGAATAGCTAATGTTCATTTAGCATTCCCCTCTTGCTGATTGGCAGACAGGAAACAACTGACAGGCCCCCCCAAAACTTTCTGCCAAAATTCTCAACTAGCTATTCTTGTAATTTCTTTTGGCCAATCAGTGATAGGGACGTGCTGTGTTTAGGGGATTATTCTAATGAATAGGCCATCAAGATTTGAAGGAGCACTGTTTTTGGAAGTAAGCAGCCGTGTTTTTCTAATCATGGACAACCCCTTTAAGTGCCAGAAAACCCTTTAAACTCCATTAGGGTGCGCTCACACGTGGCGTACTTGCATTGCATTGCATTGCAAAACTTTAAAAATATATGCCTATGGGAAAATTATTACGCAACCCAAGAACTAGAGAAATCTATCTATGTTGCAGAATATTCTTCCCATAGGCATACATTGAAGATTCCTTATTGCATTTTTACTCTGCAAAAATACAATGCAAGTACGCCATGTGTGGACGCACCCTTAGGCTATGTTCACACGCTTAACAAAATACGGCTGAAAATACTTAGCTGTTTTCAAGGGAAAACAGCTCCTGATTTTCAGTAGTTTTTTAAATAGCGTTTATTGCAGCGTTTTTTACAGCCATTTTTGGAGCTGTTTTTCTATTGAGTCAATGAAAAACGGCTCTAAAAACGTCTCAAGAAGTGACATGCACGTCTTTTTACGTGCCGTTATTTGAAAATGAGGAGTAAAATAATGCCCCGTCGCAAAAGAACGCGACTGCTACGGGGCCTGAGGCATGAGGGGCCCATGTCGCCCGGCCAGTTACATTACATTATGTGTTGGGCCGGGTGGCAGAGACCCCCTCATGCCTAGTAGTATGACTAACACCAGGCATCCGGGGGGGCCCGGAGGCCGGCCGGTGCTAGCCACTGCACTTCCGCCCACAATTGAAAACTATTTCGGAGAGAGGACGCCGATGCTCAGGGACTGAGCAGGGACCTGAAAGTGACAATGTCCTGTACAGCGTCCGGACTTTCTTTGCGGGAGGAGCTGATGATCACGCGGTAGCAGCGCTCGGGCTTTAAGAGGATGGATGGCGCAGCTAAAGGGAATGACGCTAAACAGTCATAGTTCGGGTGGAGGAGTACAGTCTCAGAGGACGGGCGGAGGACAGTCACAGGACAGGCGGGGGACGTGCGGAGGACAGGTAGATCAAGTTAAAAAGTTCAAGGGAGGAGGGTGAAGTTTTTAGGCAGAAAAATCTGCTTCAAAATTCCTTCAGGAATTTTGAGGCAGATTTTGACCTGCCGGCAGAGCACTTGCCGCGTTTTTCACTGCGTTTTTCGCCCGTGGCCATTGAGCACCGTGGACAAAAAAAACTCAGCAAAAATGCATTTTCCGCCCCTCAGTGATGTCAATGGGAGGTTAGAGACAGAAACACCCAAAGAAAGGGCATGTCGCTCCTTTTTCTCGCTCGAGGGTAAAAACGCCTCCGCCTCCCATTGAAATCAATCGCAGGCGCTTTCGGACGTTTTTTGCAACGGTTTCCATATCAAAAACCGTGGCAAAAAAACTGTGTGAACAGGGCCTTAAAGGAGGTTAGAGACGTAAATGCCCGCAGATAGGGCATGTCGCTTCTTTTTCCCGCAAGCGGTTTTTACCGCTCGCAGGAAGAAAACGCCTCCGCCTCCCATTGCGATCAATGGTCGGACATTTTTTGGCGCGTTTTCTGACATTTCCGGATAAAAATATGTGTAAAAAAACTCTTTGTGAACTCCCTGTAACACCCATACTGAAGATTGCCTTGCCCTGCCCTCTGCCATGTTATATAACTTCAAACTTCACACACACACACACACACACACACACACACATTACATTAAAGGGGTCCTCTGGGCATTTTATATTGATGGCCCATCCTTAGGATAGTGGGGGTCCATGATTGATGGGACCACAGCGTTTGTCGCCGTGGACTTTTCCCATTTAACAAGCACAACACCGTACACACACACGGGGCCACTGTGCCTGGGATTGCATTCAAGTGAACGGGACTGAGCTGCAATCCCAGGCACAGCTTTTACCGATGTGTATGGTATTGTGCCTGGTAAACACTGAAGAGGCCAAGGCGAATACTTCAGCCCCTTCAAAACAGCTAATCGGCGGGTGTGCCAGGAGTTGGACCCCCACCAATCTAATATTGATAACCTATCCTAAGGATAGGCCAACAATAAGAGATGTCCAGAGGACCCCTTTATCAGCCTAACGACATGCCATATACATGTACGGTACGTAGCAGCCATCAAGGGGAAGTATGGAACGGGCTGAGCGCTCCCCATACTCAGCAGGTGTCGGCTGTATAAGCCCAGTGGCATAGCTATAAGAGTCGCGGTAGTCGCAATTGCGACTGGGCCCGTGGCCCAACGCGTCATGTCTATTAAAAATTACTATAGTAACTGGGGCCTATGTAATAAACTACACGGGCCCCTGTTACTATAGTAACAATATACTTACCCTCCTTGTTCCCTGAGCACAAATACGACTTTTGGACATTAGATCCTGATGTCTTTTCGCATCTTGACGTCACGACGCTCTGCACCGCACACAATGTCGTCAGGACCTTTCCTGCGCCCAGAGCTGAAGAGGAGGATAAGTAAAACATTACTGTCTGCTGGGGCCCTGTATCTAAGCCTACCATGTGGTAGGCTTAGGTACAGGGTCCAACAGACAATATCACACATGGGCCCTGTATCTTAGCCTACCATATAGTAAGCTTAGATACAGGGCCCCAGCAGACAGTAAACTTATACTGTATAAGATTACTGTCTGCTGGGGCCCTGTATCTAAGCCTAATATGTGGTAAGCTTAGATACAGGGTCTAACAGACCGTGTCACACATGGACCCTGTACCTAAGCCTACCACATGCGTTACTAATGTTTTTTTGTGTTTGTGTTTGTTTTTTTACAGGTTTGGTTGTTGGACTACGTTGGATTTGAGGAGTACTTCCATGACGGCTTTTTTTATTCTCAATAAAATGGTTAACGAGGGTTGTGTTTTTTTTTAAATTTCAATAAAATATTTTTTCGATGTCCTTGTATTTTTTTTAAAACTTTATTACTACCGCCCTAGTAATGGTTGCTGGCTGATTGACAGCATCCATTACTATGGCGAGGCTTAGTGTTAGCCAGTTTAGAGGCTAACACTAACCCCCATTATTACCACAAGTGGTACAGGGAAGAGCCGGGTGTGATCCAGTACCCGACGATCTGTAGTAACGGTCTGGTATTGGCGCGGCCGGAGGCTGATATTATTAGGCTGGGAAAGGCCAGAAACAGTGGCCCTTCCCACCATGGTAATTATTTGTTTTTAAATGGAAAAAAAACCTGTGGTGTCCCCCCCATTTTTCATAACCAGCCAGATACAACAGGCTAGCATTACCAGGGTGGGAAGGCCCACTGTTTTTGGCTTTTCCCAGCCTCATAATACCAGCCTGCGGCCGCCCAAGCGCTCAACCGTAGCTACAGATTGTCGGGTACATGATTGTACCCGGCTCTTCCCGGCACCCCTGGTGGCAGACGGTATCGGGGTAATAATGGGGTTAGTGTTAGCCTTTTCACCGGCTAACATTAAGCCCCGCCTTAGTAATGGACGCTGTCAATCAGCAATCGGCCATTACTAAGGCGGTAGTAATAAAGTTTAAAAAAATACAAAGATGTAAAAAAAATATTTTATTGAAATGTAAAAAAACATACATCCCTCATTAACCATTTTATTGAGAATAAAAAAACTGTCATGGATGTAGTCTCGAATCATGAGGTTCATGTTCTCAGTATAGACTGTGGTTGTTATAGGGAAGTTCATGTTCTCAGTATAGACTGTGGTTGTTATAGGGAGGTTCATGTTCTTAGTATAGACTGTGGTTGTTATAGGGAAGTTCATGTTCTCAGTATAGACTGTGGTTGTTATAGGGAGGTTCATGTTCTCAGTATAGACTGTGGTTGTTATAGGGAAGTTCATGTTCTTAGTATAGACTGTGGTTGTTATAGGGAGGTTCATGTTCTCAGTATAGACTGTGGTTGTTATAGGGAGGTTCATGTTCTCAGTATAGACTGTGGTTGTTATAGGGAGGTTCATGTTCTCAGTATAGACTGTGGTTGTTATAGGGAGGTTCATGATCTCAGTATAGACTGTAGTTCTAATGGGAAGTTCATGTTCTCAGTATAGACTGTGGTTGTTATAGGGAGGTTCAAGTTCTCAGTATAGACAGTGGTTGTTATAGGGAGGTTCATGTTCTCAGTATAGACTGTGGTTGTTATAGGGAGGTTAATGGTCTCAGTATATACTGTAAAAAAAACAACAATGGGCCTTCCCACTCATGTAATGCTAGGCTGCGGCTGCTTAAGGCTGGATTCACATGAGCACATTACGTCCGTAATGGACGGAATGTATTTCGGCCGCTAGTCCCGGACCGAACACACTGCAGGGAGACGGGCTCCTAGCATCATAGTTATGTACGATGCTAGGAGTCCCTGCCTCGCTGCCGGGCAACTGTCCCGTAGTGTAATCATGTTTTCAGTACGGGACAGTTGTCCGGCAGCGAGGCAGGGACTCCTAGCATCGTACATAACTATGATGCTCGGAGCCCGACTCCCTGCAGTGTGTTCGGTCCGGGACTTGTGGCCGAAATACGTTCCGTCCATTACGGACGTAATGTGCTCGTGTGAATCCAGCCTTATTGTATCTGGCTGGTTATCAAAAGCGGGCGGAGTCCATGCTGTTTTTGTTCAATTATTTATTTAAAAAAAAAAAAAAAAAGACAATGTGGGGTCTACTCCATTTTTCAGAAACAGTCAGAAACAACACAGCAGCCACAGCCTAACATTACCAGGGTGGGAAGGCCCATTGTTTTTGGGCTTTCACAGCCTAATAATACCAGCCTGCAGCCACCCCAGTAGCTGAACAACACTACAGACATACCTCCCAACTTTTAAATTCGGAAAAGAGGGACATTTTTAAGCCACACCCCTAACCACCACCAATATCCCACATCAACACATCAAATCACGGCCAGATCCTTCTTCAAATAACAAGATCATATTCGCACTGCGGATCTCTTGACATACAAAAAAAAACGATGGATATCACCAATATTATGGATCAGGTTATATCGTCTTTATGTTACTTTTCCCAACTTGGGTATAGCATATGCTCATCACGGCAGCAGCAGCTGCAGGACAAACCAAAAGGCTGAGAACAATGAAAGTCAAGAGGGAGACCCTGTGGTTGATGACTTTTCAATTGACAGGTAGCAGAGTTACATGATGGGGATTTTTTTTTTGTGCAGTTGTGTAACTCTGCTACCGGTCAATGGAAAAATCATCCACCAGAGCCCCCCTGTAGATAGCTCCAGACACAGCCCCCCTGTACATAGCGCCAGACACAGCCCCCCTGTACATAGCTCCAGACACAGCCCTCCTGTAGATAGCTCCACTCACAGCCCCCTGTAGATAGCTCCACTCACAGCCCCCCTGTAGATAGCTCCATTCACAGCCCCCCTGTAGATAGCTCCAGACACAGCCCCCCCTGTAAATAGCTCCACACACAGCCCCCTGTAGATAGCTCCACACACAGCGCCCTGTAGATAGCTCCACACACAGCGCCCTGTAGATAGCTCCACACACAGCCCCCTGTAGATAGCGCCACACGCAGCCCCCTGTAGATAGCGCCACACGCAGCCCCCCTGCACATAGCGCCACACACCGCTCCCCCTGTAGATAGCTCCACACACAGCCCCCTTTTATACATAGCGCCACACAACCCCCTTCCCCCTTGTACATAGTGCCACACAACCACCCTTCCCCCTTGTACATAGTGCCACACAACCGCCCTCCCCCCTTTTCTCATAGTGCCACACAACCCCCTTATTCTTTGTGCTTTAATGTCGCCAGAGTGGAGAGCGGTAGAGGTAGCCTATTGCTGCCACTCTCCGCTCTGCTTTGACGTCACTCACCGTCAGAAGAAGGCAGGAGGACTTGCATCGGCGTTCTCACTGGTGTCGATGCCAGCCAGGGAGTGGACCAGTCCGGTCAGATGACAGGTCAGTTGACTGGACTGGTCCACCCCTGGGCCGGCATCGATTCCAGTCAGAATACCGCTGCAAGACTCCCGCCTTCTTCTGATGCTGATCGCTGCCGCAGTCGTCTGGCATGCAGGGCGCCAGTCAGCAGCGATCAGCTGTTTTGATACAGCTGCAGCGCCCAACGGGACCTTTTGCAGACCGCTCGGGACGGCGGGACATCGTGACAAACCGGGACTGTCCCGCCGGATCCGGGATGGTTGGGAGCTATGCTACAGATGGTCGGGTACTGGATTGTACACGGCTCTTCCCTAGTGGCAGTGGGTACCGGGGTAATAAAGTGGGGTTAATGCTAGCCTCTTCACCAGCTAACATTAAGCCCCGCCTTAGTAACAGATGCTGTCAATCAGCCACACTTACCATTACTAATGCAGTAGTAATAAAGATTAAAAAAAACACCCACACAGAAAAAATATTTTATTGAAATAAACACACACACACACTCGTTGTTTGAGTAAGATACTCCATTTTTTTTTCCGCTATCTCTGTCTATCTTGTGAAGTTTACATCGGGGAGGAAGTAAAGGGCTGTAACTATTCAAGTCTTCAGCCCTGTTCACACAGAAGAATTTGCAAGCAGAAAAATTCGGCCCCAAAGTTCCTCCATGAATCATAAGGCAAATTTTGACCTGCCTGCACTTTCTCGCTACGGTTTTCGCTGCAATTTTCAATAAAAACCGCTGCACAAAAAAAAGGCCTCCCACTTCCATTGAAATCAATAGGAGGCAGTTTTGGCCGTTTATTGGCGCTGATTTTAACATGGTTTCCGCGTCAAAATCAGCACCAAAAAACTCTGTGTAAACTGGCCCTTCTACTCTGCCCCATATTAAAATGAAATAAAAATGAGTCTACATCCTGCAAGTTCATGAAGCTATCAAACAGCTAAGAGCATGACCAGGGCCGGCCTTAGGGGTGTGTGACCTGTGCCTTTGCTGCGCTGGCTCCCTTCTCCTGTTAGTTTCAGAAGCGCACTGGCCCGGCCACATAGCGGCTGCTGGCGGCGACACCAGGCATGAGGGCAGCGGCGCCGCTGCGGATGCTACAGCGGTAGTGACGGCACTATAGCAGAGCAGGGAGGCATCTCCCTGCTCTGCTATGTACTAGCGCCACTGTAGCTCCCTGAAGAAGCGGAATCCCTGTGTGGCCGGGGATTCCGCTCCTGGAGCGCTCCGCTTGATTTCTCTGTCCATATATGGACAGTGACATCAGGGGAAACTCCTGAAGTGGAAACCCCGTCCACAGCGTTGCAGACCGGGGATTCCGTGCCAAGAGAAGCCAATGACATCACTGTCCATAAATGGTCACAGACGATAGGAGGTTCTCCTGAAGTGGAATCCCCGGTCACAGCGTCGGCAACGCTGTGGACAGGGATTCCACTTTAGGAGTTTTCTTGATGTCACTGTCCATATATGGACAGAGACATCAAGCAGAGAGCTACAGGAGAGGAATCCCCGGCCACACGGGGATTCCTCTCCTTCAAGGAGCTGCAGTGTCTCTATCTACAGGAAGGGGGGTTGCTATCTACAAGGGGGCTGAGGGCTCTGTGTGGCACTACCTACAAGGAGGCTGTGGGCTGTGTGGCACTACCTACAAGGGGGCTGTGTGACACTACCAACAAGGGGGCTGTGGGCTGTGTGGCACTACCAACAAGGGGGCTGTAATGATGGGGGTAAGGAAACAGACAAGTGAGCCCTAATCTACCCTGCCTACTTGCAACGACCCGCCCTAGGCGACGGGGTACAACTGGGCGACGGTCCCTACGCTCAATAAGTGCACGACAGACAAACAGACAAGGGTACACAGAAGCAAGGGAAAAGGGGCAGTTGCCCACGGCAACACCGTGAGCAACAAGAGTGGTGAACGAGCCGAGTCAAACCAGGAGTGTACGAAGTACCAAACGCAGAGCAGGAGAGTAGTGAACAAGCCGAGTCAAACCAGGAGTGTACGAGGTACCAAACGCAGAGCAGGAGAGTAGTCAGTAAGCCAGGCTCAATATGAAGCAGGGTCAAATAGTTCAAGAAGCTGCAGCAGGGCCAGGAAACTAAAGGAGAAGAATCACAAGCAAGGAGGAACAGGAAAGGCAGGTATAAATACAGAGGGCGGGAGCTAGCTCCGTCTGGCCAGGCTGTGATAGGCTCTCGCACTCCTAAGCCTGCCATCCTGAGTGGTGGAAGATGGAGTCAGTCTCACAGGCATAGAAGCAGGTGCAGACTGATTACCTATGGGCGTAGATACAGAAGCTGTGCCTGGCAGATCCTTAACAGTACCCCCCACCGGACCCTCTCTAGATGGACCTGGTTTATTGGGGAAACGAAGGTGGAACCTCCTGACCAATACCCCAGCGTGAACATCCCGGGCGGGTACCCAAGTTCTCTCCTCAGGCCCGTATCCTCTCCAATGGACCAGGTACTGGAGGGAGCCTTGGACCATCTTGCTGTCCACAATCTTGGCCACCTCGAATTCTACCCCCTCAGGGGTGAGAACAGGGACAGGAGGTTTCCTCGAGGGAGCCAAGGACGGGGAGCAGCGTTTAAGGAGGGAGGCATGAAACACGTCGTGTACTCGCAAAACAGATAAAAACAAGGGGACATATATACAAAAACACCGAAAAAGGCCATACTTACAAATGGACACAGCCAGGTCAGAAACGCTGATGAAGGAGTGTGAGCAGGTGCTTTAAATAATAATAGCCACTCCCACTAGTCTTGAGGGGAGTGGTGTGTTGTGCATGGGATGTGTAGTAAGAAATAATAAATGAATAGTGTATGTGCAAGTGTAATGATGTAAGTGAAATATAGGGGGCAGTAATGAGTAAAGTGCCTCAAAAATAAATGAATAATGGGGTGCAAGTGTGTGAAACATGGAGGGATAGTGTGTAGGTCATGAGGCGCAACGTGTATAGCCAGGTAGAAGCCTATTTGTGACGCCTTGATAATTCATAGAGCGGGCTACCCTGCTTGCTAAGCCAAACAACAACACAGCATGCTCTCCCAGCATCAAAGACCCGGCTGTGTCCAAAAGAAGAGAATATAAGTAATAATGAAAAATACCTGGTGTATTCGTGATCATTTTGGCCAAAAGGACGCAAGCTCGCAATCCACGACAAGGATCCCCAGACTTGCGAGTCCCTAACTCCCTAACTGGAACGAAAAGCTCCTGATGCACAGACAAAACAGATAAAAACTAGGGAACATATATACAAAAACACCAAAAAAGGCCATACTTACAAATGGACACAGCCAGGTCAGAAACGCTGATGAAGGAGTGTGAGCAGGTGCTTTAAATAATAATAGCCACTCCCACTAGTCTTGAGGGGAGTGGTGTGTGGTGCATGGGATGTGTAGTAAGAAATAATAAATGAATAGTGTATGTGCAAGTGTAATGATGTAAGTGAAATATAGGGGGCAGTAATGAGTAAAGTGCCTCAAAAATAAATGAATAATGGGGTGCAAGTGTGTGAAACATGGAGGGATAGTGTGTAGGTCATAAGGCGCAACGTGTATAGCCAGTTAGAAGCCTATTTGTGACGCCTTGATAATTCATAGAGCGGGCTACCCTGCTTGCTAAGCCAAACAACAACACACCATGCTCTCCCAGCATCAAAGACCCGGCTGTGTCCAAACGAAGCGAATATAAGTAATAATGAAAAATACCTGGGGTATTGGTGATCATTTTGGCCAAAAGGACGCAAGCTCGCAATCCACGACAAGGATCCCCAGACTTGCGAGTGTACTCAAAAAGATGGGGGCAACTCCAGTCGGAAGGAGACAGGATTGAGGACTTCAATGACCTTGTAAGGCCCTATAAACCGGGGAGCAAACTTCTTGGACGGGACTTTAAGGCGCAAGTTCTTTGACGATAGCCACACCAGATCCCCGACCATAAAGAAGGGGTTAGCAGAACGTCTTCTATCTGCCTGAGTTTTTTGTATGCTCTGGGACGCCTCTAGGTTCTTGTGAACCTGGGCCCAGACTGTGCACAGTTCCTGATGAACGACATCTACCACCTCGGGATTGTTGGAACTACCAGGTGAAACGGAGGAGAACCGTGGATTAAACCCAAAATTACAGAAATGGGGGAGACCCCTGACGAGTTACTGACCCGGTTATTAAGGGAAAATTCGGCGAGGGGAATGAATGAGACCCAATCACATTGACAGTCAGAGATAAAACACCTTAAATATTGTTCTAGAGACTGATTAGGCCTCTCAGTTTGGCCATTAGTTTCAGGATGGAAGGCAGAGGAGAAGGACAGATCAATCTCCAGCTTTTTACAGAAGGCTCTCCAAAACAAAGAAACAAATTGTACCCCTCTGTCAGAAACAATATTGACAGGGACACCATGGAGACGCAGGATTTGTTTGACAAACAAGGTAGCTAACGTCTTAGCATTGGGTAGTTTTTTGAGGGGCACAAAGTGGCACATCTTACTGAAGCGGTCTACTACAACCCACACCACCGACTTGCCTTGAGATGGAGGCAAATCGGTGATAAAATCCATGGAGATATGGGTCCAAGGTCTCTGGGGAATGGGCAAAGAACGTAGTAAGCCCGCTGGTCGGGACCTGGGAGTCTTGGACCTAGCACAAACCTCACAAGCGGCGACGTAGGCCTTAACGTCTTTAGGCAACCCAGGCCACCAATAGTTTCTGGCAATGAGGTGCTTGGTACCCAGGATGCCTGGATGGCCAGATAGTGTGGAGTCATGATTTTCCCTAAGTACCCTTAGCCGGAATTGCAGGGGAACAAACAGCTTGTTCTCAGGAAGGTTCCCGGGAGCTGAACCTTGATCAGCAGCAATTTCAGAAACGAAATCAGAATCAATAGAGGAAATGATTATACCTGGAGGCAAAATACAAGCAGGATCTTCCTCCGAAGGAGGGCTGGCCACGAAGCTACGTGACAGTGCATCGGCCTTAATATTTTTAGACCCAGCCCTATAGGTAACCAAAAAGTTGAATCTGGTAAAAAATAACGCCCATCGAGCTTGTCTCGGGTTTAGCCTCCGGGCAGCTTCTAGGAAAAACAGATTCTTGTGGTCGATAAGGACCGTTACCTGGTGCCTAGCCCCCTCCAGGAAGTGCCGCCACTCTTCAAATGCCCATTTAATGGCTAAGAGTTCGCGGTTGCCAATATCATAGTTACTCTCAGTGGGCGATAACTTCCTGGAGAAGTAGGCACAGGGACGGAGATGGGTGAGGGACTTGGTACCCTGGGACAAGACAGCCCCCACTCCCACCTCGGACGCGTCAACCTCCACGATAAATGGCTCCATTTGGTTGGGCTGAACCAACACCGGGGCCGAGATAAAGCACTTCTTAAGGACCTCAAAAGCCTGGACAGCCTCAGGAGGCCAGCGGAGGAGATCAGCACCCTTGCGAGTGAGATCCGTAAGAGGCTAAGCGATGACCGAGAAGTTAGCAATAAATCTCCTGTAATAATTAGCGAACCCCAAGAAGCACTGTAACGCCTTCAGGGAGGCAGGTTGGACCAATTCCGCCGCCCAAAAATGGTATCTCCTGCACCCCAAACACACATTTTTCGGTCTTCGCAAACAGTTTGTTTTCCCGAAAGACCTGGAGCACCTTCCTGACATGCTCAATGTGGGAGGACCAGTCCTTGGAAAACACAAGTATGTCATCAAGGTACACTACAAGAAATACCCCCAGGTAATCTCTTAAAATCTCATTTATGAAATTCTGGAAGACCGCGGGAGCATTACACAACCCAAAGGGCATGACGAGGTATTCGAAATGACCTTCGGGCGTGTTAAACGCAGTCTTCCACTCATCCCCCTCTTTGATGCGCATAAGGTTATAAGCCCCCGTAGATCAAACTTAGAGAACCATTGGGCCCCCTGAACCTGATTAAAGATATCAGGAATCAAAGGAAGGGGATACTGGTTCCTTACAGTGACCTTATTCAAGTTACGGTAGTCAATGCATGGCCTAAGACCACCATCCTTCTTCCCTACGAAGAAGAAGCCAGCACCTACCGGAGAAGTAGAGGGGCGAATGTAACCCTTGGCCAGGCATTCCTGGATATACTCTCTCATGGCTTCACGTTCGGGACAAGAGAGATTAAATATCCTACCCTTAGGGAGCTTAGCTCCTGGTACCAAATCGATAGCGCAATCGTATTCTCTATGAGGAGGTAACAATTCGGAGGCCTCCTTAGAGAAAACATCAGCGAAGTCCTGAACAAACTCAGGTAGCGTGTTCACCTCCTCAGGGGGAGAAAAAGAATTAACAGAAAAACATGACGTCAAGCATTCATTACCTCATTTGGTAAGATCCCCAGTATTCCAGTCAAACGTGGGATTATGCAACTGCAACCAGGGAAGGCCTAAAACCAAATCGGACGATAATCCCTGCATCAACAGTACAGAGCACTGCTCCAAATGCATGGAGCCAACAAGGAGTTCAAAAACAGGGGTATGCTGTGTAAAATAACCATTAGCAAGAGGAGTGGAGTCGATACCCACTACTGGGACAGGTTTAGGCAAATCAATCAAAGGCATAGCTAGAGACATAGAAAATTCCACAGACATGATATTAGCAGACGACCCTGAATCCACGAAGGCACTGCCGGTAGCAGACCTACCACCAAAAGAGACCTGAAAGGGAAGCAAGATTTTATTACGTTTCATATTTACGGGAAATACCTGTGCGCCCAAGTGACCTCTTAGGAAGTTTTCCGGCTGCTTATTCTTACGCCTAGGACAGGTGTTCACTTGATGCTTGTCATCCCCACAATAGAAGCAGAGACCATTCTTCCTGCGGAACTCTCTACGTTGTTGGGGGGACACGGAGGCCCCGAGTTGCATAAGTACCTCCGAGTCTTCCGTGGAAGAACGAAGCAACGGAACCTCGGGATGCATCATGGGGGAGTCAGAGGAGAAAACACAAAAATGTTCACGTTGTCGTTCCCTGAGACGTCGGTCAAGTCGTACCGCTAAAGCCATAACCTGGTCTAGGGAGTCAGAAGAGGGATAGCTAACTAGCAGGTCTTTCAGGGCGTTCGACAGACCCAACCTAAACTGGCACCTTAAGGCAGGGTAATTCCACCGAGAAGCTACGCACCAATTCCTAAAGTCAGAGCAATACTCCTCAACAGGTCTCTTACCCTGACGTAAGGTCACCAGCTGACTCTCGGCAAAGGCAGTCCTGTCAGTCTCGTCTTTAAATGAGTCCGAGAGCAGAAAAGAAAAGATCAACGGAGGAAAGTTCAGGGGCGTCAGGAGCCAAGGAGAAGGCCCATTCTTGGGGCCCTTTCTGGAGCCGGTACATAATTATACCCACCCGCTGACTCTCAGAACCTGAGGAGTGGGGCTTTAAACGAAAATAGAGCTTACAACTCTCCCGAAAGGAGAGAAAAGTCTTCCGGTCCCCTGAGAACCGGTCAGGCAACTTGAGGTGGCGTTCAAGAGGTGAGGTGAGGGGCACTACCATGGTAGCGTCAGGCTGGTTGACCCTCTGAGCCAGGGCCTGGACCTGTAAGCAGAGACCCTGCATTTGCTGAGCCAGGGTCTCAAGGGGGTCCATAGTAGTGTGAGGGACCAGGGTAGACTAGGTATAAGGGCTTGTGATTATGTAATGATGGGGGAAAGTGAGCCCTATTCTACCCGCCACTCAGTCCCTGCCTACTTGCAACGACCCGCCCTAGGCGACGGGGTACAACTGGGTGACGGTCCCTACGCTCAATAAGTGCACGACAGACAAACAGACAAGGGTACACAGAAGCAAGGGAAAAGGGGCAGTTGCCCACGGCAACACCGTGAGCAACAAGAGTGGTGAACGAGCCGAGTCAAACCAGGAGTGTACGAAGTACCAAACGCAGAACAGGAGAGTAGTGAACAAGCAGAGTCAAACCAGGAGTGTTCGAGGTACCAAACGCAGAGCAGGAGAGTAGTCAGTAAGCCAGGGTCAATATGAAGCAGGGTCAAATAGATCAAGAAGCTGCAGCAGGGCCAGGAAACCAAAGGAGAAGAACCACAAGCAAGGAGGAACAGGAAAGGCAGGTATAAATAGACAGAGGGCGGGAGCTAGCTCCATCTGGCCAGGCTGCCATCCTGAGTGGTGGAAGATGGAGTCAGTCTCACAGGCATAGAAGCAGGTGCAGACTTATTACCTATGGGTGTAGATACAGAAGCTGTGCCTGGCAGATCCTTAACAGGGGCTGTGGGTTGTGTGGCACTAAATACAAGTGGGCTGTGTGGCACTACCTACAAGGGGGTTGTGTGGCACTACCTACAATGTGGCTGTGTGGCACTACCTACCAGGGGTCTGTGTGGCACTTCCTACCAGGGGGCTGTGTGGCACTACCTACCATGAGGCTGTATGGCACTCCCTACCAGTGGGCTGTGTGGCACTCCCTACCAGGGGGCTGTGTGGCACTCCCTACCAGGGGGCTGTGTGGTACTCCCTACCAGGGGGCTGTGTGGCACTCCCTACCCGGGTGCTTTGTGGTACTACCTACAGGTGGCTGTGTGGCACTACCTGCAGGGGGCTGTGTGGCACTACCCACATGGGGGCTGTGTGGCACAATCTACCAGTGGGGCTGTGTGGCCCTATCTACAAGGGGGCTGTGTGGCGCTATCTACAAGGGGGCTGTGTGGCGCTATCTTCACGGGGCTGTGTGGCACTACCTACAAGGGGCTGTGTGGCACTATCTACAGGGGGAATCTGAGTGGTGGGCTGATGGTCATTTTACTGTGAGTGGTGGGCTGATGGTCATTTTACTGAGAGTGGGGGGCTGATGGTCACTTTACTATGATTGGGGGGCTGATGGTCATTTTACTATGAGTGGGGGGGCTGATAGTCATTTTACTGTGAGTGCTGGGCTGATGGTCATATTACTGTGACTGGGGGGGCTGATGGTCTTCAAGTGGTTTCCACCTCTGACCTCCAATTGAAATGAATAGGAGGCAGAAAATACCTGCGGCGCTCGTTTGGAGCTTTTTTTCCTGCGTCTTTTGCATTAGCTTCAACGGCTTAAGAAAAAACGCAAAAAAAAAAAGGTCAAACAATGCTGTTACTACAAAATCTGCTTCAAAATTCCTGAAGGAATTTAGAGGCAGATTTTTCTTCCCTTACAAAAAACGCTGTGTGAACATACCCTACGAGTGTAGTGCTTGTTTTAACCGTTTTCTGTATTTCTCCCAAAAAAATTTGGTAGGGGTGCCCTGAGGAAATTTTATTTTTCCAGTGCTGCCTCGAGTCCAAAAAGGTGGGAAACTCTGTACTAAAGGATCACGCCGGCCTACGCAAAGATCCCGTGGTGGGAACAGGGCCTAGGTGAGTACAATTTTTGTTTTTGTTTGGGGGCACTGTCTACAAGGGGGAGGTGGGGGCTGTATTGCACGATCTACAAGGAGGAGGTGGTGGATTATGGCACTCTCCACAGGGAGGCTGTATGGCAAAATCTACTGGGAGGCATTATACTGTGTAGGGGTTCTACAGGGGGCATAATACTGTAGGCACAATTAGAGGGCAAAATACTGTGTCCTTGAAGGGGTTGTAATATATTATATTATTAAATATTATTATTATTCTGTATGGGGGTACTAAAGGGGCATTATCATTTTTTTATAGGGCATTTTTTTTTAATGATGGGGTGGGGCGCATAAAGATCATTTCGCACGGGGCACCATCTATCCTAAGGCTGGCCCTGGGCATGACGTTATTAAATGCAGATTAGAAATTTATATCCTAAGAGGTTTTCGATTACTGGATTCGTTCAAACCATTTTAGACCAAAAGTTCTAGAATGAACAAATTTGTTTAGAGCAATACAGTCGAAGGCCAGTTGCGCATGAATATAGTATTGGTGCATTTTTGTGCCTGCATTATGACTGCAAATCCCAGCCAAATCATGGGTCTGATGACCCAAATGAACAGCATATGAAACTGACCTAAGGCTTCATTCACACCTGCGTTGTGACATTCCGTTGTTCTGTTCTGTCAGAGGAACAGAACAAGGGAATAATGGAAGCAACGGTTCCGTTGCACAATGGACGCCGCAGGCGACTTTCCGTCAGGGTGTCCGTGATTTTACCGGACACAATAGTGCAGCATGCGCGCTATTGTCTCTGGTAATCTCTGGTAATCCCTGACGAATCTGCGATGTTGGCTCCTAACGGAGACTCCAATGCAGATGTGAACGAAGCCTAAGGGTATGTGCACACGATAACGACAATTACGGCTGAAATTACAGAGCTGTTTTCAAGAGAAAACAGCTCCTGCATTTCAGACGTAATTGCTCGTAGTCGCGTTTTGCGAGGCGTCAATTACGGCCGTAATTTGGAGCTGTTCTTCATTGAAGTCAATGAAAAACCGCTCAAATTACGTCCCAAGAAGTGTCCTGCACTTCTTTGACGACGCTGTTATTTTACGCGTCGTCTTTTGACAGCGACGCCTAAAATTACAGGTCGTCGGAACAGTACGTCGGCAAACCCATTGAAATAAATGGGCAGATGTTTGCCGACGTATTTGAGCCGTGTTTTCAGGCGTAATTCGAGGCGTAAAACGCCTCGTTTACGCCTGAAAATAGGTTGTGTGAACCCAGCCTAATACTGTCATGTTCAGTCATGTTTCTGATGTTTATTGCAATAGTTGTTTTATCTGATCCCTGTATTGACTTTTAGTTACCAGATAAGTACCTCATTTACTCTCTTTTGACTGCTGTCTATTCTGTAATGTTACATTTGCACCATAAAGTATTTTTAAAAACAAAAAACATAAAAACAAGTTAAAGGGGTCTTCCAGCCAATACAAATTGATGGCCTATCCTCAGGATAGGCCATCAATAGCTGATGGGTCGGGGTCCGACTCCTCAGACCACTGCTGATCAGCTGTTTTGAAGGGGCTGCAGCGCTCGTACGAGCGCTGCTTCCCCTTCATTCTGGTCACTTGCTCACACTGTAAATCGCCGACACAGCAGTAGTGGCGGTTCACAGTATTACAACCTTCTCCCATTGAAGTGAATGGGAGAAGGCTGTAACACTGTGAACCGCCGTTACGGCCGTGTGGGCAGTTCACAGTGTGAGCAAGTAAGGGAAATGAAGGGGAAGCAGCGCTCGTACGAGCGCTGTTTCCCCTTCAAGACAGCTGATCAGCGATGGTCCTGGGAATTGGACCCCGACCTATCAGCTATTGATGGCTTATGCTGAGGATAGGCCATCAATTTTTATTGGCTGTAAACCCCTTTAATACAAAGGACTGCACATAGGTAATTATTTTTTTTTTACCTTTTGTAGCCAGATTTGCCCTATCTTCTCCTGTCTACTCCAAGGCTTCCCCCTGTCTTCAGTTTGACCCACTATTTTAACTACACTAGTTGTCAACCATTTTTGACCATATCATCTCCCAGTAGAAAGGTCTCTAGTTTTGCTCTTATCATAATGACTCTTCTGCATGTTTAATGTGGACAGAAGAGAAGGTCAGGGTGTCATTATCTGAATTTGTATTTTTCCTAAACTGGACATTATATACCATTAAGGCTCAGTTCACATCTTGTTTTGTGCACACGTTTGTGGTATACGACGACGTATACGTTTTTAAGGTTACCATAATGTATGCATTTGTAACATACGCTTACTTTTCTTGTAGTATACACTACCGTTCAAAAGTTTGGGGTCACCCAGACAATTTTGTGTTTTCCATGAAAACTCACACTTATATTTATCAAATGAGTTGCAAAATGACTAGAAAATATAGTCAAGACATTGACAAGGTTAGAAATAATGATTTTTATTTGAAATAATAATTTTCTCCTTCAAACTTTGCTTTCGTCAAAGAATGCTCCATTTGCAGCAATTACAGCATTGCAGACCTTTGGCATTCTAGCTGTTAATTTGCTGAGGTAATTGGGAGAAATTTCACCCTATGCTTCCAGAAGGCCCTCCCACAAGTTGGATTGGCTTGATGGGCGCTTCTTGCGTACCATACGGTCAAGCTGCTCCCACAACAGCTCTATGGGGTTGAAATCTGGTGACTGCGCTGGCCACTCCATTACACATAGAATACCAGCTGCCTGCTTCTTCCCTTAATAGTTCTTGTATAATTTGGAGGTGTGCTTTGGGTCATTGTCCTGTTGTAGGATGAAATTGGCTCCAATCAAGCGCTGTCCACAGGGTATGGCATGGCGTTGCAAAATGGAGTGATAGCCTTCCTTATTCAAAATCCCTTTTACCTTGTACAAATCTCCCACTTTACCAGCACCAAAGCAACCCCAGACCATCACATTACCTCCACCATGCTTGACAGATGGCGTCAGGCACTCTTCAAGCATCTTTTCAGTTGTTCTGCGTCTCACAAATGTTCTTCTGTGTGATCCAAACACCTCAAACTTCGATTCATCTGTCCATAACACTTTTTTACAATTTTCCTCTGTCCAATGTCTGTGTGCTTTTGCCCATATTAATCTTTTCCTTTTATTAGCCAGTCTCAGATATGGCTTTTTCTTTGCCACTCTGCCCTGAAGACCAGCATCCCGGAATCGCCTCTTCACTGTAGACGTTGACACTGGCGTTTTGCGGGTACTATTTAATGAAGCTGCCAGTTGAGGACCTGTGAGGCGTCTATTTCTCAAACTAGAGACTGTAATGTACTTGTCTTGTTGCTCAGTTGTGCAGCGGGGCCTCCCACTTCTCTTTCTACTCTGGTTAGAGCCTGTGTGTGCTGTCCTCTGAAGGGATTAGTACACACCGTTGTAGGAAATCTTCAGTTTTTTGGCAATTTATCGCATGGAATAGCCTTCATTTCTAAGAATAAGAATAGACTGTCGAGTTTCACATGAAAGCTCTCTTTTTCTAGCCATTTTGAGAGTTTAATCGAACCCAGAAATGTAATGCTCCAGATTCTCAATTAGCTCAAAGGAAGGTCAGTTTTATAGCTCCTCTAAACAGCAAAACTGTTTACAGCGGTGCTAACATAATTGCACAAGGGTTTTCAAGTGTTTTCTAATCATCCATTAGCCTTCTAACACAGTTAGCAAACACAATGTACCATTAGAACACTGGAGTGATGGTTGCTGGAAATGGGCCTCTATACACCTATGTAGATATTGCATTAAAAACCAGACGTTTGCAGCTAGAATAGTCATTTAGTGCCGATGAAGATATGCGCCATAGCACCACATTTTCCCTCAGCTCTCCCTGTTCATCTATTGCTTTTAACCCCTTCCCGCAGCATGGCGTACATGCACGTCCAGGTGAGCAGTATCTTCGCGCACCTGGGCACGCAGTTACGTCTGCGCTTTAACAGTTAACCGCTGCGCGGTGCTACACCGCAGTGTCGGTTAACTGTGCAGGGTGTCTGCCCGGCTCTCCGTGTTGCCGATCAGCGGCCCATCGCCGCTGATTTTGGCAATTAACCCCTTAAATGCGGTGGTCGATTGCCAGATTTGAAAGGTTTAGAGCTGGCGATCCTTGTCACGGCAACTGGAGGCCAGACAATGCCCTCCGGGTTGCCGGGGCTGGCGATCCTTGTCACGGCAACCGGAGGCTGGTCCTCGTAGGCTTCCTGTCAGAGTGACTGTCACGTCACAATGACAGTTAGAATATATTACACTATGTGGGTAGTGTAATTTTTTCCAGCAGCGATCAGGGCTGCAAGTCTAAATGTCCCCTAGTGGGACAAGTAAAAAAAAGATACTAAAAATGTTTTCAAAAAGTGTAAAAATAAAAGTTATAAGTTACATAAACAAAAAATGTTTTTTTCCTATAATTACATAGTTACATAGTTACATAGTTACATAGTTAGTACGGCTGAAAAAAGACACATGTCCATCAAGTTCAACCAAGGGACGGGAAAAGGGAAGGAAAAATTTCTACACATAGGAGCTAATATTTTTTTGTTCTAGGAAATTATCTAACCCTTTTTTAAAGCCATCTACTGTCCCTGCTGTGACCAGCTCCTGCGGTAGGCTATTCCATAGATTCACAGTTCTCACGGTAAAGAAGGCTTGTCGCCTCTGCAGCTTGAACCTTTTTTTCTCCAGACGGAGGGAGTGCCCCCTTTTTTTTTTAGGGGGTTTTACAAGGAACAGGATTTCACCATATTTTTTGTATGTGCCATTAATATATTTATATAAGTTAATCATGTCCCCCCTTAGTCGTCTTTTTTCAAGGCTAAATAGGTTTAATTCTTTCAATCTTTCCTCATAACTTAAATTCTCCATGCCCCTAATTAGCTTCGTTGCTCTTCTTTGTATTTTTTACAACTCCAGGGCATCCTTTCTATGAACTGGAGCCCAGAACTGAACTGCATATTCTAGATGAGGCCTCACTAATGCTTTGTAAAGTGGCAATATTACATCCCTGTCCCGTGAGTCCATGCCTCTTTTAATACACAACAATATCCTGCTGGCCTTTGAAGCAGCTGATTGACACTGCATGCTGCTATTGAGTTTATGATTTACAAGTACACCCAGATCCTTCTTAACAAGTGAATCCGCCAGTGTAGCTCCCCCTTGGACATATGATGCATGCAGGTTGTTGGTACCCAGATGCATAACTTTACATTTATCTACATTAAACTTCATCTGCCAAGTGGACGCCCAAACACTTAGTTTGTTTAAATCTGCCTGCAATTCATGAACATCTTCCATAGACTGAACTATATTACATAGCTTGGTGTCATCTGCAAAAATAGAAATAGTACTATTAATCCCATCTTCTATATCATTAATAAATAAGTTGAATAATAGTGGTCCCAGCACTGAACCCTGGGGTACACCACTTATTACCGGGGACCATTCAGAGTAGGAATCATTGACCACAACTCTCTGGATACGGTCCTTGAGTCAATTCTCAATCCAATTACAAACTATATTTTCTAAACCTATAGTCCTTAATTTACCCATTAGGCGTCTATGGGGGACAGTGTCAAATGCCTTTGCAAAGTCCAAAAACCCTAAATCCACAGCGGCCCCTCTGTCTAGACTTCTGCTCACCTCTTCATAAAAACAGATTTGGTTAGTTTGACAACTTCTGTCCTTAGTAAAACCGTGCTGGCTGTCACTTATAATGCTATTTATTGTCACATAATCCTGTATATAGTCCCTCAATAGCCCCTCAAACATTTTCCCCACGATGGATGTTAAGCTCACTGGTCTATAATTACCCGGGGAAGACCTAGAGCCCTTTTTGAAAATCGGCACCACATTTGCGCTGCGCCAGTCCCTTGGCACTATACCAGTCACTAGAGATTCTCTGAATATTATCAAAAGGGGGACAGAAATAACTGAACTAAGTTCTTTAACAATTCTAGGGTGTAACCCATCTGGTCCTGGGGCCTTGTGCACATTTATTTTATTTAATTTAGCTTGGACCATATCTACATTCATCCAATTCAGTATATCAACTGATATATTAACAGCACTGGCACCGGCTACATCAAGTGCTCTTTCTTCTGTTGTATATACAGAGCTAAAGAACCCATTTAGTAACTCTGCCTTCTCTTGATCCCCTGTGATCAACTCCCCATTACCATTATCTAGGGGTCCTACATCTTCAGACCTTGGCTTTTTAGGGATTTGTTTTACTATCCTTGGCCACCTGCCTTTCATTTTGTATTTTTGCTAATTTTATTACCTTTTTACAGATTTTATTAAGTTCTTTATATTTTATAAAGGCTGCAGATGTACCCTCAGATTTGTATTTTTTAAATGCCCTTTTTTTGTCGTGTATTGCCCCTTTCACAGAAGGTGTAAGCCATGTGGGGTTTAATTTGAGTCGTTTATACTTGTTACCTATAGGAATAAATTTTGCACTATAATAACTCAAAGTAGATTTGAAAATCTCCCATTTATCATTTGTTCCATTATTTGACATTAGTTCTTCCCAGTCCATATCCTGAATTGCCGCCCTCATCCTGGGGAAATTGGCTTTCTTAAAATTAAGTGTTTTTGCCCTCCCAGCCTGTGTTTGTTTTTTACAGTATAGGTAAAATGTAACTATATTATGATCACTGTTACCGAGGTTTTCACGAACATTGACATTCCCAACAAGATCTGCATTATTAGAAATGACCAGATCCAACAGAGCTTCACCTCTAGTCGGGTCTTCCACAAACTGGCCCATAAAATTTTCCTGCAACAGGTTGAGGAAATGTCTCCCCTTTGCAGTTGAAGCCGAACCATGACACCAATTAATATCCCAGAAATTAAAATCTCCCATTATCACTACAGTACCCGCCTGTGCAGCCCGCTCCATCTGTTTATATAGCTGAACTTCCATCTCCTCAGTTATATTGGGGGGTCTATAGATTACACCAAAAGTAATTTTTTTCAGTGTTTATAATAAGACTTTTATTATAGGAAAAAAATGAAGACGTTAAAAAAAGTACACATATTTGATATCGCCGCGTTCGTAACGACCCCAACTATAAAACTATAATATTATTTTTCCCGCACTGTGAACGCCGCAAAGAAAATAAGTATAAAAACGATAGAATCACAATGTTTTGGTCACCACCCCTCCCAAAATATACAATAAAAAGTGATCAAAAAGTCGCATGTACGCAAACATAGGACGAATAAAATCTACAACCCGTCGCGCAAAAAACAAGCCCTTACATAGATTTTTTGACTGAAAATTAAAAAGTTATGGCTCTCAGAATATGGTGATACAAAAAATTATTAATTTTAGAAATAAGTGATTTTATTGCGCAAACGCTGCAAAACATAAAAATATATATATATATATATATATATATATATATATATATATATATATATATATATATGTATATATATATGGTATCGCTGTAATCGTACCGACCCGCAGAATAAAGTAAAATGTCATTTATAGCAATTTGAAAAAAAATGTGAAAAAAAGAATTTATGGTTTTTGGTCACCTTGCTTGCCAAAATATGGAATAAAAAGTGATAAAAAAAATCGGATGTACCCCAAAATGGTACCAATGAAATCTACAGATTGTGCCGCAACAAATAAGCCCTCACACAGCAACGTTGGTGAAAAAATAAAGAAGTTCTGGCTCTCGGAATATGGCGATGCAAAATGTGCAGTGTTCCAATAGCGGATAAGATCAGGCGCCATTTATGAGTGCGACACCGGCCACATATCTGCAGATTATTATTTATTTACCCCATTATTATACCCTTATTATGCCCTGATGTACTCCGCACAGATTACATATGCCCCCACATTATAAACTGAAATACCATCAAAACACGAAACAGAACTACTACCAATCTAAATCTGCGCTCCAAAAGCCAAATGCCGTTCCCTCCCTTCTGATCCCTACAACGTGCCCAAACAGCAGTTTACGTCCACCGATATGGTATCGCCATATCCGGGAGAACCCGGTTAACATCTTATGAGCTATTTGTCTTCAGTGGCACAAAATGGGCATAACATATAGTGGACTAATATGGCATATCATTGGAAAATTGTAATTTTCACTCTGCACGATCAGCAGCCAGTGCCGAACCTGCCATGAGGCCAGGTGAGCCGACGGCCTCAGGCGGCACCACCTACCCAAACGGGGGGGGGGGCGGCATTTTCAGCCCGGGACTGGACCGGGGGGAGGGGCCATGCAGACGCGCCGAACGTCTGTAATACTCCTCCTCCTCTCTGACGCTGTACACAGTACATACAGCCAGAGAGGAGCAAGTCTGCAGGAGGAGCGACGAGCAGCACCAGCACCACGAGGTAAGTGCCTGCCTTGCTGGGACCGGGACGTAAGTATATTGCAGGGGGGCATTTTACCGACAGCAGAGGGCTCTATGGGGCTGGAATAATCCACCCCATAGAGCCCTCACATCACTATAATGGAACGATTAGTGTGGGTGGGGGAGGGTCTGAGCGTCTGACTTACTGCTGAGAGCTCTATAAGGGGGATTCTGCCCCCACTTTAGAGCAGTCAGATGCTCAGACCCCCCTAACCTTCCAGTATAGTAACTAGTCAGGGCTCTATGGTGGGGGGATGATTCCCCCCTATAGAGCCCTCTGCTGTCAGTAAAACGACCCCCCCCCCCCCTGCAGTATACTCCGGGCTTTGTAGCTTTCCTGTGCTTAATTAGCGTGGGAAAGCTACAAATAGGGCTGACTGGTGAGTCTCACAGTGCACACTGCATGCAGCAGCTGCGGCAGCCAGTCTGACTGTGAGTCTCTGACCAGTCACCACCCACACGCAGCAGATAGGAGAGACTAATAGTGCCTGTCATTCAATAAACCCTCAAGTACTACAGTTTCACAGGCATTGACTGAAGCTTTCTATAGTGTAGTGGTTAGCTTGTCTGCCTTACACTTGGAGGTTGCTGGTTCAAATCCCAGATGTTTGTTTTTTTTAAATTTATTTATTTATTAATATCTTACTTGTATTGGGCTTTGTTCACACTAGCATTAATATACGTTTACCTCTCTTCCGTCAGAGGAAGAGAGGATCAATACGTTAAACGGAAAGCAACGGCTCCATTAGAATTACCATTGCTTTCAATGGTAATTCTTTTGTATCAGTTGCTTTCCGTTTGTCTCCGTTCGCTAGGTTTCCGTTCTTTTGAACGGAAATAAAAGTTCTGCAGACTTCACTTTTGTTTCCTTTAAAAAAAACGGAAACTTAGCGAACGGAGACAAACGGAAAGCAACTGATACAAAAGAATTACCATTGAAAGCAATGGTAATTCTAATGGAGCCGTTGCTTTCCGTTTAACGTATCGATCCTCTCTTCCTCTGACGGAAGAGAGGTAAACGTATATTAATGCTAGTGTGAAAGAAGCCTTAGGGCCTGTTCACATCAGCGTTGGCTTTCCGTTCTCGGGTTCCGTCGGAGGTAACCCCGCAACGGAAAGTCAAACTGAAACCACAGCTTCCGTTTCAGTCACCATTAGCGCAGTCGACTGCGCTCTTGATTCCGTCACAAAAACTGAAACCTGCCGGAATGGTGATGAACGGAAACCATTAGCAATGTTTCCGTCACCATTGATTTCAATGGTGACTGAAACGGAAGCTGTGGTTTCAGTTTGACTTTCCGTTGCAGGGGGTTCACCCGACGGAAACCTCCCACGGAACCCCGGAACGGAAAGCCAACGCTGATGTGAACAGGCCCTAATCCTTCCCCATAAACCTGCCCCCGCTAATTAAAATAAATATATTATATAATGTATATAGCGCTGTATCCTGTATCCGTCACGTCAGTGGGACTGACTGATTCAGTGTCAGCGAGTCCTGCAGGATCGAGCTGTAACCGATCACATCTAAGTTCATAACTTAGATGTGATCGGTAATAGGCGACCTAATGGATTCAGGTCTCAGCGCTATATACAGCTGCTCTGTATACAGGATACAAAGCAGCTGTATCTCAAAAAGTGCAAATCATTTTCAATAAAAAGTAATTAAAACTTGCACCAATCGCATTAATAGATATCTTTATATATCATAGTAACATGTCCGAAGTTTTCATCGGTGGGGGACCGAGCACTGAGGCCCCCACCGATCGCTAAAACGAAGCAGCAGAAGTGCTCGGGTGAGCGCTGTGCCGCTTCATTTATGATCGACTTTCAGCCGAGTGAGCGGTGTACGGACTCCTAGACTTTCTATTGAGCCTGTACACTGCTCCAACGAAAGCCAAACAGAATTGAAGCGGCACACGCTCACCCGAGCACTTCTGCTGCTTCGTTTTAGCGACTAGTGGAGGTGTCTCAGTGCTCGGCCCCCACTGATCAAAACTTCTGACATGTCAACATTTTTTTAAAAAGTTGTTACACTTTAAAGAGAATCTTTCACCTGCCCACAGATTTGCATTTGAGTCAGGTCATGGTCAGGGCTGCACAAACTCTGGGGCACTTTACATTTTTTTTTCTACCCTCTTTCCATACTTAGATATCGGTGCTGTAATATTTGGCGCCCAATATTTAAATAACCCCATGAACTGCCAATGGGGCGGTAATTTGCAAGGGAACGTGTAACATCGCTGTGACACTGCCCAATCCGGACAATGTCAACAGCAAGAGCTGGAGAGAGGAGATCATGTGCACATGCACGCTCTCACTCTTCAGCTCTCGGCAGGCAAGTACAAGACTGTGATCTCAGGTGAGAGATCAGTCTTGTCGTCCTTGTCTGCCGAGAGCTAAAGAGTGAGAGCGTGCGTGCACGCACAGCTCCGATGCCATGAAACAGAACAGAAGAAGAATTCACACTCTTCTTCTCCTCTTGTGTTCCTTAGTGGTGGCGGAGCTGCGCGCACGCGCTCTCTCTCCAGCTCTTGCTGTAACGCTGACCGTAGCTGATTGGACAGTGTCACAGCGATGTTACAAGCCCCCTTGCCAATTACCTCCCCATTGACAGTTCAGGGGGTTATTTAAATATCGGGCGCCAAATATTACAGCACTGATATCTAAATAACGAAAAAAATGTAAAGTGCCCCAGAGTTTGTGCGGCCCTCCCCATTACCTGCTGCACTCAGCTGTACATGTATGGGGAGGTGAAAGGTTCTCTTTAAAAGAATGGTGTTATAATTTTTTATTTTTTTATTGGCCTAATTTTTCTAATTATTTTAATATGTTTCCGAAGGTCGCTATTTATTCATATGTTTGTACGTCTGTGGGGGCAGCCAGCTTTATTTTTATTTTTCATACTGCTAATTTTTGTTTTGCAGGTTCCGCTGGACCATTTGGACTACGTCGTAGATTCATTGGACTACTTCGCTGATTTAAGCTTTATTTCTTTTTTTTTTAAATAAAATGGTTAAAGTGGATTGTGTGAAAGAGTTGTCATTTCAATAAAATAAATGTCTTTATGTCTCTGTTTTTTAATACTTCATTACCGCCTTAGTAATGGCAGCTGTCTGAGAGCGTCCATTACTAAGAAGGGGCTTAGTGTTAGCCAGTAATAAGGCTAGCACTAACCCGTATTATTACCCCGGTACCCACCGCCACCAGGAGTACTGGGAAGAGCTGGGTACGATCCAGCACCCGACTGTCTGAAGAGAAGGGCTGGTACTGGGGTGGCCGCAGGCAGGTAATATCAGGCTCGGAATGGCCTAAAACCATGGCCCTTCCCACCCTGGTAATGCTAGGCTGCTGCTGCTTTATTGTATCTGGCTGGTTATGAAAAATGGAGGGGATCTCACGTAATTTTTTTTCTATTTCTTTTTTTAAAAAGTCGTGGGGTTCCCGCTATTTTTCACAACCAGCCAGATACAATAAAGCAGCTGCAGCCTAGCATCCCCAGGGTGGGAAGGGCCACGTTTTTTATCCCTTCCCAGCCTGGTAAAACCAGCCTGTGACCGCCCTGCTGCCTTACCGCCGCTTCAGATGGTCGGGTACTGGATCGTACTCCCCTCGCGGCAGTGAGAACCGGGGTAATTATAGGGGTTAGTGATAGCCTTTTTACTGGCTATCACTAAGCCCCTTCTTAGTAATGGACGCTCTCAACCAGACAGCAGCCATTACTGAGGCCATAATAAAGTATTAAAAAAAAACACAAGAAAAACTTTTATTGAAATCTAAACTCCCCCATGCAACCCTCTTTCACCATTTTTTATTTTTTTTTTAAAGTAGATCATCGGAGTAGTCCAATGTATCTACGACGTAGTCCAAACGCTCCAGCGGAACCTACCAAAAAAAAGCAGTATAAAAATGTAAAAAACTTAAATTTGCCACAATAGTCACTCGATATAACTATACTGTAATCACTTATATGGTTTGCAGATATCTTGTGTATAACTGGCATCTACCTCTATAAGGTCACTATATGGTGGTAATATTGGTCTATATATAGTGTGATTTATTCACTAACAGTATGGTGGGTTTTTTCTGACACAATGTTGTAGTAATATGTGATCATGGTTTGGCAGTTTTATTCAGTAATAGTATGGAGGTATTATTCAGTAACAGTATAAATGTATTATTCAGTAACAGTATGGAGGTATTATTCAGTAACAGTATAAATGTATTATTCAGTAACAGTATGGAGGTATTATTCAGTAACAGTATGGGGGTATTATTCAGTAACAGTATGGAAGTATTATTCAGTAACAGTATGGAGGTATTATTCAGTAACAGTATGGAGGTATTATTCAGTAACAGTATGGAGGTATTATTCAGTAACAGTATGGAGGTATTATTCAGTAACAGTATGGAGGTATTATTCAGTAACAGTATGGAGGTATTATTCAGTAACAGTATGGAGGTATTATTCAGTAACAATATGGAGGTATTATTCAGTAACAGTATGGGGGTATTATTCAGTAACAGTATGAGGGTATTATTCAGTAACAGTATGGGAGTATTATTCAGTAACAGTATGGGGGTATTATTCAGTAACAGTATGGGGTATTATTCAGTAGCAGTATGGCGGTATTATTTGTAATGTTGGTCTTACAATCTATGTACATTACAGTGGTGGGGGCTGTGGGGAAGTGTGAGTGGCAGCGGATGATCAGGCTAAGAGACAGTCCGCAGAGTGGCATGTGATGTACTTTGACATGTAGGTGATACTTACGTGTGGGATGTGGGTCCATAACTTGTGGACCGCACAGGGCCAAAGATCATATTAATCCACCACTGGCATCGAGCCAGCACAGGCAGACCACAACAATACAGCAGGTAGAGCAAAGAAACCAGCACAGGACGTGCCGCTTCAAAACAGCGCTAAGCGCGATCCGTCCTGGACTGGCCTGAATGTAATTGCAGAGAGTTTCGCCGCAAATGAGACTGGCTGCCGAGGATATGGGGCAGGGCAGACTGTACTATTTGCACTGCACTGATTGGCAGTAAGAATAATTCTTTAAATATTTTCCATACTTCAAACAGCACTTTAAGGCTATGTTCACACTGAGTTTTTTGGGTTTTTGAGGCAAATTTTGTCCTTCCTGATTTTCACCGCGTTTTTCGCTCACGGCCATTGAGTGCTACGGGCAAAAAACTCAGCGAAATACCCTCTCTCTGCCTCCCATTGATGTCAATAGGAGGTCAGAGGCGTAAACGTGCGAAGATAGGGCATGTCCCTTCTTTCTCGGGAGGCATTTTCGGCCGGTTTTTGACGAGGTTTGCGGAGCGGTTTCCGCGCCCAAAAACCCGTCAAAATACTCTGTGTGAACAGGGCCTAACAAATAAACATCAAATGTTTTCCTATTTAAAAAATGTATATATTCCGTGTTTGATGTGTAAAGTTAGGAATGAGAAAACTCCGATAGATTTGTGGGGGGGGGGGGGCGCCTTTTTATAGTTCGCCTCAGGCGGCAGACGTGCTAGGTTCACCCCTGTCCGCAGCGCATTAACCCCTTCGCACACCACGACTTAATAGCATGTCGTGGTGTGGGGGATGATGTATGGAGTGGGCTCACGCGCTGAGCCTGTGCCATAAGCTGCAATACACAGCTGACACCCGGGACTAACGAACAGGAATAGCGATCGCGCTGTTACAGGAGTCTGTAAAAATGACAATATACTGCATTACAGTAGTATTGCAGTGTATTGTACCAGCTATCTACTGATTGCTGATTCAAGTCTCCTAGGGGGACTAATAAAATGTGTAAAAACAAAAGTAAATAGTTGTTATTATTAGTGAAAAAAATGTAATAAATATTTAAAGTCCAAAAGAAATAACCCTTTTAAAAAATTTTCTCTAAAGTAATGTAAAAAAAAAAATACACAAAATTGCTATCGCTGTGTCTGTAAAAGTACAAACTATTACAATATACCATTATTTAACTCGCACGGTGAACGCCTTGAAAAATAAAGAATTTAAAACTCCAAAATCGCTGTTTTTTGGTCACCTTGGCTCTACCAAAAATTGTTATAAAAAGTGCGAAAAAAGTTGTATGTACCAAAAAATGGTACCAATAAAAACTAGAGCTCGTCCCGCAAAAAAAAAGCCCTCACATCACTCTATTGACGGAAAAATAAAAAAGTTATAGCTCTTGGAAGGCGGGGAGGCAAAAAGAAAAAGGAAAAAATGGAACAGTCCGGAAAGGGTTAATTACTTTCTAATTAAAAAACATTTATGACCACATGTGAGGTATTGCCATACTCGGGAGAAATAGCTTTACAAATGTTGGGGCGCTTTTTCCTCCTTTATCCTTTGTGAAATTGAAAAAATTCAACATTTTAGTGGAAATAATGTTGATATTCATTTTCATGGCCTAATTCTAGTAAATTCTGCAAAAGACCTGTGAGGTCTAAATGCTCACTATATCCCTAGATAGATTCCTTAAGTGGTGTAGTTTCCCAAATGGGGTCACTTTTGGGGGATTTCCACTGTTTTGGCCTCTCAAGGGATTTGCAAATTCGACATGGCACCTGAAAACCAAAAGCCAAATAGCTCTCCTTCCCTTCTAAGCCCCGCCGTGGGTCCAAACAGCAGTTTATTACCACATATGGCGTATTTCCGTAATCAGGAGAAATTGTTTTACAAATGTTGGGGTGCTTTTTCTCCTTTATTCCTTGTAAAAATTAAAAATGTCTAAGTTTTTTCAGAAAAAAAGTAGATTTTCATCTTCACATACTAATTCAAATAAATTTAGCAAAAAAACTGTGGGTTCAAAATGCTAACTATACCCCTAGATAAATTCCTTGAGGGGTGTAGTTTCCAAAATGGGGTCACTTTTGTGTTTTTTTTTACTGTTTTGGCACAAGACCTCTTCAAACCTGACATGGTGCCTAAAATATATTAAAAATAAAAGGAGGCGACAAAATCCACTAGGTGCTCCTTTGCTTCTGAGGCCTGTGTTTCAGTCCCTTAGCAGACTAGGGCCACATATGGGATATTTCTAAAAACTGCAGAATCTGGGCAATAAATATTGAGCTGCATTTCTCGGGTAAAACCTTCTGTGGTACAGAAAAAAATGTATTACAAATAAATTTTGGCAAAAAAAAAAATGAAATTTGTAATTTTCACCTCTACTTTGCTTTAATTCCTGTGAAACGCCTAAAGGGTTAAAATACTTTCTGAATGCTGTTTTGAATACTTTGAGGGGTGCAGTTTTCAAAATGGGGTGATTTTCGGGGACTTTCTAATATATAAGGCACTCAAAGCCACTTCAGAACTGAACTTGTAATGTCGGGGTAGGGAAACAGACAAGTGAGCCCTAATCTACACGCCACTCAGTCCCTGCCTACTTGCAACGACCCGCCCTAGGCGACGGGGTACAACTGGGCGACGGTCATTACACTCAATAGGTGCACGACAGACAAACAGACAAGGGTACAAAGAAGCCAGGGAAATGGGGAAGTTGCCCACGGGAACACCGTGAGCAACAAGCGAGGTGAACGAGCCGAGTCAAACCAGGAGATGAGCGAGGTACAAAAACGCAGAGCAGAAGAGTGGTCAGTAAAGCCAAGGTCAATCACAAGCAGAGGATCAGTAGTTCAAGAAGCTGCAGCAGGGCCAGGAAACCAACAGAGAAGAATCACAAGCAAAGGGGGAACAGGAAAGGCAGGTATAAATAGACAGAGGGCGGGAGCTAGCTCCGTCTGGCCAGGCTGTGATAGGCTCTCCCACTCCTAAGCCTACCATCCTGGGTGGTGGAAGATGGAGTCAGTATCACAGACATAGAAGCAGGTGCAGACTGATTACCTATGGGCGTCGACACAGAAGTTGTGTCTGGCAGATCCTTTACAGTACCCCACCTTTTATGAGGGGCCACCGGACCCTTTCTAGGTGGACCTGGTTTATTGGGGAAATGAAGGTGGAACCTCCTGAGCAATACCCCAGCGTGAAAATCCCGGGCGGGTACCCAAGTCCTCTCCTCAGGCCCGTATCCCCTCCAATGGACCAGGTACTGGAGGGAGCCTTGGACCATCCTGCTGTCCACAATCTTGACCACCTCGAATTCTACCCCCTCAGGGGTGAGAACAGGGACAGGAGGTTTCCTCGAGGGAGCCAAGGACGGGGAGCAGCGTTTAAGGAGGGAGGCATGAAACACGTCGTGTACTCGAAAAGACAGGGGCAACTCCAGTCGCAAGGAGAAAGGGTTAAGGACTTCAATGACCTTGTATGGCCCTATAAACCGGGGAGCAAACTTCTTGGACGGGACTTTAAGGCGCAAATTTTTTGACGATAGCCACACCAGATCCCCGACCACAAACAAGGGGTTAGCAGAACGTCTTCTATCTGCCTGAGTCTTTTGTATGCTCTGGGACGCCTCTAGGTTCTTCTGAACCTGAGTTCAGACTGTGCACAGTTCCCGATGAACGACATCTACCTCGGGATTGTTGGAACTACCAGGTGAAACGGACGAGAACCGTGGATTAAACCCAAAATTACAGAAAAAGGGGGAGACCCCTGACGAGTTACTGACCCGGTTATTAAGGGAAAATTCGGCGAGGGGAATGAATGAGACCCAATCATATTGACAGTCAGAGATAAAACACCTTAAATATTGTTCTAGAGACTGATTAGTCCTCTCAGTTTGGCCATTAGTTTCAGGATGGAAGGCAGAGGAGAAGGACAGATCAATCTCCAACTTTTTACAGAAGGCTCTCCAAAACAATGAAACAAATTGTACCCCTCTGTCAGAAACAATATTGACAGGAACCCCATGGAGACGCAGGATGTGTTTGACAAACAAGGTAGCTAACGTCTTAGCATTGGGTAGTTTCTTAAGGGGCACAAAGTGGCACATCTTACTGAAGCGGGCTACTACAACCCACACCACCGACTTGCCTTGAGATGGAGGCAAATCGGTGATGAAATCCATGGAGATATGGGTGCAAGGTTTCTGGGGAACGGGCAAAGAACATAGTAAGCCCGCTGGTCGGGACCTGGGAGTCTTGGACCTAGCACAAACTTCACAAGCAGCGACGTAGGCCTTAACGTCTTTGAGCAACCCAGGCCACCAATAGTTTCTGGTAATGAGGTGCTTGGTACCCAGGATGCCTGGATGGCCAGATAGTGCAGAGTCATGATTTTCCCTAAGTACCCTTAGCCGGAATTGCAGGAGAACAAACAGCTTGTTGTCAGGATGGTTCCCGGGAGCTGAACCTTGATCAGCAGCAATTTCAGAGACTAAATCAGAATCAATAGAGGAAATGATTATACCGGGAGGCAAAACACAAGCAGGATCTTCCTCCGAAGGAGGGCTGGCCATGAAGCTACGCGACAGTGCATCAGCCTTAATATTTTTAGACCCAGCCCTATAGGTGACCAAAAAGTTGAATCTGGTAAAAAATAACGCCCATTGAGCTTGTCTCGGGTTTAGCCTCCGGGCAGATTCTAGGAAAACCAGATTCTGTGGTCGGTAAGGACCGTTACCTGGTGCCTAGCCCCCTCCATGAAGTGGCGCCACTCTTCAAATGCCCATTTAAGGGCTAAGAGTTTGCGGTTGCCAATATCATAGTTACTCTCAGTGGGCGAAAACTTCCTGGAGAAGTAGGCACAGGGGCGGAGATGGGTGAGGGACCTGGTACCCTGGGACAAGACAGCCCCCACTCCCACCTCGGATGCGTCAACCTCCACGATAAATGGCTCCATTTGGTTGGGCTGAAGCAGCACCGGGGCCGAGATAAAGCACTTCTTAAGGACCTCAAAAGCCTGGACAGCCTCAGGACCTTTGCGAGTGAGATCCGTAAGAGGCTTAGCGATGACCGAGAAGTTAGCAATAAATCTCCTGTAATAATTAGCGAACCCCAGGAAGCACTGTAACACCTTCAGGGAAGCAGGTTGGACCCATTCCGCCACAGCCTGGACCTTGACGGGGTCCATGCGGAATTCATGAGGAGTGAGGATTTGACCCAAAAACGGTATCTCCTGCACCCCAAACACACATTTTTCGGTCTTAGCAAACAGTTTGTTTTCTCGAAGGGCCTGGAGCACCTTCCTGACATGCTCAATGTGGGAGGACCAGTCCTTGGAAAACACAAGTATGTCATCAAGGTACACTACAAGAAATACCCCCAGGTAGTCTCTTAAAACCTCATTTATGAAATTCTGGAAGACCGCGGGAGCATTACACAACCCAAAGGGCATGACGAGGTATTCGAAATGACCTTCGGGCGTGTTAAACGCAGTCTTCCACTCATCCCCCTCTTTGATGCGGATAAGGTTATAAGCCCCCCATAGATCAAACTTAGAGAACCATTGGGCCCCCTGAACCTGATTGAAGAGATCAGGAATCAAAGGAAGGGGATACTGGTTCCTTACAGTGACCTTATTCAAGTTTCGGTAGTCAATGCATGGCCTAAGACCACCATCCTTCTTTCCTACGAAGAAGAAGCCAGCACCTACCGGAGAAGCAGAGGGGCGAATGTAACCCTTGGCCAGGCATTCCTGGATATACTCTCTCATGGCTTCACGTTCGGGACAAGAGAGATTAAATATCCTACCCTTAGGGAGCTTAGCTCCTGGTACCAAATCAATTGCGCAATCGTATTCTCTATGAGGTGGTAACACTTCGGAGGCCTCTTTAGAGAAAACATCAGCGAAGTCCTGAACAAACTCAGGTAGGGTGTTCACCTCCTCAGGGAGAGAAATAGAATTAACAGGAAAACATGACGTCATGCATTCATTACCCCATTTGGTAAGATCCCCAGTATTCCAGTCAAAAGTGGGATTATGCAACTGCAACCAGGGAAGGCCTAAAACCAAATCGGACGATAATCCCTGCATCACCAGTACAGAGCACTGCTCAAAATGCATGGAGCCCACAAGGAGTTCAAAAACAGGGGTATGCTGTGTAAAATAACCATTAGCAAGAGGAGTGGAGTCGATACCCACTACCGGGACAGATTTAGGCAAATCCGTCAATGGCATAGCTAGAGACATAGCAAATTCCACAGACATAATATTAGCAGAAGACCCTGAATCCACTAAGGCACTGCCGGTAGCAGACCTACCACCAAAAGAGACCTGAAAGGGAAGCAAGATTTTATTACGTTTCATTTTTACGGGAAATACCTGTGCGCCCAAGTGACCTCCCCGATGGTCACTTAGGCGCGGAAGTTCTTCCGGCTGCTTATTCTTACGCCTAGGACAGTTGTTCACTTGATGCTTGTCATCCCCACAGTAGAAGCAGACACCATTCTTCCTGCGCAACTCTCTACGCTGTTGGGTGGACACGGAGGCCCCGAGTTGCATAGGTACCTCCGAGTCTTCCGTGGAAGAACGAAGCAACGGAACCTCGGGAGTCATCATGGGGGAGCCAGAGGAGAAGGCACAAAAACGTTCAAGTCGTCGTTCCCTGAGACGTCGGTCAAGTTTTACCACTAAAGCCATAACCTGATCTAGGGAGTCAGAAGAGGGATAGCTAACTAGCAGGTTTTTCAGGGCGTTCGACAGACCCAATCTAAACTGGCACCTCAAGGCAGGGTCATTCCACCGAGAAGCTACGCACCACTTCCTAAAGTCAGGACAATACTCCTCAACAGGTTTCTTACCCTGACGTAAGGTCACCAGCTGACTCTCGGAAAAAGCAGTCTTGTCAGTCTCGTCATAAATGAGCCCGAGAGCAGAAAAGAAAAGATCAACGGAGAAAAGTTCAGGGGCGTCAGGAGCCAAGGAGAAGGCCCATTCTTGGGGCCCGTCCTGGAACCGGGACATAATTATACCCACCCGCTGGCTCTCAGAACCTGAGGAGTGGGGCTTTAAGCGAAAATAGAGCCTGCAACTCTCCCGAAAGGAGAAAAAAGTCTTCCGGTCCCCTGAGAACCGGTCAGGCAACTTGAGGTGGGGTTCAAGAGGTGAGGTGAGGGGCACTACCATGGTAGCATCAGGCTGGTTGTCCCTCTGAGCCAGGGCCTGGACCTGTAGGGAGAGGCCCTGTATTTGCTGAGCCAGGGTCTCAAGGGGGTCCATAGTAGTGTCAGGGACCAGGGTAGACTAGGTATATGGGCTTGTGATTATGTAATGTCGGGGTAGGGAAACAGACAAGTGAGCCCTAATCTACCCGCCAATCAGTCCCTGCCTACTTGCAACGACCCGCCCTAGGCGACGGGGTACAACTGGGCGACGGTCCCTACACTCAATAGGTGCACGACAGACAAACAGACAAGGATACAAAGAAGCCAGGGAAATGGGGAAGTTGCCCACGGGAACACCGTGAGCAACAAGCAAGGTGAATGAGCCGAGTCAAACCCGGAGTGTACGAGGTACAAAAACGCAGAGCAGAAGAGTGGTCAGTAAAGCCAAGGTCAATCACAAGCAGAGGATCAGTAGTTCAAGAAGCTGCAGCAGGGCCAGGAAACCAACAGAGAAGAATCACAAGCAAAGGAGGAACAGGAAAGGCAGGTATAAATAGACAGAGGGCGGGAGTTAGCTCCGTCTGGCCAGGCTGTGATAGGCTCTCCCACTCCTAAGCCTGCCATCCTGGGTGGTGGAAGATGGAGTCAGTCTCACAGACATAGAAGCAGGTGCAAACTGATAACCTATGGGCGTCGACACAGAAGTTGTGTCTGGCAGATCCTTTACAGAACTTGTCCCTGAAAAAATAGCCTTTTGACATTTTCTTGAAAATATGAGAAATTGCTGCTAAAGCTCTAAGCTTTGTAACGTCCTAGAAAAATAAAGAAATGTTCAAAAAATTATGCAAACATAAAGTAGACATATGGGAAATGTAAACTAGTAACTATTTTGTGTGGTATTACTATCTGTTTTACAAGCAGATACATTGGAATTTAGGAAAATGCACATTTTTGCAAAGTTTCTCAAAATCTTTGGTGTTTTTTACAACTAAATATTGAATTTATCGACCAAATTTTTTCACTAACATAAAGTACAATATGTCACGAGAAAACAATCTCAGAATCACTTGGATAGGTAAAAGCATTCCCAAGTTATGTGTCACTTTATGTGGTAATGTCAGATTTGAAAAATCGGCTTAGTCCTGAAGGCCAAAACAGGCTTAGTCCTGAAGGAGTTAAATCCAAGTAAACATTTCAGCATCCACTGAAGTACATCTAAGCAAACTTCCGTGAGCAAACATACATAATATAACCATAAAGCTGACATGAAGACTATAACATGTAATAATAAGATCCTGTAGCAGTCTCTATATAAATGTAGATGAGTGGGAATATAGATGTTTGCAATCTCCTATACTGTACATTTTTACTACTCATGCATTTCTAATCACTGAGGGTTTACCCTGTAGCCGGGTGCTAATATATAATATGAATCATCATTGCTTCCTGGCTATCGCTCATACAGGGAATACTACAAGTAGTTTGCATAAGGCCTAGTAAATATTGACAAATAAGTGTTGCAGAACCCAACGACTTTCCGAATGCCTTAGGGTATGTGCACTCGATAACTGCATTTACGTCTGAAATGACGGAGCTGTTTTCAGGAGAAAACAGCTCCGTAATTTCAGACGTAATTGCATGTACTGTAGTTTTGCGAGGCGTAATTTGGAGCTGTTCTTCATTGAAGTCAATGAAAAATGGCTCAAATTACGTCCCAAGAAGTGTCCTGCACTTCTTTGACGACGCTGTTATTTTACGCGCCGTCTTTTGACAGTGACGCGTAAAATTACAGGTCGTCGGCACAGTACGTCAGCAAACCCATTGAAATGAATGGGCAGATGTTTGCCGACGTATTTGAGCCGTGTTTTCAGGCGTAATTCGAGGCGTAAAACGCCTCGTTTACGCCTGAAAATAGGTCGTGTGAACCCAGCCTTAGCAACACTGCTCATTTACTTGATTTGCTTTCACGCATAAAAGGCAATACATGCCGAGAGTTCCTGTCATATGATCATATGATCATTGACATGCTATTTAATGCTACTTGTTTTGTTTTTATTGCATTACCCTAAGGCTAGTGCCAAGCAGGATGGACGCAAATAATAATAAAAAAACACATTCCAAAATAAGTGCTTCCTGTCACATTAAATTAGGTTTTATGTAAAACATACTACGGAATTGTGCTTCTTAATAATAGTCTATTTATGTATATTTTTTGTTTCTCTGATCTCTGTAAGGACATTTTTACATAATTGATTTATTCATTATCAAGGTGCTGGAGTGCACTTGTAGCAAGTATTCGATATAGTCAATATATACAAAATATATATATATCATACCTCCCAACCGTCCCGGATCCGTTGGGACAATCCCGGTTTCTCACCGCTATCCCGCCGTCCTGGGCGGTCTGCAAAATGTCCCGCCGGACGCTGCATCAAAACAGCTGATCAATGCTGACTGCAGCAGCGATCAGAAGAAGGCAGGAGTCTTGCGGCGGTGTTATCACTGGGATCGATGCCGGCCTGGCTGTATCTGGCACTTTCTACAGGGGGCTGTGTGTGGTGCTATCTACAGGGGGGCTGTGTGTGGCGCTATCTACAGGGGGCTGTGTGTGGCGCTATATACAGGGGGCTGTGTCTGCTGCTATGTACAGGGGCTGTATCTGGCGCTATGTACAGGGGGGCTGTATCTGGCGCTATCTACAGGGGGCTGTGTCTGGAGCTATCTACAGGGGGCTGTGTGTGGAGCTATCTACAGGAGGGCTGTATCTGGCGCTATGTACAGGGGGGCTGTGTCTGGAGCTTTCTACGGGGGGCAGTGTGTGGAGCTGTCTACAGGGGGGCTGTATCTGGCACTATCAACAGGGGGGGGGCTGTGTCTGGCGCTATGTACAGGGGGCTGTGTCTGGTGCCATGTGCAGGGGGGCTGTGTGTGGAGCTATCTACAGGGGGGCAGTATCTGGCGCTATGTACAGGGGGGGCTGTATTTGGCGCTATGTACACGGGGGCTGTGTCTGGCGCTATGTACAGGGAGGGCTGTGTGTGGAGCTATCTATAGAGGGGCTGTGTGGCGCTATCTACAGGGGGGCTGTGTCTAGAGCTATCTACAGTGGGGCTGTGTGTGGAGCTATCTACCGGGGGGCTGTATCTGGCGCTATGTACAAGGGGGCTGTGTGTGGCTCTATCTACAGGGGGCTGTATCTGGCGCTATGTACAGAGGGGCTGTGTCTGGAGCTATCTACAGGGGGGCTGTGTCTGGAGCTATCTACAGGGGGGCTGTGAGTGGAGCTATCTACAGGAGGGCTGTGTCTGGAGCTATCTACAGGGGGGCTGTATCTGGAGCTATCTACAGGGGGGCTCTGGTGGATGATTTTTCCATTGACCGGTAGCAGAGTTACACAACTGGACAAAAAAAAAATCCCTATCATGTAACTCATCTACCTGTCAATTGAAAAGTCATCAACCACAGGTTCTCCCTCTTGACTTTCATTGTTCTCAGCCTTTTGGTTTGTCCTGCAGCTGTTGCCGTGATGAGCAAATGTTATACCCAAGTTAGGAAAAGTAACATAAAGACGATATAACCTGATCCATAATATCTGTAATATCCAGACAGTCTAGAGATCCGCAGTGAGAAGGATCTGGCCGTGAGTTGATGTGTTTATGCGGGATATTGGGCGTGGTTAGGGGCGTGGCTTAAAATGTCCCTCTTTTCCGAATTTAAAACTTGGGAGGTATGAGATATATATATATATATATATATGTAGTGTAATGTATTCTAGCAGCGATCAAAGCTGCAGGTAAAAAAAGAAAGTGTCAAAAGTAAAGAAAAATGAAAAAAAAAGTTAATAAAAATGTTTTACAAAAGTGTAAGAATAAAAGATTTTTTCTTCATATAATAAGTCTCTTATTATAGGGGAAAAATGAAACAGTTCGTAACGACCCACTCTATAAAACTATAATGTTATTTTTACCGCACGGTGAACGCCGCAAAAAAAAAAAAACTAAAAAAAATGCCAGAATCACTATTTTTTGCTCCCAAAAGATATAATAAAAAGTGATCAAAAAGTTGCATGTACCCGAAAATAGTACCAATAAAAACTACAACCCGTCCCACAAAAAACAAGCCCTTACACCGCTTTTCTGACTGAAAAATAAAAAAGTTACGGCTTTCAGAATATGGTGACACAGAAAATAAATTATTTTATAAAGAAGTGATTTTATTGCGCAAACGCTGCAAAACATTAAAAAAAAAATATATATATATGGTATCGCCGTAATCGTATGGACCCGCAGAATAAAGTAAAATTGTCATTTTTAGCGCATTATGAATGCCGTAAGAAATTAAGAATTTAAAACGCCAAAATCACTGTTTTAAAATAAAATGTAATAAAAAATGATCAAAAAGTTGCATGTACCAAAAAATGATACCAATAAAAACTACAGCTCGTCCTGCCAAAAATAAGCTCTCACACCACTCAATTCATGGAAAAATAAAAAAATTATGGCGTTTGGAAGGCGGGGAGTGAAAAACGAAAATGGAAAAGCAAAAAAGGATCAGTCCTGCAAAGGTTAATTAATTTCTATTAAAAAAAAATATTATTACCACATATGGGGTATTGTCGTACTCGGGAGAGATTGCGTTACAAATTTAGGGCGACTTTTTCTCCTTTATCCCTTGTGAAAATGAAAAAATTCAACATTTTAGTGGACAAAAATGTTTATATTTATTTTCACGGCCTAAATTCTACTAAATTCTGCAAAAGACCTGTGTGGTATAAATGCTTACTATACCCTTGCAATTGCGACATGGCACTAGAAACGAATCCAGCAGAATCTGCGCTCCAAAATCCAAATGGCGCTCCCTCCCTTCTGAGCGCTGCCGTGAGTCCAAACAGCAGTTTACTACCACATATGGGGTATTTCCGTAATCGGGAGAAGATGCTTTACAAATGTTGGGGTGCATTTTCTTCTTTATTCCTTGTAAATATTAAAAATTTCTATGTTATTTCAGAAAAAAAGTAGATTTCCATTTTCACAGACTAACTCCAATAAATATAGCAAAATACCTGTGGGGTCAAAGTGCTAACTATACCCCTAAATAAATTCCTTGAGGGGTCTAGTTTCCAAAATGGGGTCACTTTTGGGGAGTTTCCACTGTTTTGGCACCACAAGACCTCTTCAAACTCGACATGGTGCCTAAAATATAATCTAAAAATAAGCAGGCCCCAAAATCCACTAGGTACTCCTTTGCTTCTGAGGCCGGTGTTTCGGTCCATTAGGGCACTAGGGCCTGCAGGATCTAGGCAATAAATATTGAGTTGTATTTCTCTGTTAAAACCCGCTGTTTTACACAATTTTTTTTATTACAAATGAATTTCGGCAAAAAAAAGAGAAATTTGTAAATTTCCCCTCTACATTGCTTTATTTCCTGTGAATCTCGTAAAGGATTAACCCCTTAACCCCTTAATGACCAGCCTATTTTGGACCTTACTGACCAGGCCATTTTTTAAGTTTTTCCATCGTCGCATTCCAAGAGCTATAACGTTTATATTTTTGCGTCGACATAGCTGTATAAGGTCTTGTTTTTTGCGGGACAAGTTGTACTTTTCAATAGCACCATTTTGGGGGACATATTATTTATTTATTAACTTTTATTTGGGGGGAAATAGAAAAAAACCTGAAATTTCGCCACTCTTTTTCGAGTCTTAAATCTACGCCGTTTACCGTGTGATATAAATAACACAATAACTTTATTCAGCGGGTTGTTACGATTGCAACTATACCAAATTTGTATAGTTTTTGTATGTTTTACTACTTTTACACAGTAAAAACGCTTTTTTTTCAAAATTATTTGTTTTTGTGTCTCCATATTTGAAGAGCCGTAACGTTTTTATTTTTTCGCCGATGCGGTTGTATGAGGGCTTTTCTTTTGCGGGAAGACTTGTAGTTTTTATTGGTACCATTTTGAAGTAGATGCGACTTTTTGATCACTTTTTATCACATTTTTTTAAAGTCAGTATTCACAGAAAACAGCAATTTTTGCATGTTTTTTTATAAAAAAATTTACGGCGTTCACCGTGCGGGTTAAATAATGTAATAGATTTATAGTCGGGGTCGTTACGGACGCGGCGATACCAAATATGTGTAACTTTTTAACTTTATTTTGTTTTTGTAAAAGTAAAGGGTAAAAGCTGGGTTTTTCATTTTTTTCACATTTTTTTTTAAATTAACTTTATTAAACTTTTTTTTCACTTTTTTACTAGTCCCATTAGGGCACTATAATATTCGATTCTGCGATCGCATTTATAATACACTGCAATACTTTTGTATTGCAGTGTATTACTGCCTGTCCGTTTAACACGGACAGGCATCTGCTAGGTCATGCCTGCGGCATGATCTAGCAGGCATTCACTCCAGGCAGACCTGGGGGCCTTTATTAGACCCCCGGCTGCCATTGGAGACACAGACACTCGGCGATCGTATCGCCGAGTGTCGGTGGGGGAGAGAGGGAGCTCCCTCCCTCTCTCCAAAACCACTCAGATGCGGTACTCGCTATTGTGCACCGCATCTGAGGGGTTAAACGGGTGAGATCGATACTAATATCGATCTCACCCGGCAGAGCAGGGACGCTCCCAGCCCTCAGCTGCCTCTAGCAGCTGAGAGCAGGGAGATTTGACAGCTCCCTGCTCTGTAAACTTATTCCGATGCCGCGACGTAAAAAGTCTATGGCATCGGAATAAGGCCCGTTAGTGACCGACGTAGAAACACGATGGGCCGGTCACTAACGGGTTAAGGACGCAGCCTTGTTTTGGCCTTAAGGCTCAGAGCCCATTTTTCAAATCTGACATATTTCACTTTATGTGGTAATAACGTCGGAATGCTTAAACCTACCCAAGCGATTCTGAGATTGTTTTCTCGTGACACATTGGGCTTCATGTTCGTGGTAAAATTTGGTCAATATATTCAGTGTTTATTGGTGAAAAATTGCAAAATTTAGAGAAAATTTTGAAAAAATAGAATTTTTCAGAATTGAAATGCATCTGCTTGTAAGGGTATGTTCACACGAGGGCGTCCGTAACATCTGAAATTACGGGGATGTTTCAGCCTGAAAACATCCCCGTAATTTCAGCCGTAACGGCATGTGCAGGCGCTTGAACGCCGCGTCCATTACGGACGTAATTGGCGCTGCTATTCAATGGAGTCAATGAATAACGGCTCCAATTACGGCCAAAGAAGTGACAGGTCACTTCTTTGACGCGGGCGTCTATTTACGCGCCGTCATCTGACAGCGGCGCGTAAATTACGCCTCGTGTGAACAGACAAACGTCTGCCCATTGCTTTCAATGGGCAGATGTTTGTCAGCGCTATTGAGGCGCTATTTTCGGACGTAATTCGGGGCAAAAACGCCCAAATTATGTCCGTAATTAGTGTGTGTGAACATACCCTAAAACAGACGGTTATACCACCCAAAATAGTTACTAGTTCCCATTTCCCATATGTTTACTTTAGATTGGCATCGTTTTTTGAACATTCTTTTATTTTTCTTGGACGTTACAAGGCTTAGAACATAAACAGCAATTTCTCATATTTTTAAGAACATTTCAAAAGCCTTTTTTTTAAGGTACCTCTTGAGTTCTGAAGTGGCTTTGAGGGGCCTATGTATTAGAAACCCTGATAAAACACCCCATTTTAAAAACTAGACCCCTCAAAGTATTCAAAACAGCATTTAGAAAGTTTTTTAACCCTTCAGGCATTTCACAGGAATTAAAGCAAAGTGGAGGTGAAATTTGCAAATTTAATTTTTCTTGCTGAATTTCAATTTTATTCAATTTTTTTTCTGTAACACAGAAGGTTTTACCAGAGAAACACTACTAAATATGTATTGTCCAGATTCGGCAGTTTTTAGAAATGTCCCACATGTGGCTCTACTGCGCTCGTGGAATAAAACACAAGCCCTAGAAGCAAAGAAGCACCTAGTGCATTTTGAGGCCTCTTTTTTATTAGAATATATTTTAGGCAGCATGCCAGGTTTGAAGAGGTGTTGAGGTGCCAAAACAGTAGGAATCCCCCAATAGTGCCCCCATTTTGGAAACTACACCCCTCAAGGAATTCATTTATGGTTGTTGTTACCATTTTGACCGCACAGTTTTTTCACAGCACGTATTTGAATTGGGCTGTGAAATGAAAAAAATTTCATGTTTTCCAATAAAATGTCATTTGTGATCAAAATTTCTTATTTTCACAGGGAACAAAATACCCCATTTTGTTGCCCAATTTGTCCTTAGTGCGGCAATACCCCATTTGTGGTGATAAACTGCCGTTTGGGCCCATGGGAGGGCTCAGAAGGAAAGGAGCGCTATGTGTTTGTTGGAGTCCAGATTTTGCTGGATTGGATTTCGGGTGCCATGTCGCATTTGCAGAGCCTCAGAGGTATCAAAGCAATGGAAACCCACCAGAAGTGACCCATTTTGGAAACTACACCCCTCAAGGAATTCATTTATGGGTAATGTGATCATTTAGACCCCATAGTTTCTTCACAGAACTTATTTGAATTGGGCTGGGAATTAAAAAAAATATATTTTTTCCAATAATATGTCATTTTAGCTCAAAAATTCTTATTTTCACAAGAAATAATATACTCCATTTTGTTGCCCAATTTGTCCTCAGTGCGGCAGTACCCCATTTGTGGTGATAAACTGCCGTTTGGGCCCATGGGAGCAGTGGCGTAACTACCGCCGTAGCAGCAGTAGCGGCTGCTTCGGGCCCGCGGCATGAGGGGGCCCGTGTCGCCCACCGGCACGGGCTCCCACCATGGCCGCAGGCTCTGCTAGCAGCCGCTATGGCTGCTACAGCGGGACGCCACTGAACACTACGGCAGAGCAGGGAGGTATCTCCCCGCTCTGCCATTAACTGGTTCCCGACCGCTGGCTGTATTTTTACGGCCAGCGGTCAGGGTCCTTAAAACCCGAGCCATAGACTTTCTACGGCTCGGGTTTTAACTTGCTGCCCGCGCAATCGGCAGCTGAATGTCGCGTCTCCGGCTGTCAGTGACTGCCGGGGACCCTGAGGAGAGGATAGAAGCAGCTTTCGCTGCTTCTGTCTTCTCTGATCACTTGTACACAGCGCTGAATGCGCGCTGTGTACAGGAATAGAGACAGCAGCAGTGGCGCTGTCTCTATTCCTCCCGGTGATCATGTGACTGGTCACATGATCGCCGGGTGCCGTTAGTGGCAGACTGCTGCTGGGTCTTACTAGACCCAGCACAGCGCTATTAGTGACAATCGTCACTATGAGAGGGCTGATTTCCCCTGTAACTGGGGCTGCTGTGCAGCTCCAGTTACAGTGGAAAAACATGGTGTAAAAGAAAGAAAAAAAATATATAAAGTTCCCCAAAGGTCTTCTTTGACCTTTGGGGGACAGACCATAGTAATAAAAAAATAATAAAGTAAAGTGCAAAAAAAATGTAAATAATAAATACACATAAAATACCCACCCCAAAAAAAAAACGTTCCCCCCCGCCAATCATTGTTGTAACGCTAGCGCTGACCCAATTACCCTAATATAGACATGTAATATATAAAAATTTACGGTAGACAATGACGATCACAAATAAAAGGTCTATTTTAGGCTAAAACTATGTTATTACCAAAAAAAAAATAGCTGAAATGTAAAAAATCTTATTTTTTTACTATTATTTTCAAACTTTATGAATAAAAATTCTAAAATATCAAAAAAGGTGTGTATAAAAAACGATAAAAAATGAAACCTGCATTGTCTACGGAAAAAACGTCGCAAAAATCACGTCGTTAGCCCAACAAATAAAAAAGTTATAGCCATTTAACTAACACGTGCTAAAAATGGCTAAATGGTGTCTGGTCCTGAAGGCGCAAAATAGAGCAAAAGACATGTATCCCCTCTCCACAGGATAGGGGATACATGTGTGATCGCTGGCATTGATAGGGAGAACGGGGGACTGAAAGTCCCCTGAAGTTCTCCATCACAAACCTCGGACTTCTGGGGTCTGTGTCGGCAGCTCCGTAGAAATGAATGGAGCGCCGGTCGTGCTTGTGCGCATGCGTGACCAGCGCTCCTTTCATTTTTATTGAGCAGCGCAGACGCCGGAAGTCAGAGGTTTGTCATGGAGAAGTTCAGGGGACTTTCAGTCCCCCGTTCTCCCTATCACTGCCAGCGATCACTCATGTATCCCCTATCCTGTGGAGATCCTGTGGAGAGGGGATACATGTATTTTGTAGGACACACTGTAGGTCGCATTTTTTTGGGAGGGGGGACGCTTTATGGCGTTCCCTACAGGGGGGAAACGCTGTATGGCGTTCCCTACAGGGGGGGGGGGGTGCTGTATGGCGTTCCCTACAGGGGGGGAGCTGTATGGCGTTCCCTACAGGGGGGGGGCTGTATTGCGTTCTCTACAGGGGGGGCCTGTATGGCGTTCTCTACAGTGGGGGGCTGTATGGCGTTCTCTGCAGGGGGGCTGTATGGCTTTATCTACAGGGGGGCTGTATGGCGTTATCTACAGGGGGGCTGTATGGCGTTCTCTACAGGGGGATGTATGGCGCTATCTACAGAGGGGGGGCTGTATGGCGTTATCTACAGGGGGGCTGTAAAAAAGGCACTATCTACAAGGGGGGGGTTGTGTGACACCCAGGGGAGGGGGGCCCCAGTCAAAAGTTTGCTATGGGGCCCAGTCTTTCCTAATTACGCCCCTGCATGGGAGGGCTCAGAAGGAAAAGAGCGCTATTTGTTCTTTGGAGTCCAGATTTTGCTGGATTGGTTTTCGGGTGCCATGTCGCATTTGCAGAGCCTCAGAGGTATCAAAGCAATGGAAACCCTCCAGAAGTGACCCAATTTTGGAAACTACACCCCTCAAGGAATTCAAATATGGTTGTTGTTACAATTTTGACCACACAGTTTTTTCACAGCACCTAATTGAATTGGGCTGTGAAATGAAAAAAATTTCATTTTTTCCAATAAGATGTCATTTTTTATCAAAATTTCTTATTTTCACAGGGAACAAAATACCCTATTTTGTTGCCCAATTTCTCCTGAGTGCAGCAATACCCCATTTGTGGCGATAAACTGCCGTTTGGGCCCATGGGAGCCCTCAGAAGGGAAGGAGCGCTGTGTGTTCTTTGGAGTGCAGATTTTGCTGTATTGATTTTCGTGTGCCATGTCACATTTGCAGAGCCCCAGAGCTATCAAAGCAATGGAAACCTACCAGAAGTGACCCCATTTTGGAAACTAAACCCCTCAAGGAATTCATTTATGGGTAATGTGACCATTTAGACCCCATAGTTTCTTCACAGAGCTTATTTGAATTGGGCTGGGAATTAAAAAAAATATATTTTTTCCAATAATATGTCGTTTTAGCTCAAAAATTCTTATTTTCACAAGAAATAATATACTCCATTTTGTTGCCCAATTTGTCCTGAGTGCGGCAATACCCTATTTGTGGTGATAAACTGCCGTTTGGGCCCATGGGAGGGCTCAGAAGGAAAAGAGCGCTATTTGTTCTTTGGAGTCCAGATTTTGCTGGATTGGTTTTCGGGTGCCATGTCGCATTTGCAGAGCCCCAGAGATATCAAAGCAATGGAAACCAACCAGAAGTGACCCCATTTTGGAAACTACACCCCTCAAGGAATTCATTTATGGGTAATGTGATCATTTAGACCCCATAGTTTCTTCACAGAACTTATTTGAATTGGGCTGGGAATTAAAACAAAATGTTTTCAAATAATATGTAGTTTTGGCTGAAAATTTCTTATTTCCACAAGAAACAAAATACCCCATTCTGTTGCGCAATTTGTTCTGAGTGCCGCAATACCCCATTTGTGGTGAAAAACTGACGTTTGGGCCCATGGGAGCACTCAGAAAGAAAGGACCACCATTGGGCCTACTGGGTATTTTCTAGTGCGAAGTCATGTATGCAGAAGCCCCTGAGGTACCAGTACAGTTGAAACCCGCAAGAAGTGACCCAGTTTTAAAAACTACACCCTTACGGCATTCATCTAGAGGTGTAGTGAGCATTTTGACTGGAGACATGCACCTCATAAACTGTAATGTGATTTCTCCCGGGTATGGCAATACCCTCAATGTGGCTGTTATCAGCTGCCTGGGCACACAGCAGGGCTCATAAGGGAAAGATGAGGGGGATAAGCTGTGCGGAGTGCATCAGGGTAAGGAAAATTGGAGTAAATTATAAACCAAGGGATGTATGATACATTTTAAAACACTCTTTCATACAGAGTTCTGGTTATTCGGGACACGTGTCACATTGATATATTGTGTCATCCCTTATCCCCCTCTTATAGCAGACTTTGCACCTCTTTTGACTTTTTCCCTTCTTGCCAGTTTGGGGAACCTCCTGGAAAGTGTTGCCCTGGTACGATGCGTGTGGCCCCGCTTCCAGAAGTACTGGGTGCCCCCCCTTCTTGGTCCCTAAAGATTAGGTTCTTGATAATCACCTCTTGAAATTCCAGGAAAGTTCCCCTCTGGCCTGTACATCGACGTAGCACGTACACATTGTACAAAGCCATCTGTATGATGTGCACGGGCCAGCTTCTTATACCACACCGCATGGCGCTGCAGGGCTTCAGGATTTGATCTGACAAGTCCATCCCTCCCATGTACCTATTGTAGTCCAGGATGCAGTCTGGTTTGGGGGTGGCCTTTCCTTCATATATCCTAAAACTGTAGGTATACCCTGATGCACTCTCGCACAGCTTATACATCTTCACGCCATACCTTGCCCTCTTACCCGGCAGGTACTCGCGGAATTGAACCCTCCCTTTAAAATGTACCAGGGACTCATCAATAGAAATACACTTCTCGGGGGTGTATGCTTGGGAAAACCGGGCACTGAAACGGTCTAATAGAGGTCTCCGTTTATACAAACGGTCAAAACTGGCATCATCTCGGGGTGGGCACGGCTCATTATCAGTATAATGTAAGAAGCGAAGTATTGCCTCATTTATTTATTTTTTTAGGTTACAGTTCAATTCTGAAGTTGCTTTGAGGGGCCCATATATTAGAAACCCCTATCAAACACCCCATTTTAGAAACTAGACCCCTCAAACTATTCACAACAGAATATAGAAAGTTTATGAACCCTTTAGGTGTTTCACAGGAATTTAGAGCAAAGTAGAGGTCAAATTTACATTTTTTTTTTTGTCAGAAAATCCTCTTTATACCATTTTTTTTATAACACAAAAGGATTTATCAGAGAAACGCAACTCAATACGTATTGCCCAGATTCTGCAGTTTTGAGAAATATCCCACATGTGGTCCTAGTGCGGTAATGGACTGAAGCACCGGCCTCCGAAGCAAAGGAGCACCTAGTGGATTTTGAGGCCTCCTTTTTATTAGGCACCATGTCCGGTTTGAAGAGGTCTTGTGGTACCAAAACATTGGAAACCCCCCAAAAGTGACCCCATTTTGGAAACTAGACCCCTTGAGGAATCCATTGTAGTTTTCTTGGGGTGCATGCGGCTTTTTGATCAGTTGTTATTCTCTTTTTAGGTGGCGTGGTGACTAAAAAACAGCAATTCTACTATTGTTTTTTTATTCTATTTTTTTTACAGGGTTCACCGTGCGCTATAAATGACATATTCACTTTATTCTGCGGGGCGATACGATTACGGCGATACCCTATGCTTATAGTTTTTTTTATGTCTTATGGCGCCTGCACAATAAAATACGTTTTGTAAAAAATCATTCACTTTTTGTGTTACCTTATTCTAAGCGGCAGAACTTTTTTATTTTTCAATTAATAAAGCCGTGCGAGGACTTTTTTTTGCGTAACGAACTGTAGTTTCGATCAGTACCATTTTTCGGTACATGCGACTTTTTGATCTCTTTTTATTCCATTTTTTGGGAGGTGAAGTGACCAAACAATTGTGATTGTGGTACGGTTTATTAATATTTTCTTTTACGGCGTTCACCGTGCGGGATAAATAACGAAATAATTTTGTAGTTCAGGCCGTTACGGATACCAATTATGTATAGTTTATTTGTTTGTTTATAGATTTTTATTAATAATAAATGACTGATAAGGGAAAAAGGGGGATTTTTACTTTTATTACTTTTAAAACTTTTATTTTCTTATTTTTACACATCTTTTTTTTACTTTTTTTTTTACTTTATTACTTTATCCCACTAGGGGACTTGAGGGCAGGAGGCCCTGATCGCTATTCTAATACACTGCACTACATGCGTAGTGCAGTGTATTAGAACTGTCAGCTACTCACTGACAGCAAGCATAGTGGGTCCTGACGTTGTCAGGACCCACTAGGCTTCCGTCTATGGTATAGACGGACGCCATTGTTTGGTGTCCGGTAGCCATAGTCACCATCGCCGGCCGCTATCGTGTAGCAGGCCGGCGATGGCAGCTTAACCCCTAAAAAGCCGCGATCTCTATAGAACGTGGCTTTTAAGGGGTTAATCAGCGGGGACACAGCGATCGGTCCCCTCTGTAGGAGCTGTGACAGCTGCTGTACGAGACAGCAGCTGTCTCAGCTCCTGTATGTGTCGGGAGGACGGCCGAAACGGCCGATACTCCCGAGACGTACTATTAGGTCATGGAGCGCGAACGATACAGCTGCCATGACCTAATAGTACGTCCAGGAGCGGGAAGGGGTTAAAATACTTTCTGAATACTGTTTTGAATACTTTGAGGGGTGCAGTTTTTAAAACGGGGTGATTTATTTGGGGATTTTAATATATAAGGCACTCAAAGCCACTTCAGAACTGAACTTGTCCCTGTAAAAATAGCCTTTTGAAATTTTCTTGAAAATGTGAGAACTTGCTGCTAAAGTTCTAAGCCTTGTAACGTCCTAGAAAAATAAAAGGATGTTCAAAAAACGATGCAAATATAAAGTACACATTTGGGAAATGGTAAATAGTGACTATTTTGTGTGGTATTACTATCTGTTTTACAAGCAGATACATTTAAATTTAGAAAAATGCACATTTTTGCAGTTCCGTTGCACAATGCACCCTGCTGGCGGCCGACGGAACCCATTGACCTAAATTGGTTAAAGTCGGCGTGTCCATTATTTTACCGGACACATTAGCGCAACATGCTGTGCTATGGTCTCCAGTAATCCCTGCCTTATCTGCAACAGAGGCCCCTAATGGAGCCTCCAACGCAGATGTGAACGAAGCCTAAAATAGGTTGAAGGCAGAACAGTACATGTAGAATAGGTAGAGAACATTCAATTACATGTATCACTACTAGAGAGCAGTACATTATATGTATTACTTATAGAGAGCAGTACAGTACATGTAGTACAGATAGAGAGCAGTACAGTACATGTTGTACAGTTAGAGAGTAGTACAGTACATGTAATACAGGTAGAGAGCAGTAAAGTACATGTAGTACATGTAGATAGCAGTACAGTACATGTAGTAGAGGTAGAGAGCAGTACAGTACATGTAGTACAGGTAGAGAGTAGTACAATACATGTAGTACAGATAGAGAGAAGTACAATACATGTAGCACAGGTAGGGAGCAGTACAGTACATGTAGTACAGGTAGATAGCAGTACAGTAGATTAGTACAGGTAGATAGAAGTACATTACATGTAGTACAGGTAGATATCAGTACAGTACATGTAGTACAGGTAGAGAGCAGTACAGTACATGTAGTATAGGTTAGGGAGCAGTACAGTACATGGAGTACAGGTAGATGGCAGTACAGTACATGTACTACAGGTAGAGAGCAGTACAGTACATGTAGTACAGTTAGAGAGTAGTACAGTACATGTAATACAGGTAGAGAGTAGTACAGTACATGTAATACAGGTAGAGAGCAGTAAAGTACATATAGTACATGTAGATAGCAGTACAGTACATGTAGTAGAGGTAGAGAGCAGTACAGTACATGTAGTACAGGTAGAGAGTAGTACAATACATGTAGTACAGATAGAGAGTAGTACAATACATGTAGCACAGGTAGGGAGCAGTACAGTACATGTAGTACAGGTAGATAGCAGTACAGTAGATTAGTACAGGTAGATAGAAGTACATTACATGTAGTACAGGTAGATATCAGTACAGTACATGTAGTACAGGTAGAGAGCAGTACAGTACATGTAGTATAGGTTAGGGAGCAGTACAGTACATGGAGTACAGGTAGATGGCAGTACAGTACATGTAGTACAGGTAGAGAGCAGTACAGTACATGTAGTACAGTTAGAGAGTTGTACAGTACATGTAATACAGGTAGAGAGCAGTAAAGTACATGTAGTACATGTAGATAGCAGTACAGTACATGTAGTAAAGGTAGAAAGCAATACAGTACATGTAGTACAGGTAGAGAGTAGTACAATACATGTAGCACAGGTAGGGAGCAGTACAGTACATGTAGTACAGGTAGATAGCAGTACAGTAGATTAGTACAGGTAGAAAGCAGTACATTACATGTAGTACAGGTAGATATCAGTACAGTACATGTAGTACAGGTAGAGAGCAGAACAGTACATGTAGTATAGGTTAGGGAGCAGTACAGTACATGTAGTACAGGTAGATGGCAGTACAGTACATGTAGTACAGGTAGAGAGCAGCACAGTACATGTAGTGCAGGTAGATATCAGTACAGTACATGTAGTATTGGTAGGGAGCAGTACAGTACATGGAGTACAGGTAGATGGTAGTACAGTACATGTAGTACAGCTAGAGAGCAGTACAGTACATGTAGTGCAGGTAGAGAGCAGTACAGTACATGTGGTTCAGGTAGAGAGCAGCACAGTACATGTAGTACAGGTAGAGAGCAGTATAGCAAATGTAGTACAGGTAGAGAGCAGTACAGTGTAACGGCTGCCGCGCCGTTCCCCGCCTCTTCCACAGTGTCTGCTCCGGTTCCTGCGCCCTCCATTCCCTCATGCTCGTCCCGAGCTCCACTTACCCGATCCGGACGCTCTGCTGGCTCTGGGCAGCGTCAGGTAAGTGCTTCTCTTACCTCCCTCCGCGGTCGTCATCCACGATGTGCGGATGCAGCCACTAGAGGGTGCGCGCTGTCTCTTCCCTTCTTAAAGGGCCAGCGCGTGCCAAAATTTCCAAGACTTCCTATTTAAAGATCCTCCTCCCTCTGAATCCTTGCTTGTTCAATCAAGTTCGCGTGAGCTTCCCTGTACCGAGTTTCCCTGTTACCTTGCCTTCTGCCTTTATCTGGATGTCCCGTTGTGACCTCTGCCTGTACTTGACTATCCTTGCCTGCCGCCGGCCTTGACCTATTGCTATCGATACCCGTTACGACGTCTGCTGCCTGTCCTGACTTCTGGCCTATACATCTGGCTGCCTCTAAACCTGCTGTGCCAAGCGTTGCCTTGGGTTACAATCACCATCTCCCGGACGACACAGAAGATACACAAACAAACCGGTGAGAACCGTTATAGTTTGAACAAGCCATGGATCCCCTTGGCACAGCCCGGCTGATATGGCTCAGGAACTTTCAAGACAATGAGTCCGCAAAGATCAGCTTTTTCAGCTTCTACAAAATGTGTCCACTCGTTTGAACGAACTAGCGCCTCCGATACAGCCACCACCACCGCAAGCTCCTGTCTACAGTCCAGGACTACATTTATCTACGCCTGCCGACTATGAGGGTAACCCTAAAACCTGCAAGGGATTTGTTAATCAATGCACCATCCATTTTGAGGTCATGGCGCATAATTTTTCCTCAGACCGGGCTAAGGTGGCCTACATCCTATCCCTGCTTTCTGGCGAAGCGCTGGCGTGGGCATCGCCCTTATGGGAGAGAAACTACCCCATCATGTATGAGATTCAGAACTTTCTTTCCACTTTTAAAAAGGTGTTTGAAGAGCCGGGTCGGGCATCTACAGCAGCTTCCTCTCTTCTCAAGCTCCAACAAGGAACCTCCACTGTAGGCCAATACGCCATTCAATTTCGCACCCTGGCTACAGAACTCCAGTGGAACAACGAGGCTCTGGTATCTACCTTCTGTGAGGATCTGGCGGGCTGAATCAAGGATGAATTTGCTGGCCGATACCTTCCACCATCCTTGGATGACTTGATCACTCTTGCCAATCGGATTGACATACGTTTCCGTGAGAGACAACAAGAATCTGCTCGGGGCAATCGGACATCATGGTTGGCACCAACCTTCCAAAGGCCTCTTCTTGCCTAATCTTCCTATCGGTCGGATGAACCCATGCAGGTGGAGAGAACAAAACTCACGCCTGAGGAGCGCCAGAATAGACGCAAGTTGAACTTATGTTTATATTGTGGTGGAAAAACGCACTTCCTCAAGGACTATCCAGTGAGGCCGGAAAGTTTTTTTGAGTGCTGCTTTGTTCTCTTTTTCTTGGATATATGCTATACAAGGAGGGGTCACTGCTTGTTTGGAAGCATAGCACCGGCCTTCATAGGCAAATAATCACAGTGCTGCTCCTACTTTTGACTTTTGTGTGTACATGTAGTACAGGTAGAGAGCAGTATAGTAAACAGTGGCAGATTAAGTAGACCATAGGCCCTGGGCTGTTCCACAAACTTGGACCCCCCTTCCCCACCGCCGCTCTGCCGTGTCTATAGTGAACACCACCTTTCTGTGCGTGCGCTGACAAATGGTTGTTACGATTCACCTTGTCAAAGGGCTGTGTCCCTACATACTGACAGTCTCCAGCCATCGCTGACAGTATCACATTGTTTAGGGACACTTCCTCTTGACAATGGGAATGGTAAAACGCATTTGTCTATTAGTCCTGGGTACACAAAGACTTTATGTAGAATACAAGGATTACCTGCAACAGACATGTCAGGAGAGGTGACAGATCCCCAATAGATCCAGTGACTCACAAGTGACGTCTTCTCTGATGGGAGCCGTTTTCTTTTCTTTTCCATCTGACGCAGACCGTTATGGCAACTTCTGATGAGACATCTTTGCCCCTCGCTTCTGCAGCCATTTCCAGCCTTTATGGAAAAACACACAAATTTGAACACCAAGGCCCAGAACCATTCATTAAAGGGGTTGTTTTTATACTGATGACCTATCCATGTGCCCGGACAACCCCTATTACTCAAACTAATCAATTTGGACCCCAGACTAGATCATAGAATACATACAGACCCCAGACCTTCTAAACTATTGCATTCCCCAAACCAGACCCCCCTAAACAAATACAGAACCCAGAACAAGCACCCTAAATAAATACAGACCTCAGACCAGACCACTAAATAGACCCCAGACCTGACCCCCTACACTAATAATGACCCCAGACCTGACTCCCTTAATACAGACCCAAGACCAAACCCCCTAAACTAATACAGGCCCCCTAAATCGACCCCATAAACTAATACAGACCCCAGACCAGAACCCCTTAATACAGACCCCAGGCCAGACCCCCTAAATACAGACCCCAGACCTCAAACTAATACAGACCCCCTAAATACAGACCCCAGACCCCCTAATCTAACACAGACCCCTAAATATAAAGACCATAAACCCCTTAAACTGATAGAGACCCCAGACCTTTAAACTAATACAGACACCAAACCTCCTAAATACAGTCCCCAAACCAAGCCCCCTAAATACAGACCCCACACCAGACCCCATAAATATAGTCCCCCTAAATACAGACCCTTTAAACAAATCCATCCCCTTATGCTTACATAGCAGCTCGCCTCAGTCTTCTCTGTGGAGTCTTGCTGCTGCTCATGGACCTGCGGTCATGTGACCAGCAGGTCTCTAAGCAGTAGTAAGAACTTCAGAGATAAGGTCATGTGACCTCATATCTAAAGGTCCTTTTGCAGGACATACATAATGCAGTTTTGTCGCGGTTTTTGCTGCGATTCGCAGCAAAATCGCGGGTAAAAACGCAACAGAACTACATTGTACTTTGGGCAGGCATGGGCCCACTGGGAGCCTCGGGCCACGGGCGGCCGCCCAAAATGCCCTATGATGATCCGCCAATTATAGTAAATGTAGTACAGAACATGTAGTAGAGGTGGAGAACATGTAGTAGAGGTAGAGAGCAGCACAGTATATGTAGTACATGTAGAGAGCAGCACAGTACATGTAGTACAGTTAGAGAGCAGTATGGTAAATGTAGTACAGGTAGAGCGCAGTACAGTACATGTAGAATAGGTAGAGAACAGTACAGTACATGTAGTAGAGGTAGAGAGCAGCACAGTATATGTAGTAAATGTAGAGAGCAGTATATTAAAGGAAGTAAAGGTAGAAAGCAGTACAGTACATGTAGTACAGGTAGATAGCATGACCTTCCTAAGTAGAGTCGTGTGTTAATGAACCTTCCCTTACCCATCTTATCCCTCCACCCCCACCTTTAGGAAAGACACGTGACACCGAGGTTGGATGTGAAATGGCCACAGCAGCCGTTTATTAATTTCACAGTTTTATCAAAACAATTTAAATCCGAAACATTCGGATAACTATTTAGGAATCCACCAGAGAATTCCTCCTAATAATTCACTTGACCCAACATGGGTCAGAATCGTACATAACAATTTAACGTTAACATTAACCCGAGCAGAGGAAGTCCTTGAAGCCCCTTCAGATGTTCCTTTTTAAGAACACACCGAATTAGCCATCTGCAAACCACCAATTACCTCCAGCCGTAAACCAGCTCGGAAGCACCGTTCACCTCTGCAGATGGCTCCAACCACTAGAAGTCCACTTCAAGGGGATAACACCCGATGAAGCCCTCAAGTGATATACCGACCACTAGAAGTCCACTTCAAGGGGATAACACCCGATGAAGCCCTCAAGTGATATACCGACCACTAGAAGTCCACTTCAAAGGGATAACACCCGATGAAGCCTTCAAGTGATATACCTTCTACCAGAAGACCACTTCAAAGGGATAACACCCGATGAAGTCTTCAACCATGTACCTTTTTTGGGGGACGCATACCCCCGATGCGACCCCCCCACCATTTTGTACTGACTGGCCTCAAGGACTCCCCCCGCCAGCTGCCATGACAACAGAACCTACTCCGGGAAAAAAGGAAAAACATGTTAAATAAGCACACAAAACAAAGACAACACTCATAAACGGACGTACATAAAGCCCCACAGGGGTAACAAACAAAGGGCGGGAGGGTGGGAGCTTGTCTCTCCCTGTGTTACTCCTCCCGCTGCTTCCGGCTCAATGCCGCAAACAGCGGGAAGCTCAGCAACGGCCCCCTGACTCCTCCTTGTCCCTCCTCCACCTCCTCCTAACTCTCCCTCCAACTCTCCCTTACCTATTAACCCTTTCCCTACCAGTGAGGTCATGGAGGCTTCCCCTTAAGCCCTGCAGGCTGCGTCCAGCCTCTTCTTGACCTTCCTAAGTAGAGTCGTGTGTTAATGAACCTTCCCTTACCCATCTTATCCCTCCACCCCCACCTTTAGGAAAGACACGTGACACCGAGGTTGGATGTGAAATGGCCACAGCAGCCGTTTATTAATTTCACAGTTTTATCAAAACAATTTAAATCCGAAACATTCGGATAACTATTTAGGAATCCACCAGAGAATTCCTCCTAATAATTCACTTGACCCAACATGGGTCAGAATCGTACATAACAATTTAACGTTAACATTAACCCGAGCAGAGGAAGTCCTTGAAGCCCCTTCAGATGTTCCTTTTTAAGAACACACCGAATTAGCCATCTGCAAACCACCAATTACCTCCAGCCGTAAACCAGCTCGGAAGCACCGTTCACCTCTGCAGATGGCTCCAACCACTAGAAGTCCACTTCAAGGGGATAACACCCGATGAAGCCCTCAAGTGATATACCGACCACTAGAAGTCCACTTCAAGGGGATAACACCCGATGAAGCCCTCAAGTGATATACCGACCACTAGAAGTCCACTTCAAAGGGATAACACCCGATGAAGCCTTCAAGTGATATACCTTCTACCAGAAGACCACTTCAAAGGGATAACACCCGATGAAGTCTTCAACCATGTACCTTTTTTGGGGGACGCATACCCCCGATGCGACCCCCCCACCATTTTGTACTGACTGGCCTCAAGGACTCCCCCCGCCACAGCGAAACAGGCCTTGACCACCTTAAGCCTGTGAGTTCCGCCACACCACCACCGCCCTTTCTATTCCTTCTGCTATCGCCAAGCTCCAAAGATCAATGCCAACCTCGGTCAGATGAACCCCATCACCCCTCCAGAAGTTCCCCACTCCTGACTCCAAATCCCTGTGCCGCACACAAATGCCCCCGATTTTTGCTACGAAACGGGACACCGCCCGATTAACTTTTAATGCGAGCCTTATTGACTCTTTCACTGACCTAGCCAACCGCCAATGTTTCCTCGGGACTATGTCCGACCACACTATCACCAACTTGGGATAAGAAACCCACAAACCCAACATATCGTGTTTGATATCCCGCACCAACTCACGCAAGGGGCAGACTCCCAAGTCATCCCCACCCACGTGCAACACTAAGACCTCCGGAACCCTATCAAGCCGGGCCTATGTCTGGAATTCTGCCAACCCCCTGCTCCATGACATACCTCTAAATCCCAGCCAATGCACAACCGCATCCTGTCGCGGAATGCGCAACTGGCGACCGTCCGGGCACGTACGAATGACCCAGTGCACGTACGAATGACCCAGCAACCACACCAAACACGGAGGCGAATCTGAAATGGAAAACAATTAGACACTGCCATACAAAACATTTTTTAAGCGTTAACCACAACCTCATAACAAATGGAGCGGACATAGGACTTAACTCAGTTGGACTCCCAACGACCAATGCGCCGCACCCCTTAATCATCCAACCCCCAGCGCCCCGCTGCAGTTGCTGCGCCAATCCTGAAGGAATGAGATGAATATGAGCCCGCCGCGACACCAACCGCCGTCAGACATTCCTTAAATACATCTCCAAACTGAAACCTGGACAAAACGACCCGTCCACATGGCGTAACAAAGGCAAATCTGGAGACCCCGCTTGCGGCTTAAAAAACCCCGCATGCACTCTACTGGGCACATAACCGACCCCGGGAGGGCGAACAAAACTATCAGCTTACCCTTCCCTACTTGGCTAAGCAAAGCAAACGACACAGGCCTTCTACTATCCGCCTCCCCTCTACCTCGGCCCAACCCCTTCAAAGCCTGTAGCACCAAAAATTCCTTAGATACATCTTGAAAGCCTCGTAACTTGAAACCAAACGCCACCGCAGATATGAACCGGTTCACCTTTGCCACTGAAAACCCCGCCTCCCAGGCGTCCCCTAACCAGTACAAAAGTGCCACCAACCTGTCTCTATCCGTATTGACGTCACCCAACTCTCTTACCCACTCCTCCCACTGCCTCCAACAAGCAGAATAAGCACTCCACGTCGTGCGCGCCAAAGACCTTTGTATCAGTTGTTCTACGGGACCGAGACCAGATCCCAAAGATGTTCCGGACAAGCCAAACCGAGACGTTCCGCTCCCAGTGCCAATTGCCGAAACCGGTCCCACTGCGAGCGAGAAAGAGCATCAGCGATGCAATTCCGTACCCCCGGCACATGCACCGCCACCACCCACGCGTTCAACGACAAACATACCAACACTAAATGTCGCAACAATTGAACTACAGGAGGAGAGGACGCCGTGATGTTATTAATGGCCAGCACCACCCCCATGTTGTCGCAGTAAAAAAAAAAAAAAAAAAAAAACGAACCTTCTTATCCCTGACCCTGTCCCCCCAAATGGTTGCCGCCACCACGATGGGGAACAGCTCGAGCAGGGCCAGATTCCGCGTGAGTCCGCTGGACACCCAACTAGCCGGCAATTGACCTGCGCACCACGGACCTCCCCCGTAAGCTCCAAAACCGCCCGCCCCAGCCGCATCCGTAAAATTATTCAAATCACTCGCACTCCCGCCGTTGCCGCTGCCAACCGTCTACCAAACACCCTCCCCATTGGCATAATCCGGCAGGCGAAATTCAACTTCCCCAGCAGCGACTGAAGCTCCCGCAGCGTCATTTTCTTCAGTCTACAAGCCCGCCGTACCTCCAGCCTCAAAGCACCCAGCTTATCCGCAGGGAGACGACACTCCATTGCCACCGAATCTATTTCAATTCCCAAAAAACAAATCGTCGCTACTGGGCCCTCCGTTTTTTCTGGCGCCAAAGGGATCCCAAAATCCCTCGCAACCTTCTGTAGTGCATAAAGCAAATTACCGCAAACCGGCGAACCCCCCGGGCCAACGCACAAGAAATCATCTAAGTAATGGATCAACGAGTCGACCCCGGATACTCCCCTCGCTACCCACTCCACGAAGCTACTAAACGCCTCGAAGTACGCACAAGAAAGGGAACGCCCCATCGGAAGGCACCGATCCACATAAAAGGCCCCATTCCAAAGACAGCCCCAACAGCCGTTGGCTTTCTGGATGAACTGGCAACAACCTGAACGCCGCCTCGATTTCGGTTTTTGCTAGCAGCGCGCCCGGGCCCGCAGCCCGCACTAACCCCACCGCCTCATCGAATGAGGTATAGGCTACGGAGCACAACTCGTGATCTATCCCGTCGTTTACCGACGAACCCTTGGGATACGATAAGTGTTGAATTAAACGAAATTTTACGGGCTCACGCTTAGGAACAATACCCAACGGGGACACAACTAAATCTTTTACTGGCGACTCAACAAAAGGCCCTGACATGCGACCCAACGAAACTTCTTTTAACAATTTGTCCGACACGACCTTGGCATGCGAGTAAGCCGATTTTAAATTCCTCCGCGTAACCGGAACCTCATAAGGAGGCGGGGAATAACGAAACCAACACGAAAACCCTCGTAAAGCAACTTAGCCGCCGCCCTGTCCGGATACTCATTTAGATAAGGGGCCATCTTTTCCACCCTCACCGGTGACACCCCCTTGACCAGCCGCGGAGGACTGGTTCCCTGACCTCCTTTTCCGCATACATTTCGCCGCCCCGTGTGATGCACCATTACACTCCGAACACACGTGCTTGAACTTGCACGTGGCCCCGAACTTGCACTGGCCTTCATTAAATTGCCAGCAAAACCCTGCCTTTCCCCCGCCGCCTTGTCCAACCTGACTAGACTGGCCTCCTTGGCCGGCGCTCCCGGGGAAGGACTGCCTAACCGGAGCCGTAACCCGTAACCAGAGAGCAATATCCTTCTGGTCCCACCGAATCGCCGGCCGAACCGCTTTTCGCTGACGGAATTGCTCGTCGTATCGCAGCCACGCCTGGCCCCCATACGCCCTATGAGCCTCCCCAATAGCATCAAAATAACAAAACAACGCCGAACAATTTTCCGGCGCCTTTTTCCCTATCACACTGGCTAATATGGCGAACGCCTGCGACCAATTAACGAACGTCTGCGGGATAAGCCTATACCGCCGCCGTTCCTCCTCGTCCTTTTTACTCTCGTCCCGCTTGCTCTTATCCAAATTAAATTTAGCGAGCGGCAAGAGAGAAAAAATCTCTACATATTCGTCCTTCCAGATCCGCTCACGCACCTCCTGCTTTAAATGCGCCCCCAACGGACCTTCGAAACACACATACACCTCCCCACGAGCGCGATCATCAATACGCACCCGATCGCCATCTTTTTGCGCCTCGGTCTGTACCGACACCGCGACCGCCTCTCTAACCGCCGTTACGGGCCGCGCTTGTAACAATCCCCCTTCCCTGGGACCCTCCCAAACTACCGCCGGGGACACTTCCGTGACTACCGGCGCCACCGCCCTATCTAGGCGCCCGACCAGCTCTCTCAAGCAACCCACTAAGTCTGCCAAACCCGCGCCATCGCGCCCGCCCGCGCCACTACCGGCCACCGATGCGACGCTAGCAGCCCCCCCGCCGATACCCGACATAAAAATCGCTGGATATGACAATGATGGAGTTATACACTCACCGGGCTGCACAGGCGCTGTGTTCCCGTCAGCCGGACCATCCTGACCTCGACGATACACGTCCAGTTCACCTTCCTCCAGCTCTTCTCTCGCCGACGACTGTCCATCCAAACGACATCTTCGGAACGGGGATGAGGACGCGCTGACCGATGGGCCGGCAACCTGCCGCCCGACCGCCGGGACCCAGACTTCCGACCGGACCTGTTGCCTCGACGTCGCTGCAGATCTAGACGTCCGTCTCGCTGATCCTGAAGAAGCCTGCCCCCTGGCCGGAACATCACCAGGCGGGGCGGCCGTACCTTGTCCTCCGAATCTTCCATCCGATGGGGGAGGGGTGACAGGGAGCCCGGCCTGCGACTCCCTGCTTACCGCCGGACCCCGTCGCGGCTTGGGATTCCTGCCAGGACGCAGGGCCTGGGAAGGGGCGGTCCTCCCAGCTGCCTGGCCTGCAGCGTCCGAGATCGGGCTCCCTCTGCGACGCCGTGTCCGCGGGACTGCCTCAGGACTGAGGCGCTCTGGAGGTCGGGACCGCCGGGAGGGACGGGTCGACCCGGCCTGAGTCGCCGTCACCCCCGGCAACGCTCTCAGCCTGCTCCGAGCAGGAGCGGTTGTTGCCGACTCCCCCCCCGCCGCCATAGTAATGCTAGTAAGGGGGCCGGGGGAGGGGAGCCTGTCCCCTGCAACAGACCCCGAACGCCGGGCCTGGCGTGGTGAAACGGCGTCCGGGATCCTAGTTAATGCAGCCACGGTCTCCTCAAGCCATCCGGGACCGTGGTGCACATCAGCGGCACGCAGCCGCTCTAATAATACGGCCTCCGACATTGTTATAAGCGCGGGCAACGGGGAGCTTGTCTCTCCCTGTGTTACTCCTCCCGCTGCTTCCGGCTCAATGCCGCAAACAGCGGGAAGCTCAGCAACGGCCCCCTGACTCCTCCTTGTCCCTCCTCCACCTCCTCCTAACTCTCCCTCCAACTCTCCCTTACCTATTAACCCTTTCCCTACCAGTGAGGTCATGGAGGCTTCCCCTTAAGCCCTGCAGGCTGCGTCCAGCCTCTTCTGTACAGTACATGAGGGCATTGGAATTAGAAAGACCACACCTATCTATCTATCTATCTATCTATCTATCTATCTATCTATCTATCTATCTATCTATCTATCTATCTATCTATCTATCTATCTATCTATCATCTATCTATCTATCTATCTATCTATCTATCTATCTATCTATCTATCTATCTATCTATCTATCTGTCTGTCTGTCTGTCTGTCTGTCTGTCTATTTAATCTATCTAGTTAATCTACCTACCTGATCTATCTAATCTAATCTAACAGTGGTATAACTATAGGGGTCGCATTGGTCGCAATTGCCTGTGGCCCCCCGCGAAAGTTACTCTAGTAACTGGGGCTTATGTAATAAACTACACGGGCCCCTGTTACTATAGTAACTGACAGTACTTGCGCTGCGCACAACATCCCAACACTGGATGGATTCAGGACCTCCACTGCGGCCGAAGTAGGGGGTTAGTTTAATACCACTGTCTGCTGAAGCTGATTAGTCGGAGTCCGACTGCCGGGACCCCCACCAATCAGCTGTTTTGAAGGGACAGCAGCGCTCGTACTTCCCCTTCATTCCAGTCACTTGTTCACACTTCAAAACAGCTGATTTATGGGGGTCTATTGATGGCCTATCCTGAGGATAGGCCATCAATGTTTAGCGACTGGAAAACCCCTTTTAGCCTACCATTGTGTGATCCTGTCTGTGATCCTGTCTGCTTGGCCTGTCTGCTTGGCCCTGTATCTAAGCCAACCACATTGCGGGCTTAGAAACATGGCCCATGTTTGATCCTGTCTGATGGGCCCTGTATCTAAGCCTACCACATGGTAGGCTTAGATACAGGGCCCCAGCTGACAGTAATGTTATACTGTATAAAATTACTGTCTGCTGGTGCCCTGTATCTAAGCATTTTACCATGACGACATGGTAAGCTTAGATACATGGCCCATCTGTGGTCCTGTCTGATGGGCCCTGTATTAAGCCTACCACATGGTAGGCTTAAATACAAGGCTCCAGCAGACCATAATCTTAAACTGTATAACTTTATTACTGATTGACAGCGTCCATTACTAAGGCGGGGCTTAGTGTTAGCCGGTGCAGAGGCTAACACTAACCCCCCCCCCATTAGTACCCACCGCCAATAGGGGTGCTGGGAAGAGCCGGGTATGATCCAGTACCAGGCCATCTGTAGTGATGGTCGGATACTGGGGCGGCCACAAGCTGGTATCATTAGGCTTGGAAAGGCCAAACATAGTGGCCCTTCCCATCCTGGTAATCCTAGCCTGCTGCTGCTATGTTGTATCTGGCTGGTTATGAAAAATGTGGGGGACCCCACGTCATTTAAAAAAAAAATATAATAATAATAATTAGAATGATGTGGGGTTTCCTCATTTTTCATAACCAGCCAGATACAACACAGTAGCAGCAACCTAGCATTACCAGGGTGGGAAGGGCCACAGTGTTTGGCATTTCCCAGCCTAATAATATTAGGCTGTGGCCGCCCCAGTATCTTACCATCACTACATATGGTCGGGTACTGGATCGTACCCGGCTCTTCCCGGTACCACTGGTGGCGGTGGATACCAGGATAATAATGGGTGTTAGTGTAAGGGTTTTTTCTGGCTAACAATAAGCCACGCCTTAGTAATGGATGCTGTCAACCAGCTAGCGGTAGTAATAAAGTTTAAAAAAATTCAAAGGACATAGAAAAAATATTTTATTGCAATAAAAAAAACATACAACCCACGTTAACCATTTTATTGAGAATAAAAAAAATTACCGTCATCGAAGTAGTGCTCGAATCCGAAGTAGTCCAACAACCAAACCTGTAATAAAACACAAACACACAAAAATAATTAGTAACACATAAAAAAGCTAAACAATTATTATCCTTACATTTTCTGGGTTCAGCGCTGGAGCCGTAATGTCAGCGTGCTGGGCCTTATATCTAATCCTATCATGTGTGATACTGTCTGCTGAGCCGCTGTATCTAATCCTACAGCGGCTATAGACTATAGGGTCGTAGTGCTATAGATATGCTGTCTCCTATATACACATATCCATATATGCACACACATTTTTTTGAGGGGACATATGTATTGGGGCTATTTCCCCTGACGTTTTAAGACCTTACTGACGCCCATGGCTACCAGTGCTGCATTGTTGGGTCACTTAGGAGACCCAGCGAAGCTGAAAGCTGCGGGCTGTCGGCCATGAGAAGTTTTGGCCAAGAAGAACTTTTGCACCAGGGCCCATGAGCCTTTAGCGACATCCCTCCTATCTAATCTATCTATCTATCTATCTATCTATCTATCTATCTATCTATCTATCTATCTATCTATCTATCTATCTATCTATCTATCTATCTATCTATCTATCTATCTATCTATCTATCTATCTATCTATCTATCTATCTATCTATCTAATCGCACATTGCAAGTCTAACTGAAAGGTGTCCTTCTGTGAGCTGCATATTTTGCAGCAACCCTAGCAGCATTTACCTGATGTTCAGTTCCTATATGCTACTTTTGAGACTGACGTTCAGTGACAGCACAAGCTGCTGTCTCATTCACTTTCAGGAAGTAATCTCTTCCATGCTGCCAGTCACCATGATGAGTTCTCACCTTGCACTGTTTTAAACCTGTCAATTGTTTTCCATTACATCCTCTCTCCCCTGAACATTAACAACTTCCTGGAGCCAGAGAAACCGTTATTAATTACCTTGCCTAATAAACTCATTTGGCTCCCTGCCCAGCTTCCAAAACATGCATTGGCCTGCACACCGCCATCTCTCTGTAATTATGTTTATACGGAAAGTTAATTTTTGTTTTCATAAATTGATTTGAGGTTTCTGGAAGCTATTTACAGATAATTAACTATAGCCGCACAGGCGGATGGGAGTCTTACTTACATGTTGGAGTCCCGGTCAAACCAGAGAATGACCTTAGAACCTCATCACATTTAATTTCATATACTTGAGAGGATGAGAGATCCACATTCTGCTAGTCATCCTCCTTGTGGATTGAAATAAAACACTCCAGTGTTTCATATAAATTATGGGTAGCAGATGGTAATGCACACGGTGGACAATTGTTTATTTCTTCTCTCTGTTCCAAATGTAGTTTTTTTCTGCCATATATCAGATGCTCTTCCAGAATGCATTCATCACATTCTTATATCCTTAAAATATATGCTGCCATAAAGGAAGTACAGCACTATGTGTACGTATTGAAAGATGTCTGCAAACCACTTTCTTTTGTGTCTGAGAACTGGTTAGTGTCTATTGATTTAGCAGTTTCACATTTTATTTATTAAGTGGTCACCAGTGTAGAGTACTTGGATTCTAAAACTTACATAGATTGCTGTTAACACAATTTAAAAAAATGTATGTCCAGGCATTGAAAAAAAGGCAAATAATAATTTAAAAAAAATTATTTTCAATCTTTACAACACACACATACAAACACACACACACACACACACACACACACACACACACACACACACACACACACACATACACACCACACCACATGTTATGGAATCACCAGTTGAACAATTCCCACGGTGGAATGGAATTGCCAGGTGAGCGATTTCCCAAAGGCTGATGGAGACCGTCAGGAATGAGCATGCAGATAAATCCGGAACCCCAAATCCGTCGCAACTCTGATCAACAGAATCTAAGGCTACTCTATGGTTTTTGCGAGAGCCCACCACAAGGTAAATTGGACTTTGCAGCATAGAACCCAGGTTGTTTTAACAGAGTTCGGTGTTGGATAAGAGGTGCAATGCAAGCAATACCAGAGCAGATAACAAAACAGCCCGAGGGTAAACAGAAAGTCCAAATCACAAAGCTAGCAGATATCTGGGATTGCAGAGGTCAAAACCAGCCGAGAGCAGAAAGTCCAAATCAGTAAGCAAACGGTAATCCAGAGACAAGCCGAGGTCCAGTTCCAAAAAGTGAAAATAGTCAAAGATACAGGGTATAGTCAGTAGCTTGATCAAACACATGGAAACAAGGAAAAACACAAGCAAAGAAAACAGAACCAGGACCCAGATTTAAATACTCCACCCTTCAATCTGATAGGAAGAAAGAAAGAGAAGTGGAATAGGCTCAACAACTAAAACTAGAACCGCCTAGAAGCTAGACTAGTAGTCATGGTAATCTGAAAGGGACAGACGTTTCCTAACAGTACCCCCCTTCTACGAGGGGCAACCGGACCGTTAAACCTCGGTCTAGGTTTCAACGGAAACTTCAAATTAAAGACTTTTACCCCTTCCCGACATTTGACGTATCCATACGCCAAAGTCGGGTAGGGGAAGTATGGAGCCGGGCTCATGGAGTGAAGCCGCTTCATACGATGCCGGTGTCGGCTGTTTGTTACAGCCGACACCTCAGAGTAACTAGCGGCATCGCGCTCGAGCGCGATCCCGCTATTTTAACTCGTTAAATGCCGTGGTCAACAGAGACCGCAGCATTTAAATCGTTAGAAAGAGGGGGGCGACCCCCTCTAACAGCTCATCGCGCCCCCCACAACGCAATCGTGGGGGGGCGATGGTTGCTACGGCTGCCTATGGGGCCTAATGAAGGCCCCCAGGTCTGCCATCTTTGTACACCTCCGGCAGGGCTTAATAGTTGCCTGTCAGGATCACAATATACTGCAATACATTAGTATTGCAGTATATTGTGCAAGCGATCTAACAATCGCTGGTTGAAGTCCCCTAGGGGGACTAATAAAAAAAGTAAAAATTAGTTAAATAAAGTTTTGTTTTTTGTGTAAAAAAAAATTTTTAATATTAAAAGTAAAAAAAAAAAACCTTTTCCCATTTTCCCCCTAGAGCATAGTAAAAAAATAAATAAATAAACATAATTAGTATCGCCGCGTCCATAAAAGTCTGAACTATTACAATATATCATTATTTAACCCGCACGGTGAACGCCGTAAAAAAAATTAATTGTAAACCCCAGAATCTCTATTTTTTGGTCACCTAATCTCCCACAAAAAAATGAAATAAAAAGTGATCAAACCGTTGCATTTACACCAAAATGGTATTATTAAAAACTACAGCTTACCTCACAAAAAATAAGCCCTCATACCACTTAATCGACGGAAAAAGAAAAAAGTTGTGGCTCTCGGAATTTGGCGACACAAAATACATTTTCTTTTTTACACTTAGGTTTTTACTTGTAAAAGTAGTAAAATATAGAAAAAACTATATATATTTGGTATCGCAGTAGTCGTATTGACCCACAGAATAAAGTTAACATGTTGTTTTAATTGCACAGTGAATTCCGTAAAAACGGCGCGCAAAAAACCATGGAGGAATTGCTGTTTTTTTCATTTTCTACCCGACAAATAATTTTTTTCCCGTTTCCTAGTACATTATATGGCGAAATAAATGGTGCTACGAAAAACTAAAACTTGTACCGCAAAACTCAAGCCCTCATAGTACCATATCGACGGAAAAATAAAGACGTTATTGCTTTTGGAAGGTGGGGAGGAAAAAACAAAAATGAAAATCTGAAAAAGGGCTGCGGCGGGAAGGGGTTAACTAAACAGTTAGCATGTACTGAATTAGCAGGAACCCAAGTTTGTTCTTCTGGCCCATACCGCTTCCAGTGCACCAAGTACTGGAGAGTACCCCTGACCCTTCTGGAATCCACAATCCTCTGAACCTCAAACTCCATATCTCCTTCTACCTGAACTGGAGGTGGAGGTTATTGAGGAGGAGGTTACTTGAGTGGATTAGATGGTAAAATATTTTTTTTAAGGAGAGATCTGTGAAAAACGTCACAAATTTTAAAAGACGGAGGAAGAGCCAAATGAATAGACACAGGGTTAATAACTTCAACAACTTCATATGGACCAATAAACCGAGGAGCAAATTTACGAGACAGTACTTTCAGTCGCAGATTCTTAGTAGAAAGCCACACCTTTTGACCAACACTAAACACAGGACCCACCGTACGTTCCTTGCCAGCAATTGTCTTTTGAATAACTTGGGAGTTCTTCAGCTTCAATTGAACCTGAGGCCAAACTGTGCACAGATTATTTGATTCAACTTCCACCTGAGGGTTATCAATAGAAGAGGCAGAAAATGAACCAAAACGAGGATGAAAACCTTAATTACAGAAAAATGGCGAGATATTAAGAGAAACATGATGACGATTATTTATAGCAAATTCTGCTAGTGGAAGATACGAGACATAACACCTAAGATATTGTTCCAAGGTTTGATTAAAGCGTTCGGTTGGACCATAGTCTCAGGATGAAAAGCAGAAGAGAACGATAACTGTACACCAAGCTACGCATTTCGACCTACTACTTAGGTCTTGATCAGGCAAACCTGATCAAGACCTAAGTACTAGGTCAAAACGCGTAGCTTCCAGAATCATATATGGAGACATATACTGTTTCAATACATATTTCTTTTTAAGCAATAAAGCAGTTTTATACTTCGCCCACTGAGAGGCCTTTCCGTTAGTGGGGACGTGGCCGACTTCCAACGCTAGTGCAGGAGCACCTTCAGTAAGGAGTGATTCTTTTGTAAGTTTCTTTGAACCGTTTGACTACATCGGATCCCGCTGAGCATTCAAACACCGGTGTCCACTCCGAAGTCCAGCAGACTGCCTAAGTATGAAGCTTAATAGCTCCACACGCCAGATGATCAAGTTGTGCCGACCTTCTAGCACAACCAAAGAAGGTGAGTGTATTTTTGAAAAACACGTTTACTAGTACCATCTGCCTTTGAATGTACGGTATCACCTTAGAGGAATGCTCTGTGTCTTTCATTTTTCCCATAACCCTGTCAAAACTGAATCATGTAACTCATTGAGCAAACAAAATCTAAACTGAGGAACTGAACTGAGGAAGGACAAATAATCTTCCAGCAGGAATGTTTTGCGGAGTGAGTTGCTGACATTTGTTAATTTCCGTTACAAGATCAGGCGATATTGCAGAAACCACTATCCGCTTAGATAAAATAGTGTAATGTCCGTGGCCGCTGACCACAAACTCCTTCCATACAGTCGACGCCCTTCTCTCCAGAGATGTGTGCACATTAGGCAGTCCTGTGCCACAGTGACCACCTGGGTGCGCTCGCAAGCTCAGTCTAGACTTAAGGAGCCAAAGCGCACACATGTGGGAGATTGAGCTGATTGCTCCCAGAGCACCCTGGGCTATAAGAAGGGCTGTGCCCCTCCCTGCAATACCTGAGCATTGTTGTCATACCCTAGTCTGTCTAAGCAAATGGTCTCCTAATGTTTTCCGGTTCCCAGTGTTTCCCGTTCCTGCTACCGGTATCCTGTGCTATCCTGGTCAAGTACTGTGTTGAGCTAAAGTCATGCTGTGCTGTATACCACGCCTGTTTTGCTACACCACGCCTGGAGCCTGCCTGCTGCCTAGTCCCAGCCGAACCTGTCTTGCTACTGTCTGAGCTACCACAGGTACACAATACGAACTATAGACTGTGACCTGTGTCCTGTTGGCCATCTGCCATACCGTCAAAGCAGTATGGCCCAGTAGGTCCATGTATGCCACGTGACAGTACGCTCAGGCCATGGTCAATCCAAAATCCATGATGTCACAAGAGATGCGGGCGATATACTAGACCTCCGGGCTCAACAGGGCCAACTCCTCCAGACCTTGAACATTATTGCATGTCAGCTGGAGGTGCAAGCTGCCGATCCTCCTACTAAACTTGCTGGCAGTACTGATTCTCTGACTACACCTCCTGGCAGTGCTGATCCCCAATTTTCTTTGCCACTTCCTGACCGCTACGATGGAGACACAAGGACCTGCCGTGGATTTTCGATCCAGTGCCAGATCCACTTTAGCCTGTATGCAAGGGCATTTTCGTCTGATGGCGCAAGGGTCGCTTTCATCGTCTCTCTCCTCACTGGCAGGGCCCTTGCATCGGCGAATCCTATCTGGGAGAGACAAGGACCAGAGTTCCGTGACTTCCAGGGGTTCCTCCGGACATTTCGCACAGTGTTTGAGGAGCCTGGACAAGTCTCATCTGCAGCCGCCTCCTTGCTGAACCTACGCCAGGAAAACACCTCCGTGGGCGAGTAGGCCATCCACTTCTGCACCCTGGTGGGAGAACTGTTGTCGAACAATGAGGCCCTGGTGGCTACATTCTGGCAGGGACTGTCTCCTAAGATTAAGGACGAGTGTGCCGTCCGAGATCTACCGGCTACCCTGGATGACCTCATCCTTCTGGCCGCCCGGATTGATATAAGGATCCGAGAACAGCTCCAAGAAGCTCGTTGGGAGAAAGGACTCCCTAGTCCGGTCCATACTTTGCAGCAACCCCTGCTGTCCTCAGATGCCGATCATCCTAAGGAGTCTGTGAGGACGGACCATTTTAAGCTATCTACCCAGGAGAGGCAACGCAGACGCATCTCGGGACTCTGTCTATATTGCGGCCTCGGAGGCCATCTTGTGCATCTGTGTCCCCAAAAGCCCCAGAGCCTAGGGTTGGTGGGGGAGACAACCTTGGGTAAAGAAGGACTTTCGTCTAAATTGTCCATCCCTGTGACCATAGTGTCCGGCGAGAAAACGCATTGGGTCTCTGCATATCTGGACTCTGGATCTGCTGCTAATTTCATTCATAGAGACCTAGTGGATCTTCTCCAATTGCCCACTACCCCTCTGGAGAGGCCGTTGATGGTTGCATCAGTAAATGGACTACCTCTGCCAGAGCCAATTATAGCTGTGACCAAGCCGCTGAGGCTCCAAGTGGGAGCCCTGCACTCCGAGCTCCTCTCGTTCTTTGTCCTGCCCAAGGCCGTCAACCCCGTGCTGCTGGGTCTGCCTTGGCTCCGACTACATACCCCAGTCCTGGACTGGAATTCTGGAGAGTTTCTCCAGTGGGGCTCCGAGTGTCTCAACCGTTGCCTGGTACAAATTCGTTCGGCTCAGCCTCCTCTGCCTTGGTCCTTGGCAGGAGTGCCTGGTCATTATTCTGCATTTTCAGACGTCTTCAGCAAGACAGAGGCGGAGACGCTGCCCCCACACCGCGCATATGACTGTCCTATCGACCTTGTTCCTGGTGCTTCCCGTCCCCGTGGTAGGGTATATCCTCTCTTCTTACCTGAGACTCTGCACATGTCCGCCTATGTTAAAGGAAACTTGGAGAGGGGCTTCATACGGAAGTCTTCCTCCCCGGCAGGAGGTGGGTTCTTCTTCGTCAAGAAAAAGGATGGTTCTCTGCGTCCTTGCATCGACTACCGGGGTCTCAACCAGATCAAAGTGAAAAATAGGTATTCGTTGCCATTGGTCTCTGAACTGTTTGATCGTATACGTGGTGCCAAGATTTTTTCTAAACTAGACCTGCGTGGAACTTACAATCTAATCCGGATTCGCCGGGGTGACGAATGGAAGACTGCATTTAACACCTGCGACGGACACTATGAATATCTAGTAATGCCCTTCGGCCTGTGTAATGCTCCCACGGTCTTCCAGGAGTTTGTTAATTACATCTTCCGCGACCTCCTCTATGGTTGTGTTGTGGTATATCTTGATAACATCTTGATTTTTTCTCCAGATCCAATGACTCATCGGAGACATATTCGTCAGCTTTTGCTGCGGTTAAGGGAGAATCGCCTGTAAGCCAAGTTGGAGAAGTGCGTATTTGAGAAAGATGCTCTACCCTTCCTGGGCTACATCATCTCGAATCAAGGTCTCAAGATGGATCCTGAAAAGGTAAAGTCTGTCCTGGAATGGCCTCTCCCTCAAGTCTTGAGGACCATACAGCGCTTCCTGGGATTCGCCAATTTCTACAGACAGTTCATTCCAAACTTCTCCTCACTAACATCTATCTCTAACCTCACCAAGAAAGGCATGAACGCCAAGGTGTGGACTCCAGAAGCAGAGTCCGCATTTAATAGCCTGAAGAGTGCCTTCACGTCAGCCTCTATCCTCCATCATCCAAATGTTTCTCGACAGTTCTCGTTGGAGGTGGACGCCTCATCTGTCGGTGCTGGTGCACTCCTGTTCCAGAGAGGTTCCAAGGTCAAGTCAATGGTATGTGGCTATTACTCTAAGCTTTTCTCTTCCACAGAACGCAACTACTCAATTGGGAATCGGGAGTTACTGGCCATCAAATTGGCTCTGGAGGAGTGGAGACATCTATTAGAGGGTGCAGTTCATCCCATCTTGATATTTACAAACCACAATAACCTCACTTATCTCCAGACGGCCCAGCGACTGAATCCTCGTCAGGCCAGTTGGTCGCTGTTCTTTGCCCGGTTCTAGTTTGAGCTCCACTACCGTCTGGCCGACAAGAATGTGAGGGCCGATGCCTTGTCCAGGTCATTTCGTTCTACTGACCGGCCTACCGTCTGCTTCCCGACTGGCCAATGTCTTTGTCCAACACATCTTCCGTCTGCACAGCTTGCTTCTACATATTGTGTCGGATTCAGTTCACCTCTAAGCTCTGGAGAGCCCTCTGCGTACTCCTCGGTGTGAAGTTGCACTATTCCTCTGCCTACCATCCCCAGTCCAATAGTCAAGTCGAGAGAACAAACCAGATTATGGAGAACTATCAACGACACTGTATCTCCAGGCAGCATGATGACTGGGTGGAGCTGCTTCCCTGGGCTGAGTTCTCCTACAACAACCATACTAGTGAGTCCACCGCTAAGAGTCCAGTCTTCATTGTCTATGGCCAACACCATCGTATACCTCTTCCTGTTTCCACTACATCCCAGGTGCCTGCAGCTGACTCTGCATTTAGGGACTTTCTACAGATCTGGCAGTAGACTCGATCTTCTGTTCTGTTGGTGGTCGACCGCATGAAGAGAAAGGCAGACACAAGAAGACGAGAGCATCCACAGTTCCTTCCAGGTACTAAGGTCTGGCAGTCCTCTAGGAATATCTGGCTGAGGGTGCCATCGTACAAGTTTGCTCCAAGCTTCCTTGGAGATTTTGCAACAAATCAACCCTGTTTCCTACAAGCTTCGACTGCCTCCTACCCTCAAGATCCCCAACTCCTTCCATGTCTCCCTGCTGAAGCCGGTGATGTTGAAGCGCTAATCCAAGACTTCCACTCCTGCAGTGGCTCCCAGCGGTTTATCAGAGACTTTTGAGGTTAAGGAGATCCTGGACACTAAAAAATTAAGAGGAAGAACCTTTTATATAGTAGACTGTAAGGGGTTTGGTCCAGAAGAGAGATCCTGGGAGCCAGAAGAGAATCTCAATGCTCCTACTCTCATTAAGAGGTTTCTCTCTAATTCTGGTACCAAGAGGAGGGGGCGTAAGAGGGGGAGATACTGTAACATCCGTGGTCGCTGACCACAAACTCCTTTCATCCAGTCGATGCCCTTCTCTCCAGAGATGTCTGCACATACGGCCGTCCTGTTCCACAGTGATTACCAGGCTGCGCTCGCGAGCTCAGTCCGGACTTAAGCAGCCAAAGCGCACACAGGTGGGAGATTGAGCTGATTGCTCCCAGAGCACCCTGGGCTATAAGAAGGGCTGTGCCCCTCCCTGCAAAGCCTGAGCGTTGTTGTCATACCCTAGTTTGGTCTCCTAGTGTTTCCCATTCCTGCTACTTGTTACCTGTATCCCGTGCTATCCTGGTCAAGTACTGTGTTGAGCTGAAGTCGTGCTGTGCTGTATACGATGCCTGTTTTGCTACACCACGCCTGGAGCCTGCCTGCTGCCTAGTCCCAGCCGAACCTGTCTTGCTACTGTCTGAGCTACCACAGGTACTGTAATGACGGGGTAGGGAGAAAGACAGGTGAGCCCTAATCTACCCGCCACTCAGTCCCTGCCTACTTGCACGGCCCGTCCTAGGCGACGGCGTACAACTGGGCGACGGTCCCTACGCTCAATATGTGCATGACAGACAAACAGACAAGGGTACACAGAAGCTAAGGGAAATGGGACAGTTGCCCACGGCAACACCGTGAGCAACAAGAGTAGTGAACGAGCCGAGTCAAACCAGGAGTGTACGAGGTACCAAACGCAGAGCAGGAGCGTAGTCAGTAAAGCCAGGGTCAAAATGAAGCAAGGTCAATAATGATAGCAGGAGCAGCAGAGCCAGGAAACAGGAAAGAATCACAGGCAGAGACAAGCAGGAAATGAAGGTATAAATAGAACAAGGGCGGGAGCTAGAACCGTCTGGCCAGGCTGTGATAGGTTCTCCCACTCCTGAGCCTACCAGCTTGAGTGGTAGCAGGTAGAGTCACTCTATCAGACTTAGGAGCAGGTGCAGACTGATTAACCACGGGCGTCGACACAGAAGCTGTGTCTGGCAGATCCTTTATAGTACCCCCCCTTTTATGAGGGGCCACTGGACCCTTTCTAGGTGGACCTGGCTTATTGGGGAACTGAAGATGGAACCTCCTGAGCAATACCCCAGCGTGAACATCCCGGGCAGGTACCCAAGTCCTCTGCTCAGGCCCGTATCCTCTCCAATGGACCAGGTACTGGAGGGAGCCTTGGACCATCCTGCTGTCCACAATCTTGGCCACTTCGAATTCTACCCCTTCAGGGGTGAGAACAGGGACCCTAGGTTTCCTCGAGGTAGCCAAGGACGGGGAGCAGCGTTTCAGGAGGGAGGCATGAAACACGTCGTGTATTCGAAAATATGGGGGTAACTCCAGTCGGAAGGAGACAGGGTTAAGGACCTCAATTACCTTGTACGGCCCTATATACCGGGGAGCACATTTTTTGGACGGAACTTTAAGGCGCAAATTTTTTGAAAACAGCCACACCAGATCCCCGACCACAAACAAGGGGTTAGCAGAACGTCTTCTATCTGCCTGAGTCTTTTGTATGCTCTGGGACACCTCTAGGTTCTTCTGAACCTGGGCCCAGACTGTGCACAGTTCCCAATGAACGACATCTACCTCGGGATAGTTGGAACCACCAGGTGAAACGGAGGAGAACCGTGGATTAAACTCAAAATTACAGAAAAAGGGGGAGACCTCTGACGAGTTACTGACCCGGTTATTAAGGGAAAATTCGGCGAGGGGAATGAAGGAGACCCAATCATATTGACAGTCAGAGATAAAACACATTAAATATTGTTCTAGAGACTGATTAGTCCTCTTGGTTTGGCCATTAGTTTCAGGATGGAAGGCCGAGGAAAAGGACAGATCAATCTCCAACTTTTTACAGAAAGCTCTCCAAAACAATGAAACAAATTGTACCCCTCTCTCAGAAACTATATTGACAGGAACCCCATGGAGACGCAGGATGTGTTTGACAAACAAGGTAGCTAACGTCTTAGCATTGGGTAGTTTCTTGAGGGGCACATAGTGACACATCTTACTGAAGCGGTCTACTACAACCCACACCACGACTTGCCTTGAGATGGAGGCAGATCGGTAATAAAATCCATAGAGATATGGGTCCAAGGTCTCTGGGGAGTCCCGCTGGTCGGGACCTGGGAGTCTTGGACCTAGCACAAATTTCACAAGCGGCGACGTAGGCCTTAACGTCTTCAGGCAACCCAGGACACCAGTAGTTTCTGGTAATGAGGTGCTTGGTACCCAGGATGCCTGGATGGCCAGATAGTGCAGAGTCATGATTTTCCCTGAGTAGCTTTAGCTGGAATTGCAGGGGAACAAACAGTTTGTTCTCAGGAAGGTTCCTGGGAGCTGAACCTTGATCAGCAGCAATTTCGGAGACTAAGTCAGAATCAACAGAGGAAATGATTATACCTGGGGGCAAAACACAAGCAGGATCTTCCTCCGAAGGAGGGCTGGCCATGAAGCTACGCGACAGTGCATCAGCTTTAATATTTTTAGACCCAGCCCTATAGGTGACCAAAAAGTTGAATCTAGTAAAAAACAACGCCCATCGTGCTTGTCTCGGGTTTAGCCTCCAGGCAGTTTCTAGGAAAACCAGATTCTTGTCGGTAAGGACGGTTACCTGGTGCCTAGCCCCTTCAGGAAGTGGCGCCACTCTTCAAATGCCCATTTAATGGCTAAGAGTTCGCGGTTGACACAAAAGACATGTATCATGCATAGGGGATACATGTGTGATCGCTGGGACCCGCAACGATAAGGAGAATGGGGGACCGAAAGTTCCCCGAAGTTCTCCATGAGTAACCTCGGATTATTGGGGGTTTGCATCCGGCAGTTCAATAAAAAGTAAAGGAGCGCTGGTCACGCATGCGCACAAGAACGATTGGTGCTCCATTCATTTATACAGAGCACCGGTCGCTAATACCGCGGGCCCCGAATTCTAAGAATTTACCCGCTAAGACAAACATACATATAAATCTATATTTTCTTACCTGCCTGTTCCATATACATATTATTACATACAGTGCAAAAATGGGGAATATACTAGATGTTTGACGTAAGAATGGGTGATGAATGCACTTCCTTAGGAATGTGAATAACAACAACCATTACAGGTGAATATAAAATGGGTCACCACTCAATAGCATCTAGTTTGGATGCATGTAGTATATTGATAAATGAAAGCTGGATTCAAATATTTTCTAGATTATTGGATTGTAATGGAAATTAGAAATCCTCAACAGTAAGCTTTATTGTGTCATATAACAAATAATGACTGTCACAGGGTATGTTTGGATATTTTTTCTTTCTAACTAAAGATATACTTCTGATGTAGCCCATAAACTTGATGTGAATAGAGTCTAACTTGCAAGGTCTCCAAACAGACCCATACTGTAAGGTCTACAGCTGCACTGTCTCACTGCTTTAGGGCATGTTCAGACGTGGCGGAATTGCTGCAGACACTGTCCGCATAAATTCCGCACATAATCCGCATTGCAGATTCCGTTGCGGATTTGGCTAAAATGTTCGGTAAAATGCTGTGGATTTGTCATTGCGAATTCAGGTTCGGATCACACCCTGCTCTCTTTCAAACATTCCATCCCAGTCTGGGTATAGAACTCGACACACATAGGTCCAGCCTTGATCCCGTGTGTTGTGCTCACTATACCCTGCACTGGAGGTGTCCCACAATTCGGAACGGTTATGTACCTGAAAAACAAATAGACAGTGCATATTGAAGTTTGATTTGTACTTATGAATAATGTTATATATGTTATATGTTTATCTTTGTTATAATGTTTACATACTGCAGATGCTGCTAGTGAGACATCATACATACAAGTAAACTAGTGAAAACATGACATAAACATGTAAAGTTACTTACAAGGTTAATAAGAGTGGACACTTCCATATCCATTCGCCTATATCTGGCCATGGTAATAGCTCTGTGTTCATGTCTGAAAGGCAAAAATTGAGGTTTTCTTTTCCTCATCAGAATGATGAAATATCCTGTTCCTGAAAGAAATCCGCAAAGCAACATACAGCAAATCCGCAACACACATTACATCTGCGGATTTCATTGCGTAATTTTGAAACTCCATTGAAGTCAATGGGGAGATTCCGCACCAAGTCCACAACAAGTCCGCAACAGACAGTGCATGCTGCGGTCTGAAAATTCCGCACCGCAGCCTATGTTCCGCAGCGGAGTTTTCCGCAACGTCTGCATGAAGATAACTAAAAGGGTGTTGAAACTCAAACTGCCTGCTGCAGATTTCCACTGCGGATTGTCCGCAGCGGAATTCCAAAGCAATTCTGCTACGTCTGAACGTGCCCTTACAGTGTGTACCGCAATCCCTTTCTATCATTCTATGTGTCATTAATCTTGTGATGGTCTGGCTTGTCATATGAAAGAAGAGGCCGTACTGAAAGAAGAAAAAAGGAATAAGGGAAGGCCTCCATGACTAAAATAGATGGGAGGGACACAGAGTTGGCTGGCCTATGAGAGGAAGAGGGGGGGGGACAGCAGGAGGGCTTGGGTGAGAAGGGGTGGGGATTGAAGGGGATGTACCTGTTTCCTGTTTGTGCTCTCCCTCTCTTCGCCAGGACACAGAAGCAGGAACATGTTTGTTACCCCTGCTGCGTCTGATGAGGAGGCTATGGAGCTGTTGCGGGCCGCGGCAGCCTCTCAGGGTCCTGGATGGCTCGGAGCACGAGTGGCGACGCTGCTGCAGGGGCAATCGGGCGCTCCGGTCCTGGAGCGAGCAGAGTCGGCTGGAGCAAGCGGGGAGCGCTCTGTCATGCCGGTGGTCGCGGGGCTGCTGGAGCATGCCGAGGTACAGGACCGGCGTACCAGGGGGTCGGGCAGGAGAAGAGGAGAGCCCGTTTCCCCCATGACTCAGGCCAGGGCTGGCACTCCCGGCGTGACGCGCAGCACGAGGCGCTCGCGCCCGCCCGCAAGGCTGAGTCCTGAAGACATCCCGCGGGCGCGGCGGCGCAAGAGGAGCCCATCAGTGGACCCTGCAGGCCAGACCCCAGGGCGGCCTGCCGCTGCTCTTTCGTCTGGTCCTGGGAGGAATCCCAAAAACGCGGCAGCGCCCGGCGGCAGCGGCGAGGAGGACGCGGCCTTCACTTCCGGTCACATCCTCTCCTTCTTCAGCACGTGGCGGAAGGGCAACGGCGACCCTGCATGGCGATGTGCCAGCCAGAGGGTCGGCTCATGGTGTCGTCAAGGTGGAAATTACCAGAGGTCGCAGGATGAGGTCGGTGGTTGGAGTGCCAGGGACGGAACAGCTTGGAGCTGGTTCAGCGGGACGGATGAGGCATGAACTGGAGCTCGGCCAATTGGATGATGCGATGTCACCCCCCCTTTTCTCAGACGAAAATCGGAATTCCCCGTGCACACATTGCCAATGCGGACAGCACCAGAGGGAGTCCGGAGCATTGGAGGACGGTGAGCGGCGGGCCTCTCCACGTGGACATGGGGGTCCGGCTGACGGGTTCACAGCCCCTGGGCAGCCTGGTGAGTTGACACCTACGTTACCATTTCCAGCTTTATTGATGTCGGGTATCGGTGTAGAGGGTGTCGCGGCGGTGGGCGTCGCGGCGGAGTCGGGGGTCTCGTCGCTACAGGCGGGTGCGGGGGATAGTTTGGCGGAGTTAGTGGGATGTTTAAAAGTGTTAGTGGGGCGGCTAGGTGGTTTCCCTTCCCAAGAACCGTCAGGTGTGGCGCCGGTCGCGGTGTGGGGGGGCAGTGTTGGAAGCGCTCCGGTTCGTCAAAACGGTGGGGGGTTGAATGCCGGGGCAGCGGTGGCAGTGGCGGCGGCGGTTCAAACAGACTCGCCAAAGGAGGTTGATAGGGTGCGTCTTGATGATCGTGCGCGCGGGGAGGTTTATGTTTGTTATGAGGGCCCGTTAGGGGCGCATTTAAAGCAGGAGGTAAAGGAAAGGATTTGGAAAGATGAGTATGTGGAGATTTTTTCCTTGCTTCCGCTGGAGAAGTTTAATTTAGATAAGGTGAAGCGGGATGAAACAAAAAAGGATGAGGAAGAAAAGAGACGGTACAGGTTGATTCCAAAAACGTTCGTCAATTGGATGCAGGCTTTTGCAATTTTGGCGAGTGTTATTGGGGAAAAGGCGCCAGATAATTGTTCCGGCTTGTTTTGTTATTTGGATGCGGTGGGGGAGGCGCATCGGGTTTATGGGGGCCAGGCCTGGCTTCGTTACGATGAGCAGTTTCGGCAGAGGAAAGCGTTGCGGCCGAATATACAGTGGGACCATAAGGACATAGCCTTATGGTTGAAAGTGACGGCACTTTATAAGCAGGGGCAGTCCTTTCCCGGGAGCGGGAATGCAGCAGGAACTTCCGGCGGGGGTAGTCAGGCCTCAGGTTCAAAATTTGGGACGTGTTGGCAGTTCAATGAGGGGCAGTGCAAATTTGGAGCGACGTGTAAATTCAAGCATGCGTGTTCACATTGCAGCGGGCAGTCACATGGAGCGTCTAAATGTTTTAAGAAGGGTAAACGACAAGGGGGAGCCAGCGGTGCGTCTGGTTATGGGGGAGACTCCGGTGAAGCTCATAAAGATGGCCCCCTTTCTAAGTAGGTACCCCAATAAGGAGGGGGCGCGGTTGATTAGTTTAGGTTTTGGTTACGGTTTCGTTATTCCGCCCCCTTTGCATGAGGTCCCTTTCACGCAGCGCAACCTTAAGTCGGCATATCAGCATGCGGGGGTAGTCTCGGAAAAAATCCGGAAGGAGATTGATCTGGGCAGAATGGCGGGCCCTTTTAGCACGATCCCAGTTCCAGGTTTGGTGGTGTCACCGTTAGGGGTGGTTCCAAAACGAGAAGGTAACAAATTCCGGCTTATTCAGCATTTGTCCTTCCCGAAGGGGGCGTCGGTTAACGATGGCATTGACCAGGATCTCTGTTCTGTGGTCTACACGTCGTTTGATGCGGCGGTAGCGTTGGTACGTGGTTACGGAAGAGGGGCTCTGATGGCTAAAACTGATATTCAAGCGGCGTTTCGTTTGTTGCCGGTTCATCCGGACAGCCAGAGGTTGTTGGGATGTTATTGGGAAGGGGATTATTACATTGATCGATGCCTTCCCATGAGTTGTTCGTTGTCGTGCGCGTACTTTGAGGTGTTTAGTTCTTTTTTGGAATGGGTAGTCAGGGAGGTTGCGGGGGTGGAATCAGTTATTCACTATCTCGATGATTTCTTGTGCGTTGGCCCGTCGTGTTCGGGGGTTTGCGCAAATTTGTTGGAGACGGTCAATTGGGTGTCAAGGGAGTTCGGTGTACCCTTGGCTGTGGAAAAAACTGAGGGTCCGGTGACGACCATTTGTTTTTTGGGAATTACTATCGACTCCGTAGCAATGGAGTGCAGATTGCCGGAGGATAAGTTGGGGGATTTGCGGTTGGTAGTGGAGCGAGCGTGTCGGATTAGGAAAATTACGCTACGTGAATTGCAGTCCTTATTGGGGAAGTTGAATTTTGCTTGCCGCATCATGCCGATGGGCAGGGTTTTTTGTCGGCGGTTGGCAGCGGCGACGGCGGGGGTTCGGGAACCCCATCATTTCATTCGTCTGGCTGCAGAGCACAGGGAAGATTTACAGGTCTGGCTCCATTTTCTGGCACAGTATAATGGGCGCTCTCTTTGGATGTCCCGGGCGTTAGATAGCTTCGATTTGGAATTGTTCACTGACGCGTCTGGGGCGGTGGGGTTCGGGGCGTTCTTTAAAGGTCAATGGTGCGCGGGAAAATGGCCGGTTGCATGGATGGAGGCGGGACTGACGCGTAACTTGGCCCTACTCGAACTGTTTCCCATCGTGGTGGCGGTCACCATTTGGGGAGACAGGTTCCGGGACAAAAAAGTGCGTTTTCATTGCGACAATTTGGGGGTGGTGATGGCTATAAATAATACTTCGGCGTCGTCCCCTCCAGTGGTTCGCTTATTGCGTCAGTTGGTGCTTTCCTGTTTGAGTTTGAATGCATGGGTGGTGGCGGTGCATGTTCCCGGGGTAGAGAATTGTATTGCTGACGCGCTTTCTCGCTCGCAGTGGGATCGTTTCCGGCAGCTGGTCCCGGACGCGGAGTTAACAGGGGTGGACTGTCCCAGTCATCTGTGGGAGCTGGTATCCAGGCGGCAGGTGCATTGATTAAACGTTCACTGGCCAGTGCGACGTGGTCGTCGTATGCGGCTGGATGGAGGCAATGGGAGGAGTGGGTGAGATCTTTGGGTGATGTGTGCTCGGATGATGATAGGATGGTGGCCTTGCTGTTTTGGTTGGGGGATGCGTTTGCCCGGGGTTGCACGGTCGCTAAGGTTAATCGCTTCGTGGCGGCCATTGCTTTCGGTTGTAAGTTACGGGGGTTGGTAGATATCACGAAGCGGTTCTTGGTGGGCCAGGCATTGAAGGGGCTGAGACGGGGTGTAGTGGTGAGGGATAAGAGGCGTCCCGTGTCATTTCAATTGTTGTGTTCCCTGGAGGTGGTGGTGCGGCAGGTGTGTCGTTCAGAGTATGAGAGCAAGCTTTTCCGGTTGGCTTTTGCGTTAGCCTTTTTTGGAGCCTTTCGGGTAGGGGAATTGGTTTCCCCCAGTTCGGTAAAAGCTGGGGGCTTGTTGCAGGATAATGTCGATTTGTATGAAGACAGGGTGGAGATAGTGTTGCGAAGGTCCAAAACGGACCAAGGAGGGGCAGGACGTCGAGTGGTTTTGTTGGCGGTCCCAAAGAATCCGGTTTGTCCAGTGTTGTGTGTCAAGGAGTACTTGGCGGGTTTAGATCTCTCAGACGGGCCGTTGCTGCGGCACGAGGATGGCTCGTTTCTGTCGCGGTATCAGTTTATTTCGGTTTTCAGAAAGTGTCTGGTGGCTAGCGGGGTGCAGGCAGAGCAATACTCGTCTCATTCTTTCCGTATAGGGGCAGCGACGGAGGCGGTGAGATGGGGTTTAGATGATGCAGGCGTGCAGCGGATAGGGCGTTGGGAGTCGGCGCGTTTCCGTTCTTATGTGCGCTTGAACATGTTGTGATATATTGATGTATAGCATGTTCCGGGTGCGTGCGTTTCCGCCTGAGTATTGATGGTACGCGGCAGCAAGAGGTGGTGCGTGTATGTTCTTCATTTGTTTTGCAGGCCGTGACTCATGCATGGTGTGGATTATGGGACATTCTTTTGTGTACTGGGGTGCCCTTCGCGCGGATGTACGGCCGGACGGTCGACAGCTCAGGATTCCGCGGGACGCGGCGGTTGTGAGGTGGATGGGTATACGGGGAATGACATGGAACAGGGTATTGCCCGAGTTTCACAATTTTGTACTGCTTGACAGGGCGCCGGAGGTACTGGTGTTGCATGTGGGAGGCAACGATTTGGGTATACGCCCTTTCCGGGAGTTGGTACGGGACGTCAAGCATGATTTGCTCTACTTATGGGCAACTTATCCTAAATTGGTGACGGTGTGGTCTGAGATGGTCCCTAGGAAGAGCTGGCGGATGGCCCGTTCTGTGGGAAAAATTAACAAGGCTCGCATTAAGGCTAATAGGGCCATATCGAGCTTCGTGACGCGTAATGGTGGGGTTGCGGTGCGCCACTGGGATCTGGAGGCTGGGACAGGCAGGTACTGGAGAGAGGACGGTGTGCACCTCAATGAGGTGGGGATGGATATGTGGAGTCTGGCTTTGACCGATGGAATTGAGCGAGCGGTGGGAGTGTGGAGGAGCTCGCAGGCGTGAGGTGGTCAAGGCCTGTTTCGCTTTGGCGGGGGGGAGTCCTTGAAGTAGGTCGTAAAAAGTGGTGGGGGGGAATGCATCACGGGATGCACCCCCAATTTGTCGGCTTCTTAGGGTGTTACCCCTTTTGAAAGCTGGGTTATATATATTTATATATATATGGTGGTCATCTGCAAAAAGGTAATTTGGTGCTCCTGGGCCGGGTTACGGCTGGGGGTAAGGTATTTGTGGGCAGATGGCCAAAATTAAGTATCGGTGGCTTCAAGGACTTGCCCCTGTCATTCTGGTTGGTTTATAATGTTATGACCCTGATAGGGTCGCAGTGGGTTATTTGTTGTTATGATGTATCCCCTTTTTTGGGGATTCAAAAATTATGGTATTTAAAGTTATTGTTATTTAAAATAATAAACGGATGCTGTGGCCATTAAAATCCAACTCTGTTTCAGTGTCTGCTTTGAGAGGGTAGATTTACATAAGGGGAGAAGCGACTCGACTTATTTGAGTCATGTTGTTACAAATTTTGTTAAGGGTTACATTTGACAATGTCTGGGTATCATGCTTTCCCTACTATATATCAATATCTATTTGAGCTGTATATGTCATTAAGAATATAATTTTGATATATCAATTGTTAATGTTAGCATGTGTCTCAATTCATCTGTATTTTGAATTAATAAAGTTTTTTTTTCTAAGTTTGCTCAATCCCATTCTATCAGACTCTTGTGTAAAACTGTTGGCAGACCAACGCAGCAACATGGGAATCTGATCTGTATAAAGCAGTATATGGCTCCTTTTCATCAATTAAAGTTTTAATTTATTAAAAACTGTCAACAAAATAGAAACACTTAAACCAATTACATTCTAAGTAAATTAGTTAAATACTTTTGCAATTAGTTTAGATGCAATTGATTATCTAACATTGAGCACTGTGTATATCTAGAAACAAGCACATAAACTGTTCACAGGTAGTAAACACTAAGCTAAATATGTGAAGCAGGAGATTAGTGACAGATTTTGCCCTTGATAGTGATCATGCTCTGCTAGGCATTGAGAGATTTATCTCCTGATAAAAGGTTTAGAAGTTAATTATTTTGTGATAAAGGTTCCAGAATGCCTGAAAAATGTGTAGTCACAGAGGAAGGTCCTTACATCAAATAAAGGGAGGTCAATGAGAAGGATAATGTGCTTAATGAGTGATATATACCTTCACTAGAACATTTCCTTCCAAATATTCTTGGGCTTCAGTCTGTAGGTTGAGATTCATAACATTAGAGAAAAAGCACTGAGCTGACCATTACCAGTAAATGGAAATATGTATTTATCACCTAATGTTTATATTCCTCAATGATGTACAGAGAGTGCACATCTGTCCCTCTCTCCACTCTTGGGTTCACAAAATAAATTTCCTTTTGCAAGTGTATACACACACTCTAGAGACAATTTTATAGGAGTGTGCATTTAAGAATGATATGGAGGCACTGTGTCTGAGACTATTATGAGGGACACTACGACAGGATTTTTTTTTATAGGGACACAGAGCCAGGCTCCCTTATAGGGGCATAGTTATTGACATGAATGTACCCTCCAGCATCTGAAGTGTAAAGCATGTACAACATCCCCACCCAGAGTGAAAGACAGGCAAAACTAGTGCAGGACGTGTAAAATCGAGAGCAGTATACTATGCAGCACACAGCACCTGTGACAGGCAATGAGAAAAATTTATGTAGCCCGCTATCAAGAGTGACTGTCACAGATGTCCCCCTGAACCCAGCTTGCACCTCCAGCACTGGGAACAGCTTCTCTCTGCATGTGCCGAGTGGAAATCATGTCCCCATGTCAGATGCAGTAATTGCCATTGGCTTTGATGTCAGCAACATTGAAGAGACCAAGAATCAGGCCATGATCATCATTTTCTTCAATTCAGTGATCAATGACTTCTAATAGCCTTTTAATTTTCAGTATATACTACAGGTGGTATATTATATGTAAGTATCTGGGCAATATTGCAGGGTTGCTCTACTGAACTGCTATTTGACACACCATCTTGCTATTATGTTCTTGAATGGTACAAGCCTGGTGTTCTATGCTTCCTGTTGGCTTCATGGTCTATTTGCAGTGGCGGAACTACCGTTGTAGCAGTACCCAAGGCATGAGGGGGGCACATGCTACCCGCCTGGACGAGCCCCCATGCGTGGTGGCACCGCTAGCAGCTACTATGACTGCTACAGCGGTAGCGATGCCACATTCAATAGCATCTGCGTCCTTAAGAGGCAGATATTATTGAATGCTATGGCAGAGCAGGGAGGTGTCTCGTCGGCCTACGCAAGGATCCCGTCAGCGCTGATTCACTCCTTTTGTCGCGGGATAACGTTTTTCTGTTTTATTTATCTTTTCAGGATGCAGCCAGGTCTAGTGTTGGGGGAGAATGGTTTGTCAGTATATTGGAAGGTGCTGGGTAGCCCTTGTCTAATATTATGGGCGTGACTAATAGGCTGTAAGCCAGCATGGTGCACTAATGCACCCATGTTACTGACACTCACATAAAAGCTACTGTCACGGCGCGGGGTGTGGACCCACTGGGCCGAACCGCGTAGCGGGGTAGCAGCTGGCCAACTAGGTACAAAACAATGTCTATAGTTCAAAACGGGTACCTGACGCAATAGTAGACAGTGGCAGGATCACGACTTGGCTTTCACAGCAGGTGACGCCGCAGATGCAGCAGGAAGGCACGACTTGGCTTTCACAGCAGGTGACGCCGCGGATGCGGCGGAAGACACGACTTGGCTTTTACAGCAGGTGACGCCACGGATGCGGCGGAAGACACGACTTGGCTTTTACAGCAGGTAACGATAGTACGGGACACAGGGTACAGGCAGCAGGAACGGGCAACACTGGGAACTGGAAAACACTGGGAGACCTTTAGCAAGACAGACTAGGGTATACAACAACGCTCAGGCAAGGAACCAGTGGGCAGAGCTCATTTTATAGTCCAGCAGCCATTTGGGCTAATAGCTGATTACTGGCAGCTGGACGCGTACTGGCCCTTTAAGGCCGTGCACGCGCGGGCGCGCGCGCCCTGCGGGGAACAACGCGAGGACCCGGAAGACAGTGCCGGCGCCTGCCAGAGGGAGGAGGACGCCGAGCAGAGAGGTGTCCATGGCCGGGATCGTCAGGGGGTGAGTTAGAACGGCGATCCCCGGCCATGGACGTAACAGTATCCCCCCTCTTACGCCCCCTCCTCTTGGGACCAGAGCGGGAAAGAAATTTCTTCACGAGGACCGGGGCATCGATATCCTCCTCTGGCTCCCAAGACCTCTCCTCTGGACCAAATCCCCTCCAATCCACAAAGTAAAATGTCCTGCCTCCTACTTTCTTGGTGGCCAGGATCTCCCTCACTTCAAAAGTTCCGCATGAACTGCCAGGAGCCACTGCGGAACTAGGAGTCCTGGAGTAGCGGTTTAGAACCACGTGTTTTAGCAAGGAGACGTGGAAGGAATTAGGGATCTTGAGGGTAGGAGGCAGTCGAAGCTTGTACAACACAGGATTGATCTGCAGCAGAATCTCGAAGGGTCCAAGGAACCTCGGGGCAAACTTGCAAGATGGCACCCTCAGCCGGATATTCCTGGAAGACAGCCAGACCTTTGTACCTGGAAGAAACTTGGGAGGTTCTCGTCTTCTAGTGTCTGCCTTTCTCTTCATGCGGTCCACCGCCAGCAGAATAGAAGACCGTGTCTGCTGCCATATTTGCAAAAAGTTCCTGAAGGTAGAATCGGCTGCAGGCACCTGAGACATAGTAGAGGCGGGCAGGGGTATTCGAGGATGTTGGCCATAGACTATAAAGAACGGACTGGAAGTGGTGGACTCACTGGTATGGTTATTATAAGAGAACTCCGCCCACGGAAGCAGCTGCACCCAGTCATCATGTCTTCTGGAAACAAAGTGCCGTAGGTAGTTCTCCATAATTTGATTAATCCTCTCAACTTGCCCATTGGACTGAGGGTGATAAGCTGAGGAGAAGTCCAACTTTACCCCGAGTAGGCCACAGAGTGCTTTCCAGAACTTAGAGGTGAACTGGACCCCTCGATCCGAGACAATATGCAGAGGTAATCCATGCAGACGGAAGATGTGTTGCATGAAGAGGTCGGCCAGTCGAGCGGCAGAAGGCAGGCCAGTCAGGGGAACAAAATGAGCCATCTTTGAAAAACGATCCACCACCACCCAGATCACACTGCATCCTCCAGAGGGAGGCAGATCCGTAACAAAATCCATAGCAATATGCCGCCAGGGGGCCTCGGGCACCGGCAGTGGTTGGAGCAGACCGGCTGGTCTGGAGTGGGAACCCATGTTGGCTGCACACACCGTACAGGAGGAGACAAAGTCTATGACGTCTTTGGGCAGCGTGGGCCACCAGAACTGACGGGCAATCAGGTCTCGGGTCTTACGGGCACCCGCATGTCCTGCCAGCTTGGAACAGTGACCCCAGCGAAGGATTCTTCCTCTGTCTGCCAGCCGTACGAAAGTTTTTCCTGGGGGAATGCCTCTAACCTGCAGAGGGTTGACAGGGTAGATGCAGGAGGGATCGATAATATTCTGTGGGGGCTCCACAGTGTCCTCTGTTTCAAAAGACCTAGACAAGGCATCAGCCCTCACATTCTTGTCGGCAGGTCGGTAGTGGAGTTCGAACTGGAACCGTGCAAAAAACAATGACCATCTGGCTTGACGAGGATTCTGTCGTTGAGCCGTCTGTAGATAGGTCAAGTTCTTGTGGTCCGTGAAGACCAGGATAGGATGAGCTGCGCCTTCCAGTAGGTGTCTCCATTCCTGCAGAGCCATCTTGATGGCCAGTAACTCCCGGTCCCCAATCAAGTAGTTGCGCTCTGCAGAAGAAAACAGCTTGGAGTAGTAACCACATACCACCGTCTTGCCTTTCGAACCCCTCTGGTACAATAGAGCCCCGGCACCAATAGAGGAGGCGTCCACCTCTAACGAAAACTGCAGAGACACATCAGGATGGTGCAGAATGGAGGCAGACGTGAAGGCTTTCTTTAAGGTTTCAAATGCGATCTCCGCCTCTGGAGTCCATACTTTGGCATTCATACCCTTTTTAGTAAGGGTGGAGATGGGAGCTGTCAGAGAAGAGAAGTTGGGGATGAATAGTCTGTAGAAGTTGGCGAATCCCAGGAAGCGTTGTATGGCCCTTAAGCCTTGGGGACGTGGCCACACCAGGACAGCCTTGACCTTCTCAGGATCCATCTTGAGACCCTGATCAGAGATAATGTAGCCCAGGAAGGGAAGAGACGTTTCTTGGAACACACACTTCTCCAACTTGGCGTAGAGATGATTCTCTCTTAATCTAAGCAACACCTGGCGGACATGGCCCTGATGAGTCACAAGATCTGGGGAAAAAATCAAGATATCATCGAGGTACACCACAACACAGACATAGAGGAGGTCACGAAATATGTCATTCACAAATTCTTGAAATGCTGCGGGAGCGTTACACAGGCCGAAGGGCATGACCAAATATTCGTAGTGTCCATCACGTGTGTTAAAGGCAGTCTTCCACTCGTCTCCCTGACGGATCCGGATTAGATTGTAGGCCCCCCGCAGGTCAAGCTTGGAAAAAATGTTCGCCCCCCGTATACGATCAAAGAGCTCAGAAATCAACGCCAAGGGGTACCTGTTCTTCACCGTGATCTGATTGAGACCCCGGTAGTCAATACAGGGTCGAAGGGATGCATCCTTCTTTTTGACAAAGAAAACCCGGCTCCTGCCGGGGATGAAGACTTTCGTATGAAGCCCCTCTCTAGATTCTCTTTAATGTAGGCCGACATAGACTGGGTCTCTGGCAAGGAAAGAGGGTATACTCTACCGCGAGGAGGAGAAGAGTCAGGAATCAAGTCGATAGGACAGTCGTATTCTCGATGTGGTGGCAATATCTCTGCCTCCTTTTTGTCTAAGACATCAGCGAACTGAGAGTAACAAGGAGGTAGCCCAGACAATGACTGAGGCGAAGAAGGCTGGGATGGAAGGACATGACCCAGACAGCGGTCTAGACACTTGGGACCCCACTGAAGAACCTCTCCGGAGTTCCAATTCAGGACTGGGGCGTGAAGACGGAGCCAAGGCAAGCCCAGCAGCACGGGGTTGACGGCCTTGGACAGGACATACAGAGAGATCAGCTCGGAATGAAGAGCTCCCACCTGGAGTCTCAACGGCTTGGTCACAGACAATACAGGGTCAGGCAAAGGCAGTCCATCTACCGAGGCAATGATCAATGGTCTCTCCAGCAACACAGTGGGCAACTGAAGGAGATCCACAAGGTCTTGACAGATGAAATTGGCTGCGGAGCCAGAGTCCAGGTAGGCAGAGACTGGATGAGGTCTCCCGCCAGCGACAATGGTTACAGGAATGAACAGCTTGGACGAGAATTCTCTATCAAATGCAGTAGCGCCCAGGGTTGTCTCTCCAACCAATCCCAGACATTGGGGTTTCTTAGGCCTCTGGGGACACAGACGCACGACATGGCCAGCGAGGCCACAATACAGACAGAGTCCAGAGGTGCGCCTGCGCTGTTTCTCCTGATCAGACAGTTTAAGCCGATCCACCTGCATCGGGACCTCGGACGCAGCAGAAGAACAGGGCAAGAGGGGTTGCTGGAAGTTGGGCGCCAGTCTAGAAAGCCGTCTCTCCTGAAGAATCTCTTGGGATCTCTCTCTGAGCCTTATGTTCACACGGCTAGCCAGCTGAATCAGATCATCCAGGGCAGCTGGGAGATCTCGAGCAGCCAGTTCGTCTTTGATCTCAGGCGATAGGCCATGCCAGAAGGATGCTACCAAGGCCTCATTATTCCAAGACAATTCTCCTGCCAGAGTCCGGAACTGAATGGTGTATTCGCCCACGGAGACGTCCTCCTGACGCAGGTTAAAAATAGCAGTAGCAGCCGATGAGGCTCGTCCAGGCTCCTCAAATACGGAAAGGAACAACCGCACAAACCCCAGGAAGTCTCTGGTCACGGGTCCCTGTCGTTCCCAGATTGGGTTCGCCCACGCCAGGGCCTTGCTGGCGAGTAAGGATACAATAAAGACGATCCTGGCTCCGTCCGAAGGAAATGCTTGGGCGTGCAGAGTGAAATGGATTTGGCATTGGTTCAGGAACCCCCTGCACGAACTTGCATCTCCATGAAACCGTGGTGGCAATGGCAGCGAGAACCGAGAGTCCGAACTGGAGCTGCCAGGAGGTGTAGCTGGAGGGTTGATCGGAGGAGTCTCACTAGGAGCGATGACGGAAGAAACTAGTGCACCAAGATGCTGCGCCATGGAGTCTACTGCCACAATGAGTTGATCCTGTCGCGCTTGCAGATCCTGCAGGTCTGCCAGCATGGCTTGGGAGGACGACAGACTCTTGAATTGGCCAGCGGGGTCCATGGCCTGAGCGTACTGTCACGGCGCGGGGTGTGGACCCACTGGGCCGAACCGCGTAGCGGGGTAGCAGCTGGCCAACTAGGTACAAAACAATGTCTATAGTTCAATACGGGTACCTGACGCAATAGTAGACAGTGGCAGGATCACGACTTGGCTTTCACAGCAGGTGACGCCGCGGATGCAGCGGGAAGGCACGACTTGGCTTTCACAGCAGGTGACGCCGCGGATGCGGCGGAAGACACGACTTGGCTTTTACAGCAGGTGACGCCACGGATGCGGCGGAAGACACGACTTGGCTTTTACAGCAGGTAACGATAGTACGGGATACAGGGTACAGGCAGCAGGAACGGGCAACACTGGGAACTGGAAAACACTGGGAGACCTTTAGCAAGACAGACTAGGGTATACAACAACGCTCAGGCAAGGAACCAGTGGGCAGAGCTCATTTTATAGTCCAGCAGCCATTTGGGCTAATAGCTGATTACTGGCAGCTGGACGCGTACTTTAAGGCCGTGCACGCGCGCGCCCTGCGGGAAACAACGCGAGGACCCGGAAGACAGTGCCGGCGCCTGCCAGAGGGAGGAGGACACCGAGCAGAGAGGTGTCCATGGCCGGGATCGTCAGGGGGTTAGTTAGAACGACGATCCCCGGCCATGGACGTAACAGCTACATTGGTGCCACCACCCTCATGATTAGGAGACGTGTGAGTGGGTGTTTTATCAGTATGTTGCACCTGTGTAGTCTCCCTCTGTGTAGCATTGTGGTTTGTCTGCCTCCTGCCGGGAGGTGTTATACCTGCCTTTATAAGTAAATATGGTCTATTCAGTGATTTTAAACTAATATAGTTCTATTTCAGTGATTTGTTCCTATATTATGTAGATTCATTACACACAGAGTGATCTATTTCCAGCATTTTTTTTCTTTTAATATTGATGATTATGGCAAACAGTTAATGAAAACCTAAAATGTAGTCTCTCAGAAAATTTGAATATTGGGTAAAAGTTGAAGATTGTAGACTCATGGTGTCACACTCTAATCAGCCAATCAACACAAAACACCTTCAAAGGTTTCCTAAGCCCTTTAAATGGTCCAACAGTCTGGTTCAGTAGGCTACACAATCATGGGGAAGACTGCTGACTTGACAGTCGTCCAGAAGACAGTCATTGACACCCTCCACAAGGAGGGTAAGCCATAAAAGGGCATTGCTAAAGAAGCTGGCTGTTCACAGAGTGCTGTATCCAAGCATAAATGAAGGAATGGAAGGTTGAGAGGACGGAAAAAGTGTGGTAGAAAAAGGCGCACAAGCAACAGGAATAACCGCACCCTTGGAAGGATTGTCAAGAAAAAGTTATTCAAGAATCTGGGGGAAATTCACAAGGAGTGGACTGCGGCTGAAGTAGGTGCTCAAGAGCCAACACACACAGACATATTAAGGACATGGGCTCCAACTGTCGCATTTCTTGAGACAATGTCAGAAGTGTCTTACCTGGGCTAAGGAGAAAAAGGACTGGTCTGTTGCTCAGTGGTCCTGTTTTCAGATGAAAGTAAATCTTGCATTTCATTTGGAAATCAAGGTCCCAGAGTCTGGAGGAAGAGCGGAGAGGCATCAATCCAAGTTGCTTGTGGTCCAGTGTGAAGTTTCCACAGTCAGTGATAGTTTGGGGAGCCATGTCATCTGCTTGTGTTGGTCCACTGTGTTATATCAAATCCAGAGTCAACGCAGCCGTCTAGCAGGAAATTTTAGAGCACTTCATGCTTCCCTCTACTGACAAGCTTTATGGAGATGCTGATTTCATTTTCCAACAGGACTTGGCACCTGCCTACACTGCCAAAAGTACCAATACCTGGTGTAATAACTACAGTATCACTGTGCTTGATTGGCCAGCAAACTCGCCTGACCTAAACCTCATATAGAATCTATGGGGTATTGTCAAGAGGAAGATGAGAAACACCAGACCCAACAATGCAGACGAGCTGAAGGCCGCTATCAAAGCAACCTTGGCTTCCATAAATAATCAGCAGTGCCACAGGCTAATCGCCTCCATGCCACGCCACATTGATGCAGTAATTCATACAAAAGGAGCCGCCCGACCAAGTACTGAGGGTATATACTGTACATACTTTTCAGTAGGTCTACATTTCGGTATTAAAAATAATTTTTGAAATTGAGCTTATATAATATTCTAATTTTCTGCGACACTAAATTTTGGGTTTTCATTAACTGTTAACCATAACCATCAACATTAAAATAAAAAAATGCTGGAAATAGATCACGCAGGGTGTAATGAATCTACGTAATATAGGAGGTTCACTTTTTGAATTGAATTACTGAAATAAATTAACTTTTTGATGATATTCTAATTTATTGAGAAGGACTAATTAATATACATGAATAGAATAAAACCTAGACATCCTGCCTTTTGAATCCTTTTCAAATATTTCCTTAAACCTGGGAAGTACATTTCCTACTTGTGCCAAACTAGAATACTTATTGTAAACTGAAGTGCTGAAGACAACAAAATACTAATGTCGCTACTGTACATTGTTTGTCTTTGCACTTTTGTTGTGTAAACAGCGGAGTAATGAGTTCATTTAATATTTCCCTTTTTTTTTAGGCTCTGTGCTGCTTCCATGGAATAAAAAGAATCAACTATATAAGTCTTGTATAATTAAGTTATCACTCTGTACCATGCTTCTATTCCTATCTTCCTGGCACTTTTCAGCATCACAATCAATGCCGCCTACGGCTGAGATGATTCCCTAGCTGGATGAGTTCAGCAGCTTAAAGACAACATCTTATAGGCGTCAGGTAGAAGTATCAGAGAACTGTATGTATCACAATAGAAAAAGGGGAGGGTAGGAGTGATGCTCTACATTTATCCGCCAAGTAGAACAAATGTCAGGTAGAAATAATGATTTAACAAGATAACTCCAGTACGCAGGTGCGTTTTGTGATTCACAACGAGAGTAACAAACTACTAGTGTCACATTTCATGCAATCCTTAGGGCATGGCCAGACGTGGCGGAATTGCTGTGGAATTCTCTAGCGGACGTTTTTTACAGTTGTTTCAATACATTTTTAGGCAAGTTAGTTCAGACGTGGCGGAAAACTCCGCTGCGAACCATAGGCTGCAGTGCGGAATTTTCCCTCCGCAGCATGCACTGTCTGTTGCGGAGAAGAAGCGGAATGTCACTGCGGATTTCAGCCTTTGCAATGCAAAAACTGAAATCTGTGGCAAGTCCGCTGTCTTTTCTGCAACTTCTGAATTACCTGTCAAATATGCAAATGTTGGTGCAGATTTGTTGCGTAATTGACCCAGATCTGCACCAACATTTGCAGCGGAAAAACTCTGCCACGTCTGGAGTCATTCTAGCTTAGGCTATGTTCACACAAATTATAACCAATAGTTTCCAGAAGCTAACGAGTTTACTGGGCTAGGTATTGTTCCAAAAAACATCCTCCCATTTTTAAAGTTACGGCAACTCTATAGTATATATATAGAAGAAAGAGAAAACAGAGTCTTATAGCCAAAATATATCAAAGAGTATCGAAAAATTCCTTTATTCAATATATATAGCAACAAACATTTAAAACTGTATATGACAGGAGAGACTCAAAATAATGTCATCACAAAGATGTATCAGGGAAACCCAGATTATAGATAGTAAGCCATTTATCAGTATAAATCTACAGGCAAGAGTATCAATGATTTAGAGAGTGCAGTGCAAGAGTTATGGCTGCTACAGGGTCAAAATGATCCTGACAAGAAGCATGGATGTACTAAATAGATACAATTAAGCCATCCCCTGAAACTCCAGGAGTAGGCATGATAAACTTACCCATGTACAGTCTTAATGAGTTCCCAGACGATCGGTGTGTGCGCCCCGACGCGCGTTTCGCGATTATTCGCTTCCTCAAGGGGGAGTGGTGTGTATGTCTAATGGCACCCTCTATATACCCCTTCTATAAGTGACCCAGGTGTGTATTGTAGGCGTTCTGCCTTGCCAAAAGGTGTACGGCGCGCATCCAACGCCGCAGCCGGAAGTGTGGCAGGCCCCACTTCCGCCCCCCAGTGCTGCGGCGCACATCCGGGCTCCAGACGCGTACTGAGAGACTCGGACATGCGCACCGCACTGAAGGAGGAGCGGGCGTGGCCAGCCCCAGTCCCGGCCGCGTACGTCAGCAGCGCGCACCCCCTTGGACAGCGCAGAACAGATGTGGATAGGTAATAGTATAACATGAACATCTATCTATGTGTTTGTATTGCGATTAGTTCATTCTAACCACATTGAGGTCAATATAGTAAACGGTGATGATTCAAGTACATCCATAGACTTGGGAAAATCATTTATTATATACATGTAGTGTTGCCCTTATTGTACAGTGTGAGAAAAAAAGAGAGAAAGGAGAAGAAAGAAAGAAAAAAAGAAAAAAAGAAGAAATGAAAGAAGGAACAGACTGGGGAAAAAGGGGGGGTGGGACCAGGGGGGGAGGAAAGGGGAAGGAGGAAGGGAGGGAGGGGAATAAAGAGTAAACATTAAATCAAAATACCAGTTACGTCCAATGACCTGATAAATATAACAAACAAAACTTACATTAAGTGTCCTATGCCACAATTTGATAAGACTTTTCAACATATCATACAATCCATTATTACGGCTATGACAGTACTTAATAAATATTGTTAATAAGAAAACCTAATCTATAAAAATAGATAAGTTTCCAAAATTGAACCGTACTGTCATAGTAACAGCTTAAATCAGTGCAAATAGATCTATATATAAGAGACTGCTATAATAAAATAACATAACAGTCATGTACAGTCGTCTGTAAAAAAGAGTCAGGCGACAATAAAGTGCTAGTGCAAGTACATATTTAGACAACAACACAATTAAAATGCATATATAGAGTCCCAAGTTTCTGAATTCCACACTCAGGGTCCACATCATGGGGAATCATCATACTTCCAAGGGTATTCAAGGGGTATAGAGGCGCTTCACTAGATATCACTCGATATGTCATAAACCTACTAAAAAAACAATAATTAAAAACTGGACATACACACAATGCACAACCTTAAAATTAATAAAATTACATAATGCTGGTAGTCAGGTGGTTTCAACATCCTCATAGAAAGGGTGCGAAGCTTAATTTTTCATTTAGTCCGGCGGGTGCCATAGAGCCTATTTGCACAATCCACCTACATTCCTTCTGTGCCAAGACCTTCTTCACATTACCCCCCCTGATGCCACAACGTATATGTTCAATTCCCCGAATTTTAAGGGATCTTGGATTGCATCCATGGAACATTTTAAAATGTCTCGGTATGGTTTTAAGTTCTGAGGGGTCATCAATGGTCCCGGCTCCAATGATATCCCGCACGTGCTCTCTAGTGCGTATACGTAGTTCTCTCGATGTCAGGCCCACATATATCTTTGGACATCCACATACCGCATAGTACACTACATGTGTAGTACTACACGATATGTAGTCTTTAATCTCAAAGGACTTGGTGCCATCTACTGATTCAAATTTATCTGTCCTACAGATGTTGGGGCACGCAACACAATGGCCACACGGATAACAGCCTTTTCTTTGTCCCTGAGATCCAAAGAAGTTCACTTTTTTAGGAATGTAGTGGCTCTGGACCAAGATGTCACGAAGGTTCCTGCTCCGCCTGGCCGTCATTGTTGGCTTGGCACCAAGGCAGAGGGCCAGGCTCGGTTCAGACCTTAGAATTGGCCAATGTCGCCCCAGGATAGTCCTTAGGTCGTCCCATCTACTGTTGTAGGTGGAGATGAACCTAACAGCCGTTTTTCCTGCTTCAGGGGTTTTGACACTCAAGAGATTAGCACGAGGGGTCTTTTTTGCTCTCCTATATCCTGCTTTAATGGACCTTTTGCTATATCCTCTATTTTCGAATCTATGTCTAAGATCTTCCGATTGTCGTTTGAAAAGGTGGTCAGTAGAGCAGATCCGCCTCATCCTGAGGAATTGGCCAACTGGGATGGCTTTCACAGTAGATGGAGTGTGAGAAGAGGATGCATGCAGCAATGAATTGACAGAGGTCGACTTCCGGTAGACGTCCGTCTGAAGAAAACCACTGGCATCTGTAAATATCAATAAGTCCAGGAACTCAATCCTGGACGTGTGATATGAATATGTCAATTTGACATTCACCTGGTTTATGTTAAGTTGCTGCATAAAGCTCCTCAACTCACACTCCGAGCCCTGCCACACAAACAGTATATCGTCAATGTAGCGGAGCCAGCACTGCACATGGTCAGCGGCGCGAGCGCCATCCCCATGAAAAACCTGCCTCTCCCAAAACCCGAGAAACAGGTTCGCATAGGATGGCGCACACGCCGCACCCATGGCAGTGCCTTGGGTTTGCAGATAGAAAGTGTCTTTGAACACAAAGATGTTGTGGCTCAAAACAAACTGCAATAATTCCACGATGAGTTCGCATAATTCGTCATCCCAGTTGCTGGTCCCCAGGAAGAAGCGGACCGCCTCCAGACCATCCCCATGTCTAATACATGTATAAAGACTTTCAATGTCCGCAGTTACCAAGTACATGTCAGGGTCTATCTGGATACCATCAATTCTCCCCAGGACGTCTGTTGTGTCCTTAACATGTGATGGCAATTCCTTTACCAAAGGTTTGAGATAGTAGTCTATAAATTTACATGTGGCTTCACATAAGCCTCCCATACCTGACACAATTGGGCGTCCAGGAGGTTCCAGCAGGTTTTTGTGGATTTTTGGCAAGAAATAAATTGTGGGTATTTTAGGATCTTCTGTCATTAATCCCTCAAAGATTTTCTTAGTGATGATCCCTTTCTCCACGGCCCTATTCAGGATCTCCCTAAGTTCCAAGAAGAATTTTGATATGGGGTTAAAAGTGAGTCTAGCATAGGTCTGTTTGTTCCTTAATTGTTTGAAAGCCTCCTTTTCGTATTTTTCTGTCGGCCATACCACAATGTTACCCCCCTTGTCAGCTGCTTTGATGACCACGTCCTCAAGACATTGTAATTCTCTCAAGGCTTGTCTTTGAGAGACGGTAAGATTGTCCCTATATCCAAATTTGGGTATTTGTTTAAGGTCATCCACTACCAATCTGGTGAATATCTCCACCTGAGGGCATAATGACAAGGGGGGAAACTTTGTGGACTTGGGTAGGGCCGACATAGGAAACTTACCTGTTGTGATACTTTGTTCCCTTAACAATTCTTCCAAAGCGGATAGTGCCTCCCTTTCCATCTCACTATCGATTTCGAGGGTACCACATCCCCTATTATGCAATTTGTGAAGGACAAGTTTTCTAGAGAAGAGATGCAGATCCTTTAGAACTGTAAAGAAGTCAAAGGGTGCAGTGGGAGAGAACGTCAGACCCATACTTAAAACCTCGCGTTGGGCATCAGAGAGGGGATGTGAAGACAGGTTAATTACCTCCAATTGGTTTCCAGGTCTCTTCTCCTGTTGTGGAATTGTAGACTTCTTACGCTTCGCATTCCTGTCGTATTGTCTTCTTGGCATATAGGCGCCCAGGTTGTTACCACTACTGCCAGCAATCACTGCATCCCTTATTCTACCTGACTCCTCGCCAGAGGTACGTGATGATAGTGAGGAGGATCTGGATCGTAATATGGGTCTTGATCTATCATAGTTAGACCGCCATTTGTAAACCCTATTGGATTTATAATCCTGTACATCTCTCTGAAATTTACCTGATTTTACTGTACAGATTTCTTTTTCCCACTTAACGTAATCTTTATCTAGATCTTCTTGTAATTTAGCAAGAGTTTCAGTAGAGAACTCCTTTTTAAGATCTAATTGAATCCCCTCTATTTCCCTTTCTAATTCCACCAAGGTGTTACAGTTGGATTGGATTAGGAGATTCATAAATCCCCTGGAACAAGTGTCAGCTAGCTCCTCCCATTTCTTTTTAAACATGTCGTTTTCTGTATCAAATGAGGGGAAAACCTGAACCCTTAAGCCCCTCGGTATCAGCCCCTTAGCGATATATTTCTCAAGGAAGGCCTTGTTCCACCATAATTTTATTCTTTTATTAAGGAGAGATTTAAGTTTAATACTACGTTCTCTAATATTCATACTACCAGCATCTAAAAACAAATTAGAGTCCTCCTTAAAAAGCGTCTGGAGCCCGGATGTGCGCCGCAGCACTGGGGGGCGGAAGTGGGGCCTGCCACACTTCCGGCTGCGGCGTTGGATGCGCGCCGTACACCTTTTGGCAAGGCAGAACGCCTACAATACACACCTGGGTCACTTATAGAAGGGGTATATAGAGGGTGCCATTAGACATACACACCACTCCCCCTTGAGGAAGCGAATAATCGCGAAACGCGCGTCGGGGCGCACACACCGATCGTCTGGGAACTCATTAAGACTGTACATGGGTAAGTTTATCATGCCTACTCCTGGAGTTTCAGGGGATGGCTTACTTGTATCTATTTAGTACATCCATGCTTCTTGTCAGGATCATTTTGACCCTGTAGCAGCCATAACTCTTGCACTGCACTCTCTAAATCATTGATACTCTTGCCTGTAGATTTATACTGATAAATGGCTTACTATCTATAATCTGGGTTTCCCTGATACATCTTTGTGATGACATTATTTTGAGTCTCTCCTGTCATATACAGTTTTAAATGTTTGTTGCTATATATATTGAATAAAGGAATTTTTCGATACTCTTTGATATATTTTGGCTATAAGACTCTGTTTTCTCTTTCTTCTATATGTTCACACAAAGTATTTTGACGAGTTTTTTGACGCGGAAACGGCCCGAAAATGCCTGAAAATTCGTTTCAATAGTTTTTTTATTAGTTTTTGTAAGAAAACAGATTAACAGTTTTGCATTCAAACATTGCAATATCATCAACACAATAAATCATCTCTACATACAGAGTGGGTTTTATGGCAGTCACGATTGGAGAGATGTCATTATGTCATAGAATCATAACAAAGAGAGGAACAGAAAAAGAAAAAACAAATAAAGAGGAAAAACATAGAAGTCACATATATCACTTTAGCAAGTCATCATACCCCATACTGGGGAGAGACGATAATCTCCAGACCAAATGAATAAACGTGTTACTTGTTATAGTATACACTAGTAGACCATGGATTCCATATCCGGGAGAATTTGTGAAACGAGGAGTTGCCCAAGGAGATTATTTTTTCATATGCATGGGTCGTATTGATTAGTGTAATCAGTTCTCCTAATGACGGAGTAGTATTCTCCTTCCAATGTCGAGTCACTACCAGTTTAGCCATGACCATAATTTTGCAAATCAAGCATCGTAAAGGTACAGGAACTGAATCCATATCTAGAAACAACAGGGCCATCTGAGGGGATTGTGTAATACGACATTTGGAGGTTCTGGACACTAGGTCAAAAACCTGAGACCAGTATGGAATGAGTGCAGGACATGCCCATAGCGTGTGGTAAAGAGAGCCAGTGTGGCCACATCCTCTCCAACATAAAGGAGATGCTTCGGGGAACATTTTTTGTAATCTATCTGGGGTGTAATACCACCGTAGCGAGGTTTTTATAGCAGCTTCCGCATGCTGGATACAGGGTAAAGCTTTATAAATTAATTTAAACTCAGACACCCAGGCTTCTTCTGGAAAAGAACGGCCCAATTCTCTTTCCCAGGTCCGCATGGGATGTGTTTTCGAGAAGAGTGAATGTGAGTGCAGCATGTCATATACACCTCTCAAACCCTTGCTACGTTTAGATAGATGCCCAAACATTTTAAACAGACACACAGCATCAAAGTTATTATAAGTCGTGACACAGTCTCTAATCTGGAGGTATTTAAGGAAATCCGAAGCAGGAATAGAGTATTGAGACATGAGGTGTTCAAAATTCACCAAGCAGTTATCTTTAAACAAGTGAGATACATTAGTAATACCTTTCAGAGACCACTGGGACAGTGATAATTTGGGAACAATCATTGAGAAAATATCAATGGGGATATATAACTTTAATAGTGGGGTGTGTTCACTAGATGTGCGTTGTAGGAAGGACCAACACTGTAGAGTCCCCTGAGTTAGTGGGGATATTGAGTGAGTCAGCGGAATGTCCCAGAAGGTCAAAAACAGGGCGGTTTTTAAGCTTATCGGGGATATGTATGACGACTCAATTTGGAGCCAATGGATATTTTGGTCATTATGCCACCAATCCGTAATTTGCGCCACTAGAGTGGCAGTATAGTAACTGTGTATATTTGGGACACTCAAGCCTCCCAACTTTTTGTCCCTAGACAGGATATGTCGTGAGATTCTGGGTTTACATCCAGACCAAACAAAGCGGGACAGGGTTTTTTGCGCCGTCGTAAAGAACTTAGAGGGCAAGCTGATTGGGAGGGTGTGGAATAGGTATAATAGTCTAGGTAAAAGAAGCATTTTATACGCCGCTATGCGTCCTATCCACGACGTATCATGTTGGAGAATTCTCTCAGATTCTGCATGAATAGATTGGAGTAGGGGTTCATAATTAACTTTGTATAGGTCTCGGAAGGAGGGTGAGATAGTAATGCCTAAATATTGAATACCATCCACTCTCCAGTCAAATGGGTATTTTGTTTTCAGAAAGTACAATGTATTGGAGTCTAAATGTAGGGGTAGCATCTGGGACTTCTGGGTGTTCAGCTTATAAAAAGAGAGTTTACCAAAAGCTTTAATAACGTCCATAACTGATTCCAGTGAACTGATAGGCTGGGAAAGGGACAGGATAATATCATCCGCATATAATGAGATGGTATGTATTCTGTTACCAATTTTTAGCCCTTGAATTAAGCTATGTTTTTTGATGTGCTGCGCCAGAGGTTCCATGGAGAGGATAAAAATTATTGGGGATAGGGGACAGCCCTGGCGGGTGCCATTGGATATGTTGAAATCTTGAGAGAGGACACCATTGGTGTACACTTTGGCCGATGGGGCAGAGTACAAAGCCTGAATAGCGGTTAGGATGCCACCATCAAACCCCATTGTTTGGAGAGTCGAAAAAGCGTATGACCAATTAATGCGGTCAAACGCCTTTTCTGTGGTTAAAGCCAATAATGTTGCCTGCTCCCTGGATGATTCGAGATGATGCAGTAAGTTCAAGACACGACGGGTATTGTCGGATGCTTGTCTGCCTTTTATGAAACCGACTTCATCACTGCTTATCAAGGTGTCTAATATAGGGGTAAGTCTGTTGACTATCAACTTTGCGTAGAGTTTGAGATCTGCATTGAGCAGTGAGATGGGCCGGAAATTTTGAGGGGCGTCAGAGGTTTTCCCTGGTTTGGGTAATGTAACAATCAATGCCGATTGGTTTTCCCTAGGAAAGGAACCACAGGTCATGGCTTGTTGGAAAAATCTACTCAAATAAGGAACCAGTTGGGTAGCAAAGTTTTTATAATATAAGGTAGTAAGTCCGTCGGGGCCCGGGGCTTTCCCCTGTGGGAGGGAATGTATAATTTTTAAAATTTCCGGTTCTGTGATAGGGGCATTTAGTGTCTGAAGTTGCGCTGGAGAAAGACTTGGTAGGGACGCAGATTGGAGGAAGCCCTGTATTTCAGAGGGGATTGGCCTCTCAACAAACGGGTCATCTTTAATATTATACAAGGAAGAGTAGTATTTACGGAACTGTTCAGCTATATCTCTATGGTCTACAATCTTGACTTGAGATTGAGGATGTAGAAGATATGGTATTCTAGATTTCTGGTGTTGGAGTTTGAGGCGCGCTGCCAGTAATTTCCCTGCCTTATTATTTTGGGAGTAATACTTCGCCTTAGTATTTCTAAGGGATTTTTCATAATCGGAAAGCAGGCACAATCTGAGACGTTGTCTTAGAATGAGGAGCTGAGAGGCTTGGGCGTCTGTGGGGGCGGATTTATTTTTTGTGTCTAAACACCGGATTTCCTCCGTTAGAGCCGAGATTTCCGCTACCCTCTGTTTTTTAACCATATGACCCAGTCTGATAAAGGTGCCTCTAATATAAGCCTTATGAGCGTTCCATAAGGCTGTAATTCCTACGTCTGATGTATCATTATTTTCGAAGTACTCCGCCAGATCAGTCTCCACGGTCTTTCTATGTTTGGGGTGGGAGAGAAGAAAGGGGCTGGCCCTCCACAAATACGTGGGAGGGACGTTGTGTGTTTCTTTTAGAGTCAAGGTGAGGGGGGCGTGGTCTGACCAGCAGACGTCTCCGATAGTCGTGGACTCAACTAGGAAGAGGGATTCCTTGTCTACTAGGAACATGTCTAATCTGGCATAGCTATTGTGTACCTGAGAGTGATGAGTGAAATCCCTCTCCGAGCAGTGTTGCATGCGCCAAATGTCATGTATTTCTTCCTTCCAAAATAAGTCGCCTATGACAGCATGGGAATGACGGGACTGCGACGTAGAGTCCAATTCCGCGTCCATTACGGAATTAAAGTCCCCACACAGGATCAATTTACCCTGTTTATGCTTGGAAATTAGGCGTGTCATCTTATGTAGGAATTTCAATTGTCTGCGGTTGGGGGCGTAAAGTGTAACTATGGTATATTGAACATTGTTAATAGAACATCGCAAAATAAGATATCGACCATTAGGATTAGACAATACTTCAGACAAATGGAAAGCGACCGTATTTTTCACAGCCAGCAACACACCCCTAGTTTTGGCTGAGTGGTGGGATTGAAAAATATTGGGGAATGCAGGATGCTTCAGTCGGGTGGCATCCTTCTTTAATAAATGCGTCTCTTGAACACAGAGGACGTCACAGGAGAGTTTAAGGGCTTCTTTCCACATAGTAGTGCGTTTATATGGATTATTCAAGCCATTAACGTTAATGGAAGCAAATTTAAGCGCCATGTCTATATAAGGTGTGCTGCTGATTGCGTATACATGAAAATACCCACATATCAAATTGACCATTCAGGTGTACATACCAATGCAATATAAGTATCATCCAGGAAAAGACATTGTGCAAAAGCATATAGCTACCTTGGTGGATCTGCAGATATATGTGTCAAAGAGGAACAAACCAAAACAAAGTAAGAATGAACATGAAAGGACATGTGTCTGAACACCGGCTGTGTTCAGGGCAAGAAAGGGGGGATACAGTCATCTTGAAGACCGGTACCGTGAGCGGCATTGCATCCTAATAAGCGAACCACCTCAACTTCGTAGACGATTGCGTGACCGAACCATGTGCCATTCATCTGTAACAGGAGGAGGAGCAGCTTTCGACGTATTCTCCAACAAAATGACTCGAATATTCCACAGGTGAAGAAGTGAGATGCCGTCTTGTACGGATTTGATGATGTGTAAAGAGTCGTTCCTGTGAACAAGCAGGCGCACCGGAAATCCCCATCGGTAGAGAATTTTATTATCTCTGAGTGCAGAAGTGATGGGCGAAAATTGCCGCCGTAATTGCAGTGTGGCAGCCGAGAGATCTGCATAGACGGAAACCATCCGATATTGTGCGGGAGACGCTTCTTTCTTCCTAGATGCCGACATAAACAAGTCCTTAATGTGGTAAAAGTGAAAGCGAGCTAGCACGTCCAGCGGAACATTGTCAGCCAGGTGTTTCGGCTTTGGAAGCCTGTGTGCTCTATCAATGATAAGGTCCCTGGGGGAGCAATCAGGAAGTAAGGCTTTAATGAAATCTTGTATGTAAAGGGTTAAATCTTTGGTGGCAACATCTTCAGGGACCCATCTAAATTTAACGTTGTTCCGGCGTGATCTGTCCTCCAAATCAGCTACCTTAGCTTGCAAATGAGAAAGATCCGTTTCGAGATCATAGTGAGCGTCAATAAGCTCATTGTGGGATGTAGTGAGCACCCCCATCTTGGATTCCACATGCTGGACTCTGTCTTCTACTGCCTGGATTGAATCAGACAGAGGTTTAAGCAGCTGGGCAAACCCAGAATGTATGGATTGCTGCAGGGCCTGTAGCATGGTTTTAAGCGTAAGCTCTGTGATAGGGTCAGTGGAGGAGGGTATATTGGCAAGAATGTCCCCTGGTGTAAGAGAGTCAGGAGTCCCCTCGCCATTATTTCCTACCTGGGCCTCGACGAAAAGAGGAGGAGATCCGCACGGAGCCCGTGTTACATGGTGTCTGGAGCTGCAAGGAGAGGAGGGCTGTGAAGAGTCGCCACGTGTAGCTCCGCCAAGATGGCGGCTCCGGAGGACCGGAGGGGAGATGTCCGCCTGCACTGGCTGTGCTGGGTTCTGCGGATTCGCTGCTGTTCCCGTCGGAGGCAGAGCGGGGACCGAGCTACTTCTCCGTGGTGGAGCAGAGGTGAGGGAGGAAGGCGAGCCTGGGTCGGACGTCAGTGAGCCTGCGCGTGAGCTCCCTCCGGCGCCATCTTGGTCCGACGGGCGGCTATGAGGGAAGTAGAAGTCCGGATTTTGGCCGGTTTGGCCACCGATTTATGTCTCCTAGGCATCCTGGGTGCAGAGGGCCACGATCAAGGGCACAGGTAGGTGCTAGCACGGTGTTTGGCGGTGGTATAGTCGCTGTGGGCCGCTGATGCAGCGAGGAGCCGAGCTCTCAAGCAGCCATTCACTCCTGCAGCCAAGCCACGCCCCTCGCCTCCCATTGATTTCAATGGGAGGCGTCGGCGTCTTTTTCCCGCGAGCAGTAAAACTGCCTCGCGAGAAAAAGAAGCGACATGCCCTATCTTCGGGCGTTTCCGCCTCTGACCTCCCATTGACTTCAATGGGAGGCAGTTTTATTGACATCTCTATCAATGTTTCCTACACAGACTATAATAACTACTCAATTCAAATATTTTATTCTATTAACCCTTTATTGACCAGGCCATTTTGCACGTTAATGACCAAGGATTATTTTTTGTTTTCTCACGGTCGCATTACAAGAGTCGTAACTTTTTTTTTAATTCCATCAACATAGCCGTATAAGGGCTTGTTTTTTTGCGGCCCGAGTTGTATTTTTCTATTGCACCATTTTTGGATGCATATAATATATCGATTACGTTTTATTAACTTTATTGTAGGAGAGAATTGAAAATAAGCAGCTTTTCCAGCATTGATTTTCACATTATAAATTTACGCCATTTAATATGCAGCATAAATAACATGTTACCTTTATTCTATGGGTCGGCACGATTACGGGGATACCAAATATGTAAAGGTTTTATATGTTTTCCTACGTTTGAACAATAAAAACCCTTTTAGAAAAAAATACTTGTTTTTGCATAGCAGCATTCCAAGAGCCGTAACTTTTTTATTTTTCCGTCAATGTGGCCATATGTGTGCTTAATTTTTGCAGGCCAAAGTGTAGTTTTTATTATTCCTATTTTGGAGTACGTAGGACTTATAGATTAACTTTTATTTTATTTTTTATGGGGGGAATTGGAGAAAATAAAGAATTTTGCAGTGTTTTTTTGCATTTTTTTTGGACACCGTTCATCCGGCGGTTTAATTAATGTGTTTAAATTTTATTGTTTGACTAGTTACGATCGCGGCGCTACCATATATGTGTATGTGTTATTTGTTTTTACACCTACTAAATAAAACCACATTTTGGGGAAAAAAACTGTAATATTTTTTTTATTTATTTTATTTATTATTTTTATTTTCATAAACTTTATTTAACTGTTTTACATTTATTTATTTTTTTAGTCCCACCAGGGGACTTCATCATGCGATCTGTTTATCACTTATATAATGCATTGGTATACTTAGTATACCAAAACATTATTGCCTGTCAGTGTTAGGCTGGGTTCACACGAGCATGTTACGTCCGTAATGGACGGAACGTATTTCGGCCGCAAGTCCCGGACCGAACACACTGCAGGGAACCGGGCTCCTAGCATCATAGTTAGGCCTCATTTACACGAACGTGATATACGTCCGTGAGACTCGCGTGCTTTTCACGCGGGTCGCACGGACCTATACAAGTCTATGGGGGCATGCAGACGGTCCGTGAGTTTTGCTCAGCGTGAGTGCGCTGAAAAAAACTCACGACATGTTTTATAATTCTGCGTTTTCCGCGCATCACGCACCCATTGAAGTCAATGGGTGCGTGAAAACCACGAAGGTCGCACGGAAGCACTTCCGTGCGAACTGCGTGATTCGCACAAGAGCTGTCAAACTGAATGTAAACAGAAAAGCACCACGTGCTTTTCTGTTTACAAACATCCGAACGGAGTGTCTTAGACATGAGCGAACCGAACTTTACCGGGTTCGGCCGAACTCGTTTTGACCGAACCCGGCAGGAGACAGTCACTGTGCAGGGTGCTGAAAGAGTTAAACTGGTTCAGCACCCTGGACAGTGACTTCCGATTCCAATATACGTGAACGTGTAAAAAAAAAAAAAAGTTCTGACTTACCGATAACTCCCGGCTTCTTCCTCCAGTCTGACCTCCCGGGATGACAATTCAGTCCAAGTGACAGCTGCAGCCAATCACAAGCCAAGCACAGGCTGCAGCGGTCACATGGACTGCCGCGTCATCCAGGGAGGTGGGGCCAGATGTCAAGAGAGGCGCGTCACCAAGGACGCGTCACCAAGGACGCGTCACCAAGGCAACGGCCGGGAAGTTCTCGGTAAGTACGAACCTCTTTTTTTTTTAAACAGGTTACTCGATATGGTGATCGGAATGCACTGTCGAGGGTGCTGAAAGAGTTACTGCCGATCAGTTAACTCTTTCAGCACCATGGACAGTGACTGACGTCGACTAGCCTCATCTCTATGATGGCGGCTGCGCGAAAATCAGGCAGCCGCGCATCATACACGGATGACACACGGAGCTGTCAAGTGCCTTTTGCGCACGCAAAATGCTGCGTTTTTTGCGCGCGCAAAACGCACACGCTCGTGTAAATGAGGCCTTATGTACGATGCTAGGAGTCCCTGCCTCGCTGCAGGACAACTGTCCCGTACTGTAATCAGGGGAAAACAGCTCAGACATTTTTGAGTTTGTGGGTGCATATACCGTAAAGGGTATGTTCACACGGCGGGGGTCCGTAACGGCTGAAATTACGGGGATGTTTCAGCCTGAAAACATCCCCGTAATTTCAGCCGTACCGGCATGTGCAGGCGCTTGAACGCCGCGTCAATTACGGCCGTAATTAGCGCTGCTATTCATTGGAGTCAATGAATAGCGGCTCCAATTACGGCCAAAGAAGTGACAGGTCACTTCTTCTACGCGGGCGTCTATTTACGCGCCGTCATTTGACAGCGGCGCGTAAATATACGCCTCGTGTGAACAGACAAACGTCTGCCCATTGCTTTCAATGGGCAGATGTTTGTCAGCGCTATTGAGGCGCTATTTTCGGGCGTAATTCGGGGCAAAAACGCCCGATTTACGTCCGTAAATAGGCCGTGTGAACATACCCTAACACTGACAGAGAAACAGCTCCTGATTTTCAGATGTTTTTTAATCAAAGCCGCGTTTCTCACTGCGTTTTTAACAGCCGTTTTTGGAGCTGTTTTTCTATAAAGTCTATGAAAAACGGGTCAAAAAATGGCTAAAGAAGTGACATTTCGTTTTCGCAGCCGTTTTTTTTACGCGGCCGTTTTGAAAAACGACTGTGTAAATACGCCCGTCGAAAAAGAAGCCCATTTTTCCCATTTAAATCAATGGGCAGATGTTTGGAGGCGTTCTACTTCCGATTTTTCAGCCGTTTTTCGGGACGTTTACAGCCTGAAAAACGGCTGAAAACACTACGTGTGTACATACCCCAAAACTGACAGTTAATCTATTAGGCCATGCCTCTGGCATGGCCTAATAGGCAGTTGCTGAAGGCAGACCTGGGGCCTTGTTAGGCCCCCGGCTGCCATGGAAACCCAACGGCGCCCCATGATTCGGGGGCGCCGATGGGGTGACAGAGGAAGCTCCCTCTCTCTGTTAAACACATTAGATCCCGCTGTCGCTATTGACAGCGGCATCTTACATAGTTACATAGTTACATAGTTAGTACGGCTGAAAAAAGACACATGTCCATCAAGTTCAACCAAGGGAAGGGAAAAGGGAAGGAAAAATTTCTACACATAGGAGCTAATATTTTTTTGTTCTAGGAAATTATCTAACCCTTTTTTAAAGCCATCTACTGTCCCTGCTGTGACCAGCTCCTGCGGTAGGCTATTCCATAGATTCACAGTTCTCACTGTAAAGAAGCCTTGTCGCCCCTGAAGCTTGAACCTTTTTTTCTCCAGACGGAGGGAGTGCCCCCTTGTTTTTTGAGGGGGTTTTACAAGGAACAGGATTTCACCATATTTTTTGTATGTGCCATTCATATATTTATATAAGTTAATCATGTCCCCCCTTAGTCGTCTTTTTTCAAGGCTAAATAGGTTTAATTCTTTCAATCTTTCCTCATAACTTAAATTCTCCATGCCCCTAATTAGCTTCGTTGCTCTTCTTTGTATTTTTTCCAACTCCAGGGCATCCTTTCTATGAACTGGAGCCCAGAACTGAACTGCATATTCTAGATGAGGCCTCACTAATGCTTTGTAAAGTGGTAATATTACATCCCTGTCCCGCGAGTCCATGCCTCTTTTAATACACGACAATATCCTGCTGGCCTTTGAAGCAGCTGATTGACACTGCATGCTGTTATTGAGTTTATGATTTACAAGTACACCCAGATCCTTCTCAACAAGTGAATCTGCCAGTGTAGCTCCCCCTAGGACATATGATGCATGCAGGTTGTTGGTACCCAGATGCATAACTTTACATTTATCTACATTAAACTTCATCTGCCAAGTGGACGCCCAAACACTTAGTTTGTTTAAATCTGCCTGCAATTCATGAACATCTTCCATAGACTGAACTATATTACACAGCTTGGTGTCATCTGCAAAAATAGAAATAGTGCTATTAATCCCATCCTCTATATCATTAATAAATAAGTTGAATAATAGTGGTCCCAGCACTGAACCCTGGGGTACACCACTTATTACCGGGGACCATTCAGAGAAGGAATCATTGACCACAACCCTCTGGATACGGTCCTTGAGCCAATTCTCAATCCAATTACAAACTATATTCTCTAAACCTATAGTCCTTAATTTACCCATTAGGCGTCTAATGGGTTAAACTGCCGGAATCGGAGCGCGCTTAGATTCCGGCAGTTGCGGCAGGACCCAGGCTGTGTATAACAGCCGTGCTCCAGCCGCTGATTTCGTGAGTACACTGGCAGTACCCACACGATCAGAATACGGATATATCCATCCTTATGCGGGAACTAGCATATATCTGTTCTTTGTCGTTAAGGGGTTAATCTTCAGTTTATAACTTCTCAATAAAAAATAAAAGAATTGATTTACCAGCTTTGAGATTCAAAGCACATTAGAATGATTTTTAGTCTGACCAATCAAAGGTGAGTAGACTGTTTAATATTCACTCATCGTGGTTGTCTGTACACGCAGTGGCTGGGCTGCGGAAGTGTGGCCAGGCTACGGTAGCATACCGCATTACAAAACGCATGCAGATTTCTCAAACAACTCTCACCCACATGCTACAGAGCACGGCCACTACGTGTACAGGCACCCTAATGCTCCTGTCTCTATAAGGATATTTCAAACCTGTCCGTAAAATATATATTTTTTTTGTTAAAAAGCTAGTGTATAAGTGATTAAACATTGTTCTAATTTTTTTAATTTTTTCACGAGTCAGGAAATATTATAAATTAGATTCTAATTTATAACATTTCCCAGTGCTGGTCACTAGATGGAGCAATTCCCAAAATTGCAGCATTGGCATGTGGTAAAGCAACCACATTGCTTTATGCTGCAAAATTTGAGAATACACACTCGCTCTAGTGAGCTCACAGAATCTCCCCTCCTTTATCCTGGCTAGTGCCAGGAGAAAGGAGGGGTTTGAACGGTCAAACCTCCTACACTGTGTGTCGCCATTTTTTGAGCTAACACACAGTCTAGTAGGCTTACAAACAGTAGTAAACACACAGTAAAACACGTACATACACAGACCTAACTTACCTGCTCCTGCCGCCGCCGCTCCCTCCGGTCCGTCCGCTCCGTCTGCTACCTCCGCTCCAAGTGCACAAGTCCGGAAGCCGCGACCGGAAGTAGTAAATGGCGCCGGACGTCGCTCGGCCGAAGACCTTCAATTTGGACTGTGTGGGAGCGGCGCATGCATAGTGGATGGAACGGGCCCCGTTCGCATTCACTATGGGGCTGTATGTGCCGTATTCCATGTCTGTATGTGTCGTTAATCGATACATACAGAGATGGCAAAAAAAATGGCAGCCCCCATAGACAAGAAAAAGTAAAAAAATAAAAAAAAGTAAAACACAAACACACAAATAAATTTTTTTTTTTTTAATAAAACACTAAAAGCAAATTGATATAAAAAATTTTTTTTTCGCGACACTCGTCCTTTAAAGAACCGAAACAGGCCATGCCTTGCAAGAAAACAAACGTGTTAATTATCAATTTAGGAAAACTAATTAAATCACCTGTGCAACACTAAAGGCTATGTCCACCTTTGAAAATGTTTTTTTTTTATTTCTTTCTTTTTAAAGAAAAATGTGTATCAGTGTGTTTGGGGCAACGTTTTAATTACTTTTTATTAAAAATAATTTTTACCTTTTCAGATACAGCTATTTTGTATCCTGAATACAGAGCAGTTGTATGTAGCGCTGAGACCTAGGCAAAAAAAAAAAGTTATATTTACCCAGAGTTCCTTGCTTCTTCTCCAGTCCATCCTCCTGTGATGATGTTTACTGCAAGATAGGGCTTATTCAGACAAACGGGATATATACGTCCGTGTAACGCGCGTGATTTTTCCCGCACGTCGCACGGACCTATATTAGTCTATGGGGCAGTGCAGACATTTGCGTGATTTTTACGCAGCGTGAGTCCGCTGCGAAAAAGTAAAGAGATGTCCGTTCTTTGGGCATATTTCGCGCATCACGCACCCATTCAAGTCAATGGGTGCGTGAAAATCACGCGCACCACACGGAAGCACTTCCGTGGGACGAGCGTGATTCGCGCAACAGCTGTCAAACTATGAATGTAAACAGAAAAGCACCACGTGCTTTTCTGTTTACAAACATCCAAACGGAGTGTCATAATGATGGCGGCTGCGCGAAAATCACGCAGCCGCGCATCATACGGGACTGCCACACGGAGCTGTTAAGTGCCTTTTGCGCACGCAAAATGCAGCGTTTTTTGCGTGCACAAAATGCACACGCTCGTGTGAATCCGGCCTTATAGTGTACCTTTTCAAAATCCACTCCCAGTATTCCCTTATAACAGTTCTAGACAGTATTTCCCCATAACTGTGCCAACCAAAGCATTTCTCCATAGCTGTTTCAGACAGAATGTTCTCCCATAACAATACCAGCCGGTGTTTCCCCATAACAGAGCTTTAGATCCCACAAGGAAACAATGTGTTCATAAAACAGTGCATATAACAGCTTTCCCACTATATTTCGCTATCACAGGGTCAGCCATTACAAAAGCAAGTCACAGTATTCTTACAAAACAACTAGCCACAATATTTCTTATTTCATTGCATTTTAAATGTTTAACATATTCTAATTTCCAGGATTGGCAATCCCTGAACAGCACTTCACCAAAGGGATTTGCACTTTAGGCCGGGTCCCACATAGCGTAATCACTGCGTAATCTCCGCAACGGAATTCTGTGTGAAAATTCCACAGCATTTACAGTAGCAGCAAAGTGGATGAGATTTTGAAAATCTCATGCCCACGCTGCAAAAAAAACAGTGAAAATGTTAATAAATTGACATGCGGTACGGAATTTAAATCCGCAGCATGTCAATTTATGCTGCGTTTTCGTTGCTTTTTTGTTGCACGTTTTCCCCATTGAATTCAATGGGGATGCAAAACCTGGGATAAATAACCAAGTATTGCGACCAAATCGCAACTCTGAAAAAAACCTAATTAATACTTACCCAGAACTCCCTGCTTCTTCCTCCAGTCCGGCCTCCTGGGATGACGTTTTATCGCATGTGACCGCTGCAGCCAATCACAGGCTGCAGTGCTCATATGGTCTTTAGAATGATCCTAGGAGGCCAGTCTGGACAGCAATGGAGGGACGCGTCACCATGACAATGGCCTAGGATAAGTATGTTTTTTTTTAATATATAAATTTGTACACTGCTTACCGCAGCGGAAATTCCGGCCTCTTGCACTGATTGTACCTGCGTCTATAGCACGCAGATGAAATTACATACATTAGCGCTGAATGGCCGGGCACGTTCTGTGACCGACGATTCTGCTCCTTACTATGACGCTGATTGGCGGGGCAAAATGACTGGCCCTGCCAATCAGCGCCTTTTCTGCTTCCGTTGTTGACGGGGCAAGTCATTCTGCCCTGCCAATCCGTGCATTTCAATGACGCTAGCGGTGCGATGATGTAATCGCACCGCTTTCATCGTTCAGCCCCAGCAGACCTGCTCAGAAGAGAGCGGGTCTGCATTGCCACCGTATGGCGTGGGAACGGGATCGTGTGCGTATGTAAAGTTTTTTTTGTTTTATTCTAATAAAACTGTGGGAGGCATTATCTATGCGGGGGGCCTTTATACGTGGGGATGTGGAGCACTATCTACAGGGGGGAGCTACAGTATATGTATGACACTATTTACAGGGGGAGTGATATCTGAGGCACTATCTACAGGGGTGGGCTATATGTGGAGCACTATCTATAGGGGGAGCTATTTGTATGGCACTATCTACAGTGGTGGGCTATATTTGGCACAGTATATACAGGGGTGTGCTATATGTGGGACACTATCTACAGGGGAGCTATATGTGAGGCACTATCTACAGAGGTGTGCTATATGTGAAGCACTATCTATAGGGGTAGCTATATGTAGGGCAGCACGGTGGCTCAGTGGTTAGAACCATTGCCTTGCAGCTCTGGAGTCCATATGTGGGGCACTATATACAGGGGGCAGTATGTGGGGCACTATCTACAGGGGCATCTATGTAGGGCACTATCTACAGAGGCTCTATGGGGGTCACTATCTACAGGGGGTCTATGGAGGCACTATCCCCAGGTGGCACAGTGTGTGTGTGTGTGTGTGTGTGTGTGTGTGTGTGTGTGTGTGGGACACAGTGTATGGTACTATTATAATCAGGGGCACAGTGTATGGTACTATTATAATCAGGGACACAGTGTATGGCGCTATTATATTTAGGGGTGTTGAGAGTTTTATCTTCTTTTATAGGTGCAGAAATGTTTTAAAAGTGAGAAGCTGAAGACATCTGAGTGGAAAACTGCAGATATGGGCTGTCGGCGGGAGAAGTCATCATAGAGGTCTCGACCGGATTGAGAAAAAAAAGAGAAAAAGAAAAAGACTAGAATCTGAGACGTCACCGATGAGTCACTTAATGTAAATGTTTATTCTGCTTCTAATCAGTAATGTAGTCACTGTATGATCTGCTGCGAGATGATGGGTGGTTTGATTATGGTATGATTTTTTGTCGTGAAACAGCACCACCCAGCATATCCTTATCATTGTTCGGGCCATGCTGGGAGCTGTAGTTTTACGCTGTACAAACCTATACGGCAGGGGTTGCACTAAATTGAGCTGTATTTGTTCTGGCACTGTATGTATGTACTGAGCTTTGTTCTGGTGCTGTATATATATGTATGAGCTTGGTTTTGGTGCTGTATTTATGCACTGAGCTTTGTTCCGGTGCTGTATAGATGTACTGAGCTTGGTTCTGGAGCTGTAATTATATAGGATATATTTATAATAACAAAATTGCAGGGCAGATGGAATTGTTTTCAATGCATTGTATATTTAATGGGAATCTGTCTGGTAGTTTTAACCTCTTGAACTGCCACCATGCAGTAATACATGACCTGACAATATTTCCAAATGTATGTTTTTTTCAGATGCTACAAAATCTATAAAATCAACTCTTAAAACGGCACACACTATATGCTAATTACTCATTAAAGGGTCACTGGGCGGTGCTGCGATCCTGAAGAGTCACATAGTCCTGCCTCCAAACCCACCTTTCAATGCTTGATTGACATCCTCATGGCTGATACAGCTTTCCCGGATGTGCCATTGCCTTGTACTACTTGGGCACGGACCGTGCAGAGAGGTGTTCTCTGCCCAGCTTCATCTCTGCACTGTGCATGCCAGATGAGTACAAGGCCACGGCACATCCGCAAGAGTTGGAGGAGGCTGGCAGTGACGTTGAACAGCTAGGGGGATGTCAATCAAAATTTGGCGGGCGCCATTTCAATTTTCGCCTCAAGTAGGAGAAAAGCTAGAATCTGTAATGGGTGCGGTTTTTCGGATGGAACGTGCTTCGGTTTCAAGGTCAGATACCCTGCGTGGTTTTATATATCCGACCTGTGGGAACCCGGCCTTACAGTGTTCGTCTTTAGAATAGGACACAGGCTTTATGGCTTTATCAGTGTAGTCTTATGGCATGTCTCTATGACATGCAAGAAGATCACTTCTGGCTGGATTTCCTCTTTAAATATTTGTTCTTCATGCCAATACCTTCCTTTTTATTCCTGAAAAACAAACATTGCTACTTGCAGAGAAGGGGATTTAAAATCTTGTAACTTTTTTGTCTTTAACCCCTTAACGACGAGTGACGAATATATTCGTCACAAGCAGGTGTTAGTTCCCACATTGTGACGGATATATCTGTCACTCTGATCTCGTGGGTACTGCCCCTGTTCATATGAGATCAGCGGCAGGAGCACACCGTTATGCACAGCCAGGCTCCTGCCACAACTGCCGTAATCAAAGAGAGCTCAGTTTCTGGCAGTTTAATCCTTAAGCCCTAGATGCTGCTGTCAAAAGCACCTGCGGCATCTGATGTGTTTGACAGAAGGAGAGAGCTCCCTCTGTCACCCCATCGGCACACCCGCGATGAGATCGTGAGGCGCGATGGGTTTCCATGCCAGCCGGGGGCCTAACAAAGGCTACATTAACAATAAAATAAAACCACTTTTTTTTGTTTTATTTAGTAAAAGTGTAAAAAAAAAAATAGCACATACACATATATGGTATCACCGCGATTGTAAAGTTAACACATTAATTAAACCGCCGGGTGAACCGCGTCCAAAAAAAACCACAAAACATAACGGGAAAATTCCTTATTTTTTCCCATTCCCCCCATGAAAAAAAAGTTAATCAATAAGTCCCATGTACCACAAAATAGTACGAATGAAAACTACACCTTGTCCCGCAAAAAACAAGCCCACATATGGCTACATAGGCGGAAAAATAAAAAAGTTGTGGCTCTTGGAACGCGGTGATGCAAAAATTAGTAATTCTCAAGTTCTCTGTGTGTAGTCTGGCCTCTTATGATGACGTTGCACGCCATGTGACGCTGTCACCTGTGATTGGCTGCAGCGGTCACATGGGATGAAATTTCATCCCAGAAGGCAGGACTGCAGTAAAAAGCGTGTGCATAAGATTTTTAAAATCCCATCCACTTTGCTGCTCCTGTAAATACTGCAGAATTTCCGACCACAATTCCATTGTGAAAATTCCGCAGCATTTACGCTACTTGGGAACCTGGCCATAAAGGCTTTTAACCCTTTCAGGACCAAGGGTCATCGATACCTCAATGACCAGCCCCATTTTTTCAAATCTGACATGTGTCAGTTTATGTGGCAATAACTCTGGAATGCTTTTGCCTATCCAAGCGATTCAGAGATTGTTTTCTCGTGACATATTGTACTTTATGTTAGTGGAAAAATTTGGTAAATAAATTCATAGCTTATTTGTGAAAAACACCAAAATTGAAATAAAGTTTGCAAAAATTATAATTTTTCTAATTTTAAATATAATCTACTTGTAAAACAGATAGTAATACCACACAAAATTGTTGCTAATTAACATCCCCCATATGTCTACTTTATATTTGCATTGTTTGTTGAACATTATTTTATTTTTCTAGGACGTTACAAGGCTTAGAACTTTAGCAGCAATTTCTCACATTTTCAAGAAAATTTCAAAAGGCTAATTTTACAGGGACCAGTTCAGTTTTGAAGTGGCTTTGAGGGCCTTACTATATAGACCCCATAAATCACCCCATTTTAAAAACTGCACCCCTCAAAGTATTCAAAACAGCATTCAGAAAGTTTATTAACCCTTTAGGTGCTACACAGGAATTAAAGCAATGTAGAGGTGAAATTTACAAATGTAATTTTTTTGGCCGAAATTCATTTGTAATACATTTTTTTCTGTAACACAGAAGGTTTCACCCAAGAAATGCAACTCAATATTTATTTCCCATATTCTGCAGTTTTTAGAAATATCCCACATGTGGCTCTAGTGTACTAATGGACTGAAACGCAGGCCTCACAAGCAAAGGAGCACCTAGAGGATTTTGGGGTCTCCTTGTTTTTTAGAATATATTTTAGGCACCATGTCAAGTTTGAAGAGGTCTTGTCGTGCCAAAACAGTGGAATCTCCCCAAAAGTGGTTTTGGTAACTACACACCTCAAGGAATTTATCTAGGGGTATAGAGAGCATCTTGACCCGACAGGTCTTTTGCTTTATTTATTGGAATATGTCTGTGAAAATGAAAATCTACTTGTAAAGCTATTTCTCACGATTACGGAAATACCCCATATGTGGTAATACACTGCTGTTTGGACCCACGGCAGAGCTCAGAAGGGTGGGAGCGCCATTTGGCTTTTGGAGCGCAAATGTTGCTTGGTATTAGTTCTGTTTGGGGTTTTGCTGGTATTTCAGTTTATAATGTGGGGGCATATGTAATCTGTGCGGAGTACATCAGGGCATAATAAGAGGGTATAATAATGTGGTAAATAAATAATAATTCATAGATATGTGGTCGGTGTCACACTGATAAATGGTGCCCGATCTTATCCGCTTTTGGACACAATTTCTGTCGCTATATTCTGAGCGGCAGAACTTTTTCTTATTTTTTTCTCCATCGGAGCCGTCCGAGGGCTTATTTGTTACGTTACAATCTGTTGTTTTCATTGGTACCATTTTAGGGTACATGTGATTTTTTGATCACTTTTTATTCGATTTTTTGGCAAGCAAAGTGACAAAAAAAACCATACATTTTGACAATCTTTTTTGTCCTTTTTTATACAGTAATCACTGTGCGCTATAAATTACATTTTACTTTATTCTGCAGGTCGGTACGATTATGGTGATACCATATGTATATAGTTTTTTTTATGTTTTGTGGCGTTTGCGCAATATAATCACTTTTCTATAAAATTATTTATTTTTTGTGTCACCATATTCTGAGAGCCATATTTTTTATATTTTTCTGTCAAAAAAGCTGTGTAAGGGCTTGTTTTTTGCGGGACGGGTTGTAGTTTTTATTGGTACTATTTTGGGGTACATGCAAATTTTTGATCACTTTTTATTCTATATTTTGTGAGGGGTGATGACCAAAAAAAATAGTAATGCTAGTATTGTTTTTTAATTATTTTTTTGCAGTGTTCACCATGCGGGAAAATAATATTATAGTTTTATAGTTGGGGTCGTTACGAACGCGGTGATACCAAATATGTGTACTTTTTTAGCGTTTTTTTTTAATTTTCCTATAATAAAAGGCTTATTATAGGAAAAAAAGCATTTTAATGTTTTTGTAACTTATAACTTATTTTTACACTTTTATAAAACATTTTTTATTACATTTTTTTTTTTACTTGTTCTACTTGAAGGTGTGCAGCACTGATGGCTGCTATAACACATTACACTACCTAGGTAGTGTAACGTGTTATAAACTGTCAGTGTAATGTTGACAGTCACACTGACAGGAAGCCTATGAGGACCAGCTGGTCCTCATAGGCTTCCGTGAATGGCTGTTGTATGGCCTCCGGTTCTGCCATGCAACCGACGGCAGCACCCGCAATCAGTCCTCGGGAAAGTTTGTCGTAGCAACAAACTTTCCAGTTTGTTGCTACAACAAACTTTCCCTGCGATCACATGATCGGGACCTGAACCAATCAGGTCCCGGTCATGTCTCCGGGACCAGAGGCAGGTGTTGACAGCGCGATCCGGGTGTCAGCACTACTCTGAGACACCCGGATCGCGCTTTTAACACCCACTGTGAATTCACAGAGCCCAGCAAGCGCCGACGTGAATTTTACAGTGGGCGGTCAGGAAGCGGTTAATACCGGTGATCATATTCTCTGACAGCAGAACCAATCGGTTCGGCTGTCAGAGAACAGGTTGCTGGGGAGCCGCAGACACTGACCCAGCCGGCGTCCGAGCGCTTTTCACAGCGCTATGCCGGCTGGAACAGACATCTGTACATACACGTCCTGGCAGCACGGGGTATGTGCGAAAAGGACGTTTATGTACAGATTGTCGGCATGAAAGGGTTAATTGTGCAAATGTAGAAAAACATATAAAACCTTTACATATTACGTATCCCCGTAATCGAGCCGACCCATGAAATAAAGGTAACATGTTATTTACGCCGCATAGTGAACGGCATAAATTTATAATGCGAAAATCAATGCTGGAATAGCTGTTTATTTTCAATTCTCTCCTAAAATAAAGTTAATAAAAGTTAATCAATATATTATATGCATCCAAAGATGGTGCAATTTGAAGATAGAACTCGCAAAAAACAAGCCCTTACACAGCTATGTCAACGTAATAAAAAAAAAAGTTATAACTATTGAAATGCGACAGTGAAAAAACAAACAATAATCTTTGGTCATTAACCCCTTCCCGCACCTTGGCGTACATGAACGCACAGGTGAGCAGTAACTTCGCGCACCTGGGCATGCAGTTACGTCCGCGCTTTAACAGTTAACCACCGCGTGGTTAACTGTGCAGGGTGTCTGCCCTGCTCTCCCCGTTGCCGTTCAGCGGGCCGTCGCCGCTGAAATCGGCAATTAACCCCTTCGATGTGGTCGTCGATTGCAATCGCCACATTGAAGAGGTTTAGAGCAGATCGGCAGCCCCCCACATGCATTTGCGGGGGCTCGCAATCTTTAGCACGGCAACCAGAGGCCAGACAATGGCCTCCGGGCTGCCATGTATGGAAGCCTCGGAGGAGCAGCCTCCGAGGCTTCCTGTCAGTGTGACAGTCATGTCACAACGACAGTTGGAATGCATTACACTACGTAGGTAGTGTAATGTGTTCCAGCAGCGATCAGAGCTGCAAGTCTAAGTGTCCCCTAGTGGGACAAGTAAAATAAGTAAAAAAAAGATAATAAAAATGTTTTTAAAAAGTGTAAAAATAAAAGTTATAAGTGACATAAACAAAGAATGCTTTTTTTCCTATAATAAGTTTTTTATTATAGGAAAAAAATTAACACGTTAAAAAAAGTACACATATTTGGTATCACCGCGTTCGTAACGACCCCAACTATAAACCTGTAATATTATTTTTCCCGCACGGTGAACACCGCAAAAAAAATAAATGAAAAACAATGCCAGAATCACAATTTTTTGGTCACCACCCCTCCCAAAATATACAATAAAAAAGTGATCAAAAAGTCGCATGTACGCCAAAATAGTACCAATACAAACTACAACCCGTCCCGCAAAAAAACAGCCCTTACACAACTTTTTTGACTGAAAAATAAAAAAGTTAGGGCGCTCAGAATATGGTGACACAAAAAAATTGTTATTTGATAAATAAGTGATTTTATTGCACAAACGCTGCAAAACATAAAAAATGTTTTGTACATATGGTATCGCTGTAATCGTATCGACCCGCAGAATAAAGTAAAATTGTCATTTATAGCCCAGGGTGAACGCAATAAAAAAAAAAGAATAAAAAAAATTGTCATTGGGGTGATGTATGGAGCGTCTCACGTGAAAAATAAAGAATTTAAACTGGCAAAATCGGTGTGTTTTGTCACCTTGGCTCTACCAAAAAATGTAATAAAAAGTGCTCGAAAAGTTGTATGTACCAAAAAATAGTACCAATAAAAACGACCGCTCGTCCCTCAATAAATAAGCACTCACACCACTCTATTGACAGAAAAATAAAAAAGTTATGGCTCTTGGAAAGCGGGGAGGGAAAAACTAAAATAAAAAAATTGTTCAGTCCGGAAAAGGTTAATTATTTCCTAATAAAAAACCATTTATGACCACATGTGGGATATTGCCGTACTCGGGAGAAAATGCTTTACAAATGTTTGGGCGGCTTTTTTCTCTTTTATCCTTTGTGAAATTAAAAAAATTCAATTTTCGTGGAAGAAATGTTGATATTCATTTTCACGGCCTAATTCTAATAAATCCTGCAAAAGACTTGTGGGTTCTAAATGCTCACTATACTAGATAGATTATTTAAGTGGTGTAATTTCCAAAATGGGGGTCACTTTTGGGGGGTTTCCACTGTTTAGGCCTCTAAGGGGCTTTGCAAATGCGACATGGCACCCAAAAACCATTTCAGATAAATTTGAACTCCAAAAGCCAAATAGCGCTCCTTCCCTTCTAAGCCCTGCTGTGGGTCCAAAGAGCAGTTTATTACCACATATGGCATATTTCCGTAATCAGGAGAAATTGTTTTACAAATGTTGGGGTGCTTTTTCTCCTTTATTCCTTGTAAAAATTAATTACGGTAATTGCAATGAATTCAACAAAAACAACTGTGTGTAATGACGGGGTAGGGAGACAGACAGGTGAGCCCTAATCTACCCGCCACTCAGTCCCTGCCTACTTTTACGGCCCGTCCTAGGCGACGGCGTACAACTGGGCGACGGTTCAATATATGCACAACAGACAAACAGACAAGGGTACACAGAAGCTAAGAGAAATGGGGCAGTTGCCCACGGCAAGACCGTGAGCAACAAGAGTAGTGAACGAGCCGAGTCAAAGCAGGAGTGTACGAGGTACCAAACGCAGAGCAGGAGCATAGTCAGTAAAGCCAGAGTCAAAATGAAGCAAGGTCAATAATGATAGCAGGAGCAGCAGAGCCAGGAAACAGGAAAGAATCACAGGCAAAGACAAGCAGGAAATGAATGTATAAATAGACCGACGGCGGGAGCTAGAACCGTCTGTGTCTGGCAGATTCTTTACACTGTGGGGTCAAAATGCTAACTTTACCCCTAGAAAAATTCCTTGATGAGTGTAGTTTCTGAAATGGGGTCACTTTTCGGACGTTACCACTATTTTGTTCCCTCCAGTGCATTGCAAACGCGACACGGCACTGAAAACTATTCCAGCAAAATCAGAATTTCAAAATCCAAATGGTGCTCCTTCCCTTCTCAGTCCTGCTGTGGGTCCAAACAGCAGGTTTTTTTTTTTACCACATATGGGGTATTGCTATAATCGGGAGAAATGGTTTACATATGTTGGGGTGTTTTTTCTCTTTTATTCCTTGAAAAAATTAAAAAATTATAAGTTTTTTAATCTTCACATACTAACTCAAATAAATTTAGCAAAAAGACTATGGGTTCAAAATGCTAACTATACCCTTAGATAAATTCCCTGAGGGGTGTAGTTTCCAAAATTAGGTAACTTTTGGGGGTCTTTATTGTTTTGGCTCCACAAGACCTCTTCAAACCTGACATGGTACCTAAAATATATTCCAAAAAAAAAGAGGCCCCAAAATCCACTTGGTGTTCCTTTGCTTCTGAGGCCTGTATTTCAGTAAATTAGCGCACTAGGGTCACATGTGGGATATTTCTAAAAACTGCAGAATCTGGGCAATAAATGATGAGTTACATTTCTCGGGTAAAACTTTCTGCGTTATAGGAAAAAATGTATTACAAATGAATTTTGGCAAAAAAAAAATAAAATTTGTAAATTTCACCTCTACATTGCTTTAATTCCTGTGAAACGCCTAAAGGGTTAAAACACTTTCTGAATGCTGTTTTGAATATTTTGAGGGATGCAGTTTTCAAAATGGGGTGATTTATGGGGACTTTCTAATATATAAGGCCCTCAAAGCCACTTCAGAACTGAACTGGTCCTTGTAAAAATAGCCTTTTGAAATTTTCTTTAAAATATGAGAAATCGCTGCTAAAGTTCTAAGGGCATGACCAGACGTGGCATATTTCTTCCGCCACTGTCCGCATCAATGCCGCACATAATCTGCGTTGGGAATGAAATTGATGTGGACTAGCCGTTGCGTATTGAGGTGAAAGTACTTCCCTTCTCTCTATCAGTGCAGGATAGAGAGAAGGGACAGCCCTTTCCCTAGTAAAAGTAAAAGAAATTCATACTTACCCGGCCGTTATCTTGGTGACGCGTCCCTCTTTCAACATCCAGCCTGACCTCCCTGGATGACGCGGCAGTCCATGTGACAGCTGCAGCCTGTGATTGGCTGCAGCCGTCACTTGGACTGAAACGTCATCCCGGGAGGCCGGACTGGAAGAAGAAGAAATACATAGGTTCAACCAGAATGAAGAAATGTCATGTTCGTAAAACAAATACGCTACGCAACACACATAACATCTGCAGACTTCATTGCGGAATTTTGACTCTCCATTGAAGTCAATGGAGAAATTCCGAAATGAGTCCGCAACATGTCCGCTACACGTCCGCAACAACCAGTGTATGCTGCGGACACCAAATTCCGCACCGCAGCCTATGGTCCGCAGTGGAGTTTTCCGCAATGTGTAAATGAACCTCACTAAAAAGCTGTGGAAAGCAATGGAGAAACGTGTACGCTGCGGATTTCCGCAGTGGACTGTCCACAGCGGAATTCCAGAGCAATTCCGCCACGTCTGGTCATGCCCTTAGTCTTGTAACGTCCTAAAAAAATAAAAGAATGTTCAAAAAACTATGCAAACATAAAGTAGCCATATGGGAAATGTAAAGTAGTAACTATTTTGTGTAGTATTACTATCTGTTTTACAAGTAGATACATTTAAATTTAGAAAAATTCAAATTTTTGCACATTTTCTCCAAATCTTGGTGTTTTTTTACAAATAAATATTGAATTTATCGACCAAATTTTTCCACTAACGTAAAGTACAATATGTCACGAGAAAACAATCTCAGAATCATTTGGATAGGTAAAAGCATTCCGGAGTTATTACCACTTAAAGTGACACATGTCAGATTTGAAAAATCGTCTTCGTCCTGAAGGCCAAAACAGGCTCAGTCCTGAAGGGGTTAACATGCAAAAAGGCCTGGTCATTAATGGGTTAAGCATTTGCCTACTTACAGCTACACCTGGATATTAATCTCATTCCATCAAAGATATGAATTGTCATACCACCTATAATAAACATAAAATACTACAACCATATAAACGATTCAGTAATTATAGAATGCTAGCTAATAGTAAATGAAAAATTTGTAAATAATACATCTTTGGGCTTACCATCATATTTGTACGTGTTCCAAGCTGGCAACTAAGAAAATAACATTAATACTCAGAATTACCTTTTAGCTGTGACGGCTCTTGAACAGATTGAAATTGCTGTCTGCTTTTCAGGCTCTAAAAACATTTGTATCCTTGTGGGTCCTATTTCAGGGCCATTAGATTTATTATCTACCGGAGCATTCAAACTGCATTTATTTTTGTTCTTGTACAGTTGCAAGATAAAAACTACAACCTTTTTTAAATAAGCGGAAGGGAAAAAAGGAAATGCTTGTCCTCATGTTTCCTGTATGGCCAGCATGAAACGCAAAGGTTACTGATCTAATAGCTTCAGTAAAACTGGCTTTGACATTGGAAATAGGAGATCATAATCTCACAATTTCAGGACATAAAGCAAATGAAATAAGTACCTTATACAAGTCAATTACTCTAAGGGTATGTGCACACGATGAGAGGCTTTTACGGCTGAAATGACAGACTGTTTTCAGGAGAAAACAGCTCCCTCGTTTCAGCCGTAATTCCTCCTCCTCGCATTTTGCGAGGCTTTTCTGACAGCCGTAAATTTTGAGCTGTGCTTCATTGAGTTCAATGAAGTACGGCTCAAATTACGTCTGAAAGAAGTGTCCTGCACTTCTTTTGACGAGGCTGTATTTTTACGCGTCGTCGTTTGACAGCTGTCAAACGACGACGCGTAAATGACAGGTCGTCTGCACAGTACGTCGGCAAACCAATTCAAATGAATGGGCTGATGTTTGCCGACGTATTGTAGCCCTATATTCAGACGTAAAACGAGGCATAATACGCCTCGTTTACGTCTGAAAATAGGTCGTGTGAACCCAGCCTAAGGGTATGTTCACTAAAAACGTCTGAAAATACGGTGCTGTTTTCAAGGGAAAACAGCTCCTGATTTTCAGATGTTTTTTGAGCAACTCGCGTTTTTTGCTGCGTTTTCGCAGCGTTTTTTATGTCCGTTTTTGGAGCTGTTTTCAATAGGCCTATGCCCTGGCTGGGGATTCCGCCCCTAGAGGAAGTCCCAATGGTGCTATCTACAGGGAGGTGGGGGGGGGGGCTGGCGCTAGCTTCATGGGGGTGTGGCACTATCTACATGGACATTGTGGCACTATACACCGTGTTCCAAATTATTATGCACATTGAATTTAAGTGTCATAAACATTTAATTATTAGTTTTTCAATTAAACTCATGGATGGTATTGTGTCTTAGGGCTCTTTGGGTCATTGTAATCAATCTCAGACACCTGTGATAATTAGTTTTCCAGGTGTGCCCAATCAAAGGAAAACTACTTAAGAAGGACGTTCCACATTATTAAGCAGGCCATAGGTTTCAAGTAATATGGGAAAGAAAAAGGATGTCTCTGCTGCCGAAAAGCGTGAAATAGTGCAATACCTTGGACAAGGTATGAAAACATTGGATATTTCAAGAAAACTTAAGTGTGATTATCGTACTGTGAAAAGATTTGTGGCAGATTCAGAGCACAGACGGGTTCGTTCAGATAAAGGCATAATGGGGAAGGTTTCTGCCAGACAAATTAATAGGATTAGGAGAGCAGCTGCTAAAATGCCATTGCAAAGCAGCAAACAGGTATTTGAAGCCGCTGGTGCCTCTGGAGTCCCGCGAACCTCAAGGTGTAGCATCCTCCAGATGTTTGCAAGTGTGCATAAAGCTATTATTCGGCCACCCCTAAACAATGCTCTCAAGCAGAAACGGTTGCAGTGGGCTCAGAAATACATGAAGACTAATTTTCAAACCGTGTTGTTTACTGATGAGTGCCGTGCAAACCTGGATAGTCCAGATGGATTGAGTAGTGGATGGTTGGTGAATGGCCACCATGTCCCAATAAGGCTGCGACGTCAGCAAGGAGGTGGCGGAGTCATGTTTTGGGCTGGAATCATGGGGAGAGAGCTGGTAGGCCCCTTTAGGGTCCCTGACGGTGTGAAAATGACATCTGCAAAGTACATAGAGTTTATGACTGACCACTTTCTTCCATGGTACAAAAAGAAGAACTGTGCCTTCCGTAGCAAAATGATCTTCATGCATGACAATGCACCATCTCATGCTGCAAAGAATACCTCTGTGTCATTGGCTGCTATGGGCATAAAAGGAGAGAAACTCATGGTGTGGCCCCCATGTTCTCCTGACCTCAACCCTATTGAGAACCTTTGGAGCATCCTCAAATATCTATGAGGGTGGGAGGCAGTTCACATCAAAACAGAAACTCTGGGAGGCTATTCTGACATCCTGCAAAGATATTCAAGCAGAAACTGTCCAAATACTCACAAGTTCAATGGATGCAGGAATTGTGAAGGTGATATCAAAGAAGGGGTCCTATGTTAACATGTAACTTGGCCTGTTAAGTTTTTATTGATTGAAAGAACTTTTGATTTCTGTAAATATGACCTCCTGATGCTGCAAATTCAACAAATTACCATTTTAGTGTTCTTTACAACATTTAAAATGTTTTGATCTCTGTTGTGCATAATAATTTGAAACAGTGCATTTTGAGTTTTTTACTTCTAAAAAAAACCTGTTATCATTAGGAGATTTGTTCAATAAAATTTGCATTATACTCCAACGGTTGATGGCTTGAAGATTATACTGACTGTCATTTGCATTGACTATTTAGGAAAATCAGCAAAAAATAACATTTGCATAATAATTTGGAATGCGGTGTATAGGGGCACTATCTACAGGGGACACTGTGGTGCTAAGTACATGGGCACTATATATATATGGGCACTGTGTCACTATCTGCAAGGGCACTGGCACTAGGGGCAGCTGAGGGGGCATTATACTGTATTGGGCAGCTAGGGGGCACTATGCTGTATGGGGAATTTGGGCATTATACTGCATGGGGGCATCTGTATGGGTATTATACTGCATGGGTAAATATGTATGGGCATTATACTGTATGGGGGCATCTGTGTTGGCTTTGTACTGTATGGTGGCAGCTATGGGGGCATTATACTGTATGGTGGTAGCTATGGGGGCATTATACTGTGTGAAGGCAGCTCTTTGGTATTATACTGTGTGGGAGGCACTATGGGAGCATGATACTGTGCGCTCGCCGCAACGGTTGTCCCTCTTTGTGATTCTTGAAAGTTGGGAGGTATTCCTGGATGACCTCATCTTGCTTGCCACCCGAGTTGACATGAGGCTCAGGGGACGATCTCAAGAGGTTCGTCAGGAGAGAGTACTCCCTAGGCTGGCCTTCCTTTCCAGCAATCCCTGTTGCCCTCGCCAGTTGGCCCACCTGACGAGCCTATGCAGATGGACCGGCTGAAGTTATCCGTCCAGGAGAAACAACGCAGATGCACTTCGGGACTTTGACTGTATTGTGGCCTCGGTGGCCATGTTGTGCGTCTGTGCCCTCAAAAGTCAATGAAACTCCAATGCCTAGGATTGGTTGGGGAGACAACCCTAGGCGATACAGCGCTGGATAAGAAACTCTCCTCAAAACTGTCCATCCCTGTGGCCATAGTGTCCAGCGGGAAGACCCACCTGGTCTCTGTCTATCTGGACTCTGGATCCGCAGCCAATTTTATCCAGAGGGACCTAGTGGATCGTCTCCATTTGCTCACAGTCCCCCTGGAAACGTCTTTGGCTGTCTCTGCCCGATCCAGTCGTATCTAAGGCCAAACCGCTGAGGTTCCAAGTTGGAGGTGTTCAATCAGAGCTAATTTCTGTCCTCGTCCTGCCCAGGGCTGTCAACGCTGTGCTGCTGGGTCTGCCTTGGCTTCGACTACATGTCCCAGTCCTGGACTGGAATTCCGGTGAGGTTCTCCAGTGGGGGACCCAAGTTTCTCAACCACTGTCTGGGACAAATCCATCCGGCCCGACCTCCTCTGCCTCGGTTATTGGCAGGATTACCGCCTCACTACTCACAGTTTGCAGATGTCTTCAGTAAGAAGGAGGCTGAGACGCTGCCCCCACATCGGGCGCATGACTGCCCCAATGAACTGGTTCCAGATGCGTCCCCTCCTTGTGGACAGGTATACCTTCTCTCCTCGCCAAAGACCCAGTCTATGTCCGCTTATATCCAGGAGAATTTGGATAGGTGTTTTATACAAAAGTCCTCCTCCCCGGCCGGGGCCGGGTTCTTCTTTGTCAAAAAGAAAGACGGATATTTTCGACCTTGCATCAACTACCGTGGTCTCAATCAGATCACGGTCATGAACAGATATCCGTTGCCACTAATCTCTGAACTGTTTGAACTGTATGAGGAGCCAAGATTTTTTCCAAGCTAGACCTATGGGGGGCTTACAACTTAATCCAGGTCCGCCAGGGTGACGAATGGAAGACGTCATTCAACAACCGAGATAGGCACTATGAATACCTGGTAATGCCCTTCGGCCTGTGTAACGCTCCCGCGATCTTCCAAGAGTTCGTCAATGACATCTTCCGAGATCTCCTCTATGTCTACGTCGTGGTCTACCTCAATGACATCTTGATCTTTTCTCCTGACCCGATGACTCATCACAGACATGTACGTCAAGTCCCGCTGCGATTAAGGGAGAATCGCTTATATGCCAAGCTGGAGAAGTGCGTCTTTGAGAGAAATTCTCTACCCTTCCTGGGCTACATCATCTCGGATCAAGGTCTCAAGATGGATCCTGAGAAGGTAAAGTTCGTCCTGGAATGGCCACGCCCTCAAGGCTTAAGTTCCATACAGCGCTTTCTGGGATTCGACCACTTCTACCAGCAGTTCATCCCAAACTTCTCTTCACTGACAACACTCATCTCTACCCTCACCAAAAAGGCATGAACGCCAAGGTGGGGACTCCAGAGGCAGAATCTGCGCTTAATAGCCTGAAGAGTGCCTTCACATCAGCGTCAACCCTCCATCATCCTGATGTGTCGCAACAGTTTTCGTTGGAGGTGGACGCCTTCTCCGTTGGTGCAGGCGCACTTCTGTTCAGACGTTTTTTAGTAAGCTTGTGAACATACCCTTACAATGAATAGAGGCAGTGGTATGTGGCTATTAGTCTAAACTTTTCTCTTCTGCAGAGCGCAACTACTCGATTGGGGATCGGGAGTTACTGGCCATCAAGTTGGCTCTGGGGGAGTGGAGACATCTACTGGAGGGTGCAGCTCACCCTATTCTGATATTTAAACCTTCAAAGCCACTTCACATCTGAACTGGTCTGTGAAAAAATAGCCTTTTGAAATTTTCTTGAAAATGTGAGAAACTGCTGCTAAAGTTTTAAGCCTTGTAACATCCTAGAAAAATAAAAGGATGTTCAAAAAACTATGTAAATCTACAGTTAGGGTATGTGCACACGAGAAGTGCCTTTTACGTCTGAAATGACAAACTGTTTTCAGACGTAAAAGCTCCTCCTCGTATTTTGCGAGGCGTCTGTGACGCTCGTAAATCTTGAGCTGCTCTTCATTGACTTCAATGAAGAACGGCTCAAATTACATTGCAAAGAAGTATCCTGCACTTCTTTGCCGAGGCAGTCAATTTACGCGTCGTAGTTTGACAGCTGTCAAACGACGACGCGTAAATTACAGGTCGTCTGCACAGTACGTCGGCAAACCCATTCAAATGAATGGGCAGATGTTTGCCGACGTATTGTAGCCCTATTTTCAGACGTAAAACGAGGCATAATACGCCTCATTTACGTCTGAAAATAGGTTGTGTGAACCCAGCCTAAAGCAGACATATTGGGGATGTTAATTAACAACAATTTTGTGTGGTATAACTGCCTGTCTTACAAGCAGATACATTTACATTTAGAAAAATGCTAATTTTCTTAATTTTTTGTTAAATTTTGGTGTTTTTCACAATTAAATACTGAATGTATCGAGCAAATTTTGCCAGTAACATAAAGTACATAAAGTGTCATGAGAAAACAGTCACAGAATCGCTTGGATAGGTAAAAGCATTCTGAAGTTATTACCACATAAAGTGTAACGCTCCCGCGATCTTCCAAGAGTTCGTCAATGACATCTTCCGAGATCTCCTCTATGTCTACGTCGTGGTCTACCTCAATGACATCTTGATCTTTTCTCCTGACCCGATGACTCATCACAGACATGTACGTCAAGTCCCGCTACGATTAAGGGAGAATCGCTTATATGCCAAGCTGGAGAAGTGCGTCTTTGAGAGAAATTCTCTACCCTTCCTGGGCTACATCATCTCGGATCAAGGTCTCAAGATGGATCCTGAGAAGGTAAAGTTCGTCCTGGAATGGCCACGCCCTCAAGGCTTAAGTTCCATACAGCGCTTTCTGGGATTCGACCACTTCTACCAGCAGTTCATCCCAAACTTCTCTTCACTGACAACACTCATCTCTACCCTCACCAAAAAGGCATGAACGCCAAGGTGGGGACTCCAGAGGCAGAATCTGCGCTTAATAGCCTGAAGAGTGCCTTCACATCAGCGTCAACCCTCCATCATCCTGATGTGTCGCAACAGTTTTCGTTGGAGGTGGACGCCTTCTCCGTTGGTGCAGGCGCACTTCTGTTCAGACGTTTTTTAGTAAGCTTGTGAACATACCCTTACAATGAATAGAGGCAGTGGTATGTGGCTATTAGTCTAAACTTTTCTCTTCTGCAGAGCGCAACTACTCGATTGGGGATCGGGAGTTACTGGCCATCAAGTTGGCTCTGGGGGAGTGGAGACATCTACTGGAGGGTGCAGCTCACCCTATTCTGATATTTAAACCTTCAAAGCCACTTCACATCTGAACTGGTCTGTGAAAAAATAGCCTTTTGAAATTTTCTTGAAAATGTGAGAAACTGCTGCTAAAGTTTTAAGCCTTGTAACATCCTAGAAAAATAAAAGGATGTTCAAAAAACTATGTAAATCTACAGTTAGGGTATGTGCACACGAGAAGTGCCTTTTACGTCTGAAATGACAATGTCTGTGACGCTCGTAAATCTTGAGCTGCTCTTCATTGACTTCAATGAAGAACGGCTCAAATTACATTGCAAAGAAGTATCCTGCACTTCTTTGCCGAGGCAGTCAATTTACGCGTCGTAGTTTGACAGCTGTCAAACGACGACGCGTAAATTACAGGTCGTCTGCACAGTACGTCGGCAAACCCATTCAAATGAATGGGCAGATGTTTGCCGACGTATTGTAGCCCTATTTTCAGACGTAAAACGAGGCATAATACGCCTCATTTACGTCTGAAAATAGGTTGTGTGAACCCAGCCTAAAGCAGACATATTGGGGATGTTAATTAACAACAATTTTGTGTGGTATAACTGCCTGTCTTACAAGCAGATACATTTACATTTAGAAAAATGCTAATTTTCTTAATTTTTTGTTAAATTTTGGTGTTTTTCACAATTAAATACTGAATGTATCGAGCAAATTTTGCCAGTAACATAAAGTACATAAAGTGTCATGAGAAAACAGTCACAGAATCGCTTGGATAGGTAAAAGCATTCTGAAGTTATTACCACATAAAGTGAAACATGTTAGATTTGAAAAATGAGGCTCTGTCAGGAAGGTCAAAAGTGGCCAAAGAGGGAAGGGGTTAAAGTATGTGCAGTATATTTTGTATGTCCATTTTTATTTTATTTTTAAATGGAAAGAACATTGGGGCAGACTTCCTAAAGTGTTTTAGACACTTTTTTGCGAATCATCCAGAAAGAGTGTCTTGCCAGGAAAAGCAGCGTGGCTTAATATTCCCCAAATTGAGGCAAATTTGGCACAAAAAAAGAGGTCTAAAGTAAGCCAACCAGAAGGTGGGATAAAGCTAGACAGTTGTCTCATCCAGCATGAGCCACTGTGATAAATTTGCTGCATCTAGTCTGATTCTAAGCTGTCTAAATTTAAGAAAGTATTAGTAAATTTGCCCTATTGTTTCGGCTTTTTTTCTTCAGATTGATGCAAACCTGTACTATGCTTATGCATACTAAGGGTATGTACACATGGTCTATTTTCAGCCGATTTTTGGGCAGTAAACGCCCCAAAAACTGCTAAAATTATGGAGGTTGAATGCCTCCAAACATCTGCCCATTGATTTAAAAAATGGGGGCGTTCTGTTACGCGTCCCTTTAAAAAACGGCCCGTAAAAAACGCCTCATAAAAAGAAGTGCATGCCACTTCTTGAGTTGGTTTTGGAACCGTTTTTCATTGGGTCAATAGAAAAACGGCCGTAAAAAATGCATCAAAAAACGCTGGATGCTTTAAAAACGGCTGAAAATCATAGGCTGTTTTCCCTTGAAAACAGCTTTGTATTTTATGGCCGTTTTTAGTTTGCCATGTGAACATACCCTAACTTTTATGTTTGGCTATGTCTGCCATTGACTTCTATTATAAAAAACAATTGCCTATACGTTTTTTATACAGTCAAAAAAAGGTATCCATACATAAACTTGCATGTTAGGGTATGTGCACACACACTAATTACGTCCGTAATTGACGGACGTATTTCGGCCGCAAGTACCGGACCGAACACACTGAAGGGAGCCGGGCTCCTAGCATCGTAGTTATGTACGACGCTAGGAGTCCCTGCCTCTCCGTGGAACTATTGTGCCATACTGAAAACATGATTACAGTACGGGACAGTTGTCCTGCAGAGAGGCAGGGACTCCTAGCATCGTACATAAGTATGATGCTAGGAGCCCGGCTCCCTGCACTGTGTTCGGTCCGGTACTTGCGGCCGAAATACCTCCGTCAATTACGAACGTAATTAGTGTGTGTGCACATACCCTTAGGAGGACACACTTTTGGCATATGTTTGTCTCATAAAAGTCTTTGGATACTGTAAATTATAAGTTTGGATACTTTTTATTTCGGTTCCATACATATGCTGCAACTGTATGGAAAACGTGGTCTGAATTGATCCTAACTAAGCATTATAAATATATTGCAACAGTGTGCACCATTTTTAAATGATCTTTTTTGATTTAGGGTATGTTCAAACGGCTTATTTTCGGACGTTTTTCGGGCAGTAAACGGCCGAAAAACGTCCGAAAAATCGGAAGCAGATAGTTTCCAAACATCTGCCTATTGATTTCAATGGGAAAAATGGCGTTCCGTTCCGATGGAGCGTGTTTTTACGTGGACGTTTTGAAAAACGGCCACGTAAAAAAATGCCCGCGAAAAAGAAGTGCATGTCACTTCTTGATCGGTTTTGGAGCCGTCTTTCATTGACTCTATAGAAAAACAGCTCCAAAAACGGCCGTGAAAAACGTGAGTTGCTAAAAAAACTGCTGAAAATCAGGAGCTGTTTTCCCTTGAAAACAGCTCCCTATTTTCAGACGTTTTTTTAGTAAGCGTGTGAACATACCCTTACAATGAATAGAGGCAGTTTATTAACACAAGTAAATAAGGTGAAAAATAACACATCCATAAAGTTTAGCCATGAAACTGTGTGGTCTTTGCAGTACATTATGGCAAGCTGGATCTTAAGTAGTCTAGTGACACTTACTAAATTACATTATATCAGCTCCCATTGCTTTCTAAATATAGAGTTTAGCTGCAGCTTAGAAATTCAGTAACTGGGCAACAAGAACATGGTGGAAAATTACTGGAAGTGCTATTAAAAAAAAATAAAAAATACAAGGTTAAAGGGGTAGTCCGGGCACAGGGCGATTTTTTATAATGATCACCTATCCACAGGATAGATCATCAGTATATGATTGCTGGGGGTCCGACACCCGGACCCTGCACCGGTCAGCTGTTGCAGCTGCCTCCGGACAGCAGTTGTATGCAGTGTTCCGTGCTGGAAGCAGATGGCTCTGTACACTGCATAGCGGCCGTGCTGCAGAGCTGCAACTCTGCTCCTATTCACTGGAGCAGCAGAGCTGCAGTACTGCAGCACGGACGCTATACTGTGACCGGAGCCACCTGCTTCCGACACGGACATCCAATGCCTGGAGGCAGCCGGAGCAGCTAATCCGTGCAGGATCCGGGTGTTGGAGCCACACGATCATATGCTGATGACCTATCCTGTGGAAACGTCGGGGTCACTGAGAATTTTCAGAATTGCAGCCTAAGGCACCATGCACACGACCGTGCCCGTAATTACGGGTCGTCTGCCTTTATGGGCCGTGCTCCCATTATAAGTATGGTAGCACGGTCCATAAAATAAAAAAATAGGACATATCCTATTTTTTTCGGAAAGTTTCTATAGCACGGACACCTTCCCGTAAGTATATGGGAAGGTAGCTGTCGGCCATAGAAATTAATGGGTCTGTAATTACGGGCGATTTTACGGTCGTGTGCATGGGGCCTTACCCCTGTCTCCTGGTGATCACTGCTCAATCTCCATATAGTTACTTGTGTGTCCTATGGACCTGTGGATAGGTCATCAGTATGAAAATCCGCCCTGTGCCTGGACAACCCAAATAAGCACAAGATGAAAATATTCTCAGAGAGAAAGCATTCTCCCTGAATTATTACAGTATACAGGGGTGTAACGAGATACCCCATAGTAATTTTTTGACAGTCCTCCCAAGTCTGCATGTCCCCTCCGGCTGGGTTCTGGTTTCTCACACATACACCTGTACCCTACTACTACTTGTTCCCAGGGCCGTATTTGGAGTTGGTGCTGCACTAGGTACTTTTAGTGCTGATGCCCCCGTTCTCACAGCATAAAGTGACATGCTTCCGAATTTAAAAAAACGCACTGCAGGTCATTTTTCGGTGGGTTTTTTTATGCAGCTTGTGGATGAGATTTGTTCAAATCTCATCCACTCTGTTGCTACTGTATTATGCTGCAGCTTTTTCACAATGAAATCCGTTGCAGAAAATCTGCTGTGTTACACAAAGTGTGAACTGACTCTAAAATAAATGCTCTGTGCTACCCTGTTAACATTTCTTCCCCTGCCCCTCACATGAACACTGGGGCCTATTTCCCCTATTATTGATTAGGTCACAGTTTATTTTTATTTTTGTATAAAATACTCCCTTCCCGACTGGAGCAAATTAAAAGTAGGCCAATGAACTGACGTAACCTTGGATCACGTGATGTAAACTAACCAATGGACAGCTTAGAGCTGTCACTGCATAGTTTACTGTCACAGAATCAGGAAGGTAGACAGCGTCCATTACTAAGGCGGGGCTTAGTGTTAGTAGGTAAAGAGGATTAACCCACTCCATTATTACCCCGATACCCACCGCCACCAGGGGTGCCGGGAAGAGCCGGTTACAATCCAGTACCCAACTATCCAAAGAGACGGCCGGGCACTGGGGTGGCCGCAGGCTGATATTATTAGGCTGGGAAAGCACAAAAACAATGCACCTTCCCACCCTGGTAATGCTAGGCTGCGGCTGCTTTATTATGTCTAGCTGGTTATGTTGTTCTTTTCAATTATTATTATTTTTTTATTTTTTTACGTAGGGTCCCCCCCACTTTTCATAACCAGCCGGATACAATAAAGCAGCTACAGCCTAGCATAACCAGGGTGGGAAGGCCCTCTGTTTTAGGGCGTTCCCAGCCTAATAATACCAGCCGTCACTTAAGATGGTCGGGTACTGGATAGTACCCGGCTCTTCCCGGCACCCCTGGTGGCAGTGGGTACCAGGGTAATAATAGGGGGTTAGTATTAGCCTCTTCACCGACTAACACTAAGCTGTGGCTTAGTAATGGACGCTGTCTAGCAGACAGCCGCCATTACTAAGGCAGTAGTAATAAAGTTTAGAAAAAAACACAGACACAAGGAAAAAATATTTTATTGAAATAAAAACCTACCCCATGCAACCCTCGTTAACCAATTTATTGAAAATAAAAACACTGTCATCGAAGTAGTCCCGAATCCGATGTAGTCCAATGACTGAACCTGTAAAAAAACACAAAAGAATAAAAATGAGTAACACTAATAACGTAAAAAGCAAAACCATTATAAGGGTATGTTCACAAGAAGTTTTATGCAGGCAAAAAAAATCTGCCTCAAAATTCTTTTAGGAATCCTATTAATTTCAATTGGTGGTCAGAGGTGGAAACTCCTTGAAGACCATCAGCCCCCCACTCACAGTAAAATGGCCATCAGCCCACCACCCACAGATGCCCTCTGTAGATAGTGCCACAGAGCCCCCTGTAGGTAGTGCCACACAGCCCTCTTGTAGGTAGTGCCACACAGCCCCCTTGTAGGTAGTGCCATACAGCCCACTTGTAGGTAGTGCCACACAGCCCCCTTGTAGATAGCAGCCCCCCTTCCTGTACATAGCGTCCCCCCTTCTTGTACATAGTGCCACTGTAGCTCCCTAAAGGAGCGGAATCCCCCTATGGCCGGGGATGCTGCTCCTGGTCGTAGTGCTTAATGTCTCTTTCCATATAAGGACAGTGACATCAGGGGCAACTCCTGGAGCAGAATGCCCGTCCACAGTGTTGCCGATGCTGTTCCACTCCAGGGGAAGTCCCTGATGTCTCAGACCATGTATGGACAGTGACGCCAGGAGCTTCTCCTGAAGCCGAATCACCGGCCACCGCGCCAACAACGCTGTGGACAGGGATTCCGCTTCAGGAATTGCCCCTGATGGTACTGTCCATATATGAACAGAGACATCAAGTGCTATGACCAGTAGCGGAATCCCCAGTGCAGGGGGATTCTGCTCCTTCAAGGCGCTACCGTGGCGCTATGTACATGAAGGGGGGGGTTCTATATACAGGAAGGGGGGGGTGCTATCTACAAGGGGCTGCAAAAAATCTCCTCCTCCTCACATGCACTTCGCGCTGTGAGGAGGAGAGAAAGCATGGCCGTGGCAGAGGTTCAGAGGAGTGTCGCGGCACCCCTGGAGGGTTCTCACGGCACCCCAGGCCACTTCATTAGACAATAAATGATTTATACATACCTGCCCTGGACCTTGTTTGGCGCCCTCCTGCTCTGCCGTCCGTTCCCCCCAGCGCTTCTTAGACTATGAGTCTAAGACACGCCCACTGTTCTCAGATTGGCCACAGCTGCTCACCTGAGCAGCTCTGGTCAATACAATAACAGAGACCATGTATTACAGTTTGAGGAGCGCTGGAGAAGCACACCTCCTCCTCCTGCCCTGTGAGTTACTTGACCGCTGGTCGGTCAGATCACAAGATAAAAAACAGCAACAAAAAAATACGTTTCCGCTGCCGCCCCCCACCATGCTGGACGCTCTAGGCACTGCACCCCCAGTGCCTAGTGGCAAATACAGCCCTGCTTGTTTTCTACGTCTGCCACCTTCTGTGTACTAGGTTATAGCATCAGCCCAGGCCTATTTAACTGCTTTGTGTTCTGCAACCAATCCTTTTACTTATGCCCCACTTCTAGGTGCCACATATTACCACAGTGTCTCACTGGTTAGTTATGTTTTTTTTTTTAAAAAAACATCCTTTACCATTATGCAAATGTTTGAAGAAAAACACCAGAAAAATACCCATAGCATGCTGCAGTTTTATAAAAAATCCACTGACGCCTAAAACACTACAAAAATCAAAACACTGGGCAGATTTACTAATCTGCGTAAGTTTTAGACAGTGTAAACTTAGACCAAGCAGTTAGAAGATGTGCCAAATTTATCACAGTGGTCCTTGCTGTATGATTAATTTGGTGCATCTCACCACACTTGTTAGACACTTTTCTCCTTCTTATACCACTTATTTTGCATCAGAATATGGGGTCAGATCTTTTGCACATTTTATGTCACACCCTTTCCCTCTTAGGCCTCATTCACACGAACGTGTTCGTTTTGCGGGCGTAAAAAACACAGGGTTTTTCTTGCATTGCAATTCAGTGTGGCATCCGTGTACGATGCGCGTCTGCGTTTTTTACATGCGTATGTCATCCGTATGTCATGCGTTTTTTACGTCAGCAAAAAAACTGAAGGTGTTTTTATTTTTCTCATCATTTCTTTAGCAACTGTTGCGTGTATCACTGACTGCACACGGATGTGCGTCCGTGTGCTGTCTGTGATTTTCACGCACCCATTAACTTCAATGGGTGCGTGATGCGCAAAAAACACATAAGTATAGGACATGCAGTGAGTTTCACGCAGCGGACACACGCTGCGTGAAAAACACTGAATGTCTGCATTGAATTGCATAGGTCCGTATGACATCTGTTGTTTTAACGCACGTAACACGGACGTGAAATACGCTCGTGTGAATAAGGCCTAAATCCCACAACTTTTCAGAACTTTTTTTAAGTGTCTAGAGAGGTGCAAACATCTGTTCTAAAATGAAATTTGTGAAATTGTGTCGCATTTTTCAACGCATTCTTGGAACAGACACATAATCACTGCCGCTAATCGTTCTGAGCGCCGCTAGAGCAGCAGCTAGTCTGAGTTGCTCTGAGTTGCTCTGTGTAGTGAATTGTTCGTCTGTTTGTCCGTTTGTTGCTGGTGTATGCCGGCAAGTGCTACTGACCTATTGCTCTGAGGAGGAGGTGGAGAGAGGTCGAGGGAGCGAGAACGAGTGTACATGCTGCCTTGGTCTCGTCTGGTCACGTGGATGGAGTCTAAGAAGGAGGCTGAGCGTGCGCAGGTTGGAGGAAGGAGTGCCGAGTGGAGGGCGCGAGGACGAGTACATGCTGCCATGGTCATGTGGACGGTGACTAGGAAGGACGCTAAGCGTGCGCAGGTTGGAGGGGGGAGTGCCGAGTTTGACGACGATGGAGACGGATGCTGGGGATGTTGGTGAGGGCTGCCGCTTCGGAGGTGGAGATAGCAGAGGAGAAGGTGCCTGTGAACCAGTGGGACTTTGGAATATGGTTCAAAGGTGTGATGTGGGGTCTCTTGACTGCACTGCAAGCCAAAACGCATGGGAAGGAGTGCGGTCTCTGTGCCTGGACTTGGCCAATTACCAAGTATGGTGGGACAAAAACTATAGTAAGAGGAATGTGATTTGGGACGGAGCATTATGTGAAGTTGCAATTATATGGGGCTTACTTAGTCTGTACACTAGTGTAGCGTGTTTATGTTTGATTCATTGCACCGGTTCTAGTCCAGTTGGTAATGCTTTAACATGGATTAAGTGTATACCGACTGTTGAAAAGTGAAAAAGATTATACCTAAAGTTTTGCTCACCTCATAACCAAGTTACGTTTTTCCAATGCGTTTTTTCAATGCGTTTTTGTAAAGCTTGATTGATACCAATGTAGGCATAAAAATCCAAGAAGCTGTAGGTGCTCGTAGATCCTCCTGAGCTTAATCCTGTGTCGACAGCAGGCTGTAGTAACAAAAATGGTGTGTAGGAAAGGCAGATCCAGCACTCAAATGATAAAAAATTCAATTTTTATTAGGTCATATTAAAAAAGGGATAAAACAACGCGTTTCAGACCGCTAGGGTCCTTAATCATAGCTTGCTCTATGAAGATAAAATTCACAAATATATAGTCAAGAAACTCTATCACATGATTAGTTTGGGCTGGGTTTGAACATTTTAACCCTATCTGGTAAGTACCAAAACTTGTGTCGTAATTTTCTCTTAGTGTTGGAAATCACAAAATTATCCTATTGGAGTAGTGTAAATTATCACAGACAGCGCATGAATAAATGACTGTCACAAAAGAAGGAAAAAATACATACATCAAGCGAGTGTATATACATCTCTTAGTTACATTTCCGTGACAAGAGCCTAGTATATTAGTGGACTAATTAATTAGACATCAGGTGTGTATTGACGTCAAACATGATTGTAGGGTGTTTTACTTGTAAGTGGTTATGAGAATGTAGATATATGTTCGTATATGACAAACTGTTACCATACTGTTATACTATTAATAATGAAAAAGTACCAAACATCAAAAACAATTAACAATCACTATTGGTATGGAGTTAACTTTATATAAGAAATTAATCTGAATAAATAAACCTCCTAGTTTTTCAAAAGCGAAAAAGCAAAATTAACGCACCTCCGTTTTGTCTCGATAATTATTTACAGTAATAGATGCATGATATCTACTGGATTAATGAATATAATACAAATTGAAGAAATGTTAGTGTTAAAATAGAGTAACTACCGAAGACAGTGGAACTAACCAAAGTATCGTACATGTGTGTATATGTCCTATTTGTGTGATCTCCGTGGTGCTGAATGAATAGCTCCAATTTTTCTGCTTAAATGTATTTATAAAAGTACTGTTTCTAAGATGGGAAAATAAGAGATGGATTTTATTTTAGTAGATATGTATAGACATCCTCTTATATGATTTGCTTGAAATGAGATGTAATTGAGAAATATGGAAATGGATTTTTTGAAATAATAAACAATCATTTTAACTGTATCGAAGGTGTATTATTTCGATTACATCAGAAGTATGTCATATAACAGTAACAATTTACAACTATTGGTGATCAATAAAATACAGATTTACTAGTGTACCAAGGAACAGAAGTTCTTCTCATATTTCGGTCAATAGAGATGTATATATAACAATTATTTAGCATTATTGAACAGAACACTAATTAGGTGTATTCTAAATGCTGAGACAATTTTATAGTCTGAAGTTAAATTATTTTAGACATATTTATTTATTGTTGTTATGGAAATTAGTTAGAGTATTATACATGTTTTTGGATTGCCGGTCACTGATGTCTCCATGGTGCTGAAGGGACAGCTCCCTTCTAAGCTTATTTACAAAGTTGCTGTCAATAGACGAAAAAACAGGGTGTACTCTAATAAAAAGTTTGTAAATATTTCTCAACATAATCTAGTTTAACTAGAGTGAAGTTTTTTAGTCCACAATATCAAAAAGAACGTTTCACTTAATCATTATTTTGAAATATTTTTTGAAATAATAGACAATTATTTTAACTGTATCGAAGGTATATTATTTAGATTACATCAGAAGTATGTCATATAACAGTAACAATTTACAACTATTGGTGATCAATAAAATACAGATTTACTAGTGTACCAAGGAACAGAAGTTCTTCTCATATTTCGGTCAATAGAGATGTATATATAACAATTATTTAGCATTATTGAACAGAACACTAATTAAGTGTATTCTAAATGCTGAGACATTTTTATAGTCTGAAGTTAAATTAATTTAGACATATTTATTTATTATTGTTAGGGAAATTAGTTAGAGTATTATACATGTTTTTGGGTTGCCGGTCACTGATGTCTCCGTGGTGCTGAAGGGACAGCTCCCTTGTAAGCTTATTTACAGAGGTGCTGTCAATAGACGAAAAAACAGGGTGTACTCTAATAAAAAGTTTGTAAATATTTCTCAACATAATGTAGTTTAACTAGAGTGAAGTATTGAGTCCATAATGTCAAAAAGAACATTTCACTTAATCATTATTTTGAAACTATCTTTTATAAAAAAGAAAACTGAGACAGTTTTCGTTTTGATACATTTTTTGTATGTTGGTGTTTATTAGTATACTTTAGTTTGACTTGGATATAATGTTGGTCTAGATAATAAGTTGATGGTGATACTGTTTATAATTTCATCATTAATTTGGAACTTTGGTGAATTTTAGGATATATTATGAGAAAGATATGTTCCGGATTGGTTTAGTAGATATACATTAAATCATTCCTATAATTCATACCAGTGGGAAAACGAGTGTCTAGTTTCAAAATCCATAGCGCTTCTGTATTGAGCAAAAGTTTTCTCCAATTTCCCCCTCTTTTTGGACAAAATACTCTTTCCAAGCCACAAATTTTTAATGTACTAATATTACCTTGGTGTGTTTCTCGGAAATGTTTTGCTGCTCCTGAGATATTGATTTTATTTAAGTTCTTAATGTCTGCTATATGTTCAGCTATTCTCCTTTTTAAGGGTCTTATGGTGCATCCTACATATTGTGTATTGCAAGTATTGCAAGATATGACATATACCACATAGGTAGTATTGCAATTAATGAAGGATTTTATAGGAAAAGAGATATTAGTGGAAAAAGATGTTAATTTGTTTGAAATCATCATGAATTGACAAATGGTACATCTGCTGCCCCCACATTTACAGGAACCTGTGTATTTTAGCCATGTGCTTGTTTTATCAGAAGTTTTTGGGAAAATGCTAGGTGAAATTTTATTACCTATCGTGGTTGAATTTCTGGCCACAAAGTTACCACCTGTTTTTAATATTTTCCTAAGATCCTGATCTTTGTCCAAAATAGGTAAATATCGTTTCATAATGGATATTATTTTATTGTACTCATTACTGTAAGGAGTGGAGAAAGTTAAAGATTTATTTTGGTGATGACTTTTTTTAGTGTTTTTCATTGTAGGATACAATAGTTCAGATCTAGATTTGGCTGTTACTTTATTTTTCGCTTTTTGCAATATTTGTTTGGAATAGCCACGTGTTATGAGTCTATTGTCAATGACATTGCATTCAGCAAGAAAAGCAGAACTTTGGGTGCAAATTCGTTTTGCACGTGTATATTCTCCTATTGGAAGATTGTTAATGACATGTTTTGGATGTGCACTCGAAGCATGTAAGATTGAATTCCCAGAAGTAGGTTTACGGTATAAACTGCTAACAATGTTAGGTTCTGAAGAATCACCCGTTAGTGTGATATCAAGAAAGGATAAAGATGTCAAATTTTTGTTGTATGTGAACTTAAGATTATCTTCGTTGTTGTTTATATATACTACAAAGTCCTAAATTTCTCTATATGGACCTGACCAAATGATTAATATATCATAAATGAAACGACCGTAATAGTGTATATTATTTGCAAATAGATTAGAATTATTATAAATGTAACGTTCTTCCCACCAAGTTACATATATGTTAGCTAATGAAGGGGAGAACTTAGCCCCCATCGAGCATCCCAAACTTTGTAAATAAAAGGAACTATCAAACAAAAAATAATTATGTTTTAATAGATGGAAAGTGACACTAAGAATATACTCTTTAAGATCGTCTGAATAGTTGGTGTATTTTTGTAGTTGATCACTAAGGGCTACAATGGCTTTATCGTGTGGAATGGATGAGTATAAAGCACTGATGTCACATGTAACCCAACTAAAAGTATCCGACCACTTTAGTTTATCCATTATTTGAAGGACATTCGTACTGTCTTTAATATAACTCGGCGCTCTTTTGACAAGAGGTTGCAGTAGATTGTCTAACCACTCCCCCAAACGTTCATTTAATGAGTCTATACTAGAAACTATTGGTCTTAAGGGCGGTGGAAAAATTTCTTTATGAATTTTGGGGAGAGCGTGAAAAATAGGTATTACTGGAAAATTTTTATTCAGATATTTACTCTCTTTTTCTGAAAGAATACCCAAAGAAAAGCCCTCCTGGATGACTTTAGTTAATTTGCTTTTGAAAATGTTAGTGGGATCTGTATCTAATTTTTTTATATGTGTTTGTATCTTTTAATAATTCCATAACCAATTTTTTGTAGAGTTCAGAATCCATGATAACTACTGACCCTCCCTTATCTGCATTTTTTATTGTTATATTTTTGTTTTCATGTAATTCCTTTAAGGCTAAATTTTCCCCTTTCGAGAGATTATAAATGGGAATCTTTTTCTCTTGGTATAGAGATTTTAGAGCTTCCTCTATAGCCATTTGGAAGTCATCCATAGCATTGGATCTGCATGTTAAAGGATAAAAATCAGGGTTAGATAAAGAAATTTGGTTAGTGGGAGAAATTAACAGTTCCATGGAAGTAGAACTTTCTTTTTCCAAGGTTTGCAGATTCATAATCGTCATCTGTTCTTCGAATGTAAAGTCGTCAAAGTCATTTGTTGATGATATATTACTTTTCGTTTTCGATGGTAGAATAGTATCTTCTTTCAAAAAATATTTTTTGACAGTTAGTAGTCGTACAATTCTATTGACATCAATTAAAGTCTGGTATAGGTCAAAACTTTTGGTAGGTACGAAGTTGAGTCCTCTTTTTAATACCTTTAATTGGTTAGGATTGAATATGAATGCTGATAAATTCACAACTGTAAAATCATTGCTGTGATGTGTAGATGTAGTAATATTCATATTTTCTCCATGCATAGTGATATCTTGATTAATGTGATGAAGATTTGAAGATCTTATGTTTGTATCTGCATTTTCTTCATGTGTAATAATATCTTGATTACTGTGATGAGGAATTGAGGATCTTATGCCTTTGTTCACACTTGTCATTTGTAAATTCTCCTTTTCGGATACCTGCTGTTTCCTCTTGAAAGTTCCCCTAGATCTTCTTGTGCGCGTCCGCGTCCCCGCCTGGCTCTAAAAAAGTGGTAGTGCGTGTGTCAGCAAAATCCCGTGACTGGATCCTTGCCCTTGATGGGGGCAGAGACCCCCTCGGGGTCTCGGTCATGGTGGTTCCCAAATAACCATCTGAATCTGATGCTACATCCGTGGAGTCATGGTCGGAGGACGAGAAATTCACTCTATTCGTTTGTTTTTTCCATTTTTTGTCTTGATTTCGTTTTTTCAGAATGGATTGCAGTCCTGCGTTATGTCTGCGGAAATTTTTCCAGGTGTAAACACTGTTTTCCTTGTAATCTCTAGTATCACGTTCAAATTTGTTACGCTTAATTCTCATTATATCTTCTTCCAAATGATATATGTTTTCCTTAATTTTTTTATTTAGATCGTCATAATTGCTTAGATGGTTCAGTTTAGTTAAACTGTTACGAATTTCTTTTATGGTGGATTCAACATCATTTAATTTGTCTTTCTCATGTTTTATAATGAGATTCATGAGTTTGAGTGAAGCGTCACTGAGAATATCATCCCAATCTGAAGTGAATTGAGAATTGTAAATAGTTGTAGGGGATTTATGGATACGCAAACCTCTTGGGACCATCTTCTTGTCCACATACGATTGCAGTGTTATACTATCCCACCATATTTTAATTTGTTGGCTGAGGTTTCTTTCCAAGTCATGCATTAATTTCGTTAGATTGTAATCAACATCATTAGTCAGCACATGTTTGTCAGAGAAAAGGGTGGCAGCCCGATTGAGTCTTTCTTGACTATTGATATCAATTAATTCAAAAGCTTTCAAGCTTGTGGATATTGGAATGTTCGTTTCCATTGTGTGATATAAAAGGAAAAACAAGTCTGTGTAGACTATCGGATGTAAAAAACTTAGTCCAATTTGACCATATAGTAATAGATGATACAGATAGGATTACAATTAGTTTTAGCTTACAGCATTGGTTTATCGTTTTTTTCGGACTGTGAGAAAAAATCCTTGATTAGGATTGTGGTATGGGGACCATTAAAACTTAGGTAATGACGACCAACAAAGTGAAAAGTGAAAAAGATTATACCTAAAGTTTTGCTCACCTCATAACCAAGTTACGTTTTTCCAATGCGTTTTTTCAATGCGTTTTTGTAAAGCTTGATTGATACCAATGTAGGCATAAAAATCCAAGAATCCAAACATCAAAAACAATTAACAATTACTGAAAATAATTATCGAGACAAAACGGAGGTGCGTTAATTTTGCTTTTTCGCTTTTGAAAAACTAGGAGGTTTATTTATTCAGATTAATTTTTTATATAAAGTTAACTCCATACCAATAGTGATTTTTAATTGTTTTTGATGTTTGGTACTTTTTCATTATTAATAGTATAACAGTATGGTAACAGTTTGTCATATACGAACATATATCTACATTCTCTTAAGCACTTACAAGTAAAACACCCTACAATCATGTTTGATGTCAATACACACCTGATGTCTAATTAATTAGTCCACTAATATACTAGGCTCTTGTCACGGAAATGTAACTAAGAGATGTATATACACTCGCTTGATGTATGTATTTTTTCCTTCTTTTGTGACAGTCATTTATTCATGCGCTGTCTGTGATAATTTACACTACTCCAATAGGATAATTTTGTGATTTCCAACACTAAGAGAAAATTACGACACAAGTTTTGGTACTTACCAGATAGGGTTAAAATGTTCAAACCCAGCCCAAACTAATCATGTGATAGAGTTTCTTGACTATATATTTGTGAATTTTATCTTCATAGAGCAAGCTATGATCAAGGACCCTAGCGGTCTGAAACGCGTAAGCGTGGTACCGGGATTGTTGTTTTATCCCTTTTTTAATATGACCTAATAAAAATTGCATTTTTTATCATTTGAGTGCTGGATCTGCCTTTCCTACACACCATTTTTATACCGACTGTTGCAAATGTAATTTGTCAAGGGCAAGGTTTTTTCCCCTTTTTTATACATAATGGGGCTCCTCATGGCAGGGCTAATGGGAATTGGTCGTGGAGAGGGAGTTCTGGAGGGGTTCATGATTATAATGTGGTTCACCATGGGCAACAACCAGCAGTTGATTAATAAAACTGTACTAAAACGAACAGGCGAAAATTGGAATCGGGTGATACATTTAAGTTACTCTAGGACAAAATTATTAATGGTGAAACAATATATGCCAAGTAATATTGTTAAGGAGTATAGGGTGCCTAGTTGGATCAGAAAACCCTATAGGGGATGCAGGGCTGGGTTCAGGACCAGATTAAGACTGAAGGGCTATAAACCATTTGTGCCATCTATTATAATGGGCAACATACGATCCTTGGTAAATAAGGTGTAAGAATTAAGTGATCTGGTTGAGAGTAAGGCTGGGTTCACACAACCTATTTTCAGACGTAAACGAGGCGTATTATGCCTCGTTTTACGTCTGAAAATAGGGCTACAATACGTCGGCAAACATCTGCCCATTCATTTGAATGGGTTTGCCGACGTACTGTGCAGACGACCTGTCATTTACGCGTCGTCGTTTGACAGCTGTCAAACGACGACGCGTAAATTGACTGCCTCGGAAAAGAAGTGCAGGACACTTCTTTGCAACGTAATTTGAGCTGTTCTTCATTGAAGTCAATGAAGAGCAGCTCAAGATTACAAACGTCAAAGACGCCTCGCATATTACGAGGAGGAGCTTTTACGTCTGAAACGAGGCAGCTGTTTTCTCCTGAAAACAGTCTGTCTTTTCAGACGTAAAAGCCTCTCATCGTGTGCACATACCCTAATAAGGATTTCAAGGGGTGTAGTCTTTTTTGTTTCACTGAGTCTTGGATGACTAACAACATTAAAGATTCTATAATGTCGGTTCCTGGATTTCATTTGGTGCGAGCTGACAGAGACGCACAACTGAGTGGAAAGAAGAAGGGAGGTGGTATAGTAATATATGTTAACACTAAATGGTGCCATAAAGGCCATGTCACTCTGTGGGTGCAACACTGTTGTCAGAATGTGGAGATCTAGCTACTGCTCTGCGTCCATATTATTTACCCAGGTGAATTTTCAGTCGTTGTGGTGATATGTGTTTATATTCCGCCATCAGGAAATGGGGTGGCTGCTTGTGATGTTTTGACGGGCTGTGTGTCGCTACTCCAGAACAAATGTGACCATACTCCAGATGGTCTGGAGGTCGAACTGATGGTCTAATAATAATTTCTGGTGATTTTAACCAAGTTAAGGTTAGTTCACTATTGCCAAAATTCGAACAGTATATCAAGTGTCCGACTAGAGGGGTGAATAAATTAGATCTCATGTTTGCTAATATTGTGGGTGCTTACAATTCAGTGGCACTGCCGCCTTTTGGAAGATCGGACCATAATTTGGTATTGTTACGTCCGGCTTACAAACCGGTGGTATTAAGAACTAAATTAAAAACAAAGAGTGTTCAAACATGCAGTATAGCAGTGGAGGATGAACTCCTAGCATGTTTTGAGACTACTGATTGGGACTTACTGTGTGACTCTGCGGGTGGGAATATTGATGAGGCGGTAGACATCATATCAGAATATGTTAGATTCTGTACTCACAGTATTGTACCTAGGAAAAGAGTGAAGTGCTACCCAAACAACAAGCCATGGATTAATAAGGAATTGAAGGAGGTGTTGAATAGGAAAAAACAAGCCTTCAAATTACAGGATGAAGTAATGATTAGGAATGTTCAAAAAGAGGTAAAGTTGAAGCTCCGTGAAGGTAGGGAGTCGTATAGGAAAAAACTGGAGAAAATGCTTTCTACTAATGACATAAGACAAGTATGGGCTGGAATGAGGAAAATAACTGGATTACATTGTAAGGGTAGTACCGGGGAAGGCGACATTGACCGTGCTAATGAATTTAACATGTATATTAATAGATTTAATGAGAATTGCGAGAACGAGCATAAAGTTGTACTGGGACCTATAAGTGAAACGCCGGGTGGTGATGCGTCCAGAGATGAGGGGGCAGTGCTGCCGCTGGTAGTTGACGCAAGAGAGGTTGTCAGGGAATTAAGAGGGTTGTGTGTTAATCGTTTCTTTTTTCATTGTACACTTCAGATTTTAGATATAATTCATCTACATGTCACTTACAAAAGTATTCAGATGATACGGTTGTGGTTGGGTGCAGGGGTGTAGCTAGGGTGGGGCAGGTGGGGCATGTGCCCCGGGCGCAACTTAGAGGTGGACGCCAGCGCCACCCCCTCATGCACTATAATTGTATCTGCGTCTATAGGACACAGGTACAATTAGACGCAATGAATGGCCGGGTACATTCCGTGCCTTTCTACGAGTGAAGCGGCGCAATACTTTGCGCCGCTTGCGTCGTTGAAAGGTGCTGAATGACAGGGAAAGTAATTCTGCCCAGCCAATCAGCGCCTTTCATAGACACTTCGTTCAACCCCAGGAGACCTGCGCAGAAGAGAGCAAGTCTCCATTGCTGCCGGACGGGATTAAGGTGAGTATAAATAGTTTGTTATTTTATTGTAATAAAAAGTGTGTGGCTTTATCTACGGGGGTGGCTTTATCTACAGGGGGGGGGGCTTTATCTATGGGGGGCTTTATCTACAAGGGGGGCTTTATCTACGGGGGGATTTATCTATGTGGGTAGACTTTCTCTACGGGGGGCTCTATCTACAGGGGGGCTATATACTGGGGTGGGCTATCTATGGACCACTATATCCAGGGGTGGGCTATATCTACAGGGGGGCTATATACAGGGGTGGGCTATCTATGGAGCACTATATACAGGGGTGGGCTATATCTACAGGGGGGCTATATACAGGGGTGGGCTATCTGTGGAGCACTATATACAGGGTGGACTATATCTGGAGCACTATATACAGGGGTGGACTATATGTGGAGCACTATATACAGGTGTGAGCTATATCTACAGGGGGGCTATATACAGGGGTGGGCTATCTGTGGAGCACTATAGGGGGAGCTATTTGTGGGACACTATATAAAGGGGTGGGCTATATGGGGCACTATCTACAGGGGGCTCTATGGGGGGCACTATCTACAGGGGGCTCTATGGCAGGCACTATCTACAGGGGGCACGGTGTGTGTGTGTGTGTGTGTGTGTGACACAGTGTATGGTGTATGGTACGCTATTATATTTAAGAGCGTAGTGTGTGGTATAATGAGAACTTTATCTTTATTTATAGGTGTAGAAATGTTGGAAAAGTGAGAAGCTGAAGACATCTGAGCGGCAAACTGCAGAAATGGGCTGTGACCGGGAGAAGTGATCATAGAGGTCTGGACCGGCTGGAGAAAAAGAACTAGAATCTGAGACGTCACCGGTGAGTCACTTAAAGAGGCTCTGTCACCAGATTCTCAAATCCCTATCTCCTATTGCATGTGATCGGCGCTGCAATGTAGATAACAGTAAAGTTTTTTGTTTTTTTTTAAACTTTCATTTTTGGCCAAGTTATGAGCAATTTTATATATATGCAAATGAGCTTTGAAATGGACAACTGGGCGTGTTTTTTTTCGTATGTCCAACTGGGCATGTATTGTGTTTTTAACTGGGCGTGTTTAATTGTTTTACTAACTGGGCGTTGTGAATAGAAGTGTATGATGCTGACGAATCAGTGACCAGTCAGCATCATGCACTCCTCTCCATTCATTTACACAGCATCACGTTCTTACTAGAACGATGTGCAGAGGCATACACAAGTGTCCTGATAATGAATACACATGACCTCCAGCCTGGACGTGATGTGTATTCAGAATCCTGACACTTCTGAATCTTTTCTGTGAGATTCCAGCAAGCCACGCGTAATCCCGCGAGATTACAAGGTAAACGAGATTCGTTTCCCTTGCTGGAAATCTCACAGAAAAGATTCAGAAGTGTCAGGATTCTGAATACACATGATGTCCAGGCTGGAGGTCATGTGTATTCATTATCAGGACACTTGTGTATGTGGCTGCACATCGTTCTAGTAAGAACGTGATGCTGCTGTATAAATGAATGGAGAGGAGTGCATGATGCAGACTGGTCACTGATTCGTCAGCATCATACACTGCTATTCACAACACCCAGTTAGTAAAACAAGTAAACACGCCTAGTTAAAAACACAATACACGCCCAGTTGGACATACGAAAAAAAAACGCGCCCAGTTGTCCATTTCAAAGCTCATTTGCATATATATAAAATAGGTCATAACTTGGCCAAAAATGAACGTTTTTAAAAAAAAAAAAACTTTACTGTTATCTACATTGCAGCGCCGATCACATGCAACAGGCGATAGGGATTTGAGAATCTGGTGACAGAGCCTCTTTAATGTAATGTTTATTCTGCCTCTAATCAGTAATGTAGTCACTGTATGATCTGCAGCGAGATGATGGGTGGTATGATTATGATATGATTTATTTTTTGTGAAACAGCATCTCCCAGGATATTCTTACCATTGTTCGGACCATGCTGGGAGCTGGAAACAAATTAGTGCAAACCTATACGGCAGGGGTTGCACTAAATTGAGCTGTATTTGTGCTAGTGCTGTATATATGTACTGAGCTTGGTTCTGGTGCTATATATATGTACTGAGCTTGGTTCTGGTGTTGTGTATAGAACTATATTGCTTGTAAAATGTACAAATGTTTTTATGCTCGAGTTACATTAAAAAAAATGTGGAAAAGAAATGACACATCATTGATTGGTAGAGAAAACAAACATGGCGAGGGGGAAGGAGATGTCGGGAAAGAGGTTGGGGGGGCGCCCAACTGAATCTTTGCCTCGGGTGCTGAAGAACCTAACTACGCCTCTGGTTGGGTGTATTGTTAAAAATGAGAACCGCAAGTATAGGGAGCAAGTGGCGAAGTTCTGTGCATGGTCAAAGGAAAACTATTTGGAACTGAATGTGGGGGAAACAAAAGAGATGATAATTGATTTTAGCAAAAAGGAAAGGGAACCCAAGCAGGTTCAAATTAACGGTCAGTTGGTGTCAAGAGTGGATAATTATAAATAATTGGGTGTGTACATGGACAATAAACTGGTCTGGAGGAAAAATTGTGATGTACTATACAAAAAGGGATGTAGCCGTTTGTATTTTTTGCGCCAATTAAGATCATTTAATGTGTGCACTAATATGTTATACACTACCGTTCAAAAGTTTAGGGTCACTTAGAAATGTTCTTATTTTTGAAAGAAAAGCACAGTTTTTTCAATTAAGATAACATTAAATTAATCAGAAATACACTCTATACATTGTTAATTTGCTAAATGACTATTATAGCTGCAAAGGTCTGGTGTTTAATGCAATATCTACATAGGTGTATAGAGGCCCATTTCCAGCAACCATCACTCCAGTGTTCTAATGGTACATTGTGTTTGCTAACTGTGTTAGAAGGCTAATTGATGATTAGAAAACACTTGAAAACCATTGTGCAATTATGTTAGCACCGCTGTAAACAGTTTTGCTGTTTAGGGGAGCTATAAAACTGACCTTCCTTTGAGCTAGTTGAGAATCTGGAGCATTACATTTGTGGGTTCGATTAAACGCTCAAAATGGCTAGAAAAAGAGAGCTTTCATGTGAAACTCGACAGTCTATTCTTGTTCTTAGAAATGAAGGCTATTGCATGCGAGAAATTGCCAAGAAACTGAAGATTTCCTACAACGGTGTGTACTACTCCCTTCAGAGGACAGCACAAACAGGCTCTAACCAGAGTAGAAAGAGAAGTGGGGGCCCCGCTGCACAACTTAGCAACAAGACAAGTACATTAGAGTCTCTAGTTTGAGAAATAGACGCCTCACAGGTCCTCAACTGGCAGCTTCATTAAATAGTACCCGCAAACGCCAGTGTCAACGTCTACAGTGAAGAGGCGACTCCGGGATGCTGGCCTTCAGGGCAGAGTGGCAAAGAAAAAGCCATATCTGAGACTGGCTAATAAAAGGAAAAGATTAATATGGGCAAAAGCACACAGACATTGGACAGAGGAAGATTGGAAAAAAGTGTTATGGACAGACGAATCGAAGTTTGAGGTGTTTGGATCACACAGAAGAACATTTGTGAGACGCAGAACAACTGAAAAGATGCTGGAAGAGTGCCTGACGCCATCTGTCAAGCATGGTGGGGGTAATGTGATGGTCTGGGGTTGCTTTGGTGCTGGTAAAGTGGGAGATTTGTACAAGGTAAAAGGGATTTTGAATAAGGAAGGCTATCACTCCATTTTGCAACGCCATGCCATACCCTGTGGACAGCGCTTGATTGGAGCCAATTTCATCCTACAACAGGACAATAACCCAGAGCACACCTCCAAATTATACAAGAACTATTTAGGGAAGAAGCAGGCAGCTGGTGTTCTATCTGTAATGGAGTGGCCAGCGCAGTCACCAGATCTCAACCCCATAGAGCTGTTGTGGGAGCAGCTTGACCGTATGGTACGCAAGAAGTGCCCATCAAGCCAATCCAACTTGTGGGAGGGCCTTCTGGAAGCATGGGGTGAAATTTCTCCCGATTACCTGAGCAAATTAACAGCTAGAATGCCAAAGGTCTGCAATGCTGTAATTGCTGCAAATGGAGCATACTTTGACGATAGCAAAGTTTGAAGGAGAAAATTATTATTTGAAATAGAAATCATTATTTCTAACCTTGTCAATGTCTTGACTATATTTTCTAGTCATTTTGCAACTCATTTGATAAATATAAGTGTGAGTTTTCATGGAAAACACAAAATTGTCTGGGTGACCCCAAACTTTTGAATGGTAGTGTATATGTGCTATAAATCGGTTGTGGAAAGTGCAATATTGTTTGCGGTGGTGTGCTGGTACAGCAATGCGCGGACTATGGATATTAATAAACTAAATAAGTTAATTAAGAAGGGATTATTGGAAGTGTTATTGGTAGGAAAGTGGACCCTGTTAGGGTATGTTCACACGCCCTATTTACGGACGTAATTCGGGTGTTTTACGCATCGAATTACGTCCGAAAATACGACTCCAAACCGCCGGCAAACATCTGCCCATTGAAATCAATGGGGTTACGATGTTCTGTGCACACAGGCTTTTTTTTTACGCGCCGCTGTCAAAAGACGGCGCGTAAAAAGACGCCCGCGTCAAAGAAGTGCATGTCACTTCTTGAGACGTAATTGGAGCCGATTTTTCATTGACTCCATTGAAAAACAGCTCCAATTACATCCGTAATTGATGCCGCGAAAAATGCGAGTACGAGCCATTACGTCTGAAATTCAGGAGCTGTTTTCACCTGAAAACAGCTCCGTAATTTCAGGCGTATTGGACGCTGCCGTGTGAACATACCCTAAGCGTGTTGGCGGATGAACGGAACATCCTCTGTTTACCTATGTTACATGCTCAACATAGTACATTCAGTAATAGATATATTCAGTTTAAGTGTTTGAAAGATAGATACAGAAGGTCTTTCTTGCCAACTGGTGTAGTTTTATTTAATGAAAGCCTTTGAAGTAATTAGGACAGTATGTGACTTTATTTATTTTTTAATTGTTTACAACATTTTAATTATACTTAATGTATTATAATGTATGTATTATGTTATACGTCAAATGTTTTGTGGTTATTGTATAATTGTTTGTTTTTGTGGAGCAATGCAATGACTAATTAATTTCCCTTCGGGAATCAATAAAGTCTATCTTATCTTATCTTATCTTATCTTATTAGTAAATCTGCCAAACTGTGTACATTCTCATATTTTACTTTAGAACTTAGACAAGCATCTGGCTGCAAAATTTTTGGTCCCCCCCAAAAATTTATAAAAAAGCGAAAAGCACCACCAAAAATGCCGGCCTAATGGGCTTTTCAAAACTTTATAATGCTGCTAGCAATCTAGAAATCCTAAATTTCTGCAACAAAATCTTCTAGTTGTGAATCCACCCTAAGGCTGGGTTCCCACCGGTTGGATATGCTGTGTAAAAATCATGCAGCGTGTCTGACCCGGAACCCCCGCAGTACGCCGTACATTACGTACCAAAAATTGCACCCCATGGTGCAATTTTCCAGACAGATTTTCCACTGCGGAAAGCAGCGGTAAAAAAAGCTCATACTTACCTAGACCGTTGTTATGGCGACGCGTCCCTCCTGTCCGGCCTCCCTGAATGATGCTGCAGCCCATGTGACCGCTGTAGCCTGTGATTGGCTGCAGTGGCAGTCACATGGGATGTAACGTCAACCCAGGAGGCCGGCCCTCTGACGTCACCCAGGCTGGCCTGCTGGGATGACGTTTAATCCCATGTGACCGCCGCTACAGCCTGTGATTGGATGCGGCAGTCACATGGGATGCAACGTCATCCCAGGAGGCCGAAATGGACGAAGAAACACAGACTTCTGTGTAAGTATGTTTTTTTTTCCTTTTTCCGTAGTTTCGATTCTTTGCAGCGTAATCGCTGTGAATGCGCTGAAAAAGTTGCAACACTTGGCTTTCTGTTGCGAGATTTGCATCCCCATTGAATTCAATGGAGAAAACTCACAACCGAAAATGAACTAAAATGCAGCATACATTTTCATACTGCGGATTTAAATTCCGCACCGCAGGTCAATTCATTTATTTTTTTTCCACAGAGTGGGCATCAGATTTTCAAAATCTCATTCACTTTGCTGCTACTGTAAATGCTGCTGAATCTCCGCACAGAATTCCATTATGGAAATTCTGCAGCATTTACACTTCGTGGAAACACGGCCTAAGGCTGGGTTCCCACATTGCAGATTTGTTGCAGATTTAGAATGTATTTTTTAACCCAAAACCACAATTGGATCCAGGAGAGCAGACCTATAAGGCCGCTCCTGGTTTTGGCTTAAAAAATGCATGCAAAATCTGCAGCAAACTTGCACTGTGTGAACAAGGCCTGAGGGCTTATTCAGACGAACGTGATATACGTCCGTGGAACGCGCGTGATTTTCACGCGCCTCGCACGGACCTATATTAGTCTATGGGGCAGTGCAGACAGTCCGTGATTGTTACGCAGCGTGAGTCCGCTGCGTAAAACTCACGACATGTCCGTTCTTTGTGTGTATTTCACACATCACGCACCCATTGAACTTTTCTGTTTACAAACATACAAACAGAGTGTCATAATGATGGCGCTTGCGCAAAAAACACTCAGCCGCGCACCATATGATGACACACGGAGCTGTTAAGTGCCTTTTGCGCACGCAAAATGCTACGTTTTTTGCGTGCGCAAAAACGCACACGCTCGTGTGAATCCGGCCTAAATGTTACAATAAGGTAAAGAAAGCGATTGAAGATATAGTCATATTTTTCAAAAACCCAGGTGACAATTTTACATTTAATTAAGGAAACAGTGGGGAGATTATCCCCAGTACAGAAATGCTGCAGAAATTCAATAGCGTATTAGGCTGGATTCACACGATCACATTACGTCCGTAATGGACGGAAAGTATTTCGGCCGCAGGTCCCGGACTGAACACACTGCAGGGAGCCGGGCTCCCAGCATCATAGTTATGTGCGACGCTAGGAGTCCCTGCCTCGCTGCAGGACAACTGTCCCGTACTGTAATCATGTTTTCAGTACGGGACAGTAGTTCCACGGAGAGGCAGGGACTCCTAGCGTCGTACATAACTATGATGCTAGGAGCCCGGCTCCCTGCAGTGTGTTCGGTCTGGGATTAGCGGCCGAAATACGTTCCATCCATTACGGACGTAATGTGCTCGTGTGAATCCAGCCTTACAGTAGCAGTGGATGAGTTTTGAGCAAATTTCAAGATGCAGAACAAATCCACAGAAAACAAGTGCAGAAGTTGACCTGCAATGTGAATTCTCAATCTGTAGCATGCCACTTGGAAACCTTCACAGAATTTGGCCAGGACGTGGACTTTTTGTAGCGCTACTGATTGACTTAAACTTTTGAGCTACAGCTTAAGGGTATGTTCACACGATGAGAGGCATTTACGTGTGAAAAGACAGACTGTTAACAGCTGCCTCGTTTCACACGTAAATGCTCCTCCTCGCATTTTGCGAGCGTCTGAGACGCTCGTAAATCTTGAGCTGTGCTTCATTGAGTTCAATGAAGAACAGCTCAAATTACGTGGCAAAGAAGTGCCCTGCACTTCTTTGCCGAGGCAGTCAATTTACGCATCGTCGTTTGACAGCTGTCAAACGACGACGCGTAAATTACAGGTTGTCTGCACAGTACGTCGGCAAACCCATTCAAATGAATGGGCAGATGTTTGCCGACGTATTGCAGCCCTATTTTCAGACGTAAAACGAGGCATAATGCGCCTCGTTTACGTCTGAAAATAGGTCGTGTGAACGGAGCCTGAGTCTAAATTAGTACATCGAGTTGCATGCAATCTTGGACTGAAGCTATCACTCAATAGTTAAAATCAATCCGTAGTACTACAAAAAGTCAAGGAGTAGCCCTGGCCTTTCCATCACTTGTATTTCCTCCTCTTGACCACCATAAGAAATCTCTAAGGGCTTGTCCACATGTAATGGAATTTCTGCAGAAAATGTGAAAGTAGCAGACATTCTGCTGCGGAAAAAATGCACCATTTTCTGCGTTTTTTTATTGCAGAAAATGGTGCGTGTTTTGCTGCGTTTTTCGCATGGCTAAGAGATGGTGACATCTCCTTTGAAAAACGCAGCAATTCAGTCTACTTTCCGCAGCAGTAAAAAAACATATGCACCACATGTCAATTTGTGGTCAGAATTTTTACGCAGCGTGTGGATGAGATTTGTTAAATCTCACCCACTTTGCTGCTACTGTATTCTGCTGCTTATTTTCCGTCTGCAATTCCGGACGTGAAATATGCTAAGTGTGGACAAGCCCTAAGGCTCCCTGCCTTAGGCCCCCTGCACATGGCAATAGCCTAGTGCACGGTCCGTGATTACGGGCACGGACGGCCGCAGACTGTCACCTGAATTTGCAGGCCGTGCTCTCATTATAAAGTGTAGGAGCACGGTCCGCAAAATAAAAAAATAGGACATGTCCTATTTTTTTGCAAGTCATTTCTATGGCCCGGACACTTAACCGTAAATATACGGGAAGGTGTCCGTGGGCCATAGAAATTAATCGATCAGTATTTTGATCTGCATTTACGGATTCGTAATTGCGGATCAAAATTACGATCATGTGCATGGGGCCTTAGAGATTTCTTATGGTGGTCATGAGTAGGAAAGTGATAATCAAATATTCACAATCAGCCATTCCTAGTTAAATATTGGTTTCTAAGTGTCGGAATGATTTGTATAGTAAAACAAAAATTCAACAACAATCACCCAATCATTGCATATGACATCTCCTTGGGAATTGTGTTCATGGAAAGGATGATGAAAATGTTAAAAAAATCCAATTACCATGAAGTGTAATTGGAGATCTTGTATTGCAAGAAGCAGCAATCATGAGGGGTTAATTGCAGCCTTTTCTTTCTTTCTGCCCTTTCAATAACAACAAATGGCAGAGTTTAATCTGAGGTGTAATTGTGTTTAATGGAACATTAAGGACAATCAAAGCGTTCACACACAGAACTATCCACCTTCCAAAGTGATCATAGACTGAAGAAAGGACCTCGCTGGCTCCCCAGCAGGAGTTTAATCATTAACCCAATTGTTTCCAGTCAGCAAGTATTTTAGCAAATTCCGTTCTTAAACACGTGACATATTGAAATTCAATTTTGTAGTAATAAAAGGCACAGCAAAGTCATAGTATGTCCAAATGTAAATACTGCACAAATCATACAAAATCGGCCATAGCCACAATTTGTAGATATTATGATCTCAGCACCTGGTCTCTGCATCACTACCCTTTTTATTTCACAGCGCTGTGGATTAATAGGGATTTTAATTATTCAGTGTTCTCTGCCTCTTGTAAACTGCATAATGAGGCCTCTGCTGTGGAAATCTGGCTGAAAAGTTCAATGTCGCCAGGATATGTCTACATAACCTTAACCCATTGTGTTCCTATAGCTCACAGTCCTTATTTACTGTACAAATAGAGCATGTTGACCTGAAACACACAGGAACCTGTCAATGACTTTATGCTGCCCTCTCTGAGGGTAGCATAAAGAAGCGTCAGACACACTGATTTCAGCGGTCTGTCACATATCTCCCAAACGTCCCGAATTCAGCGGGACAGTACTGGATGCAGATACAGTTGAATCCAATGCCAAAGCAAGGAACCGACAGCTCCCTGATTTAGCATTAGTACAGAGCGGAGGAGAAGAGGGAACTCCTCCACTCGTGGAGGACTCCCCAGGCACAGCGCTACTTTAATCGTTGAGCCCGGGGAAGTCCTTGATGTCAATGTCCATATATAGACAGTGATGTCAGGCTTTCAACGATGGAGTCCCTAGTCTGAGCCACGTAAGCTCTCTGGCTGGGGACTCCTGTCTTGGGAAAGCCCTTGACATCACTGTCCATATATGGATAGTGATGTCAGTGGCACCCCCAGGAGCATTACGGACCCTCTGGCCGGGGGTTCCAGTATCTCATGGCCCCTAACATCACTGTCCATATATGGACAGTGACGTTAGGTTCTCCTCCTGGAGCGGAATCCCACAGCCAGAGAGTTGGCGACGTCAGGGACTACTCCTGGAGCAGAATCCCCGGTCAGAATGTTTCCAACGATCTGGCTGGGGATTCCGCTCCTAGACAGGGCCCCTGACATCACTGTATGCTGATGCTCTGGCCAGGGATTCTGCTCCTGGAGGAGCCCCTGTCGTCACTATCCATATATAGACAGTGACGTCAGGGGCTCCTGGAGTGGAATCCCCAGCCAGAGCGTCTGTAGCGCCCATGGCCGTGGGCCGTCGGGGTTACTCACCTCCCGACGCCCGCAGCCATGGATCTGTGAGCGCTGGCCTCCGTCTCCCTCCTAGGAGATGCCAGCGCTCACTTCCGCTCCGTTCGGCTGGATCCCGCCTTAAAGGGCCAGCGCGCGCAATTAGGAAATCGTCATCACCATCAACTGCCACGATTTCCTGGTCTATAAGAAGGCCCCTGGCCTTCTAATCCTTGCCTGAGCGTTGTTAGTCTTTCCCAGTCTGTCTCGCAAATGGTTCCTTAGTGTCTCCCGTTCCTGCTCTTACCCGTGCCCTGTTACCGTTCCTGTATTCCGTATTGTTCCTGTGCCTACCCGCGTTCAAGTGTCTTCTGCCACGTCAAGTGCCGTCTGCCACGTCAAGTGCCATCTGCCACGTCAAGTGTCTTCTGCCACGTCAAGTGCCATCTGCCACATCAAGTGTCATCTGCCACGTTAAGTGTCTTCTGCCACGTCAAGTGCCATCTGCCACGTCAAGTGCCATCTGCCACGTCAAGTGTCATCGGATACTGCCCGCCACGTCTGGCGCCACTTGCCGCACCTGCCTCCATCCGTGCTGAAGCCACACCCACCGCCCGGACTATTTCTACCCAAGCATACTGTCTACCATTCACTTCTGCTTAAACTGTGACCTGGTCAGCTGCCTCCCCGCTACGGTGGAGCGGCCTAGTGTGTCCACATACCCTGTGCCCGTGACAGTGCGCTCAGGCCATGGAACCCGCTGGCCAGCCCAAGACCCCAGTACAGAAGATTCAGACAGAGATGCATGACCTACGCACACGTCAGGATCAACTCCTTGAGGCGGTGAATGCTATCCTGGTCCACCTGGATCTACTCGCTGTTCCACCCCCGGTTCTTCCCCCTGAAGCTGTTGCCGTGCCACTGCCTGTTGCTCCCCCTGTTTCTTCCGGATCCTCAGTTCCTCTGCTTCTTCCTCCTCGCTACGACGGTGACCACAGAGCATGTAGAGGATTTCTCAATCAATGCACGGTGCATTTTAGGCTACGGCCTCATCTCTTCCCCTCCGAGGAGGCCAAAGTGGCATTTATTATCTCCCTCCTAGCTGGCAAGGCCCTCGCATGGGCGAACCCAATCTTGGAGCAACAAGGACCTGTATCCTCGGACCTAGCCTTGTTCCTGCAGTCCTTTCGTGCCGTGTTCGAGGAGCCGGGTCGAACATCCTCTGCCGTAGCCACTCTGTTGACCCTCAAGCAAGAAGGCTCCACAGTAGGGGAGTATGCTATCTCCTTCCGTACCCTAGCAGACGAGCTGGCATGAAACAATGAGGCACTGGTGGCGACCTTCTGGCAGGGACTATCCTCTCACATCAAGGACGAACTGGCAGCCCGCGACCTTCCTTCTACCTTGGATGCCCTTATCCTGTTAGCCACCCGGGTTGATATGAGAATCCGGGAGCGCTCTCTAGAGGTTCGTCAGGAGAGCCGGGCCCACTGACCAGCACCCTCTGCCCAGAGACCACTATTGTCCACTCCTAGTACGCTACCTGAAGAACCCATGCAGGTAGACAGAGTCCGGTTATCTGAACAGGAGAAGCAGCGCAGACTCTCCTCTGGACTTTGTATGTATTGCGGCCTTAAGGGTCATTTTGTGCGCCAATGCCCACAGAAACCGGGAAACTCCCGTACCTAGGGTTGGTTGGAGAGGCAACTCTAGGTGGAACGTCTCCAAACGTTAAAACCTCTTCCAAATTATCGATACCTGTGGCCATCGTCTCCGGACAGACATCACATCCTTCCTCCGCCTATCTTGACTCTGGAGCGGCTGCTAATTTTATCCACCAGGATCTAGTGGATCGGTTTCAACTACCCACAGTCCGTCTGGAGAGACCCCTGGCAGTTGCTTCTGTGAATGGTCTACCGTTGCCTGATCCGATCATGCTCATCACTGAGCCGTTGACATTACGGGTCGGAGCTCTTCACTCAGAACAGATCTCCTTCCTGGTACTACCCAAGGCTATCAATCCTATCCTGCTGGGTCTGCCATGGCTCCGTCTACACGCCCCGACACTCGACTGGAGTTCTGGAGAAGTTCTTCAATGGGGTTCCAGATGCCATAGCCATTGCCTGTCACAAGTCCGTCCTGTTGTGCCCCCTCTGCCTCAGTCACTCTCCGATCTACCTTCTCAGTATGCCAGTTTTGCGGATGTCTTTTGCAAACGAGAGGCTGAGACGTTGCCTCCACATCGGAATTATGACTGTCCCATTGAACTTGTTCCCAATGCTTCTCTTCCCCGTGGACGAGTATATCCTCTCTCCTTGCCAGAGACTTTATCGATGTCAGCCTATATCAAGGAGAACTTGGAGAGGGGTTTTATTCGAAAACCTTCCTCCCCGGCCGGGGCAGGATTCTTCTTCGTTAAAAAGAGAGATGGATCTCTCCGACCCTGCATTGATTACCGTGGTCTCAATCAGATCACGGTCAAGAACAAAATACCCGTTGCCACTCATTTCCGAGCTGTTTGATCGCATACTAGGAGCCAAAATTGTTTCCAAGTTAGATCTGCGGGGGGCCTATAATCTAATCCGGATTAGCCAGGGTGACGAATGGAAGACGGCATTTAACACCCGCGATGGGCACTACGAATACCTAGTGATGCCCTTCGGACTGTGTAACGCTCCCGCAGTATTTCAGGAGTTCGTTAATGACATCTTCCGAGATCTCCTCTATACGTGTGTTGCAGTTTATCTCGATGATATTCTAATCTTCTCCCCAGATCTGATGACCCATCGGAGGCATGTTCGTCAAGTTCTTCTGCATCTAAGAGAGAATCGCTTGTATGCCAAGTTAGAGAAATGCGCCTTTGAAAAGAGGTCTTTGCCCTTCCTGGGCTATGTCATCTCGGATCAAGGCCTTAAGATGGACCCTGAGAAGCTAAAGTCTGTCCTGCAATGGCCACGTCCTCAAGGCCTAAGGGCCATACAGCGGTTCCTGGGTATCGCCAATTTCTACCGGCAGTTTATTCCGAACTTTTCTTCTCTGACGGCCCCCATCTCTACCCTTACCAAGAAGGGTGTGAACGCCAAGGTGTGGACTCCAGAGGCAGAGTCTGCATTCATTAGCCTCAAGAAAGCCTTCACTTCAGCTTCGATCCTCCATCACCCTGACGTATCTCGGCAGTTCTCACTGGAAGTGGACGCTTCCTCTGTTGGTGCAGGCACACTTCTGTTCCAGAGGAGCTCCAAAGGAAAGGCAGTAGTATGTGGCTACTACTCAAGACTGTTTTCCTCTGCTGAGCGCAATTATTCCATTGGAGATCGGGAGCTACTGGCTATCAAATTGGCTCTGGAGGATTGGAGACATCTTTTAGAAGGCGCTGCTCACCCCATCCTGATCTTCACCGACCACAAGAATCTTACTTACCTTCAGTCCGCTCAAAGACTGAATCCTCGTCAAGCCAGGTGGTCACTGTTCTTCCCCCGTTTCCAATTTCTGCTCCACTACCGTCCCGCTGACAAGAACGTGAGGGCCGATGCCCTGTCCAGATCATTTGAGACGGAAGACACGGTGGAGTCCCTTCAGACGATCATAGACCCATCCTGCGTTGTCACCGCCAATCCTCTGCAGCTTAGAAATATCCCTCCGGGGAGAACTTTTGTTTGGTTGGCAGACAGAAAAAGAATTCTCCGCTGGTGACACAGTTCTAAACTGGCTGGGCACGCCGGTGTCTGTAAAACCCAAGACCTTGTCGCTCGTCACTTCTGGTGGCCCACGCTACCTAAGGATGTTCTGGACTTTGTCTCTGCTTGCACGGTGTGTGCCTCCAACAAAGTGACTCACAGCAAGCCTGCCGGCCTGCTTCAACCCCTGCCTGTACCCAGTGCTCCCTGGCAGCACATTGCTATGGACTTCGTCACGGACCTTCCTCTCTCAACAGGATGCAACACCATCTCGGTGGTGGTGGACCGGTTCTCTAAGATGGCACATTTTATCCCGCTGACCGGCCTACCCTCTGCTCCTCGACTGGCAAGTCTCTTCCTTCTGCACATCTTTCGCTTGCATGGCTTGCCTCTTAACATTTTGTCCGACCGGGGGATTCAGTTTACCTCTAAGTTCTGGAGAGCCCTCTGTAAACTCCTGGATGTGAGATTGGACTTTTCCTCTGCCTATCACCCCCAGTCCAATGGGCAAGTTGAGAGGATCAACCAGATCATGGAAAATTATCTCTGCCACTTCATCTCTTCACAGCACGATAACTGGGTACAGCTTCTTCCATGGGCTGAGTTTTCTTACAATAACCACACAAGTGAGTCCACCACTTCCACTCCGTTTCACATCGTGTACAGTCAACATCCCAGAGTCCCTCTTCCTGTGGCGACTTCATCTCAGGTACCCGCTGCTGACTCTGCATATGGGGACTTCCTGCAAATCTGGCAACAGACCCGGTCCTCTATTTTGCTGGCGGTCGATCGCATGAAGTGAAAGGCTGATACCAAGAGAAGAGAGCCGCCTCAGTATCTTCCTGGGACTAAAGTCTGGCTGTCCTCTCGGAACATTCGCTTGAGGGAACCTTCATACAAGTTCGCTCCCAGGTTCCTTGGTCCTTTCGAGGTCCTGCAACAAATTAACCCTGTCTCCTATAAGCTGCGGCTGCCTCCTACACTCAGAATCCCTAACTCCTTCCACGTGTCCCTCCTGAAACCAGTGGTCCTGAACCGCTACAGCAAGACCTCTAGTCCCACAGTTGCTCCCAGCGGTCCTTCTGATGTATTTGAGGTAAAGGAGATCCTGGACCGCAAGAGAGTAGGAGGAAGGACTTTCTATTTGGTGGACTGGAGAGGGTTTGGTCCTGAGGAGAGGTCCTGGGAGCCAGAAGAGAACCTCAGTGTTCCTGCTCTTATTAAAAAGTTCCTCTCTCACTCTGGCCCCAAGAAGAGGGGGCGTAAGAGGGGGGATACTGTAGCGCCCATGGCCGTGGGCCGTCGGGGGTTACTCACCTCCCGACGCCCGCAGCCATGGATCTGTGAGCGCTGGCCTCCGTCTCCCTCCTAGGAGATGCCAGCGCTCACTTCCGCTCCGTTCGGCTGGATCCCGTAGGGTGCGCGCGCATGCTCGCGCCCGGCCTTAAAGGGCCAGCGCGCGCAATTAGGAAATCGTCATCACCATCAACTGCCACGATTTCCTGGTCTATAAGAAGGCCCCTGGCCTTCTAATCCTTGCTTCAGCGTTGTTAGTCTTTCCCAGTCTGTCTCGCAAATGGTTCCTTAGTGTCTCCCGTTCCAGCTGTTACCCGTGCCCTGTTACCGTTCCTGTATTCCGTATTGTTCCTGTGCCTACCTGCGTTCAAGTGTCTTCTGCCACGTCAAGTGCCGTCTGCCACGTCAAGTGCCATCTGCCACATCAAGTGTCTTCTGCCACGTCAAGTGCCATCTGCCACGTCAAGTGTCTTCTGCCACGTCAAGTGCCATCTGCCACGTCAAGTGCCATCTGCCACGTCAAGTGTCTTCTGCCACGTCAAGTGCCATCTGCCACGTCAAGTGCCATCTGCCACGTCAAGTGTCTTCTGCCACGTCAAGTGCCATCTGCCACGTCAAGTGCCATCTGCCACGTCAAGTGTCATCGGATACTGCCCGCCACGTCTGGCGCCACTTGCCGCACCTGCCTCCATCCGTGCTGAAGCCACAGCCACCGCCCGGGCTATTTCAGGTACCCAAGCATACTGTCTACCATTTACTTCTGCTTAGACTGTGACCTGGTCAGCTGCCTCCCCGCTACGGCGGAGCGGCCTAGTGGGTCCACATACCCTGTGCCCGTGACAGCATCAATGACGTTCTGGCTGAGGATTCCGCTCCTGGAGTAGCCCCTGGCGTCACTATCCATATATGGACAGTGACATCAGGGGCTCCTCCTGGAGCGGAATCCCCGGCCACGCTGGCTGATGCTCTGGCTGGGGATTCCGCTGCCAGAGGCAGTCCCAATGGCTCTATCCACAGGGGGGTAGCGCTATCTACAGGGGGGTGGTGCTATCGTCAAGGGGATGTGGTACTATCTACATGGGCACTGTGGCACTTTATTGGCACTATCGACAAGGGACACTGTGGTGCTATCTTCTTGGGAACTGGCACTTTATATGTGGGCACTAGCACTAGGGGCAGCTAAATGGGCATTATACTGTATAGGGGCAGCTGAGGCCACATTATACGGTATGGGGGCAACTATGGGCATTATACTGTATGAGCATCTGTGGAGCATTATACTGTATAGGGGCAACTATAGGGCATTATTTTGGATGGGGGCAGCTATGGGACATTATACTGTATGGGGCAGCTATGGCGCATTATAGTATATGGGGCAGCTATGGGGGGCATTATACTGTTCTGGAGCTGCTATGGGGCATGATGCTGTATGGGGGCATCTTTGTGGGCATTAAACTGTATGAGGACAGCTATGGGGGCATTATACTGTATAGGGGCATCTGTGTGGGTGTTTTACTGTATGGGGGCATCTGTGCGGGCAATTTGCTGTAAGTGGGCAGCTATGGGGGCATTATACTGTATGGGACAGCTTTGGGGGCATTATGCTGTATGGGGGCAGCTATGGGACATTATACTGTATAGGGGAATTTGTGTGGGCATTATACTGTATGGGGACGTCTGTGTGAGCGTTATTATGTATGGGACATCTGTGTTGGCTTTATACTGTATGGGTACATCTATGGGGGCATTATACTGTCTGGGGCAGCTATTTGGCATTATACTGTGTGGGGGGCACTATGGAGTATTATACTGTGGGGGGGGGGGCAGCCATATAGGCATTATACTGTGTGGGTGGTTCTATGGGGGCACTATACTGTGGGGAGGCTCTATCGGAGCAAAATACTGTGTGGGCTGAAATGGGTGTGTATTGGGCGGGGTTAGAGGTGTGGCTTAAAAGGGAAAAAAAATTTCTGCACCGCTCTATGCGCACCATAACGGTTGTCCCTCTTTGGGATACTTAAAATGTGATGAGAAACATGGTCACTCATATTGCAATGCGATGCGAGCACTGGGAATAAGGAGTCTGGTGTATTTATGAGCTGCCACCACACCATTGGTGTTAGGGCTTGTCCACATGTAATGGAATTACTGTGCATAGGAAGAAAGCTGTCAATCAGCAGCGGGTGTAGTGGCAGCTCATGAATGCGCCAGACTCCATTTAATGTATGGTTCCCTTTAAGGTATGGCAGTGTGTATATGATAGAGTCACATTTCAGTAAAGACTGTAGAAAGGGTTGTTCAGCCATATCCTTTATGGCAAATAACATCACTCATGTGTAACTGCGTCTTGTTGTGATTGTCTCACAAGCAGTGCCACAGTACACTATCTGACTGGATTCACACACAGAATTTTGCTGCAATTTTGTGTGGTTTTTTTATCACATTTTTAATGGCTTTTTTTTTTTACGGTGTTTTGTTTTATGCAAGATGTTACAATAAGGAATATAGCGAAATACGAAATGCACTATATACAACTGTGATTTGGTTTGTGGCATTTTTATTGATTTTTTAATGTATTTTTCCAAATGCAGAATGCTATGGGTATGGTGTTTTTTCTGGCATTTTTCCCATGGACTTCTTTATAGAACTTAAAAAATGGCTTAAAAAAAAGCATGTACAAAATGACACTAATTAACGCCACAAAAAAACTGAGCTAAAAACACCATAAAATGCTGTAACAGTTTATAAAACGCTGGCGTTTTAACATGCATTTTTTCAAAGCAGTTTGGCAATTAAAACTGCATCATAAAACGGTTCTAAAAATGGCAGCGTAAAAACATGCTTTTTTTTAATGGCGTTTTTGGTGCCGTTTTCCATTAAATTAAAATTTGTACATGCTTTTTTCTCTTGTTTTTGAAGTCCTATAGAGAAGCCTATGGAAAAAAACGCCTAAAAATACTCCATACCCAGAGCATGCAGGTGTCGCTAAGATCTGCAAATGATCACATTTTCAAGCACCTAGCGCCAATCTGCGGCATGTGGGAGGGGCATAAAAGTCGGGTGAAAGCACATTTTTTTGGCCACATGAAATCTCAAAAATTGGATCAAGTGGTGTGGGATGATTGTGCTATACCCCCTGTACGTCGACGTGCCAGTTATCACCACTTGTCGTCAATCTGAGGGACAGAATCCTTGAACTGAGAGACCTTGGTTTATCACGCCGGCAGATCGCTACGCGCCTAGGCCGAGATGTCAGCACTGTTCAACGTTGTGTGTCCTGGAGGTTGGGAGAACAACAACAAATGGGAATGACAGCAAGAGGTGCGCAGAGGCGAACCTCTGCATGGACGGATCCTCTGATTGGAAGAACGGTGCGGTGCGGTCCATTCAGAAGTGCAAGGGAAATTGGACGTCTCCTCCCAAACCTAGGGTGGCATTCAGTGTCGACACAAACCATCAGAAGGCGTTTGCACGACATTGGGCTACGAGCCAGACATTCAGCTACAGGTGTTCCACCCGCCACCACACTCAAAGGCTATCATAGGGCACAGCAAGACGGCAATGGAGATTGGAATGGAGGTCTATCCTCTTCAGCTATGAATCCCGCTTTTGTCTTGGATGCAATAATAGCCAGAGATTGGTCTGGAGACCACATGGGCAATGTCATGAAGAGGCCACAAGAGAATGTCCCATCGGTCCACCTCCCAGAATTATGGTGTGGGGTGGCATAATGTATGGTAGCCAGACCCCTCTAATCTTCATTCCATGTATACTAACAGCTCAGTGTCACATTGAGTTGGTCGTGGAACCAGCGGTACGGCCATTTCTCCAAAGTGTCCCAGAAGCTGGTTTTCAACAGTATAACGCCAGGCCACATATTGCTTGTGCTACTATCAGCAGTCTGCGTGGCCTAAACGCAGTGGCGGATTAAGAAGACCATGGGCCCTGGGCTGTTACCCAAACTTGGGCCCCCCTTCTCCACCACCACCCTGCCGCGCCGTAACTATTGCTAACACTACCTAAACACTAGTACACAAAGTAGGCACATTATGCACAAAGTACACACAGTACGCACATTATGCACAAAGTACGCACATTATGCACAAAGTACGCACATTATGCACATTATGCACAAAGTACGCACATTATGCACAAAGTACACAAAGTAGGCACATTATGCACAAAGTACGCACAGTACACAAAGTACCATATTATGCACAAAGTACGCACATTATGCACAAAGTAAGGACATTATGCACAAAGTACGCACATTATGCACAAAGTACACAAAGTACGCACATTATGCACAAAGTAGGCACATTATGCACAAAGTACGCACATTATGCACAAAGTACACAAAGTACGCACATTATGCACAAAGTATGCACAGTACACAAAGTACCACATTATGCACAAAGTACGCACATTATGCACAAAGTACACACATTATGCACAAAGTACACAAAGGTACGCACATTATGCACAAAGTACCCACATTATGCACAAAGTACACAAAGTACGCACATTATGCACAAAGTAGGCACATTATGCACAAAGTACGCACATTATGCACAAAGTACGCACATTATGCACAAAGTATGCACATTATGCACAAAGTATGCACAGTACACAAAGTACCACATTATGCACAAAGTACGCACATTATGCACAAAGTAGGCACATTATGCACAAAGTACGCACATTATGCACAAAGTACGCACATTATGCACAAAGTACGCACATTATGCACAAAGTACGCACAAAGTACGCACATTATGCACAAAGTACGCACAAAGTACGCACATTATGCACAAAGTACGCACAGTACAAAGTACGCACATTATGCACAAAGTACGCACAGTACACAAAGTACACACATTATGCACAAAGTACACAAAGTAGGCACATTATACACAAAGTATGCATAGTACACAAAGTACACACGAGTATGCACATTATACACTAAGTAGGCACATTATACACGAGTATGCACATTATACACAAAGTACACCTTGTAAACACATGAATATGGACATTAAACATACATGAATATGGACATTAAACATACATGAATATGGACATTAAACACACATGAATATGGATATTAAACACACATGCACTTACCTTTTATGTCTTCACTGCAGCTCTTCTCCTGCTCACAGCACAGAGCCCGCCGACAGTCTCCCCTCCCCCATGTCCCGACAGCTAGCAGCAGAGATGTTTAGAGCAGGGAAGGGGGGCTGGAGGGGGAGCTTCTAAAGCAGCACAGACCACGGCTGCTAAGTAGAAGCAAAGCTCCCCTCGCCTGACAGGTGCGGTCCTGGCACCGGGGCTCCCTCCGGTGCTAGCGACGCCACTGGGCATGAGGGGGTTCGGGCGGTCATAGGCTCCTTGGGCCCCCTGGCAGTCTTGGGCCCCGGGCGACTGCCCGAAACGCCCTAATGATAATCCGCCACTGCCTAAACGTGCTGCTACCAGGGCCTGCAGCATTTCCGGACTTGTCTCCCAATGAGCACATCTGGGACGTCATTGTTAGCCAATTGTAAAGGGAGCTGCCAGCAGCCTATCTTGATGATTTGCATGCCCGAGCGCATTCAGCATGGCATAACATTCCTCAGACAACCATTCATAACCGCATTGCTAGCATGCCAAGGCGTGTAAGTGCCTGTATTTCTGCGTGTGGCGCTCATACTCGATACAGAATAATTCTAGATGTTTGGAATATTTTGTTTCCATTTTTTTTTATCATTTGTATATCATTAACTTGCCTATCGATCCTGTGATTTCCACAATTCCCAAACTTTTCCTACTTGGTGTTGCAATTTCAATGTTGAGGAGTCTATAATACTACCGGACATTACCCAAATAAAAGTGACTTACATTACTCACATTATACTGCTAATGGGGTAGGTTTACACAGGGCGTTTTTATTGCGTTTTTTTACAATGTTTTTTTTAAATGCATTTTTCAAAGCATTTAAGAAGCACTTAAAAATTGCAACAAAACTGGAATAAGGGTGCATATACAAGCTTTTGGCCGCACGGTAAAAACTGCATCAAAATCATTTCAAGAGCATTTCTATTCCCGACAGGGAAAGTATAGATAAAATGCAATGTGCAAAATAGTTAAACAATTGCATCATGTCGATAGTCTAAATGGGCATAATTATCAGGGCAATTTGTTTAAGGTATGAGCATACCTGGGGTCTGGTTGGTATGGAAACTGCACTTTCTGTCTAAGTGATTGAGATAAGCAGAGGGCAGACTCCTCCTTGTGGTAATAAAGTGATAGAACAGTCATACACCTTGGGCTTCGTTCACATCTGCGTCAGGGCTCCGTTACGACGTTCCGTCTGAGTTTTCCGTCGGAATGGAGCCCAGACTGACACAAACTGAAACCATAGGTTTCCGTTTCCATCACCATTGTTTTCAATGGTGACGGATCCGGTGCCAATGGTTTCAGTTTGTCTCCGTTGCTCAAGGGTTCTGTCGTTTTGACGGGATGAATACTGTAGCCCTGCCGCAGATGTGAGCATAGCCTTACTGCTCGTATCTCACACAGATAATGCGTTTTCTTCCTTATACTTCACATACACTTCAGTTTAAGATAAACCAGACATTTTCATGAATGTTTTAGAAATGTGTAGTCTTAGTTACTTCCAGCGTAATTTTTGGGAAATTTGACAGCTTAATTGTAGTTTTTATATTCCTGAACTTAAAGAGAACATCAAGATTTGATTAGGCTTTACAAATCTCCCACTCTAAATCTCCTTACATTACAGTTATTAATTGCAAAATAATTGAATGTGTAACTATTTAACCCTTCAGGTCAGTCAGTATTAGATCGTCTGTGGCAATAGATCTCTGTTAGCTTTCCCTATTCTTCTTTGCAAAATTGCTTAGGCTGTGCCAAATTGATGGAGATTTTGAGTAAACAGCTACAGTATATTTAAATCTATATTTAGGCACAAAAACTTAAAGGGGTTTTCCCACAAGGGACATTTATTGACATATCCACAGGATATGTCATAAATGTAAGATAGATGTGGTTCCCACCTCTGAGACCTGCAACTATCTCTACAATGGGGCCCCCTAAACCCCGTTCTAGCTATTTGTGCTCACGCTGCCTCCTGGCCACTTCCTGATTACATTGTCGGGAGTTATGGAAACAGACTAACTCGCTGAGCTACACTGTTTCCGTAACTCCCATAGTAGTGAATGGCAGTTACAGAAGCAGCGCAGCATGCGAGCTGCGCTGTTTCCGTAACTGCCATTCTCTTCTATTAGGCTTACGTAATCAGCGTAGCTCAGTGAGCTACGCTGTTTTCTCCTTCATGGTCGGAAATGAGCCGGAACACAAAGAGGTAGAACGGGGTTTAGGGCCCCCGTTCTAGAGATAGGTGCGGGTCCCATAGGTGGGACCCGCATCCAGGGCCGGCCTTAGGGGTGTGCGACTTGTGCCTTCGCACAGGGCGCATCACTCCAGCAGGTGGAAGGGGGTGCTATGCTGGCTCCCTTTCCCTGCTTGTTTCAGAAGCGCCTGGGCCCGGCGACTCAGTAGTAGCCTTGCTGCCCGGGCGCTTCTTCACTCAGTGCCATCGCTACTGCTGTAGCAGCCATAGCGGCTTCTAGCGGCGACATCGGGCATGAGGGCGATGGTGCTGCTAGCAGCCTCTGCGGCTGCTACAGCGGTAGTGATGGCACTGTAGCAGAGCAGGGAGGTATCTCCCTGCCCTGCTATCTACTAGCGCCACTGTAGCTCCCTGAAGGAGCGGAATCCCCGTGTGGCCAGGAATTCCGCTCCTGGAGCGCTCCGCTTGATGTCTCTGTCCATATATGGACAGTGTCATCAGATAGCACCCCCCCCCCTTCCTGTAGATATTGCCACTGTAGCTCCCTGTTGCCGGAGATATGGACAGTGACATAAGAGGAAACTTCTGAAGCAGAATCCCCGTCCACAGCACTGCCGACACTGTGACCGGGGATTCCACTCCAGGAGAAGCCAATGATGTCACTGTCCATAAATGGACATAGACGGGGATGGGGATTCCGCTTCAGGAGTTTCCTCTGATGTCACTGTCCATATATGGACAGAGAAATCAAGCAGAGTGCTCCAGGAGCAGAATCCCCGGCCACAGTGAGCTACAGTGGCGCTATCTACAGGAAGGGGGGTTCTATCTACAAGGGGGCGGTGGGCTGTGTGGCACTACCAACAAGGGGACTGTGGGCTGTGTGGCACTACCAACAAGGGGGCTGTGTGGTACTACCTACAAGGGGGCTGTGTGGCACTACCTGCCAGGGGGCTGTGTGGCACTACCTACCAGGATGCTGTGTGGCACTCCCTACCAGGGAGCTGTGTGGCACTACCTACCAGGGTGCTGTGTGGCACTAACTACATGGGGGCTGTGTGGCACTACCTACAGGGGGCAGTGTGGCACTCTCTACAGGGGGCTGTGTGGCATTTACAGGGGGCTGTGTGGCACTCTCTACAGGGGGCTGTGTGGCACTATCTACAAGGGGGCTGGGTGGCACTATCTACAAGGGGGCTGTGTGTCGCTATCTACAAGAGGGCTGTGTGGTTCTGTCTACAAGGGGGCTGTGTGGAGCTATATACAAGGGGGTTGTGTGGCGCTATCTACAAGGGGGCTGTGGGTTAAGTGGCACTACCAACAAGGGGGCTGTGTGGCACTATCTACAAGGGGGCTGTGTGGCACTACCAACAAGGGGGCTGCGGGCTGTGTGGCACTACCTACCAGGGAGCTGTGTGGCATTCTCTACAGGGGGCTGTGTGGTACTCTCTACAGGGGGCTGTGTGGCCCTCTCTACAGGGGGATGTGTGGCACTCTCTACAGGGGGCTGTCTGGCACTATCTACAAGGGGACTGTGTGGCACTATCTACAAGGGGGCTGTGTGGCACTATCTGCAAGGGGGCTGTGTGGCACTATCTACAAGGGGGCTGTGTGGTGCCATCTACAAGGGGGCTGTGTGGCGCTACATACAAGAGGGCTGTGTGGCGCTGTCTACAAGGGGGCTCTTTGGCGCTATCTACAAGGGGGCTGTGTGGCGCTCCCTACAAGGGGGCAGTGTGGCACTACCAAAAAGGGTGCTGTGTGGCACTACCTACACGGGGGCTGTGGGCTGTGTGGCACTACCAACAAAGGGGCTGTGGGCTGTATGGCACTAACTACCAGGGGGTTGTGTGGCACTCCCTACCAGGGGGCTGTGTGGCACTTCCTACCAGGGGGCTGTGTGGCACTTCCTACCAGGGGGCTGTGTGGCACTTCCTACCAGGGGGCTGTGTGGCACTCTCTACAGGGGGCTGTGTGGCACTCTCTACAGGGGGCTGTGTGGCACTCTCTACTGGGGGCTATGTGGCACTCTCTACAGGGGACTGTGTGGCACTCTATACTGGGGGCTGTGTGTGGCGCTCTCTGCACAGGGGCTGTGTGCCGCTATCTACAAGGGGGCTGTGTGGCGCCATCTACAAGGGGGCTGTGTGGCGCTATCTACAAGGGGGCTGTGTGGCGCTATCTACAAGGGGGCTATGTGGTGCTGTCTACAAGGGGACTGTGTGGCGCTATGTACAAGGGGGCTGTGTGGCGCTACCTACAAAGGGGCTCTGTGGCGCTACCTACAAGGGGGCTGTGTGGCGCTACCTACAAGGGGCTGTGTGGCACTACCTATAAGGCGCTTTGTGGCACTACCTACAGGGGGAATCTGTGAGTGGGAGGGGGGGGCTGATGGTCATTTTACTGTGATTGGGGGGCTGATGGTCATTTTACTGTGAGTGGGGGGCTGTTGGTAATTTTACTGTGAGTTGGGGGCTGAGGCTCTTCAAGTGGTTTCCGCCTCTAACCTCCAACTGAAATGAATAGGAAGCAGAAAATACCTGTGTCGCCCGTTTGGAGCTTTTTTGCCTGATTCTTTTGCATTCACTTCAACGGCTTAAGAAAAAACTAAAAAAAAAAACACAATGCTGTCAATTCCTGAAGGAATTTTGAGACAGATTTATTTTGCCTTACAAAAAAAGTGTGTGAACATAACCTACGAGTGTAGTGCTTGTTTTTAGCCGTATTCTGTCTTTCTCTAAACAATTTTTGGTAGGGGTGCCCTGAGGAAATGTTATTTTTCCAGTACTGCCTCGAGTCCAAAAAGGTTGGGAAATTCTGTACTAAGCAACAGAATCACACCAGCCTATGCAAAGGATCCCATCGTGGAGCAGCTCAGTTCGTCTTGGGAACGGGGTCTAGGTGAGTATGTTTTTTTTTGTTTGGGGGCACTGTCTCCAAGGAGGAGGTGGGGGGCTTTATGGCACGATCTACAAGGAAGAGGTGGGGGATTATGGCACTGTCTACAGGGAGGCTGTATGGCAAAATCTACAGAGGGGCACTATACTGTGTGGGGGCTACTAAGCAGACATTATACTTTGTATGGGTACTACAGGGGGCATAATAATGTGGGCACAATTAGGGGACAAAATACTGTGTCCTTGAAGGGGTTGTAATATATTATATCATTAAATATTATTATTATTATACTGTATGGGGGCACTAAAGGGGCATTATAATTTTTTTATGGGGCATTTTTTTAATGATGGGGTGGGGCGCCGAAAAATAATTTCGCACAGGGCGCCATCTATCCTAAGGCCGGCCCTGCCCGCATCTATCTAACATTTATGACATATTCTGTGGATATGTAATAAATGTCCCTGATGGGAAAACCACTTTAACTGGAATGAGATCTGGACTATGACTTGGCCACTCTGGGACATTTGTACTGCATTTTTAAATCATTCATTTATAGCCTTGGCTTTATGTTTGGGGTTATCACTTTGCAAAAAAAATACATATATATCTTTCCCTGAATTTAAGTTCTTTTGCAAAATACAGCAAGTTTTTCTTCAAGATTTACCTTTATTTATCTGTAATCAGAGTATGTGTTCCCATTACAAGCATCCCAGAGCCTGCTGCAATAAAACACATCCACAGTTCTAAAGGAGTTATCCCAGGAAACATGTAAAAAAACAAAATGTGACCCTTCAGACGCTGCTTCTCCGAGGAGTGCTTTGTTGTTAGACTCATAGTAATACTGCCACCCAGAAGCTGGAGCTTAGTTCGGCTGCCTCTCTCAAAAATATTAGAGCCCCAGCTGACAGACACCAACTGCGACGATGAAGGCTCTTTCCACCCAGTCAGAGAAGGAGAATGAAACTTTGCATGCTTCGATTCTCCTATGACATGTAGAGGAGAACCAGAGGCAGAATGAATGAGCCACATCATTAATAGATCAATGCGCAAAATCGAGATGGAGCTAAGAGAAAGGCAACTTCTACACATGCGTTTTCATCCCTGCACAATGGAGCAGGTGTACACATGTTTCGGGCAAAGCGTAAACTCTAGAGGGCGCTACCACTGACCCTAATGTAAGATATTTAATTTCAATATCTAAACTACTTGTTTTTAAACGTTATGATAGTTTCTAAACAATACTTTTAATAGGATAACCCCTTTAAGCTATTACTACCATACTTTTTAGTAAGAGTGGTCTGTTTTTGGTGATGAGCTATGTTTGACCAAAAGGCTCAGTATTGTCGCATTAGGCCATAGAACCTCCTTCCATGTGGTCAAAGTCTCCCATAACCAGGTCAAGAAATGTCACAAAGACCAGGGGATTATAGTCACAAATGTACGTAACATATGAGGAACATAAAACTAGAATTTAAGGATGCAGTCCCTTTAAAGGGGTTTTCCGGTCTTTAAAAATTGTGTACAAATGTACTAATGTACTGTATGTAGCTGAAATGCCTCTGCAAGCCAGTCTTACATGTAGTTGTTAGAGTAATTTGTATAAATTGTATAATTATCAAAATATCTGCATTATATTAAATGAGTTATGAGATATGTTTAAAGAATCTCTTAGAAGAAGACATTTCCCATCATTTGAATACATAGGATAAAGATGACATCATCAGGCATGCCAAACTAATGACTACCAGATGTTGTTGAAGGGGTTTAAGGAGGAAGAATCTTGTTACCTTATATAGAAGCTGACTACACATTGTATACTTGGCATCATCTGATTGGTTAATGTGTGTTAAGTGAGAGCATGTACCTATAAATAAAGGCTCCGTTCACAGCCATTTTAGATTTCTGTACATCAAACCATTGTGTGTGCAATCTTTCCCGATCGGTCATTTTTGTGAATTCAAATGAATCCTGGACAAATTCTGAAATATCAAGAAAAGGAACTCAAGAATGATGGAGTTCACTCTAATATGATATGACCATGCTCCGGATATTTATCTCCTGCTTGTGTGCCGTTCCATACACTGAACACGTGGTTATTTCCTCCCTCCCAGTAGTACAGGATGTTACATATCACATGCCTCTTATCTTGACTGCTCCCATCTCTCCTCCTTTCCCTCTCTGTCTCTGGAGGGATGTTTTTCACATACTGGCTGCAGAGTCTAGCAGCAGAACTGCAGAGTTGTGTCCCAGTAGCAGACTGTAATTAATTACAGCACTACCTTACACCTTCTAATAGAGGGATATGAAGGCAGCTGTAAATATAGGTAATGTCTGTGGGAGGGGAGACTAATCATGGGAACTATAGTTCTTTACATGGTAATACTGCGCAGAACTGGGCAACATAATGAAAAGAAAAAAGAACTACTACTCAGCTAGGGTGGCAATATCTGGTGAGCATTCAGACACATATAGGTACTTTTATGTGTTTTTAACAAGCTGGGAAACCCCCTTAAATCTAAAAAGTATAAAACCAATTGCATACGACCGAGATCGGGCCGTGAAAAACGGTCCGAGTGTCGGCTTTATTACCCGGCACGACCACGGTACAGGTGAATGTACTCCTGGCATTATAGACATTTTATGATGCTAGGAGTCCCTGCCTCCCCACGGAACTGCTGTTCTGTACTATATCACATTGTTCAGTTGGGAACAGCAGCTCCGTGGGGAGGCAGGGACTCCTAGCATTATATATGTCTATGACGCCAGGAGTCCCCTTCACCTGTATCTCGGTCGGACCGGTCGAACTCGGTCATGTGCAAGAGGTGTTATAGAATTACCTGCATTAATTTCTAGGATATTCTCTCAGGAGTAATTCCCCCCCCCCCTCCCCTAATAATGACAAGTTTCAAGAACGATGAGAACAAAAAGTGGAAAAGTGGATATTGAGACAATATCCAGAATCAATGTGAAATAACTTAGGTTTCTGTCTACACAGTGTGATTAGAGAAGATATGGGAGATTACTTTGATCAGAAAAAGGCTCTGTGAAATATTAGTTGAGTTATCATGATATTTGAGTCTGATTAATGGATTACACATTTACTGGGATCATTTTAAATGACTGTAGCATTGCCCAGGAGCTGTCTGCTCAATCATAGCTCTTTATCCCCTGATTAACTGATGCAGATTTATTCCCAGGCAACCTTGTATTACAGAAGATTAGCAAGCCACAAATCCAAGCAAGACACTTTGCAAGTTATTTATCAAGTGAGACAAAAAGGGCACTCAGAGCAAACGCTTCCTGGAAAATTTGCTTGCACTTGTCAAGGACAATTTAACAATGTTCTTCTCACCACTGCTCATACCACAGGCTTTGCTGATGATCAAATGTCAGGATGCTAGTTATTTATTGAAAAAAACACAGGACAAATGAAGATTTATAAGATCTAGTGTAACAGTAGAGGACCTAAAATACCATACATATAAAGATATTATTTTCAAGTTGCATGAGAACACATTGCAGCTGTACATGGGAAAGGAGATGTGAAGTGAATATGAAATTACAGAATATCCAATAGTTTAACATCCATCGACTTCCAAGTCCAAATAAAGGGAAGTTCATAAAGTTACAATCTGGGAGAATTTAATTGGTCATTATGGATTTTTACGGGACTGAAATTTGCCTTTTTAGGCAAAATGGGGAGTGCTACTTGTTTCCAATACAAATCTTATGATGATTTGGATCTTAAGTCTACACTCCGCTGTTTCAAAAGCTCCTATTCATCTCTAAGGATAGGGAAAGCACAAGCTTGTTCTGCTCTCTAGCAAATTTAGGGAATTGTGTGCCCCTCGTTTCTGACAACCATGAGGGTCACAGAGGTTGTAACGTAATTTATTTTATGACCTGTCTTATTGATGGGTCATATAAGCATGGAAAAGGTTGTCGTAGGACAACCCCTTAAATAGAACTGTATCGCATATATTTTTTCAATAATTAAAACTATATAATTTTTCTGATCTGTTTTTATTTTCTGGTTTTATATTTGTTCTATTCTATCTTCTCTACATGATTATAAGGGCAGACATCTTGCCTGAGCTGCTGATCTGAGCTGTGAACAGCAGCAGTCACTGTGCAGTGAGAGGGGTGGGGAAGCTGAGCTGTGTCCATCACCTATTGTCATTGTTGGGATCCTGTGTTATATGCCTCCAGTTTTATCATAGAGCTGTTATTGATCATTTTAATCCCGCCTCTGATGATAATGAGATAACTGCTAAAAAGGGATCTCTACAAAACCGAAGGTGCCATCCTATTGCAAGGGTCAGTCACCAGTGTGAAGATTTCAATCGAAGCTTTGGGCATTTGCTATGATTCTGCTTCCAACAATGTATACTGTGAAGCACCTGTCTAATTTACTTGGTTGGGCAGATATGTGTCTTTATCCAGGGGCGTTGCTAGGAGGGGGGACGGCATGCGGGGCATGTCCCCCGGGCACAACTAGGAGGGAAGGAAGAGGGGAGCTCCGGGCCGTGCGGCACAGGCATAGTTGCCAACAGTCCCGAATTTTCTCAGGGACTGTCCCGAAATTACAGATATAGTCCCAGCAAATTACTTTCCCTGACGTCACTGTCCATGTAGGGACAATGACGTCAGGGGCATGTCCTGGAGCGGAATTCCCAGCCAGACCGTTGCCGACATTCTGGCCAGGGATTCTGCTCCTGGAGAATCCCTTAACGTCACTATCCATATATGGACAGTGACATCAGGGGCTCCTCCAGGAGCGGAACAACTGGCCAGAGCCCTGGCAAAGCTCTGGCTGGGGATTCCACTCCTAGAGGGAGCCCCAATGGTGCTATCTACAGAGGTGTGTGTGTGTGGCACTATCTAAAAGGGTGGCTGTGCGGCTTTATCTACAAGGGGGACTGTGTGGCACTAACTACAGGGTCGTGTGTGGCACTATCTACAAGGAGGGCTGTGTGGCTCTATCTACAAGGGGGATGTGGCACTATCAACAGGAGGGTGTTTGGCACTATCTACAAGGGGGTATGACACTATCTACTAATCTACTAGGGGGGGTATGGCAGTATCTACAAGGGCGGTGTGGCACTATTCATAGGGGGGGGGTGTTTGGCCCTATCTACAAGTGTTGTGTGTGGCAATATCTACAGGGGGGCTGTGTGACACTATCTATAGCAAGGGTTGTGTAGCACTTTCTACAAGGGGGGTGTGGCACTATCTACAAGAGGATGCTGTTCATTATGTCACTATATAGTCTCAGTTATACAATCTGTTTTAGTCAGGCACAATGACCTCTTTAATTTATATTATTTTAAATTATTGTTATGTTAACTACCTTATATAACTATATTGCTCGTAAAATGTACAAATGGTTTTATGCTGGAGTTACATAAAAAAAAAAAAGTGAAAAAAATGAACCTAGCTACGCCTCTGTTTTATCTCTCCCAATACCCAATATCTCAACAAAATCCAATTCAGAAGTCTTCTGGAGGGACATGTTCTCAGCCCTCAGGTGTGATGATTGACATTTGCTGATCACACAGCCCAGTGCTACTGTATACTGTATTAAACCCTGAAAACCAATGTGTTTAATGAGGAAGTGTTCTGTTATTTGTTCAATGTTTTCTTCTTAACCCCCTGACCAGGGGCTGAGCTACAGCGGGTGCACTTCTGCCATATAAGTATACATCAATATTATAAATAGCACGTGGTTGGTGGGGGGGCCCTGTCACAGATTTTACATTGGGGCCCAAGAGATTTATATAACACCTCTGCCCCTGACAACCAATAATGAGTTTACCTGTATGCTTTATTGCTGCTGATGGCTGCACAGTATGTAACCTGTGATGAAGTGTCCTCATACAGGCTCCTTCAGCTAGGCAGATATAATATTCTCTGGTATGTTAACCCTCTAAACAATCAAGGCTTTACAACTGGCAACTGATTATAAGGCCCCATGCACACGACTGTGCCCGTAATCACTGTCCGGCCACGGACGGCTGCAGACAGTCACCCGCATTTGCGGACCGTGCTCCCATTATAAGGTTTGGGAGCACGGTCCGTAAAATAAAAAAATAGAACATGTCCTATTTTTTACGGAAGGTTTCTACGGCTCGGACACTTTCCCGTAAATATACGGGAAGGTGTTCGTCAGCCATAGAAATGAATGGGTCCATAATTACAAACGAAATCTACGGTCGTGTGCATGGGGCCTAACTGTGCAGAAGCATGTCAGTAGTAAAGCACTGGTGCTCAGAGGGTTAACATAACAGAAGCTGTTATCTCTGCCTAGTTGAAGTGGCCTGTGTGACAACACTGTCACAGGCTGCTTATCAGTCTGTGACAGGTTCTCCCTATTCAGCTAGCTTCAGTTTTACATAACAGATTTACCACAATGAGCTGCATAAAGCTGGATTTTAGTAAGGGTCCTTTTACACCGTCCGATTTTGGCAGTAACAAAGAGCGCCGATCAACGAGACAACATTGATCGCTCGTTTGCTTCTTTCACAAGGAGCTATTGTCACGATCTGTGGGTGTGTGGGCCCACTGGGCCGCACTGCCGTAACGGAATGGCAGCTGGCCAAACTACAGTGTACCAAGATAATATATATAGTCCAAGCACAAGGGTACGCCTGTGATAGTCCAGTCAGTAGCAACGGCTAGGGACAGATGGGATCTTGATGGCAGGTGATGCAGACGAGACAGATGACACCAAACGTGGTGTAACACAGCAGACGTGGCAGATGGCAGAACTCTACTCCAACACTATAGCGGGCACAGGAACAACTACAACACGGGATACAGGTAGCAGGGCACGAGAACAACGGGAACACTGAGAGACCATTTGCAAGACTAAGGCTGGGTTCACACGACCTATTTTCAGGCGTAATGGAGGCGTTTTACGCAGCTGCTTTCTGCAGATTTCATTACAGTTTCAGAGCGGCTGCTGTCTCATCTCATTGCTGGCCATTTAGTTGCTATGTTAGAGGGGTTTTCTGAGAAAACACATTGAAAGGGTTATCCTTCTGTATTTAGAAAAAATAGCAGCATTTCCACTATTTTTTGTAGATATTAAAGAAGAGACACTTAGATTGTGATGTTTAAGGGTATGAGCAGGGGTGGGATCTGGCCGGTTCGCCCCGGTTCCCCCGAACCGGTTGTTAAAATGACGGCCGGTTCGCAGAACCTGTTGAAGCGGGAAGCTGGAATCTGTCCGGTCCCCTGTTGTATCCACGTTATTAGGATGAGGATACAATTGAGTAGACTAGCGCTGCCCTGGCGAGGCACATGATGCCTCGCCATTCTCGCTTTAGTGATGATGCTGTTGGCGCGATGACATCATCGCGCCGCTGCATCGTTCCGATGGGGGATGAATGACGTTGCTGGAGGATGGCACGGCAACGGGACAGGTAAGAAAATGTGTTTTTTGTTCCTTCTACTGTGGTCACTATAGGGCAGGGGCATACTAAAAAGAATGAAGAAAAAGAATTAAGAAAAAGAATGAACATTATTACTAATGGAAAGGAAATATAAAAAAGGGCATAATGAATTTATGTTTGGTAGACATGGCATGAACAGATTTTCTTTGTGTTTATTTCCTCATTAACTACAAATTCCATATAAACAGACACCTTTGGAAATTCCTGTGCTTGATAGACCTGGAATGAATAGGATCTATGTGCAGTTTATAGTAGAATGAACACATATTCCATAGAAACAGATGTGTAATTATTTTCCTGTGCTTGATAGACCTGGAATGAACAGGTCATATGTGTAGTTTATAGTGGAATGAACACGTATTCCATAGAAACAGATGCTTATTTATTTTCCTGTGCTTGATAGACCTGGAATGAACAGGATCTATGTGTAGTTTATAAGGGAATGAACACATATTCCATAGAAACAGATGCGTAATTATTTTCCTGTGCTTGATAGACCTGGAATGAACAGGATCTATGTGCAGTTTATAAGGAAATGAACACATATTCCATAGAAACAGATGTGTAATTATTTTCCTGTGCTTTATAGACCTGGAATGACAGGACAGCGTCATACACTTCTCTTCACAAAGCCCACTTGGTAAAAAGTTAAAAACGCCCAGTTGGGCATTAAGAAATGAATTAACATAAATCTAAAATTGTTCATAACTTGCTCAAAAATTATCGTTTTTCAAAATAAAAACCACTTATAATCTGGTGACAGAGCCTCTTTAAATCTGCACATTCTGTACCAAAGGCCAATATAGAACATTGGGATGTGCACTGAGATAAGATATAGAGATGAGAAAACTTTTTTTCACAAAAGTACAAAGCTAAGACCATAAATATGGTGACAGAGTGTATATCAATAAAGAACTGTCATACCAAAACTAAGTTCACGGATCCAGTGGCACCTGTTTATTAGAAATATGTCTTCATTCATTCCCAATAACTAATATGTCTTCATTCCAATGTAACTCATTACTAATCGGTCTTCTCCTCACCAAACTCTCCCCTCTCCAATCTATCCTCAATGCAGCAGCCAGGCTCATATTTATGACCAACCGCTACACCAATGCCTCTAATCAGTGCCAGTCACTGCACTGGTTGCCCATCCCCTTCTGAATAAAATTCAAACTTATTACTCTCACCCACAAAGCTCTCCACAGTGCTGCACCTCCTTACATCTCCTCCCTCATCTCTGCCAACGACCTTAGATTAAAATCCTCCATAATCCGAACCGCCCACTCCCGTCTCCAAGATTTTTCTCGTGCTGCACCAGTCCTCTGGAATACGCTACCCCAGACAATCAGATTAATTCCCAATATCCACAGTTTTAAACGTGCCCTGAAAACACATCTATTTAGACAGGCCTATAACATTCCCTAATCTGACTCCTTTCCATGGCCCTCCTTTTAGATTAGTCATCAGAATAAGATTCCCTCACACTCCTTCTCGTCATGTCCGTCATACACGGATACTGGCTGGTGACCGGCTCATGCAGCTTTATGGTTTCAACTGTATTTTTATTGAAAATTTTCAAAGATTACATATGACATAAAGATGCATGGGAAGGCCATGCAATTCACATGACCGAACAGTAAATTTCAATAGACAAACAAGACATCAGGGAAAAGACACAGGGGGGGAAAAAAAAAAAAGGGGGGAGGGATAGTCAGATCTCAACCATCGACCTAATCTTGAGATAACCGTAACCAATACTTGTCCCACGGGTCCCACACCACTTTGAACCTGTCCAGTTCATTGTCAATAGAGGCAGTCATATGTTCCATTGTACATATTTCCCTAATTCTAGTTACTAAGTCAATGTGAGAGGGAGGGGCTGTCTGTCTCCATTTCCAAGCTATCAACGTCTTAGTGGCGGTGAGAAAGTGTCGAAAGAGTCGGGCTAATGGTTTCCCCAAAGACATAGGAGGGACGTTCAGGAGATAATGAAGAGGGTCTAGAGGAATATCCTGCTGCAACACCGCCAACGCCAAATTCCTAACCTCCAACCAATACTGTTGTACCAGTGAGCAGCTCCAGAAAATATGGAACAGGTCCCCTCTCTGATTTCTACATCGCCAGCAATCCGACGGAATACCCGTATTGAAGCTATGCAGAAAGGCAGGGGTATGGTACCAAAACATAACAATTTTATATTGGTTTTCTTTATATGCAGTGCAGATGGAGGTTTTAGCTGCTTGCGACCAGATAATCTGCCACAATGAGAGAGGGATAGATTTATTCAGCAAGGCCTCCCACTTCAACATGTACCTATGCCCAGGCGGAGGGGAACCATCCGGGGATAGCAGTATTGCGTAAATGGCGGATATAAGCCCCCTAGTAGTGGTAGCATACCGACACAACCTTTCAAAGCTTGTAGGTGTAGTGACCCGTGTGGATCTGAAAGTTTGCTGCATGTAATGCCTGATCTGAAGATAGTGGAAAAATGCAGAAGAGGGGACATTATGATGTCTTTGAAAGTATGAGAACGGGTGAAGCTCTAGCGTGTGGGGATCAACCATGTCAGCCAAGTGAAATACCTCAATTCCCACCCACAATCGGACTATTCGGGGGGTAGTACCGCCCGGAATAGTGGGAGTGTAGAGTACTGAAGTCAAGGGTGGGCAACCCGACGACAAATGAAAGCGTTTTTTACAGGTTTCCCACACCTCTTTTTGAAATCTCATGGAACCCAACAGAGATGAAGACGGCATTTCCAGCGGGTCACCCCATAACAAGGAGTTTGGGTGAACCGGGGCCATCCATAGCTTCTCTATTTTGGTCCACTTGTTGTAAGCCTTTAAGGACACCCAACTGGGTATGCGGCGGAGATGTGTCGCCCAGTAGTATTTCACCACATCAGGAACGGATAGCCCACCCGCAGATCGACCAGACAATAAGACTGATATCGGAATTCGATGTCTGCCGGAGTGCCAAATGAACATGAGGATGGAAGACTGCATAGCCCGCAATTCCCTCATAGGTACTGCCACAGGCAGGGTCTCAAAGAAGTACAGAAATTTAGGGAGCAAGGTCATTTTGACCGCTGCTATGCGCCCAAAAAATGACATGGGAAGAGGATCCCACCTGGCCATTAGCTGACGCAATTCCACAAACAGAGAGGGGAAATTAGCCTTGTAAGCCGACGTATAGGAGGGAGTGAGTTGAACTCCTAAGTAGGTCAGGGAGGTTTCCTTCCAGTTGTAGGTGTAGTTATGTTTGAGGAGCAGGAGCTCCTGGTGTGGGACATTAAGAGGGAGCGCTTCTGTTTTAGATGTATTGGTTTTATACCCTGATAGCCTCCCATACCTACGGAGAACAGTAGTAAGGTTAGGAAGGGAGGTATGAGGTTTAGTGATAGTCAAGAGGACGTCATCTGCAAACAGGGAGACCTTGAACTCTTTATCTTGTATCTGGACCCCCGCTATATCGATGGATTTCCGTATTTGAGCTGCTAGGGGTTCAATGCAGAGCACAAATAAAAGAGGGGACAGGGGACACCCCTGACGCGTACCATTCCAAATTTGAAACGGGGGGGAAGTGGAGTGCGGAAGTTTAATTGCCGCTGTCGGGGAGGAGTAGCGACCACGCAGCGCCGTCAAGAAAGGACCCAAAATCCCAAATGAATTTAGAGTTTCAAACATAAATGGCCATCCCAAGCGATCAAACGCCTTCTCTGCATCTAGGCTAAGAAGGATCGCCGATTCCTTTTGCTTGTGGAGGGCATCAATGAGATCAAGGTTCCTTCGTGTGTTATCTCCCCCTTGTCTAAGAGGCACAAAGCCCACTTGGTCCTTGTGGATCAAAGAAGGGAGCCAAACATTGAGTCTATTAGCAAGAAGACGAGTGAAAATTTTTAGATCAGAATTCAGAAGAGCTATGGGTCTGTAGTTGGAGCACTCTGCGTGGTCCTTACCCGGTTTAGGGATCAGCGTAATGTGAGAATGCAGAAATGTTTGAGGGATGGGAGAACCCTGCAGGAATTCATTAAATAACGAAGCCATCCGTGGGACCAAGATCTCTGCAAAGGTCTTATAATACCCATACGTAAAGCCGTCTGGTACAGGAGCCTTACCACTAGGGAGGTCCTTCAGTATATCAGACAATTCCTCCGCAGAGATCGGGGCATTCAGGGATGAAAGCTCCTCTTCTTTCAATCTAGGGAGAGTACAGGAAGAGAGATAGGCTTGCAGCGTTTCCCTCCGGCGGGCTGGGTCAGGAGGTAAGGTAGTCGGTAAGTGGTATAAGGTTTTATAATAGACATGGAAGAGTGTGGCTATCGTGTCTGGATGATGCTGGAGAATGCCCGTGTTATCCCGAACCGCCTGTGGAGTACGAGCAGTCGCCTGATCCCGCAATAGCCTGGCCAGAAGCGAGTGCGCCTTATTACCTTTGTCATAATATTTCCTTTTCGTGTATAGTAGTGACTTTTCTACCCCCTTCATAGCTAAGTCCTTGAGTTGTGCTCTAGCCTCTATCAATTTCCGTAGTGTCGGGATCGCCGGTTTAGTCCCCATTTCCCTCTCCAGCTTAGCAATTGTCCGATGGGGAGCCGCCCGCTTCGCCCTAGAGTCTCTTTTCAATCTAGATCCCATTACTATGCATTGCCCCCTCATCACTGCCTTGTGCGCCTCCCAAAGAGTGGATATAGAAGGAACCGATCCCTCATTAAGTGCATAAAATTCCTGCATATGTCCGGCCAGGCTATCCCTAAGAGCAGGAGACTTAATTAAAGTTTTGTTTAGGCGCCAATGACATACTCTCGTGGTTGGTTTCCTCAATTGCAAGGTCACAGAGACTGGCACATGATCTGACCAAGAAATGGGGTCTATATCCGCCCCCTGAAGCAAACGGAGGGCCGGGACATTACCAAAGAAGTAATCTAGGCGCGTGTGAGTGTTGTGCATATGGGAGAAGAAAGTATAGGACCTGTCACGCGGATGATCCACTCGCCACAGGTCATAGAGCTGGTTCTCCCTAATTAGCTGCCTAAAACGTGTAGAAAGTCCTGTAAGGGTGGGTGTCGGAGTAGCGTGTGTAAGAGAAACCCTGTCCATGGTCGTGGAGAACGGGACATTAAAATCTCCTCCCACCAGCCATGCACCCCTAGGAAGCTTTTGGAGCTTGGAGAGGAGTCTACGTAGGAATGGAATCTGCGCGGTATTAGGGGAGTAGACGTTACATAAAACAATTGGCTGGCCAAACAGAGTCCCCTCCAAGATAACATACCTGCCCTTCGGATCTAAATGTGAGGTGTGGACTTGTATGGGACAGGTTGCTGCTATCAAAATGGCCACCCCCTCCCTCTTACGACCTGACGAGGCAGAGTACACAGCAGGATACGCCCCTCGAGCAAATTGGAAAGATCCGGAGGAATCTAAATGTGTTTCCTGCAGAAAAGCGACCTCCGCTCCAAGCGATTTCAGCTTCCTGAGAAGCAAGCGTCTCTTCACATTGGAGTTGAGGCCCTTGAAAATAAGTGTAACAAATTTAACCATGGTCAAAGATGTAGGAAAGAGCAAAGAAGGATGTGGAAAGTGCGGATGTGTACAGCTCACAGTTATATCGGGGCCCGTCCCAGGCCGGTTTCAAAGCAAGCAGTGTTCTATGGCGTCCTTCTACCTTGGAGGTTCTTGGAGGATTCAATGTCGTCTCGGTTGTTATCTTGGGTGAAAGTAGGAGGGAAGGGAAAGACACTGGGGTAAAGACGTACCAGGGAGACAATACACATATCTGCAGTAAGAACAAAGAGAAATGCATGAGATCAGTGTACTTCAAACAAACTCAGAAATTACTACCAGGGAGAATACTATACCCTGGGGCGGGTGATATTAAAGCAAATGAAAACTGGTAATACAATATTACCCTTTGCAACTCTCTCTAAAAACAGAGGGAGAACTGCAAAAAAGTTACCCCTATCAAAAGAGGAGGTCGGGTCTCAACAGTCGAGGAACCTAGTACAAAAGTATATATAAATACATAAAGGCCAAAAAACAAAGAGGGGGTGGATGAGCCAAGTGTAACCAGGCCAATCGCACCCTGCCACAATTTACGTTAACGAATTAAAGAGAAGCAATAAAAAACAAAAAATATATTCCTATATGCATTTTTAGCCTAGGATAGTGCAACTGGCGAAGAGAGCATCTGGTATAGGTGACCAGACTCCTTCACATATATTACAGAGGTGCCGTGTAACAGCGCAGCGTCCATCAATTCAAATCAGGTCTCGGTGAACTTCGGCTTGACTGTCGTCTTGGGGAGAGCCTCCGCTTGTTTCGGACCGATTGCCAGACTGGAGGTGGAGACGAAGGCGGCAAAGGAGTCTCCCAATTCTGCATCTTGGGCGCTGGTATACCAAGAGAGTCACAGAAATGAGGCAAATCCCCCGGGTACCTCAGGGTTGCAGAGACGCCATCTCTTCGGGCTGTGAGGGAGAACGGGAACCCCCATCGATAAATAATATTGTGATCTCGCAAGGTAGCGAGTAGCGGACGAAGCAGATGCCGTTTCTGTAGCGTAATCCAGGAGAGATCCGGGAATAGCTGAATCGGAGCACTGTCATACTCCAGATCTTTACGCTGTCGGGCCTTAAGCATAATGTCCTCCTTAGTGCGAAAATCCTGGACACAGCAGATGATATCTCTGGGTTGAGATGTAATAGACTTTGGTTTCAGTGCTCGATGCGCTCTGTCAAGCGGTATCCGATTAGACGGGAGTGCACTTCTTGAATCATACTGTTAAAGTCCTCTTTAGTGGGCAATTGTGAGAAACATTCCCTCCACATAGGAGGCACATCTGAGGGTAGCGAGGCAGAATCCTCCCGGTCGGAATCTGAGGCATAAACCGGGGCCTGGGCATAGGGGGTCAAAGATGGTGTATCCCCCAGGTCGTCTCCCCTCCCCGGCTGCTGGATCGTGGGTCATTGGGGTTTAGGTGCAGGCCAAACCTGTAGGGCTAGTTGTGCTGAGGGCTGTGGATCAAGCGGCTGTACTGGGTCCCCTGGCTGTGCTGGTGCACCACGTGGCATGGCCTCCATCGCCCCTGGCAGAGGGGATCCCACTCCCTGCTGATCACAGGACGAGATGGAGGGCAGTATAGGGGGGCTGGGAGGGTGTATTTAGCCATCCGGCTATTCAGCTTACCCTGCGTGTGGGGAGCTGCTTCCTCTCCTTGCACGGACATTTCTCCGTCCTGCCGACACGAGGCTGTCCAAGATGGCCACCGCTGGTGCTGAGGGAGCGGCGTTGCTTGTCGCCGGAGAAAGTTACCGTCTAGCGTTGGTGGAGCGGTAGCGACCTGATGCAGTGCTGCAGGGGTGAGTCCAGACCCTTGGGGTCTTTTTTTCCCCATATGTGGCACCTTTTACTGCTGTAGGCTGCTGTTTTTGTGTGGCAGGGCATGGAGCTCCTCGATTATGCGTCCGGCGCCATCGACTGCTGGCCACGCCCCTCCTGCTTTATGTATACCACCCCATGTGTATAAAAATGGCTGGACTATTGTACAGAACAAACACTGTTACGCTTTGTGTCTCCTTTATTTCCTCATAGATTGTAAACTCTTGCGAGCAGGGTCCTCACTCCTCAGGTTTGAATTGTAAATTAACTTTGTCACTATGTAATGTCTGATATTGTTTGTTTCATGTTTCGTCTAAATTGTAAAGTGCTGCGTAATATGTTGGCGCTATATAAATAAAGATTATTATTATTATAATAACTATACATATACAAGTCCAGGTCTATCAAGCAGAGGAAAATTATTAGACATCTGTTTCTATGGTATATGTGTTCATTCCCTTATAAACTACACATAGATCCTGTTCATTCCAGGTCTATCAAGCACAGGAAACATTTTTACACATCTGTTGCTATGGAATTTGTTTTTATTTTCTCATAAACTACAATGAAAATCTGTCCATTCCATGTTTTCGAAACATAAAAAAACTCCTTTTTGATCTTTTTCTATATTTTTGCCCATTACTAATATTGTTCATTCTTTTTCTTCATTCTTGTTCTTCATTCTTTTTAGTATGTCCATATAGGGCACTACATAGGGGACTATACAGGGAACGAGAACTACAGAAGACTATGTAGGGAACTAACTACAGGAGACTATATAGGGGCCCTTACCTACAGGGAATGCCTCAGGGGGCCCTTATCTACAGGGAACGCCACAGGGGGCCCTATCTACAGGGACCGCCACAGGGGGCTCTATCTACAGGGAACGCCACAGAGGGCTCTATCTACAGGGAACGCCACAGAGGGCTCTATCTACAGGGAATACTACAGGGGGCTCTATCTGCAGGGAACGCCACAAGGGGCTCTATCTACAGGGAACACCACAAAGGGCCCTATCTACAGGGACCGCCACAGGGGGCTCTATCTACAGGGAATACTACAGGGGGCTCTATCTGCAGGGAACGCCACAAGGGACTCTATCTACAGGGAACGCCACAAGGGGCTCTATCGACAGGAAACGCCACAGGGGGCCCTATATACATGGAACGCCACATGGGGCCCTATCTACAGGGATCGCCACAGGGGGCTCTATCTACAGGGAACGCCACAGGGGGCTCTATCGACAGGGAATGCCACAAGGGGCTCTATCAACAGGAAACACCACAGGGGGCCCTATCTACAGGGACCGCAACAGGGGGCTCTATCTACAGGGAATGCCACAGGGGGCTCTATCTACAGGGAACGCCACAAGGGGCCCTATCTGCAGGGACCGCCACAGGGGGCTTTATCTACAGGGAATGCCACAGGGGGCTCTATCTGCAGGGAACACCACAAGGGGCTCTATCTACAGGGAATGCCACAAGGGGCTCTATCAACAGGAAACGCCACAGGGGGCCCTATCTACAGGGACCGCAACAGGGGGCTCTATCTACAGGGAATGCCACAGGGGGCTCTATCTATAGGGAACGTCACAGGGGGCTCTATCTACAGGGAACACTGCAGGCGGCTCTATCTACAGGGAACGCCACAGGGGGGCCTATCGACAGGGGGCACTATATGGGGAACGCAACAGGGGGCACTATACGGGGAATGCTACAGGGGGCACTATACAGGGAACACTACAGTGAATGCCACAGGGGGCCCTCTCTGCAGGAAACGCTACAGGGGGCCCTGTCTGCAGGGAACGCTACAGGGGGCACTATCCACAAGGAACAATACTACCTACAGAGGTCTCTTTGGGGAGAACTATCTATAGAGGGCTCTACTGGGAGCACTATCTACAGAGGGCTCTACTGGGAGCACTATCTACAGAGGGCTCTATGAGGGGCACTATCTACAGGGGGCACTGTGTGTGGTGCATTACTTTACAGTGTTTGACACAAATTTATTCAGGGGCACAGTGTATGTTACTATTATATTCAGGGGCACAGTGTGTAGCGCTATTATATTCAGGGACACAGTGTATGATACTATTATATTTGGTGGCATAGAGTGTGGTACCATAAGAATTTGCTCTTCATTTATAGGTGCAGAAATGTTGAAAAAGTGAGCTTCCGAAGACATCTGAGCAGCAAATTTACCCATTTCCGCAGAAATGGGTCATGGCCAGCAGGCATCATAGAGTTCTGGACCAGATGGAAAAGTAAAGAGAACGACTAGAATCTGAGAAGTCGTCACCGGTGAGTCACTAAATGTAAATGTTTATTCTCCCTGTGACTGCTCAGTACTGTAGTCACTGTATGATCTGCAGCGAGATGATGTGTGTATCGTTCTTTTTTGTGAAACAGCAACTCCCAACATATCCTTACCATCGTTCTGGCTATACTGGGAGCTGTAGTTTTATGCCGTACAAACCTATATTGCAGGGGTTAAACTAAATTTGCAAATTATCTCTGTACTGAGCTGTATTTGTACTGGTGCTGTATATATGCACTGAGCTTGGTTCTGGTGCTAGCTATATATATATATATAGTGATAGGTTCTCCCACTCCTAAGCCTGCCACCCTGAGTGGTGGAAGATGGAGTCAGTCTCACAGACATAGAAGCAGGTGCAGACTGATTATCTATGGGCGCTAACCCCGAAGCTGTGCCTGGCAAATCCTTTACACTCACATGCATTTACAGTGGGTCAACCATAGATGGCAGCAAATGATAATATACACAGTGTATGCACAGGAAATACATGATATAACAGAGGCATACTGACACACAGTACTATTACATTGTGACAAACCTACTACCATACGACAACTACTCCTATTATGGAAGTAGGGAGTGTACTGGGACACTACACTAGCGTCATTAAAAGGCGCTGATTGGCGGGGCAAGTCATTTTGCCCCGCCAATCAGGGTCATTGTAAGGCGTTGAATGGTCGGGCACGGAACATGCCCAGCCATTCAGCACTAGTGCATGTATATGTACCTGCATGCTATAGATGCAGGTACAATTACTGCAAGACGGGGTGGCTGGTGCTAGCGACGCCCCCGGGCATGAGGGGGCCCGTGTCGCCCGGGCCCATAAATTTTAGAGGCTAGGCGGTGCGGGCCCTGTAGTAGCGTCACTACAGTAATAGCAGCTATAACGGCTGCTAGCGGCGCCACTGGGCATATGGGGGGCGTGTCGGGTAGCCACGGGCCCCGTAGCAGCTGCTATGGCTGCTACCGCGGTAGTTATGCCACTGCTTAGTAGATAGTGCTACACAAACCCTTTTGTAGAAAGTGCCACAAACACCCCTTTGTAGATACTGCCACACACTGTAATAAATTCTGCAACGTTTCCGCAGCAAATTACATGGTACATCAGGAAAACGCAGGAAATCAGTCCACTTTCCACAGCGATAATTGACATGCTGCGGAAATAAAATTACGTACTGTAGGTGAATTTCTGGACTGAATTTTTCAGCAGTCTGTGGATGACATTTGTTAAATCACACCCACATTGCTGCTACTGTATTCCGTTGCATATTTTCCGTCTGCAATTTCAGACATTCCGTTATGCTAGGACAAGCCCTAAGTGGGACAGTGATGATGAGCAATCTGAAATATTAGGGTATGTGCACACGGTAGCAGGCTTTTACGGCTGAAATGACAGACTGTTTTCAGGAGAAAACAGCTGCCTCGTTTCAGCCGTAATTGCTCCTCCTTGCATTTTGCGAGGCTTCTCTGAAAGCCGTAAATTTTGAGCTGTGCTTCATTGTGTTCAATGAAGTACGGCTCAAATTACGTCTGAAAGAAGTGTCCTGCACTTCTTTTGACGAGGCTGTATTTTTACGTGTCATTGTTTGACATCTGTCAAACGACGACGCGTAAATGACAGGTTGTCTGCACAGTACGTCGGCAAACCCATTCAAATGAATGGGCAGATGTTTGCCGACGTATTGTAGCCCTATTTTCAGACGTAAACGAGGCATAATACGCCTCGTTTACGTCTGAAAATAGGTCGTGTGAACCCAGCCTAAGTGTTATGCATTTGCGGCCGTATAGAACACATTCTATTCTATGGGCCAATGCACACGACTGTGGTTTCCACGGTCGGTGCATTGCCCTGAGCCCGGACATGTCATTATACAGATCGCAATAGCGGTCCGGGCTCATTGAAGTCAATGCACATCTTGCGTGTGCACGGTCCATGATTGCGGACGGCCTGCGGATGACACTCCTTGCTGACTGGGGAAATGTCCTCAAAAAATAAAAGTAAATACAATTTTAACAAATATATTTATTTTTAACTTCAGTTGCCATGAAAAGGGATTTTTGCTACTCCACCTCATAAGCTCTAAACCACATTCTCTTTTAACCCTTTAGAACAAGATGGCATATTTCGGAGGTCAGTAAAATCGTTTAGGGTATGTTCACACGGCCTATTTACGGACGTAAATCGGGCGTTTTTGCCCCGAAATACGCCCGAAAAAAAGCGCCTCAAGAGCGCTGACAAACATCTGCCCATTGAAAGCAATGGGCAGACGTTTGTCTGTTCACACGAGGCGTATATTTACGCGCCGCTGTCAAATGACGGCGCGTAAATAGACGCCCGCGTCAAAGAAGTGACCTGTCACTTCTTTGGCCGTAATTGGAGTCGTTATTCATTGACTCTAATGAATAGCAGCGCCAATTACGGCCGTAATGGACGCGGCGTTCAAGCGCCTGCACATGCCGTTACGGCTGAAATTACGGGGATGTTTTCAGGCTGAAACATCCCCGTAATTTCAGCCGTAACGGACGCCCTCGTGTGAACATACCCTTACTGTTTCGGGCACATGTAATGCTTACTGATTGCTTAGTAATTAGAGAATAATTGCTCACTAATAGTTCTCCTTTCTACTCCCTCATTACATAGGAAATAATTAATCTTTGATTGTAGTAGGAAAGGGAGATTTAGCATATTTACTCAACAGAAGATTCCCCTAAATTCTGTATTATAAGTGAGTAAAAAAAACAACTCTGTTTTTAGTAAGGAATCCATTTAAATTCCCAAACTTTAGGAAGGGATTTTGCATCAAATGAAAAAAAATTATCTTTAGAATTTTCCCATTAAATCCTTGTATTTTGCCACAGTGTACTTGTATTTTGCCACAGTTCCTACTTTCCACATTAATAAGGTTAATATACCATGCACATCAGTTGTCTGTCTGTGCTTATGCAGATATACTGGCTGTTGAAGCGTCGATCAGCTGTTCTGCTAGTCCTACGCAGTCTGCTCTAATTACAATCTGTCAACACTGATAAAAGCAAAGCACTCCGTCAACTAATTAAGCATCACTTTAAGGCTCTAATATTGGAATTTTAGTTGCTAATTATATCAACGGAAAAAGAAAATGTTTTATGTATGTATAGAAAACTGGGGATTAACAGGCAACAGAGCTGATTTGCAGGCATCAAAAGTTGATATGCAATGTATGTGGTATACACAGGTTGACAGAACAATCTGTATACTGAACAAGATTATGTATTTTATTATGTCTTTCAACTCTATTAGTATAATATCTATTATGCGGAATCTAGGCCACTTGATTCTTTTACATTTTCATTTGGAAGGGTCACTCATGTTTCGGCATGTCCAGTTTGGTAAGACTATGGTTCTATCTCTTTAGTTACACCTCTGTCTACAATCCTGCATTTTTTTTTTTTTGCTGCATTAGTGGAGTGGCTCTCTATCATTTTACTTCTGCCCTGTAGAAATATGGCTTTAGGGTATACAAATGCAAGTTGTCCTGGGATGATAATTCTATTACCAGTTGGGGTATGTTCACACGCAGTGACCAAAAACGTCTGAAAATACGGAGCTGTTTTCAGGCGAAGACAGCTCCTGATTTTCAGACGTTTTTGTAGCAACTCACATTTTTTGCGGCTTATTTTACGGCCGTTATTGGAGCTGTTTTTCAATGGAGTCAATGAAAAACGACTCCAAAAACGTCCCAAGAAGTGACATGCACTTCTTTTTCGCGGGCGTCTTCTTACGCTCCGTAATTTGACAGCGACACGTAAAATTAAGGCTCGTGGGAACAGAACACCGTAAAACCCATTGAAAGCAATGGGCAGATAATTGTAGGCGTATTAGGGGCGTTTTTTCAGGTGTAATTCGAGGCATAAAATCCCCGAATTACGTCTGAAAACACTGCGTGTGAACATACCCTTAGGAAAAAGCATGAAATGCTCTTCCTGATAGCATAAGCTATTGCACCTGCTGAACGGAGGCCACAAGCTCTCATTCAGGGCACCGGTTTAAAGTGTACTCTATGCATGACATAGCTGCTCTAACCACTAAGTGCTGTGGCTGCAACTATGGAGTGTCTCTTGGCCTCACAGGTCAAGATACACATTAATTTCTGTAGAACGTGTTCTTCAAAATTGAGTACCAAGCGGGAGTTCAGTTGCAGTAGCACCTACTGATGTGATTCAAATGAGCATCTTATAGATACTCTTTCTTAAAGCTGTCTCTCAGGTGACATATTCTCTTTAACATTTTCTGCGGAGAAACAGGCTGCCAAAGACAATTTGCTGCAGAAATACCCTTAGGTAGTGACATCAACATTGAAAATGAAAATACAACACTGTTTCCTACCAGTTCATGTCTTTAAAATTTCCCACACACATAACAATTGTGCTCTGCAAAGACAAATATAGGGGCCACAGCCCTGGTTTAGTTCTGTGGCCCCTTCAAAGTTGTTTCCTGCACAGCACCACTCCCAGTCATCTAATTTGCAGAGAACTACAATACAGCTCCATGCTAGTGAATTCTGAGGCGTGGTGTGGGTCTCTTGCGATATGCCACCACTTTCTGTCATAGTAATACCTTTTTAAGAATAAATAACATTTCTGCTTAGGATTATACTTCTCAAGGTCTGTAGCAGATTCAGAGTCCAGTGACTGAAACTATCTGGCAGGAGGGTGATAATAACAAGACTTGTCAAGTTAGGGCTCATTTAGACGCGCATGTATCTCGTCCATGTGACGGACATTAAAACAACGGCCGTCACACGGACTTATGTATTTCAATGGGGCCGTTCAAACAACCGTTGTTTCAACGGAGGGTGTGAAGGGTCCGTGAAAAAATAGGACATGTTCTATTTTCTTGAATTTTCACGCATCCCTCCATAGACTCTAGTCTATGAAGGATGCGTAATAACGCGCCCTGCACGGGTGCACCTCGGACAAGAAAAACGGCAGTTCTTCACATTTGAGGTTGGCCACGTTTGTGTGAATGTAACAGTCCAGGTTTGGTACACAGATAAGTGGCAACAGGTTGTAGTGTGAGGTAGAGGCGTGATAAGGAAACAATCCAAGTTTGGTACACAGATAAGTGGCAACGGGTTGTAGTGTGCGGTAGAGGCGTGATCAGGAAACAATCCAAGTTTGGTACACAGATACGTGGCAACAGGTTGTAGTGTGAGGTAGAGGCGTGATCAGGAAACAATCCATGTTTGGTACACAGATAAGTCGCAACGTCTTGTAGCGTGAGGCAGAGACGTGGTCAGGAAACAGTCTTAGGTCCCATGCACACGACCGTAGTTTCATCCGTAATTTCGGATGAAATTGTGGACCCATTCATTTCTATTGCCCACGGACACCTTTCCATATATTTACGGCATGGACTCACTCATAGAAGTCTATGGGTGCTTCCGGACAGATACAGATGCTAAGCGCCTCTTAATAAATGTGTCACATCTTTTGACCAACTGTGCGCGACTATTGGGTCATAACAACTGCGACCGCTGCAGCCAATCACATGGGACACAACAACGTCATCTCAGAAGACCGGTAGGGACGTGTCACTATGGGAGACCAGCAATGGTGAGTATGGCATTTTTTTAATTCTAGCGGTGGAATTGCAAGTGCTCTGGTTGCTCTGTTTGACTCTCTGATGTATTCTAGGATGGTGTCCAACTTGGATACAGTCCTTGAAGACATCAGTGAGTCAGACAATACAATCAAACACTTGCAATTTGTGGCAAATTTCATTGGACCGAATCTAAATGGGCAGCCGAATCTATAGAATTTCGGGAAATTTGCTTATCTTTAGAAGTGAGTTTACTTTTGGTTTTCTGGGACTTCACATATTTAAAAAAATTTTGGGCATTCAGGTAAAGTCTGATCTATATAGTTAATCAGTAATTATTAGGAGCAACTGCCACCCCAGTGAAACCATGATGTACTGTTTAGTTTTCTTTTTAATGCTATAAAATGCAAGTCAAAAAGTGTGAACGTAAGTAAAATGTGTTTAAGTGACTCCATTTTGTATGAAGAAGAATCCATTTTATATTTTATCTCTGTAAGACAAAAACTTATGCTGGGATTGTTTGAGAAACTAATATGTTTGACATTCCTAGATGTTTATCAGTCCTTGTTATGAGAAGTGGGCCTGACATCTCATACCGTCTGGGAACTCATTATTTACGTTTTTGTTAAGAGATTAGGCCTGGTGACGTTGTGGTGACATTGCAGCTGTATGTTTGTTATGAGAATCTTGTGTCTTACTCATAGGTTCCCAAAGAAGCATTTCTTGCTCGTGATTGGCTCAGCTCGAACAACTCCCCATTGTACGTGATTGGCTGAGCTAGAGCCAACGTCCCATTTGTAAGTGATTGGCTGAGCTTAAGCCTAGTCCCATTTTCTTTTGAGATACTATTGTAATTACGTTCTGTCACTAAACCAGAGATGGATTTTGGGTATACAAAACATTGTCTCTTTGTGTCTTACTTCTCTCCGATATATCGATATAATGATATAACTAATGGATTTGGATCTGGATAAGTGACTCAAGGGCGTCAGTTGACATACCCATCAAACCTTCAGCCTAATATATTTTGGGCAGGATTGCATCAACAAAAAGTAAGCCACCAATTTATGATGGATGAATAACATTTAGATTTTTCATTGAAGAATCTAAAATGTGTTGTACAAGCGCTTTAACTGAATTTACTGCCTCATCACAAGTGGATACATCAAGCCTCACTAGTGACCTTCTTTTCATATTAAATTGCCAACATTCAGATGATGTATTCCACTTAGTAAATGCTTATATAACACTCCCTCTCGCTTGTATTTTGAATGTGGGAAAGAGGAATGAAAAAATTCAATGAGTTTTTCTGTATTTATTTTATTGGTCACTTCCAACAGCTGCAAGACAATGCACTGAGATAAAAACAAAAAGTAAAAAACATATGTCAATATATAAACAGTAAAAAGAGCTGCCATGGCAGGAAAGAGAGTAAATAATGAATTTGAGACAAGATGCTCAGCTCATAGATATCCAAAGACAGGATAACATTCTTCTAAGATGGGACATCAAATGAAGGGTGCCCCAAGGAATTGCAAAAATAAGGGTTGTTTTGGAATCGTAATGAGGTATCCTGGTTTCCACAAATAAAGATTATTCATGTATTATTACAAGTTATACCATTTTCTAATATACTTCCCTCACAGTTATTTAGAGATCTGCTTGCTGTCGTTCAATAGGAAACATCATTGTTTTCTACCACTGGATACACATCTGTCCTGGTCATGTGATGGACACACAGTTGCACGGCTCTGGTAACTGTACTGTAACAAGCCGGACACCTATGTGATTATCAGAGAGCATGGACAGGTTTTTATCCACTGGAAGTAAACAATGAAGGTTTCTAATGAATGACTGCAAGCAAAGATTTTGACAACCGTGCGGAATTGCCAATTCTGCAATCTCTCTAAAAACATTTTGCTCTGTCATTCTTATCTTCTTAGTAATGAGAATGATGAAAGGAGAAAGGTCAAAGTATAAAATTCATGGGCTGGCAAATATTGGATTAACACAAATATTTAATTTACTTTCTGTCTCTCCCTCTTTGTCTTCACGTTGATAACTTAATCCTTTTGTTTATTTAAGAGGTTTTATATATCTGACCACAAAACCTCACAGTCAATTAAACTGCAGATGGATTCCAGAAAATGTTCAGTAACTGATATGACTCTGAGGCCGAGTTCACAAGTTGCTTAAATACTGCGGTTTTTTTCTGCAAGCAATTTTGTTGCGGAAAATCTGCAGCATAATATAATAGCAGCAAAGAGGATGAGATTTGAACAAATCTCATCCACACGCTATGTAAATGATGAGCAAAAAAAACACTCAGAAATTTACCTGCGGTGCGTTTTTTTAATTCGCAGCCTGTCAGTTTTATTTGCGGAATTGATGCTTTTCGGTTGCGGGTTTTCCCCATTGGAGGTAAAACCTAAAAAAAAAAAATAGCAGATGTTGCGATTTTTGCGTAGGAAAAGCTGTGATTCCACCGCATAAATCGCAACTCAGGAAAAAAAAACTCTGCTTCTTCGTTCACGCCGGCTTCCTGGCATGACGTTTTATCCCATGTGACCACTGCAGCATATTCACAGGCTGCAGCGGTTACATGGGAGGAAACGTCATCCCAGGGCTGCAGAACGTCAGGACGTTGAGGGACGCGTCGCCTGGGCCGCCATCAGGGCAGTACTAGTGGTACTCCAGTCAGGGGCCTTGCCACATGGCTTAAGAAAAGGGGCTATCGTCGCACCCCAGGACTGTCGGCCCCCTCGCAACGCTCGTGCCCCCCCTCGCAAAGCTCTCACCCCCCTCGCAAAGCTCGCGGCCCCCCCTTGCAACGCTCATGGCCCCCCCTGCAGACCTGTTGTAACTTCACGAACTGGACTGGGAAGATGCAGCATGAGAAGCAGAAGCTCCGTATGGAGATCCCGCTCCCCAGCCAGCTCCTTCTCTACACAGCCAACTAGACCTGCATTCTGGTGATTTTTTCCCCTCTCTGCATCCTGCTTCCCATTTCTCCTGACCCCACTTGTACAATATATAAAGTATGTTAAAATGTTTTTTTTTTTGTTTGTTTTTCTAGCGGTTTTTTTGCCATGATTTTCCGCAATCACAGGAAAAATAGTGCAGTTTTGCCGCAATTATACAGAAATTGCAGCAAAACCACGTGATTTGTGCCGCGATTATAAAAATTGCATAAAAAAGGGATACTAAACATGAAAAAATAGTGCAGTTAGGCTATATTCTCACAGTGCGGTCAAATCACGATTTTGCAGCAATTTTGCAAAAATTGTGGTAAATAAATGGGATTTGACCGTATTGTATAACTAGACTAAGGCCTTATTCAGACAGCCGTGTTTGGTCCGTGATATACGGAGCGTGTATCGGCCGTATTTCCCATGCCGACCACAATTCATGAAGCCGGACTCCTAGCATCATGGTTATCAATGCTGCTAGGAGTCCATGCCCCATACTGTAATGATGTTTTCAGTACGGGACAGTGTTCCCACGGGAAGGGAGGGACTCCTATGATTATAGATAACTGTGATGCTAGAAACCCGGCTCCCTGAACTGTGGTCGGTCCGGGAAATATGGCCAATACCCGGTCCGTATATCACAGACCGAACATGGACGTCTGATAAGGCCACTTGTTTCCTGTTTTTCGTGCGGATTGCTCACAGAAAATTCACTACAAATTACAATATAAGACTCTTTCAGACGAACGATTGTGAAATCAGCCGTGAAGAACTGACTTTTTCCACGACGATTTGCACCCTTGCGGGAGCTGTTTTCACAGATCCCACATACACTTGAGTCTATTGAGGGATCTGTGAAAATGCACAAAAATAGGATAAGTCCTATTTTTTTACAGGCCCTTCACACGGTCCGTTAAAGCAACGACCATGTGAATAACCCCATAGAAATACATGCAGCCGTGTGACGGCCATTAAAAAAAAAGTTAAACAAAACATATAAATTTGGTATCGCTGTAATCATATCAACCTGTATAATAAGGTGAATATGTAGTTTTTACCACCTGATGGATACCGTAAAAACAAAACCCCCAAAAAATATGCCGTAATCGCTGTTTTTTGCCCATTTTACCCCACAAATATTTTTTTTTCAGTTTCCCAGTACATTATGCGGTACAATAAATGGTGCAATGAAAAACTACAACTTGTCCCGCAAAAAACAAGCCCTCATATGGCTATATAGACGGAAAAAAAAAATTATAGCTTTTGGAAGGTGGGGAGGAAAAAACAAAAGTGAAAATCTGAAAAATTGCTGAGGAGGGAAGGGGTTAAATCAGCTGCATGCCTATTATGTTGCAGAATTGTAACGTATTTCACCCTTTACAACGTAAAGGGTTAACTTGCTGTAAGTCCCTAGCAAATTCTGTAACGCACACAATGAGGAATTTGGTGCACAAAAGCCGCATCAAAACCGCAGGTAATTCCGCAGGTAAAATTGTCAGGGATCTTTGGTTTCAGGAGATCTACAAAATGTGTATGAGACCCCAATGAGTAATCCAGATTAAATGTGTATGAGAATAACCTAAATGTTGAGGTTTTTCTGTGTAGATGGTTCCAGATCTTTCCAGAACAGTAAATATGGCACTGCGTATGCTGTGCTGTAGTCTCCACCCAATATGAGGTATTGTGTAAAAGACCATCCCCCTCCAGCAAATTTAGGCAGAGGTGACGTCACTCACAGATGAGTCTTTACAGATTTAGATGGGGGAGAAGGCAAAACAAAAATTGTCTGAACATTGTTTATTTTATGCCAGATTTCAGTAATATATTTTTATTTGATTTTGTATTAATCAAGTATTTGCAGAACCTGATAAAAGTGAGATTCTCAAAGTGTTCTAGATTATCAGATGAGTGTGGAGAAGTGTATAACATTTGGTTTTATTTTAGAGAATGAAGACGCCATCCCTTTGAGATGTTCTATCTATATGTGACATGGGTTTTTAATGTAAATTTGTAATAAAGAGATATTTTATTATACAGTATGTACAAGACAGGATACGAGGCACCAGGTAAATCATCCAGAAACCACTCTCACCTTCTTGTTCATCTCAAGGAGCGGAGCTGGAGGTGCTCGCTGAGACTTGTAACCTGGCAGAAGGTAAGACGGCCGACATTTACACTGACTCTAGGTACGCTTTTGGCATCGCCCACAATTATGGGCCCATTGGTAGTAGGAACTTTATTGGATCATCGGGTAAGCCGATTGAGAGAGCGAGAGAAGACAGAACTGACAACAAGGGTATGTGCAGCCAGGTATCAGTAAATTGGCTTGTCCATGGATACAATAATGCCACCGCTAGGTTTGTAGCAGCCGGCATGATGTGCGCATGGCATGACATAGGTAAAACAGCAAAGGTACCCGTGAAAAGTGCAGCCCGGCCAGATTACCCGTCCCAGCGACTGCAGAACATACAACTACCCGAGGTAGAAGTGTATGACAATGTGCTCGTGTGTGTAGACCTGTTCTCAGGGGGGCCTGAAGCCCGACCGGTATCTTCCCTACTGCAGACGTTGTGTGTAAGTGACAGGGGAACAGTGTTATCCCAAAGTTAGTTTGTTTAATAACTGTATTTAAGAAGTGTTGTGGGAATATTAAATACTGAGGTTAAGTTTTATGTATAGTTCTAGACCAGCCTCAGCATTGGACTGTTGGATGTGTCAGATAAAAGGTACAGAAGCGGAATATTCCCATTCGAAAACATTTTTATTTGTTTATTTTTGTTGTTGTTGTGAAAGGGAAATTTTAGAGCAAAGAATTCTGTGCAGTGTATATTAGTATATATAGATATATATAAGGAAGAAGAATCAGTTTGTAGGTATCAGTTTTAGTTTCTGACCAGTGTGAACGTTTAACATAGTCATTGTTAATGTTTTTCTTCAAGTTAATTATCTGATTAAGATCAATTACTGATTAGGCTATGAAAAGCTTGTTCTCCACAGGAAGTGTCCAACTGGGAGCGGAAGGCGTGAGAACCAGACTCTGACAGAATGTGGACGGATAAAGGAAGGTAAACCGGTAGCGCCCAATGCATTCTTGATAGCACTTGTATTGATGGTGTATGACCTCACATATGCCCCAAGACTGCAAGGATCGACGTGGTAAGATCTAATTGGTATGTCCCAGGCTTTACAGCTGTTGCTGCTAAATTCTGTTAGAGCTGTTTGATTTGCCTACAGAACAGTCCTGGCAGACCGGTGCCAACCTTATCATACCTGCCTCCCACGAAGAGAACCGACCTTGAGAGGCCTTCCCAGGTAGAACGAACCAGATTAGAGTAAGAAAAATTGGTTTGAGACATTTGTCAGATAAACGTGGAATCTGTGTATATTTCTGTGAGGTGGAGATGTTCTAGGCAATCAGCTGAGATCAAGGTACAAATCCTGCTGAAAGAGTATCACCAAGTGCAAATGAAATGTACCCAGTAATCACACATCTTCTAGGTGCCCTGTCCATTGTAACAGAGATTTTTTTCCTTATATAAAGGTGTTTTATGACATTTGAGGGCCTGACAGTATTGTATGTACTTAGAACAACGTTTATAATGTATGCGGATGATGTTATCACCAGATTAGTATTTATTTTAACAATTGACAAGAGTTGGGGGTCCCCAGCAAGTGCCAGTAAATAAGACTTTTAACACGATGAACTCCATCACTGAGATGCGGCAGGCACAGCCTGAGCCAGTACAACGCGTTTATCATGAACTGACGGCAGTGTCACAATTCTAAGCAGCCGCCCAGACAAGTAACTTGCCAGAGGAAGAGTACAGATGCGGAGGGTTTGTGGTAGTCACAATACAACTCCACTACTCCGTCTACGTGGGATCTCACCCCAGGCTCACAGCATGAGGTGCTGTGTACAGCCCGGTGACATATACTGAAGGAGACGGTGTCGGACAGATGAGAAGGACCAAACCAAGTCCTGGTGACATCAGCAAAGATCAAAGTAAAGACCAAAGACCTGAGTGAATCCGTCAGCAGTATCAAGTGTTTTGATAAGTAAGTGGCTAGGAGGGGGTAATAATATCTTTCCCACTGGACACCAACGTAGTCTGACTCCACAATTGTGTGGGTTACCCTGAGGGTGACGTCAGTGAAGAGCAGAAGACAGGAGGAGAAGGGGACGATGATGTACAGGGCTGGCAATGAACTGATGGGACCCGAAACCTGAGGGTGATAGCATGAGATCGGTGATAGCATTATGTTATTAGTTGAGGCCCTATTGTTTATAATGTCTGAGGTTTATAATTATAATGTGTGTAAATATGCCACGGTGCTGCAAATTACAATCTGAGGAGTTTTATGTGAAGATGTGAGGTGAAGGTCACTGTGCTGCCCATGACCTGTTATATCTGCAGGGGTAAAAGTCCCATTAGGACAGTGAGTGACAGTGCGACAATTATTACCATTAATAAAAATGTAGACTGGATTAATTATATATATATTACAACCAGCAGCGGTTTGTAGATTATACCAAGACAACCATCCTATATACTGAGGAGAATAGGGACAGTTAGGACCATTCAGAAACCTTGGAAGTCCAGGTACAAAGGGGGGTTACTCATAAGGAGTAGCTCGTCTCAAGCTGGTGAAGAAATCCAAAACCCCTACCCGCCTGGTTCGAGTGGTCAGTGGTAGGTTGATAGGCAAGACTCAGGGATAGAATGATAATATTTTTAGGGGGGATTGTCAGGGATCATTACCATGTATATTGTTTGAAAATTATTATCCTTACATATATATATATATATTCAGTATATTACTCAAAGAGATTGGATTTATGGAGCACAAAGAGCCTGCATAACACGCCTATGTAAGACACCGCCCCCTGGAATGCAAAGAGGAGTGTACGGAAGAATGTACAGGAGAACTTACAGCTGAGGAGCCAATGGGACTTAAGCAAGTCCCACATCTCTAGGGAGGGGCATGTGTCTTTTTCTGTGTTTCTTTGTTCTGAATAAATTTTTCAGTCTTCCTCCTGGCTGACTGAGGGAAAGATGTCTACCAACATTACTCTGTGTGGTGTACTTCTTTCCCGACATGCCTTCAGCTTTCAATTTACAGAGGTGGTTATTCGGTGTGAAATACGGACCTAACAAAATCTGCACCTAATAGTGCATTTTTTACGTTTTTAGGTGCGGTTATTACATTTTGATACGGAAATAGGTGCAGGTTTTATGCTGCAGATTTTTTTATATTTTTTTTAAATAGTCAGAAACAATTCGCAAGTGGAAACTCAAGATAAATTTACATGTAGCATATTTTCAAATATGCACCGCAGGTCAATTTTTGTGCAGAAAATGGGACATGTAGATCAGATTTCTTGATCTCATTTACTTTGCTGGTACTGTATTACACTGTGGATTTGTAATATCATACAAAGTGAAACCACTCAATATTACACCATGACATACTGCTCAAAATGATATCTTGACTCCATTTTCAACCCATCTGGAGCCGACACGTGTACTACAATGGAACAATAGCGATAGTGTAATTACTTCACACTATACAAAGTATAATCACTCAACATTATACTTACCCATATTTTCAGGCTAGGGTATGTGAGTTTGGGGGTCACTCACACATACCAGTTTGCGCCTTTGGACTTTTAACAATATTACAATATTTTAATGCAGACCAATAAAAGTTATTTATTAATTTAACCCTAGACCACATCTTTCCTCTTTCCCCCTTTCCCTACCATAATTTAGCTCTATATGGTGGTGTACACCAATGTGGTCCCCCTAACCTATCTCCCCTGGTGAGACAGGTGATCTCTACCACTCTAATCTCCCCCATAGTGGCCTCAGTAGTTATTATACTGCAAGGGGGGTCAGAGTATCTGATTGACTGCTGAGGGTTCTATGGGGGGATAACGCCTTCCCCCCCAGAGCCATAAGAGTCAGATGCTCAGACCCTCCCATAGAGCACTCAGCAGTCAGTCAGATGCACTAGGGAGAGGTGTCTGACTGCTTAAAGGGTAACTAAACTTTTTTTTTCAAAAATTGACATGTCATAGTGACATGTCAAAATTTCTGATCAGTGGGGGTCCGGGCACTGAGACCCCACCAGTCGCTGAAACAAAGTGGCAGAAGCGCTCAGGTGAGTGATGTACCACTTTGTTTCTGATCGTCTTTCCTCTGATAGCTGAGCAAGTGGTGTACGGGCTCAATAGAAAGTCCATGAGTCCGTACGCCTCTATAAAGACTATAGGAAATTAAGTGGAACAGCACTCATCTGAGCACTTCTGCCACTTTGTTTTAGTGATCGATGTGGGTTTCGGATCCCCATTGATCAAAACTTCTGACATGTCACTATGACACACCAAATGTTTTTTAAAAGTTTAGTTACCCCTTGGGGACTGAATTTATTGGTCTGAGTTAATGTATGGGCCTGGGGTCTTAATTTGCTTAGGAGTTTGGTCTGGGGTATAAAACAATTTAGGGTGTTTAGTTTCTGAATTTTTGGGTTGCTATAGAAGCTGAAAATGGCTGCAGAATCAAAGGGCAAAGATTTCTCATCAGGAAACTCTGCAGTCATCAGGAGAAGTCGCCATAGCGGTCTGTGTCAGATGGTGAAGTGAACGACTCCCATCAGAGAAGAAATCACTTGTGAGTCATTAGATTTATAGATCTGTCCCCTCTCCTGACATAAACACCGAAAAAAGGCCATACTTACAAATGGACACAGCCAGGTCAGAAACGCTGATGAAGGGGAGTGAGCAGGTGCTTTTGTTGTGCTGTTGTTTGGCATAGTAAGCAGGGTAGCCCGCTCTATGAATTATCGAGGCGTCACAAATAGGCTTCTACCTGGATATACACGCTGCGCCTCATGACCTACACACTATCCCTCCATGTTTCACATACTGGCACCCCATTATTCATTTATTTTTATTTATGCACCTTACTCATTACTGCCCCCTATATTTCACCCCTATTACTATCACTAGCACATACACTATTCATTCATTATTTTTTACTACACATCCCATGCACCGCACGCCACTCCCCTCAAGACTAGTGGGAGTGGCTATTATTATTTAAAGCACCTGCTCACTCCCCTTCATCAGCGTTTCTGACCTGGCTGTGTCCATTTGTAAGTATGGCCTTTTTTCTGTGTTTTTGTGGTATATGTCCCCTTGTTTTTATCTGTTTTGTCCCTCTCCTGACATGTCTGTTATAGGAAATCCTTGTATTCCACATAAAAACGTTGTGTACCCAGGACTAATAGAGAAATGCGTGTTACCATTCCCCTTGTCAGGAGGATGTATCCCTACACAGTGTGATATTGTCAGTGATGGTTGGAGACTGTCGGTATGTAGGGACACAGCTCTTTGACAAGGGGAATCATAACACCCATTTGTCAATGCTCACACAGAAAGGTGGTATTTAACCCCTTCCCGACATTTGACGTATCCATAAGTCGGGTAGGGGAAGTATGGAGCGGGTTCACGCAGTGAGCTCGCTCCATACGATGCCGGTGTCGGCTGTATGTTACAGCCGACACTTCAGAGTAACTAGCGGCATCGCGCTTGAGCGCGATCCCGCTAGTTTAACTAGTTAAATGCCGCGGTCAATACCGACCGCAGCATTTAAATCGTCAGAGAGAGGGGGGCAACCCCTCTAACAGCTCATCGCGCCCCCCGCAACGCAATCGCGGGGGGGAGCCGATGGTTGCTATGGCTGCCTGGGGGCTTAATGAACGCCTCAGGGCTTAATAGGTGACTGTCAGAATCATGATATACTGCAATACATTAGTATTGCAGTATATCGTGCAAGAGCTGAACGCCGTAAAAAAAAAAATGTAAACGGCAGAATGTCTATTTTTTGGTCACCTAATCTCCCGCAAAAAATGAAATAAAAAGCGATCAAACCATCGCATTTACACAAAAATGGTATTATTAAAAACGACAGCTTATCCCGCAAAAAATAAGCCCTCATACCACTTAATCGACGGAAAAATAAAAAACTTATGGCTCTCGGAATTTGGCGACGCAAAATAAATTTTATTTTTTACACTTAGGTTTTTACTTGTAAAAGTAGTAAAATATAGAAAAAACTATACATATTTGGTATCGCCATCGTATTGACCCGCAGAATAAAGTTAACATGTTGTTTTAATTGAACAGTGAATTCCGTAAAAACGGCAGGTGAAAAACTATGGAGGAATCACTGTTTTTTTCATTTTCTACCCAACAAATAATTTTTTTACTGTTTCCTAGTACATTATATGGCAAAATAAATGGTGCTACGAAAAAATAAAGACGTTATGGCTCCTGAAATGTGGGGAGGAAAAAGCAAAAATGAAAATCTGAAAAAGGGCTGCCGCGGGAAGGGGTTGATATAGACACGGCGTGGCAGGGCGGTGGTGGAGAAGGGGGACCCAAGCTTGTGGAACAGCCAAGGGCCTATGGTCTACTTAATCCGCCACTGTCTCTACCCGTGGACTTTGTCCCTGGGAAAGCTCCTGACATCACTGTCCATATATGTAAAGTGACGTCAGGGGATTCTCCAGGGCCGGAATCCCTGGTCAGAGCGCTGCCGACGCTCCGGCCGTGTACTCAGGCCAGAGGCGTAGCTAGGTTCTCCTGCACCCGGGGCAAAAATTCAGATTGGCGCCCCCCCCCTCCCCGCAATTTGTTTCCCGACATCTCCTTCCCCCTCGCCATGTTTTCTTTCCCTATCAATGGGGTGTAATTTTTTTTTCACAATTTAAATAGCATTTCTACATTTTAGAAGCGATATAGTTCTATAATGTAATTAACATAAAAATAAATTAAAAGAAAATAAATTAAAGAGGCCACATACGGCCCCCTGTAGATAGCGCCACACAGCACCCCTTGTAGATAGTGCTACACACAGCCCGCTGCCCCTTTGTAAATAGCGCCACACTCCCGCCCCCCTTGTAAATAGCGCCACACTCCCCCCCCTTGTACTTAGCGCCACACTGTGAACAGACTGGTGAGCGGTAGCCTACCGCTACCACTCTCCGCTCTGCCTTGTGTGACTTACCGGAGAAGCCGAGGAGGTCATTGGGCGCAGGCAGCGGTGGAGTTCCTTCTGACTTGGGTTGGTGACAGCCAGGGCTGGCCTTAGCTTGGATGGCGCCCTGTGCGGGACTCTCTATTGCCGCCCCCTACACAAACCAAAAATGAACCACATATATGGACACGCTGGAACATATATACTGTACATACATAAAGATAGATATTTAGACATACAGGCAAATATACAGACACACATCTGGAATATATACATACAGGTAAATATATAGACGTACAGACACATATACGCACACACACCGGCAGATAAATACACAGACAGGAACATATACAAATACATAAAAGGCACAAATATACAAGCACAAAGACACATTCACAAACAGACCCATATATACGCACACAGGCACATATGTACACAGCACAGATAATGTAGTAGATTTTACCTGCAGTCCTATGTAACAACACAGATAACACACAGTGATAACTCTCTGAGTACAGATAATGTAGCAGATGTTACCTGCAGTCCTATGTAACACTACCGATAACACAGTGATAACTCTCTGAGTACAGATAATGTAGTTATGTCACCTGAAGTCCTATGTAACACCACAGATAACACAGTGATAGCTCTCTGAGTACAGATAATGTAGTAGCTGTTGCCTGCAGTCCTATGTAACATCACAGATAACACAGTGATAACTCTCTGAGTACAGATAATGTAGTGGATGTAAGAGACAAACACATGCAGAGACAGCATCACAGGTCAGGACGGGCTGTGGGCGGAGCTTCCTCTCTGCTTCTTGGCATGTGTAACAGCAGAACTGGAAGGCTGCAGCATGGGAGTAGACCTGTCCCCTGACCTGAGTCTCATCTGACCTCATGTCACTGATGTGAGGTCAGGTGACAAGTCAGGTGACTGGACTGGTCCACTCCCTGGCCGTCACAGACCCCAGTCAGAACGCCGTAATTTCCTGGCTCTTCCTCAAGCTGCTGCAGGTGTCCGGCATACGGGGCGCCTATCAGCAGCGATCAGCTGCTCTTCGGCGCCCCCCCTTCCCTACCACCGGGTTGCGCCCGGGGCACATGCCCCGACTGCCCCCCCGTAGCTACGCCCCTGACTCAGGCTTTGCAAAGCTTTGGACGTCACTTTACGTATATGGACATCAGGAACAGCGCCATTGTCCCTGGGCAGAGCACTAGTAGAAGGCTCCAGCCCTGTTCATGGACAGTGACTTCAGTAGTTTCCCCTGGGCCATTCCCCGGGCGACGCATCCCACTATATGCCATAAAGTCGTATACGTTTCGTCTAAATAGATCAAAATCCAGAGCATTAACCGGTCACTGCCTGTTTCCTTCACTGTAATTTCCTTCACTGTAATTGACATCAGCACCAAAATCAGTTAATGCGTATAATGTACAACTGCGAGTGCCACACTTTACGTCGCCCACCCCCAGTAATGATGGGGGCGGCTAGAAATATTGGCTGTATGGGGCCCAGAAATTCCTGCTGGCGACCCTGAATGTCGCCATATTAAGTATAGCTGTTTTTTGGGGTTTTTTCATTGCAGGATTTCCGCAGCGGCCATTCCAGGTCGAAAAACTGTAACACAATTCTCTGCGTATTAGCCCTGTGTGAACTTACCCTTACGTGGACCTTTCCATTGTCATAATCATCCTTTAGGCCATTCATTTCTATAGAGCTGCTGGAGACCGAGGTTTCAGAAGTAAAATAGAAATTAATGGAGCACTGGTCATTTATGCACACCAACGCTCCATTCTCATCAAGAACTTCAGGGGAATTTTGGTCCCCGTTCTCCTCTTTGCTGGGTGTCCCAGTGGTCGGACCCCCAGCGATCACACATGTATCCCCTATACCGTGGTTAGGGTTTGCATGTGTTTTGTGGGAAAACCCCTTTAATTTCAAATAATATTTATTAAAAAACTGCAACACAAATAAAAATAAAGAAATGTTTCCATAAAAAATGGTTTTATTTTGTCAAAGTGTTAAAAAAAATACACATATATAGTATCGCTCTAATCGTTATGACCCGAACAATAAAGTTAACACGTTACTTAACCCACATGGTGAACTGCATAAGAAAAAGATGTAAAAAAAATCGTCAAAATTTCTTTTTTTTTTTTCTATTCCCCTTCGACTACTTGTGTTAGCCCCGCATGCTGCCAAATTGGACGCACCCACAACTAGGGTTGTCATAATACGAGAATATGGACTTTGATACCAATACTTTGTGTAGTATTGCGATTCTCAATATCAAAACGATACTTTGCCAACAATAATAATTAAAAAAAAGTTCTTCCATTTTCTGATGTGAGGCATGTGGTGTGATGGATTTTGAACCTCCATGTGCCTCCCATTAATTGTAATTAACCCTATCATGTTTCTCACAGTCATAATGGACAACATTGGGTTTATGTGTGAAGTACATGATGGGGTTAATTACTATTAATGTGAGGCACATGGAGGATTAAAATTCCTAATACTTCGTGCCTCTAATTAATAAGGGAAAGAAAGCAGTATTTATTTTATTTTTTTACAGCGTACACATCATAAATGACGCTATATATTTGTTGTGCAGGTTATTACGAAAGCAACAATACTGAATGTGTATATTTTATGTATTGAGACTTTTATTTTATTGTTTGTTGTAAAAAATATGTGTATTTAAAAATAAAAAAATGTAACATTCCTTTTTTTATTTTTTTGTACTTCTTTATTATACTTTAATGTACTGGCATACATCTATATACATGCCTGTGTACTGATAGTATAAAACTAAACTCGGAAATTGTCATAAATTGTTTATACTTATAATTATTCCAAATCAGAGTATAAGATAATGCCCCCCTAATCCCACAATGCCTCTTAAAATCCGCCCAACTTCTAGAGAATAAGCTACAAAATGGAGGGACTTAAACCACCCGTTGTTCATTTGCCCAGATTCCAGAAGTTCATAAATATTACGCACCTTTTCTACTATTGATTAAAATCTAAAGGGCTGTAGAGATCTGCCAGTTCACCGCAAATTGGAGTTGCGTGGCCACAAAGTAACCCTGCATCCTAGATAGGACTAAACCTCCCTCTCTTCCATAAGTACTTCTGTTTGATCCTGACCCTTTTCCTGCCCCAAATAAGATCATTGATAATTACTTCTATCAGCTTAAAGACCTTACTATTGATCCATACCGGACAAGATGATAAGACATATAAAAATTGAGGCAGCAAGACCATTTTCACAAGAGATATTCTATCCTTCCTTGTAAGGGGGAGTTTATCCCACGTATGCACCTTCACACTATTTTTCGAGATCAATGGTATAATATTCAAAGAGATATGTTTTTCGGGATTACCATCTATCGTAATCCCCATATATTCAAAGTGTTGTGGGGGACTCAAGACAGATAATTTTCCGGATGCATTAAAATCTATTGCATCCTAAGGTAGAAGAGTTGATTTTTCCAAATTAATCACTAATCCAGATAACGAACCAAATTCTTCTATCATCTGAATGGCCCTCAGGAGAGAGACCTCAATGCGTCATTCAGGCATAATAAAACATCATCCACATATAAAAGGATTTTGTCCCTCACCCCTCCACAACCGAATCCAGAAATAGACTCATCCTCTTTTATTAGAATCCCCAAAGGAGATTCTTTATTGAATCCCTCGTTGGTGGGTCTGCCAGGTGCAATTTTTTTTATATAAACATATTCAATATTTGCATACACGATGTGATCAACCGATGAACGAACGTTTGCTCATTTGTTAGCTGACCTGTTTACACGGCCAATAATCGGGAACAATAGTTTGTGAAATCACTCTTTCAGATGATTTTAGGCCCTTGTATATGCGTTTTAAGTTCTCTTGATTGAAATTCTAATTGTTGTAGGTAAGCTCAGTTAGGGTATGTGCACACGATCAAATTTTCAGGCGTAATGGAGGCGTTTTATGCCTCGAATTACGCCTGAAAAGACGGCTCCAATATGTCGGCAAACATCTGCCCATTGCCTGCAATGGGTCTTGCGATGTTCTGTGCAGACGAGCTGTCATTTTACGCGACGCCGTCAAAAGACGGCGCGTAAAATTACAGCCGTATCAAAGAAGTGCAGGACACTTCTTGAGACGTAATTGGAGCCATTTTTCTTTGACTCCAATGAAATCCAGCTCCAATTACGTCTGTAAAAGACGCCATGAAAAACGCGTGCACTTGTAAAAACGTCTGAAATTCAGGAGCTGTTTTCTCCTGAAAACAGCTCTGTAATTTCAGACGTTTTTGGCGTTGTCGTGTGCACATACCCTTACTCATTCACCCCTGACTCTGTTGCAAGAATTTTGATGTCATATCTCCTTAAAGGGAAAGTGTCGCTAGAAATTTTTTTTTTTTAATTTTATTTAAACAATTAGTGTATAGGTGATTAAACATTGTTCTAATTTTTTAAATTTTTTTCACGAGTCAGGAAATATTATAAATTAGATTCTAATTTATAATATTTCCCAGCGCTGGTCACTAGATTGAGCAATTCCCAAAATTGCAGCATTGCATGTGGTAAAGCAACCACATTGCTTTATGCTGCAAAATTTGAGAAAACTCACTCGCTCTAGTGAGCTCTCAGAATCCCCCCTCCTTTATCCTGGCTAGTGCCGGGAGAAACGAGGGGATTGAACGGTCAAACCTCCTACACTGTGTGTCGCCATTTTTTGAGCTAACACACAGTGTAGTAGGTTAACATACAGTAGTAAACACACACTAAAACACGAACATACATAGAAATAACTTACCTGCTCCTGCCGCCGCCGCTCCCTCCGGTCCGTCCGCTCCGTCTGCTACCTCCGCTCCAAGTGCACAAGTCCGGAAGCCGCGACCGGAAGTAGTAATCTTACTGTCCGGCCGCGACTTCCGGTCCACAGGAAAATGGCTCCGGACGTCGCACAGTTCAACTTGGACTGTGTGGGAGCGGCGCATGCGCCGTTCCCACACAGACGGCGTACAGCATAGTGGATGGAACGAGCCCCGTTCGCATTCACTATGGGACTGTAGCTGCCGTATTCCATGTCTGTATGTGTCATTAATCGACACATACAGAGATGGAAAAAAAAATGGCAGCCCCCATAGGGAAGAAAAAGTGAAAAAATAAAAAAAAGGAAAACACAAATACACAAATAAATAAAAAAATGTTTAATAAAACACTAAAATCAAATTGATCTAAAAATGTTTTTTTCATGACACTGGTCCTTTAAGGCCAGAATCCCACACACAGTTTTGATTCAGTTTTTGGCACAGTTTTTTTTTAGCTAAGCCCAGAAGTGGACACAAAAGAAAGGAGAGGCATCAGTCTTTTCTTTATAACTTTCCTTCCTGAAAATACTGAGAAAAACACTGCCACAAAACTGTGTGTTTGATCCTGGCCTAATGCTCCTACACACACAGATTTATTTATATTGTTTTAAACGGCATGAAAAAATGCAGGTTAAAACGCCTGCGATTTGCAAAATGTAACAGTATTTTTAAGCCGTTTTCAGTGGGAATTTTGGTGTCAATTTTTTACTTAGTGTAAAAAAAAAATACTGTTAAAAACTCTTTTTATGCTGTTTGGTAAAGCCATTGTTCAGCAACATGGCACCCAGTCATTACCCACAGTCATTCCATTGCACCCAATGATGTCAGCAGCAGATTTTTCTGCCTGTATTATTGTTATCGTATTTTACTCTCATTTATGGCAAAAGAAAAACATTATTTGTACCATCAGACCATGCAGAATAATATCCGCAGGTCTGATCAGTGGTCATTCTCCTCTTTCAAAGGGCTAAAAATTGACAGACTTCTAGCATAAAAAAAAGGTATTTCTCCACAACAAAAGATGCACTCCCCAAATTGATTATCTGAAACAGTTTCCCTTATCTTTGTGGGATATGTGTATTTGCAGATCAATGATTGTGCTTTACTCACGTTTGTATATTAATGTTTTTTTGTTATTATCTGTTATTTATGTTTATTTAAAGCCATTGGTGAAATATATATTTTTACATATCCTTACATTTCATAGATAAGGATCTAATTTTTAACTTGAATTTTAATTGAATGTCTTGGTTGAATATGATGTATATACAGTATATATACACACATATATATATATATATATATATATATTACAACTTTATATATCCATTAGCACAGCATAAATAACCTATTTGTGTCCAACGACCTTGGGTGGCTTTATCATGGCACACCTGATTTCGGTATTTAGTGCAGTATCGGACGTTTTTAAATATTTATAAAGGTTTGCTGTCTATTTATATGGTAATAATGCAGATACTTTTGTTATATCTTCTTAACGTTTGGGTTTGCTTCATTTGGACTGTTTGAATATTTAAAATTGGTCCCTATAATAACCCTTGTGTACTTATTTTTGTGGTACTGCCCTCCATGAAATGTTTTGAAGACTTGATATAGGTTATTAGACTAAAAAATATATAAAAGAAAAAAAAAATGGTATTGGTTTTAGCCTGGCTAAGATGTCTGGTATTACTAAGACGTAATAGCAGTGTTCACATCAGACGTCTGTGGTAGAACAACAGGACCTGAATCTCAGTGTGTGATATTAATTCCATAAAGTAAGCATTTGAGACTTCAAGCTCTGGAGTGACAGGTCTGTGAATGTACCTTGACATCTGCCAACGGCGTGCTAAGCATATGCAGAAATGTCCCAGGGATTCTGTCACTGTGACATCCAGTAGGAGCCGCGGAGTATAGTACAATAACAGTATGAGGCAGCCAAGTTCCTGCTGTTAAAAAATAAGAACCTACCTTCACAGTAATGAAAATAAGAACATTCCAGGAGTGCTTATTATCTTTTATTTTTTTTGCAATATAGGCCTTTGATTAAGTAAATCGCTACTGATTAAATTTTCAGCTATAATTTCATAACATTGCATTGCACTATAATAAAGAAACCAATTTTAATCCTAATTCTTCTGAATGCACATTTAATTTAAACTTCATATCTCCATATAGATTTAACCCTTATAGATGAAGAACAGTGTATAGTATACTACAAGTAACAATTCAGTGGGCGATACCAGCTGTATTAAAACAGCTCTATTATCTAAGTCATGATTAAGCTGGAGATTTTAGATTTAGCCCTGAAAATGTTAGTCATAAAGAACATTAAAAATGCTCCACCAGTATATTGTAAAAGCAGAAAATAAAGTCACCTCAGGGTTGTTTTATTGGAATGTCATACATTAGCCATTTTGGATGTTAAATGGATGTTATGTTTCATGGATCAGTAGTATGGGGTTGAAAGAACTAGATTTAGTTCTTCATTGAATAGGACCACCTATATACCTTGTATGCCTGCATGATGTTAAATGGACGGAACAATGCAGAGGTAGACTACAATGAAGTTTAGATGGAACCAGCACTAAGTACAATAAGGGCATTTTAACGCTGGAATCTTGACCTTGATAAGAGAGATGAAATCTTGGAGAAGGATTTTCTATATTCTGCAATCCTGTATAACGAAATAACAGAAACCCATTTGTTGAGGAGGTTAGTCCTAATTTATCATGTTTTTGGAGTGGAGTATCCATTTGACAGATGCCTTTTACTTAAAGAGGAAGTTACGGTTGTTTTTTTGTTTTTTTTACAGGCAGATCCAAAAATATAATGTGGAAACATATATCCATAAATTTTGATCTGTCAGTCTTTGACTTCAATTATTGAAAAAAGGACCTGCATGTGTACACTCTTGGCATATGTTTGCACAATTGAAAACTACATACACATCAGGTTTTAGGCAAGAATAGAGCCTATGGTAAAAATATGTGCATTTTATAGTATTAAGAAAACTAGAGTTGTTTACTACAAGGTTGCGAGGCAGTGGATTTCCAATCAGAATAAAGTCTTGTAGTAAACTCCTTAACAGGATTTAAGAATGGATTATATTCCATTACCGAAAAAGTTTTTTATTGGACACAATCTGATTGCCTGGGTCTCAGCTGGCTTCAGTAATGGAAACTGAACTGTCTCCTTCAATTAGCTACCTGACTGGGGTTGTTTCAAGGTGTAAGCCACTGAATGTAGGGTTAGACCTTATTCACACGACAGGGTTTCCCGGCCGTGTGACGGCCGTTCATAAAACGGCCGTCACACGGCCGCAGTAGGAACAATAGACCCCTAATGGGGCTATTCACACGAAACCCGGCCGTCAAAAAATGGGACATGCCCTATTTTCGGGACCGGGTAATACACGGCCATCACTTGAACGTGCTCCAAGTGACGACGGCCGTGTCTTCTGTCGCTCGCCCTCTCCTTCTCCTCCAGTGTGAAGTTCACGTGATGAGGAGGGTATTTTTTTGCTCCCTGTAGGAGCGGAATTCCCAATCCCTGGCCACTGCTTCGGCAACGCTGTGGCCGGGGATTGGGGATTTCGCTCCAAGAGAAGTCCGTGACTTCACTGTGTCCATATATGCACACAGTGACGTCATATGCACAGTGACGTCCCAGACTTCTGAAGCGGAATCCCCGGCGATGTGGCCGGGGATTCTGCTCCAGGAGAAGTCCCTGCCTTCACAGTCCATATATGGACACAGTGATGTCAGGGACTTCTGAAGCTGAATCCCCACCGCTATGGCCGGGGATTCTGATCCAGGTGAAGTCCCTCACTTCACTGTCCATATATGGAGCCGTCCCCTACAGGAAAGTAGGGGGTGCCATCTATGGGGGGTGACTATGTACAAGGGGGCTGTGTAGCATTACCTACAGGGGGGCTGTGTGGCATTACCTACAGGGGGGCTGTGTGGCATTACCTACAGGGGGCTGTGTGGCACTACCTACAAGGGGCTATGTGGCACTACATACAGGGGGGCTGTGTGGCACTACCTACAAGGGTGTCTGTGTGGCACTACTTACAAGGGGGGCTCTGTGGCATTGCTTACAGGAGGGCTGTGTGGCATTACCTACAGGGGTCTGTGTGGCACTACCTACAAGGGTGTCTGTTTGGCATTGCTTACAGGAGGGCTGTGTGGCATTACCTACAGGGGCTGTGTGGCACTAGCTACAGGGGGGCAGTGCAGTGCAATTTTGCATCGAAAACGTGCCCGTAAATACGGGTGGAATACTGGTGACACCGGAACCGTATTTACGGGCACGGGTCCGTAAATACTGGTGCAAAACGGGTCGAATACGTGTGACACCGGACCCGTATTTACGCCAGGGAAAAAATATGGTCGTGTGCATGAGGCCTAAGGCTGTGGAAAGCTGGCTGTTAGTTAAACAAGCTATCAGATCAATGCAGACTAAACAAGAACTAAGACATATAATCAGGGCAAAATAAAGTAAAAATTCTCAGGAAACAAAGCTGAGGTTTCTTAAACAGTCAACATAAGCAATATAATATAACACGCAATAATGTAATTTTAACAGGAGATCACTGAAAACCCTTATTTGGATTCACAAATACTGTCACGTACTTATCTAGCTTTGCGCCAGCACTTTCTCTCCCTGCCAGTTGCTGCTTCAATGAGTTTTGCGGCAGGGCTGGCAGGGATGCAAAGCCACCCGGCCAATCAGAGAGGATTTCAGTGCCAGTTATTACGGTGTATTCCCTAGCTAGGCTCTTTTCACCTGTATATTGTGAGTTGACTCCTGTTTGATCTGGCTTGTCTGACTACCAGAACTGTACCACATACCCGGTTTTGTTCCCTCTAATTATTGCTTTAGTTCCCCATCAGCTAATATTAGCCAGATAATTCACTACTAGACTACCTAGAGGTACATAAGTACTGGGTCCAGCTGAGTACCTCGACCCTAGCCAAGGTCAAGGGAAAGGAGTGTGCTGTAGATGAATTTGTGCAGTCTGGTTGGTTCTTTCTCTGGATATCATAGAAATCAGATCATTACAAATATGTTGTGAGGCTTTGTTCAAACTTTGCATTTTGATGCAGTTTTTTGTAGCCCAAGCTTGGGATGAATCCAAAAAGGAGGAAATTCATGTAGCTTTCCATTATATGTCTTCCCTATTACCATGTATTATTTTCTCAAAAATTTTGGTAAAAATGTTAATTCAAGTCATTCTTGCTGTTCGTTATAGTATTGTTTTCAAATAAAAAAAAAATTGAAAGAATACCATCTAAAGTTCCTCAAAAAGAAAGGTTTGGTTAGATTTTCTAGTTCTCTACAATACTAGAGGGACTTTAGCCTAAAGATGGCCATACAGTTTAGATAGCGGTCGGACGAAAGCTTGTTCGACTGACATCCATTCCTCCTGACTCCCTCATGCACACTTGGCTTGGCCATTGGGAGAGAGTCAGGACACCCCTTAAACATTAGATAGTAATGATTGATTAGATTGTCGGGTTTGGCCGACTGTCATTTAATGTGTATGGGAACCTTCAGTTTAGCATTATTTACATATAGCTATACAATCTCTTTAAAAATAAGTTGTTTCAGGACGATAACCCCTGTCCATATGCCCTATTAGACCCTCCTGCTCTGGTGGATCTGGCACATCAATGCATTACATGGAAGGCAATTCATTTAAATGGCTCCAATGTATTGCTACATTCCCCTGCACTAGAAACTGCAGGAGAAATATGTGCCCTGACAAGGCTTCCCTTAGCAATAACAGCTGATCGCCAGGGGGTAAGAGCAGCTTTATTTTAAAAAGGGGTTGTCTTGGTGAGACAACCACTTTCATTATACACCGCGTTCCAAATTATTATGCAAATCAGGGGCGTAGCTAGGGGGGGCAGGCGGGGCACGTGCCCCGGGCGCAGTTAAGAGGGGGGCGCCAGCGCCCCCTCCTCCTGCACTATAATTGTACCTATGTCGCAAGGACACAGGTACAATTAGAAGCAATGAATGACCGGGCACGTTCCGTGCCCGGCCATTCAGCGCCTCTCCACGAATGAAGCGACTGGTACCTTTTGTACCAGTGACGCTTCCGTCGATGAAAGGCGCTGACTGACTGGCAGGGAAAGTCATCCTGCCCAGCCAATCAGCGCCTTTCATAGACGCTGTGTTCAACCCCCTGGAGACCTGCGCAGAAGAGAGCAGGTCTCCATGCCTGCCGGACGGCGTGGGAGCGGGATTAAGGTGAGTTTGATTTTTTTTTTTTTAATTAAAATTGTAATAGAAGTGTGTGGCTGTATCTGCGGGGGGGACTTTGTCTACACGGGGGGGGGGGTGTCTATCTACAGGGGGACTATATCTACAGGGCTGCGCTATATACAGGGGGACTATATCTACAGGGGGGCTATATACAGGGGGAATATATCTACGTGGGGGTGGGCTATATACAGGGGGACTATATCTACAGGGCTGGGCTATATACAGGGGGACTATATCTACAGGGGGTGGGCTATATACAGGGGGACTATATCTACAGGGCTGGGCTATATACAGGGGGACTATATCTACAGGGGGGCTATATACAGGGGGACTATATCTACAGGGGCTATATACTGGAGTGGGCTGTCTATAGAGCACCATATACAGGGGTGGACTACATAGTATATAGCCCCCTGTAGATATAGCCCACCCCTGTATATGGTGCTCCATAGATAGCCCACCCCAGTATATAGCCCCCTGTAGATATAGCCCCCTGTAGATATAGCCCCCCTGTAGATATATTCCCCATGTATAGCCCCCCTCTGTAGATATAGCCCCCCTGTGTATAGCCCACCCCTGTAGATAGCCCCCCTGTGTATAACCCACCCCTGTAGATATAGCCCCCCCTGTGTATAGCCCAGCCCTGTAGATATGGTCCCCCTGTAGATATGGTCCCCCTGTAGATATGGTCCCCCTGTAGATATGGTCCCCCTGTAGATAGGCCACCCCTGTATATATAGTCCCCCTGTAGATATAGCCCACCCCTGTATATAGCCCACCCCTGTATATAGTCCCCCTGTAGATATAGCCCACCCCTGTATATAGTCCCCCTGTAGATATAGCCCACCCCTGTATGTAGTGCTCCACAGATAGCCCACCCCTGTATATACTATATACAAGGGTGGGCTATCTGTGGAGCACTACATACAGGGGTGGGCTATATCTACAGGGGGACTATATACAGGGGTGGGCTATATCTACAGGGGGGCTACATACATGATTGGGCTATCTGTAGATCTCTATATACAGGGGTGGGCTATATCTACAGGGGGCTATAAACAGGGGTGGGCTATATCTACAGGGGGGCTATATACGGGGGTGGGCTATCTGTAGAGCACTATAGGGGGAGTTATTTGTGGGACACTATATACAGGGGTGGGCTATATGGGGGCACTATCTACAGGGGTCATGGTGTGTGTGGGACACGGTGTATGGTGCTATTATAATTAGAGGTGCAGTGTATGGTGCTATTATATTTAGGGGCGTAATGTGTGGTATAATGATAACTTTATATTTATTTATAGGTGCAGAAATGTTGGAAAAGTGAGAAGCTGAAGACATGTGAGCGGCAAACTGCAGAAATGGACCGGGAGAAGTCATCATAGAGGTCTGGACCAGATGGAGAGAAAGAACTAGAATCTGAGACGTCACCAGTGAGTCACTTAATGTAAATGTTTATTCTGCCTCTAATCAGTAATGTAGTCACTGTATGATCTGCAGCGAGATGATTATGATAGGATTTATTTTTTGTGAAACGGCATCTTCCAGAATATCCTTATCATTGTTTGGGCCATGCTGGGAGCTGTAGTTTTATGCCGTACACACCTATACGGCAGGGGTTGCACTAAATTGAGCTGTATTTGTGCTGGTGTTGTATATATGTAGTGAGATTCGTTCTGGGGCTTTATATAGAACACGGCGAGGGGGAAGGAGATGTCGGGAAAGAGGTTGGGGGGGGGGCGCCAAACTGAATCTTTGCCCCGGGTGCTGGAGAACCTAGCTACGCCTCTGTGCAAATGTTATTTTTCACTGATTTTCCTAAATAGTCGATGCAAATGACAGTCAGTATAATCTTCAAGCCATCAACCGTTGGAGTATAATGCAAATTTTATTGAACAAATCTCCTAATGATAACAGAGTTTTTTTAGAAGTAAAAAACTAAAAATGCACTGTTTCAAATTATTATGCACAACAGAGATCAAAACATTTTAAAGGTTGTAAAGAGAACTAAAATGGTAATTTGTTGAATTTGCAGCATCAGGAGGTCATATTTACAGAAATCAAAAGCTCTTTCAATAAAAAAAAACTTAACAGGCCAAGTTACATGTTAACATAGGACCCCTTCTTTGATATCACCTTCACAATTCTAGCATCCATTGAATTTGTGAGTATTTGGACAGTTTCTGCTTGAATATCTTTGCAGAATGTCAGAATAGCCTCCCAGAGCTTCTGTTTTGATGTGAACTGCCTCCCACCCTCATAGATATTTTGCTTGAGGATGCTCCAAAGGTTCTCAATAGGGTTGAGGTCAGGGGAACATGGGGACCACACCATGAGTTTCTCTCCTGTTATGCCCATAGCAGCCAATGACACAGATGTATTCTTTGCAGCATGAGATGGTGCATTGTCATACATGAAGATAATTTTGCTACGGAAGGCACGGTTCTTCTTTTTGTACCACGGAAGAAAGTGGTCAGTCATAAACTCTACGTACGAGGTTATTTTCACACCGTCAGGGACCTACGAGCTCTCTCCCCAACCCAAAACATGACTCCGCCACCTCCTTGCTGACGTCGCAGCCTTGTTGGGACATGGTGGCCATTCACCAACCATGCACTACTCCATCCATCTGGACCATCCAGGGTTGCACGGCACTCATCAGTAAACAACACGGTTTGAAAATTAGTCTTCATGTATTTCTGAGCCCACTGCAACCGTTTCTGCTTGTAAGCATTGTTTAGGGGTGGCCGAATAATAGCTTTATGCACACTTGCAAACCTCTGGAGGATCCTACACCTTGGGGTTCGCGGGACTCCAGAGGCACCAGTGGCTTCAAATACCTGTTTGCTGCTTTGCAATGGTATTTTATCAGCTGCTCTCCTAATCCTATTAATTTGTCTGGCAGAAACCTTCCCCATTATGCCTTTATCTGAACGAACCCATCTGTGCTCTGAATCAGCCACAAATCTTTTCACAGTAAGATGATCACGCTTAAGTTTTCTTGAAATATCCAATGTTTTCATACCTTGTCCAAGGTATTGCACTATTTCACGCTTTTCGGCAGCAGAAAGATCCTTTTTCTTTCCCATATTGCTTGAAACCTGTGGCCTGCTTAATAATGTGGAACGTCCTTCTTAAGTAGTTTTTCTTTGATTGTGCACACCTGGCAAACTAATTATCACAGGTGTCTGAGATTGATTACAATGATCCAACGAGCCCTAAGACACAATACCATCCATGAGTTTAATTGAACAACGAATAATTAAATGTTTATGACACTTAAATCCAATGTGCATAATAATTTGGAACACGGTGTAATGTAAAACAATAAGAGTATTGGATTGAGAAGAAAATGAACACTAGTTTTCAAAAATGAGCATTATATTGGAACTGATGGGAGAACTGGGTAACACCAAGAATAATTTCCCTAAATCTTTTTTAAAAAAATTTGTCATATGCAGTATTTTAGTGTTTAAAGGGAGCCCGTCACCAGCATTTCATCCATTGTACTCTTCTCACCCCTCACTGGCCGCTGCAGTCAAAAGTTCAGTGCCGTTATCACCCCTCCTAAACTCCTCCTTGGATCATAAATAACAGTCTGCAAACATTTTGCGCCTTTTATGGTAATAATCCAGCAGTCTCGTTCGTTCCTCTTCTTATGCCTGCCCACTGCCAAAAACGCGCCAGCCGTGAATGTGTAAATCTTGCCTGAGATAGTGTGCATGCGCCGGTCATTTATGGTCCGATACCCTTCCCTGCATAGTCCGGGCCTCAAATGTAAAGGATCTGCCAGGCACAGCTTCGGGGTTAACTCCCTTAATTAATCAGTCAGCACCTGAATCTACATCCCTGAGACTGACTCCAGCTTCCACCACTCAGGCTGGCAGGCTTAGGAGTGGGAGAGCCTATCGCAGCCTGGCCAGACTCAGCTAGCTCCCGCCCTCTGTCTATTTATACCTGCATTTCCTGTTCCTCCTTGCTTGTTATTCTTTTTCGTGTGGTTTCCTGGCCCAGCTACAGCTCCTTCTATTTTGTTCCTGCTCCATACAGACCCTGGCTTACTGACTACTCTTCTGCTCTTCGTTTGGTACCTCGCACACTCCTGGCTTGACTCGGCTCGTTCACCACTCTGGTTGCTCACGGTGTTGCCGTGGGCAACTGCCCCTTTCCCTTGCTTGTATTCCCTTGTATGTTTGTCGTGTTTGTCGTGCACTTACTGAGTGCAGGGACCGCCGCCCAGTTGTACCCCGTCGCCTAGGGCGGGTCGTTGCAAGTAGGCAGGGACAGAGTGGCGGGTAGATTAGGGCTCACTTGTCCGTTTCCCTACCCCCCGGTCATTACATCAAATCTAGTTACTGCGCATGCGCCACTATGGTGTACCCGTTGTGCGCACGCACCAGAACAGGACATTGATGCGCAAACGCAGGGTTTCATGTGTGCTGGGGGAAGGCGGGGAGCTGACAATCAAAACGAGGGAGGTGGGGTAAACTCGGAAAGGCTTGAAGAATGAAGATATGACTCTTTTCAAACGAAGGTATGACTCTTTTATGCCTCATTAGCATATGGTGTGGGAACACTAAAAATTGAATACTAAAGGTACAGAGACTACTTAGAAGATAATTATAGGTTACATAGAAATTATTTTTCACCCACTTCCACCAGGTATTGCTGGTTTAATAGGTAAAATGCTGATGACCCTTAAGTCCCTTTAAGTAAATATCTTTATTAAAAAAACACAGTACATAAACATATAAAAATGGGCAGATAATAAAGTTAGTTTACAAATTTGAAAGATTCCCACAGACTCTACCCCCAAAAAAGGATAAACTTGCTTGCATTGAATAGTTGTTTCTTTATTGCAATTCTCACAGCCTTTCAGTATTCTTACCAATTAGTGAAATATCACAGAGAATACATATAATAGGGTCAGATCGTAATTTATCATCGTCTGCATTTTGTGTCCCACATTTCGGGCAGGAGGAGTCATTATCCGGGTAGATCCTGCTTCATATCAAAGGGAAGTAGTACAGTCTATGAAGTGTGTAAAACTGGGATATGCTTTGTGCTGGGCTGAAAGAAATTTTAGTCCATCTAAAAATATAAACAGTTAATGTTTAGATTCAATTGATCCCAATTTTTCCCCCCACTCTTTAAAGGATTTATGAAGAAAATGTTAGGGTTGGAAAAGTTAATTTCAACCTGGAAACAATCGTGGACCAGTTTTGCTACCACTAAATAAGCTGCAGCTATGAAGAAATAAAACCGATAATCTAATTGTATTTTGTTTCCATAACAATGTTCCAGACCTTGCACAAATAAGGTTACTGTGAAGAGTACAAATATTATTTCAATAAACAGCCACCTGGGCAAATCCCATTGTTTATGTTTGTACAGTTGAGTTTTATTAGTTTTATTAGATGAATAGCAAAAATAGCGTAACAGACAACCAATCTTGTTTTATCCCTTCATTAAAGGAGAAGTTCATAGCTTTAATGAGATTAAATATAAGAGGCCCAAGACATGATTATAATTTATCATAACCTGTATATCAGGGAAAACCAGAAACAAGATAGCAATTATTTGAAACAATACAGTGAAGTATGCAGAACAGGTATCAAGGGTGTACATAGAAGTCATAGTCCCCCATAGCAAAATGAAAAATAGGAAAGGTCCACCAAATGTACTATTTCTTTTTAATTAAAGTCAATGTCCACCATAATGTTTCTTTATAGGAGTTAGACATTTTTTGCACACATAGACCTGCTTGCATTAACACAGTAAAATAAGAAAAACTTTGGCTTTATACAGATACTATTCAACTCAGCGGGAGCTATAAAAATCTCTATGCAATGAGCAGGGGCGTAGCTAGAGGCTCATGGGCCCCGATGCAAAAATTCTTACTGGGCCCCCCCCCCGCAAACTTCTCATGGCCGACGGTCCGCTTTCAGCTGCATCGCTGGGTCTCCTAAGTGACCCAACAATGCAGCACTAGCAGCCGGGGGCGTCACTAAGGCTGGTTCACACACACTATTTACGGACGTAATTCGAGCGTTTTAGCATTGAATTACGTCCGAAAATGCGGCTCAAAAGCGTCGGCAAACATCTGCCCATTCATTTGAATGGGTCTTACGATGTTCTGTGCCGACGGTCATTTTTTTTTACGCGTCGCTGTCAAAAGGCGGCGCGTAAAAAAGTGCCTGTCACTTCTTCAGACGTAAATGGAGCCGTTTTCCATGGACTCCATGGAAAACCAGCTTCAATTACTTCCGTAATGGACGCAGCAAAAGACGCCTGCACATGCCATTACGGCTGAAATTACGGTGCTGTTTTCTCCTGAAAACAGCACAGTCATTTCAGCCGTAACGGACGCTGCCGTGTGAACATACCCTCAGGGCTTAAAATGTCCGGGAAATAGCCCCAATACATATGTGTCCGCCCAAAAACATGTGTGTATAGGATACAGCATAGCATATCTATAGCACTACGACCCTATAAACTATGGATAGGATTAGATACATTGGCTGAGCAGACAGTATCACACATGATAGGATTAGATACAGTGGCTCAGAAGGCAGTATCACACATGATAGGATTAGATACACAGCTCAGCAGACAGTATCACACATGATAGGATTAGATACAGTGGCCCAGCAGACAGTATCACACATGATAGGATTAGATACAGTGGCTCAGCAGACAGTACCACACATGATAGGATTAGATACAGTGGCTCAGCAGACAGTACACACATGATAGGATTAGATACAGTGGCTCAGCACAGTATCACACATGATAGGATTAGATACAGTGGCTCAGCAGACAGTACCACACATGATAGGATTAGATACAGTGGCTCAGCAGACAGTATCACACATGATAGGATTAGACACAGGGCCCAGCTCGCTGACATTGCGGCTCCCAGGATAGGTAAGAATAATAATTTTGCTTCTTTATGTGTTGCTGATTATTTTTGTGTGTTTGTGTTTTTTTTACAGGTTCGGTTGTTGGACTACGTCGGATTCGAGGACTTCAATGACAGCGTTTTTTTTATTCTCAATAAAATGGTTAATGAGGGTTGTGTTTTTTTATTTCAATGAAATATTTTTTCTATGTGCTTGTATCTTTTTAAACTTTATTATCACCGCCTTAGTAATGGCCGCTGGCTGATTGACAACCTCCATTACTAAGGCGAGGCTTAATGTTAGCCGGTGCAGAGGCTACACTAACCCCCATTATTACCCCGGTACCCACCGCCACCAGGAGTACTGGGAAGAGCCGGGTACAAACCAGTACCCGACCATCTGTAGTGACGGGCAGGCACCGGGGTGGCCGCAGGCTGGTAGTATTAGGCTGGGGAAGGCCAAAAACAGTGGCCCTTCCCACCCTTGTAATGCTGCCTGCTGCTGCTGTGTTGTATCTGGCTGGTTATGAAAATTGGGGGGGACCCAACATCGTTCTTTCCAATTATTTATATATTTATTTTTTTTTTAAATGACGTGGGGTCCCCCCCATTTTCATAACCAGCCAGATACAATAAAGCAGCAGCAGGCAGCATTACCAGGATGGGAAGGGCCACTGTTTTTGTCCTTTCCCCTCCTGATAATACCAGCCTGCGGCCACCCCAGTGGCCGACCATCACTACAGATGGTCAGGTACTGGATCGTACCCAGCTCTTCCCAGCACCCCTGGTGGCGGTGGGTACCGGAGTAATAAAGGGGGTTAGTGTTCGCCTCTGCAGCAGCTAACACTAAGCCCCGCCTTAGCAATGGATGCTGTCAATCTGCCGGCGGCGATTACTAAGGCGGTAGTAATATAGTTTAAAAAAAAAAACACAAAGACATAGAAAAAATATTTTATTGAAATAAAAAAAAACCCACACAACCCTCATTAACCATTTTATTGATAAAAAAAAAGCTGTCATCGAAGTAGTCCTGGAATCCGCCGTAGTCCAACGACCGAACCTGTAAGAAAACACACAAAATGATTAGTAACACATGTGTTAGGGTATGTGCACACACACTAATTACGTCCGTAATTGACGGACGTATTTCGGCCGCAAGTCCCGGACCGAACACAGTGCAGGGAGCCGGGCTCCTAGCGACGTACTTATGTACGACGCTAGGAGTCCCTGCCTCGCTGCCGGACAACTGTCTCGTACTGAAAACATGATTACAGTACGGGACAGTTGTCCTGCAGCGAGCCAGGGACTCCTAGCATCGTACATAAGTATGATGCTAGGAGCCCGGCTCCCTGCACTGTGTTCGGTCCGGTACTTGCGGCCGAAATATGTCCGTCAATTACGGACGTAATTAGTGTCCGTGCACATACCCTAAGGCTTAGATACAGGGCCCATGTGTGATACTGTCTGTCGGACCCTGTATCTAAGCCTACCACAAGGTAGGCTTAGATACAGGGTCCAGCAGACAGTAATCTTATACAGTATAAGATTACTGTGTGCTGGGGCCCTGTATCTAAACATACAGTGTGGTAGGCTTAGATACAGGGCCCAGCAGACAGGATCACGCATGGGCCATGTATCTAAGCCTACCATGTGATTGGCTTAGATACAGGGCCCATCAGACAGGATCACACAATCTGTGATCCTGTCTCATGGGCCCCCTAAGCCTGCTACATCGTAGGCTTAGGGGTTGTGCAGTCCCTAAACATTGATGGCCTATCCTCAGGATAGGCCATCAATAGCTGATGTGTCGCCCGGGACCCGCAAATCAGCTGTTTTGAAGGGGCCGCAGCACTCGTACGAGAGCTGCTTCCCCTTCATTTCACTACTCGCCCACACTGTGAATCGCCGACACCGATTCACAGTGTGACCGGAATGAAGTGACAGGAATGAAGGGGAGCAGCTCTCGTACGAGTGCTGCGGCCCCTTCAAAACAGCTGATTGGCGGGTCCCGGGGGTCGGACCCCGCCAGTCAGGGCTAAGCTTACCTTCCTCTTCGGCCGCGGCGGGAGTTCTGTCGTCTCGATGCTGTGCGCGGCGGCATAGCGCCGTGACGTCATGCGCTGCGCACAGCGCTTGACGTCAGGACCTCCGCTGCCATCCGGAACCAGGAAGGTAAGTACTGTCTGTTACTATAGTAACAGGGGCCCGCGGCCCGAGTTACTATAGTAACTTTTTATTGATGTGGTGCGGGGGGGCCGTGGGCCCCCCTGGCTTCGGGGCCCGGTCGCAATTGCGACCGCTGCGACCCCTATAGCTACGCCAGTGGCAATGAGCGTCCCTTAGTGACAGGTGCAAGAAAATGCTATGAATTTGTAACGGAAAGCAGTTCAGTGCCAGACCCCTTCTTACCATGGGCCAGTGCAGTTTGCCTCTTTGTACCACTTTACAAAGCATTAGTAAGGCCTCATCTAGAATATGTAGTTCAGTTCTAGGCTCCAATTCATAGAAAGGATGCCCTGGAGTTGGAAAAAATACAAAGAAGAGCAACAAAGCTAATAAGGGGCATGGAGAATCTAAGTTATGAGGAAAGATTAAACCTATTTAGCCTTGAAAAGAGACAACTAAGGGGGGACATGATTAATTTATATAAATATATTAATGGCACATACAAAAAATATGGTGAAATCCTGTTCCATGTAAAACCCCCTCAAAAAACAAGGGGGCACTCCCTCCGTCTGGAGAAAAAAAGGTTCAACCTGCAGAGGCGACAAGCCATCTATAGTGTGAGAACAGTGAATCTATGGAATAGTCTACCGCTGGAGCTGGTCACTGTAGCTACAGAAGATAGCTTTAAAAAATGGTTAGATCATTTTCTAGAACAAAAACAATATCAGCTCCTATGTGTAGAAATGTTTCCCTTCCCTTTTCCCGTCCCTTGGTTGAGCTTTATGGACATGAGTCTTTTTTCAACTATACTAACTATGTAACGATGTAACTATGTAATAGCTATGCCACTGTTTTGAACTGAAATTATAATTTTTTTTTCTATATCCTAGTCCTCAGCTATAAATTATTAATTTTTTTTCCATTATAAAAATTGTATTAGTACAATTGAATGTGACAGTAAAATTTTCAATAAAATTAAGTGACATAATGTCTGTTGAAATAAATTCATAGACAATACCGAGATGTGTAAATTAGTAATAGAACAATTCTAGTTTCTTTCCATATTCAAGAGTCTATGAAATTCTAAAGCTATTTTTGAGGTTTAAAAATAAGGATATCCATCTGTGGCATGAATTCAATACACTGCATATATTGAGGAATGTGCACAGAACAATTTTCTTGTGTTCAATAGCTAACATAAAGTACACTGGTTTGATAAAAGTGCCATCTACTGGACATAATGAGTGCAAGAAATCAAGATCAATCTGAATTGAATTTCATTACTTGGTTCTTTATCTTACAAAACGGATTACATGTCATAACTTGTCTCTTGCCTATTATGCATTGTCTTAGCACTTATTCATACGACAGGGTTACCCTGCCGGATGATGGCCGTTCATAAAACGGGCGTCACACGGCAGGAACAATAGACCCCTAATGGGGCTATTCACACAACCGATTTTTTGACGGCCTGGGAAACCTGTCCGTCAAAAAATGGGACATGCCCTATTTTCGGCCGTTTACCCAGCCGCCCGGCTCCCATAGAAGTCTATGGGGCCGGGTAATACAAGGCCATCACCGGAATGTGTCCCAAGTGACGGCCGTGTCTTCCGTCGCTCGCCCTCTCTCTCCTTCTCCTCCTCCGAGTGCAGAGTGCATGTGAGGAGGAGGAGGGTCTTTTTTTGCTCCCTGTAGGAGGATTGGGGATTCAGCTACAGGAGAAGTGAGTGACACAGCGTATATGGACACAGCGACAACACTCACTTCTGAAGCGGAATCCCCGACCCTGTGGACGGGGATTCCGCTACAGGAGAAGTGAGTGACTACACTGTCCATATATGGACACAGTGAGGTTATTCACTTCTGAAGCGGAATCCCCAACCCTGTGGCCGGGAATTCCCCTCCAGGAGAAGTCAGTGACTACTCTGTTTATATATGGACATTGAAGTCAGTGACTTCTCCTGGAGGGGGGGGGGGTGGGTGCAACCTACAGGGGGCTGTGTGGCATTACCTACAGGGGGCTGGGTGGCATTACATAAAGGGGGCTGGGTGGCATTACCTACAGAGGGCTGGGTGGCATTACCTGCAGGGGGCTGGGTGGCATTAATTGCAGTTGGCTAGGTGGCATTACATACAGGAAGCTGGATGGCATTACCTGCCGGGGTCTGGGTGGCATTACCTGCAGAGGGCTGGGTGGCATTACATACAGGGGGCTGGGTGACATTATCTGCAGTGGGCTGGGTGGCATTACATACAGGGGGCTGGGAGGCATTATATACAGGGGGCTGGGTGGCATTACCTGCAGGGGGCTGGGTGGCATTACATACAGGGGGCTGGGTGGTATTACCTGCAGGTGACTAGGTGGTATTACCTACAGGGGGCTGGGTGGCATTACCTACAGGGGGCTGGGTGGCATTACCTACCAGGGGGGCTGTGGCATTATCTACAGAGGGCTGTGTGTGGCAACAAATTTAAATAAAATTCATCCGATTTTAAAATGGAAAGGGAAAAAAACGGAAGCAAAACGGGTCAAAATCGGCCGTTAAAAACGGCAACACGGCCCGGAACAGAATCAGAACGGATGCAATACGGATGCAAACCGGCCGGAAAAAATGGCCCAAAACGACCGTTTTTATCGGCCGACACTCGGACCCTGTCGTGTGAATAAGGCCTTAGTCATTTTCTCATCTGGCAGCAAGTGATAGGGGGATGAATACTGTTGTACAGTTGTATAGTTCCAGATAATCCAAGCTCCTTGAAGATTTTTCCCTTTTTTTCCAGTTTTTTTACGAGGTTTTTGACGCGGAAACCGCGCCGCAAAACTCGCCAAAAACCTGCCGAAAGTGCCTCCCATTGATTTCAATGGGAGGCGGAGGCGGTTTTCTCCCGCGAGCGGTAAAACTGGCTCGCGAGAGAAAGAAGGGACATTCCCTATCTTCTCGCGATTACGCCTCTGACCTCACATTGACATCAATGGCAGGCAGAGAAAGCGTATTTTGCAGCGTTTTATGCCCACAGCGCTCAATGGCCGCTGGCGAAAAACGTTGCGTGCAGGGAGAGGAAAATCTGCCTCAAACTTCCAAACAGAATTTTGAGGCAGATTTTCCGCCTGCAAAAAACTCAGTGTGAACCCTTCCTAAGGCCACATTCAGGCATTCATACATGGCAGATTAGTGATTTTTCCGTCAGTTGCAGTGCATGCTATCCATTTTTAATCTGTAGTCCACAGGTGTTTCCAAAGTGCGGCTTTATATATGCCCAAAACCCCTGCTACTAGTGGCCTCCTAGAAGACAATTATTTGCTGATCAACTATTTATAGAAGCTTGAAAGCTATGGACACCTTTGAGGAAATTATTATTTTATGTTTTTTAATAAGCAGATTAGTCAGTGTATTTAGTGTAACTATAATGTGTCATGATCACAGGGTATGTGGACCCAATAGGCCGCTCCGCCGCAGCGGAGAAGCAGCTGGCCAGGGGCGTAACTAGGAAAGACTGGGCCCCATAGCAAACTCTTGACTGGGCACCCCCCTGGGTGCCACAAGCAGCCCCCCTTATAAATAGTGCCCCCTGTAGAATGTGCCATACAGCCCCCCAAAGACAGTGCTATATAGCCCCGCCTATAGACAGTGTCACACCCCATTTGTAGATAGTGCCCCCACCACCCCTTGTAGATAGTGCCATACAGCCCCCCTGTAGATATCGACATAAAGGCCCCACTGTATGTAGCGCTATACAGCTCCCACTGTACATAGTGCCACACAGCCCCCCTCCCTTGTATATAGTGCCATATAGCCCCCCTTAGTATAAAGTACAGCACAACCCCCTCTTAGTAGATAGTGCCAGATTGCGCCACACTCAGCCCCTTGTAAATAGTGCCATACAGTTCCCCCATGTGAATAGTGCCACACAGCTCCCCCTTGTGTATAGTGCCACACAGCTCCCCCTTGTGTATAGTGCCACACAGCCCCCTTTGTGTATATTGCCACACAGCCCCCCCTTGTGTATAGTGCCACATGTCAATGGCGCATCCGAGAAAGTTGTATCAGCCAGGGAGATGTCACTCAAACATGGAAAGGTGGCTTTGGAGGCAGGACTATGTGACTCTTCAGGATAGCGGCACAACTCCATGAACCTCTAATGAGTAATTAGCATATAGTGTGCATCGTTTTAAAAGTGGATTTTAAGGATTTTGCTGCATCTGAAAAAAACATACAAGGGAATGTTTGGAAATATTGACAGGTCATGTATCACCGCATGGTGGCGGTTCAAGGGGTTAAAACTACCAGACAAGTTCCCATGAAATATACAATGAATTGAGAACAATTCCATCTGCCCTTCAATTATGTTATTATAAATATATCCTATATAATTACAGATCCAGAACCAAGCTCTCACATATATACAGTACCACAACAAAGATGAGTACAAAAATACAGCACTAGAACCAACCTCAGTACATAAATACAGCACCAGAACCAACCTCAGTACATAAATACAGCACTAGAACCAAGCTCTGACATATATACAGCACCAGAACCAAGTTCAGTACATACATACAGTACCACATCCAAGATCAGTACATAAATACAGCACTAGAACCAAGCCCATACATATATACAGCACTAGAACCAAGACCATACATATATACAGCACCAGAACAAACCTCAGTACATAAATACAGCACCAGAACCAACCTTAGTACATATATACATCCCCAGAACCAAACTCATTACATATATACAGCACCGAAACCAATCTCATACGTGTATATACAGCACCAGAACAAAGCCCAGTACTTACATACAGCATCAGAACCAAGATCAGTACATATATACAACACTAGAACAAATACATCTTAATTTAGTGCAACCCCTGCCGTATAGGTTTGTACGGCATAAAACTACAGCTCCCAGCATGGCCCGAACAATGGTAAGGATATGCTGGGAGATGTTGTTTCACAAAAAAAAAATCATATCCTAATCATACCACCTATCATCTCGCTGCAGATCATACAGTGACTACAGTGCTGATTAGAGGCAGAATAAACATTTACATTAAGTGACTCACCGGTGACGTCTCAGATTCTAGTCCTTTTCTTCTCCCTCCGGTCCAGACATCTATAATGCATTTCTATGACCCATTTCTGCAGTTTTCCGCTCAGATATCTTCAGCTTCTCACTTTTAAAACATTTCTGCACCTATAAACAAAGTTAAAATTCTCAACACCTCTTAATATAATAAAGCGCCATACACTGTGTCCCTGATTATAATAGTACCATACACTGTCACACACACCGTGCCCCCTGTAGATAGTGCCCCCATAGCCCCCTGTAGATAGTGACTTCCATAGAGCCTCTGTAGATAGTGACCTACATAGAAGCCCCTGTAGATAGTGTCCCTCATACAGCCCTCTGTAGATAGTGCACACATATGGACTCCAGAGATACAAGGCAATAGTGCTAACCACTGAGCCACCGTGCTGCACTACATATGGCTTCCCTTATAGCTAGTGCTCCATGTATAGCCCACCTCTGTATATAGTCTCACATATAGCTCCCCCTGTATATAGTGTCCCACATATAGCCCACCCCTGTAGACAGTGCCCTACATATAGCCACCCTGTAGCTAGTGCCCCACAGGTAACCCACCCCTGTATATAGTGTCCCAGATATAGCCCACCCCTATAGACATTGCCCTAAAAAATAGCTCCCCACCCCTGTATAGTGTCTCACATATAGCTCCCCCTGTATATAGTGCCCCACATATAGACCCCCCTGTAGATAGTGCCCCACATCCCCACATATAAACCCCCCTGTAGATAGTGGCCCACATATAGACCCCCTGTATATAGTGGCCCACATATAGATCCCTCTGTATATAGTGACCCACATCCCCACATATAGACCGCCCTGTATATAGTGGCCCACATGCCCAAATATAGACCCTCCTGTAGATTGTGCCCCACATCCCCACATACAGACCACCCCTGTAGCTAGTGCCCCACATCCCCACATATAAACCCCCCTGTATATAGTGGCCCACATATAGACGACCCCCCCTGTAGATAGAGCCCCCACTATAGATAATTCCACTCACAGTTTTATGAGAAAAAAACAAAAAACTTTACATACTCACATGATCCCGTTCCCACGCTGTGGCAGGTCTGCTGGAGCTGAACGACGCGTCGTTCAATGACGCTCATTGGCAGGGCAGAATGACTTGCCCCGTCAATCAGCACCTTTCAAGCTTGAAAGCAGCGCGATGACTTCATTGCGCCGCTAGCCAATCAGCGTTAATGTAAGGCGCTGAATGCATGCATTTGGCTGTCGCTAGCACCGGGCCCCCCCCCCGGTGCTAGTGACACCTACGGGCATGAGAGGGCCTGTGTCGCCCGGCCCATACTTGTTGGACACTCTGTGGCCCCATAGTAGCAGCTCTACCGCTGTAGCAGCCATAACGGCTGCTAGCGGCGCCACCGGGCATATGGGGGGGCGTGTCGGCATATGGGGGGGCGGTACGGCTGCTACCGCGGTAGTTACGCCACTGCAGCTGGCCTAGGCACAGTCTATACAAAAGTCTATAGCAGTTCGTAATACATGGGTACCTGAACTAGTCCAGACAGTGGCTGTGGCTTCAGCACGGATGGAGGTAGGTGCAGCAGGTTGCGCCAGACGTGGCGGACAGTACTAGACGTGGCAGATGACACTGGACGTGGCAGAAGACACTGGACGTGGCAAACTACACTGGACGTGGCAAACTACAGCAGGTGCAGTAGGGCACGACTCCAACACTAAGAGGCTCAGAAACGAGAACACAGCACGGGATACAGGACACGGGTAACAACTGGAACGGGAAAACACTAAGGGACCATTTGCAAGACAAACTTGCGATATACTAACAACGCTCAGGCAAGGATCAGAAGGGCCCTTCTTATAGTCCAGGAAACATGTGTAGTTGATGATGATGATTGTTCACATGTGCGCACGCTGGCCCTTTAAGACCGGGCACGGGCGTGCATACGCACCCTACGGGACACAGCGGACCGAAGCGGAAGTGAGCACTGATGTCTCCTAGGAAGGAGATGCGAGCCAGCGCTCACTCCATGGCTGCGGGCATGGGGGGTTGAGTAACCACGATGGACGCTACATAATGCCGCAGGATTACCTCCAAGCCAGCAGAGGGAGCCATCCCCAATGTATGCAGCAGTCTGGAGGAAGCTGTGTCCCAGAGGGCGGCCATAGTTACACGTGTGCAGAGACAACAGACGGTGAGCAGAGTCATTCCAAGGGGAATAAGCAATTGCAGAATAGTACTCAGATGTCAAAAATAGAGCATCAATGTGACGACCTAAAGTAGTAATTAATCAGTTGTTCAGAGACCCCATGAGATGCACCCAGTTCCTAGCACGTTGCTGTGAGGGACATTGTGTAAATTGTTGCCCTGGGAGACTACGTGTGGGAGGAGAGTGAGACTCCCTCCCCACTGGTGGGTTGCTGGAGACAGGATTATTCTCAAATTGTTACTACACGCTACATTCTGCTGTTCAAGGTCACTTAGTTCCCCTGTAAAGCTTCTTTTATCATAAATTCAGAATCGCCAAATTCTTCTGTACCTGTCTTACATTTTACATAACTGTAATTAGTCTTTATTTAAAAAAAAAAATTTACTTTTGGAGATTCTCTATACAGAGCAGCTGTATCTTTCGTTTTACATTGAATTCGTCAGTCCCGCGCACCTGACGGGTTCAGTGTCAATGGGTCCTGCGTGTCTCTGACACGAATGATCCACCTGTAATCTAAGTTATGAACCTAGATGTGATCGATTGCAGGTGGATCTGACACGCAGGACCAGGCCGACACTGAACCTGTCAGGTAATCGAGACTGACGGATTCAGTGTAAAACTAACTATAAGGCTGTTCTGTATAGAGAATACAGAACAGCTGTATCTCCAAAAGTAAAACCATTTTTTAATAAAGACTAATTACAAAGTAAGGCCTTATTCACACGACAGGGTCCGAGAGTCGGCCGATAAAAACGTCCGTTTTGGGACATTTTTCCCGGCCGTTTTGCATCCGTTCCAGGCTGTGTTTTTCCGTTTTTAATGGCCGATTTTGGCCCGTTTTGCATCCGTTTTTTTCCCTGTCAGTTTTAAAATCGGATAAATTTTATTTGGAAATTTTTTGCCACACACTTTCCTCTGTAGATAATGCCACACACTGCCACACACTGCCACAGCCCCCCTGTAGGTAGTGCCACACAGCCCCCCTAATAGGTAATGCCACACAGAACCCCTTGTAAGTAGTGCCACACAGACCCCCCTGTAAGCAATGCCACACAGCCCCCCTGTAGGTAATGCCACACAGCCCCGCTGTAGGTAATGCCACACAGCCCCCCTTTAGGCAATGCCACACAGCCCCCTGTAGGTAATGCCACACAGCCCCCCTGTAGGTACTGCCACACAGCCCCCCTGTAGGTAATGCCACACAGCCCCCCTGTAGGTAATGCCACACAGCCCCCCTGTAGGTAGTGCTACAAAGACCTCCCAAAGATGACAACCCTCCCTACTTTCCTGCAGCTGACGGCTCCAGGAGAAGTCCCTCACTTCACTGTCCATATATGGACAGTGAAGTGAGGGACTTCTCCTGGATCGAATTACCCGACCACAGCGGTGAGGATTCCACTTCAGAAGTCCCTGACGTCACTGTGTCAATATAAGGACAGTGAAGGCAGGGACTTCTCCTGGAGCAGAATCCCTGGCCACATCTCCAGGGATTCTGTTTCAGAAGTCCCTGACGTCACTGTGTCCATATATGATGATCAAAATCTGTGGCACTCTGCAAGTTCTTCTGGGTGCTTTGGGTAGGGTTCCCACCCTGTAAATCTTAAAGAGTTAAACTCAACAACTCCTTAGGTTAATTTGCAAAAAAGTGGTTTTATTTAGAATAAGGCAATAACTAACGTTTCGGCCACAATTCGGCCTTTGTCAAACACTGCGTATCAAGAAACAACATAGTAAACATAAATAATTTTGCATGATTATATGAGGATAACATAATAGTAGCTCATAATAATGATCAAAAAAAGAAAAAGAAAAATAATAATTAAAAGGAAAAGAAAATATGGCTAGACCATCCCAGGACTAGGAGTAACAGTGTATAATCGCTCACATAGATATAACATTTATAGTATTCTCCTATGTTGTTGTTAGGGAAATGAATCAGAAAATATTGAGCAAGATAGAACAATCAAAGCAGCAGATATAGAAATGAAAAGATTCTAGTAACCTGAAGTGGACTAGGATATGTAGCAGAGTCCGTATGGTACTTACCTATTGCCGCTGGTCAATAGAAAAATATGCTGGTATATGACGCTAATTATATAAGGTACCTACTACCATGGGTATGCGAAACGAGGGGAATGAGGGTATGGTACCTTAAATAGTAGGTTATCGGCATCATGACCGGATGTGTGGATGTGTCCATTGCCTGGAGACTCTGTGGTTGAATAGAGACTCTATGGTAAGGGCGCCAGAGGTTCATGCATGCGCAGACGCGGTCGCGTCTTTTAGAGGAGTTATAAGTATAAGCGCATGCGTGCAGCTGGCTACGAGGTGCAGTCATGAATAGGGATAGGATAATCATAGAAAAGGTAATGTATTTTGAAGATATATTGAGGTAAGGACTGCACCAATGTATTGGAACTGGGAAAATGTTTTATATATGGATATGTGGATGACTAAAGATATAGCCTAATAATGTAAAAAAAAATGTACAAAAAAACCTGATCATTTAAAAAAAAAAAAAAAAAAAGAAAATGGTACCCATGATGGTATTGAGAGGCGGCAATAAAGACCGATGGATATTCAGCGAGCCTGAGGGAAAAAATAAGAAGGTGTTGGTATATTAGAATCTATGGAAAATTATAGAAAGCTGTGTATATCATAGTCTCGATTGAGGCCACGTGGTGTAAGGCATTGTAATTTATGAATCCAATAGGCTTCTCTCTTTTTCAGTAATTGGATTCTGTTGCCTCCCCTTCTGGGTTTTGTTACCTGTTCAAGGACCTGAAATTTTAGTTGTGTAATGTTATGGTTTGCATGATGAAAGTGGTAGGGAATGGGTAGTAGAAGATTTTTGCAGCGTATAGTGGATTTGTGTTTCCCGATTCGGTCACTGATGGTTTTGTGTAGTTTCCCCCACGTATCCGAGACCACATGGGCATTTTATAAGATAGACAACATATCTGGAGTTACAGGTAAAGAAGTCTCTGGCAGGAAAAGTTTTACCTGTGTGTGGGTGATGTATCCTGTCTCCTTTAAGAATGTTAGAGCATTGTGCACAATGTAAGCATGGGAATGTGCCTTTTTTGGGGGTTCTTAAAAAGAGTTGTCTCGATATCTTAATCTGGGATCCCTCGCCCGCCTTCACTAACTTGTCTCTGAGATTTCTAGGCCTGCGATTGCATGGAAGAATAGGTGTTTGAAATTCTTCTACCATGGGATAAGCTTTGGAAATATATATTCCAGTGTCTCCTGATGATGTTTTGTACTTTGTTGGCTACTGGATGGTAAGTGTGTATGAATGGTATACGCTTACCTATTGGGCATTTAGACTGAGTTTTAGGTTGCAAATTCTTTTGTATTACAGATTTAGGGTAGCCTCTCTCTATGAATTTACCTGCCATTTCTTCTAATCTAGTGTTCTGCATGGGGGCATCATCCACGATTCTTCTTACTCTCTCAAACTGGGAATGTGGAAGAGATTTCTTTGTGGTCATGGGGTGACTGCTGCTGAAGTGTAGCAGGCTGTTACGATCAGTTTCCTTTCTAAACAGATCTGAGGACAGAGTACCTCCTGAGGATTTATGGATTAGAGTATCCAGGAAGCTGATAGCATGTAAATCTTGATGTAATATGAACTGTAATTCAGGAAAAATGGAATTGAGGTGTGTATGGAATGTGTCCTGGGAATCCAAGGTGCCATCCCATATGCAAAAAATATCGTCAATATATATTTTCCAGACAATGGAGTGGTTGGCAAAGAGAGGGTGTGTATACACATATGTCTCTTCAAAATCGGCCATCTAGCAGTTTGCATATGGGGGGGGGGGGGCAACATTGGATCCCATCGCTGTACCTTGTTTATGCAGGTAGAAGTCATCATGGAACATAAAAAAATTGGATGTTAGTACAATGTTAAGTAAATCCATATAAAATGGGATTAATTCTGGAGCTACTGCCGAGGTAGACAATGATTTTCTAACTGCTGACATGCCCTTATCATGTTGTATGGAGGTGTATAGACTAGTAACATCCCAAGTTACCAGAACGCAGTCCTTAGGTAAAGTAGTCAATGCTCTAATTGTTCTCAGGAATTCACTGGTGTCTAATAAGAATGATTTGGTTCTTTTTATAATGGGTGTTAGTATTTTCTCCAATAAAATGGAGAGAGGCTATAAAATGGAGTCTGTTGATGCCACTATAGGTCTACCTGGTGGGTTGTTGAGTCTTTTGTGTACCTTAGGTAGCACATAAAAGACCGGAGTAATGGGATGTAGGTTCGTGAGAAAAGTAGAGACAGATGTGTCTATGATGTGGTTCTCCAGATAAGATGCAAGGGTAGTATGTATATTTTGTGCAATTCTATGTGTAGGATCATGTTCTAACTTTTGATAAATCGATGTATCTTGGAGTTGGCGGTGAATTTCTTTGACATAATCGGATCTGTCCATGATGACTATAGCTCCCCCCTTGTCAGCTGGTTTTATAATGATGATTTTGTCTTCTATCAGGGAGTCTAGTGCCTGTCTATCTAGGTTATTAGTGTTGGAGGGGTATCTATATATACCTCTAGAAATATCATCTTTGAAAATTCCCACGTCTCGTTCAACTAGTTGAATAAAAGTTTCTATAGCAGGGGCATTTCTAGGAGGAGTAAAAACACTTTTATTGTATAGACCCAGCATTTTCAGGTCCACCATTGAATTGGTAGTTCTGACAACTCCAATGTCACGAGATAAAGTATCTTTAAAGTATACTTTGAGTCTGACAGTCCTAAAAAAAATTTTGTAGGTCCATGTCCATCCCGAAGGTGTCATATTGATAAGAATCACAATATGACAGACCTTTCTGAAGGAGTGACATATGTGTCCAAATATGGACAGTGAACGCAGGGACTTCTCCTGGAGGGGAATCCCTGGCCACATCGCCGGGGATTCCTCTTCAGAAGTCGCTGATGTCACTGTGTCCATATATGGACACAGTGAAGTCAGGGACTTCTGCTGGAGCGGAATCCCCAATCCCCGGGATTGGGGATTCTGCCCCTACAGGGAGTAAAAAAAATACCCTCCTGCTAAAATGCACTTCGCACTGTGAGGAGGAGAAGGAGAGAGCGCGAGTGATGGAAGACACGGACATTACTTGGAGCACATTCAAGTGATGGCCGTCTATTACCCGGCCCCATAGACTTCTATGGGAGCCGGGCGGCCGGGAGAACGGCCGAAAATAGGGCATGTCCCATTTTTTGAAGGCCGGGTTTTCCGGGCCGTCAAAAAATCGGTTGTGTGAATAGCCCCATTAGGGGTCTATTGTTCCTACTGCAGCCGTGTGACGGACGTTTTTTGAACGGCCGTCACACGGCCGGGAAAGCCTGTCGTGTGCATAAGGGCTAACACTAAACACACCGACTAATCTATTTATTAAAAAAATAATAATAATGTCCTCAAAGGTGTCCATATTCTTTAATTCCTCGGAATTAAACACAATGGATACTATAATATCTATCCCCCAGTGTCTTATATGTCAGAAATATTTTTCATAATAGGAAATTATATTACATTATCAGTCTAGATTTGCTCATTTCTACTGACCAGGGCATAATCTGCATAGAGAGTGAATCCTGTAAGCGTTTCTTCCAATACATTAAAAATAGCCAGAAGTGAATTGGCTTATAAAATTGGAACTAACATATGAGTGTTACACCTGAGTTAGAATAACTTTCTAATCTAGCCTACTTTTACAAATGAAAACTAGAATTTTTTCAATGAACCTTTCAATGCTAAGTTTTACACTTGACGGCACATTGACTATTTAGTGTCTACTACATCTATACTTGTAATTTTGCTATTAAAATATAAATTCAAACTTTATTTCAATGTTTTTCCTTTTCATTTTTGGCTTCCTTCATGTTTCTTGTTCTTATTTTAACCTAAGATGTTACAGATTTATATATTTATTGTCACGATCTGTGGATATGTGGACAAACTGGGCCGTACCGCCGTAGCAGGATAGTAGCTGGCCAAACAGTGTACGAAGTCAATATCTACAGTCCAAATAAGGGTACTTGGGGTAGCTCAGACAGTAACGATGGTTAGGCTCGGATGGGACCTTGGCAGCAGACACCAGGCGTGGTGTAACACAGAAGATCGGTGGCACAACACGACTCTGACTCTCTAAGGCACAGGAACAAGGTAGCACGGGATACAGGTAGCGGGTACGGGAACACTGGGAACAGGAAAACACTAAAAGACCATTTGCAAGGTCTAACATGGGTAAACACAACAATGCTCAGGCAATGAAGGAAGGGGCAGGGCCCTTCTTATAGTCCAGGGTGAGAATGGGCTAATTTATGATTCTCGTCATGTGCGCGCGCTGGCCCTTTAAGACTGGGCACGAGCATGCTCTCACACCCTACGGAACACAGCAGAATGAGGCGGAAGTGAGCGCTGGCATCTCCTGAGGAGGAGATGCGGACCATTGTACACGGATCCATGGCTGCGGCCATCGGGGGGTGAGTAATCCCAACGTCCGTGGCCATGGGCGTTACAGTATCCCCCCTCTTCTTGGGGCCAGAGCGAGAGAGAAACTTCTTCACGAGGGTAGGAGCATTGAGGTTCTCCTCTGGCTACCAGGACCTCTCTTCTCGACCAAACCCCTTCCAATCCACCAAATAAAAAGAGTTCTTCCTCCTAATTTTTTGGTGTCCAAGATCTCCTTAACCTTGAATGTATCTGATGAACCGCTGGGGGCAACTGCAGGACTAGGAGTCTTGGTGTAGCGGTTCAGGACCACAGGCTTCAGGAAGGAGACATACAAGGAGTTGGGGATCTTGAGGGCGGGAGGCAGCCGAAGCTTGTAGGATACAGGGTTGATCTACTTTAGGATCTCAAAGGGTCCGAGGAACCAGGGGGAAAACTTGTATGACGGCACCCTCAGCCAGATATTCCTAGAGGACAGCAAGACCTGAATGCAGAGTCAGCTGCGGGCACCTGGGACGTAACGGACACCGGGAGAGGAATAGGTGGGTGTTGGCTGTAAACGATGAAGAATGGTGTGGCAGCAGTGGATTCGCTTGTGTGGTTGTTATAAGTGAACTCGGCCCAAGGAAGAAGCTGCATCGAGTCATCATGCTGCTTGGAGATGAAGTGTCATAGATAGTTCTCTATGATCTGATTGATTCTCTCGACTTGACCATTGGACTGGGGATGGTACGGTGAGGAAAAGTCCAACTTTACATCGAGGAGATCACAGAGGACTCACCAGAACTTTGAGGTGAACTGAACCCCCCTATCAGACACGATATGCAGAGGTAAGCCGTGCAGGCGAAAGATGTGGTGGATATAGAGGTTGGCCAGTCGAGAAGCAGAAGGTAGGCTTGTTAGCGGAACAAAATGAACCATTTTCGAGAATTGGTCCACCACCACCCAGACCATACTGCATCCAGCAGAGGGAGGCAGGTCCGTGACAAAGTCCATTGCTATATGCTGCCAGGGAACATTGGGCACAAGCAGCGGCTGGAGCAGGCCAGCAGGTTTGGAGTGAGCAACCTTGTTAGCCGCGCACATCGTGCAGGACGAGACATGATGTCTTTGGGCAGCGTGAGCCACCAGAAATGACGAGCAATCAGGTCTCATGTTTTACGGGCACCCGCATGACCCGCCAGTTTGGAGCTGTGTCCCCAGCGAAGAATTCTTCTTCTGTCTGCCAGGCGTACAAAAGTCCTCCATGGAGGGATATCTCTAACTTGCAGGAGGTTGACAGAGACAATGTAGGACGGATCAATGATGTTTTGCGGAGAATCCATAGTGTCCTCTGTTTCGAACGACCTGGACAAGGCATCGGCCCTCACATTTTTGTCGGCAGGATAATAGTAGAGCTCAAACTGGAACCGGGCAAAGAGCAGTGACCACCTGGCTTGACGAGGATTCAGCCGTTGGGCCGACTGGAGATAGGTGAGGTTCTTGTGGTCGGTAAATATCAGGATGGGGTGAGCTGCGCACTTCAGTAAATGTCTCCACTCATCCAGAGCCAACTTGATGGCCAGTAACTCCCAATCCCCAATCAAGTAGTTGCGCTCTGCAGGAGAGAAAAGTTTAGAATAATAGCCACATACCACTGCCTTGCCTTTGGGACCTCTCTGGAACAGAAGTGCACCTGACTCAACAGAGAAGGCGTCCACCTCCAACGAAAACTGTCGAGACATATCAGGATGATGGAGAGTTGAGGCTGACGTGAAGGCACTCTTCGGGCTATTAAATGCAGATTCTGCCTCTGGAGTCCACACCTTGGCCTTCATGCCCTTTTTGGTGAGGGCTCTGTTAGTGAAGAGAAGTTTGGAATGAACTGCTGGTAGAAGTTGGTGAATCCTGTCATGTAGCGGGTTAGTGGACCCACTAGGCCGTACCGCCATAGCGGGGAGGCAGCTGGCCAAACAACAGGAAACCCCAGCAATACAATGTCCCGCACAAGGGTACCTGGATAGTCCAGACAGTGGCTGCAGCTCTGGCACAGATGGAGATGGGTGCAGCAGGTAACGACAAACGTGGCAGATGACACTGGTGCCGCAGGTTGCACCAGACGTGGAAAATTCCTCCGGATGTGGCAGATGACACAGGACGTGGCAAATTTCTCTGGACATGGCAGATGACACAGGACGTGGCGGATTCCTCCGGACGTGGCAGATGACACAAGACGTGGCAGATTCCTCCGGACGTGGCAGGTGACACAAGACGTGACACGACTCCGACACTAATGGCACAGGAACAAGAACAGCACGGGATACAGGGACAGGCAACAAGGCACGAGTAACAACTGGAACGGGAATCACTAAGGGACCATTTGCAAGACAGATTGGGAAAACTAACAACGCTCAGGCAAGGATCAGAAGGCCTGGAGCCTTCTTATAGATCAGGAAATCGTAGCAGTTGATGATGATGACGATTTCCTTTGTGCGCGCACCCTTCGGGACACAGCAGACCGGACCAGAAGTGAGCGCTGGCGTCGCCTAGGAAGGAGATGGGGACCAGCGCTCACGGATCCATGGCTGCGTGTGTCGGGAGGTGAGTAAACCCGACGGCCCGTGGCCATGGACACTACAAATCCCAGAAAGCGCTGTATGGACCTTAAGCCTTGATGGCGTGGACATTCCAGGACGGACTTTACCTTCTAAGGATCCATCTTGAGGCCCTGATCCGAGATGACGTAGGTCAGGAAGGGTAGAGAATTTCTCTCAAACACGTATTTCTCCAGCTTGGCATATAGGCGATTCTCCCTTAATTGCAGCAGAACTTGATGAACGTGTCTATAATGGGTCGTCGGGTCTGAAGATAAGTTCAAGATGTCATCGAGGTAGACCACGACACAGATATAGAGGAGATCTCTGAATATGTCATTGATGAACTCTTGGAAGACCGCGGGAGCGTTACACAGGCTGAAGGGCATTACCAGGTATTCATAGTGCCCGTCTTGGGTGTTGAATGCCATCTTCCATTCGTCACCCTGGCGGATCTGGATTAAGTTGTAAGCCCCGTGTAGGTCTAGCTTGGAAAAATCTTGGCTGCTCGTATGCCGTCAAACACTTCGGAGATTAGCGGCAACGGATATCTGTTCTTGACCGTGATTTGATTGAGACCCTGGTAGTCGATGCAAGGTCGAAGAGATCAGTCTTTCTTTTTGACAAAGGAAAACCCGGCCCCGGCCGGGGAGGAGGACATTTGTATAAAACCCATCTCCAAATTCTCCTTGATATAAGCGGACTTAGACTGGGTCTCTGGCAGGGAGAGAGGGTATACTCATCCATGAGGAGGGGACACATCAGGACCCAGTTCAATGGGGCAGTCATATGCCCGGTGTGGGGGCAGCGTCTCAGCCTCATTCTTGCTGAAGACATTCCAGTCCAGGACTGGGGCATGTAGTTGAAGCCAAGGCAGGCCCAGCAGCACAGCATTGACGGCCTTTGGCAGGAAGAGGAAAGAAATTATCTCTGAGTGAAGGGCTCCAACTTGGAACCTCAGCATTTTGGTCTTAGGTACGACTGGATCGGGCAGGCGCAGACGTTCACTGAGGCAACAGCCAAAGATGTCCAGAGGAACTGTGGGCAACTGGAGGAGATCCACAAGGTATTTTTGGATAAAATTGGCTGCGGGTCCAGAGTACAGATAGTCAGAGACCTGGTGGGTCTTCCCGCTGGACACTATGGTCGGGGATGGACAGTTTTGAGGAGAGATTTTTTTATCCAGTGCCGTACTGCCTAGGGTTGTCTCCCCAACCAATCCTAGGCATTGGAATTTTTTGACTTTTGAGGGCACAGAGGCACAACATGGCCACTGAGGCCGCAATACAGACAAAGTCCCGAAGTGCATCTGCGTTGTTTCTCCTGGACGGATAACTTAAGCTGGTCCACCTGCATAGGCTCCTCAGGCGGGACAACTGGCGAGGGCAACAGGGATTGCTGGAAAGTGGGGGCCAGCCTAGAGAATCTTCTCTCCCGACGAACCTCTTGAGATCGTTCCTGAAGCCTCATGTCAACCCGGGTGGCAAGTAAGATGAGGTCATCCAGGGTAGACGGCAGATCATGAGCGGCAAGTTCATCCTTGATCTCGGACGACAGTCCCTGCCAGAATGTATCCACCAAGGCCTCGTTGTTCCAGGACAGCTCTCCCGCCAGGGTGTGGAAGTGAATGGCGTACTCACCCACGGAAGTATCTCCCTGGCGAAGGTTAGCAGGGAGGCAGCTGCTGACAAGACCCATCCAGGCTCGTCAAATACTGTGTGAAATGTCTGTATGAACCCCTGGAAGTCACGTCTCTGGTCCTTGACGTTCCCAAATAGGATTCGCCCATGCTAGGGCCATGCCAGTAAGAAGAGAGATAATGAAAGCGATTCCTGCGCCATCAGAAGGTAACGCTCTGGCGTGGATCTTGCACTGGTTCAGAAATCCCCTGCAGGTACTCACGTCTTTGTTGTAACGAGGCGGTAGTGGCAGCGAGAATCGGGGATCAGCGCAGGTACTGGCAGAAGTTGTAGCAGGAGGAACAGCCAGGAGAACCGGAACAGGAGCTGTGGAGACTGCAGCTTGCGCATCCAGACGCTGTGCAATGGATTACACCGCCAGGAGGAGTTGGTCCTGTCGTGACAGAAGATCTCACAGATCTGCTTGCATGGCTTGTGATGTCGTCATGGTCTTAAGTTGACCAGCAGGGTCCATGGCCTGAGCGTACTGTCACGATCTGTGGGTATGTGGACCCACTGGGCTGTAGCGCCGTAGCGGGATAGCAGCTGGCCAAACAGTGTACCAAGTCAATGTCTATAGTCCGAGTAAGGGTACCTGTGGAAGCTCAGACAGTAATGATGGTTAGGCTCAGATGGGACCTTGGCAGGAGACACTAGGCGTGGTGTAACACAGCAGACGTGATCGGTGGCCCAACACGACTCCAACTCTCTAAGGCACAGGAACAAGGTAGCACGGGGTACAGGATACAGGTAGTAGGTACGGGAACACTGGGAAATGGAAAACACTAAGGGAGCATTTGCAAGGACTAACACGGGTAAACACAACAGCGCTCAGGCAATGACGTCCAGGGTGAGTATGGGCTAATTAATGATTCTCTTCATGTGTGCGCGCTGGCCCCTTAAGGCCGGGCACGAGCGCGCACATGCACCCTACGGGACACAGCAGAACGAAGTGGAAGTGAGCGCTGGCGTCTCCTGAGGAGGAGATGCGGACCAGCTCTCATGGATCCATGGCTGCGGCCGTTGGAGGGTGAGTAATCCCGATGGTCCGTGGCCATGGGCGTTACATTTATATTATAATATATTATATTTATATTATTCATATTGTATGAATGGTGGTAGATTAGGCCTTATGCTCACGACCATATTTTTCATCTGTAATTACGGTCCGTAATTACAGACCCATTCATTTCTGTGGGCTACGGACACCTTTCCGTATTTTTATGGATGGGTGTCCGTTTCGTAGAAATCATCCATAAAATATAGAACATGTCCTATTCTTTTCTGTAATCATGGTACGAACTCCCCATAGAAGTCTATAAGCACTTCCGTAATTGCAGACAGCTACGGACTTGCATCCGTAGCCGTCCATAATTACGGAAGCGTTGCTAGGCGTTGTTCTTCTTTTTGCGGAACCGTATGTACGGATGCACTACGGACCGCATTTGCGGATACCATTCCGTATATATGGTTACGTTGCAAATGACTACAGATTCGTATTTACAGACAGTATTAATGGATGGATGAAAATACGGTCATGTGCAGGGGGTCCTAAGCCCCCTGCAGACGACCGTGCCCATTATAAAGGGCCATGATTACAGGCATGGCCGGCCACGAGCTGCCGCGGGCCCTGCTCTTATTCTAAAGTATGGAAGCACGGTCCGTAAAATTAAAAAAAAGACGTCCTAACTTTTGCAGAGGCTTTCTACGGTCTGGACGCAATACCGTAAATATACGGGAAGGTGTCTGTGGGCAATAAAAGTGAATGTGTCCGTTATTTTGGACGAATTCCACGGTCGTCTGTATGGGGCCTTAGTTGGTGTATAGTTTGGAGGTAATATATCTAATCTACAGTGCTGAGGAGGTGGATAGGTGGTTATCTATTGCCTAGTAGGGTAGAGAGATAATTAATATACTTGGTGAGTAGGAAGATTATAGTTAAAATACACTGCTATACAATGGGGAGGTTAAAAGGTCATTCCATCTTTGGTCTGAACGGCATCCACTTGAGATACAAAGAGTGAAAATTGACCAAATTGAAAAGTTTTCCTTGTCTTGCGCTACTCTACCGAATGCTATTTTCTTGCAATGTCCTCTGGTCCTGTCCCATCCACCGCTGCTCTGCTATCAGCAACCACCTGCTCCTTCACTTCCTGCTTCCCTCCCTGGTCTCTATGAACACTAGCCAGAGCATCAACTATAGGCCTTGAAGTCCCACGGCTAAGGCCTCATGCACACTTCCATCACCGTTTTCTCTGCCGTTTTTGACGGATCCGTGTGTCCGTTTTTGATCCCGTGTGCACTCCGTTTCCGTTCCATGTTTCCGTTTTACACGGACGTTTTGCTTCCATTTGGCGTCCGTTTTTCCGTTTAAAAAACGGATGTGAACTTCTTTTGTCCCAGGAAACACCCATAGAAAGTTTACAAGAAGTTTTTGGTGCTGTTTTCTGTAGCTTTCAGAGCATAGAGAACAGTTTGAGATTACTCTGCTTGGCTTACTTTGTTTTTTTTGGGTGTTTTGGAGTGAAAATATGAGCCTATCTTCAGGAATGAATGTTTACTGTAGTCTGTGAGTCTGTGAACTTTTGCTCACCCAGCCTTTGCTATGGCAACGGATCCGTCAAAAACGGACAGCACACGGAAGTCTTCCGTGTGCCATCCGTTTTTTTCACTGACCCATTGACTTCTATGGGCCACACGGTCACTGAATCACTGAGCAAAGTAGGACATGCTCTACTTTGCACGGAACGGAACAACGGATCCGTTTAAATAAGTGAAGTGTGCATGGGGCCATTGAAATGAATGGGTTCAGGGTGCTATCAGTGACAAAAACGGATAGCACCCTGAAGGAAAAAACTGAAGTGTGCATGAGGCCTAACAGAGTACAAAGACCCAAAATTAATTTGTTGGAAAAGATGCTGCTATAGGTTAAATGTGCCAGTATAGTTTTATTCTGGGTAACAAAGCCCTTTAAAAAAAATATTACATTGTGGTCAAACATCTGTCAGAATGCACATGCCAAGCCTAGTTATACATATGCATAAAATGCACACACACACATATATATATATATAGCAAACAAGAAGGCAGCAGCACTCACAAAGGAATAATCGACCAGGTGCCCAGCAAAACGTCCCGATCCTTGGACGTGTAATAATATATAGGAAAAGAAACTTTGCAGCACTCCAATGTGAAAAAAGTGGTGGTTTATTCAATCCAAATTGGATTGAATAAACCACCACTTTTTTCACATTGGAGTGCTGCAAAGTTTCTTTTTATATATATATATATATATATATATATATATATATATATATATATATATATATATATATATATAAGATCAAACATACAATAGGAGCAGCACTGTGCAGAAAACCAAATGCGGCTGGTGCTAAGCTTCAAATAACAGGGAGTGACGCTCTCCCAATGTAGTATATGGAAAAATAGAGCAAAGAAAACTATATATATATATGGAAAAATAGAGCAAAGAAGCAGCACTCAATAGCAAAAAATGAAATGTATTCACCCAACACAGCAACGTTTCACTTCCTCCATGGAAGCATTTTGAAAATGCTTCCATGGAGGAAGTGAAACGTTGCTGTGTTGGGTGAATACATTTTATTTTTTGCTATTGAGTGCTGCTTCTTTGCTCTATTTTTCCATATATATATATATATATATATATATATATATTCACTGCTGAGAATGACCTAGATTTCCTGATTTTCCTAGCTGCAGACTAAACTAAGGTTTCTCACACCAACTGAATATGGCTGAAAATAACCGAAATGTCTTACTTACTGTTCAAATCTCCCACTGCTTTTGTGTAAATCGTTGCCTGGTCCCCGGCCAATCTTTATTTAGGTTGCTTTAGCAATGACTTCATCTTGCAGAAGCCAGTCACTGTCTACATGGTGATGTGTCAACTTCACTAAAGTCACTGCTGAGGCCAGTAAATGGCTACCATGGTCACATGTACAGAAATCACGTCATCACTGCATAAACAAAGACCAATAGCCGACCAGGGAACAGTCGGTGAGTAGTGGAATATTTGAAAGGTATGTACAATTTTTTTTATTTTATGTGCGCATTATCCCTTATTTTACATTACAAGTTTACCCAGTATATATTATACTAGAAAAAGTACCCGGCGCTGCCCGGGTATAATGTGTCGGTCTGTCTGTTTGTGTGTTCATTGGATTTGTTCCAAGAGTGCCCAGGAGACCAAACCATGCTCTTGTATTTTGTTGGTTTACGAGTATATCGCTGGTAGCCCTATATACCCCGGCAATTACACACTGTTTATTTAAATTGTAACTTCCTAAATACCTAACAGCTAAAAACTGGTAGGAAATTGAGTCATAAGACTGTGACAGAGCCTGTTGATTAACAACATTGGCAGTTTTATTACCAGTTGGCCATAGATTATGGTTGGACCATAATTGAAAACAGCATCATGCATGAAAGCCCACTCATTAGAATGCTGAACATGATGTGCTCTGTCAGCTTGCTGACTGGCCTTGGTCCGCACTTCTGAGAGCCACCTGTCTGATCTGTTGGAGAGAGAGCCCGATTTTACTGAGGAGTTTCAGCAGCTCGAGCAGCAGTATGACGCATTTGATCAGCTTGCAGTTGGGCAAGAGGAGTCTCTGCAGCTAGTAATGCAGCTTTCCTCCTGGCCATCAGTAATCTGATTGGTTGCTATGGGTAACCACTCCCCTGTACCTTCCCATCTAGGATTATTTTGTAAAGTGCACTACCTGCTACTGCCAGATAAAACATCTTTACTATAAAAGCAAATGGCTGTATTCGCTTTTATAGTATTGGATCGTGATCATTTGATAATGGCTGATAACAGAGAACAACAGCAAGGTCAGGACCTTTACGAAAACCTTCCTGAACACCTGATTTACCTATGTGACAAATTTGGGGTCAAATAGTTCAGGTGTTTGGATGCCTATAGAGGGCGACAAACAGACATTCGCTATACTGACTGAAAACAGAGAACAACGGCAAGGTTGGGACATTTACGAAAACCTTCCCGGACACCCAATGTACATATGTGCCAAATTTGGGGTCAAATGGTTCAGGCGTTTGGATGCCTATAGAGGACAGACAGACATTCGCTTTTATAATATAGAATATGTTATGTAAATGTAAGTGGAGCGATACCTCAAGGCAGTCTGCTGGGAGAGAGCATACACGTAAACCCACAACCTCTAATCCGTAACCACTCTGGTCGACAGAATCTAAGGCTACTCTAAGGTGTTCGCCAGAGCTGACCGCAAGGTGAGATGGACTTTGTTGCTTAGAACCCAGGTTGTCTTTGCAGAGTGCCGTTTGGGGAAAGAGGTGCAGTGCAGGCAAGCCTGAGCTGGAATACAAACAGCCAGAAGGTTAACTGAAAGTCCAGAAACAGAGTAGAGGGAACCCGACAAGCCACGGTCAAAACCAGTCAGGAGCAGATAATCAGAATCGGTAGACAGAGGGTCAACGAGAGACAAGCCGAGGTCAGTATACACGAGGTCCAGAAATCAGAAATGCAGGAGCAGTCAGGAACCAGGAAACAGGAAGATTCACAAGCAAAGACAGGTGGGAAGAGACAGGTATAAATACAAGCCCACAGCAGATTGGCAGAAGGACAGAGAAGAGAGATAGGCTCAAAGCAAAAGAAGAACCCCCCCAGAAGCTAGACAGGTTGTCATTGCGACCTTAAGGGAACAGGTGTTTTCCTAACAGAATAGCAGAGTTACCCGGCTTCACAATGGTCGCTTTGTTTGTTGTTTGTGTGTCTAGTTAAAATCGTAATTTCCTATTGATATAAAGCCAACATAGCCAATAAAGTCCAAATGAAGGGTTCCTTTTTGGAGGCATGATTGGTCTGAAAGGGGTTCAATTTATGAGACTGCTGAAATCCACGGGCTTGGTAGGGTTGAGAGATTTCAGCAGCTCGGGCAGCAGCCATGCTCTTTGCCACAGGAGTCTTTCGTCTAAGTGCAGGTTTCCTTTTTAGAGGCAAGACTGGTATGAAAGGGTTTCATGCTCAAATGCAGTATAGGTTCAGTTCATTTACAGTGACTAACACGTAGAGTAAAGAAAAATGGCTTGGTTGTTATGGAAACCTGGTCTAAAATTGTGCGTATGTGAGTGAGGCTAAGAATAAAGGACCTACGAGCTTCTATTGGCTAATACAGATCATCTGATGTGATATGGAGGAAGGTCCTTGATGTGGAAGCTAGTGGTGCCATATTTGCCTTCGTGAATATGTCAAGAACAGTAGGTCCTAGAGAGTCTAATCCTTTGTAAGCACGTGCTTTACTTATGTGCCAAATTTGGTGCAGATTGGTCCAGTCGTTTTGGCCGTGCATAAAGAACATACAACAGACATCAGACAACAGAAATTCATTCATTTATATATATATATATATATATATATATATATATATATATATTAATGGCTCATGCCCACTTTAGTGAAATTCTTCAGTGTGCTATTCACTTTTTTAACGGATAGCACACTGACCCATTCATTTTTAGGGGGCCATGCACACATCCGTTGTTTTTGCAGATCCGTATGTTCATTCCACAAATTATAGAACAGGCCCATTTTTGTGGCTGAGTCTTACCAATTCTATTCAGTGGTCTGTTAAAAAAACTAACTGCACACGGAAGCCATCTGTATGTGGTCCGTGCTTTGCAGATCTGTGTTTTGCGGCCGTATAAAAATGTGACGGATGTGTGCATGAGCCCTTAATGTAATTGTAGGTAGTTTGTTTTAATGATGATTTTCGCAAACAAAAATTAAAATGCTTATTAAACCTTAAATAAAGTATCTTTTGTGTCTACACTACTTGTTTAGATACGTTTGTTCACAACCAATTAAACTGTATTCTGTGGACAGGCAATAGAATCTAGTGGTGGGGTTAAACATAAACACGTATATTCATTGACATCTTCAGCACCTTACAGGAGGGTTATGTGGCTTTTTTCCTGCTTACGACACAGCTTTAACATAACTAGTAATTTGCTTTAATCATTTTTGTATGATCCCCGAAGCGACCTCATGTTTTGTTTTTGCATCTGCTCTGTTTCTGACTCTGGTTTTAATGCCAGTTTGGGCAGCAGGCCAATATCCTGCTCAGAGAACCCAAGTGGCTGGCACAGCTCCAGACCTTTATTGAGGGAATAACTATACAGCACTGTAATTTAACTAGCAAAATGTGGCAAATCACTGTTATTAATGCCAATAAATCTATTCCTGACAGTTGACAGCATTAAAATATCAATTTACCCAGTGAAGAAAGCTCCTACTTTTTCAGTGGATTTGGCTTGCTATCATTTTAGGAGAATAATGCTAGTTATTAATGACTCTCGGCTGAAGTTGCTTCATGGGCTTTGTCCACCTTGAGCCACGTGGATAGTAAATAACTGTTATTACCTGTCAGTAGCACATTTTCTAGCACATAATGCCTGATGTTTTTTCTTTCTTTGATGTGTTTCTTTCGTTATTTTTTACCCTCTTGTGTTTCTTGTGTATAGACACGTGCATTGGCTTTCCACTGTGGTAGGGCACAAGAGGTATGCAGGTTAGAGACAAAATATATCTTTCTCAAGTACTTTAGATTCTTGGTGACCTCTACGCAGAGCAGCAGGTGCTGTGTAACACTAGGGTGCACAATAAAGTGGATAGGTAGAAAGAGGATATTGTAAGGGTGGCAATTAATAACTTGTACTATGAAGGAGGCCTATTTTGTTTTTTCTCTAGGGATTCTGTATTTTCTTTGTATACCACTATATTTGAAATAATTCCTGTAGGAAATCATAAAGATGTTGCCTTTTTCCACAAAAAAATTGATTCTTGTCCGATTTGTATAAATTATCATTAGATATTTCGGCCAAGAAAAAGCTGTCAAACAGAACCATTTCTCTTAGCCTCTGAAATGACACTGATTGTAGTTATAATATATTAAACTTTACTAAGACCTTAAAGTGAATGTCCACCCTTCAATAATTTTTTTTTTCATATAAACAGGTTAAAAGTTCAGTTCTGATTAATTTTCATAATACATTTTATAGTGGTTAAAGCTAAATGTTTCTGATACAGATCTCCAAATCTCTTGCATTTAAAACATAAACTGCAGGCAACCAGAATCTTGTGTTTTTAGATCTATGCCTATGCAGAGGGTTTGGAGCTCTTTTTAATTTATTAATACTGAATAGTAAGAAATTAATAAGCACAGAATTTTGAACCTAAAAAACTGCACATACCAGCTTTACAGAAATGTTTCTGTTATTGCAAACTTGGATAAAATATAATACATAAAATATAGTAGATATACTTGTGTCACAGTCTGTGAATATGTGGACCCACTAGGCCACACCGCCATAGCGGGGAGGCAGCTGGCCGAACAACAGAGCACCAAAGCAATGCAAAGTCCCGCACTAGGGTACCTGAATAGTCTAGACAGTGGCCGAGGCTTTAGCATGGATAGAGGTGGGTGCAGCAGGTTGCACCAGACGTGGCGGATGACACTGGATGTGGTAGATGACACTCGACATGGCAGATGACACTGGACGTGGCAGATGACACTGGACAAGGCAGATGACACGGGACGTGGCAGAAGACAGCAGGTGTAGTAGGACACGACTCCAACACTAACAGGCTTAAGAACAAGGACACAGCATGGGATACACGATACAGGTAGCAGGGCACGGGAAACAACGAGAACAGGATAACACTAAGGGACCATTTGCAAGACTGACATGGGAATACTAACAATGCTCAGGCAATGAGCAAAGGGGCAGGGCAGGGCCTTTCTTATAGTCCAGGGGAATCATGGGCTAATTAATGATGATCCATGGCTGCATCCTCCGGGGGGTGAGTAATACCAACGGTCCGCGGCCATAGACGCTACAGTATCCCCCCTCTTACTCCCCCTCTTCTTTGGGTCAGAGAGAGAGAGGAACTTCTTAATGAGGGCAGGGGCATTCAGGACCAAACCCTCTCCAGTCCACCAAATAGAAATTCCTTCCACGTACCCTCTTGCAGTCCAGAATCTCCCTCACCTCGAACACATCAAAAGAACCACTGGGAGCAACTGTGGAACTAGAAGTCTTGCTGTAAAGGTTCAGGACCACTGGTTTCAGGAGGAACACATGAAAGGACTTGGGGATTCTGAGGGTAGGAGGCAGCCGAAGCTTATAGGAGACAGGGTTTATCTGTTGTAATATCTCAAAAGGTCAGAGGAACCTGGGAGCAAACTTGTATGAAGGCACCTTTAAATTAATGTTCTGTGAGGACAGTCAGACTTTGATACCTGTAAGATACGGAGGCGGCTCTCTTCTTTTTATATCCGCTTTTTCACTTCATGCGATCGACTGCTAGCAAAATAGAGGATTTGCAGATAGTCCCCAAATGCAGAGTCAGCAGAGGGTACCTGATATGTAGCAGACACAGGAAGAGGGGCTCTAGGATGTTGATTGTACACAATGTGGAATGGTGTGGAAGTGGGGGATTCACTTGTGTAGTTGTTATACGAGAATTTGGTCCATTGAAGAAGCTGTACCCAGTTATCATGCTGAGTGGAGATGAAGTGGCGGAGATAATTTTCCATGATCTGGTTAATCCTCTCGACTTGCCCAGTGAACTGGGGGTGATAGGCTGAGGAAATGTCCAATCTCACATCCAGGAGGCTCTCCAGAATTTTCAGGTAAATTGAACCCCCGATCATACACGATGTGAAGGGGTAAGCCATACAAGCGGAAGATGTGCTGAATGAAGAGACTCGCCAGACAGGGAGCAGAAGGTAGGCCGGTCAGCGGGATAAAATGTGCCATCTTTGGTATCTAGTCCACCACCACCCAGACAGTGTTGCATCCTGCCAAGGGGGGGGGGGGGAAGGTCTGTGACATATTCCATCGCAATGTGCTGCCAGGGGACATAGGGTAAAGGTAGAGGTTGGAGCAGGTCGGCAGGCTTGGAGTGAGCAACCTTGTTAGAAGCGCACACCGTGCAGGAAGTGACAAAGTCCACAACATCTTTTGGTAGCGTGGGACACCAGAAATGATGAGAAATCAGGTCTCGGGTCTTTCCAAACACCAGCGTGCCCAGCCAGTTTAGAGCTGTGTCCACAGCGGAGAATTATTTTCCTGTCTACCAACCAAACAAAAGTCCTCCCAGGAGTCATATCCCTTACCTGCAAAGGATTGGCAGTGACAATGCAGGACAGGTCTATGATACTTTGAAGGGACTCCACCGTGTCATCCACCTCAATGACCTGGACAGGGCATCGGCCCTCATATTCTTGTCATCGGGACGGTAGTAGACCACAAATTGGAAATGGGTGAAGAACAGCGACCACCTGGCTTGACGGAGGTTTAGTCGTTGAGCCAACTGGAGATAGGTGAGGTTATTGTGGTCGGTGTAGATCAGGATGGGATGAGCTGCGCCCTCTAGCAGATGTCTCCACTCCTCCAGAGACAATTTGATGGCCACTAGCTCCCGATCCCCAATAGAGTAGTTGCGCTCTGCAGAGGAAAAAAGTCTTGAGTAATAGCCACATACTACTGCCTTTCCTTTGGAACTCCTCTGGAACAGAAGTGTACCTGTACCAACAGAAGAAGCTTCCACCTCCAATAAGAACTGCCGAGACACGTCAGGATGATGGAGGATCGAGGCTGAAGTAAAGGCTTTCTTGAGGCTAATAAATGCAGATTCTGCCTCTGGAGTCCACACATTGGTGTTCACATCCTTCTTGGTAAGGGTAGAGATGGGAGCCGTCAGTGATGAGAAGTTTGGGATAAACTGCCGGTAGAAATTGGCGAATCCCAAAAAAACACTGTATAGACCGCGGGCCCTGAGTACGTGGCCATTACAGAATGGACTTTAATTTCTCAGGATCCATCTTGAGACCTTGATCCAAGATGATGTAGCCCAGGAAGGGCAAATAATTATTTTCAAAGGCGCACTTCTCCAGCTTGGCATTTAGACGATTCTCCCTTAATCGCAGTAGAACCTGACGAACATTCCTCCGATGAGTCGTCGGATCTGGGGAGAAAATCAAAATATCATCGAGATAGACTACAACACAGACATAGAGGAGATCTCGGAAGATATCATTGACAAATTCTTGGAAGACTGCGGGAGAATTACACAGTCCGAAGTGCATCACCAGGTATTCGTAGTGCCCGTCTCGGGTGTTGAACGCCATCTTCCACTCGTCACCTTGACGGATTTGGATCAAATTATAAGCCCCACGCAAGTCTAATTTTGAAAACAATCCTGGCTCCTCGTATACGGTCAAAGAGTTCGGATATAAGTGACAACGGGTATTTGTTCCTGACCGTGATCTGGTTGAGACTACGGTAGTCAATGCAGGGTCGAAGAGATCCGTCTCTCTTCTTAACAAAGAAGAACACGGCCTCTCCAAATTCTCCTTGATTTTAGGCCGACATGCATAGAGTCTCTGGCAAGGAGAGAGGATATACCTGTCCAGAAGAGAAGTGAAGCATTTGGAACCAGTTCAATGAGGCAGTCATAAGTCCAATGTGGGGGCAGCGTCTCAGCCTCCCTCTTGCTGAAGACAATGATTGAGGCAGAGGAGGCTGGACAGAATTGATCTACAACAGACAGCGACTGAGACATTTGGAGCTCCATTGAAAAACCTCTCAGGAATTCCAGTCCAGGACTGGGGCATGTAGTCGAAGTCAAGGCAGGCCCAGCAGAACAGGATTGATGGCTTTGGGCAAAACAAGAAACAAAATTAGTTCCGAATAAAGGCCTCCAACTTGGAGCTTCAGCAGCTTGGTCTTAGATACAATCGGATTGGGCAGAGGCAGTCCATTCACCGAAGCAACAGCCAAAGATGTCTCCAAGTGGAGATGATCCACTAGATCCTTTTGGATGAAATTTTCCGCGGACCCAGAATCCAGATAGGCAGAAACTTGGTGCGTTTTCTCACTGGACACTATGGTCACAGGAATGGTCAGCTTGGAATTCAATTTTTTATTTGGTACTGTTCCGCCTAGGGTTGTCTCTCCAAGCAATCCTAGGCACTGGGGTCTCTCTGGCCTCTGGGGACACAAACGCACAACATGGCCTCCGAGGCCGCAATACAGACAAAGTCCTGAAGTGTGTCTGCGTTGTCTCTCCTGGGTAGACAATTTGGCTGGGTTCATCTGCATAGGCTCCTCTGGTGGAACGACTGAAGAGCACAGTAGAGATTGCTGGAAAGTAGAAGCCAGCCTAGGAAGTCCTCTCACCCGGAGAACCTTTTGGGAACGCTTCTGGATCCTCATGTCAACCCGGGTGGCTAGTAGGATGAGATCATCCAGGGTTGGTGGCAGATCGCGAGCGGCCAGCTCGTCTTTAATTCCAGAAGACAGTCCCTGCCAGAATGTGGCCACCAAGGCCTCGTTGTTCCAGGTTAGTTCCGCAGCCAGGGTATGAAACAGAATGGCATACTCGCCCATGGAGAGGTCTCCCTGGTGTAGGGTCAGCAGGGATGCAGCAGCAGAAGAAACTCTCCCAGGTTCCTCAAATATCGAACAGAAAGTCCGTAAAAAGCACTACAAGTCACGGGTCTCTGGTCCCTGATGTTCCCACAGAGGATTTGCCCATGCCAGGGCTTTGCCAGTAAGGAGAGAGATTATGAAGGTGATCCTGGCGTCATCAGAAGAGAAGGCCCTGGCATGTAGTCTGAAGTGGATCTGGCACTGATTCAAAATCCCCTGCAGGCCCTCGTGTCTCCATCATAGCGAGGACGTAGGGCAGGAAGCATTGGGGATCGCCACTGGTACAGACAGGAGGTATAGCAGGAGGAACAGCAGGAATAGGTGCGGTGATGACTGTGGCCTGAGCGTACTGTCACGGTCTGTGGGTATCTGGACCCACTAGGCCACACCGCTGTAGTGGAAAGGCAGATGGCCAAACAACAGAGCACCCAAGCAATACAAAGTCCCGCACTAGGGTGGCCGAGACAGTGGCCGAGACTTTAGCATGGATGGAGGTGGATGCAGCAGGTTGCGCCAGACATGGAGGATGACACTGGATGAGGTAGATGACACTGGACATGGCAGATGACACTGGACGTGGCAGATGACACAGGACATGGGAGAAGACAGCAGGTGCAATAGGACACGACTCCAACAGTACCAGGCTGAGGAACAAGGACACAGCACGGGATACAGGATACAGGTAGCAGGGCACGGGAAACAACGGGAACAGGATAACACTAAGGGACCATTTGCAAGGCTGACATAGGAATATTAACAACGCTCAGGCAATGAGCAAAGGGGCAGGGCCCTTCTTATAGTCCAGGGGACTCATGGGCTAATTGATGATCATGATTCCCATGTGCACGCGCTGGCCCTTTAAGGCCAGGCACGAGCGTGCGCCCGCACCCTACGGGAGACAGCGGACCGGAGTGGAGATGAGCGCTGGCGTCTCCTAGGAAGGAGATGTGAGCCAGCGCTCACAGATCCATGGCTGCGGCCGACGGGGGGTAAGTAATCCCAACGGTCCGCGGCCATGGACGCTACAGCCTGGATGTATTCCTCTCAACCAAGTTGCATAAAAGGTCTTTCCTCTTCTGCTATTGGTCAATTAACCACATAATGTACATATTAAGTGTGTGTTGTTTAAGCTTGAACCATATTGTATTACATTTCTTTAACTTTTTTTTGTTTGAAAAACATGGCTAGATGACGAGCTCCTCCGGATTTAGCAGCATTCATTTTGCTAGCTAAAAAATATGCTACTACTACTACTACTACTAAATTTGGTAAATTCCTTCTAAAATAATCAGTACTTTTTGGAGATTGAACTGTAAACAAATTAGTCATAATAATAACTCCTTCATTTCTTCTAAATTCACAACTTTTCTACTAAAATTAAGTTACAATTTATATCCCAAAATTATCTGGTTTACATTAGCTGAAATGTGCACGAACCATGTTTTTGTATATGATGTATTCTTGATAGGTACAAATGGCCAACAGATGGTTCCATTCATCTCTGGGAATGTGGAAAACACAAGATCCATTGGTGGAGGTAACATTGTCTGCAATCCTCTTTTATAGGAAAAAGGATAATTTCCTACAAATCTGTTCTGTATCTTAACCCATACTGGTCATCATATCAAAGAAACGGCATAATGCTCTTTGCAATTTGTTTACATATAGGAGAAATGTCACAATATAAATTAGTTTGCAAGTGTTTATTTATTTCCACAAATATTTTGGCAGTGCTGTACAGTTTCTTCTCTTTTTCTTTTGTTAAAAACTTGAGAAGGTAGTAAAAAAGGTTCCCCTTCAACTACATAGGTTTTCTGCACGGAAAAATAAAATCAGCCTTAAAAAGCCAAGAATTAGCCCCTTTTAATGACAATGGGTTTAATCCTCGGGCTAATCTGCTGCACACACACAGCATATCCACGACACAAATCTGTATGCATCGGATTTAAGCCACGAAAATAGACGTCAGATTTATTGCCTACATGTGAATGAGACCTAACAGTGCCACCCACAATACTCACAAAAGTGCCCTATAACAATGGCAGCATGCTATTAGCCACAGTTTTCTCAATTTAGTCCCAGTCACAGTATCTACAACAGAGACCCATAAAAGAACTAGGCAGAATGCTTTTTTTTAACAGTCTCAGCACAGTACCCAAATAAAAAGCCAGCCTCCTCACCACAGTAAGCGAATAAATTATACCCACTACAATGTCACACAAATGTCCCAGCCACAATGCCCTTACAATAGCAGCAGAAACAGTGTCCACCACAATGTGCCAAAAAAGCACCAGCCATACTGCCTTTATGCCATTCAGAGTTGCCCCCTAAACAAGTTTTAACCACAATGCCCATTATAGCATCCTCATACAAAGTCCAGCCACAATGGCACCATACTTGTATTCAGTGTATGCTCGTATTCCTGAGGCCTAGTGGATATTTCATAATTTAAAGTGGCTGAACAGTCTTTAGGCTGTCGGATGTTTGATAGAGTCCCACAGTGAGGCGGAAAGTATTCCACTTCTACAAACGTGAATCCAGTCTCAACTTTAATAAGCACCAAGTCTTAAATCTGATCATCTGGCAGTGGATCCCATGTAGACATGAGTTCCCAGGCACTGTCTGATTGCCCAAATAGTCAGTTCTGCCCCAAACGGTTAAGCTCGCCCCTCTAGCAGAAAGACTGCAATTGATTATATTCAATTTAGGAATAGCTATTTATGAAACGACTTAATATTTTCTGAACAGTCCATTAAAATTAATAATTACATGAACTTTCTAATACTGTGTGGCAATATGGTTAAAATCTCTTCTGTAACCAGCTGTTTCCCTCAATACAGCAGTTCTGCTATTTCACTCTGTGCTTGTTCATCATGTGTGTGTGGCAGGCGGAAAAGAACAGCTAATCCTTCATAGCACAGTCCAGCAGAGCTCCCTCTCTGTAGTGCTTATAATACTGATCTGAGAGACACACTGCTGCAAATCCTCCTCCTGGATCATTACTCCACTGCATCTACAGCAGGCTCTCGGGGGCCTTTCATAGTGATCTTAGGCTCTATGTGTCCTCTGTGTGTTCCTTGGTGATTCATATACTGAAAGAAGGCAATTTATTATAACAACAAAAGAGAACTCAGGTGGGGGAAGCAAACCAATATGACCAGTCATTCCAGAGCATAAAACTGTGCAAAAGAAAAAACAACTTGTAGCTATCTGATAGATATTCTTCTCAGTAAAAGTATGTACATAAAGTCAAGGAAAACTGTAATAGCATGAATATGTGGAGTAGATATGATGTTTTCCAGGTGTTTTGAGTTCAGTGGGGAAAAATGGAGCTTAAAACTTCATGTAAAAACTGCAATTGAACAATTATTTTTTTTTCAAATGCATCTGTTTTTCTGCCACGTTTTTCATGTATCAAGGCAATTGAGCCATCTGATGTCAATGTATTGAAAAAATAGCATTCGTCACAACGCTCACGTTTTTGTTGGTAAAAGACAATGTGTACTTCAAGACGCACAGAGCTCAATGTTTTCTGGCACTTTTTTTTTTATGGCAATTAACAACTCCATGATATTATAAGTTAAAAATGAGGATACAGCATTCTTGTTTGGATGTTTTTCTAAGGGAGTACAAGGAATTTCATTTCATGAAGCTCTTGACACACAGTTCTTGTGCTGATGCCACTTCCACAGGCAGTTTCGAACTCTGTAGTGTCTGATGTAATAGAAGATAAGTGATTTTTACAGGACTTGACGGCTGCACTGTGTGAGTTTACTTGGTCTAACTCTTTGTGCCTGAGCAGTTGTTACACCTAGACCAGGGGTCTCAAACTTGGCCGTGTAAATGGGCCGCACATAGTAAAAATGTGAAGTTGACGGGCCGCATTGCTTTCAAGTTTGATATAATACAAAATTACTGTTAATCAATTCATTATTTGAACTACTATAACAATATTACATTACTATAAAAATACTACATTACTATAACAATACTACATTACTATAACAATACTACATTATTATAATACTACATTACTATATCAATACTACATTACTATAATAATACCGCTAGGCTTAAACTTACCGACAATTTGCGAGTTTACTCCACGTGCTTATTTTAACTATCCAGTTTTCCATTTTAAGGGTCGCTAAACGCAGTCTGGCGTATCAGTTGGCAGCGTTTTGCATACACAAGAATGTCAAGATTGGGCAGCCCTTTTTTTAGATAGTGCCATAGTGCCCTCTGTAGATAGACACACCCCCACTAGATAATTCCCCAGTGCCCTCTGTAGATAATGCCACAGTGCCCACTGTAGATAATGCTACAGTGCCCTCTGTAAGTAATGCCACAACCCCCATAGACAATGCCACAGTGTCCTCTGTAGATAATGCCACAGTGCCCTTTGTAAATAGTGCCACACACACCCCTTTGTAGATAGTGCCACACACACCCCTTTGTAGATAGTGCCAAGCACCCCTTTGCAGATAGTGCCACACATATCCCCCTATAGATAGCTCCTCTGGGGCTCCCTCTAGGAGTGGAATCCCCAGTCAAAGTGTTGCCGGCACTTTGGCCGGGGAGTCCTCTCCTGAAGGAGCCCCTGATGTCACTGTCCATATATGGCCAGTTACGTCAGAAGCCTCGTTTATCAGCGTAATCCCACGCCCAGTGCGTCGGCAATGCACTGGCCGGGCATTCCGGTCCAGGAGAAGCCACTGACGTCACTGTCCATATATGGACAGTTACGTGAGAGGCCTCATCTATCAGCGGAATGCCTAACCAGTGTATTGGCAACACACTGGCCGGGCATTCCGGTTCAGGAATGGCCACTAAGGTCACTGTCCACATATGGACAGTTACGTCAGAGGCCTCGTCTAACAGAGGAATCCCCCAGCAGAGCGCTCTGGCTGGGGATTCACCTCCTAGAGGGAGCCCCAATGAAGGTATCTATAGAGAGAGGGGTGTAGCGCTGTCCACAGGGTGGGGTTTGTAGCGTGGCACTATCTACAGGGGGTTGTGCGTGGCGCTCCTCCTTTGGCCTGTTCTCTGCTCTCCCGCTGTCATCGGGCCGCAGATGACAGCTTCAGGGGCCACGGGTTTGAGACCTCTGACTCAGACACTGTATTAGCACTTACAGTAGACCGAGGAAGTTCTGGCAGATCAGAAATTTCACCAAGTGATTTGTGGCAAATGTGGCAAACTATGACAGTGCCATGTTTAAATCTATGTCAGCTGGAAGCTGTCATTTTTCAGGCTCTGGTGGTCCAACCCCTCCTGCTAAGCCCTGCCTACTTTTAAAAACAATGGAGGCGGTGTAAAAATACAAAAGTAACTACTTTTTTTGCGTAAAATTTAGCAAATTGCGGCTTTTCTGCACCAGAAAACTGTCGCTAGTGTTCAATAAATTCCCTCCTTTGTGTTTGTGAAAAATCAGGAATGCATCTAAATCATACTTATACTCCTATAAACACATATACACACATTTTACAGGCTGCATTAACCATCTGATCAGCCAACAAACAAGCGTTTGCTCATTTGTCGACTGATCGCTGCCCTGTTTACACGGGCCCATAATTGGCCGAATGAGCATTCTTAGGAGTGCTCGTTCCCGATTATTGGCCCGTGTTAATGGGCCTATAGAGTAACTGTTGGGTAATACAGTGTAGGTACTAACATCAGGTTGTCTCTGTCATTGTTCACTGCTATTTTTCTCTTTAGAAATCCACAGTTACTGTTTTGTAAGAAAAAGTGGAAAGAGGAATTCCTTAATATGGTGAAGACCATTGTTTTCAATGCAGATACAGTACATACAGTAGTAGCATGGTTACTAAGGTTAAAAAAGGCACAAGTCCATCAAATTCAACCTATAATCGATCCACAGGAAGACAAAAATTCCCTATGAGGTGGTTGCCAACTTCCTCATATCAATGGGGCAAAAAATTCTTCCCAACTCCAAGTATGGCAATCAGAATTAATAACTGGATTAATGACTAATCTTCGTAATCTAGTACTCATAACTTGTATTATTATATCTTGACAGTCATCTAGAGCGCTCTTGAACTCTTTGAATGTATTAACCATGACAATATCTTGTACAAGAGAGTTCCATATTCTCACTGCTATTACGGTTACCCCTTCTATGCTGGTGTAGACCCTTCTTTCCCCTAGGTGTAGTGGATGCCCCCTTATTATAGTTACAGGCCTAGGTGTGAAAAGAGAATTTAATTGATCTATGTACTGTCCATTGAATAATATTTTTACACTGTGCCATTTGATAATTTCTCTTGGTACAGAAATTTACTCACTCCCTTAAAAGGGTTGTCTCACCATGACAATGAAGCCAGTGCAGCGATCTACCGATCACAGCCGGTCCGGTTTCTGAAACCCTCATTGATCAGCTGTAATAGCAGAGGAAGTTTTCTGCCAGTCATTAATTTCCCCTTCAGCATGGAGGTCCATAAACCGTAATAAGGCATATGGAAAGGGGTTGCCCTGATTGTAAAACTTTGGTCGCCCTCATCTGCACCCGTTCCATTTTAGCTCCTTATACCTAAGTGCTCAAAACTATCCACAATATTCCGTGTGGTTTGGTTAATGATATGTATAAAATAAAACTTCTACACATTTAGTTTTGTATGGCCATACAAAAGAAAACTTTTAAAGGACAGGTGTCGCGAAAAAAATTTTTTCATATAAATTTGCTTTTAGTGTGTTATTAAAATACATTTTATTTATTTGTGTTTTTGTGTTTTTCTTTTTTCTTACTTTTACTTCCCTATGGGGGCTGCCATTTTTTTTCATCTCTGTATGTGTCGATTAACGACACATACAGAGATGGAATACAGCACATACATCCCCCCATGGAGCCGTTCCATTCACTATAGTGTACGCCGTCTGTGTGGGAACGGCGCATGCGCCGCTCACACACAGTCCAAAAGGAAGGTCTTCGGCCGAGCGACATGCGGCGCCATTTTCATGTGGACCGGAAGCCGGGGCCGGACAGTAAGATGACTACTTCCGGTCGCGGCTTCCGGACATATGTTCAGAAGCAAGGACTAGGAGCGGAGGGAGCGGACGGAGCGGCGGTAACGGCGGCAGGAGCAGGTAAGTTATGTTTGTGTATGTTCGTGTTTTACTGTGTGATTACCACTGTATGTAAGCCTACTACACTGTGCATTCGCTCAAAAAATGGCGGCACACAGTGTAGGAGGTTTGAACATTCAACCCCTTCCTTTCTCCTGGCACTAGCCAGGATAAAGGAGGGGGAGTGTTTGAGCACGCTAGAGCGAGTGTATCTTCTCCAATTTTGCAGCATAAAGCAATGAGGTTGCTTTACCACATGCCAATGCTGCAATTTTGGGAATTGCTCCCTCTAGTGACCAGCACATGGAAATGTTATAAATTAGAATCTAATTTATAATATTTCCTGACTTGTGAAAAAAATTTAAAATATTAGAACAATGTGTAATCATGTATATACTAACTCTTTAACTAAAATAAAATAAAATAAATTTCTAGCAACGCATTCCCTTTAAAGGCATTGGCAAACTTATCACAAGTTTTTACCTGTGTAATATCATATTTCTATGGTATTTATACCAGCCTATTACAAGAACATGTTGCTGTTTGTGAATATTTACTCGTGGTACTACTGTTTGGGCACTGCCATGTCTCATAGCATTCCATATCACATTATCCTGCTGTAGGTATACCCCTAGTGAGGTATTTTGTTATACTTTCTCAATGGGGCTTATTTATCTTACTTAACTCTGAAGCCTAGTGTGATGGTTAATACTGTATTTTAAAAAATATATAATTTCAATAGTAAAATGCTGCAGCTGTTTCTTATCACTTAATAGTTGTAATGAAAACTGACTTTGAACCTGCATGATTTGGTTACGTTATTTACATGTTACGAAGAATACTACTAAGCCCACTAACAGGGCAATGTATGAACATGCTTTTGTGGTCACAGTGGTTAGCTAAGGAATGCACGTGGAGGATGGAGATTAAAGCTACAGAGAGTTTCCGCCAGATTAACATCGACCTTGCTGTGCACTGAAATAAAATTGCTCTATAATGTGGATGGCAAATAGGAAACCAGTTGATCCAGTTTTTAATGGACAGAAAAGTCAGGGTGTGTAGACTCAAAGCAAATATAAGGAGAGAATAAACCCTGGAAAAAAGCGAGTGGAGAAGAAGAAAAAATATGGTATAAAAAGAGTGCACGTGAGGACAGGAAAGAAGTGAGGATAAGGAAAGCTGCTGAAATATCACTATAAAAAATTTGGTAAAGCAAATTTCTGCCCTGTCCATTATACGGCGGTCCTAACAGAACTATGTGGCCATGGATGTAGCTATAAGGGGTGCAAAGCTAGCAGCCACACAAGTGTCCTGGTGCATAAGGTGGCCCAAGGAAAACGTCAGTATTAGGGTATGATTACACAGGGCGAATACGCTGCGTAAAAGTACACAGCATATCTGCCCTGGCGGCCGCACAGAATTCCGGCTGAAAAAACGCACCAAACTGTGGTGCAGTTTTTCAGCCGAAATATCCGCTGCGGACTTTTGCATGTTTAAAAAAAAAGAAAACACAAACCCTCTGACATCCTGCAGCTGGGCCTCCTGTGATGACATTTAATCCCATGTGACTGCTGCAGCCAATCACAGGTCACATGGGATGAAACGTCACCCCAGGAGGCCGTCCTGGATGAAAAGGACAGAATTCTGGGTAAGTATAAGAGGTTTTCTTTCCGAGTTGTGTTTATTTGAGGTGGAATCACAGCTTTTCAGCTGAAAAAAACGGAACATCTGCAATTTTTGTGGGGTTTATTTCCATATTGAATTCAATGGGGAATACTCGCAACAGAAAAGCAGTGATTACGCAAATACAATTGACATGCTGCTAAATCCATTGCGGAAAAAATACAGAATTTACGGTACGTGTGAACTTACCTTTATAAATGGTAGGTGGGGGCCCTGTTACAGATTGTGCTTTGGGACCCAGTAGCTTTTTAGTTAGGCATCTGTATGTGACCCACAGTATAGTGAAGTATTGTGCACCATATTATGAACTATGGTGTTCATGAGGCCTAATTCTATACTCTTAAGAGATTCTTATGACAACACTTCTTGCTCTGATTTTTATCATGTGCAATGTTGCTTATGTAGATTAAAAAATACAGTTAACCACATATTTACACATAGCTACTACTCATAACCAATAATTCAATCCAGGTAGGATGTATATATTGTTGTATTTGGTGATTTGGACCCACAAAATGTCCTCACGAAAAGAGATCAGAAGAGGACATGTGTGAGTCTTAGTGGTGTATCCACAGGGTTTTGGTCTGAAACTTCAGATGACAGGCTCTCAGCTTAGAATTAAGATATTAAACATATTTTAATGTATATGAAAGGCCCTTTTTTATTTTTTGTTATGGTGGGTCTCCTTTAAAATATGATTAGTAAAGAATTTAAGGAAACACATAACTGTATTTTACCTTATATGTTCTCTTTGATGCTAAGAATACTGCATTTAACATGCTTGATGACTATGACTGCTCCTCTTTTGTAGAGTTATGTAGAACACTGCTTATTCATGTACAAAGCCTGTGTTAAGAAACTCCTGTAAAACACAGAATTACAAGACTGGCTGTGTTTTATGTCATGTGTGACATAATAAAATGTTAACATGGTATTAGATGATACATAAGAAACAGTAAAGCACTAGGCCACCTACTCCCTTCACCCAAATATTGCAAGTAAGCTGAGTAGCATCTAGAAAACTTTTGTGGACATATTATAGGTTTTGCATATAAAGTTGCACAAATGTCATACATTTTAGAATGCGTTCAGCCTACATTGGTCCTTTTTTTGTATTCAATTGCATCTGTACAGTTGATGTGAGGAATGCAGCCAAAGGAGATCATCACGTAAACATTTGAGAGCATGGGAGAGGGGGTTACTTTTATATGCCCAAAAGCTCAATGTTTGTAGTATTAGTATGCTGCAGCTTTATTATGTACCTCAAACAAAGCTTGGCATTCATATACATGACAAACAAAATAGTCAAGCAATAAATACACTCACTAGGTAGAATGGGGGAGATTTATTAAGCTAAACGCATCAGAATTCTATCACAAATTACGCCAAAACAATGGAATAGATGACAGTTGCCAACTTTATTATGCTTTTTTTTTTCTTTATTCTTCTGCCTAACAGAACAGTTCTAATAAGTGTTAAAGAGTAGTAATACAATGCTCAAAATTTATTAAAGATGTGTGCCATTGCTTGTTACAAAATACATGTTTGTACTGTACACTGTATACAGGGGCGTAGCTAGAGGCTCATGGGCCCCGATGCAAAAATTCTTACTGGGCCCCCCCCCCCCCCCCCGCAAACTTCTCATGGCCGACGGTCCGCTTTCAGCTGCATCGCTGGGTCTCCTAAGTGACCCAACAATGCAGCACTAACAGCCGGGGCGTCACTAAGGCTGGGTTCACACACACTATTTACGGACGTAATTCGGGCGTTTTAGCATTGAATTACGTCCGAAAATGCGGCTCAAAAGCGTCGGCAAATATCTGCCCATTCATTTGAATGGGTCTTACGATGTTCTGTGCCGACGGTCATTTTTTTTTACGCGTCGCTCTCAAAAGGCGGCGCGTAAAAAAGACGCCCGCGTCAAAGAAGTGCCTGTCACTTCTTCAGACGTAAATGGAGCCGTTTTCCATGGACTCCATAGAAAAACAGCTCCAATTACGTCCGTAATGGACGCAGCGAAAGACGCCTGCGCATGCCATTATGGCTGAAATTACGGTGCTGTTTTCTCCTGAAAACAGCACAGTAATTTCAGCCGTAACGGACGCTGCCGTGTGAACATACCCTCAGGGCTTAAAATGTCAGGGAAATAGCCCCAATACATATGTGTCCACCCGAAAAAAAGTGTGTATAGGAGACAGCATAGCATATCTATAGCACTACGACCCTATAAACTATGGATAGGATTAGATACATTGGCTCAGCAGACAGTGTCACACATGATAGGATTAGATACAGTGGCTCAGAAGGCAGTATCACACATGATAGGATTAGATACAGTGGCTCAGAAGGCAGTATCACACATGATAGGATTAGATACACAGCTCAGCAGACAGTATCACACATGATAGGATTAGATACAGTGGCCCAGCAGACAGTATCACACATGATAGGATTAGATACAGTGGCTCAGCAGACAGTACCACACATGATAGGATTAGATACAGTGGCTCAGCAGACAGTACCACACATGATAGGATTAGATACAGTGGCTCAGCAGACAGTACCACACATGATAGGATTAGATACAGTGGCTTAGCAGACAGTATCACACATGATAGGATTAGATACAGTGGCTCAGCAGACAGTACCACACATGATAGGATTAGATACAGTGGCTCAGCAGACAGTATCACACATGATAGGATTAGATACAGTGGCTCAGCAGACAGTATCACGCATGATAGGATTAGATATAGGGCCCAGCAGACAGTATCACACAAGATACGATTAGATACAGGGCCCAGCAGACAGTATCATACATGATTGGATTAGATACACAGCTCAGCAGACAGTATCACACATGATTGGATTAGATACAGGGCCCAGCTCGCTGACATTGCGTCTCCAGCGCTGGACCCAGGATAGGTAAGAATAATAATTTTGCTTCTTTATGTGTTACTGATTATTTTTGTGTTTGTGTTTTTTTACAGGTTCGGTTGTTGGACTTCGGATTCGAGGACTTCAATGACGGCGTTTTTATTATTCTCAATTAAATGGTTAATGAGGGTTGTTTTTCTATTTCAATAAAATATTTTTTCTATGTGCTTGTATCTTTTTAAATTTTATTATCACCGCCTTAGTAATGGCCGCTGGCTGATTGACAACCTCCATTACTAAGGCGAGGCTTAATGTTAGCCGGTGCAGAGGCTACACTAACCCCCATTATTACCCCGGTACCCACCGCCACCAGGGGTACTGGGAAGAGCCGGGTACAAACCAGTACCCGACCATCTGTAGTGACGGTTAGGCACCTGGGCGGCCGCAGGCTGGTAGTATTAGGCTGGGGAAGGCCAAAAACAGTGGCACCTACCACCCTGATAATGCTGCCTGCTGCTGCTGTGTTGTATCTGGCTGGTTATGAAAATTGGGGGGGACCCGACATCGTTCTTTCCAATTATTATTATTTTTTTTAAATGACGTGGGGTCCCCCCCATTTTCATAACCAGCCAGATACAATAAAGCAGCAGCAGGCAGCATTACCAGGGTGGGAAGGGCCACTGTTTTTGGCCTTTCCCCTCCTGATAATACCAGCCTGCGGCCACCCCAGTGGCCGACCATCACTACACATGGTCAGGTACTGGATCGTACCCGGCTCTTCCCAGCACCCCTGGTGGCGGTGGGTACCGGGGTAATAAAGGGGGTTAGTGTTAGCCTCTGCACCTGCTAACACTAAGCCCCGCCTTAGCAATGGATGCTGTCAATCAGCCGGCGGCCATTACTAAGGCGGTAGTAATATAGTTTAAAAAAAACCCACAAAGACATAGAAAAAATATTTTATTGAAATAAAAAAAAAACCCACACAACCCTCATTAACCATTTTATTAATAAAAAAAAAAGCCGTCATCGAAGTAGTCCTGGAATCCGCCGTAGTCCAACGACCGAACCTGTAAGAAAACACACAAAAAATGATTAGTAACACGTGTGTTAGGGTATGTGCACACACACTAATTACGTCCGTAATTGACGGACGTATTTCGGCCGCAAGTACCGGACCGAACACAGTGCAGGGAGCCGGGCTCCTAGCGTCGTACTTATGTACGATGCTAGGAGTCCCTGCCTCGCTGCCGGACAACTGTCCCGTACTGAAAACATGTTTACAGTACGGGACAGTTGTCCTGCAGCGAGGCAGGGACTCCTAGCATCGTACATAAGTACGACGCTAGGAGCCCGGCTCCCTGCACTGTGTTCGGTCCGGTACTTGCGGCCGAAATACGTCCGTCAATTACGGACGTAATTAGTGTCTGTGCACATACCCTAAGGCTTAGATACAGGGCCCATGTGTGATACTGTCTGTGGGACCCTGTATCTAAGCCTACCACAAGGTAGGCTTAGATACAGGGTCCAGCAGACAGTAATCTTATACAGTATAAGATTACTGTGTGCTGGGGCCCTGCATCTAAACCTAGTGTGGTAGGCTTAGATACAGGGCCCAGCAGACAGGATCACGCATGGGCCATGTATCTAAGCCTACCATGTGATTGGCTTAGATACAGGGCCCAGCAGACAGGATCACACAATCTGTGATCCTGTCTCATGGGCCCCCTAAGCCTGATACATCGTAGGCTTAGGGGTTGTGCAGTCCCTAAACATTGATGGCCTATCCACAGGATAGGCCATCAATAGCTGATGTGTCGCCCGGGACCCGCAAATCAGCTGTTTTGAAGGGGCCGCAGCACTCGTACGAGAGCTGCTTCCCCTTCATTTCACTACTCGCTCACACTGTGAATCGCCGACACCGATTCACAGTGTGACCGGAATGAAGTGACAGGAATGAAGGGGAGAAGCTCTCGTACGACTGCTGCGGCCCCTTCAAAACAGCTGATTGGCGGGTCCCGGGAGTCAGACCCCGCCAGTCAGGGCTAACCTTACCTTCCTCTTCGGCCGCGGCGGGAGTTCTGTAGTCTCGATGCTGTGCGCGGCGGCATAGCGCTGTGACGTCATGCGCTGCGCACAGCGCTTGACGTCAGGACCTCCGCTGCGATCCGGAACCAGGAAGGTAAGTAAAGTATGTTACTATAGTAACAGGGGCCCGCGGCCCGAGTTACTATAGTAACTTTTTATTGATGTGGTGCGGGGGGCCGTGGGCCCCCCTGGCTTCGGGGCCCGGTCGCAATTGCGACCGCTGCGACCCCTATAGCTACGCCAGTGGCTTAGGGGTTGTGCAGTCCCTAAACATTGATGGCCTATCCACAGGATAGGCCATCAATAGCTGATGTGTCGCCCGGGACCCGCAAATCAGCTGTTTTGAAGGGGCCGCAGCACTCGTACGAGAGCTGCTTCCCCTTCATTTCACTACTCGCTCACACTGTGAATCGCCGACACCGATTCACAGTGTGACCGGAATGAAGTGACAGGAATGAAGGGGAGAAGCTCTCGTACGACTGCTGCGGCCCCTTCAAAACAGCTGATTGGCGGGTCCCGGGAGTCAGACCCCGCCAGTCAGGGCTAACCTTACCTTCCTCTTCGGCCGCGGCGGGAGTTCTGTAGTCTCGATGCTGTGCGCGGCGGCATAGCGCTGTGACGTCATGCGCTGCGCACAGCGCTTGACGTCAGGACCTCCGCTGCGATCCGGAACCAGGAAGGTAAGTAAAGTATGTTACTATAGTAACAGGGGCCCGCGGCCCGAGTTACTATAGTAACTTTTTATTGATGTGGTGCGGGGGGCCGTGGGCCCCCCTGGCTTCGGGGCCCGGTCGCAATTGCGACCGCTGCGACCCCTATAGCTACGCCAGTGACTGTATATATATATATATGAGGTGGCATAAGGAAGATAAATGTCAAACAGTTCTAATGATTTACACCAAATACATTTTGATCCTTTTTTAAGACTTGTAATTCATGCACCCTGCAAAACTATTGATAAATCTCCTGCAATGTTTACTTGCTGATGGTCAAGTATAATTTCCTATTGCTTACAAATGTCCTTGCTAAAACTATGGTTAACTGGTAAGTTAATTGGAATCTGTCAGAAGTTTTAAAGCCTCAAGACTGCTGACAGCGCGATATAGGGGAGGGGGAGGGCCTTCTAACTAAACCTATTGTCTTTGTCATGCAAGTTGCATGAGCAAGAAATCGATGTTTAATTACTGCGGAGCCGTAGTTGCAAGTGCCAGTGAGGTGGACACTTGATGTGCAAGTGCTCCTTGGCTCCACTCTCTGCACGCTGCCAGCCCCTCCCCTCTGGTTTGAGTTATGGCTCTAGCGTTCTCCTAATTGGGAGCTGGAGCCGTCACTCAAAGGAGAGAGGGGCACTTGCCGCCGCCATGCAGGGGGGATTTACATAGTTATGTACATAGTACGGTTGAAAAAAGACACATGTCCATCAAGTTCAACCAAGGGATGGAAAAAGGAAGGGATGAAACAAAAAATCTACACATTGACATTGGAGCTGATATATTTTTTTGTTTTAGGACATTATCTAAGCCTTTTTTTTAAGCCATCTACTGTCCCTGCTCTGACCAGCTCCATAGATTCACCGTTCTCACAGTAAAGAAGGCTTGTCGTCTCTGCAGATTTAAACTTTTTTCTCCAGATGGAGGGAGTGCCCCCTTTTCTTTTGAGGGGGTTTTACACGGAACAGGTTTTCACTATATTTCTTGTATATTTCTTGTATGGGCCATTCATATTGTAAAGGATTTGCCTGACACAGCTTCTGTGTCGACGCCCGTGATTAATCAGCCTGCATCTGTGCCTAGGAACCTATCACAGCCTGGCCAGACGGTTCTAGCTCCCGCCCTTGGTCTATGTATACCTTCATTTGTATACCTTCATTTGCTGCTTGTCCTTTGGCTGTGATTCTGTCTGGTTTCCTGGCTCTGCTGCTCCTGCTAGTACTATTGACCTCTGCTTCAAATTGACCCTGTATTTACTGACTACTCTCCTGCTCTTGGTACCTCGTACACTCCTGGTTTGACTCGGCTCGTTATCTACTCTTGTTGCTTACGGTGTTGCCGTGGGAAACTGCCCCGTTTCCCTTAGCTTCTGTATACCCTTGTCTGTTTGTCTGTCGTGCACTTATTGAGCGTAGGGACCGTTGCCCAGTTGTACGCCGTCACCTAGGACGGGCCGTGCAAGTAGGCAGGGACTGAGTGGCGGGTAGATTAGGGCTCATCTGTCTGTCTCCCTCCCCCGACATTACACATATATTTATATAAGTTAATCATGTCCCCCCTTAGTCGTCTATGTTCAAGGCTAAGTTGGTTTAATTATTTTAATCTTTCCTCATAACTTAGATTATCCATGCCCCTTATGGGTTTAGTTGCTCTTCTTTGTATTTTTTCCAAGTCCAGGGCATTCTTTCTATGAATTGGAGCCCAGAACTAAACTGCATATTCTAGATGAGGCCGCACTAATGCTTTTTAAAGTGGTAATATTATATACCTGTCCTGCACGTCCATGCCTCTTTTAATACACGACAATATCTTGCTGGCCTTTGAAGCAGCTGATTGACATTACATGCTATTATTTAGTTCATGATCTACAAGTACACCCAGATCCTTCTCAACAAGTGACTCTCCCAGTATAGTTCCCTCTAGGACATATGATGAATGCAGGTTGTTGGTACCCAGATGCATAACTTTACATTTATCTACATTGAACTTAATTTGCCAATTAGATGCCCAAACACTCAATGTGTCCAAATCAGCTTGTAATTTATGAACATCTTCCATAGACTGAACTATATAACATAGCTTTGTGTCATCTGCAAAAATAGAAACAGTGCTATTTATTCCATCCTCTATATCATTTATAAATAAATTGAATAATAGTGAAAAATTGAAATTTTTCCTTCCCTTTTCCCTTCCCTTGGTTGAACTTGATGGACATGTGTCTTTTTTCAGCCGTACTAACTATGTAACTATGTAACTATGTAACTATGAACACAGCACTGAAACCTGGGGTACACCACTTATGACAACTTCTGTCCTTAGTAAAACGGTGCTGGCTGTCACTTATAATACAATATTTTTGTCACATAATCCTGTATATACTCAATAGCCCCTCAAACATTTTTCCCACAATGGATGTTAAGCTTACTGGTCTATAATTAACCGGGGAAGACCTAGAGCCCTTTTTGAAAATAGGCACCACATTTGCCCAGTCACTAGAGAATCTCTGAATATTATGAAGGTGGGGGGACAGAAATAACTGAACTAAGTTCTTTAAGAACTCTTGGGTGTAACCCATCTGGTCCCGGAGCCTTGTGCAGATTTATTTTATTTTATTTAGCTTGGACCACATCTACATTCAGCCAATTCAGTATATTAATTGATGTATTAACAGCACTGGCACATCAGCTGCTCTTTCTTCTGTTGTATATACAGAGCTAAAGAAGCCATTTAGTAACTCTGCCTAATCTTGATCCCCTGTGACCAACTCCCCATCACCACTATTTAGGGATCCTACATGTTCAGACCTTGGCTTTTTTGCATTTATATACTTGAATAATTTTTTGGGATTTGTTTTACGATCCTTGGCCACCTGCCTTTCATTTAGTATTTTTGCTGATTTTATAACTTTTTTAAAGATTTTATTAATTTCTTTATAATTTACAAAGGCTAGAGCTGTACCCTCAGGTTTGTATTTTTCAAATGCCCTTTTTTTTTGTCATATATTGCCCTTTTTTACAAAAGGTGTAAGCCATGTGGGGTTTAATTTCAGTCATTTATACTTGTTACCTAGAATACATTTTGCACTATAATTATACAAAGTGGATTTTAAGATCTCCCATTTATCATTTGTACCATTTTGTGATAATAGTTGTTCCCAGTCTATATCCTGAATTGCAGGCCTCATCCTGGGGAAATTGGCCTTCTTAAAGGCATGTTGTTGCCCGAAAAACATGTTTTTTTTTTAAAATTTAAACATTTAGTGTGTGGGTGATTAAACATTGTTCAAATTTTTTTTATTTTTTTCGCGAGTCAGGAAATATTATAAATTTTTTCTAATTTTTTCTAATTTATAATACTACCCATTTTTGGTCACTAGATGGAGCTAGTTCCCAAAATTGCAGCATTGCAACATTGGGTTAAAAGCTCTCGCTCTAGTGAGCTCTCAGCATCCCCCCCTCCTTTATCCTGGCTAGTGCCGGGATAAACGAGGGGTTTGAAAGGTTTAACCTCCTACACTGTGTCGCCATTTTTTGAGGTAACCCACAGTGTAGTAGGTTTACATACAGTAGTAAACACACACAAACACTAACATACATTGAAATCTCTTACCTGCTCCTGCCGCCGCGGCTCCCTCCGGCCCGTCCGCTCCCTTTGCTGCCGCTGTTCCATGTGCACAAGTCCGGAAGCCGCGACCGGAAGTAGTAATATTACTGTCCGGCCGCGACTTCCGGTCCACAGGAAAATGGCGCCGGACGGCGCCAATTTCGAATAGGACTGTGTGGGAGCGGCGCATGCGCAGTTCCCACACAGACGCCGTACACGGCAGTCAATGGGACGGGAGCCGTTCGCAGTCCCTATGGGACTGTGGCTGCCGTATTCCATGTCTGTGTGTGTCGTTAATCGACACACACAGTAATGGAAACAAAAATGGCAGCCCCCATAGAGAAGTAAATCAATTAAAAACGTAAAAAGTACAACACAGCAACATACATTAATAAAATTTATTGATCTATCACACTAAAACACATAACATATTAAAAAAAAAGTTGGTCGTGACACTGTTCCTTTAAAATTAAGTGTTTTTGCCCTCCCAGCCTGTGTCTGTTTTTTACAGTATGATAAAATGCAACTACAGTATATTGTGATCACTGTTACCAAGGTTAATTTAATGTCAGTTTTTCGGTCATGCAACTAGCCTTCCATTTGTTGATGCTCGGAATCAGACTGTTTGACTTTCAAAAACAAGTTTTGTACTGTTGAAACCAGCTGCCTTCAATGCTTACCAAATATTCTAGTACATCATTTCATGCACTAAAACACATCTCTAAAAAACTCTCAATGAATCGCTCCACAACAGTTATTTTTACTTGCCTTTCATAGACATTACTTGTGATGATGGTAAAATCCATTTATATTACTAGAAGATTTCTTTTTTACAACCTATGGGCGCAAATAAAAAATATTCATGATTACCATGTCCCTTTACCCATTTAAATGGGGCTTAAATCTTCCGATCATGAGAAGACTACTTCAAAGCAGAAGCTGTAACCAATTGGCAGCTGTCATAAAGTCGAAGTTGCCCCCTGCTGATAAAAAGCACTTTATCCACGAGCGGTAGAGCCAAGGGAAATAACTATACTTGTATGGATGGTTGCACAAGCCAAGTGCTGCAATCCCATTTTATTTCAGTTTTTCCGATCTTGTCCTGTTGCTCTAGGCAACCAACTTGAGTGGGGATATTGTTTCTAACATTAAAAACTGATTACAGCTTACTTGACTGCCTCATACTGTCTTAGAGAGGATTAGGAGGGAGCGCAAAGCTGGCTTAGGCACTGTGTTAACAAAGCCTCAAAGGCACCTGCAGATTTCCCTATTCGTGAAGTGATTAACTTATTTAGTAACGGCAGAGTAATATGAGCAGTCAGGAAGAGCTACTACTTATTAAGTGCTAGAACAACCAGTGCTCTGAGAGCAGATCCTTGCTTTATTTTGTTCAGAGTGTTTTAAATGAGCTCCCCGGCTTCAAATCACTGCTTCAGGAAAAAGAAAAGAAAGCGCAACACTCAGTAATTTCTCATGTTTCATTAACCTGAGCTGGTAAGGAAACCAGGCATGAGACTCCAAGTTACAACCATTTATGAAGAGGGTGGACGGAGAGGTTATGTCATTAAAGCAACCTTATATTCAGTGCAGCATGGCTAGATTTATTTAAGAGATCGATAATAACAATTTTGTATTGATCTAAAGCTGTGTTGTGGCATAATGAATACATTGCTCTCTTTTTATTCTGATATACTGACTTAATCAATTTTAGCTTCATGCTTTATTTGCACGGCTGTGGGCACCAGATGGATCTTCTGCTTTTTGCTGTGCCCTGCTTATTGCGACTTCCAAACCCATTTTGTTTTGGCTGCTTGTCTTCATGAGAAGTGGGAAAGGATGTAGTTGAAGCAGGCATGTGACAGCAAGAGCGGGCGGGCGGCCAGCTCAGCAGATGGGACCAAGAACACACTGGCATCTTGTAAAGGCTGCATAAGCATCAATGACAGGGTACCATAGGAGCCCCTCAGAAAAGATAAAATTCTGCTATTTTATTCCACACTTATCAAAAGTGTTTTGTATGATTATTTTATGTGATTTATGTACTTTTACAAATTAAGACTTATTTTACAAATGTTGCCATTGTTCTACTTAATTTTGCTTTGAATACGCTAATGATATTACAATTTTGTTCTGTTGGACACTTATGCCATAGTTAAAGAGGGAAACTAACTTAGCAACCTCTCACCACACATATACACTTCGTGGATCCACATGAATGCCCCTATTCAGCTCCCAGAATAGCCAAGATGACCGTCTCCACAGGGGTTTGCTATTAGTTTGGCTGTGTGGAAAGTTCAGACTCATGAATGAGTTAAGATATATAGTATGTGAGAGCTTTTAGGAGACTTGTATTTATTCCATCACTCGTGATAACTTATTCAGGGACAAGCCTATATATTTTATTCACTAAATACCAGTAAATATTTGAAAGCGCAGAACCATGTTTATGCAACCCAACATTCCTTAAAGGGGTTGTCTTACATTGTGTTGTCTAGAAGGGCATATGGATATCAAAGAGAAGGTCTGTTGCTTTGGACCATCCCCTATAAGCCAAAATGGTGAGCTGCTCTGTAAGAGTGGCTTCTGCTCTGGTGGACCTGGTGCACCAATGCATTCCATTTAGCATGGTCAGAGGCGGCTTCCCTCAGCAAAACCAGATGATCGCCTGTGGTTAAGGAAGCCACACCCACGGCAATCAGCTGATCGCCAGGCTGGGTTTTATTTTATAAGACAACTTACTTTAAAGAAGTTTTACATCTCCAAGTGTCCCGAAAGGTGGAGGTCCGAGAGGTAGATTTGCCATACGGTAAAGTCTGACATAGGAAACCCTCTTTAATTCAGCACTGCATTTAAAATTGAGTAGTCCCTCTTTTCCTACTCTTATCTGGCTTATAAGATTTATTACGGTACTTAATATGATGGTACATAATGCACATGGATATGTTAACATTCATAACACTATTTGATAAGGTAGATATGCATTTCAAAGCAATGACATAAATGACTATATTCTGGAATGGTTTGAATAGATTTGGTAGCCAATGAGTTAAGAATAATATTTAAGCAGTGTCTACCAATTGCAATAATGTACCATTGTCTATACAAATTACTGCCACTACAACTAATGAGCTCATTTATAGCCCTGATGGAGGTAATTAAATGTGAATATAAAAACACGGCTTTCTTGTTTAGTGCTCTCTCAAACCAATATTGTAATGGAAAGCCATCAACAGCTAATAGGCTCACTAATCCTGACCAGGGCTGGGCCAACTGCCCAGAAATATCATCCATCACTTCTGCTATGACAGGAACGATAATAGAACAGGGCTCTTGGGTTTTATGTTTTGCTGGACACAAATCAGTGTATAAATGCAAGCGTCTCTAACCTGAAAATGTGCTTCTAAATGTGTTGTGTCAGTGTCAATCACAAGAAACACCGGCTACTGATAGGCCACAGTCTTTACTGACATGGTAACTGACACAAAAAAAAGCCTAGGCCCACATCAGGTATTACAAAGCCCATTTGTTCACCATTTTCATATGGTAGCAATCTAGATTTTAGATAGTGGCGAGAAAAAGAGAAAACAATGAAATAAGGCATTGCAGAAGTTAAAGATATGCTAGAAAAGATGTTATAGAATGCTATTAGATTTCACATGTTCAAAAGTATGCCAAATATAACTAAGCATGCAAGGATTTTATTGTATGTATGATTCTCCTTTCATAATGGACACGACAGGAATGAAGTTTAGGAAGTCTTACGACAAAGGCTAATGCAGACAGCCAACCTTTTCTAGCTTGTCAGGTACATTGAAATGTAACAGTTGTCATTGTACCACATGAACATTTAGGGTAAAAAAGTTAATCAAATAAATGACCAAGCGACATCTCCCTTATTTCTGAGATTTTTAAATGTGTAATTGATGTAAGTCTGACCCTCCAGGACTACCAGCAATAGACAGAATAAAGGTTTCATGGCATTCCCTGGAGAGCTGCAGCCACTTTATTATTTATTCAGGCACGGCGACGTACATACGAGTGTGACTGTTGGTACTGTAGCTCAGCCCATTAAAGTGAATGTGCCTGGATAAACACTGTGCTGATGGGTTGGGGTCCTGGGGGTTGGACCCTTAATGATCATAAATTGAAGACCTATCCCAAGGATCAATTGAAAATCCTGGAAAACTGCTTTAACCTAGCGTTAACTGCCAGTGATATAATTTTGACCCTGATGCCAAGTATCAGTAGTACGATATTCCTGTTGTAACTATTGCACATTAGTATTTGCAGCTACAAAGAGCTAGGGAAACAAATGAAGGTGGCTCAAGATGAAATGTAGCTTCAAGCCACTGCTTAAGAACACTGCACTAAATCAACATAGTACATATGTTTACTAGGTGTCAGTCATAGTATTATTCAGTACACTGACTTGTTAAGGCTGATTAAATATATACATTTTTATTGATAATCATGACCGAAGTTCAAAAAGTTTATAAAATTATATTTTAATAATGTGAGTTGTAAAACTGCTTTATTCTTTGAATGAACTTAAACTAAAATAGCAGTGTGCCAGGTAAGGAGAGATGACTATCTTGCTAGTTTTCCCACATATCTACTACCTACTTTTGAATAACATGGCACCAGGATTGCCAACCTCCACTTCTGTAGTTTTGGACAACTAAGATAAAAATCCTGGACAGACCAAAATTTTTACGGACACATTACAAAATCATTGCCTGTGCACTGTGCAATGTGCTAGGAGTTACTCACAAATCACAGCTCCACTTGTAGCTTTCCCATGCTAACTTAGCGTGGTAAAGCTGCAATCGGGGTTGTGATTGGTGAGTCTGACTCACTCACCACTCACTCCACCCCCACCACCGCTGCCGCCAGAACCTGTTTTAGACAAAGTGTGGACCTTGGAAAAGTCAAAAGTGGGGCCCCAAATGCTAAATTATTGTATCAATTCAGAAGGTGGTGTGTAGAGAACTGCATACTGTTACTGTGAAATATTACCTACATACTGTTACTGAACACAACTCACTATTATAAGACCAATATTACCAAAAATAACACACTATAAGGTCCAAATAATACCACCACACCATAACCACATAGGGACTGAATAATACCCCCATACGGTTACTGAATAATACGGCCACACCATAGCCAGTGACTGAATAATACCCCCCATACTGTTACTGTATAATACCACAACATAACCACATAGTGACTGAATAATACCCCCATACTGTACTGTTACTGAATGATACTGCCACACCATAACCACATTGTAATGTCGGGGTAGGGAGACAGACAGATGAGCCCTAATCTACCCGCCACTCAGTCCCTGCCTACTTGCACGGCCCATCCTAGGCGATGGCGTACAACTGGGTGACGGTCCCTACGCTCAATAAGTGCACGACAGACAAACAGACAAGGGTACACAGAAGCTAAGGGTAATGGGGCAGTTGCCCACGGCAACACCGTGAGCAACAAGAGTAGTGAACGAGCCGAGTCAAACCAGGAGTGTACGAGGTACCAAACGCAGAGCAGGAGCGTAGTCAGTAAAGCTAGGGTTGATATGAAGCAGAGGTATTAGTTATAGCAGGAACAGCAGAGCCAGGAATCAAGAAAGAATCACAGGCAAAGACAAGCAGGAAATGAAGGTATAAATAGACCAAGGGCGGAAGCTAGAACTGTCTGGTCAGGCTGTGATAGGTTCTCCCACTCCTAAGCCTACCAGCCTGAGTGGTAGCAGATCGAGTCACTCTATCAGACCTAGGAGCAGGTGCAGACTGATAAACCACGGGTGTCGACACAGAAGCTGTGTCTGGCAGATCCTTTACAGTACCCCCCCTTTTATGAGGGGCCACTGTACCCTTTCTAGGTGGACCTGGCTTATTGGGGAACCGAAGATGGAACCTCCTGAGCAATACCCCAGCGTGAACATCCTGGGCGGGTACCCAAGTCCTCTCCTCAGGCCCGTATCCTCTCCAATGGACCAGGTACTGGAGGGAGCCCTGTACCATCCTGCTGTCCACAATCTTGGCCACCTCGAATTCTACCCCTACAGGGGTGAGAACAGGGACCGGAGGTTTCCTCGAGGTAGCCAAGGACGGGGAGCAGCGTTTAAGGAGGGAGGCATGAAACACGTTGTGTATTCGAAAATACGGGGGTAACTCCAGTCGGAAGGAGACAGGGTTAAGGACCTCAATGACCTAATCTCTATATCTACCGATCAAGCCTGAGCCTGAAGTTCATGTCTAATTTGTAAGTCTTGATAAAATACATTATTTCCCATACCAAATTCGTCCTTCAGCTGTTGAAAGGACTTTAGATTCTCATTTGTATATAAATGACATAACTTCAAATTCAAAGTAAGATACTCAGACACCTGATTTTTTTACCCTTATTCCTAAATACTTGAACTCAAACACCAACGGTATACTTTCCCCATTCAATACCCTAGGAGTCTGAATAGTATGTAACGGCAGTAAAGCTGACTTCATCCAATTAATAGACAAGCCAGAAAATTGGCCAAATGTCTCAACAACATCCATAACCACCGATAGTGTAGAGTCTGATTTTGTCATAAACAATAAGTCATCGCGTACAGACCTATACATTCCTCTAACCCCCCATATCGTAAACCTTTATCTGTGAATGCTGTCTGACAACAGATGGTTCCACCGCTAACGCAAATAGCAAAGGTGACAGGGGACACCCCTGTCTCATTCCTCTGGTAGTCCCTGCCTACTAACACGGCCCATCCTAGGCGACGGCGTACAACTGGGCGATGGTCCCTACGCTCAATATGTGCACGACAGACAAACAGACAAGAGTACACAGAAGCTAAGGGAAATGGGGCAGTTGCCCACGGCACCACCGTGAGCAACAAGAGTAGTGAACGAGCCGAGTCAAACCAGGAGTGTACGAGGTACCAAACGCAGAGCAGGAGCGTAGTCAGTAAAGCCAGGGTCGATATGAAGCAGAGATATTAGTTATAGCAGGAACAGGAGAGCCAGGAAACAAGAAAGAATGACAGGCAAAGACCAGCAGGAAATGAAGGTATAAATAGACCGAGGGCGGAAGCTAGAACAGTCTGTCCAGGCTGTTATAGGTTCTCCCACTCCTAAACCTACCAGCCTGAGTGGTAGCAGATCGAGTCACTCTATCAGACCTAGGAGCTGGTGCAGACTGATTAACCACGGGCGTTGACACAGAAGCTCTGTCTGGCAGATCCTTTACACACATAGTAACTGAATAATACCCCCATACTGTTACTAAATAATACCACCACATCATAATCACATAGTTATTGAATAATACCCCCATACTGTTAATGAATAATACCGCCACACCATAACCACATAGTGACTGAATAATACCCCCATACTATTACTGAATAATACCCCCTTACTGGTACTGAATAATACCCCGATACTGTTACTGAATAATACTGCCACACCATAACCACATAGTGACTGAATAATACCCCCATACTGTTACTGAATAATACCGCCAGACTGTTACTGAATAATAGCCCCATACTGTTACTGAATAATACTGCCACACCATAACCACATAGTGACTGAATAACACCCCCTTACTGTTACTGTTTAATACCGCCACACCATAACCCAATAGTGACTGAATAATACCCCCATACTATTACTGAATAAAAACCACCACACAATGACCAATATTACCACCATATAGTGACCATATAGTGGTAGATACCAGTTATACATAGGAGCACTGCAGACCATAAAATATTACCACCATATAGTGACCATATAGGGATAGACGTCAGTTATACACAGGAGCTCTGCAGACGCTATAAGTGATTACAGCACATTTATATCCAGTGACTCACAGGTGATGTTTTCTCTGATTAGAGTCATTCACTTTCCTTTTTTTCCCCCCCATCTGGCCCAGAGCACTGTGATGACTTATTCCAGCCACGACTCGTCTCTGCAGAATTTGACATAAAGACATGTTGGTTTTTCGCTTGTCCAGCATCCTCCCCACCTATACCCCACCCTATAAACAAACTCGTAATCCACAGTGCCCCAGATGGTAATAATGATCCCTTAGTGCTCGACACTAGAGATGAGCGAACTTATGAAAAGTTCGGTTCGGCTAGTTCGCCGAATTTCACGAAAAAGTTCGATTCGGACCGAACTAGTTCTGACCGAACGTGTAATTTCCGTGCGCCGAGCATGGTACTGTCCAGGGTGCTGATAGAGTTAATGGGCTGCACTAACTCTTTCAGCAACCTTGACAGTACATGCTCGGCGCGCGGAAAATACAATTTTAATGTAATAAAAAAATATATATATGTTCATACTTACATTCCTCCTGTCCGGCCTCCAGCGATGACGTTTCATCCATGTCGCCGCTGCAGCCAATGCATGGTGCGAGTATTGTGACATTTGACTCTTACACCTTTGTTTTTTTCTGTTTACACACGATAATGTAATCTTCATGCAATATAAGACATAAATGTCATGGAACAGTGTCAGATCACACAAATGTAGTTGTCAACTTTAATTTTTGCTAACAGATTTGTCGGCTGATTTTATGTGGTTATAAAACATGTTTTTGTAAGATAAGCTGTGACATCACAAGTGGGTATCAGTCAGGAAAAAAGCTGTTACCTTCTATGACATCACAAGTGAGTTAAAATGAGGTAAACTGCTGTGATATCACAAGTATGTTTCTGATAGTTACGTTGCTGTGACATCGCAACTCGGCAAAAAAGGGCTACGTTCATTTCCACCCACGGACAGCCATAAATAAGGTGATCTATGGCTAGCACCCTGCTGTCATCCAATTAGCAGCTGGAAGTCAAGGAGCCTATAGTTTGACTGCACTATTGATTCTGTTAAAACAACGGAACCCTGTCACAACGGTGACCAACGGAAACCATTAAGGGCCTGTTCACATCACCGTTCGCTTTCCGTTCCGTTCCGGGGGTTCCATCGGAGGTTTCCGTCGGGTGAGCCCCACAACGGAAAGTGAAAGTGAAAGCACAGCTTCCGTTTCAGTCACCATTGATCTCAATGGTGACGAAAACATCGCTAATGGTTTCCGTTCGTCACCATTCCGGCAGGTTTCCGCTATTGATTCCGTCGGAAAATCGGAAACCTGCCGGAATGGTGACGAATGGAAACCATTAGCGATGTTTCCGTCACCATTGCTATCAATGGTGACTGAAACAGAAGCTGTGGTTTCCGTTTGTCTTTCCGTTGAGGGGTTAACCTGACAGAAACCTCAGATGGAACCCCTCAATGGAAGGGCAACGTTAATGTTTTAATTGTACCCCTGTTTTACCTTACTTTACCTTGTGGCAATGAAAGAGTTATCAGATTTAAAAACCATAAACAGTAATTGTCACGTAATGAAATATATTCATTAACACACAGTGCCACCTGCTGGACATGTGAGAAAGTATAGGATTGTGTGCATACTGCATAGAATGCAGCAGATTTAATAGTTTGTTATAAGTTAAAGAAAAAAGATTATAAGAAAACTCAAAAGTGACCTGCGCTACATTTATTAAACAGCTGAGATATTCTTATGAGCCTCCTAAAGACGCTTTTTTTTTTTAAGTGTACCTCCAGTTACAAAATACTTCTAAGATGTCATAGAGACATCAATGACGTTTTCATCGGCGGGGGTCAGGGCTGTGAAACCTCTACCTGTTCAATATAACGAGGCTTCTAAATTGCTCATTAGGGCCTATAGCTCTTCCGCTCCTATCATCTTCTCCTGGCTTTACTTGGGAGAGCTGAAGACAGCCAACAGAGATGCATAATACTATATCAGTAGTCTATATCCCTCCTGCATAAATCTAGAAAAAGCCAGTGGGAGCCAAAGCTGCTATGCGCTCTAACAAGCAGCTTCACAGTGTGAATAGTGGAGGTCTCGTTGACCTGACCTCCACCATTAAAGATTTCTGATATGACCTACTGTATCAGAAGTTTTCTGTAACTGGAGGTACTCTAGTTTTGGATTACAAAAGTGGAGGCCATGTACCTCACATGAGATCTCGCACAGAACTCTTGTTCTACAGATTGTAGTGATAAAGATATTTAGAATGATTTTTGCAACAATTTTTACACAGTTGTCAGCCTAGCAACAGTAATACTAATAGTAAGGGTACACGTAGTGGCTGAGGTACGGCCGTAATGGAAACAAAAAACACACCAGTGATTTTTACCCCAAATTGGCATGTTTTTTTTAATACTTACTAATGTATGTTTAGCTTTTCGCAATTACACTGGATGCTGTACTGTGTAAAACTCCATATATTGTTTACTAGTTGCCAGTTATAATGGTTTATACCCTGTTCCTTGCTATACTGCCTCTTCGTTATTACTTGTGTTTGACTTTTCTGACTCCTCTAAGGCCAGGATCACACACACAATTTTGATGCAATTTTGGGGGAAGTTGTTTGAGTCAAAGCCAGAAGTGGATCCAAAAGCAAGGAAACGTATAATAAAAAGGCTGATGCATCTCCTATCTTTTGTGTCCACTCCTGTGATTGGCTCACACAACTGAGCCAAAACTGCACTAAAAACGGTATTAAAACTGTGTGTGTCACCCTGGCCTAATAGTTTGTGACTCCTGTGTACCCCCAATCTATTGTTACCTACTAACTTTACTAACCACAACCACCCTAACTAGTTTTAGGACTACGTTTTTGCCTAATCCTTTGGTTTGGTTTTAACCCTGTTAGTTGACTACGAGACATGCCATTGCTATCAGGAACCACCTGCTCTTTTGTGTTCGACCCAATATGGATTCTCTACACGTCATTTAGAGAATGAACTACCGGCCAACCAACAAGTCCTGGGACCAATAGAGTACTAAGAACCTAAATTAATTCACTGAAAAAGGCAGGGCTGAAGGCGAAATGTGTTCTCTGGGTGTAGTTCTTTCCCTGGGTATCTCAGTACCAGGTTTACGTCAAGATAAAAGATCTTTCCACTGTGTATTTAATGCGTTAAAAGTCAAGATAAAGACGGCTACATTTGTATGTCCCCACAAGCACATTTTATAAAAATAGTCAAAACCAGAAGGAATTTATGTTTTAATAGTTTTTACATTAGCAATAATCATCCTAATTGTGACAAAACTTTGATTTTGTCCCTTGTGCTGCATTCCTGATTGTCCCGCTGCTACAGGAGAACGCTGTATTACTTCTGCAGGAAGAACAGGTAGCGGCGAACTCCTGTCTTGCCAGCTACCAGCAATGCTGGCAACATACATTGGCAATAAGCCTGATATCAGTAGGAAGAGTGATGACTCTCAGTGCAGTCAATAGATCATATTATTATCACACATTCTCCAAAATGTGAAAGAAAATCAATGAAAAATGGATGAGAGATAATTTATTTTGGACATTTTCTTATGCGACTAAAGGCATCCAGGCAGAGGCATCGATGGGGAATAAAAGGCTTTTGTAAAGGGAAGTGTTTTATATATTCATATCTATGTACATGTGAGTGTAGATATATATATTTGTCCCCCCAGAAAGGTGTAGGGTGGGGGGGGGAGAAGACATTGGACACATCCAATGCATTCACACTGCCTGCCATTCCCCGCCCTCACCGGGTAATGGGACACCCTCGGGGGGAGGGGGGGTGGTGTGAAAGCCATAAGCAGTAAACAAATCCTGTATTTCCAGGAAGCAGGAAGTTCCAACTGCTTGCCCTCCCCCTCGCCAGGTAATAAGATTCCATGGGGGGGGGGGGAGCCATAAACCCATGCCCTCCCCCCTTGCATGTGCATGAGCATGTGATGTCACACAGATGTGCACGGACAAGGTATAAGAGGGTCAACTGTCCCACACTCGCTCTCTTTTCCTGCCTCCCTCAACAGAGACCAACTCACCCTCCAACTTTGGACCACATGAACTGCTAAGTATCCATGTGTAGCAGCAGCTACACGTAACCCTCTCCCCCTCCTTACTTCAACCCTTTACCTGCATATCCCTTGGTACCTGTACATCCCCTGGTACCTGTTTAACCCTTTCCCACCAATTACCTGCTATCCCCTGGTACACAGCATCCCATTCCCCTTGTTAATACTTTATCCTCCTTATTCTGTATTAACCCTTAGCGTACAGGGACAGTTATATTAGGAGGGAGTGGGACAGGGATAGTGAGCGTGTGAGAATTACAAGTAACTTATGTGTATTGTATTTTTATTGTAACATAACTTTTATGTATGTTTAGGTAAGTGGGTGGTGGTATAGATTAGGATTGTGGTACCGTGTTTATACTGTACTACGTATAGTGTGAGTATACTCAGTATATATTAACTTGTTATATGTGTTGGGGTATACTGATACTATACTGTGATCAATTACTGTGTTCTGTGTTTGGTGTATTTTATATGTAAGTGTAAGAATTGTTAGTAATAAATATTACCCTTTATTCACTATAGAATTGTTTTTACTGCACGGTCTTATTCCCTTGGGTAGCAGCAAAATAAGTGGATCAACGTTAGTATAAGGAAAAGGTAGGGGAACAAGGCATAACCCTAGTGACCCTGATTATAAAGGAGGTAGTAGTGGTGGGCGACACGAGCTTTTTAACAGCTTTGTTAATTTGTCATTCACTCAAGACTAGGTTAAGCAGCTGTAACGTCTATGGCCACGGTCCGTCGTTCTAACTTACCCCTCGACGACCGCGGCCATGGACATCCTGCTGCTGTGCTGCGTCCCCCCCCTGTGAGGCGCCGGCACTCACTCCCGGGTATCGAGACTGTCTCCCGGAGGGTACGCGCACACGCTCGTGCCCGCTCTTAAAGGGCCAGCGCGCGCACATGAAAATCATCATCATTAACTCACATGTTTTGCTGAACTATAAGAAGGCCACTGCCCTTCTGATCCTCGCCTGAGTGTTGTTGTTGTTTCCCAAAGTGTGTCTTGCAAATGGTCTCCTAAGTGTCTTCCAGTGCCCAGTGTTCCCCGTACCTGTATCCTGTATCCCGTGCTATCCAGTACTACCCTGGTCTACTGCCGTGCTGAGCTGTTGTCGTGTTGTGCTGCATTCCACGCCTGTTCTGCTACTCCACGCCTGACATCTACCTGCCGCCTGGTCCCAGCCGAGTCTGCCTTGCTACTGTCTACATTGCCTCAGTTACCCTTTCTGGACTATTGACTCTGTATCATACTTGTTTGGCCGGCTGCCATCCCGCTACGCGGTACGGCCCAGTGGGTCCACACCCCGCATCGTGACAGTACGCTCAGGCCATGGACCCCGATGGTCAATTTAAGGGCATGTAACCCTCCCAAGCCATACAGGCGGACCTGCAGGATCTCCGAGCAAGACAGGATCAACTTTTTGTGGCAGTGGACTCCATGGCGCAGCAGCTAGGGGCATTAGCTGCTTCCCTTCCTGCCTCTATGCAAGCTCCTCCGACTGAACCTCCTGCTACAACTCCTGGCGGTTCCGGTTCGGATCCTCGGCTCTCGCTGCCATTACCTTCTCGGTTCCATGGAGACGCAAGTACATGCAGGGGATTTCTGAACCAATGCCATATCCATTTTACCCTGCACGCCCGAGTGTTTGCGTCGGACGGAACCAAGATCACCTTCATCGTGTCTCTACTTGCTGGCAAGGCCCTGACATGGGCGAACCTAATCTGGGAACGTCAGGGACCCGAGACTCAAGACTTCCAGGGATTCGTGCGGTTGTTCCGTACTGTTTTTGAGGAGCCAGGGCGAGTCTCGTCGGCAGCCACTGCTATTTCAACCTTCGCCAAGAGGACACCTCCGTGGGCGAATACACCATCCAGTTCCGGACCTGGCAGGAGAGCTGTCCTGGAACAATGAGGCCATGGTAGCATCCTTCTGGCATGGTCTATCGCCCGAGATCAAGGACAAACTTGCTGCTCGAGATCTACCACCTACCTTGGAGAACCTGATTCTGCTGGCTACTCGGGTGGATATAAGGCTCAGGGAGAGATCTCATGAGGTTCGACAGGAAAGACGGCTTCCTAGATTTGCGCCCAACTTCCAGCAACCCCTCTTGCTGTCCTCTACTGCCTTGCCCGAGGTCTCGATGCAGGTGCATCGCCTAAAATTCTCTGTACAAGAGAAACGGCGCAGGCGCACCTCTGGACTCTGTCTATATTGCGGCCTCGCTGGCCATGTCGTACGTTTGTGTCCACAAAAGCCAAAAATCCCCAACGCCTAGGTGTGGTTGGAGAGACAACCCTGGGCGCTACTGCATTTAATCGTCACCTCTCCTCCAAACTGTTTATTCCCGTGACCATCATTGCTGGCGAGAAGCCCCATCCGGCCTCTGCCTACCTGGACTTTGGCTCTGCAGCTAATTTCATCTGTCAAGACCTTGTGGATCTTCTCCAGTTGCCCACTGTCCTGCTGGGAAGGCCTTTGATCGTTGCCTCGGTAGATGGACTCCCATTGCCTGACCCAGTGTTGTCTGTGACCAAGCCATTGAGACTTCAAGTGGGAGCTCTTCACGCTGAGCTCATCTCCCTGTTTGTCGTGCACAAGGCCGTCAACCCTGTGCTGCTGGGTTTGCCTTGGCTCCGTTTGCATGCCCCAGTACTGGATTGGAACTCTGGAGAGGTTCTCCAGTGGGGTCCCAAGTGTCTCGACCGCTGTCTGGTTCATATCGATCCACCGCAGTCTTCTCCGCATCAGTCATTGGCAGGGTTGCCTTCTTGTTTCCCTATGTTCTCTGATGTCTTCAATAAGAAGTAAGCAGAGACCTTGCCGCCACATCGAGCATATGATTGTCTGATCGACTTGGTTCCTGATTCATCTCCTCCGTAGAGTATACCCTCTCTCCCTGCCAGAGACTCAATCTATGTCGACCTAGATTAAGGAGAATCTGAAGAGGGGATTCATTCGTAAATCCCCATCGCCGGCCGGAGCTGGGTTTTTCTTTGTCAAGAAGAAGGATGGATCCCTCCAACCCTGCATTGACTACCGAGGCTTCAACCAGATCACGGTGAAGAACAGGTATCCATTGCCTTTGATTTCAGAACTGTTTGATCGCATACAGGGGGCAAACATTTTTCTAAACTGGACTTCAGATTCGACATGGTGACAAGTGGAAGACACGTGATGGGCACTATGAATACCTAGTTATGCCCATCGGCCTGTCTAATGCCCCCGCAGTGTTTCAAGAAATTGTCAATTACATTTTTCATGATCTCCTCTATATCTGTGTTGTGGTGTATCTCTATGACATTTTTTTTTTTCCCCCAGATCCAGTAACTCATCAGAGTCATGTCCGCTAGGTGTTGCTTTGTTTAAGGGAGAATCATCTTTATGCCAAGTTAGAGAAGTGTATGTTTGAAAAAAGATCTCTTCCCTTCCTGGGCTATATCATCTCCGATCAGGGCCTCAAGATGGACCCTGTGAAGGTAAAGGCTGTCCTGGAGTGGCCACGCCCCCATGGCTTAAGGGCCATACAACGCTTCCTGGAATTCGCCAACTTCTACCAGCTGTTCATCCCCAACTTCTCGTCATTGACAGCTCCCATCTCTTCCCTCACAAAAAAGGGTATGAATGCCAAGGTGTGGACTCCGGAGGCAGAAGCCACATTTGGGACCTTAAAAAAAGCCTTCACGTCAGCCTCTATTCTTCACCACTCTGATGTGTTCCTACAGTTTTCATTAGAGGTGGACGCTTCCTCTGTTGGTGCGGGTGCACTGTTGTTCCAGAGAGGTTCTAAAGGCAAGACTGTGGCATGTGGCTACTATTCCAAACTGTTTTCTTCCGTAGAACACATCTACTCGATTGGGGATCGGGAGTTACTGGCCATCAAGCTGTCCCTGCAGGAGTAGAGACACCTACTGGAAGGTGCAGTCCATCCTATCCTGGTCTTGACGGATCACAAGAATCTGACCTATCTACAGACGGCTCAACGGTTGAATCCTCGTCAAGCCAGGTGGTCATTGTTCTTTGCTCGGTTCTGGTTCGAATTCCACTACTGACCTGCCGCCAAGAATGTGAGGGCCGATGCCTTGTCTAGGTCATTTGAGACAGAGGACACTGTGGAGTCTCCACAAAATATTATCGATCCTTCCTGCTTCTTCTCTGTGAACCCTCTGCAGGCTAGAGTTATTCCTCCAGGAAGAACTTTTGTACGTCTCGCAGACAGAGGAAGAATCCTTCGCTGGGGTCATAGTTCCAAGCTGGCAGGTCACGCGAGTACTCGTAAGACCCAATACCTAATCGCCCATCAGTTCTGGTGGCCCACGCTGCCCAAAGGCATCATGGACTTTGTCTCCTCATGTAAGGTATGCGTAGCAAATAACGTTGCCCAATCCAGACCAGCTGGTCTGCTCCAACCACTGCCTGTGCCCGTTGCTCCCTGGCAGCATGTTGCAATGGACTTTGTCACGGATCTCCCTCTCTCTGCGGGTTGCAGTGTCATCTGGGTGGTGGTGGATCGATTCTCTAAAATTGCTCATTTTGTTTCTCTGACTGGCCTGCCTTCTGCTGCTCGACTGGCCGACCTCTTCATACAACACATCTTCCGTCTGCTTGGCTTGCCTCTGCATATTGTCTCGGATCAAGGGGTCCAGTTCACCTCGAAGTTTTGGAGATCACTCTGCGGCCTCCTTGGTGTAAAGTTGGACTTCTCTTCAGCCTATCATCCGCAGTCCAATGGGCAAGTCGAGAGGATTAACCAAATTATGGAGAACTATCTATGTCACTTTGTTTCCAGACAACATGATGACTGGTTGCAGCTACTCCTGTGGACAGAATTCTCCTATAATAACCATACTAGTGAGTCCACCACCTCCAGCCCGTTCTTCATAGTCTACGACCAACATCCTCGAATACCTCTTCCTGTCTCTACTATGTCCCAGGTGCCTGCAGCTGACTCGACCTTCAGGGACTTTCTGCAAATATGGCAACAGACCCGATCTTCTATTCTGGCAGTTGACTGCATGAAGAAAAAAGCAGATACTAGAAGACGGGATCCTCCTCAGTTTCTTCCAGGTACGAAGGTCTGGTTGACCTCAAAGAATATCCGGCTGAGGGTGCCGTCCTGCAAATTTGCTCCCAGGTTCCTCGGACCCTTCGAGATCCTGCTACAAATTAACCCGGTGTCTTACAAACTGCGGCTGCCTCCTACCCTCAAGATCCCCAACTCCTTCCATGTCACCTTGCTGTAGCCTGTGGTCCTGAACCGCTACTCTAGGACTCCTAGTTCCGCAGTGGCTCCTGGCGGCTCGTCAGGGACTTTCGAGCTAAGGGAGATTCTAGCCACCAAGTAGGTGGGAGGAAGGATGTTTTATTTGGTGGATTGGAGGGGATTCGGTCCAGAAGAGCGGTCTTAGGAGCCAGAGGAGACAATCGATGCCCCTGTCCTCATGAGGAAGCTTCTCTCCCACTCAAGCCCCAAGAAGAGGGGGCGTAAGAGGGGGGATACTGTAACGTTTATGGCTGCGGTCCGTTGTTCTAACTTACCCCTCGACCACCTGCTGCTGTGCTGCGTCGTCCCCCTGTGAGGGTATCGAGACTGTCTCCCAGAGGGTGAGCGCTGATGAAAATCATCATTAACTCACATGATTTTCTAGACTATAAGATGGCCACCGCCCTTCTGATCCTCGCCTGAGCGTTGTTGTGGTTTCTCAAAGTGTGTCTTGCAAATGGCTAAGTGTCTTCCAGTGCCCAGTATTCCCCGTACCTGTATCCTGTATCTCGTGCTATCCAGTACTATCCTGGTCTACTGCCATGCTGCCATGCTGAGCTGTTGCCGCGTTGTGCTGCATTCCACTCCTGTTCTGCTACTCCACGCCTGACGTCTACCTGCCGCCTGGTCCCAGCCGAGCCTGCTTTGCTACTGTCTAATTGCCTCAGGTACCCTTTCTGGACTATAGACTCTGTATCATACTTGTTTGGCCAGCTGCCCAGTTGGTCCACACCCCGCATCGTGACAGCAGCACGACATACCAGTCATTGTAGCAGCAAGTGCATAATATACAAAAATCATAAAGAGAAAAAAATTGTCAAGTCCTAAAAGATAATTAAATTCGAGTGAATTCATGAGAAGGACAGTTAGCACATCTATGTATCATTGTAGTACTCCATTTTTTCCTTAGTTACTAAACGCTGCAATAGTTTTCTCCACTAAAAAAAGATCTATACATACAAACAGGGTGCACATACTTTCCTCTAGCTGAAGTTGCTGTTCTACAATATGTTCTTGAAAATGTTGCAGGTTTGGGAGCATCTGTATTAAAACACATGTCAAATGCGACTGTTGAGAAATTATTCCTACTGAAGCATTCCTTACTCTTTTCTCTGAAAAAAAACTTAGTGCAGCAGATCATATGCACATCATTCTTACTTCCCTCTGAAAACGATAGATGTCCAGAAGTGCCATCAGCTCAGAACTGTCAGAAACCAGTGGGACCCAGGTACACCCATCTACTGTTCGGAGACATCTGGCCAAAAGTGGTCTTCATGGAAGAATTGCGGCCAAAAAGCCATACCTTCGACGTGGAAACAAGGCCAAGCAACTCAACTGTGCATGAAAACATAGGAACTGGGGTGCAGAAAAATGGCAGCAGGTGCTCTGGACTGAGGAGTCAAAATTTGAAATATTTGGCTGTATCAGAAGGCAGTTTGTTCCCCGAAGAGCTGGAGAGCGGTACAATAATGAGTGTCTGCAGACAACAGTGAAGCATGGTGGAGGTTCCTTGCAAGTTTGGGCTGCATTTGAGCAAATGGAGTTAGGGATTTGATCAGGATTAATGGTGTCCTCAATGCTGAGAAATACAGGCAGATACTTATCCATCATGCAATACCATCAGGAAGGTTTTGGATTGGCTCCAAATTTATTCTTCAGCATGCCAACGAGCCCAAACCTATAGTCAATGCCATTAAGAACTATCTTCATTGTAAAGAAGAACAAGGAGTCCTGGAAGGGATGATATGGCCTCCACAGAGCCCTAATCTCAACATCATTGAGTCTATCTGGAATTACATGAAGAGAGAGAAGTATTTAAGGAAGCCTACATCCACAGAAGACCTGTGGTTAGTTCTCCAAGATGTTTGGAACAACCTCCCTACCGAGTTCCTTCAAAAACTGCGTGCAAATGTATCTAGAATAATTTATGCTGTTTTGAAGGCAAAGGGTGGTCACACCAAATATTGATTTGATTTAGATTTCTCTTCTGTTCAATTGCTTTGCATTTTGTTAATTGATAAAAAAAATATATATTATTAACACTTCTATATTTGAAAGCATTCTTACATTGTTAATTTTTCCACAACTGTCTAAAACTTTTGCACAGTACTCTATATGCTAAAGTGACCAAAGAGTTTAATGGGCAAATATATGCAAAAGAGTATCATCTTGGCATATGTTTGGCTGGGGTACCTCAGGATCCACTAGCCCCAACTGTATTGAAAAACATAGTTGACTATTTTTTTAATAGTACTTTATGCTAAAAAATTTGCGTTATATGTTCTTTGTTTTTTGTTTTTTTTTTACAATTATATTTATTAGAATCTTCAAAAACAAAAACACATTATTGCCACAGTCAAATATGCCAAATTGCAAGAAAGTAAAATTCGTGATATAAAAACTAAGCCTGGCTCGCAGATCAGGGCCCAGGACTGGAGTGAAAATAAAGGTGCATGAAAAAAAAAAAAGACCAACAGTAATGATGCTGGAACAAAGAAAAGGATAGAAAAATAATTAAAATAAGAAAGAAAAAGGGGGACGGGGTTAATAAATTAAACAGGAGGGGAAAGACAGAAAGAGAAGGGGAGAATCTGGACTTCTTCTCTAAGGGGAGCACAAAACACTATAGGAAATAAATAATTAACTGGGAAGGCATAAATCCTCTAGGGTTTCAGATCAAGGGCGTATAAAGGCTCATGGGCCCGGGAGCAAGAATTCAGCTTGGGCCCCCCTATTCCTCCCCAACACCATCATCACCAGACCCCTGCGCGTCCAGCCGCCTTGCCCAACAGCCCTCACAGTATAATGCCCCCACACAGTATAATGCTCCCATAGCTGCCCCCACACAGTATAATGCCCCCATAACTGCCCCATACAGTATAATGCCCCCATAACGGCCCCATACCGTATAATGCTCCCCATATCAGCCCCACAGTATAATGCCCCACATAGCTGCCCCCATACAGTATAGTGCCCCCCATATCAGACCCCATACAGTATAATGCCCCCCCCATATCAGCTCCCCATACAGTATAATGCCCCCCATATCCGCTCCCCATACAGTATAATGGCCCCCATATGAGCTTCCCATACAGTATAATGCCCCCCATATGAGCTCCCCATACAGTATAATGCCCCTCCATATCAGCTCCCCATACAGTATAATGCCCCCTATATGAGATCCCTATACAGTATAATGCCCCTCCATATCAGCCCACCATACAGTATAATGCCCCCAATATCAGCTACCCATACACTATAATGCCCCTCCATATCAGCTCCCCATATAGTATAATGCCCCCCAATATCAGCCTCCATAAAGTATAATGCCCCCATATCAGCTCCCCATACAGTATAATGCCCCCATACAGTATAATGCCCAATATCAGCCGCCTATACAGTATAATGCCCCCAATATCAGATCCCCATACAGTATAATGGCCCCCATATCAGCTCTCCATAAAGTATAATGCCCCCCCCATATCAGCCCCATACAGTAAAATTCCCCCCCATATCAGCCCCAAACAGTATAATTCCCCCATATCAGTCCCCCATGCAGTATAATGCCCCACCTTATCAGTCCCATGCCACATCAGCCCCTCATACAGTATAATGCCCCCCGCCATATCAGCCTCCATTCAGTATAATTCACCCCCACCATATCAGCCCCCCATACATTATAATGCCCCCCGTCATATCAGCCCCCCATAAAGTATAATGCCCCATATGTGCATAATAGAAAAATAACATAATGACTTACCTATCCCCGTTCCCACGCCGGGTGGAGGATCCTTCTCCTCCTCCGGTGTGTGCTAGTGACTCGGCGCAGACAGGCGCGATGATGACGCTACATCCCACCTGCCTGCGTCGAGCCGCCCAGGGCACAGTGAATGCTGGAGTAAGGAGCCGTCAGCTCCTCGCTCCAGCATTGAATAGAACCGAGACGGTGAGTGACTCATGACCCCCCCGGAGGTCTTCACAGGACCGCCCAGGGGGATGCGACCCACAGTTTGTAATGTATTGTATTGTATTATGCAGTTTGCGGTGGAGAGAGGAGGGGGGGCTGTAATTTAACGCCCCCCCTCTCCACCGCAAACACAGATAGCACAATACAACACAATACATTACAAGACAACACAATACAAGACAACACAATACATTACACCGTCCCGGTTCTATTCAATGCTGGAGCGAGGAGCTGACGGCTCCTTGCTCCAGCATTGAATAGAACCGGGACGGTAAGTAACTCATGACCCCCCGGAGGTCTTCACACGACCGCCCAGGGGGACCCGACCCACAGTTTATAATGTATTGTGTTGTATTATGCAGTTTGCAGTGGAGAGAGCAGGGGGGCTGTAATTTAATGCCCCCCTCTCCACCGCAAACACAGATAACACAATACAACACAATACATTACAAGACAACACAATACAAGACAACACAATACATTACATTACAATACAGACTCTGCAGCTCACCTGGAGTCCTCCGCACCGGCTCTTCCACGCTGGCTGGAACGCCCCACACGTGACGTCACTATGTGACCGTAACCAGGAAGTGCCGTCTTCAAGGCAGAGAAAATGTATTTAATCAGCATGCTGTATGACAACAGGGGCCCCGTGGGCCCCCCAGGCTTAGGGCCCGGTCGTAACTGTGACCGCTGCGAACCCTATAGCTACGCCACTATTTCAGATATATGTTTTTTTTAATGGTGGGCTATGGCAGACGTATGCCACTGTATAGTGCCGAACATAAATGCAAAACACGGTAGGAGTAGGAGCAAAATTTTAAAAAGATGCAGACATCCAAGAGAGAAATGTACGCAGTGCAACATCTGCACAAAACTAGTGTAGGCTTAGGGTATTTTCACACGCTAGACTAAAAACGGCTGTAAAATATGTAGCTGTTTTCAAGGGAAAACAGCCTCTGATTTTCAGCCGTTTTTGGAGCTGTTTTTCTATTGACCCGATGAAAAACGGCTCCAAAAATGACTCAAGAAATGACATTCACTTCTTTTTAGGGTATGTTCACATGGCTTATTTTCAGCCATAAACGCCCCGAAAAATGGCTGAAAATACCGGGGCTGAACGCCTCCAAACATCTGCCCATTGATTTCAATAAAAAACAGCGTTTCGTTCCCACAGGACGTTTTTTTAGGTGGCTGTTTGAAAAAACGGCGGTTAAAAAAACTCCCCGTAAAAAGAAGTGCATGTCACTTCTTGAGCCATTTTTGGAGCCATTTTTCATTGGGTCAATAGAAAAACAGCTCCAAAACTGCATCAAAAAACACTTGATGCTTAAAAAACGGCTGAAAATCAGAGGCTGTTTTACCTTGATAAGGGTATGTTTATTTTCAGCCATTTTTTGGGACGTTCTGTTCCGACGGGGCGTGTTTGTACGCGGCCGTTTGTAAAAACGGCCTTGTAAAAAAAGCCTGCGAAAAAGAAGTGCATGTCACTTCTTGAGCCGTTTTTGGAGCCGTTTTTCATTGACTCTATAGAAAAACAGCTCTAAAAACGACCGTAAAAAAGCTGTGAAAAACGCGAGTTGCTAAAAAAACCGGCTGAAAATCAGGAGCTGTTTTCCCTTGAAAACAGCTCCGTATTTTCAGACGTTTTTTAGTAAGCGTGTGAACATACCCTTACAGCTGCGTATTTTGCAGCTGTTTTTCATCAAGCGTGTGAACATACACTTACGGGGTGTTTTTTTACGTGCCGTTTTTTTTAAACGGCCGTGTAAAAAAACGCCCCGTGGGAATGAAACACAGTTTTTCCCCATTGAAATCAATGGGCAGATGTTTGGAGGCGTCCAGCCCCCGTACTTTCAGACGTTTTTCGGGGTGTTTACGGGTATTGTAATACAATACCCTTATTGTATTACAAGGAGGCACTGATAGCAGTGTTACTGCATTGTAAATAACTAATTTTATCTTGAAATCTACATGGGTTTATTGTCTTTCTGAAAACAGCAACATTTACTAAGACAGGACGTTTATGATAGACAGTCTTTATCCATTGTCAAACATTAAGTAGAAATTGCCAAACCTCAACAGGATATCCTTCTTACCTTCAGAGACATATACTGTACATAAACATACAGACTGTCTTTTAATTGGGTTTTAAAAATGCTTATTATGTGTCTTAGTAATTGTCGACAAAAAGACTAAAAGGGTTTATTTGGTGAATGCGAAATTCCAGCCGACAAGCCTATTAGGAAAAAATGTGTAAGCTGAGGAGAAATCACAAGGAAGTCACAAGGGGGAATTGCACTTCAACTTATTTGTTACACACTACCATATGTGAGTCCCACCTTGGACAGGTAGCGTTGAGTTGCATATGGTTGACTACCATAGACCTGCCTGCGTCTCTGTGGGTGGCGCTCCTAGCAACCAAGGTCACTAATTGTTAGCAGGATAAAATGCCACACATCACACATCACACATAAATGTCCAGAAACTCTAATACAGTATATAACAGTCACATAAGTAGATAGCAGGTGGGGTCAGGATGTAACACTTGCTGAATGTGGTGACTTGTGATTACTTTGCTGCAAAGTAGATAAAGCTGAGACTAAGGGTATGTTCACACGATGAACAAAGTACGTCTGAAAATACGGAGCTGTTTTCAAGGGAAAAGAGCCCCTGATTTTCAGAAGTTTTTTGAGCAACTCGCGTATTTCGCTGCGTTTTTCGCGACGTTTTCGTGGTGTTTTTTACTTCCGTTTTTGGAGCTGTTTTCAATGGTCTATGAGAAAACGGCTCCAAAAACGTCCCAAGAAGTGTCCTGCACTTCTTTTGACGAGCCGTCATTTTACGCACCGTATTTTGACAGCGGCGCGTAAAATGACAGTTCATCTGCACAGAACATCGTAAGACCCATTGCAAGCAATGGGCAGATGTTTGCCGACGTATTGGAGCCATCTTTTCAGGCGTAAATCGAGGCGTAAAACGCCTCCATTACGTCTGAAAAGAGGTCGTGTGCACATACCCTAAAGCTGCATCTCTGTTTAGCATCATGCCAGCAGCTCTCAACACTAAACTGCTTCTCTCCTAAGGGCTTATTCAGACGAACGTAAAATACGCGCGTGCAACGCGCGTGATTTTCACGTGCGTTGCCCGTAGCTATATTAGACAATGGGGCCGTGCAGACATGGCAGCGTTTTTTGCGCAGCGTTGCTCCGTTGCAAAAAACTCACGACATGTCCGTTGATTCAGCGTTTTCAACGCATCACGCACCCATTGAAGTCAATGGGTGCGTGAAAACCACGCATGTCGCACGGAAGCACTTCCGAGCGAACTGCGTGTTTGCGCAACAGCTGTCAAAAGGATGAATGTAAACAGAAAAGCACCACGTGCTTTTCTGTTTCCGAACATCCAAACGGAGTGTCTTTGCGATTAGCGAACCCCGACAATCGAAGCTAACTTCACCGGGTTCGGCCAAACTCGTTTTGGCCGAACCCGGCAAAAAAATTTCCGGTCCGCGACGTCGGGAGACATTCACTGTGCATGGTGCTGAAAGAGTTAAACTGTTTCAGCACCATGGACAGTGACTTGCGATCCCAAAATACATGAACCTGTAAAAAAAAACGAAGTTCTAACTTACCGAAAGATTTAGCTCTTTCAGCACCTTGGACAGTGACGGGCGTCGACAAGCCTCATCTCTATGATGCCGGCTGCGCGAAAATCACGCAGCCGCGCATCAGACACGGATGACACACGCAGCTGTCAAATAGTGTTTGCGTGCGCAAAACGCTGCGTTGTTTGCGCGCGCAAAAACGCAATGCTCGTGTGAATCCGGCCTAATACACCTCTGTGTATTGTCCCGCCAGCAGCTCTCACCACTATGCTGCTTCTCTCCTAATACACCACTGTGTAGTGTCCCGCCAGCAGCTCTCCCCACTAAGCCGCTTCTCTCCTAATACACCTCTGTGTAGTGCCTGGACAGCAGCTCTCACCACTAAGCCGCTTCTCTACTGCTGTAGGACTGCAAGGACCCATTGTCCGCCTTACCTGCCCAGGACCTTATACCATCCTTCATTAAATAACACACCAACACCTTCTTTATGGAAATGTGGAAGTGGCCACAGCTTTATTATTATATTTACACCATCGGCATGAAGACATATATATATATATATTTCTTTCTCTCCTTCTCCTGAAATGCCGATGCTCCATGTCTCCATCAGGCATGTAGGGTGCTAACTCTGTCTTCTTCTGCCGTACTTTCCGCCAGCTGTGACATCTACGAAAAAACCAGAAAAACGCCAGAACAAGAATATAACCGTAGAAAAATTTGCAAAAACAAAACCAACACCACCAGGGGAGGGAGGGCGGGTGTTTCTACCACTGCAGCTTGAAGGTAAGAGGGCTTTCTGCCCCAAACCCCCGCCTTATATCTTCTTAACCACGCCCCTCTCAACCCCTTGTTCACCAATCCTGGTCCTGGGCATTATTAAAACGTTCCATCCTTCTTAACCCCTTGCAGTCCCTGACACTCTCCCTAGGCGCTTCAGTGTCTGCAAGACTGCAAGGACCCATTGTCCACCTTACCTGCCCAGGACCTTATACCATCCTTCATTAAATAACACACCAACACCTTCTTTATGGAAATGTGGAAGTGGCCACAGCTTTATTATTATATTTACACCATCGGCATGAAGACATATATATATATATTTCTTTCTCTCCTTCTCCTGAAATGCCGATGCTCCATGTCTCCATCAGGCATGTAGGGTGCTAACTCTGTCTTCTTCTGCCGTACTTTCCGCCAAGAAGGGGAACTGAGAAACCTACTCAGTCCCCCGACCACCCCCACCAAGCAACGCCAGCCCTCTCTCGGCACCATCCAACAGATCCAATAAAAAGATATCGAGCCCGATATCATTGAGGTGCACTCCATCCGGCGCTAGCAAATCCGCATTATCCCCCTCCAGGGATTGGTGCCGCAACCCAATTCCACCTATTGAGCGAATGAACCGCGACACCCGTACATTAATCAACCTGCGCACTCTCTCCAATGCAGCCATGTTCCTCGCTCCCCGCCACACCGTGTGCGCCATTATCTCAGACCAAACCACAACACATCGAGCGAACAGGTCCTGAAAGCGCGCCAAATCAGCCCGTATAAACGATAATAACTCGGCCATTTTAACTTGGCCGATATCATTCCCCCCGGCGTGGATGATCAGGACAACAGGTCCTTCCGTGTGCCTCGTAACTGCCACAACCTCTGGCAGTAACTGCACCCACCGTAGTCCCCGGACACCTCTCCAGTGGACGTCTGCCTGTGAGAGGCCCAAATTCGGACCCAACGGCCTCCGTACTGCTCGGACCGCCGCCCAATGCACAGATGAGTGCCCCAGGATCCACACCTGGGGGCGCCGAGACCCTAACAAAAGAAAAGTCAAGCTAAATTCCCGGAAAAATGCGAAAAGGATACAGACAGGAATAGCATAACACGATACCCTAAGGAAACGAGGAAGGAGGGGAGGGGTGGGGAGGGGGGGGCATCAGGGGGAGGAGGAGAAAAAGGAAACTAACAGGGGAACCACCATGATTAATCACCCTTTAAAACCAAATCCGGTCGCACATACGACTTATAGCTATTAGAACACCATCTACCCAAACGCATGATAACCACTGAATCCAAGCCCAAGGCATCTGCTTCCGTGGCAGCGCCAATCCTAAACGAATGCGTGCCAAACTCGCCCTGTGGCAGCCAAAGAAAAAGCCGCGCCAAACAACGAAACCTCATATTCATCCCGGCACACAAAACACATCACGGATAGAAGCCGACCCAAGAGCGCAAAAGATACTGGACGCCTCGTGTCCCTGGAAAATGCCTCTTTCCTCCACCCTTTCAAAGACTGCCTAACAACAAATTCTTTTGTAACATCTCTACATCCCCACAATTTTAACATAAAGGCCACACCTGCTAAATGTTTTCCTGCAGTGGCCGCACTGCAACCCTCCTGACGTAACTGCACCAAGCTTGCAAGGGTGATATCAAGGTGACAACCATCCTGTGATGGGAAATTACTCCCCGCAATCTCCAACCACCGATCCCACGCTCTGCAATGACTCTTCCAAGTCGCTGGCACCACAGAACCCCTCAACAGTCTCATAAGTTGTCCTCGACCAGGGCCCATAAGTGAAGGGGGGGGGGGACTCCCCTTCTGCCAAAGCTGCCGGGTGCAATTCCCGAAACCAGGACATCTGTGAACGAGACAAAGCATCGGCCATCCCATTACGGACTCCCGGAACATGTTTTGCACGAAACCACACATTTAACTCCAAACATTTTAAAACCAACCATCGTAATAACGCTAATACCGGCAATGAACTAGACGACAAACCGTTCACCGCGTGCACCACCGCCATGTTGTCTGTCCAAAATACAATCCGCTTATTCACCATCACGCTACCCCACAACTCTATAGCAACTATAATCGGAAACAACTCCAATAACGTCAAATTACGTACCAAACCTAACTCCCCCCAATGCGAGGGCCAAGGGGATCTACACCAACTTCGGCCCAAAATTGCTCCAAAACCATCACTCCCAGCTGCATCCGTGAACAATTCCAAATCTATATTAGACAACTCAGCGTCCTGACACACCGACCTACCATTAACTGAACTCAAAAAGGAATGCCAGACAAACAAATCCTTTTTCATCCAGGACGTTACCCGGATGAAATGATTCGGTTTCAATACACCCCTAGTGGCTAAGGACAAACGCCTAGAAAAAACACGACCCATTGGAATTATCCGACAGGCAAACACCAGAAGTCCCAATAACGACTGTAACTGTTTTAACGTCACTTTTTTAGACCCCATGACCTGGTCAACTTGCGACACCAGACTTGCCAATTTGTCATCAGGCAAGCGAAAAATCATCTGCACGGTATCAATCTCAATGCCCAAAAATGACAAAACAGTTACCGGGCCTTCAGTCTTGTCTTCCGAAATAGGTACCCCAAAACGCGACATTACCTGTCGAAACACCCGTAGCAACGTGCTGCACAACCCAGAGCCCGCAGGGCCCACAAAAAGAAAATCATCCAAATAATGAATGACCGAAGCAAAACCAGATTCCAAACGAACTACCCATTCTAGAAAGGACGCAAACATTTCAAAGTAACTACACGATATGGAACAACCCATGGGAAGGCACATATCAACATAAAAAGCATTATCTAAATCACAACCCAGCAGGTGAAAGCACTCCGGATGAACCAGCAGTAAACGAAAAGCCGCTTCAATATCTGACTTAGCTAACAACGCACCCTGTCCTGCCGCCTGTACCAGCCTCACTGCAACATCGAAAGATGTATACGAAACCGCCGCATCCGCCCTGGGAATCCCATCGTTAACAGAACCGCCACGAGGACAGGAAAGGTGATGAATCAGCCTAAACTTCCCCCGCTCCTTCTTCGGAACTAAGCCAAGGGGGGAAACTCGCAGATTCGGATACGGCGGCTCGCAGAATGGACCTGCCATTCTCCCTAACTCCACCTCTTTCGCCAACTTTAGACGCGCAATGCCAACATTCTCATTGATCGACTTCAAATTGTCAGCCAACGACAATGTTGCAGAATATTCAAAAGGAATCTCAAAACCAAACGAAAACCCGCTAGTGAGCACCTCTGCTTCCCGCCTCCTGTGGTATCGCTCTAACCATGGGACCATCTCGAGAACATTCACCGGCGTTCTCCGCTGCGCCGGAAGGAGGTGCCTTGACCGGCTGCTTGCCTCTCCGGAAACACCGGAGCGCCGAATGAGCGCCCCCACAGATGGAGCATTCATGTCGGAATTTGCACGTGGCAAAGAACCGACAGTGGCCCTCGTTGTAGAGCCAACAGGCCCCCGTGGGCCTAGCGGCCGCAGCTCCAGGGGCGGGACCTGGCGCTGCGGCCGCACCGGGAAAGGGTCGTTGCTGTCTGCTCCCTTGCGCTAAGATGAGCTGCAACCACACGTCCGTTGCCTTAGTCGCCCAACTAATATCGGGTGACAAAGCCAAACGACGCCGAAATTCTTCATCATAACGCCACCAGGCCGCACCACCGTGCAGCCTGTGGGCGCTGAAAATTGTGTCAAAATAAACAAACAACTCGGCCCCTTTCCCGGGATACCGCTGGCAAATCACGTGAGCCAGTGTAGCATAACACTGTACCCAGTTGCCAAACGTTTTCGCGACTTTTGCTTTCCTATCCGAACCTCTCTCAAAAACCCGCTCCTTATCAACAGTCACCTGCTCCACTGAGACCAAAGACCAAATATCCACAAATTCATTCTTCCAAATCTTGTCCTTGGTCTCAGCTGACAAATGAGTCCCGAGAGGAGCGACCCCACAAAACAAAGAATCTCGAAACGTCAAACTAGCTAAAGTATTTTCTCTCTCAGACGGGAGCTTAGCCCCCCCTGGTGGCACAGAGGGAACCGACGTTCCCTCATTCACATTCAAACCAGCCACCACGGCTTTTAAAACGGAAATCAAATCAGCACCCGAAGCATTAGATTTATTAAGCCATGCGTCACCGCAGGCCGACTCACCGCTCCCAGAGGTCCCACCGACTCCAGAGGGTCCGTCAGCCACTTGCCGCGGCACTGGAACCATGGCCTGAACCTCCTCCACCGGCCCGGCGGGAGGGACAACCTGGGACAGCTGCTCACGATCCACCGACAAGTGCCGCACCTCCCGGCGTCGACTGTGTCTCTGCGGCCGTGACGATCTCCGCGACGACCTCCTCCACGACCCTGACGAGGCAGATGCCGATGTCGCTGACGAGGAGGAGAATCCCTCACTGGAAGACGAGGAAGACCGCCGACCATGCCTCTTCACGCCACCTGATCTGCGACGTCTGTGATGGCCCCGATGACGATGTCTTCCAGCTCGGCGTTTCCTCCCTCGCCTGGAACGCTCCCTCACCGGACCTGCAGGAGAAAAATGAGACAAGGCAGGAGAAGGGCAAAACGGGTCCACCGCTCCCCTGACCCTATCTTCACTAGCACGCTCCCCTCCCGGCCTCGACCCCTGCTGACAGGGAACCGGGGGAGATTGGAGTTGAGAAGCAGCAGGCGCAGCAAAAGCCCCCGCCCCAGGGCTATGCCGCGTATTCACCGCTCGCTTCCTTGTACTCGCCGCCATCTTCTTTCCATGGGCGCCGCCATCTTGTTTCCTGGCCGACCTGCGCCGGCCAGGAAGTCCCGCCTCTGTTCTCCCCACAGCCATTTCCGGCTGCACAGAGAACAGAACGGGGAGCGATGGCGTCGGCCCCGGCGGCTCACGGGAACCGGAAGTAAGTCCCAGCTCCCGCGAACATGCCTCGTGGTACGCGACCATGGCGGACCAGTTACCTGGGCCCGCCATACTCACCCCGCTGTCCCGGAAATCGGCCGCCGCATCCGTGCCCGCAACTGCAGCTCGAGGTGGGTTGTACCGTGCCTGCGCCGGTTTAACAGCAGCCCTCTTACCGCCATGGGGAGGGACGCCAGCGCGACGAGTGGACAGGGGGGGGGGGGGCACTATGTCGACCGACGAGGCGCCAGGCGAAATAGGCCTAGGGGACATGCTGGGACCAGCGCACAACGGTGCAGCAGTCATAGCGCCCCAAACAGCAACGGGGCTAGGGCTCAAACGAACTGGGGGGCGAATAACGCGTTGCGGCCTACCTCGGGTAGCCGCTCCCGGCTGTTCCATGACACGCTCTGATCCACTTCGTCCCCCATCAGCTAGCAGGGATTCCAGCCAGGCAGGCCCTTCCAACGCCACCCGCTGTGCAACCTGCCGCAAAAGATCTTCCGCCATCAGTCCTGAAGGATCACACTCCGAATCTTCCAGCAGCAGCAAAGGTGTTTCTTCCACTGCAGCTTGAAGGTAAGAGGGCTTTCTGCCCCAAACCCCCACCTTATATCTTCTTAACCACGCCCCTCTCAACGTTCCATCCTTCTTAACCCCTTGCAGTCCCTGACACTCTCCCTAGGCGCTTCAGTGTCTGCAAATCTGTGTAGTCAGGGGCGTAGCTAGGGGGGGGGCAGGCGGGGCATTTGCCCCGGACGCAACCCGGAGGATAGGGAAGGGGGGCGCCGAAGAGCAGCTGATCGCTGCTGACAGTCGCCCCGTATGTGGGACACCTGCAGCAGCTTAGGAACAGCCAGGACATTACGGCGTTCTGACTGGGGTCTGTGACGGCCAGGGAGTGGACCAGTCCAGTCACCTGACCTCACGTCAGTGACATGAGGTCAGATGACTCGGGTCAGGGGACAGGTCCACTCCCGTGCTGCAGCCTCCCTGCATCTGCCTGTGCTCTGTGCTCTGCCGAGAAACAGAGAGGAAGCTCCGCCCACACACAGCCCGTCCTGACCTGTCAGCAAGAAGACATGGTGAGTGTCTCTCTGCGTGTGTTTGTGTGTCTCTGCGTGTGTGTGTGTCTCTGCATGTGTGTCTCTGCATGTGTGTGTCTCTGCATGTGTGTGTCTCTGCATGTGTTTGTCTCTGCCATCTACTACATTATCTGTACTCAGAGAGTTATCACTGTGTTATCTGTGGTGTTACATAGGACTGCAGATAACACTACTACATTATCTGTACTCAGAGAGACATGACTGTGTTATCTGTGGTGTTACATAGGACTGCAGGTAACATCTACTACATTATCTGTACTGTGTGCTAAATTACAATCTCAGCTCTGCTACACAGTACAGATAATGTAGTAGATGTCACCTGCAGTCCTATGTAACACCACAGATAACACAGTGATATCTCTCTGAGTACAGATAATGTAGTAGTGTTGCCTGCAGTCCTATGTAACACCACAGATAACACAGTGATAACGCTCTGAGTATAGATAATGTAGTAGATGTTATCTGCAGTCCTATGTAACACCACAGATAACACAGTGATATCTCTCTGAGTACAGATAATGTAGTAGTGTTACCTGCAGTCCTATGTAACACCACAGATAACACAGTGATAACTCTGATTACAGATAATGTAGTAGCTGTTGCCTGCAGTCCTATGTAACACCACAGATAACACATTGTGCTAAATTACAATCTCAGTTCTGTTAAAATGTGTTATCTGTGGTGTTACATAGGACTGCAGGCAACCGCTACTACATTATCTGTACTGAGAGAGTTATCACCGTGTGTTATCTGTGGTGTTACATAGGACTGCAGGTAACACTACCATCTGTACTCAGAGAGTTATCACTGTGTGTTATCTGTGGTGTTACATAGGACTGCAGGTAACACTACTATCTGTATTTAGAGAGTTATCGCTGTGTTATCTGTGTTGTTACATAGGACTGCAGGCAGCAGTTACTACGTTATCTGTACTCAGAGAGTTATCACTGTGTTATCTGTGGTGTTACATAGGACTGCAGGTAACATCTACATTATCTGTGCTGTGTACATATGTGCCTGTGTGGGTATATATGGGTCTGTTTGTGAATGTGTCTTTGTGCTTGTATATTTGTGCCTTTTATGTATTTGTATATGATCCTGTCTGTGTATTTATCTGTGTGTGTGTGTGTGTGTGTGTGTGTATATGTGTCTGTACGTCTATATATTTACCTGTATGTATATATTCCGGATGTGTGTATGTATATTTGCCTGTATGTCTAAATATCTGTGTCTTTATGTATGTACAGTAGATATGTTCCAGCGTGTCCATATATGTGGTTAATTTTTTGTTTGTGTAGGGGGCGGCAATAGAGAGTCCCGCACAGGGCGCCATCCAAGCGAAGGCCGGCCCTGGCTGTCACCAACCCTAGTCAGAAGGATCTCCGCCGCTGCCTGCGCCGCATGACCTCCTCTGCTCCTCCGGTAAGTCACACCAGAGAGTGGTAGAGGTAGGCTACCGCTCACCGGTCTGTTCACAGTGTGGCGCTAAGTACAAGGGGGGAGGAGTGTGGCGCTAAGTACAAGGGGGGCTGTGTGGCGCTATTTACAAGGGGGGCTGTGTGTGGCCTCTTTAATTTATTTTATTTTAATTTATTTTTATGTTAATTACATTATAGAACTATATCGCTTGTAAAATGTAGAAATGCTTTTATACCCGCGTTACATTAAAAAAAATCGTAAAAAAAAATTACACCTCATTGATTGGTAGGGAAAGAAAACATGGCGAGGGGGAAGGAGATGTCGGGAAATAAGTTGGGAGGGGGGCGCCAATCTGAATCTTTGCCCCGGGTGCAGAAGAACCTAGCTACGCCTCTGGTGTAGTGTACTGCCAGCAGCTCTCACCACTATGCTCCTCTCCTTCTGGAGATCTGTGTAGTGTCCTGCCAGCAGATTTCACAACTATGCTTCTCTCCTTCTGTAGATCTGAGTAGTGTCCTGTCAGCAGCTCTCACTACTATGCTCCTCTCCTTCTGTAGATCTGTGTAGTGTCTGTCAGCTGCTCTCACCACTATGCTTCTCTCCTTCTGTAGATCTGTATAGTGTCCTGCCAGCAGATTTCACCACTATGCTTCTCTCCTTCTGTAGATCTGTGTAATGTCCTGTCAGCAGCTCTCACCACTATGCTTTTCTCCTTCTGTAGATCTGTGTAGTGTCCTGCCAGCAGCTCCCACCACTATGCTCCTCTCCTTCTATAGATGTGTTTAGTGTCTATGCCAGCAGCTCTCACCACTATGCTCCTCTTCTTCTGTAGATCTGTGTAGTGTCCTGCCAGCAGATTTCACCACTACGCTTCTCTCCTTCTGTAGATCTGTGTTGTGTCCTGTCAGCAGCTCTCACCACTATGCTTCTCTCCTTCTGTAGCTCTGTGTAGTGTCCTGCCAGCAGCTCTCACCACTATGCTTCTCTCCTTCTGCAGATCTGTGTAGTGTCCTTCCAGCAGCTCTCACCACTATGCCCCTCTCCTTCTGTAGATCTGTGTAGTGTCCTGCAAGCAGCTCTCACCACTACGTTTCTCTCCTTCTGTAGATCTGTGTAGTGTCCTGCCAGCAGTTCTCACCACTTTTCTTCTCTCCTTCTGTAGATCTGTGTAGTGTCCTGCCAGCAGCTCTCGCCACTATGCCGCTCTCCTTCTCTAGATCTGTGTAGTGTCCTGCCAGCAACTCTCACCACTATGTGTCTCTCCTTCTGTAGATCTGTGTAGTGTCCTGCCAGCAGTTCTCACCACTATGCGTCTCTCCTTCTGTAGATCTGTGTAGTGTCCTGCCAGCAGCTCTCACCACTATGTTTCTCTCCTTCTGTAGATCTGTGTAGTGTCCTGCCAGCAGATCTCACCACTATGCCACTTCTCTCCTTCTGTAGATCTGTGTAGTGTCCAGCCAGCAGGTCTGCTCACTAAGCTGCTTTTCTCCTTCTGTAGATCTGTGTAGTGTTCTGCCAGCAGCTCTGCCCACTAAGCTGCTTCTCTCCTTCTGTAGCTCTGTGTAGTGTTCTACCAGCAGCTCTTCCCACTAAGCTGCTTCTCCTGCTGTAGATCTGTGTAGTGTCCTGCTGTAAGATCTCACCACTATGCTGCTTCTGTCCTGCTGCACCTCTGTGCAGTGTCCTGTCAGCAGCTCTCCCTACTAAGCTGCTTCTCTCTTGCTGTAGATCTGTACCTCAGGCTCTGCTCTTTTCAGTTTCTTTCATGGTCATCTCTCCCCCTCTCTGCATCAACTTCCCCTTCTTCAGACTCATCCTTCTCCTCCTAAGCTCCAGCTAATGAGAGGTGCACACACAGATGTCAGACTAGGCTGGGAGGTCCTAATGCCTAAATACTAGATGCATGCTCTGAGAATGGAGTATTAGGGTATGTTCACACAGAGTGTTTTCAGCCGTTTTTCGGGCCGTAAACGGGCGAAAAACGGCTGACAAATCGAAAGCAGAATGCCTCCAAATATCTGCCCATTGATGTCAATGGGAAAAACGGCGTTCTGTTCCGACAGGGCGCTTTTTATGCGGCCATTTTTCAAAACGGCAGCAAAAAGGAGTGCATGTCGCTTCTTGGGACGTTTTTGGAGCCGGTTTTTATAGACTCTATAGAAAAACAGCTCCAAAAATGGCCGTCAAAAACGCCGCGAAAAACGCGACTTTGATTAAAAAACTTCTGAAAATCAGGAGGTGTTTTCCCTTAACAGCTCCGTATTTTCAGACGTTTTCGATTTTGTGTGTACACATACCCTTAGGAAGGGTTCCCACATAGCGTAAATGCTGCAGAATTTCTGCAACGGAATTCTGTTTGGAAATTCCGCAGCATTTACAGTAGCAGCAAAGTGAATGAGATAAGTCATGCGGAAAGTGTTCTGCAGTGCGACTTTCAGTTCCGCAGCGTGTCAATTTATGCTGCAGGTTCTGTGTGAAGATGTACTTAGTTTCACATAAATATATTTTGCAATGCAATTTTAGGTCCCCGGATAACCCCTTTAACCCCTTCCCTCTTCGGCCACTTTTGACCTTCAGGACAGAGCCTCATTTTTCAAATCTGACATGTTTCACTTTATGTGGTAATAACTTCAGAATGCTTTTACCTATCCAAGCGAATCTGAGATTGTTTTCGCGTGACACATTGGACTTTATGTTACTGGCAAAATAAAGTATTTAATTGTGAAAAACACCAAAATGTAGTGAAAAATTGCAAAAGTTTGCATTTTTCTCAATTTAAATGTATCTGCTTGTAAGACAGATAGTAATACCAGACAAAATTGTTGCTAATTAACATTCCCCATATGTCTACTTTAGATTGGCATAGTTTTTTTTAACATCTTTTTTTTTTCTAGGACGTTACAAGGCTTAGAACTTTAGCAGCAATTTCTCACATTTTCAAGACAATTTCAAAATACTATTTTTACAGGGGCCAGTTCAGTTGTGAAGTGGCTTTTAGGGCCTTATATATTAAAAACCCCCGATAAGGCACCCCATTTTAATAACTTCACCACTCAAAGTATTCAAAACAGCATTTAGAAAGTTTCTTAACCCTTTAGACGTTTCACAGGAATTAAAGCAATGTAGAGGTGAAATTTACAAATTTCATATTTTTTTGCAGAAATTCATTTTTAATCTATTTTTTTTGTAACACAGAAGACTTTACCAGAGAAATGCAACTCTATTGACCAGATTCTGCAGTTTTTAGAAATATCCCACGTGTGGCCTTAGTGTGCTTATAGACTGAAGCACCGGCCTCAGAAGCAAAGGAGCACCTAGAGGATTTTGGGGCCTCCTTTTTATTAGAAAATATTTTAGGCACCATGTCAGGTTTGAAGGGTTCTTGCGGTGCCAAAAGAGTTTGAAATCCCCCAATTTTTTAACCATTTTGGAAACTACACCCCTTGTGGAGATTATCTAGGGGCATAGTGAGCATTTTGACCCCGCAGGTTTTTTGCAAAAATGGTTGGAAGTAGGCCGTAAAAATGAAAAGCTACATTCTTTCAAAGAAAATCTAGGTTTAGCTAATTTTTTCTAATTTCCACAAGGACTAAAGGAGAAAAAGCACTGCAACATTTGTAAAGTAATTTCTCCCGTGTAAAACAATACCCCACATGTGGTCATAAACGGCTGATTGGACACATGGCAGGGCTCAGAAGGGAAGGAGCGCCATTTGGCTTTTAGAGCTCAAATTTAGCAGGAATGGTTTGCGGAGGCCATGTCACATTTGCAAAGCCCCTGAGGGACCAAAACAGTGAAAACGCCAAAAAAGAGACTGCATTTAGGAAACTACACTCCTTGAAGAATTCATCTAGGGGTATAGTGAGCATTTTGACCTCACAGGTGTTTCATAGATTTTATTAGAATTGGGCAGTGAAAATAAAAACAATCCTTTTTCGTCAATAAGACGTAGTTTTAGCTAAAAAAAATTCATTTTCTCAACAATTAAAGGAAAAATGTACCCCAACATTTGTAAAGCAACTTCTCTGGAGTACGGAAATACCCCATATGTGGTCATAAACTGCTGTTTGGGCGCACAGCAAGGATCAGAACGGAAGGAGCGCCATTTGGCTTTTAAAGCTCAAATATAGCAGGAATGGTTTGCGGAGGCCATGTCACAATTGCAAAGCCCCTGAGGGACCAAAACAGTGAAAACGCCATAAAAGTGACTCCATTCACGAAACGACACTCCTTGAAGAATTCATCTAGGGGTATAGTGAGCATTTTGACCTCACAGGTGTTTCATAGATTTTATTAGAATTGGGCAGTGAAAATAAAAACAATCCTTTTTCTTCAATAATACGTAGTTTTAGCTCAAAATGTTTCAATTTATCAACAAATAAAGGAAAAAAAGAACCACACCATTTGTAAAGCAATTTCTCCCAAGTACAGCAATACCCCAGATGTGGTCGTAAACTGCTGTTTGGGCACAGAGTAGGGCTCAGAAGGGAAGGAGCACCATTTACTTTTGGAGTGCAGATTTTGCTGGATTGGTTTCTGGGCGCTATGTTTCATTTGCAAAGTCCCTGTGGGACCAAATAAGTGGATCCCCCCCCCAGAAGTGACCCCCATTTTAGAAACAACACCCCTCAAAGTATTCACCTAGGGGCATAGTGAGCATATTAACCACACAGGTGATTGACAGAAATTGGTGTGTACTCGATGTTTCAGAGTGAAAATGGGATTTTTTCCATAGATTTGCCAATATGTGGTGCCCAGCTTTTGCCACCATAACAAGACCGCTCTCTTATTATTATGCTGTGTTTTAGAAACACCCTACGTGTGGCCCTAATCTTTTTCCTGGACATTCGACCAGGCTCAGGAGTGAAAGAGTACCATGCGAAATTGAGGCCTAATTTGGCAATTTACAAAGTATTGGTTTACAATTGCACAGGCTCAGATGTGAAATAATAAAAGAAACCGCTGGAAAGTGACCCTATTTTGGAAACTGCACCCCTCAAGGCATTTATTAAGAGGTGTAGTGAGCATCTTCACCCCACTGATCTTTTCCATGAATGAATGCGCTGCGGTAGGTGCAAAGTAAAAATGTAAATTTTTCCCTAGATATGCCATTTCAGTGGCAAATATGTGGTGCCCAGCTTGTGCCACTAGAGATACACACCCCAAAAATTAGTAGAACCGATTCAAAAGAGAAAGCAACAGAAATCTGTGTCCCCAAAGGTCCAGGGTAAGTCGCACATGAAAATATGTGTGGACCACTGGGTTGATTTCAGGGCGTGAAACCCTAACAGCATCAGAAAATGCAAATAGAAAACCAAAAGAGAAGGATTGACACTGGGAAGCAAAGAAATAATAAATGTACAAAAACTTTATTTAACGATAATAGCACAAAATAAAAAGAATCCAAAAAACCACAGTAAAAAAAGGGATCATTGGCTGGTAAATGAAATCAGACCATGCGGCTATGTGAGAAGCAGGTAAATAAAGTGCATATGCGTCCTTTAAATGATATATGTAAATACCTGTAAGATAATAGTCTGTACACAAGATAATACAGTAATAAACATCAATAGATATAGAGTGTTTCAGACTATGTAGATGTATTCAGATGGTTTAATCATAATAAGGCAACAGATATAGCAGCGCAAGTACCGAATAGCATGATGAAATATCAAGGATCGGAAAATATGCAACCCAAAATACATGAAAATTGCTGAAGGAATAAATGAAATCTCACATACCCTTGGTGATTGAACAGGATGAATACAGCCAGAATCCACCCACTAGGGGACTTGAAGCTCCAACTGTTTGTTTGATGTTCTAATACATTGCACTACCAATGTAGTGCAATGTATTAGAACGGTCAGTTGTTCACTGACAGCAAGCTAATCAGGCTCCGCTTCCGAGCGGGGCCTAATTGGCTTCCGTAATGGCAGACAGGAAGCCATTGTTAGGCCTCCTGTTGCCATAGTAGCAGTTGGCAGCCTTGCCATCGCATGGCAGGCTGACGATTTGCTACATACCGCTAAGATGCAGCGATCGCATTTGATCGCTGCATCGAAGGGGTTAATGGCAGGAATCGGAGCTAGCTCCGGTTCCTGCCGATACATCGGGGTGTCCGCTGTAACATACAGCGGACACCCACTGCTGATGACACTCCCGCTCAGCTTCTGAGCCGGCAGCTGAGCCGGCGCCATCTTGCCTATGGTACCTGAAACCTTTTAGGCCCCGCCCATAGGAGGCTTTTGTTGCTTGCAGACCGGGAGGTAAATATTAGGCATCCGATTGCCTTTGCAGCCACCGCTAACCCAGCGATCACGTTGCTGGGGTACCGGTGGCTAAAAACTCCTCAAATGCTACGATCTCTATTGAACGCAGAATGTGAGGGGTTAATCGGCCAGATCGGAGGCTAGCTCCGGTCCTGGCTGATAACTCAGGGTACTGTATTAAGCTACGGATTTTCTGCAACAAAATCCCTTGTGGAAAATCAGCAGTTTTTACACTGCATGCGAATTTACCCTGAGGGTATGTTCACACACAAACTCAAAAACGTCTGAAAATACGGAGCTGTTTTCAAGGGAAAACAGCTCCTGATTTTCAGACGTTTATTAAGCCACTCGCGATTTTCGTGGCGTTTTTTACGGCCGTTTTTGGAGCGGTTTCAATAGAGTCTATAAAAAACAGCTCCAAAAACGTTTTTTTACGCGCCCGTTTTTCATAACAGCCGTGTAAAAAAACGGCCCGATGGAACAGAACGCCGTTTTTCCCATTGAAATCAATGGGCAGATGTTTGGAGGTGTTCTGCTTCTGATTTTTCGGGCGTTTACGGCCCGAAAAACGGCCGAAAATAGGCCGTGTGAACATACCCTTATAGTATGTTCCTTATGTGCAGTATAAGGCCTGATTTACACGAGCGTGTGCGTTTTGCGCGCGCAAAAAACGCTGCGTTTTGCGCGCGCAAAAGGCACTTGACAGCTCCGTGTGTCATCCGTGTATGATGCGCGGCTGCGTGATTTTCGCGCAGCCGCCATCATAGAGATGAGGCTAGTCGACGCCCGTCACTGTCCAAGGTGCTGAAAGAGCTAACTGATCGGCAGTAACTCTTTCAGCACCCTCGACAGTGAGTTCCGAGCACAATATACACCAACCTGTGAATCAAAAAAAGACGTTCATGCTTACCATGAACTTCCTGCTTCCTCCAGTCCGGTCTCCCGGCCGTTGCCTTGGTGACGCGTCCCTCTCTTGTCATCCGGCCCCACCTCCCAGGATGACGCAGCAGTCCATGAGACTGCTGCAGCCTGTGATTGGCTGCAGGCTGTACTTGGCCTGTGATTGGCTGCAGCTGTCACATGGACTGAATTGTCATCCCGGGAGGTCAGACTGGAGGAAGAAGCCGGGAGTTCTCGGTAAGTCAGAACTTCTTTTTTTTTTACACGTTCATGTATATTGTGATCGGAAGTCACTGTCCATGGTGCTGAACCAGTTTAACTCTTTCAGCACCGTGGACAGTGACTGTCTCCTGCCGTCGCGTACCCGAACATTTTTTGCCGGGTTCGGTCAAAACGAGTTCGGCCGAACCCGGTGAAGTTCGGTGCGCTCATCTCTAATTTGACACTCCGTTTGGATGTTTGTAAACAGAAAAGCACGTGGTGCTTTTCTGTTTACATTCATCCTTTTGACAGCTCTTGCGCGAATCACGCAGTTCGCACGGAAGTGCTTCCGTGCGGCATGCGCTGTTTTCACGCACCCATTGACTTCAATGGGTGCGTGATGCGCGAAAAACACACGTTTATAGAACATGTCGTGAGTTTTACGCAACGCACTTGCGCTGCGCAAAATTCACGCATCGTCTACACTGCCCCATAGACTAATATAGGTGCGTACGACACGCGTGAAAAGCACGTGCGTCGCACGCGCGTATATTACGCTCGTGTAAATGAGGCCTAAGGGTGAGTTCACACAGAGTCAATGGGTGCGTGAAAATCACGCGTAGTAGACGGAAGCACTTCCGTGTGACGCGCGTGATTCGAGCAACAGCAGTAAAAACTATGAATGAAAACAGAAAAGCATCACGTGCTTTTCTGTTTACAAACATACAAACAGAATGTCATAATGATGGCGGCTGCGCGAAAATCACGCAGCCACGCATCATACGCTGCTGACACACGGAGCTGTTATGTACCTTTTGCACGCGCAAAATGGCGCATTTTTTCCGCGCGCAAAACGCACACGCTCAGGCTAAGATCACATACACAGTTAGGCCGCGTTCCCACGGGTGGGATACGCTGCATAAAAACTACGCAGCATATCCGACCTGGAACTCACAGCACATTCCTTCCGTAAACCCGCACCACATTGTGGTTCAGTTTTTCAGACGGAATTTCTGCTGCGGAAAGCAGCGCTGGAAAAAAACAAAACGTTTTATACTTACCCTCTATCTCTCTCTTCTGTGTGTAGGCCTCCCTGAATGACGTTGCAGGCCATGTTATTGCTGCAGCCTGTGATTAGCTGCAGCGGTCACATGGGATGAAACCTCATCTCAGGAGGCCGGACAGGAGAAGAAGCAGGAAATTCTGGGTAAATATAAATTTTGTTTTTTTTACTTCCGTTTTTTGCGGCGGAATCGCTGCGATTCTGCTGCAAAAGTCGCAACACTTGGCTTTATGTTGCAAGGTTTGCAACCCCATTAAATTCAATGGGGAAAACCCGCAACAGAAGAGCAACAAAAACGCAGACTAAATTCACATGCTGCAGATTTAAATTCCGCACCGCAGGTCAATTTATTAACGTTTATGCTGCAGTTTTTTTCTGCAGTGTGGGCATGAGATTTTCTAAATCTCCTCTACTTTGCTGCTACTGTAAATGCTGCAGAATTTCCGCACAGAATTCCGTTACGGAAATTCTGCAGCATTTACGCTACGTGGGAACCCAGCCTTGTGATGCAGTTTTTGTGGCAGTTTTTGGCTCTGTTTTTTGAGACAAAGCCAGAAGTGGAGACTTCTCCTTTCTTTTGTGTCCAATTCTGGGGTTGACTAAAAAAACTGCATCAAAACTGTGTGTGTGTGTGATCCTGGCCTAAGGCTCTAATCTAATGTCGCATGTACCCCAAAATAGTACCAATAAAACCTAAAACCCGTCTCGCAAAAAACAAGCCATCACACAGCTTTTTTAACTGAAAAATAAAAAAGTTATTGCTCCCAGAATATGGTGACATAAAATTTTAAATAATTTTAAAAAGAACTGATTTTATTGTTTTGACGCTGCAAAACATAAAAAAACAATATGCATATGGCATCGCCGTAATCGTATCGACTCGCAGAATAAAGTAAAAATGTCATTTATAGCCCACAGTGAACACTGTAATAAAAAAGAATAAAAAAAACATTGTCAGAATTGCTGGCTTTTGGTTACCTTGCTTGCCAAAAAATGGAGTAAAAAGTGATCAAAACATCGCATGGTACCAATGAAAACTACAGATTATAGCGAAGCAAATTAACCCTCACACGGCTCCGTTGGAGAAAAAATAAAAAAGTTCTGGCTCTCAGAATATGGCGACGCAAAATGTTCAGTGTTCCAAAAGCGGATAAGATTGGGCATCATTTATCAGTGCGACACCGGCCACTGATTTACCGCATTATTATACCCTCTTATTATGCTCTGATGCCCTTTTCACAGCCTACATATGCCCCCATATTATAAACTGAAATACCAGTAAAACCCCAAACAGAACTACTACCAAGCTAAATCCGCACTCCAAAAGCCAAATGGCGCTCCCTTCATTCTGAGCCCTACAGATTGTCGAAAGAGCAGCTCACGTCCACATATATGGCATCGCTTTACCCGGGAGAACCGGCTTAACATTTTATGAGCTATTTGTCTTCGGTAGCACAAACTGGGCACAACATATTGTGCACTAAAATGGCACATCAGTTGAAATTTTTAATTATCACTTTGCACCATCCACTGCGCATTCATTTCTAATGAAAAAACACCTGTATGCTCACTACACCCCCTAAAAATGCCCTAAGGGGTGTAGTTTCCAAAATAGGAGTCACTACTTTTTTTTTACTATTTGACCTCAGAACCCTGCAATTGTGGACCAATGCTGTGAAAATCACCAAAATAGGCCTCACATGCGCATGTTGCTCTTCACTTCTGAGCCCTGTCATATGTCCAGGCAAATGATAAATGCCTTGAGTGGTGTCGTTTCCCAAAAGCGGTCACTTTTTGGTGGGTTTCCACTGATTTGGTCCCGCAGGGGTTTTGCAAATGTGTCATCGTGCCCAAAAACCATTCCAGCAAAATCTGCATGCCAAGTAGCGCTCCTGCCTTTCTGAGCCCTGCCGTGTGTTCAAACAGCAGTTTATGACCACATATGGAGTATTACCGTATTAGGGAGAGATTGCTTTACAAATGGGTGGCTTTTTCTCATTTAACCCTTGTAGAAATTAAAAATTCTACATTTTAGTGAAAAAAATGTTGATATTCATTTTCACTGCCTAATTCCACAAAATTCAGCAAAAAAAAACTGTGGGCTCTAAATGCTCACAATACCCCTCGATAAATTCCATTAGTGCTTTATTTTTCCAAATGGTGTCACTTTAGGGGGGTTTCCACTGTTTTGGTCACTCATGGGCTTTGCAAATGCGACATGGCCTCTGCAAATCATTCCAACAAAACTTGAGCTCCAAAAGCCAAATTGTGCTCCTTCTCTTCCAAGCCCTGCTGTGTGTCCAAACAGCAGTTTATTACCAGATATGGGGTATTACCGTAATTGGGGGAAATTGCTTTTCAAATGTTAAGGAGCTTTTTCTCCTTTATGCCTTCTAAAAATTCAAAATGTCTATGTTTTATTGGAAAACATTTAGATTTTAATTTTTCCCACTAGATTCAGCAAAAAACCTGTGTGGTTAAAATGCTCACTATACCCCTTGATAAATTCTTTGAGGGGTGTAGTTTGCCAAATGGTGTCTTTTTGGGGGTGTTTCCACTGTTTTGGCCCCACAAGACCTCTTCTAACCTGACATGGTGCCTAAACTATATTCTTATAAAAAGCAAGCCAGTTCGGCAGAAGACTGATCTTGAAAGCTAAAAGAGTAAGAGCATGCGCGCGCGCGCTCGCGCTTGCGCACACTCTCTCCTCTATCCTCGCTCTTGCTGTAACACTGTCCATATCTGATTGGACAGTGTCACAGCCAACGTAACATGCCCCCTTGCCAGCACACTCCCCATTGACAGTTCAGGGGGTTATTTAAATATTGGGCGCCAAATATAACGGCACCGATATCTAAATAACAGAGGACGGTAGAATTTTTTTTTAAAGTGCCCCAGGGTTTGTGCAGCCCTCCCCATTACATGCTGCACTCAGCCTGCACATGTATGGGGAGGTGAAAACTACAGATTATAGTGAAGCAAATTAACCCTCACACGGCTCCGTTGGAGAAAAAATAAAAAAGTTCTGGCTCTCAGAATATGGCGACCAAAATGTTCAGTGTTCCAAAAGCGGATAAGATTGGGCATCATTTATCAGTGCGACACCGGCCACTGATTTACCGCATTATTATACCCTCTTATTATGCTCTGATGCCCTTTTCACAGCCTACATATGCCCCCACATTATAAACTGAAATACCAGTAAAACCCCAAACAGAACTACTACCAAGCTAAATCCGCACTCCAAAAGCCAAATGGCGCTCCCTTCATTCTGAGCCCTACAGATTGTCGAAAGAGCAGCTCACGTCCACATATATGGCATCGCTTTACCCGGGAGAACCGGCTTAACATTTTATGAGCTATTTGTCTTCGGTAGCACAAACTGGGCACAACATATTGTGCACTAAAATGGCACATCAGTTGAGATTTTTAATTATCACTTTGCACCATCCACTGCGCATTAATTTCTAATGAAAAAACACCTGTATGCTCACTACACCCCCTAAAAATGCCCTAAGGGGTGTAGTTTCCAAAATAGGAGTCACTACTTTTTTTTTACTATTTGACCTCAGAACCCTGCAATTGTGGACCAATGCTGTGAAAATCACCAAAATAGGCCTCACATGCGCATGTTGCTCTTCACTTCTGAGCCCTGTCATATGTCCAGGCAAATGATAAATGCCTTGAGTGGTGTCATTTCCCAAAAGCGGTCACTTTTTGGTGGGTTTCCACTGATTTGGTCCCGCAGGGGTTTTGCAAATGTGTCATGGTGCCCAAAAACCATTCCAGCAAAATCTGCATGCCAAGTAGCGCTCCTGCCTTTCTGAGCCCTGCCGTGTGTTCAAACAGCAGTTTATGACCACATATGGAGTATTACCGTATTAGGGAGAGATTGCTTTACAAATGGGTGGCTTTTTCTCATTTAACCCTTGTAGAAATAAAAAATGCAACATTTTAGTGAAAAAAATTTTGATATTCATTTTCACTGCCTAATTCCACTAAATTCAGCAAAAAAAACTGTGGGGTCTAAATGCTCACAATACCCCTCGATAAATTCCATTAGTGCTTTAGTTTTCCAAATGGTGGCACTTTAGGGGGGTGTCCACTGTTTTGGTCACTCATGGGCTTTGCAAATGCGACATGGCCTCTGCAAATCATTCCAACAAAACTTGAGCTCCAAAAGCCAAATTGTGCTCCTTCTCTTCCAAGCCCTGCTGTGTGTCCAAACAGCAGTTTATTACCAGATATGGGGTATTACCGTAATTGGGGGAAATTGCTTTTCAAATGTTAAGGAGCTTTTTCTCCTTTATGCCTTCTAAAAATTCAAAATGTCTATGTTTTATTGGAAAACATTTAGATTTTAATTTTTCCCACTAGATTCAGCAAAAAACCTGTGTGGTTAAAATGCTCACTATACCCCTTGATAAATTCTTTGAGGGGTGTAGTTTGCCAAATGGTGTCTTTTTGGGGGTGTTTCCACTGTTTTGGCCCCACAAGACCTCTTCTAACCTGACATGGTGCCTAAACTATATTCTTATAAAAAGGAGGCGTCAAAATCCATTAGGTGCTCCTTTGCTTTTGAGGCCTGCGTTTCAGTCCATTGCCACACTAGGACCACATGTGGGATATTTCTAAAAACTGCAGAATTTGGGCAATAAATATTGAGTCGCATTTCTCTGGTAAAATCTTCTGTGTTACAAAAAAAATAGATTAAAAATGAATTTCTACAAAAAAATATGAAATTTGTAAATTTCACCTCCACTTTGCTTTCATTCCTGTGAAACGTCTAAAGGGTTAAGAAACATTGTAAATGCTGTTTTGAATACTTTGAGGGGTGCAGTTTTTAAAATGGTGTGATTTATAGGGGGTTTCTTATATATGGGGCCCTCAAAGGCGCTTCAGAACTGAACTGGTCCATAAAAAAAAGGCTTTTGACATTTTCTTGAAAATGTGAGAAATTTATGCTAAAGTTCTAAGCCTTGTAACATCCTAGAAAAATAAAAGAATGTTCAAAAAAACTATGCCAACATAAAGTAGAGATATGAGATATGTGACCACGTAACAATTTAGTGTGGTATTACTATCTGTTTTACAAGCAGGTACATTTAAATTTAGAAAAATGCAAATTTGTGCAAATTTTCTCAAAATTTCGGTGTTTTTCACAAATAAACACTGAATTTTAATGACCAAATTTTACCACTAAGGCCCGATGCACACGGCCGTAATTTTGATCCGCAATTACGGACCGTAATTGCTGATCAAAATATGGACCCATTCATTTATAGTGCCCATGGACACCTTCCCGTATATTTACGGGAAGGTGTCCGGGCTGTAGAAGTGGCCCGCAAAAATAGGACATGTCCTATTTTTTTATTTTACGGAGCGTACTCCCGTACTTTATAATGATTACGGCCACGGCCGTGTGCAGGGGGCCTAAGTTATCCAATTACCCTATTTTTTGCGGGTCATTTCTCCGGCCCAGACACCTTCCTGTAAATATACAGAAAGGTGTCCGTGGGCAATACAAATGAATGTGTCTATATTTTGATCCATAATTATGGTCCGTAATTGAGGATCAAAATTACGGCCGTGTGCATGTGTCCTTAACACCTTTGTCGTATGGATACTTCATGGAAAGCCAGTGCTTCCTGCAATTTGCCGTATGCATACGACAAATGCATGGCATGGGCTCAGAAGCTGAGTCCGTGCCATCATCCCCAGGTGTCAGCTGTATGTTACTGCTGACACCCTGCTGTAATGGCGCGGAGCAAAGTTAGCCCCGATCCCCGCCATTAACCCCTTAAATGCAGCGATCAAAAGCAACTGTTGCATTCAAGGTGTATAAAATAGTTGTTGTTTTTTTAAAAAGTGGTAAAAAATAACAAAACCATAAATTTGGTATTACCGTAATCTTATCAAACTGTAGAATAAAGTGTACATGTAGTTTTTACCGCACATTGAAAGATGTAAAAACGAAGCCCCCAAAAAATTGCGTAAACGCTGTTTTTGCCCATTTCACCCCAGAAATATATATTTTTTCAGTTTCCAAGTACATTATCTGGAATCTTAAATAGTGCCAATGAAAAACTACAACTTGTCCTGTAAAAAGAGAAGCCCTCATACAGTTATACCGAAAAAAAAAGTTGTGGCTTTTGGAAGGCAGGAGGAAAAAAACCGAAAATTGTCCGTATCCTTGAGGGGTTAAAGACCTCTATAGGAATTAAAAGATGCCTGGGAAAAAAAGCATATACAACATGAAAACATAACAATTTTGCCAAAAACGCATGTAAAAACGCCATTGAAAATGCTTGATACAGATGAAGTTTTTTTACCTAAATTTTAAAACGCTGAAAAAAAACTGTGTGTGTGTGTGTGTGTGTGTGCGAGTAGTAAGCCTTTAGGGCCTGTTCACACTGAGATTTTTGGCGCTAATTTTGACGCGGAAACATCGTTTTCTGCCGAACTGGCAAGGGGACGTGTCACTGCTACGGACAGCGTAAGAGCTGTGGAGAGGAGAGCGCGCATGTGCGCTCTCATCTCTTCAGCTCCTGTGAGAGATCAGTCTTGTACTTTAAATGGCTAAACCGCCTCCCATTGATTTAAAAAAAGCGGCATGTCCTTTCTTGCCGCGGTTCCACCTCTGAACTCCCAATGAAATCAATGGGAGGTGGAAAAAGTATTTTTTGCCTGTGGTGCTCAATGGCCATGGGCGAATAACGCTGCGAAAACCGCAGCAAAGAAAGTGCAGGCTGGTCAAAATCTGTCTCAAAATTAAAAACTCAGTGTGAATTACTTTGGCAGGAAATATAGCACGATCCAACTTTGTACTGACAGTAGAGAACTATTTGCCCTGTGCACACGTAGCATAAATGCTGCAGAATGTCCGCAGCTTTTGCGCAAGTAAATTGCCATCCTGCAATTTGAGAATCCACACTGCAGGTCGATTTCCGTACATGTTTTCTGCTGATTTTTTCTGCTGCGTGTGGATGAGATTTTTTTCAAATATCATCCACTTTGCTGCTACTGTAATATGCTGCATTTACGCAAGATGTGAAAGGAGCCCTTATACATAACTACAATCTGTACTTACATCTGCAAATTGGTTTATATGTCACTGGTTTGTTACTCAGGTTACAATTTGGTCAAAGGGTATGTTCACATGGCTTATTTTCGGCCGTTTTTGAGGCCGTGAACAGGTGAAAAGCGGCTGAAAAATCGGAAGCAGAACGCCTCCAAACATCTGCCCATTGATTTCAATGGAAAAAACGGTGTCCTGTTCTGACGGGGCGTTTTTTTACACGCCCGTTTTTAAAAACGCCCGCATCAAAAAACGCTTGCGAAAAAGAAGTGCATGTCACTTCTTGAGCTGTTTTTGGACCCGTTTTCCATTGACTCTATAGAAAAACAGCTCCAAAAACGGCCGTAAAAAACGCAGCGAAAAACGCGAGTTGCTTAAAAAACGTCTGAAAATCAGTATTTTCAGACGTTTTTTGCTAAGCGTGTGAACATAGCCTAAGTGTTAGCCTGGGTTCACACTTTGCATTTGTGTTGCATTTTTAACATGTTTTTTTTTGTTTTGGTAGATAAACTCTCATGTCTCACAAAGGAAGTTCATCAACCAAATAAAAAAACACATATTACGCACTCACTCTTCAGCTTTCAAGATCAGTCTTCTGCCGAACTGGCAAGGGGGCGTGTCACTGCTACGGACAGTGTAAGAGCTGTGGAGAGGAGAGCGAGCATGATCAGTCTTGTACTTTGTCTGCCGAACTGGCAAGGGGCTGTCACTGCTACGGACAGTGTAAGAGTTGGGGAGCGCTTGCACTGTCCGTAGCAGAGACACGCCCCCTTGCTAGTTCAGGAGACAATGTATAAGACTGATCTCTCGCAAGAGCTGAAGAGATAAGAGCGCGCAAGCCAGTTCGGCAGAAGACTGATCTTGAAAGCTAAAGAGTAAGAGCATGCGCGCGCGCGCTCGCGCTTGCGCACACTCTCTCCTCTATCCTCGTGCAGGGGGCCTAAGTTATCCAATTACCCTATTTTTTGCGGGTCATTTCTCCGGCCCAGACACCTTCCTGTAAATATACAGAAAGGTGTCCGTGGGCAATACAAATGAATGTGTCTATATTTTGATCCATAATTACGGTCCGTAATTGAGGATCAAAATTACGGCCGTGTGCATGTGTCCTTAACACCTTTGTCGTATGGATACTTCATGGAAAGCCAGTGCTTCCTGCAATTTGCCGTATGCATACGACAAATGCATGGCATGGGCTCAGAAGCTGAGTCCGTGCCATCATCCCCAGGTGTCAGCTGTATGTTACTGCTGACACCCTGCTGTAATGGCGCGGAGCAAAGTTAGCCCCGATCCCCGCCATTAACCCCTTAAATGCAGCGATCAAAAGCAACTGTTGCATTCAAGGTGTATAAAATAGTTGTTGTTTTTTTAAAAAGTGGTAAAAAATAACAAAACCATAAATTTGGTATTACCGTAATCTTATCAAACTGTAGAATAAAGTGTACATGTAGTTTTTACCGCACATTGAAAGATGTAAAAACGAAGCCCCCAAAAAATGGCGTAAACGCTGTTTTTGCCCATTTCACCCCAGAAATATATATTTTTTCAGTTTCCAAGTACATTATCTGGTATCTTAAATAGTGCCATGAAAAACTACAACTTGTCCTGTAAAAAGAGAAGCCCTCATACAGTTATACCGAAAAAAAAAGTTGTGGCTTTTGGAAGGCAGGAGGAAAAAAAACGAAAATTGTCCGTATCCTTGAGGGGTTAAAGACCTCTATAGGAATTAAAAGATGCCTGGGAAAAAAAGCATATACAACATGAAAACATAACAATTTTGCCAAAAACGCATGTAAAAACGCCATTGAAAATGCTTGATACAGATGAAGTTTTTTTACCTAAATTTTAAAACGCTGAAAAAAAACTGTGTGTGTGTGTGTGTGTGTGTGTGTGTGCGAGTAGTAAGCCTTTAGGGCCTGTTCACACTGAGATTTTTGGCGCTAATTTTGACGCGGAAACATCGTCTTCTGCCGAACTGGCAAGGGGGTGTGTCACTGCTACGGACAGCGTAAGAGCTGTGGAGAGGAGAGCGCGCATGTGCGCTCTCATCTCTTCAGCTCCTGTGAGAGATCAGTCTTGTACTTTAAATGGCTAAACCGCCTCCCATTGATTTAAAAAAAGCGGCATGTCCTTTCTTGCCGCGGTTCCACCTCTGAACTCCCAATGAAATCAATGGGAGGTGGAAAAAGTATTTTTTGCCCGTGGTGCTCAATGGCCATGGGCGAATAACGCTGCGAAAACCGCAGCAAAGAAAGTGCAGGCTGGTCAAAATCTGTCTCAAAATTAAAAACTCAGTGTGAATTACTTTGGCAGGAAATATAGCACGATCCAACTTTGTACTGACAGTAGAGAACTATTTGCCCTGTGCACACGTAGCATAAATGCTGCAGAATGTCCGCAGCTTTTGCGCAAGTAAATTGCCATCCTGCAATTTGAGAATCCACACTGCAGGTCGATTTCCGTACATGTTTTCTGCTGATTTTTTCTGCTGCGTGTGGATGAGATTTTTTTCAAATATCATCCACTTTGCTGCTACTGTAATATGCTGCATTTACGCAAGATGTGAAAGGAGCCCTTATACATAACTACAATCTGTACTTACATCTGCAAATTGGTTTATATGTCACTGGTTTGTTACTCAGGTTACAATTTGGTCAAAGGGTATGTTCACATGGCTTATTTTCGGCCGTTTTTGAGGCCGTGAACAGGTGAAAAGCGGCTGAAAAATCGGAAGCAGAACGCCTCCAAACATCTGCCCATTGATTTCAATGGAAAAAACGGTGTCCTGTTCTGACGGGGCGTTTTTTTACACGCCCGTTTTTAAAAACGCCCGCATCAAAAAACGCTTGCGAAAAAGAAGTGCATGTCACTTCTTGAGCTGTTTTTGGACCCGTTTTCCATTGACTCTATAGAAAAACAGCTCCAAAAACGGCCGTAAAAAACGCAGCGAAAAACGCGAGTTGCTTAAAAAACGTCTGAAAATCAGTATTTTCAGACGTTTTTTGCTAAGCGTGTGAACATAGCCTAAGTGTTAGCCTGGGTTCACACTTTGCATTTGTGTTGCATTTTTAACATGTTTTTTTTTGTTTTGGTAGATAAACTCTCATGTCTCACAAAGGAAGTTCATCAACCAAATAAAAAAACACATATTACGCACTCACTCTTCAGCTTTCAAGATCAGTCTTCTGCCGAACTGGCAAGGGGGCGTGTCACTGCTACGGACAGTGTAAGAGCTGTGGAGAGGAGAGCGAGCATGATCAGTCTTGTACTTTGTCTGCCGAACTGGCAAGGGGCTGTCACTGCTACGGACAGTGTAAGAGTTGGGGAGCGCTTGCACTGTCCGTAGCAGAGACACGCCCCCTTGCTAGTTCAGGAGACAATGTATAAGACTGATCTCTCGCAAGAGCTGAAGAGATAAGAGCGCGCAAGCCAGTTCGGCAGAAGACTGATCTTGAAAGCTAAAGAGTAAGAGCATGCGCGCGCGCGCTCGCGCTTGCGCACACTCTCTCCTCTATCCTCGTGCAGGGGGCCTAAGTTATCCAATTACCCTATTTTTTGCGGGTCATTTCTCCGGCCCAGACACCTTCCTGTAAATATACAGAAAGGTGTCCGTGGGCAATACAAATGAATGTGTCTATATTTTGATCCATAATTACGGTCCGTAATTGAGGATCAAAATTACGGCCATGTGCATGTGTCCTTAACACCTTTGTCGTATGGATACTTCATGGAAAGCCAGTGCTTCCTGCAATTTGCCGTATGCATACGACAAATGCATGGCATGGGCTCAGAAGCTGAGTCCGTGCCATCATCCCCAGGTGTCAGCTGTATGTTACTGCTGACACCCTGCTGTAATGGCGCGGAGCAAAGTTAGCCCCGATCCCCGCCATTAACCCCTTAAATGCAGCGATCAAAAGCAACTGTTGCATTCAAGGTGTATAAAATAGTTGTTGTTTTTTTAAAAAGTGGTAAAAAATAACAAAACCATAAATTTGGTATTACCGTAATCTTATCAAACTGTAGAATAAAGTGTACATGTAGTTTTTACCGCACATTGAAAGATGTAAAAACGAAGCCCCCAAAAAATGGCGTAAACGCTGTTTTTGCCCATTTCACCCCAGAAATATATATTTTTTCAGTTTCCAAGTACATTATCTGGTATCTTAAATAGTGCCATGAAAAACTACAACTTGTCCTGTAAAAAGAGAAGCCCTCATACAGTTATACCGAAAAAAAAAGTTGTGGCTTTTGGAAGGCAGGAGGAAAAAAAACGAAAATTGTCCGTATCCTTGAGGGGTTAAAGACCTCTATAGGAATTAAAAGATGCCTGGGAAAAAAAGCATATACAACATGAAAACATAACAATTTTGCCAAAAACGCATGTAAAAACGCCATTGAAAATGCTTGATACAGATGAAGTTTTTTTACCTAAATTTTAAAACGCTGAAAAAAAACTGTGTGTGTGTGTGTGTGTGTGTGTGTGTGTGTGCGAGTAGTAAGCCTTTAGGGCCTGTTCACACTGAGATTTTTGGCGCTAATTTTGACGCGGAAACATCGTCTTCTGCCGAACTGGCAAGGGGGTGTGTCACTGCTACGGACAGCGTAAGAGCTGTGGAGAGGAGAGCGCGCATGTGCGCTCTCATCTCTTCAGCTCCTGTGAGAGATCAGTCTTGTACTTTAAATGGCTAAACCGCCTCCCATTGATTTAAAAAAAGCGGCATGTCCTTTCTTGCCGCGGTTCCACCTCTGAACTCCCAATGAAATCAATGGGAGGTGGAAAAAGTATTTTTTGCCCGTGGTGCTCAATGGCCATGGGCGAATAACGCTGCGAAAACCGCAGCAAAGAAAGTGCAGGCTGGTCAAAATCTGTCTCAAAATTAAAAACTCAGTGTGAATTACTTTGGCAGGAAATATAGCACGATCCAACTTTGTACTGACAGTAGAGAACTATTTGCCCTGTGCACACGTAGCATAAATGCTGCAGAATGTCCGCAGCTTTTGCGCAAGTAAATTGCCATCCTGCAATTTGAGAATCCACACTGCAGGTCGATTTCCGTACATGTTTTCTGCTGATTTTTTCTGCTGCGTGTGGATGAGATTTTTTTCAAATATCATCCACTTTGCTGCTACTGTAATATGCTGCATTTACGCAAGATGTGAAAGGAGCCCTTATACATAACTACAATCTGTACTTACATCTGCAAATTGGTTTATATGTCACTGGTTTGTTACTCAGGTTACAATTTGGTCAAAGGGTATGTTCACATGGCTTATTTTCGGCCGTTTTTGAGGCCGTGAACAGGTGAAAAGCGGCTGAAAAATCGGAAGCAGAACGCCTCCAAACATCTGCCCATTGATTTCAATGGAAAAAACGGTGTTCTGTTCTGACGGGGCGTTTTTTTACACGCCCGTTTTTAAAAACGCCCGCATCAAAAAACGCTTGCGAAAAAGAAGTGCATGTCACTTCTTGAGCTGTTTTTGGACCCGTTTTCCATTGACTCTATAGAAAAACAGCTCCAAAAACGGCCGTAAAAAACGCAGCGAAAAACGCGAGTTGCTTAAAAAACGTCTGAAAATCAGTATTTTCAGACGTTTTTTGCTAAGCGTGTGAACATAGCCTAAGTGTTAGCCTGGGTTCCCATTTTGCATTTGTGTTGCATTTTTAACATGTTTTTTTTTGTTTTGGTAGATAAACTCTCATGTCTCTCAAAGGAAGTTCATCAACCAAATAAAAAAACACATATTACGCACTCACTCTTCAGCTTTCAAGATCAGTCTTCTGCCGAACTGGCAAGTGGGCGTGTCACTGCTACGGACAGTGTAAGAGCTGTGGAGAGGAGAGCGCGCATGATCAGTCTTGTACTTTGTCTGCCGAACTGGCAAGGGGCTGTCACTGCTACGGACAGTGTAAGAGTTGGGGAGCGCTTGCACTGTCCGTAGCAGAGACACGCCCCCTTGCTAGTTCAGGAGACAATGTATAAGACTGATCTCTCGCAAGAGCTGAAGAGATAAGAGCGCGCAAGCCAGTTCGGCAGAAGACTGATCTTGAAAGCTAAAAGAGTAAGAGCATGCGCGCGCGCGCTCGCGCTTGCGCACACTCTCTCCTCTATCCTCGCTCTTGCTGTAACACTGTCCATATCTGATTGGACAGTGTCACAGCCATCGTAACATGCCCCCTTGCCAGCACACTCCCCATTGACAGTTCAGGGGGTTATTTAAATATTGGGCGCCAAATATAACGGCACCGATATCTAAATAACGGAGGACGGTAGAATTTTTTTTTAAAGTGCCCCAGGGTTTGTGCAGCCCTCCCCATTACATGCTGCACTCAGCCTGCACATGTATGGGGAGGTGAAAGGTCCTCTTTAAAGGACTGTCTTAAAACAGTTGTTTAGAATAATTGAAGAGCAACAGGGGGGTTTCTAATACTCGGAAACTCCCCTCTGAGCAGTTCATAATAAAACATTGGGTAACACCTCTTGCACACAACCGATTTTTCGGCCTTAAAAAAACTCAGTGTGAACATGCCCTTAAAGAGGCTCCGTCACCACATTATAAGTGGCCTAACTTGTACATGATGTGATCGGCGCTGTAATGTAGATTACAGCAGTGTTTTTTATTTAGAAAAACTATTATTTTTGACGGAGTTATGACCTATATTAGCTTTATGTTAATGAGTTTCTCAATGGACAACTGGTCGTGTTTTACTATATGACCAAGTGGGCGTTTTGGAGAGAAGTATATGACGCTGACAAATCAGTGACCAATTAGCGTCATACACTCCTCTCCATTCATTTACACTGCAGATAGCGTTATAGCTATATCGCTATTTGCAGTCACATCAACACACTATAACGCTACTCATGTGTCATGACAATGAATATACATTACCTCCAGCCAGGACGTCATGTGTATTCATTCTCCTGACCACTTCTGTAGCGTCTGTGTGATTTACAGCACAGCAGGCGTAGTCTCGCGAGATTACGCTGTTAAATGTCATTCACAGCGAGAGCTCGCTGTGCTGTACTGTAAATCACACAGACGCTACAGAAGTGGTCAGGATTCTGAATACACATGACATCCTGGCTGGAGGTAATGTATATTCATTGTCATGATACATGAGTAGCGTTATAGTGTGTTTATGTGACTGCAAATAGCGATATAGCTATATCGCTATCTGCAGTGTAAATTAATGGAGAGAAGTGTATGACACTGATTAGTCAGCGTCATACACTCCTCGGTACAATGCCCACTTGGTCATATAGCAAAACACGCCCAGTTGTCCATTGAGGAACTCATTAGCATAAAGCTAATATAGCTCATAACTCCGTCAAAAATGATAGTTTTTCTAAATAAAAAACACTGCTATAATCTACATTACAGCGCCGATCACATCATGTACAATATAGGCCACTCATAATGTGGCGACAGAGCCTCTTTAAGGCTAAATTCTTTCTGATAGTTGTGAGGCAGTGAGCTCCCTCTAGTCACAACTACAGACAGGCAGACAGAATTTTATCATGAAAAATATGAAAGAAATCCTCCAGCTCACCTTGTCACAAGAAGGGTATAGGAATCAGCACACGGATCCTCGTGTCGGCACACACAAAAGATACATCAGAAACAGGGGAGTTGGAACCAGCGCTGAGAGTGTAGTTTCTTGTTAAAACGGAAATCTATTTCCAAGTTTTATTTGGTCTTGGTTAAAATCGAAGCACAGGGGCTACGAACAAAAATTTAGTGACGGGTAGGTATAGTCCAGAGTACAGAGAGAAGGAGAGGATAGGCGGTAGCCTACGCGTTTCAGACCCTCGCTAGGTCCATAGTCATGGCTTATGACTCATTAGCATAAAGCTAATATAGCTCATAACTCCGTCAAAAATGATAGTTTTTCTAAATAAAAAACACTGCTATAATCTACATTACAGCGCCGATCACATCATGTACAATATAGGGCCACTCATAATGTGGCGACAGAGCCTCTTTAAGGCTAAATTCTTTCTGATAGTTGTGAGGCAGTGAGCTCCCTCTAGTCACAACTACAGACAGGCAGACAGAATTTTATCATGTCACTTTATGTCTGTGTCAGGAAATCTATTCAGATTACCGTAAATAAAATGAAATCATAGGTACAACAGCATTAACCCCTACACCATACTAAACAATATAATAATATCAACCATATACAGTTATTGTATTATACAATATTGTGTTAAATACTAAATCTCCGTAGACCTTTAGGAAAATTACATATTAATCTATAACCACCCTCGAGCACATGTATATTGTATATTATTATTAAACTCCTTCATCACCTTAAACCACAAGAGATATTAGGTATTAACCTCTAAATCACTCTTGACCATGAGAAATATGACAGGAATTCTAACACTATCGCCGCCCCCCAAAATAAAACGGTACTGTAATTTATGTAAAAAATTGGCCCAGTCTCTATAATCAATTGCATTTTCCTGTATCTGTTGTGGGCACCATGGCACCCCCACCCTCTTTAAAAATCCATGAGAGAGATAAATAAAAAGCACAGATAAAAATATGATGTAAAAATTAAAGAACTTGAAGCCCTTTGATATTTAATATATAGCATTTAACATGTTAATAAATAGATATAAGTTAAATGATGTGCCATTACCTGTGATCTAAGGGATCACCATCTCTAGTGTAATGCGTTCTTACATAAAGCGGATATTGCTATTGAACACTTCACAGCCAGAGCAGATAACCACCACAGGATCCCATTTTTCACAGATCACAGGGTACTATTTTTACTATCTGTAATGTGACTGCCCTTGCCCTAGATTTTGCAGTTACGCACTGTTAAATTGGAGGGTTTTTCTTTTCTTGTTTCTTTTCTATATAGCTGCGTTGCCACCTTGGTAAATTTGGACATCAGGTGATACATAAAGGTACAATCTCTGATCTTATTGAGCTTAGGCAAGAAGATTCAAGAAAAGAAGAATAAAGTCATTGAAAATACTGTATTTGTTAAAACAGTCTAGAAGGTTACCCTGGATACCCGTGGTGGACTGATTATTTTGGCAATCTGAACTCCACTAGGGGCCGAAGCATTAGGGTTGCCCACAGCCCTCCACCTATAAACTGTACCATTCTGTATATCCTTATGGGGGAAGGGTAGGGGGTAGAGCTACATTTTTTCGTTAAGAAGCTCGGGATCCCCTGCATTTGTAACCATTAAGTGAAACTCGCTGCATACAAATTTGTATAGCTCCCATTAAAAAGAATCCGCCATGTTGAAAACTAGTTTAATATGTAGGCAGTATGTTGTAGAGCAGGAGGAGAAGAGAGGAATGATATATAGTATGTGTGTAAGCACAGGGAAAAGGTCCCTCCCAAAAAAAAAAAATTGTAATTCTTGGTAAAAAGAGAACCATTTTAGTTCAAGCATATTTTAATGTATACCACATGAGTGTGACATCATACAAGGAAAGATTGACTGGATGAAGATTGAACATATGTGAACATTTGACAGTAGAAAATGTCAGATATGTTGAACAGAGAAAGACAATGTCTGAGTTGAACAGAGAAAGAGACTTAAATGGACACTAGCTTTTCAAACAACTTATGCTGATCTAATAGTATACCTGATATAGATCAACGTTGTAATTTACTTACTGTTAAAATTTTATTGTTTTATCCATGCAAATTCTATATGAAGTTACTGCCACTAGGTCTTTCCCTTCCTGTAATCTGCTGTCCACCACCTGTTGTCAAGTATTGTCCGTCCCTGGTTACCAACGGTCTACAGAAGGTGTGTGTGGGGGGGTGTCACTTCACTTCGTGGCTATAACTTTCTATGGAGAGGGGAGGGGGAGCACGAGGGAGAAGAGAGAGAGAGTGGGACTCAGCATCAAATGCTGCATGTAAGTCTATGGAAGAGTGAGAATGGGGCGGAAGCAGGAGCAGAGATAAACACATAAATGTGATGGTAAGCTTTCTATGTTACACTAGTGCTGGATTCTCAGCTACGCTGCTGTATATTGTAATTACGGGTGCACACACGTAGTCACCCATAATTAAAGGAGCCACATAGACTTCTATGGGCCTGCCTGTACCGTAATTACGGCCTGAAATAGGACATGTTCCATATTTTTCAACGGTACGGGCACCTTCCCGTAAGCAAACGGGAAGGTACCCGTGGCCAATAGAAGTCTATGGGCCCATAATTACGGGCCGTAATTATGGCCCGTGATTACGGGGGTGGCCTCGATGACGTGATTCATTTTAAACCAATGAAAAATCGGGCTTCAAACAAACTTTTGAAAATATATATAAGAGGATAGCCGTTAGTCTCCGCCCACTAGCTTTGAGACAACCTAGAATTAGAAGTAGAGCCTGCTGAGGGGAAAACGGCTAAATAATACAAAGTACAAGTTAAATAATGGCCAGAAATAAATTGTGTTATTCCTCATGTACACACATATGACGCTTAGGGTATGTTCACACGGCCTATTTTCAGACATAATTCGGGCATTTTACGCCTCGAATTATGCCTGAAAAAACGGCTCCATTACGCCTGCAAACATCTTCCCATTGCTTGCAATGGGTTTTACGATGTTCTGTTCAGACGAGGTGTCATTTTACACGTCGCTGTCCAAAGACGGCGCGTAAAAAGACGCCCGCGTCAAAGAAGTGCATGTCACTGCTTTGGACATTTTTGGAGTTGCTTTTCATTGACTCCATTGTAAAACAGCTCCAATTACGTCTGTAATGGACGCCACAAAAAACGCGAGTACTTGCAAAAACGGCTGAAATTCAGGAGCTGTTTTCGCCTGAAAACAGCTCCGTAATTTCAGACGTATTTTGCGTTTGCATGTGAACATACTCTTATTCTCAAAAATCACCTGAAAAGTTACTAAATGGGGAAAACCCTCAACAGAAAATCAACGAAAACACAGCATTAATTGACATGCTGCGAATTAAAATTCTGCGCTGCAGGTCAATTTATTAAGATTTACACTGCGTTTTTTTCCGCAGCGTGGGCATGAGACTTTCTTAACCCCTTCCCGCACCTTGGCGTAACTGTACGTCCAGATAAGCAGTAACTTCGCGCACCTGGGCGTACAGTTACGTCCGCGCTTTAAAAGTTAACCGCCGCGGGGCGCTACACCGCAGCGGCGGTTAACTGTGCAGGGTGTCAGCCCTGCTCTCCCCGTTGCCGATCAGCGGCCTGTCGCCGCTGAAATCGGCAATTAACCCCTTCGATGCGGTGGTCGATTGCGATCACCACATCGAAGAGGTTTACAGCGGATCGGCAGCCCCCCACATGTATTTGCGGGGGCTGGCGATCCTTATCATGGCAACCAGAGGCCAGACAATGACCTCCGGGTTGCCATGTACGGAAGCCTCGGAGGATCAGCCTCCGGCCGTTCCTCCTCTGCTTCCTGTCAGTGTGACAGTTACGTCACAATGACAGGTAGAACACATTACACTACGTGTGTAGTGTAATGTGTTCCAGCAGCGATCAGAGCTGCCAGTCTAAGTGTCCCTCTAGTGGGACAAGTAAAAAAAGTTAAAAAAAGTTAATAAAAATGTTTTGAAAAAGTGTAAAAATCAAAGTTAGAAGTGACATAAACAAAGAATGCTTTTTTTCCTATAATAAGTCTTTTATTATAGGAAAAAAATTAACACGTTAAAAAAAGTACACATATTTGGTATCGCCGCGTTCGTAACGACCCCAACTATAAAACTGTAATATTATTTTTCCCGCACGGTGAACACCGCGAAAAAAATAAACGAAAAACAGTGCCCGAATCACAATTTTTTGGTTACCAACCCTCCCAAAATATACAATAAAAAGTGATCAAAAAGTCGCATGTACGCCAAAATGGTACCAATACAAACTACATCCCGTCCCGCAAATAACAAGCCCTTACACCGCTTTTTTGACTGAAAAATAAAAACGTTATGGCTCTAAGAATACGGTGACACAAAAATTAATTTATTTTATAAATAAGTGATTTTATTGCACAAACGCTGCAAAACATAAAAAAATTATATACATCTGGTATCGCCGTAATCGTATCGACCCGCAGAATAAAGTATAATGGTCATTTATAGCCCAGGGTGAAGGCCATAAAAAAAAACAAATAAAAAACATTGTCAGAATTGATGGTTTTTGGTCACCTTGCTTGCCAAAAAATGGAATAAAACGTGATCAAAAAAATTTCTGGTACCCCAAAATGGTACCAATGAAAACTACAGATTGTCCCGCAAAGAATAAACCCTCACACGGCTCCGGTGGAGAAAAAATAAAACCGTTCTGGCTCTCAGAATATGGCGATGCAAAATGTGTAGTGTCCAAAAGCGGATAAGATCGGGCACCATTTATAAGTGCGACACTGGCCACATATCTGCGGATTATTATTTATTTACTGCATTATTATACCCTCTTATTATACCATGATGTACCCCGCACAGATAACATGTACCCTGATGTACTCCGCACAGATAACATGTACCCTGATGTACCCCGCACAGATTACATACGCCCCCACATTATAAACTGAAACACCAGTAAAACCCCAAACAGAACAACTACCAAGCAAAATCTGTGCCCCAAAAGCCAAATGGCGTCCCTCCCTTCTGAGCCCTGCAGCGTGCCTAAACACCAATTTACGTCCACAGATATGGCATCGCCATACCCGGGAGAACCCGGTTAATATTTTGAGTTATTTGTCTTCAGTGGCACAAACTGGGCATAACATATAATGCACTAAAATGGCATATGAGTGGAAAATTGTAATTTTCACTCCGCACCATGCGCTGCGCATTAACCCCTGCGCGCACCATGACATAGCATGTCGTAGTGTGGGGGGTGATGTATGGAGCGTCTCACGTAAAAAATAAAGAATTTAGAACGGCAAAATCGCTGTTTTTTTGGTCACCTTGGCTCTACCTAAAAATTTAATAAAAAGTGCTCAAAAAGTTGTATGTACCAAAAAGTTGCACCAATAAAAACGACCGCTCGTCCCTCAATAAATAAGCCCTCATACCGCTCTATTGACTGAAAAATAAAAAAGTTGTGGCTCTTGGAACGCGGGGAGAAAAAAACTAAAAAGGAAAAGAAAAAAATGGATCACTCCAGAAAGGGTTAATTACTTTCTAATGAAAAACCATTTATGACCACACGTGGGGTATTGCCGTACTCGGGAGAAATTGCTTTACAAATGTTGGGGTGCTTTTTCCCCCTTTATCCTTTGTGAAATTGAAAAAAATGCAACATTTTAGTGGAAGAAATGTCGATATTCATTTTCACGGCCTAATTCTAATAAATCCTGCAAAAGACTTGTGGGGTCTAAATGCCCACTATATCCCTAGATAGATTCTTTAAGTGGTGTAATTTCCACTTTTGGGGGGTTTCCCCTGTTTTGGCCTCTCAGGGGCTTTGCAAATGCGACATGGCACCCAAAAACCATTTCAGCTAAATTTGAGCTCCAAAAGCCAAATAGCGCTCCTTCCCTTCTAAGCCTTGCTGTGGGTCCAAACAGAAGTTTATTACTACATATGGCATATTTCCGTAATCGAGAGAAATTGTTTTACAAATGTTGGGGTGCTTTTTCTCCTTTATTCCTTGTAAAAATTAAAAATGGCTACCTTTTTTCAGAAAAAAAGTAGATTTTTACCTTTACAGAATAATTTCAATGAATTCAGCAAAACAACCGTGGTGTCAAAATGCTAACTTTACCCCTAGAAAAATTCCTTGAGGGGTGTAGTTTCCAAAATGGGGTCACTTTCCGGGGGTTTCCACTATTTTGTTCCCTCCAGTGCATTTCAAACGCGACATGGCACTGAAAACCATTCCAGCAAAATCAGAATTTCAAAATCCAAATGGTGCTCCTTTCCTTCTGAGTCCTGCTGTGGGTCCAAACAGCAGTTTATTACCACATATGGGGTATTGCTATAATCAGGAGAAATTGCTTTACATATGTTGGGGTGTTTTTTCTCTTTTATACCTTAAAAAATTAAAAATTTCTACGTTTTTTCAGAAAAAAGTCGATTTTCATCTTCACAAACTAATTCAAATAAATTTAGCAAACAAACTGTGGGTTCAAAATGCTAACTATACCCCTAGATAAATTCCCTGAGGGGTGTAGTTTCCAAAATGAGGTCACTTTTGGGGTCTTTATTGTTTTGGCCCCACAAGACCTCTTCAAACCTGACATGGTACCTAAAATATATGCTAAAAAAAGAAGGCCCCAAAATCCACTAGGTGCTCCTTTGCTTCTGAGGCCTGTGTTTCAGTCCATGACCGAACTAGGGCCACATGTGGGGTATTTCTAAAAACTGCAGAATCTGGGCAATAAATAATAAGTTACATTTTTTGGGAAAAACCTTCTGTGGTACAGAAAAAAATGTATTACAAATGAATTTTGTATAAAAAAAATGAAATTTGTAACTTTCACCTCTACTTTGCTTTAATTCCTGTGAAACGCCTAAAGGGTTAATACACTTTCTGAATGCTGTTTTGAATACTTTGAGGGGTGCAGTTTTCAAAATGGGGTGATTTATGGGGACTTTCTAATATATAAGACTCTCAAAGCCACTTCAGAACTGAACTTGTCCTTGTAAAAATCGCCTTTTGAAATTTTCTTGAAAATAAGAAGAGGCTGGACGCAGCTGCAGGGTGAAGGGAAGCCGACATGACCGTCCTGGTAGGGAAAGGGTTAATTAGTTGAGGGAGAGTTGGAAAGAGCTGAAGGAGGGACGGGGAGGAGTTAAGGGGGACGGGGGGCCGTTACTGCGCTTCCCGCTGTTTCTCGGCATTGAGCCGGAAGCAGCGGGAGGAGTAACATAAGAAGCAAGTAAGCTCCCCGTTGCCCGGCTTTTAGAAATGGCAGAAGCCCTTATGTTAGAGCGGCTGCGTGCCGCTGCTGTGCACCACGGTCCCGGATGGCTAGAGGAGACCGTGGCTGCAATAACGAGGATCCCGGACGCCGTTTCGCCACGTCGGGCACGGCGTTCGGGGTCTGTTGAAAGGGACAGGCTCCCCTCCCCCGGCCCCCTTACGAGCATGGCTATGGCGGCGGGGGGGGAGTCGGCTACAACCGCTCCTGCGCTGGGCAGGCAGAGAGCGGTGCCAGGGGTGACGACGACGCAGGCTGGGTCGACCCGTCCCTCTCGGCGGTCCCGACCTCCAGAGCGCCTCAGTCCGGAGGTAGTCCCGCGGACACGGCGTCGCAGAGGGAGCCCGATCCCGGACGCTGCAGGCCAGGCAGCTGGGAGGACCGCCCCTTCCCAGGCCCTGCGTCCTGGCAGGAATCCCAGGCCGCGACGGGGTCCGGCGGTAAGCAGGGAGTCGCAGGCTGGGCTCCCTGTCACCCCTCCCCCATCAGATGGAAGATTTGGAGAACAAGGTACGGCCGCCCCGCATGGTGATGTTCCGGCCAGGGGGCAGGCTTCGTCAGGATCGTCTAGACGGACGCCTAGATCTGCAGCGACGTCGAGGCAACAGGTCCGGTCGGAAGTCTGGGTCCCGGCGGTCGGGCGGCAGGTTGCCGGCCCATCGGTCAGCGCGTCCTCATCCCCGTTCCGAAGATGTCGTTGGGAGGGACAGTCGTCGGCGAGAGAAGAACTGGAGGAAGGTGAACTGGACGTGTATCGTCGAGGTCAGGATGGTCCGGCTGACGGGAACACAGCGCCTGTGCAGCCCGGTGAGTGTATAACTCCATCATTGTCTTATCCAGCGATTTTTATGTCGGGTGTCGGCGGGGGGGCGGCTAGCGTTGCATCGGGGGCCGGTAGTGGCGCGGGCGGACGCGACGGAGCGGGTTTGGCAGACTTAGTGGGTTGCTTACGGGAGCTGGTGGGGCGCCTGGATAGGGCCGCGGCGCCGGTAGTAACGGAAGTGTCTCCTGCGGTAGTTTGGGAAGGCCCCAGGGACGTGGGATCGTTACAGGCGCGTCCTGTGGTGCCGGTTAGAGAGGCGGTCGCGGTGTCGGTACAGACCGAGGCACAGAAGGACGGCGATCGAGTGCGTATGGACGATCGTGCTCGGGGGGAGGTGTATGTTTGTTTTGAGGGTCCGTTGGGGGCGCATTTAAAGCAGGAGGTGCGTGATCGGATCTGGAAAGACGAGTATGTTGAAATTTTTTCTCTCTTGCCGCTGGCTAAATTTAATTTGGATAAGAGCAAGCGGGACGAGAGTAAAAAGGACGAGGAGGAACGGCGGCGGTATAGGCTTATCCCGCAGACGTTCGTCAATTGGTCGCAGGCGTTCGCCATATTGGCTAGTGTGATAGGGGAAAAGGCGCCGGAAAATTGTTCGGCGTTGTTTTGTTATTTTGATGCCATTGGGGAGGCTCATAGGGCGTATGGGGGTCAGGCGTGGCTGCGTTATGATGAGCAATTCCGTCAGCGGAAGGCGGTTCGGCCGGCGATTCGGTGGGACCAGAAGGATATTGCTCTCTGGTTACGGGTTACGGCTCCGGTTAGGCAGCCCTTTCCCGGGAGCGGTGGCCAGGGAGGCCAGTCTAGTCAGAGTGGACAAAGCGGCGGGGGAAAGGCGGGGTTTTGCTGGCAATTTAATGAAGGTCAGTGCAAGTTCGGGGCCACGTGCAAGTTCAAGCACGTGTGCTCCGAGTGTAATGGTGCATCACACGGGGCGGCAAAATGTCTGCGAAAAAAGAGGTCAGGGAACCAGCACGGGGCTGGTCAAGGGGGTGTCGCCGGTGAGGGTGGAAAGGATGGCCCCTTATCTAAGTGAGTATCCGGATAGGGCGGCAGCTAAGTTGCTTTATGAAGGGTTTCGGGTTGGTTTTGTTATTCCTCCGCCTCCTTATGAGGTTCCGGTTACGCGGAGGAATTTAAAATCGGCTTACTTGCATGCGGAAGTCGTGTCGGAAAAGTTGTTAAAAGAAGTTTCGTTGGGGCGCATGTCGGGGCCATTTGTTGAGTCGCCGGTAAAAGATTTAGTTGTGTCCCCTTTGGGTATTGTCCCTAAACGCGAGCCCGGAAAGTTTCGTTTGATTCAACATTTATCGTATCCCAAAGGTTCGTCGGTAAATGACGGGATTGATCACGAGTTGTGTTCCGTAGTTTATACCTCATTCGATAAGGCGGTGGGGTTAGTGCGGGCTGCGGGTCCGGGGGCGCTGCTAGCAAAAACCGACATCGAGGCGGCGTTCAGGTTGTTGCCGGTCCATCCAGAAAGCCAACGGCTGTTGGGTTGTTTTTGGAACGGGGCCTTTTACGTGGATCGGTGCCTTCCGATGGGGTGTTCTCTTTCTTGTGCATACTTCGAGGCGTTTAGTAGCTTCGTGGAGTGGGTAACGAGGGGAGTATCCGGGGTCGATTCGTTGATCCATTACTTAGATGATTTTTTGTGCGTTGGCCCGGGGGGTTCGCCGGTTTGCGGTAATTTGCTTCATGCACTACAGAAGGTGGCGAGGGATTTTGGGATCCCTTTGGCGCCGGAAAAAACGGAGGGCCCGGTAGCGACGATTTGTTTCTTGGGAATCGAAATTGACTCGGTGGCAATGGAGTGTCGGCTCCCGGCGGATAAGTTGGGTGCTTTGAGGCTGGAGGTTCGACGGGCTTGTAGAATGAAGAAAATGGCGCTGAGGGAGCTTCAGTCGCTGCTGGGGAAGTTGAATTTCGCCTGCCGGATTATGCCAATGGGAAGGGTGTTTGGTAGGAGGTTGGCGGCGGCAACGGCGGGAGTGCGCGCGCCGCATCATTTTGTGCGGCTCAAGGAGGAGCACCGAGCTGATCTTCAGGTTTGGGATGACTTCTTGGGCCAGTACAATGGTCGCTCGCTATGGATGGCTCCGGCGCAGGATACGAGTGATTTGAATATTTTTACGGATGCGGCTGGGGTGGGTGGTTTTGGAGCTTATGGGGGAGGTCCGTGGTGCGCGGGTCAATGGCCGGCTAGCTGGGTGTCCAGTGGACTCACGCGGAATCTGGCCCTGCTCGAGCTGTTTCCCATCGTGGTGGCGGCTACCATTTGGGGGGACAGGCTCAGGGATAAGAAGGTCCGTTTTTACTGTGACAACATGGGGGTGGTGCTGGCCATTAATAACATCACGGCGTCCTCTCCTCCAGTAGTTCAATTGTTGCGACATTTAGTGTTGGTGTGTTTGTCATTGAACGCGTGGGTGGTGGCGGTGCATGTCCCGGGTGTTCAGAATTGTATCGCTGATGCTCTTTCTCGCTCGCAGTGGGACCGGTTTCGGCAATTGGCACCGGGAGCGGAACGGCTCGGGTTGGCGTGTCCGGAGCATCTGTGGGATCTGGTATCGGTCCCGTAGAGCAGCTGTTAAAAAGGTCTTTGGCGCGCGCGACGTGGAGTGCGTATGCTGCTTGTTGGAGGCAGTGGGAGGAGTGGTTAAGAGAGTTGGGTGACGTCAATACGGATAGAGACAGGTTGGTGGCATTTTTGTACTGGTTAGGTGACGCCTGGGAGGCGGGGTTTTCAGTAGCAAAGGTGAACCGGTTCATATCTGCAGTGGCGTTCGGGTTTAAGTTGCGGGGCTTTCGGGATGTATCGAAGGAATTTCTGGTATCGCAGGCTTTGAAGGGGTTGCGCCGAGGTAGGGTGGAGGCGGATAGTAGAAGGCCGGTGTCGTTTGCTTTGCTTGGCTCGTTGGGCGGTTCATTAGCATCGGTATGTCGTTCTTCAGATGAAATGGATTTGTTTCGATTGGCTTTTTCGTTAGCGTTCTTTGGAGCATTTAGAATAGGTGAGTTGGTGTCGCCAAGTACTAAACGGGCAGGGGGGCTGAGATCTGGGGGTGTGAGCCTACTTGCAGATCGGCTAGAGGTATGGTTGCGTCGATCTAAAACTGACCAAGTAGGGAAGGGTAAGCTGATAGTTTTGTTCGCTCTCCCGGGGTCGGTCATGTGCCCTGTAGAGTGCATGCGGGGTTTTACGCAAAACGGGGGGTCTCCAGATTTGCCTTTGTTACGTCATGTTGACGGGTCGTTTTTGTCCAGGTTTCAGTTTGGAGCTGTATTTAAAAAATGTTTGACGGCGGTTGGTGTTGCGGCAGGCTCATATTCATCTCATTCCTTCAGGATTGGCGCAGCAACGGAAGCGGGGCGCTGGGGGTTGGATGATGAAGGGGTGAGGCGTATTGGTCGTTGGGAGTCTAAAAGGTTTAAGTCCTATGTCCGCCCCCATATGTTATGATTGGGGTTGTTTACGCTTTACAAATGTTATATTGGTGGTGCCTAATTGTTTTTTCCGTTTCAGATTCGCCTCCTTGTCTGGTGTGGTTGATGGGTCATTCGTACGTGCACTGGGGGGCTTTGAGGGCGGACGTCCGCCCGGATGGTCGCCAGTTGCGCATTCCGCGACAGGATGCGGTTGTGCATTGGCTGGGTTTTAGAGGTATGTCATGGAACAGGGTGTTGGCGGAATTCCAGACATATGCACGGCTTGATAGGGTTCCGGAGGTTTTAGTGTTGCACGTGGGTGGGAATGACTTAGGAGTCCGCCCTTTTCGTGAGTTGGTGCGGGATATCAAACATGATATGTTGTGTTTGTGGGTATCTTATCCCAAGTTGGTGGTAGTGTGGTCGGACATAGTCCCAAGAAAGCATTGGCGGTTAGCTAGATCGGTGGAGAGAGTCAATAAGGCTCGCATAAAGGTTAACCGGGCGGTGTCCCGTTTTGTGGCAAAGAACGGGGGCATTTGCGTAAGGCATAGGGATTTGGAGTCAGGAGTGGGGAATTTCTGGAGAAGTGATGGGGTTCATCTGACCGAGGTTGGCATTGATCTTTGGAGCTTGGCGATAGCAGAAGGCATAGAAAGGGCGGTGGTGGTGTGGAGGAACTCACAGGCTTAAGGGGGTCAAGGCCTGTTTCGCGGTGGCGGGGGGAGTCCTTGAGGCCAGTCAGTACAAAATGGTGGGGGGGTCGCATCGGGGGTATGCGTCCCCCAAAAAAGGTACATGGTTGAAGACTTCATCGGGTGTTATCCCTTTGAAGTGGTCTTCTGGTAGAAGGTATATCACTTGAAGGCTTCATCGGGTGTTATCCCTTTGAAGTGGACTTCTAGTGGTCGGTATATCACTTGAGGGCTTCATCGGGTGTTATCCCCTTGAAGTGGACTTCTAGTGGGTGGAGCCATCTGCAGAGGTGAACGGTGCTTCCGAGCTGGTTTACGGCTGGAGGTAATTGGTGGTTTGCAGATGGCTAATTCGGTGTGTTCTTAATAAGGAACATCTGAAGGGGCTTCAAGGACTTCCTCTGCTCGGGTTAATGTTAACGTTTAATTGTTATTTATGATTCTGACCCATGTTGGGTCATGTGAATTATTAGGAGGAATTCTCTGGTGGATTCCTAACTAGTTATCCGAATGTTTCGGATTTAAATTGTTTTTATAAAACTGTGAAATTAATAAACGGCTGCTGTGGCCATTTCACATCCAACCTCGGTGTCATGTGTCTTTACTAAGTGGGGGTGGGGGGGATAGTATGGTCTAAGGTTAACACACGACTCTACCTAGGCAGGTCATGAGAAATTGCTGCTAAAGTTCTAAGCCTTGTAACGTCCTAGAAAAATAAAATAATGTTCAAAAAACGATGCCAAACTAAAGTAGACATGTGGGGGATGGTAACTAGTAACTATTTTGTGTGGTATTACTATCGGTTTTACAAGCAGATACATTTAAATTTAGAAAAATGCTAATTTTTGCAATTTTTCGCTAAATTTTGGTGTTTTTCACAATTAAATACTGAATCTATCGGGCAAATTTTGCCAGTAACATAAAGTCCAATGTGTCACGAGAAAACAATCTCAGAATCGCTTGGATAGGTAAAAGCATTCCGGAGTTATTACCACATAAAGTGACACATGTCAGATTTTAAAAATCGGCTTCGTCCTGAAGGCCAAAACAGGCTCAGTCCTGAAGGGGTTAATCTCATCCACTTTGCTGCTACTGTAAATGCTGTGGAATTTCCATAAATCTGTTGTGGAATTTCTGCAGCGTTTACGCTACGTGGGAACCCGGCCTAAGGGCGGGTTCACACATGGCGGAATTTCACTTAAATTCCGCTGCGGACACTCCGCAGCGTTATTCCGCAGCGGAGCCGTTTCTCCATTGACTTTCACTTTAATTTAGCAGTGTTCGTTGACACGATGCGTACAATTCCGCTGCGGAGCATAGGCTGCGGAGCGGAATTTGGTGTCCGCAGCATGCTCTGTCTGTTGCGGAGCAGTGGCGGACTCATGGCGGAATTTCTCCATTGACTTCAATGGAGATTCAAAGTTCCGCAATGAAGTCCGCAGCTGTCATGCACATGTCATGTGTGGTGCGGATGCGTCTTGCTTTTTTAACTTGACATTTCTTCATTCTGGCTGGACCTATGTATTTCTAGGTCTACAGCCAGACTGAGGAAGTCAATGGGGCTCCCGTAATGACGGGAGCGTTGCTAGGAGACGTCTGTAAATAGTCACTGTCCAGGGTGCTGAAAGAGTTACGCGATCGGCAGTAACTGTTTCTGCACCCGGGACAGTGACTACCGATCCCAATATACATGTATCTGTAAAAAAAAATGAAGTTCGTACTTACCGAGAACTCCCTGTTTCTGTCTCCAGTCCGGCCTCCCAGGATGACGTTTCAGTGTAAGTGACGGCTGCAGCCAATCACAGGCTAATAACAGGCTTCAGCGGTCACATGGACTGGAGCGTCATCCAGGGAGGTCGGGCTGGATGCCGAAGGAGGGACGCGTCATAAAGACAACGGGCGGTAAGTATGAATTTCTTTTACTTTCACTAGGGAAAGTGCTGTCCCTTCTCTCTATCCTGCACTGAATAGGGAGAAGAGAAGCACTTTTCCCGCAGTCCGCAGCAGCTAGTCCGCATCAATTTTCTGCACATTTTGTGCAGATCCGCAGCCGTAATCCGCAACCCGGATTAGGTGCGGCATCGATGCGGACAGTTGCGGAGGAATTCCGCCATGTGTGGTCATGCCCTAAGGGTATCAGCAATGTGGATGACATGCTACAGAACATTTTCTACATGGAAATGAAGACATGCTCATTCTGGTTACACAGCAATTTCACCCTTTTTAGTGTAGAGGGGGTTAAATGTGCAGAAAAATATTCAGCAAAATCCTCATGCGCTAGATTTTTCTGTGGATTAGCGCTGTGCCGCTTTATTCAAAGCCCTGGGTATAGGTGATAAATGTAAATCTTTAGAAAACACCTTTAGTCAGATGCTACATATTTGTCTCTTCTAGCAAAGCATTATTTGGCTCCAAGTCCTCACATGTTCCGCATCATTTTTTGACTGTATACGGCATAGTTAGATACAATGCATTCAGTGACCTTTTTTTTCAATATATAACCTAGTTGGATTGTCAGCACCTTAGTATTCTAAGCCCTGAATCTATGTATTAACAAATGCTCTGCAGATGTTTTCTTTACAGTAGGATAAAAATATTATATAGGTTTCATTTGATTCACTGACACTGGATAATGGGAGGAGGTCACTTGTAGTTCAATGGTCCCAGTCATGTTCTGTAGTTATTAACTATTGCTTTCTGTCAGTCTTCTAGATTTACAAAGGGTGAATTGCGGGTCAATATTACACTTGGGCAGATGAACACGATAAGTCACCGAACTGAGGAAACATTGTATCACAAGAGCAAGCAGATTACTGCTTATCAGTGTTCTCTTCATGGATGAGCAGAGAGGCTCAGGTACACCAAATACTTAGATATACTGCTATATATTGTCCATGCTTTTTCCATGCGTCACATATAATATGTCAGTCTATAATTATTACTTTTATTGTGATTATTGTATCCAGGGCCGGGCGGGCTAAATGGTGCCCCATGCATTTTTTTGGGCATCCCACCTTGACCACTACTATAAAAAAGACAGTCCTGGTCTATCAAAAAAATAAGACCAGTCCATTTAGATAACACTGCCACAAGTAAGTAAGCAACAGTTATATAGTATTCAATAGTATAGTATTCAATAACATAGTTCAATTCTGCAATGATATTCCTTCCTGTTAAAATACATAACACTTGTGGTTACTTTATAGCCTAATGCATAGTTCCACATAGCCACATTAAATGCATAGTCATTGACCAGCCATATCCCATAACAAAGAAAAGCATTGACCATAACCACTTCTGTATTATAGACATGCGCCACACAGTGCTAAAAAATAATGCCATTGAGTCAGCACATAACAGTGCACACATACACAATTCTACATGGTTAATAGAGAACACAAATACTAAAAACACACATTGTGAAAATAAGGGCATGCTTACCTAAGCCATACCAGGGGCACAGATAGCAGGCATGTAGAGCGCAAATAATAGAGCCATACAGAGCATAGATAACAGAGCCATTCAGGACGCAAACAGCAGAGCCATAAAGGGTACAAATAAGGGCATGGCCCCACGTGGCGTATTTCTTCCGCAGCTGTCCGCATCAATGCCGCACAGGATCTGGGTTGCAGATTCTGCGACGGATCTGCCCAAAATGTGCAGTAAATTGATGCGGACTAGCTGCTGCGTACTGCGGTAAAAGTGCTTCCCTTCTCTCTATCAGTGCAGGATAGAGAGAAAGGACAGCACTTTCCCTAGTGAAAGTAAACAAATTTCATACTTACCGGCCGTTGTCTTGGTGACGCGTCCCTCTTTCGGCATCCAGCCCAACCTCCCTGGATGACGCGGCAGTCCATGTGACCGCTGCAGCCTGTGATTGGCTGCAGCCGTCACTTAGACTGAAACGTCATCCTGGGAAGCCGGACTGGAGACAGAAGCAGGGAGTTCTCGGTAAGTATGAACTTCTATTTTTTTTACAGGTTGCTGTATATTGGGATCGGTAGTCACTGTCCAGGGTGCAGAAACAGTTACTGCCGATCGCTTAACTCTTTCAGCACCCTGGACAGTGACTATTTACTGACGTCTCCTAGCAACGCTCCCGTAATTACGGGAGCCCCATTGACTTCCTCAGTCTGGCTGTAGACCTAGAAATACATAGGTCCAGCCAGAATGAAGAAATGTCATGTCCAAAAAGCAAGACGCATCCGCAGCACACATAACATGTGCATGACATCTGCGGACTTCATTGCGGAATTTAGAATCTCCATTGAAGTCAATGGAGAACTTCCGCAATGAGTCCGCAACCAGTCCGCCACTGGTCCGCAACATCCATTGTATGCTGCGGACACCAAATTCCGCACCGCAACCTATGCTCCGCAGCGGAATTTTCAGCCTCGTCTAAACGAAGCCTACTAAAAAGAAGTGGAAGGCAATGGAGAAACGGCTCCGCTGCGGATTAACGCTGCGGAGTGTCCGCAGCGGAATTCAAGAGCAATTCCGCCACGTGGGGCTTTGCCCTAACAGAGCTATAGAAGGCGCAGGTAACATATCTCTAGAGGGTGCAGATATAACAGCCATACAAGATAAAGATAACAGATCCATACAGGGAGCAGAAAATAAGAGCAATAGAGGGTGTAAATAATAGAGCCATATACTGAGTAGATAAAAGAGCCATACGAATCAAGTTTAAAAAAGTCATATAGGCCAGTTGTACACTATATGGGTAAGGTAGAGACTAGAATCTGAAGAAACCATGTGGACAGTGCTCCTTTCACTGGGAAGGGGTGATACACCTTCATACTGTATAGTCACTAACAAGCACAAATATTGTCAAATGTGACCTAGATTTGCATCTAAGATACTTAGGCCTTATTCACACGAACGTGTATAACGTCCGTGATTTTCACGCGCGTCGCACGGACCTATGTTAGTCAATGGGGCCGTTCAGACATTCCGTGATTTTCACGCATCGTGTGTCCGCTGCGTAAAACTCACGACATGTCCAATACTTGGACGTTTTTCGCGCATCACGCACCCATTGAAGTCAATGGGTGCGTGAAAATCACGTGCAGCACACGGAAGCACTTAATGGCGTATCCACGGGATGTGCCATATATGTCTGATAAATACAGCCCCCATCCCCGACTCCATGCCCGCAACATCCAGGCAGAGTCTCAGTGGAGAGATATTTGCTGCATCAATGGGGCACAGTTGAAGCGTATGAAACAAGATACATTTTTATACTATTATTAAACTGTTTCCCTTTAGCGACATATTTTATTACATGATAAGGCCCTGTACACACAGACTTTCTTGGTGCTGATTTTGATGTGGAAACCGCGCCGGAATCCACGCCGAAAAACACGCTGAAATCGCTCCCCATTGGGAGGCACAGGCGTTTTTTTTCCCCAGGCGGCTTTTATCCACTCGCGGAATAAAAAAGCAGCATGTCCTTTCTTGCAGCGGTTCAACCTCTGACCTCCCATTGAAATCAATGGGAGGCAGACAAAATCTGCAGCGCTCGTGTCCGAGCATTTTTCTGCTGCGTTTCTTTGCCCGCTGTATTAGCATTACATTCAATGGCCGCGGGTAAAAAACACATATAGTGCAAGCAGGTCAAAATCTGCTTCAAAATTCCTGAAGGAAAATGCCTGCAATAAACTCAGTGTGAACTAGGTCTAAGATTTCCCCCCATTCACACCTAGCAAAATTCATAATCTGGCTGGTTTCCTGTTACCTTTTAGCATTGCATTGTGGGATCTCTGATAACAGGTTACATGGAGAGCTAACACTAGAGTGTAGTGAACCAGTCTTAAAATGGCAACAAATATAAAATGGCATAACTTATAATCAATACAAAATAAGACAAGCAACTGACATGAGTCCGTACATATTCTATCTAATGGATTTTATGTGACACATTAACAATATAAACTTTGTGTAACATATAATAGGGACAGTGTTTATCTTTAATCTTATGATACAAATTAACAGCTTGAACACTTGTTAGATAAACTAATTATTTTGACTCGTGTGTATATATATCTGTGCTCTTGTATTCCCACTTTGGCTTCAGCAAGGATCATGTCAGAGCTGAAACATTGCAATATGTGTGAATAAACTCTATTGTAATTACTAGAATTGGCTCTGCTGCTTTTCCTTTATTCCTTTATTCTACCATTGAAAGTAATCTTCAGTTTTGGCTCCGCAGTGACAGGAAGCAGAGTTGTTACAAGGAATTTTGTTGCCTATCACTGTGTTTGTAAAAAAGTGACAGAGTGTGCAGACTCCAAGGAATTTTCTTGGCTCTGGAGATGTCATTTTTGACAAAAGCTGTGACGGACCGCAAAGTTCATTGTGACAACTTAGCTTTATGTCAGTACTAAGCCAAGACTGACGCTTGTTCTAGAAAGAGAAAAAAACCTCCTAACATTCACAGAATTCAGGTAAATAAAATTTAGGACATATGAAGTTATAGGTGACTCTATCTAAAATTCTTTATCTTCTATATTTGAGGTAGATTATTAGAAAATATATAGTGTGTGGGTAGATATATATTTGATTACCTGCTCCGATTTCACATTGGTAGGTATATGGCGGCTGTGTGGGGATTCCACAGTAGTGGTCCACTATATTAAGCTATTGCTCATTAGTATTACCGTCTGTGTGTCAGTGCATGCACATCAGCACGGGTGACTTGTCCCTATGGCACTGAATATCACAGACGACTGCCAGAGATCTTGTGCACAGTCATTGGACCCAAACAAGGCCGTATTTAGAGTTCATGCTGCCCTACGCTATGTAATGCTCACACCCTATTGCAGTGTCTGCTCCTGGCTGGGATGGTGTTATACCCCTATCATCAAATCCAAAAAAAACTGAAGTTCTCATCCCTTTCCTATACAAACCTAAGCTCTTGACTGGGCATCCCTTCACCCAATCAAATTAAATATCATGTGCTGATCTTAATTAATTCCCCTTTATTAAATCCCAAACTACTGGGATGCTCCATATCACCCTCCTATAAATCAAACCCAAATCTCCTGGCTGTACCATATGACTACCCCCACCCCAACAAAATCGAAAGTTTCTAGTCTGGCTAGTCACACCCCCCTCCCCAATCAAATCCAAAGCTCCTGGGATGTACCATATTTCCCCCTTCTCATCAAATCCTAAGCTCCTGGGCTGTACTGTATTCGCCTCCATCAGATCCATAGATACTGGGCTTGCTCTTGTCACCCCCTTTATATTGAAACCAAATGTACGCCCCCCCCCCCTAAACTCTAAGTTACTGCAGCAGCAGAGTATGTTGCTGCCTGCTGCTAGAAGTCAGTCTGTCTCTCTCCAGTTCTCCCTCTCCCAGGAAGATAGAGGGAGGAACTAGAGGAGAAAAGTCGGAAGAGACTGCTCCACCTATCAGCTGGCAGGGAGATAACAGAGAGCTGCAGCACCAAGCAAGTGCTACTCAGACACAGCTCTGGCGCTCACATAACTATCTTCCTGCTGCTACTAGCAATTGCAGTGGCACTGTTCACCCCCATCCCCATCCGGGCAGGAGAGAGGAGGCAGGCAATGCTCCTCCCTCTCCTGTTGATAAGTGGAGCACCTGTCAGCAGAAGGCTGCTTCACCTATCGGCACTAGACAATTCTCACAGCAGGGTGTCGTGACACTGGTCTTTCATCACCCCCTCCCCCAACTTCCCCAAAAAAGATAGTGGATTTAAAAGGAAGGCCAATGGGAGGCGGAGGAAGGTAAAAATATAATTACATGTGATTTTTTAGGAGCTGGCAGTTGCCTCCTTGCAAAGCACCGCCCTAGGCAGTGGACCTCCAGTGCCTAGTGTAAAATACAGCCCTGGACCAGACATGTGAAGTCCTGGGGTAATAGGGAAATGCCTATAATCTGGTATGGGGCTTTTTGTTGCATGTCAGATTAGCAGGATGTCTGGAAAACCAGGTGCTGGATTTTGGAATTCGATGTTACTTATTTGAAGTGAGAAGACATATGGTGTTCTGTTCTTCATCATACAATTGTGTAAAATGTCTGATGTTGCTTAATCAGGTCTCCGACATCTGGCACAAATTGGCTGCCAAATTTTCACTGTATGTCACCTCAAACCTGACAGATGTTTTGTAGGAGAATGAGATAGAAAAAGTCACAGATGCAATATTGAAAGCTATTATTATGCACACTGCAGATAAATCCTCCTGAAGTCTTCCTAATGACAATGCCTGTATCACAAGCTGCTGCACATGGAGAATGTGAGCCGCTAATTAACACCAATACTGAATATGTCCTGATTTGATGAATGGGAATGCTGGTAGAAGAAATTGACATGATCTGCCTGCATTGTAGAATAGTTTGGTCAAATGTAGCAAGAACTAGACAAGGGTGGTGGAAAACTCATCATTAGACAGAGCGCCATGGAGGTTCAGAAGTAAAATTAACAGTAAAAAAATGACAGGATATGTGAGAAAGGGAAGAGACGGGGAATGGATGCAAGCATAAAGAAAGGGTCATCTTCGTATGAAGCATGCAATTTAAAAGAGGCAGAAATAATGCTAAGCATTATATACAACTTGAGAAGCAGATTTAATTGGCCTGCATCCCAGCTGGAAGTGAACGGGAAACAGGGCAACAACAGAGAATACAATAATAGACACGAAGAGGAGGAAATGGAAAAAAGAATGACTCACAGGTTTACAATAAATAAAGGACATTGGCAGGGGGCAGGAAATAACTCATCAGAAAAAGTCATGTACATAGGAACAAAAGAAAAAAAAATGGGGCTGAATCCTGAAAGAGAAAAATAGCATGCTTTTCCAAGTCCATAGACGCCATGTTTTACATCTTTTAAGAAGCTGTAGGGGGCCCATACCTGGATATGGAATATGTACTGGTGAGTGTAATTCAATCACTTCTAAGATATTGTCACAATATAATTCACATCCAGTTAAGCACCACAAGTTCTTGCCACATTACAATTTATGACTTTGTAACAATGAACCAACATAGTAGCCCCCAAGCAGCAGATAATCCCCATAGTAACCCTGCAAAACTGTCTGTTCCCAGATTGTAGTGCTGGACAATATTTTCCCTACACTGAGTAACACGTGACAGTTTTACCATCAGTTTCTCAACAACCCCTCATAAGCACAGTACATCGGGAACGGTGCCTCCGAGCAGCAAATATTAACAATAGAGTATAGGGTAAAGAAAGGGCTAAGCTGGGAAAAAATTGCCATTTGTCTCAAGTGTAGAAAAACAGTAAATTTTAATCAATAAATATAAAATGTAAATAAGTGGCATCAGTGGTGATCCTGCATCACGTCAAAAATGTCACATACCTGGCCGGGTAGAGGCACAAAAGGCCCCAGTGAATACATATACAGTGAAGGAAATAAGTATTTGATCCCTTGCTGATTTTGTAAGTTTGCCCACTGTCAAAGACATGAACAGTCTAGAATTTTTAGGCTTGGTTAATTTTACCAGTGAGAGATAGATTATATGAAAAAAAAAATTTGGAAAATCACATAGTCAAAATTATATATATTCATTTGCATTGTGCACAGAGAAATAAGTATTTGGCAAAACCCTTATTGGCAAGCACAGCAGTCAGACGTTTTTTTGTAGTTGATGATGAGGTTTGCACACATGTTAGATGGAATTTTGGCCCACTCCTCTTTGCAGATCATCTGTAAATCATTAAGATTTCGAGGCTGTCACTTGGCAACTCGGATCTTCAGCTCCCTCCATAAGTTTTCGATGGGATTAAGGTCTGGAGACTGGCTAGGCCACTCCATGACCTTAATGTGCTTCTTTTTGAGCCACTCCTTTGTTGCCTTGGCTGTATGTTTTTCGGGTCATTGTCGTGCTGGAAGACCCAACCACGAGCCATTTTTAATGTCCTTGTGGAGGGAAGGAGGTTGTCACTCAGGATTTGACGGTACATGGCTCCATCCATTCTCCCATTGATGCGGTGAAGTAGTCCTATGCCCTTAGCAGAGAAACACCCCCAAAACATAATGTTTCCACCTCCATGCTTGACAGAGGGGACAGTGTTCTTTGGGTCATAGGCAGCATTTCTCTTCCGCCAAACACGGCGAGTTGAGTTAATGCCAAAGAGCTCAATTTTAGTCTCATCTGACCACAGCTGACCACAGCACCTTCTCCCAATCACTCTCAGAATCATCCAGATGTTCATTTGCAAACTTCAGATGGGCCTGTACATGTGCCTTCTTGAGCAGGGGGACCTTGCGGGCACTGCAGGATTTTAATCCATTACGGCGTAATGTGTTACCAATGGTTTTCTTGGTGACTGTGGTCCCAGCTGCCTTGAGATCATTAACAAGTTCCCCCGTGTAGTTTTCGGCTGAGCTCTCACCTTCCTCATGATCAAGGATACCCCACGAGGTGAGATTTTGCATGGAGCCCCAGATCGATGTCGATTGACAGTCGTTTTGTATGTCTTCCATTTTCTTACTATTGCACCAACAGTTGTCTCCTTCTCACCCAGTGTATTACTTATGGTTTTGTAGCCCATTCCAGCCTTGTGCAGGTCTATGATCTTGTCCCTGACATCCTTAGAAAGCTCTTTGGTCCTGCCCATGTTGTAGAGGTTAGAGTCAGACTGATTAATTGAGTCTGTGGACAGGAGTCTTTTATACAGGTGACCATGTAAGACAGCTGTCTTTAATGCAGGCACCAAGTTGATTTGGAGCGTGTAACTGGTCTGGAGGAGGCTGAACTCTTACTGGTTGGTAGGGGATCAAATACTTATTTCTCTGTGCACAATGCAAATAAATATATATAATTTGGACTATGTGATTTTCTGTTTTTTTTAAATATAATCTATCTCTCACTGGTAAAATTAACCTAGCCTAAAAATTCTAGACTGTTCATGACTTTGACAGTGGGCAAACATACAAAATCAGCAAGGGATCAAATACTTATTTCCTTCACTGTAGTTATATAGACACTAAGACAATACAAATGTACATGAATATTACATAGTAAATCATGCATGTAAAAATATAAATAGAACAATTCATATGTCTACATCAATTAGTGCTATAAACAATTCATGAAATCGGAGATAGACTGATCAATTGGACCCCAAATGGCTGACTGGGAGGTCAAGGTGTACACAATCCTGAAGAAAGTAAAAAGGGGAAGGCAAATGGGGAGTTCCCACACACAATTCGATGCAAAGGTCAATTAGATCCACTGGGGGATATGAAAAAATAGGTGGAGGACTTGCTGCAATAATTATGGGGATCCCAATATGGCTCACTTCCTGTTGTCTGAAAAATGGCTGCCACAACAAAACAGAAACGTCAATATCAAAGCATAATTACCAAACATTGTCTATTGCTGTAGCTTTTGATTTACAAATAAATGGATAACTTTATCTTTTGAACGGGCAAGTAAATATCGCACATGCCCTATAGTAAAATGTAGTCGAGATGTGATATGAATTATTATTATCTATCCGACAAAGCTGAGACTGATGAAGCACCCAGGCAACAGTTGCTGTATGCACAACCTCCCACCTAAGGCCCAGAAGCTTATATCTCCTTCAGAGAACTATTAGTCAGTGTTCTCATTGCGCAGTCACTCACCCTTTTCCTGTGCCTCATTCTACTCTCCTTTTTCAGGATTGTCTTTACTGTTTACCAAAGGATATTCAGTGACTGATTTTTTGATTTATCGAGCTTTTGACAGGAACTTTTCAACAATCTTGTCATAGAGTTGCTTGGCGTGTACCTTGGCTTGCCAGCAGTTGGACCTGATACAGGTGTGTTTACATTACAACCACTTGAAACACCCTCACTGCGCAATGTTTATTTACATTTGATCACCAATTTGCTCTTTCAGATATGATTTTGGGGTATCATAGCAACATAGCTAAGTAGTTAAGTATTCTTTTGTGTTTAATAATTCTTATGAATATAAATCCCGTTATAGAGGTGTATTTTAATTTTTAATTTAAAGGGGTTGTCTTTGCATAGACATTGGTGGCATATCATTGGCATATGCCACCAATGCATAGCGATATGCCTCCAATTTCTACAGTATTCTGAGACAGCGCCATCTGTTGAACAAATATCCTAGTTAAATCCAATCTGATTCAATGTTGCTTGTATGCGAAAAAATTAACAAAGGATTAATAGTGTGAGAATCTTTTTTTAATGTTTCAGGCTAAATTTTGCACATCATCATTTACACATAGATTGTGTGTACATATACACTAATCAGCCATTACATTAAAACCACCTACCTGATATTGTGTAGGTGCCTTTGCAACGAGATTATCAATGTTATTGTTAGAACCAAGAAACTATTGCATCCTGGGCAGCAGCTCTTCTCACAGAACTAACTGGTACCTCTGGACAGCTCCACTGCAGAAACTGTTGTCCAGTTTCTCTTTTACTATTGGGCTGGGTTCACACGACCTATTTTCAGGCGTAAACGAGGCGTTTTACGCCTCGAATTACGCCTGAAAACACGGCTCAAATACGTCGGCAAACATCTGCCCATTCATTTCAATGGGTTTGCCGACGTACTGTGCCGATGACCTGTAATTTTACGCGTCACTGTCAAAAGACGGCGCGTAAAATAACAGCGTAGTTAAAGAAGTGCAGGGCACTTCTTGGGACGTAATTTGAGCCGTTTTTCATTGACTTCAATAAAGAACAGCTCCAAATTACGGCCGTAATTGACGCCTCGCAAAACGCGAGTACGAGCAATTACGTCTGAAATTCAGGAGCTGTTTTCTCCTGAAAACAGCTCCGTAATTTCAGCCGTAATTGACGTTATCGTGTGCACATACCCTTACCTCTCTGGATTCCTTGCCTTGATTGTCTGGTCTCACCCTTTTGGCTTACTATAAAAGTCTACCTCTTAGGGCACGTTCAGACGGGGCAGAGTTTTTCCGCTGAAAATGTTGGTGCAGATTTGGGGCAATTACGCAACGAATCTGCACCAACATTTGCATATTTGACAGGTAATTCAGACATTGCAGAAAACACAGAGGACTTGCCACAGATTTCAGTTTTTGCATTGCAAAGGCTGAAATACGCAGTGAAATTCCGCTTCTTCTCCGCAACAGACAGTGCATAATGCGGACTGAAAATTCCGCACCGCAGCCTATGGTCCGCAGCGGAGTTTTCCCGCAACGTCTGAACTAACTTTCCAAAAAATGGATAGAAACAAATGTAAAAGACGGCCGCATCAGAATTCCACTGCGGACTGTCCGCAGTGGAATTGCACAGCAATTCCGCCACGTGTGAATGTGCATGGGGGAGAGATAAATGTGAGCTGCTCATACAGTGTGGCAATATTAATAAATCTCCCCCAATATCCTTAACTTCCAGTACATGCTGTAACAGTCCTGTGCCCGGTTGCTGTTTGGTTTTGCTTTTTTACATAATTACACGTTTATAGAGATCTAATCAGATGTCGTCATCTTTTTCCGAGTTTGCAATCAAATTTTCACAAATAACAAAATCTTTTGGTGAAGTAGCCAATAAATTCAAATATTGAACCATCTGGTCATCTTGTTACCTCCATTGCCAAATCTTTCTGCATTCTTCAGACAATACTTGCAAAACAGCTGCTTTCTCCTTATCCCCCCATTCTGCCTGATGAGGTTAATAATAACGCAGAAAGCATATGTACAGCATTAGCTTTCATGGTAACATGCATAATTAAATCCCCAGAAGAACAATAGAGCTTTGGGGAAGCAAACTTCCTTAATGTGCTGGGCAAGGAGCCAATTTTTAGCAGCTGTTGAGGTTTGATATACAGATTTTGGTTAAGTGAATAATTTATCATGGATATTATCTGCAGTGTGTAACATCTCGGCGGTTTGTATGTCTGCACATATGGCTCTTGAGATTCCACAATTTCACCATATGCTACTGGCTCCATGTCCTCTCAGATGCTTAACCTCTGTGCTGCAGATGTTCCAGGGTTGGGACTGGGAATAGTAAAGGGGTTAACTTTTACTTCTTTCATTATATTACCAAACATAAAATGTTTTTGGTCGATTATGGGGATTGCTTAGTTAGGAAACTCACTCTTAACGCTTAATGTTTGATTTCTTGATGCTTGCAGTCAGTGCATTTTTTAACCTTTTATTTTTTTGTATCCAGAGGATGAAATACTGGCATACAGTATGTGGATAGGTGATAATTGGCAATTCTGGTAAACCCCTTTGATATAACATGACATCATTGATATACAACAAAATATTTGTGCCATGCTAAATAATCTAGTATATATTTTGGAAAGTTCGTTTGAAGCCCGATTTTTCATTGGTTTAAAAGCGGTCCATGTGACCGCTGCAGCCTGTGATTGGCCTGTGATTGGTTGCAGCAGTCACATGGGATAAAACGTCATCCCGGGAGGCTGGACTGGAGGAAGAAGCAGGATTTTTGGGTAAGTTAACTTTTAATACTTTTAACTCCAGTGGTAGTCACTGTCCTGGGTGCTGAAAGAGTTACTGCCGATCAGTTAACTCTTTCAGCACCCTGGACAGTGACTATCCCCATACGTCGCCTAGCAACGCTCCCGTATTTACGGGTGCACACACGTAGCCACCCGTAATTACGGGAGCCCTTATATTGGCCTCCCCGTGCCGTAATTACGGCCTGAAATAGGACATGTTCTATATTTTTCAACGGCCTGGGCACCTTCCCATAAGCATACGGGAAGGTACCCGTGGCCAATAGAAGTCTATGGGCCCGGAATCACGGGCCGCAGTTACAGCCCGTGATTACAGGCGTTTTTACGTTCGTGTGCATGAGGCCTAAATCTGTAATGAATATATTGCTTCATTTCCTTTATTTTAATCTTCCAATAACATTATTTACACAGACAACTAGACATAGACAGAAGCCATGATCAAGGACGCTGCAAGCGTCAGAAACGCGTAGGCACCGCTCACACCGCCATAAATCCATCATTTCATTTGAGAATATCTACCTATAATGCGATTGTTTTTAATTCTTTCTTAATATATCAATAAAACTTGGAAATAGTTTCCTTTTAAAAGACTTCAAGGACACAGCGCTGGATCCATTTCTTTGTCTTCCTTCCATTTCATACGTGTGCCGACACGAGGACCCGTGCGCAAGTCCACACATGCGATAAGGTGAGCTGGAGGAATCCTCCCAAACATTTTTTCTAACATTATTTACACTCTCTAGCAATTAAATTCATTACGAGAGGTAGCAATTAAATTCATAGTGAGAGGTATTTAAATAGTGAGCTTTTACTCTATCCATACCGTAAGCCAACCTCCCGAGCAACGCTGGGTATAAAAGCTAGTAACAATAATACATATAAGCACGATGCAACAGATATGTACATTATCAGACCTGTTTTGTGGGGGAGGCTCCCTTGGGTGTTAAGAGGTAATATTTGATTGTTCTTTTAAAGATTGTCATCAGCAAACCTGTCTAGATGACATGCCCTTCTGTGTTAAATGAAAATATGCCACTCTTAGGGTATGTGCACACACACTAATTACGTCCGTAATATACGGACGTATTTCGGCCGCAAGTTCCGGACCGAACTCAGTGCAGGGAGCCGGGCTCCTAGCATCATAGTTATGTACGATGCTAGGAGTCCCTGCCTCTCTGCAGGACAACTGTCCCGTACTGTAATCATGTTTTCAGTACGTGACAGTTGTCCTGCAGCGAGGCAGGGACTCCTAGCATCGTACATAAGTATGATGCTTGGAGCCCGGCTCCCTGCACTGTGTTCGGTCCGGTACTTGCGGCCGAAATACGTCCGTATATTACGGACGTAATTAGTGTGTGTGCACATACCCTTAGAAGCGAACCACCTAAAATAGCTGTGTTCGCAGGAAGATGCATCCAGAGAGCTCCTTAAAGGGGTATTCCCAACTTACACGTTTATGTCATATCCACAAGATATGTGGAGAACGTGGCCAAGGATCGCTATTTTCCACGCAGGTGTGGGTCCCAGGGCTGAGACCAGCACCTGTCACACATTTATGGCATATCATGTGGATAGGCCATAAATGTATAAGTTGGGAATACCCCTTTAAATGCTGCATTGCTCTGCAGGTTTGCCCTTTAGGAGTCTGGGGCAGTTTAGTAACAACTTATGGAGAACGTTAAAGGATGCCATTTTAGATTTCCCAGATATAGTTTAGAAACAAATTATGCAAAAGATCAAACAACCTAATGGGAGAGGACAACTGAAGACCTTACAGACAATTTTCTGCTTTTAAAAGGAGATCTGAAAAAGAAAAAGGAAATTAATAGAATGAGACACTTTGGGCCTGCGCTCTTTTTCATACAAAGATCTTAAAAGGGTGGTATAGTGCACATTAATTTCATAATGAACTAGAAAAAGTACCCGGCGCTGCTCGGGTATAACGTGTCGGTCTGTCTGTTTGTATGTTCATTGGATTTATTCCAAGGGTGCCCAGGAGGCCAATCCATGCCCTTGTATTTTCTTGGTTTATGGGGAAATCGCTAGTAGCCCTATATACCCTGGCAGTTACAAACAGTTTTTTTCCATTTAAACTTCCTAAATACCTAACAACTAAACTGGTAGGAGATAGAGTCATAAGATTGTGACAGAGTCTGTTGATTAACAACATTGGCAGTTTTATTACCAGTTGGCCATAGACTATGGTTGGACCATAATTGAAAACAGCATCATGCATGAAAGCCCACTCATTAGCACACTGAACATGATGTGCTCTATCAGCTTGCTTACTGGCCTGGCTTTGGGCAGGAATCTCTCCGCTTCTGAGAGCCACCTGTATGATCTGTTGCTGAGAAAGCCAGAGTTTGCTGAGGAGTTTCAGCAGCTCTAGCAGCAGTATGGCAAATTTGATCAGCTTGCAGTTGGGCAAGAGGAGTCTCTGCAGCTAGTAATGCAGATTTCCTCTTGACCATCAGTAATATGATTGGTTGCTATGGGTAACTGCTCCCCTGTACCTTCCCATCTAGGATTGTCTTGTAAAGTGCACCACCTGCTACTGCCAGATAAAAACATCTTTACTATAGAAGCGAATGTCTGTATTTGCTTTTATAGTATTGGATTGTGGTCATTTGATAATGGCTGATATCAGGGAACAACAGCAAGGTCAGGACCTTTATGAAAACCTGCCTGAACACCCGATGTACCTATGTGCCAAATTTGGGGTCAAATAGTTCAGTTGTTTGGATGCCTATGGAGGACGACACACAAACATTCACTATAATGGCTGATAACAGAGAACGACGGCAAGGTTGGGACATTTACTAAAACCTTCCCAGACACCCGATGTACCTATGTGCCAAATTTGGGGTCAAATGGTTCAGGCGTTTGGATGCCTATAGGTGACAGATAAACAGACTTTCACTTTTATAATATAGAATAGCGGAATAGAGTTCCCCGGCTTCACACTGGACCATTTGTTTGTTGTTTGTGTGTGTGGTTAAAAACTTAATTTCCTACTGATATGAAGCCAACATATCCAATAAAGTCCAAGTGCAGGGTTCCTTTTTGGAGGCAGGACTGGTCTGAAAGGGGTTACATTTCTGAGAATGCTAAAATCCACGGGCTTGGTACTGTTGAGAGATTTTAGCAACACAGGCTGCAGCCATGCTCTTTGCCACAGGAGTCTTTCATCTAAGTGCAGGGTTCCTTTTTGGAGATGAAAGGGTTTCAATTCATGAGAATGCTCATATCCAGTATAGGTACAGTTCGTTTACAGTAAATCGAGTAAAGAAAAATGGCTTTGTTGTTATGGAAACCTGGTCTAAAACTCTATGTATGTGAGTGAGCCTAAGAATAAAGGACCAGCAAGTTTCTATTGACTAATACAGGTCATCTGATGTGATATAGAGGAAGATCCTTGATGTGGAAGCCAGTGGTGCCATATTTGTGACTATGTCGAGAACGATAGAGAGCTGAAACCCGGTCTAAACCTTCGGAAGCGCGTGATTTACTTAGGTGTCAAATTTGGTGCAGATTGGTCCAGTTGTTTGGCCGTGAATAAAGAACAGACAACAGAAATTCATTTATATATATATAGAGAGAGAGAGAGAGAGAGAGAGAGAGATAAGGTAAGCAGTGAATGGAATCTTTCTTGTTTATATTCAGAGACTATTTATTCCTCCTCTCGCATGCGCGCTCACCTCTCTCCAGCTCTTACACTGTCCGTAGCAGTGACACGCCCCCTTGCCAGTTCGGCAGACAAGTACAAGACTGTGTGATCTCTCGTAAGAGATCACAGTCTTGTCCTTGTCTGCCGAGAGCTGAAGAGTGAGAGCGTGCGCGCGCATGCGTTCTCTCCTCTCTCTAGCTCTTAGACTGTCCGTAACAGTGATATGCCCCCTTGCCAGTTCGGCAGACAAGTACGAGGCTGTGTGATCTCTCGCAAGAGATCACAGTCTTGTCGTTGTCTGCCGAGAGCTGAAGAGAGAGTGCGCGTACACACGCTCTCCTCCCTCCAGCTCTTGCTGTGACGCTGTCCGTAGCTGATTGGACAATGTCACAGCGATGTTACACGCCCCCTTGCCATTACACACCCCATTGACAGTTCAGGGGGTTATTTAAATATCGGGCGCCAAATATAACGGCACTGATATCTAAATAACGGAGGAGGGTAGGAAAAAATGTAAAGTGCCCCAGGGTTTGTGCAGCCCTGCCCATTACATGCTGCACTCAGCTGCACATGTATGGGCAGGTGCAAGGTTCTCTTTAAATTACATTGTTATGCCCTAATAGGCCATAAGGAAAGGGATTGTATAAAACAGACAACCCCTTTAACGCCTTAACGCCGAAGGACGGATATATCCGTCCTCAGCAGCTGCTAGTTCGCGCAGGAGGACGGATATATCCGTCCTGTGATCGCGCGGGTACTGCCAGTGTACACACGCGATCAGCGGCAGGAGCACGGCTGTTCTACACAGCCTGGCTCCTGCTGCAACTGCCGGAATCGAAGCGCGCGCCGATTCCGGCAGTTTAACCCATTAAATGCCGCTGTCAATAGTGACAGCGGCATTTAATGTGTTTGACAGAGGGGGGAGCTCCCTCTGTCACCCGATCGGCGCCCCCGCAAACAAATCGCGGGTCGCCCTCGGGTTTCCATGACAGCCGGGGGTCTAACAAAGACCCCCAGGTCTGTCTTCAGCATCTGCCTGTTAGGCGATGCCGGAGGCATGACCTAATAGGTTGCCTGTCAGTTTTACACTGACAGGCAATAATGCTTTGGTATACGAAGTATACCAAAGCATTATATATGCGATCGGCACATCGCATAGTGAAGTCCCCTGGTGGGACTAAAAAAAAAAATGTAAAACAGTTAAATAAAGTTTGTGAAAAAAATAAATAAAAATTACAGTCAAAGTCAAATAAAACTACTTTTTTGGTCCAAAAAGTGGTTTTATTTAGTAAAACGGTCAAAACAAATCACACATACACATATATGGTATCCCCGCGATCGTAACATCTTGACCAATAAAATGAACATATTCATTAAACCGCCGGATGAACGGCGTCCAAAGAAAACGCAAAAAACAATGTCAAAATTCTCTCTTTTCTCCCATTCCCCCCATAAAAAATAAAATAAAAGTTAATCTATAAGTCCTATGTACCCCAAAATAGTACTAATGAAAACTACACATTGTCCCGCAAAAATCAAGCCCACATACGGCCACATCGACGGAAAAATAAAAACGTTACGTCTCTTGGAATGCGGCGATGCAAAAACAAGTAATTTTTTTCTAAAAGGGTTTTTATTGTGCAAACGTAGGAAAACATATAAAACCTTTACATATTTGGTATCCCCGTAATCGTGCCGACCCATAGAATAAAGTTAACATGTTATTTACGCTGCATAGTAAACGGTGTAAATTTATAACGTGAAAATTAATGCTGGAATAGCTGCTTATTTTCAATTCTCCACTAAAATAAAGTTAATAAAAGTTAATCAATATGTTATAAGCATCTAAAAATGGTGCAATTACAAAATACAACTCGTCCCGCAAAAAACAAGCCCTTATACGGCTATGTCGACGGAATAAAAAAAGAGTTACGACTCTTGGAATGCGACCGTGAAAAAACAAAAAATAATCCTTGGTCATTAACGTGCAAAATGGCCCGGTCATTAAGGGGTTAAGCATCTTTTTCCCCCTCTATCTTCCAGTGTTGTCATAAATGTATGCTGTCAATTCTATGTGTAGAATACTGTTGAATATGTCATCATGTTATAAGTGGAGGATAATGCATATAAATAATTCACTGTCCTGCCTAAAGCTTTATTAGATGTCCTTGTTAATTTCCCATCACATTGTGGAATGATTGGCAGGTTACTTGAACTATAAACCCCAGGGTAAATGTAAGTGTAGGTATTCTCACTTGCTTTGATATATATTCAGCATATGTTCACGCTTCACACATTTCCGAACACTAAAAGAAATTCTTATGTGTATAAAATGACAAGTGGCTCAAAAACAATGTTCCGTTTAAAGATCAACAGCACCACCTAGTGGTCTACTTTATCGCTTATTGAATGAGACAAAGTAAAGAAAACCCCAGTTCAGTTTATGGGGTGTCACATTTTTTGCTTATTTCTTCTGCAAGGGGTCCTACTGGGTGGGGCATTAAAAAGCATCAGTCTTCCGATCAATTCTAACTGTTGTAATAGTGGATTTTTTTTGTTTGTTTTTTACAAATCTACAAAGGGAGTTGGAATGAAAAATAAATTCTTACATTCAGTTGTTTAAAGGAACAGTGTCACCACAAAAATTTTTTTCATGTCAGTTTAATGTTAGTGTTTTATTAAAAACGTTTTTATTTATTTGTGTGTTACTTTTTTCTATTTTTTCACTTTTTCTTCCCTATGGGGGCTGCCATTTTTTTTTCCATTTCTGTATGTGTCGATTAACGACACATACAGACATGGAATACGGCAGCCACAGTCCCATAGGGACTGCGAACGGGTCCCGTCCCATCCACTTCTGTGTACGCCGTCTGTGTGGGAACTGCGCATGCGCCGCTCCCACACAGTCCAATTTGAAATGCGCGCCGTCCGGCGCCATTTTCCTGTGGACCGGAAGTCGCGGCCGGACAGTAAGATTACTACTTCCGGTCGCGGCTTCCGGACTTGTGCACTTGGACCAGCGGCAGCAGACGGAGCGGACGGGCCGGAGGGAGCCGCGGCGGCAGGAGCAGGTAAGAGATTTCTATGTATGTTCGTGTTTGTGTGTGTTTACTACTGTATGTAAACCTACTACACTGTGTGTTAGCTCAAAAAATGGCGACACACAGTGTAGGAGGTTAGACCGTTCAATCCCCTCGTTTATCCCGGCACTAGCCAAGATAAAGGAGGGGGGGATTCTCAGAGTTCACTAGAGCGAGTGCTTTTTTCCCAATTTTGCAGCAAAAAGCAATGTGGTTGCTTTACCACATGCAATGCTGCAATTTTGGGAATAGCTCCATCTAGTGACCAGCAATGGGAAATATTATAAATTAGAATCTAATTTATAATATTTCCTGACTAGTGAAAAAAATAAAAAAAATTTGAACAATGTTTAATCACCTACACACTAAATGTTTAATTAAAAAAAAAAAAACATGTTTTGCTGGCAAAACATTCCCTTTAATCCACGTTTAGAAAACTTAATGTAATAAAAAGAATGAACAGAATGAAAAGTTTTGGGTATATGCCCTATTAGCTCTCCCTTTAATTAGCCAGAGCAGAAAGACACTAGAGAGAGCAGATCTTGCTCTGGAGAACTTGCTCTGGAGACAGAGCGGCTATCTCACAAGGCTGAAACTATGCCTACGTGTGGTGGTGAATAGCTGCACGATTTTGCCGTCAATTGTGCAGCTATTCGCCACCACATGGGGGCATAGTTTCTGCAGCTTGTGGCTGCCGCTCTGTGTGTGTTTTTACCCAGTGTGGTAGCTATAGGGATTGCAGCGGTCGCAATTTCAAATGAGCCTGCGGCCCCCCCGTACCACGTCTATACAGTTATAGTAACAGTACACGCACCGTCTTCACTCCTGAGCGCAGCGCTGGTCCAGATCTTGAGCGTCATGACATCACACATGGTGTGATCCTGTCTGCTGGGCCCTGTATCTAAGCTTACCTTGTGGTAGGCTTAGATACAGGGTCCAGCAGACAGTATCACACACGGACCCTGTATCTAAGCCTACCATGTGGTAGGCTCAGATACAGTGCCCAGTAGACAGAATCACACATGGTGTGATACTGTCTGTTGGGCCTTGTATCCAGGCCCGTATTAGCCACTAGGCCTGAGCGCTCTGCCCGGGCACTCCAGCACTGCTCCCGACGTCACTGTCCATATATGTACAGTGTTGTCGGGAGCACCCCGAGGTATACGTTTAACATATACCTGTGATGGATGCCATACAGTTGCACCCGTCACTCATAGGCTCCTAGGCTTAATTCACATCTGCATTGGAGGCTCCGTTAGGGGCCGCCACACAAATTCCGCCAAAGATCCCGGAAACAATAGTGCAGCATGCTGCACTCTTGTTTGAGGTTAAACCACGGACAGCCCAACGAAACCCATTAAAGTCAATGGGTTCCGTTGGGCGCCGGTTGTCTACTGCACTTCCGGGATTTTCGTTGTTCTACTCTTCTGACGGAGATGTGAACAAGGCCTTACCAGGTAACTTTTAAAAGTAGGTGAATGACCGCTAATAACTCCTAGCGCAGGGACTCCTTTGCATCTGAAGGAGTCCCCGCACTAGGATTTTTTAGTGGCTCATCTCGGGTGATCCTGGGCTCCTTACAAGCCTCAGTAAACTAAGCAGTGACAGCTCTAAGCTGTCATTGGTTAATTACATCATGTGATGCCCCTCAGTTCATTGTCCTACTTTTAAAAGTAGGCAAATGATAGGCCAATGTCGCTAATTAATGTTGACATGAAAATACTCACAAAAATGTTGGCCACGAGTCTCAATGTTTTCCTAGAACAATACCTTCATCCGGACCAGGTGGGTTTCGTACCAAATAGACAAGCGGCTGATTAAACTAGAAGAATCATTGATCTTATATCCATTGTTCGTTCACATTGGGACGAATCACGGAAAAAGGGAGCACTGTGCCTGTCGCTAGACCTGCATAAAGCTTTCGATTCCCTTACCTGGGAGTATTTATTTTTAATTCTAAAGCATTGGGGGTTTGTCAATAACTTTACCACCCTCTTGAAAAGTCTGTAATCGACTCCATCTGCCCAGGTGATGATCAAGGGATTATTTTCAGACCGTATATCCATAGCACCGGGGACGAAACATGGGTGCACCCTCTCCCCTATTCTTTTTATCTTGGCAACCGAGCCCCTGGCCCACCTGATCAGGATGAATAATGACATAAAGGTTTTTGAGATTAGGGGTCAGACACACAAGTGTGCACTATATGTGGAAGACATCTTATTGGTGTTGTTATCTCCCCTTACTTCCCTCCCGAATCTTTATCATGTCTTAGACCACTTTTCCCAAATTTCAGGATTGAAAGTCAACTATGACAAGTTTGAGGTCTTGAATAGCAGCATCCCACATTCAATGGACAAGTTGATACAACCGAACTTTGAGCTGAGATGGAAGGAAGACAAAATCTCCTATCTGGGGGTTCACCTCACTCCTTGCTACTCCACCCTTTTCCAAACAAATTTCCTCCCTTATATTGTCCTTCATTTGGGGTCCTAAACGTTGTAGATTCCCACAAAGTACACTTTATGCTCCTAAAGTCTCAGGGGGATTGTGTTTACCGAACCTCACTAAATACTATTATGCTGCTTGCCTAACACTATGGGGTTTGTCCCCATGATGCTGATTGCATTGTTTGATGTAAAATTTATCTTTTCTTGAAAATCTTCAATAAAAATTATTGAAACATAAAAGTAGGCCAATGACCCTGGGATAACGTGCGACCACATGGATCTAAACTAACCAAGGACAGCTTAGAGCTGTCACTGCTCAGTTTACTGTCATGTTCCCAGGGACGGTAGTTATAATAATTGATAATAATCAGGTTATTTTTGTGTTTGTTATTTTACTGGTTTGGTTGTTGGACTACTTCGAAGCGTTATTTTGTTTTATTTTCAATAAAATGGTTAACAAGGGTTCTGTGGGTTTTTTTTTATTTTAATAAATATTTTTTCTATATGTCTGTGTTGTTTTTTTAACTTTATTACTACTGCCTTAGGCCTCATGCACACGACCAGGTTCGGTCCGTGATATACAGACTGCATGTCGGACGCATTTCCCGAACCAAACACAGTTCAGGGAGTCGGGCTCCTAGCATCATAGTTATGTATGATGCTAGGTGTCCCTGCCTCCCCGTACTGCAACATGTTTTCAGTACGGGGCAGTAGTCCCGCGCGGATGCAGTGACTCACAGCATCTTACTTAACTAAGATGGGGATCTGCAGTCTGGGGATCCTTGTCGTGGATTGCGAGCTTGCGTCCTTTTGGCCAAAATGATTACCAATACCCCAGGTATTTTTCATTATTATGTATATTCGCTTCTCTTGGACACAGCCGGGTCTTTGATGCTGGGAGAGCATGGTGTGTTGTTGTTTGGCATAGCAAGCAGGGTAGCCCGCTCTATGAATTATCAAGGCGTCACAAATAGGCTTCTACCTGGCTATACACGTTGTGCCTCATGACGTACACACTATCCCTCCATGTTTCACTCACTTGCACCCCATTATCCATTTATTTCTATTGAGGCACTTCATTTATTACTGCCCCCTATATTTCACTTATAGTATTACACTTGCACACACACTATTCATTTATTATTTCTTACTACACATCCCATGCACCACACACCACTCCCCTCACGACTAGTGGGAGTGGCTATTATTATTTAAAGCACCTGCTCGCCCTTTCATCAGCATTTCTGGCCTGGCTGTGTCCATTTGTAAGTATGGCCTTTTTCGGTGTTTTTGTATATGTCCCTGTGTTTTTATCGGTTCTGTTTGTGCATCAGGAACGTTCTGTTCCAGTTTAGGAGTTAGGGACTCGCAAGTCTGGGGATCCTTGTCGTGGATTGCGAGCTTGCGTCCTTTTGGCCAAAATGATTACCAATACCCCAGGTATTTTTCATTATTATGTATATTCGCTTCTCTTGGACACAGCCGGGTCTTTGATGCTGGGAGAGCATGGTGTGTTGTTGTTTGGCATAGCAAGCAGGGTTGCCCGCTCTATGAATTATCAAGGCGTCACAAATAGGCTTCTACCTGGCTATACACGTTGTGCCTCATGACGTACACACTATCCCTCCATGTTTCACTCACTTGCACCCCATTATCCATTTATTTCTATTGAGGCACTTCATTTATTACTGCCCCCTATATTTCACTTATAGTATTACACTTGCACACACACTATTCATTTATTATTTCTTACTACACATCCCATGCACCACACACCACTCCCCTCACGACTAGTGGGAGTGGCTATTATTATTTAAAGCACCTGCTCGCCCTTTCATCAGCATTTCTGGCCTGGCTGTGTCCATTTGTAAGTATGGCCTTTTTCGGTGTTTTTGTATATGTCCCTGTGTTTTTATCGGTTCTGTTTGTGCATCAGGAACGTTCTGTTCCAGTTTAGGAGTTAGGGACTCGCAAGTCTGGGGATCCTTGTCGTGGATTGCGAGCTTGCGTCCTTTTGGCCAAAATGATTACCAATACCCCAGGTATTTTTCATTATTATGTATATTCGCTTCTCTTGGACACAGCCGGGTCTTTGATGCTGGGAGAGCATGGTGTGTTGTTGTTTGGCATAGCAAGCAGGGTAGCCCGCTCTATGAATTATCAAGGCGTCACAAATAGGCTTCTACCTGGCTATACACGTTGTGCCTCATGACGTACACACTATCCCTCCATGTTTCACTCACTTGCACCCCATTATCCATTTATTTCTATTGAGGCACTTCATTTATTACTGCCCCCTATATTTCACTTATAGTATTACACTTGCACACACACTATTCATTTATTATTTCTTACTACACAACCCATGCACCACACACCACTCCCCTCACGACTAGTGGGAGTGGCTATTATTATTTAAAGCACCTGCTCGCCCTTTCATCAGCATTTCTGGCCTGGCTGTGTCCATTTGTAAGTATGGCCTTTTTCGGTGTTTTTGTATATGTCCCTGTGTTTTTATCGGTTCTGTTTGTGCATCAGGAACGTTCTGTTCCAGTTTAGGAGTTAGGGACTCGCAAGTCTGGGGATCCTTGTCGTGGATTGCGAGCTTGCGTCCTTTTGGCCAAAATGATTACCAATACCCCAGGTATTTTTCATTATTATGTATATTCGCTTCTCTTGGACACAGCCGGGTCTTTGATGCTGGGAGAGCATGGTGTGTTGTTGTTTGGCATAGCAAGCAGGGTAGCCCGCTCTATGAATTATCAAGGCGTCACAAATAGGCTTCTACCTGGCTATACACGTTGTGCCTCATGACGTACACACTATCCCTCCATGTTTCACTCACTTGCACCCCATTATCCATTTATTTCTATTGAGGCACTTCATTTATTACTGCCCCCTATATTTCACTTATAGTATTACACTTGCACACACACTATTCATTTATTATTTCTTACTACACATCCCATGCACCACACACCACTCCCCTCACGACTAGTGGGAGTGGCTATTATTATTTAAAGCACCTGCTCGCCCTTTCATCAGCATTTCTGGCCTGGCTGTGTCCATTTGTAAGTATGGCCTTTTTCGGTGTTTTTGTATATGTCCCTGTGTTTTTATCGGTTCTATCTTACTTAACTATGATGCTAGGAGCCTGGCTCCCTGTACAGTGTTTGGTTCTGGGAAATGCGCTTGACATGCAGTCCGTATGTCATGGACCGAACACGGTCGTGTGCATTAGGTCTTAGTAATGGCCGCTGGCTGATTGACTTTGTCCATTACTAAGGCGTGGCTTAGTGTTAGCTGTTGCAGAGGCCAACACTAACCCTTCATTATTACCCCAGTACCCACCGCGACCTGGGGTACCGGGAAGAGCCAGGTGCAAAACAGTAACCGAACAGCTGTAGTGATGGCCTGGCACTGGGGCGGCCGCAGGCTGGTATTATAAGACTGGAAAAGGGCAAAAACATGGCCCGTCCCACCCTAGTAATGCTAGCATGCTACCGCTTTGTTGTAGCTGGCTCGTTATGAAAAATGAGGGGACACCCACGTAATTTATTTAAAAAATAAATAAATAATTGGAAAAAACGCTGTGGGGTCCCCACATTTTTCATAACCAGCCAGAAAGGTAGCAGCAGCAGCAGCAGCAGGCTAACATTACCAGGATGGGAAGGCCCACAGTTTCTGGCCTTTCTTAGACTAGAGATACCACCCTGCGGCCGCCCCAGTGCCCGAGCATCATTACGATTTTTGGGTACTGGATCGTACCTGGTTCTTCCTGGTATCCCTGGGTGCGGTGGGTACTGGGGTAAAAATTGGGGGTTAGTGTTAGCCTCTTCACAGGCTAACACTGAGCCCCGCCTTAGTAATGGACGCTGTCAATCAGGCAGCGGTCATTACTAAGGCTGTAGTAGCAAAGTTTAAAAAAAATACAAAGACACAGAAAAATTATTTTATTGAATTAAAAAACCCTCACACAACCTGCGTTAACCATTTTAAGCAAAGCTATTATACCTTTCCTGGGTCCAGTGCTTGAGCCACAATGTCAGCGAGCTGGGCCCTATATCTAAGCCTATCATATGTGATAAAGTCTGCTGAGACACTGTATCTAATCCTGTCCATAGCTATAGGGGTCGTAGGGATATAGATATGCTGTCTCTGATATAAATATTTATACATACACACACACATTTTTTTAGGGGGGACATATGTATTGGGGCTATTGCCCCTGACATTTTAAGACCCTAGCAACGCCCCTGGCTGCTTGTAGGAAGGGTGGCAACGGTCCGCGGTACAAGAGAGGAGACACGACTTCTTGGTTCAACTTTTTACTATAATGACAACGAAACAGGATTTTCTCTTCTGCGGAGCATACAGGGATTCTGAGGTTGGGGACATCGAGCCCGCTAGAGGTCCCCCTGAAAGAGGTCGTGCCTGACCCCCACGTTGCCAAGCTCGGCAGCGATACGCCGCTGTCAGTCACAGTGAGAGCTACCCACTACTGTCAACATACCCTCAGGTAAGAAGCACACTCTCGGCCCAGTGGTTGCGTCGTGGGAATCAGTGGACTACCCGTACCTACTGGCACCGCCACGGGTCCTTGTGAAGCTATCCGTTACCTTTCGTGACAAGCCCTCTCTCCGTCTCAGTCGGCGGCCCAAGTGTTGGACACGCCTAGGACGCAACTAAACAGTCATAGTTGACAACTCGTTCAATGTCCTGTTAATAGTCCATAAAGATATTGTCAACCCGACCGTTCCTTCTTTCTGCTCCTAGTCACAACATTATACAAAAAACAAAAAAGAGGACCCAGGTATCTGGTGGGCTGAGGTACACACAAAAACACATCAATATCGCCAAAGGCAAAAAGATTAGCCCTTGTTTCCCAGAGACCTATTGAATGCTTACTAATATTGTGACGTATAACGTTATTATGAATAACTATAAGCATACAAATGAAGATTAAAAGCGCAATTTGAACTGAAAGTCTCCATATTATGATACTAATAATACTCTGTAGTCTGTACCATCTAAGTGCAGAATCAAACCACCATCTCTGATGGCCGCACTACCTATATGAAACCACTATGATTCACGGCTGCAGTCCGCTTGAAAAGGGACTTAGAATTGTCAGAACACATTAAATTTTAAAAAAAAAGAAGAAAGAGCCCCCCCCCTCTTTTTTTAAATTCAATGTGTTCTGACAATTCTAAGTCCCTTTTCAAGCGGACTGCAGCCGTGAATCATAGTGGTTTCATATAGGTAGTGCGGCCATCAGAGATGGTGGTTTGACTCTGCACTTAGATGGTACAGACTACAGAGTATTATTAGTATCATTATATGGAGACTTTCCGTTCACATTGAACTTTTAATCTTCATTTGTATGCTTATAGTTATTCATAATAAAGTTAGTCACAACAGTATACACAAATAACAGTTCAAAGTATTCCTTACAGGACGGTGATTACAGAAGGCATGTACTCTTGGGTAAACGCCGGGACACCGGCAATGCCAATAGTAGTGAGGTAGTAAGTCTGTACTTGGGCCTATCTCCAGGTTATTCCGTCTTTTTTCTCCTAAGACGTGTTTACTAAGGGTGCTGTGCACTTGTGGCGAGGGACGACACTATCTTCAATGAGCCACTGACTGCAGGACTGGTACTGACTCTGTAGGTCTCTGGTTCCCTCACAGGGTGCTATACTTGGCAGTATTCGGTACCTGTAACTGCTGCGGGTGATATCTTCCACTCCTGTCCGGTTCTCCGATATTGTTTCCTGCTTCCTTGTTGGCCTCTGATCACCACCAAGCTGTTGACCTGTTTGTGAGTGTCCTGGGACACCAGTCTCTTCCTCCTCCTCGCTGCTGTTCCCGTTGCCTTGCACTCCTTTAATCTGCCACGCTGGGCCTTCTCCCCTCTCCGGTCTTCTTTTCGCGCACTTCCTTTCTCCTCCCCTTCCCTGTCACTTCTGGTTCTTCTTTTGCCGCCCACACGTGTCGGCATCATGAAACTTCCTCCTCTTCCAGGGCAGGAGCGCATGAATCATGGCTCCCGGCATTAGGTGCCATTGCCATGGCTACCACGACGCTCCACCGCTCCGGAGCCGAACTCCCGAGCTAAGTACCAGCCAGTGCCCCTGCGTTGTTCCCTGAACAACCTCCATAAACCAGGTTTACCCACTCTTACATGCTAGTGCTGCATCATTATAAAGCTGCAGTCCATCGGTCGTGGAGAGAAGTTGTAGGGCCCCAAGAAGAACTCTTGCACCCGGGCCCATGAGCCTTTAGCTACTCCCCTGTTTTATCCGAAGAGTTTTGGGAGGATCCCTAGAACTTAAGGGGCTAATTTATAGTATGCCAGAATATAGTCTGCTTTTTTGTGCACTATGCCTTTAATTGTGTGCTGCTTAAACTGTTAAAGGGGTATTCCGGAACTAAAAAATTACATTTATTTAAATAAAACAATGAAAAAGATATAACTTTCCAATGTACTTACGTTTCATCAGATGGCTGTAGCGTCGTATATCCTCCTCCGTCGCCGTCCCCTTAGCAATGCAAAATCTGCACTTCCTGTGCAGACCCGTCCATTTGGTCTTCTGCCTTGCTTCCGGTTTCCGGCTTACACACTGTACGGTTACGTCAAAAATGACGTAACCGTACCACGTGCTTCTTTATTGAATTAGAGCATGCGTGGTGAACACACTCCACCGCGCATGCTCTGTGAAATTATGTGGCTGCGTCTTCAGCGGCCGTGTATATTACACTGCGCATGCGCAAGGTTGAAGGTGTGTAGCGGTGTGTATACGAAGTTGCAGGAATAACGGCCGTTTCGGCCGTCTTCCCGACAGGTGCAGGAGCTGTGACAGCTGCTGTCTCGTACAGCAGCTGCCGCAGCTCCTACAGCGGGGACCGATCGCTGTGTCCCCGCTGTCTAACCCCTTAAAAGCCGCGTTCTATAGAGATCGCGGGTTTTTAGGGGTTAAGTTACCATCGCCGGCCTGCTACACGATAGCGGCCGGCGATGGTTACTATGGCAACCGGACACCAAACAAAGGCGTCCGGCTATGCCATCGACGGAAGCCTAGTGGGTCCTGACAAAGTCAGGACCCACTATGCTTGCTGTCAGTGAATAGCTGACAGTTCTAATACACTGCACTACGGATGTAGTGCAGTGTATTAGAATAGCGATCAGGGCCTCCTGCCCTCAAGTCCCCTAGTGGGACAAAGTAATAAAGTAAAAAAAAAAGTTAAAGATGTGTAAAAATAAGAAATTAAAAGTTAAAAAAATCCCCCTTTTTTTCCCTTATCAGTCCTTTTTTATTAATAAAAATATATAAATAAACGATACATAATTGGTATCGCCGCGTCCGTAACGGCCTGAACTACAAAATTATTTCGTTATTTATCCCGCGCGGTGAACGCCGTAAAAGAAAATAATAATAAACCGTACCACAATCACAATTGTTTGGTCACTTCACCTCCCAAAAAATGTATTAAAAATAGATCAAAAAGTTGCATTTACCGAAAAATGGTACTGATGGAAACTACAGTTCGTTACGCAAAAAATAAGTCCTCGCACGGCTTTATTGATGGAAAAATTATAAAGTTCTGGCTCTTAGAATAAGGTAACAAAAAGTGAATGATTTTTTACAAAACGTATTTTATTGTGCAAACGCCATAAGACATAAAAAAACTATAAACATCTGGTGTCACCGTAAGGCCGAGTTTACACGAGCGTGTGCGTTTTGTGCAAGCAAAAAGCGCGGCGTTTTGCGTGCGCAAAAAGCACTTAACAGCTCCGTGTGTCAGCCCTTTATGATGCGCGGCTGCGTGCTTTTCGCGCAGCCGCCATCATTATGACACTCCGTTTGGATGTTTGTAAACAGAAAAGAACGTGGTGCTTTTCTGTTTTCATTCATCCTTTACAGTGCTGTTGCGTGAATCACGCGCGTCCCACGGAATTGCTTCCGTGCGACATGCGTGGTTTTCACACACCCATTGACTTCAATGGGTGCGTGATGCGCGAACAGCGCACAAATATAGGACGTCGTGCGTTTCACGCAGCGGACATACGCTGCGTGAAAATCACGTACCTGTCTGCACGGCCCCATAGAGTAACATAGGTCCCTGCGACGCGCGTTGCAAAAACGTATAATACGCTCGTGTAAATGAGCCCTAATCGTATCGCCCCATAGAATAAAGTGAATATGTCATTTATAGCGCACGGTGAACGCTGTAACAAAAATAGAATTAAAAAACAATAGAATTGCTGTTTATTAGTCACCGCGCCACTTAAAAATAGAATAAAAACTGATCAAAAAGCTGCATGCACCCCAAGAAAACTACAATGTATTCCTCAAGTGGTCTAGTTTCCAAAATGGGATCACCTTTTGGGGGTTTCCACTATTTTGGTACCACAAGACCTATTCAAACCGGACATGGTGCCTAATAAAAAGGCGGCCTCAAAATCCTCTGGGTGCTCCTTTGCTTCTGAGGCCGGTGCTTCAGTCCATTACCGCCCGAGGGCCACATGTGGGATATTTCTACTGCAGAATCTGGACAATAAGTATTGAGTTGCGTTTCTCTGGTAAAACATTTTGTGCATAAACTTTCTAAATGCTGTTGTGAATACTTTGAGGGGTCTAGTTTCTAAAATGTCGTGTTTCATAGGGGTGTCTAATATATAGGCCCCTCAAAGCCACTTCAGAACTGAACTGGAAGCCCAAAAAAAATAATTAGGCAATACTTCGCTTCTATACGAACTAGTTAGCGATTCACAGTGTGATGAAGTAAGGGGAAGCAGCGCTTATACGAGCGGTGCACCCCCTTCAAACAGCCGATGACTTTTCAGTTCACAGGTAGCAGAGTTACATGATGGGGAATTTGTTTTCCTGTTGTGTAACTCTGCTACCTGTCAATGGAAAAATCAGCTGCCAGAGTGAAAAATGTTTCCACACAGAGGAGTACCGCAAAGAAACACCTGGGAATCAGACATGATGGACTAACATTTTTCCCTGTGGTGGATGACTTTTCAGTTGACAGGTAGCAGAGTTACATGAAGGGGAATTATTTTTCATCGATGGCTAGTTAGGAGCGCTGCTTCCCTTTAGTTTTTTCTTGCTCACTGTGAATCTCCGACACAGGATGCAGCGGCGATCCACAGGTATTGCTCCTTTTATCCCAATTCACATGTTAGAATTCAATTTTTTTTATTTTATATATATATATAAAATACAGTATTTAAAACTAAGACTGTATAAACAGTTAATATACATTTAGAAAACTTATAATTATAAAGACCAAACTTTACGTATCATCATATAGGGTCAGTGTTGTTTAAAAACGCAGATATCCAGTGATTTCAGCTTGTGCTAGCAGTAATAGAATGAGAGCACCAAAATGAAGACTGAGATTGCAGAAGTTAGTAGAGCTGGGTGTAGTAGGCGGAGCAAGTGCACTGCTGCATGCACATTGCATGCTGGGACTAGAGCAGTGCATGCAGGGAGGAGAAACACAGGAAGAGAAGAGGAATGAACTTACTGAGCAAAACAAACCTCTCCAGGTAAACAATAGGGAGTAATGTTACTAAAACCATTTATTATCAAGAAAAAGCTAGACAGAGTGCACTAATATCTTAATAGAGGAACATTGCATTGATTTAAGAAATAAAAAAAAGTATTGGAAAACCCCTTTAAGGTGCCAGGATGAATGGCTCAGACGCCATCTTAGCTAGTGTATAGCCGCACCATAACAGCTCCAGGATGTCGCAGCGTCGCTAAGTCGCATCCTGACTCTGATGATGGTGCGGCCTACACACAATAGGAGGAAGAAGTGCTGCTGTAGTTCCGGAAGGGCCCGTGAGGGACCCTGAAGCCAATGTGGATCTGGAGTATGCGGGCAAAGCTGAGGAGTTAAGCTACTGTGAAAGAGAGCTGATGCATGATACTGCTGAGAAGCTGCTGTTGTGCCAAGCAGCACATGCTGAGTCGATTGGGTCCAGGAGCTGAGTTGAAAGTCAGTAGCCTCGTCGTTGAGTCGAAAAATCACTCTGTGGGTGACGGGCAGGAGCTTTCCCATGTCAGACAGTGCCACTGGAGCAAGGCAGCAACCAGTTGAGGCCTAGTGCTAGGCCTGGGAATTATCCAGGACGTTGCCTCTGTATCTGGGAGAAGTGTCCTAGGCTCTGTCAAGTGTGAGCCAGCCAGTCATCAACCAAGAGCTTGAACCAAAGAGTTGTAACCTGTACCAAGAGACTGTACCTCTTAAGCCTGGGAAGTGTTTATTTGTCTTCTGTGGTCTGGTAGGACGCAACACCGACCTGAGTAAATATTGTGTTTTTGCCATCACGCCATAGCATCTATCCTGCAACAACCCTGCGCAGGACCATGCACAGGGGCATATGTAAAGGCTCATGGGCCCCCCTGCGCAACTTCTCTACACGGATGATAGTTGCGGCCCGCCCGTAGCTTTCAGCTGCATTGCTGGGTTTCTTAAGTGATCGGTTGATACAGCACTAGAAGCCAGGAGGATTGCTAGGGTCTTAAAAGATCAGGGCACAAGCTCCAAGACATATGTTTTGCGCCCCTCCCCCCTCAAGAAAAATATATACATAAGGGACAAAGGATGGAATATATAAAAAGGTTTACAACATGAAAAATTAGCATATTAGGGTGCACGCTATAGTTGTGTTAACATTTGACAGTTTTTACTTCTCTTGCCTTTTTTGTAAAGGAAGCAGGGTTTAGCAAAAGGGGACGGGGCCTCTGCCGAAACAACAGATGTATAAAATTTTACACCAGAAACTGTGTTAAGTTATGGAGTATATCTACAAGAGCAGGCATAGATTTTAATTTCTGTCACACGGAATGTGTGCACCTCTTAATAAAATTAGTGCTTTTTTCACCAACGTAAATTAGTTTAAGACTGCCATTTGAAACGTCAGTCTTAAGATATTCTCCCCCAGAATATTTATAAGACTGCAACTCCTATAGCTACGCCACAGGATAGGATTAGATACAGTGGCTCAGCAGACAGTATCACACAAGCTAGGGATAAATACAGCAGCTTAGCAGACAATATCATACACGATAGGCTTAGATACTGCTGCTCAGTAGACAGTATCACACATGATAGGCTTAGATCAGGGTCTCAGCAAACAGTGTCACACATGATAGGATTAGATACATCGATTTAGCAGACAATATCAGACATGATAAGCTTAGATATAGGGCCTCAGGAGACAGTATCAGACATGATAAGCTTATATACAGTCTCAGCAGACTACTGTATATCTCCCATGATAGACTTAGTTACATACAGGGCTTCTGCTGACAGTAGTAGACATACTGGGCATAGGTACAGGGCCTTAGCAGACAGTATCACACATGATAGTCTTAGAAACAGGGTCTCAACAGACAGTATCACACATGGTAGGATTATAAACAGGGGCTCAGCAGACAATATCACACATAGTAGCATCGTCAAGGCAATTTTTTTTATTTCAAGCCACACCTCTAATCCCACCCAATATCCGCCCATACACACCCGATTCAGCCCACACAGTATCATGCTCCCATAGTGCGTCTCACACAGTATAATACCAAATAGCTGCCCCACACAGTTTAATGCCCCCATAGCTGCCACCATACAGTATAATGCCCTCATAGCTGCCACCATACAGTATAAAGCCAACACAGATGCCCCCATACAGTATAATGCCCACACATATTCTCCCATGCAGTATAATGCACATACAGATGCCCCCATGCAGTATAATGCCCAAATTCCACCCATACAGCATAATGCCCCCTTAGCTGCCCAATACAGTATAATGCCCCTTAGCTGCCCCTAGTGCCAGTGCCCTTGCAGATACTGACAAAGTGCCCATGTATATAGTGCCCATGTACGTAGTGCCACTGTGTCCCCTGTAGATAGTGCCCCTATATAGTGCCACAATGTCCATGTAGATAGTGCCACACCCCCATGAACATAGCACCAGCCCCCCTCTAGATAGCGCCATTGGGACTCCCTCTAGGAGCGGAATTCCCATCCACAGCATAGGCCTGGAATTCTGCTCCTAGAGGGAAGCCCTGATGTCACTGTCCATATTGTTCAGAGCGGAGGAGCAGAGGAAGCTCCTCCACTCGTCGAGGACTCCGCAGGCACAGCGCTACTGTAAACGCTGTGCTCGTGGAAGCCCTTGACTGTTCTGTTCATATATGAACAGTGACGTCAGTGGCTCCTCCTTGAGCGGAATCCCCATTGCCTACTCTGGGCGGGGATTCAACTCCAAGAGTAGCCACCAACGTCACTGTCCACATATGGACAGTAACATCAAGGGCTTCCCGAGCACATCGTTTACAGTAGCGCTGTGCCTGTGGAGTCCTCGGCGAGCGGAGGAGCTCCCTCTGCTCCTCCGCTCTGAACTAATTCTGAAGCAGGGAGCTAATGGTTCCCTGCTTCAAAATTAGTTTGACAGCGGGACACCGCCCAGAATCCGGGACTGTCCCGCTGAATCTGGGACGGTTGTGATGTATGATAGTAGGTTTAGCTACAGGGCCTCAGCAGACAGTATCACACATGATAGGCTTAGATAAATGGTCTCAGCAGACAGTATCACACATGATAAGCTTAAATACAGCGGCTCAGCAGACATAATCACACTTAATTAACTTAGATACAAGACCTCAGCAGACAGTACCACACATGATAGGCTTAGATACAAGGACGCAGCAGACAGTATCACACATCATAGTTTGTTTTAAATACAGCGGCTCAGCAGATATTATCACTCAAGATAGGCTTATAAACAGCGGCTTAGCAGACAGTATCACACATGATTAACTTAGATACAGGGTCTCAGCAGACAGTATCTTAATACTTACAATCCTTGCTCCTAAGTCGGGTACTCTTCTGCTCCAGGCATAATTCTGGATCCTGACACCATTCAGCATCAGGACGTTATGTGTGCCGCACATACAAGGTCCTGACACTGAACGGCGTCAAGACACATAGCTGTGCCAAAGAGGACCCGACTCAGGAGCGAGGAGGGTAAGTATATGGAAGATTTACTGTAGTAATAGGGGCTCATGTAGTTTCACCAATTGGAAACTACATAGGCCATTGTTACTAGGGTAACTCTTGACAGATGTAGTTCAGGGGGCAATGGACTGAAACCTCTGTCGCTATGCCACTGGCCATACACTACCTAGGCCCACAGTGTCACCATGTAATATCATACGAACAATCATTCTTTGGATGTGACACCCTTTAATACAATATGTCGCTGCTAAAAAAAAATTTGAGGTTTATCCACATCTTCCCTAGCCATAACAGTTGATTGCAGAGGTTTTCAGTAACTATACCCCAGCCAATTTGCTGATCACTGGGAGGCTTGTGTTTTTTAGAATGAATCCTGCTGGGACAAAAAAAAAAAAATGGATTCTGATGGCAGGAATTTAAACTGGTGCGAAAATTACTATTTTGGCATCTGTTTTAATTTTCTAATACATTTCCCCCCCCCCCAAATCTGTGTTTTAAAAGTAAGCAACATACAATACAGTACATCACAAATTATCAGATTTAGCTGTTGTTATGTATAACTGAATGAGACAAGCATAGAAAATATCTGTACATCCTGTGACTAAAAATCTGGGGCTCACTTTTTCACAAGGAAAAACAAACAAACAAACAAACAAACAAACAAACAAACAAACAAACAAACAAACAAACAAACAAACAAACAAACAAACGGAAAGGACAATGTTATGGTCATGTTAATGTCCTTACCTTGCAATGCAGAGCTGTTTATTTAATGCATTGAAGGCTTTATGATCCAGAAATATCTCATTGCCAGACTTTGTACTGTATATAACTTTGTTTATAAAAAGTCAAAAGAGTCTGGAATGAATTGTGCCTTGGAGCCCTTTCCCAGTGCCCCACTATTGTCTCTCCTTGGTTGATGTAAATCTGCTGAGCCAGAGAGATGGAAACATTTATTGACTCACACAAATGGGAACATAAACTTACTTGATGCTAACAAATATTTGCATTTCTTGCCCTTGACTTAACTTTCTCTAATATGAGAAAAATTTGTATATCTCACATTAAACATAACCAATAGCTAATTTGTTTAACTACAATAAAATCTTAATCACATAATATCCTATATTTGTTTTGTGGAACATACATGATCCCATTGTAATTATTCACTAGGAATCCTTCGGGCTCCCTTATTGATAGTTACAACCCCCCCCCCCCCATGTTTGATGAGCAACAGGCATGGGGTAACATAGCATTTCCAGATTCTCAGGGTGACCTGGCAATGTCACTTAATATTCTGAAGAAGGGCTGGTGTTACCGTTTGATGTGCACCTTCTAGCCCCAGCTCTAGAGAGGAAGATGGCAGAGGATTCTTAGTAAATTACTCTGTTTCGGAGGAGGCATTGGCATGGCTTGTTTTTAAAATACAGAATGGTATCCCGGCCATATAAATGCATAATTGTTGTAATGATTCTATTGCCACAAGATGGTAGCATTTAACTTTTAAGTAATGGAATAAATTACAGTAATGTATTTTACACAAAAAAAAAGATTGTTATGACAATATTAGAACTTCTCAAGGGGATTTCTTAAAGCAAACAACATTTTCATTGAAACACTTGGACTTTATATTGAACACATATTGCTTTATTTCAAAGTCACTGGATATAGGGATTCTGAACAATAATCCCAAAATGAATGTCATAGGGGGATGGGTGTAATTAATTACGGTCAATATAGCATTACACCTTTACATCATTACATCACAGATTTGCAAAAGGAGTAGAATGTCATTATGAGAAGATTGAAAAAATATACCATACTGTATAGTCAGTGCCTCCTGCCTGTTATTATATAGCCCATGCAGGTCCCATCTCTATACTAGTGGCGTAGCTATAGGGGTTGCAGCGGTCACCCGCACCACATTAATAAAAAGTTACTATAGTAACTGGGGCCGTGTGCTCCTGTTACTATAGTAACTACAGTACTTACCTTCCTGCTTCCGGAGCGCAGCTGAGGTCCTGATGTCACAGCGCTGTGCACAGCGCATGACGTCACAACGCTATGCGCCGCGCACAGCATCCTGATCCTGGATAGAGTCAGGACATCAGCTGCGGCTGAAGAGGTGGGAAAGATTAATATCCCTGTCTGCTAAAGCTGATTGGCGGGGTCCGACTCCCGGGACCCCGGCAATCAGCTGTTTTGAAGGGGCCGCAGCGCTCGTACGAGAGCTGCTTCCCCTTCATTTCGGTCACTTGCCCACATTGTGAATCCGTGTCGGCATTTCAAAGTATGAGCAAGTAAGGGAAATGAAGGGGAAGCAGCTCTCGTACGAGCGCTGCGGCCCCTTCAAAACAGCTGATTGGTGGGGTCCCGGGAGTTGGACCGTGACCCATCAGCTATTGAAGGCCTATCCTGAGGATAGACCATCAATGTTTAGGGACTGGACAACCCCTTTAAGCCTACCATGTGGCAGGCTTAGTGGGCCCATGAGACAGGATCACAGATTGTGTGATGCTGTCTGCTGGGCCCTGTATCTAAGCCAATCACATGGTAGGCTTAGATACATGGCCCATGTGTGATCCTGTCTGATGAGCCCTCTATATAAGCCTACCACATGGTAGGCTGAGATACAAGACTCCAGCAAACAGTAATCTTATACTGTATAAGATTACGGTCTGCTGGACCCTGTATCTAAGCCTACCTTGACAGACAGTATCACACATGGGCCCTGTATCTAAGCCTACCACATGTGTTACTAATAGTTTTTGTTGTGTTTGTGTTTTCTTACAGGTTTGGTCGTTGGACTACGTCAGATTCGAGGACTACTTCGATGACGGCTTTTTTTATTATCAATAAAATGGTTAATGAGGGTGGTGTGTTTTTTTTTATTTCAATAAAATATTTTTTCTATGTCTTTGTGTTTTTTTTTTAAACTATATTACTACCGCCTTAGTAATGGCCGCCGGCTGATTGACAGCGTCCATTACTAAGGCGGGGTGTCACGGTTTGTGGGTATGTGGACCCACTAGGCCGTACCGCCATAGCAGGGAGGCAGCTGGCCAAACAACAGGGTACCCCAGCAATACAAAGTCCCGCACAAGGGTACCTGGATAGTCCAGACAGTGGTCGCAGCTCTGGCACGGATGGAGGTGGGTGCAGCAGGTAACGTCAGACGTGGCGGATGACAGCATGTGCCGCTGGTTGCGCCAGACGTGACGAATTCCTCTGGACGTGGCAGATGACACAGGACGTGGCGGATGACACAGGACGTGGCAAACAACAGCAGGTGCAGTAGACACGACTCCAACTAGTAGCAACAGGAACAAGAACACAGCACGGGATACAAGAACAGGTAACAGGGCACGGGTAACAACTGGAATGGGAAACACTAAGGGACCATTTGCAAGACAGACTTGGGATATTATAACAATGCTCAGGCAAGGATCAGAAGGGCTGGGGCCTTCTTATAGACCAGGAAATAATGTGAGTTGATGATGATGATTTCCTTCATGTGCGCGCGCTGGCCCTTTAAGAGCAGGCACGAGCGCGCGCGCGCACCCTACGGGACACAGCAGACCGGAGCGGAAGTGAGCGCTGGCGTATCCTAGGAAGGAGATGGGGACCAGCGCTCACAGATCCATGGCTGCGGGCGTCAGGAGTTAAGTAGACCCGACTGCACGCGGCCATGGACGCTACACGGGCCTTAGTGTTAGCCGGTGAAGAGTCTAACACTAACCCCCTATTATTACCCCGGTACCCACTGCCACCAGGGGTGCTGGGAAGAGCCAGGTACGATCCAGTACCCGACCATCTGTAGTGATGGTTGGGTAATGGGGTGGCCGCAGGCTGGTATTATCAGGCTAGGACAGGTCAGAAACAGCAGCCCTTTCCCTCTGGTAATGCTAACCTGCTGCTGCCTTATTGTATCTGGCTGGGTATGAAAGAACAATTTGGGGTCTGCCCCAATTTTCATAACCAGCCAGATACAACACAGCAGCAGCCTAGCATTACCAGGGTGGGGAGGGCCACTGTTTTTGTTCTTCCCCAGCCTAATAATACCAGCCTGCGGCTGCCCCGGTGCCCGACCATTGCTACAGATGGTCGGGTACTGGTTCGTACCCGGCTCTTCCCAGTACCCCTGGTGGCGGTGGGTACCGGGGTAATAATGGGGGTTAGTGTTAGCCTCTGCACCAACTAACATTAAGCCCCGCCTTAGTAATGATGGTCGTCAATCAGCTGGCGGCCATTACTAAGGCGGTAATAATAAAGTTTAAAAAAATTCAAGGACATAGAAAAAATATTTTATTGAAATAAAAAAAAACACACAACCCTCATTAACCATTTTATTGAGAATAACAAAACCGCTGTCATTGAAGTAGTCCTCGAATCCAACGTAGTCCAAAAACCAAACCTGTAAAATAACACTAACACATAAAAATAATTAATAACACATAAAGAAGCAAAACAATTATTATTCTTGCTTTTCCTGGGTCCAGCGCTGGAGCCGCAATGTCAGCGAGCTGAGCGCTGTATCTAATCCTATAATGTGTGACACTGTCTGCTGAGCCACTGTATCTAATCCTATCCATAGCTTTAGGGTTGTAGTGCTATAGATATGCTCTCCTATACACACACATACACATATACACACACACATCTACACACACACACACACACACACACACACACATATATACACACACACACACACACACACATACACATTTTTTTTGGGGGGGGGGGGTATATGTACTGGGGCTATTTTCTCTGACATATTAAGCCCTTAGTGATGCGCCTGGCTGCTAGTGCTACATCGGTGGGTCACTTAGGAGACCCAGCGATGCAACTGAAAGCTGCGGGCTGTCGGCCATGAGAAGTTTGCAGGGGGGGGGGGGGTGGCAATAAGAACTTCTGCATCGGGGCCAATGAGCCTTTAGCTACGCCCCTGCTCTATACCAAGGCCTGGTTACAAAGAAACCCCATGGATGTGATTGATATTTTATTTAATTGATTTCTAAATCTATATGCCGACTAAAGCACAGTACGGGTGCACTAACAAATAGACAACTCTAGTCTCATGCCCCTACTCAGACTACCCTTCAGTCCTAGATATTCTAACAAAGATCATTACTCTAACTGAAATTCTAACTCCACAGCTGAAAAGTCGACCTTAGGCTTCGTTCACAGCTGCGTCAGGGCTCCGTTCTGACGTTCCATCGGAGCTTTCCATCAGAACAGAGCCCTGACTGAAACAAACGGAAACAGTAGGTTTGCATCACCATTGATTTCAATGTTGACGGATCCGCTGCAAATGGTTTCAGTTTGTCTCCGTTGTGTAAGGGTTCAGTCGTTTTGACGGAATGAATAGCGTAGTCGACCACGTTATTGCTTCCGTCAAAACGACCGAAACCTTGCACAACTGAGACAAACAGAAACCATTTGCACCTGATCTGTCATTATTGAAATCAAACCATAGGTTTCAGTTTGTTTCAGTCATTGCTCCGTTCTAACGAAAAGCTCAGACGGAACGTCAGAACGGAGTCCTGGCGCAGATGTAATCGAAGCCTTACATCCAACAAATATTTCAATATTTTTTGCTATTAAACTGCTTGTTTGGAAATGGGAATATAAAACACATTATACAAATGGTTTTGCAATACAAAGTTGTTTGGACAATGTGAAAGATTGTACCTTGCATTGCCACACTTATAGATTAGAGATGAGCGAACTTATGAAAAGTTCGGTTCGGCAGGTTCGCCGAATTTCATGAAAAAGTTTGATTCGGACCGAACTAGTTCTGACCGAACCTGTAATACAAGAAAGCCCCTAAAAATCGTGTATAACACTGTTTAAAAGCCCTAGAAGCCCTGTATAACACTCTTAGGTCACCCATGAGTGTATCCAAGTACTTTTGAGCTGTCTTTAAGGCAAAGTTAGTGTCAAAGTTACGCCAACATTTATGGCTATAGGAAAACGGATGGGACACGGTGATAACTAAGAGAAACCACTGCACTTGTGCATGTTGTATGCTTAATGCATTGTTAAAAAAGGTACAAAAATTAACCATTTTAGGCGGCTGATGCCTGCCAGGGTTCATACATATAAGGTGGTAAAAGAAGAAGCAATGGCTTTTGACAAGCCCTCAAAAAATTTACCCTTTATGGTGGCAGATGCCTGCCGGGGTTCATCCATACATGGATGTAAAAGCAACAAGCAATGGCTTTTGACAAGCCCTCCAAAAATTGACCCTTTTTATTGGCAGATGCCTGCCGGGGTTCATCCATACATGGATGTAAAAGCAACAAGCAATGGCTTTTCACAAGCCCTCCAAAAATTGACCCTTTTTATTGGCAGATGCCTGCTGGGGTTCATCCATACATGGATGTAAAAGCAACAAGCAATGGCTTTTCACAAGCCCTCCAAAAATTGACCCTTTTTATTGGCAGATGCCTGCCTGGGTTCATCCATACATGGATGTAAAAGCAACAAGCAATGGCTTTTCACAAGCCCTCCAAAAATGTACCCTTTTTATTGGCAGATGCCTGCCGGGGTTCATCCATACATGGATGTAATGTAAAAGCAAAAAGCAATGGCTTTTGACAAGCCCTCAAAAAATGTACCCATTTTATTGGCAGATGCCTGCCGGGGTTCATCCATACATGGATGTAAAAGCAACAAGCAATGGCTTTTGACAAGCCCTCAAAAAATTGACCCTTTTTATTGGCAGATGCCTGCCGGGGTTCATCCATACATGGATGTAAAAGCAACAAGCAATGGCTTTTCAAAAGCCCTCCAAAAATTGACCCTTTTTATTGGCAGATGACTGCCGGGGTTCATCCATACATGGATGTAAAAGCAACAAGCAATGGCTTTTCACAAGCCCTCCAGGCCTGCTTGTAGCAGACGGCAGTGGAGGTGTATTGGTGGTAGTAGAGGTAGCCAACGGACAGCAAGGGTGGTGGTAGTAGTAGTAGCAGCACATAAAAAAAAAAACACTGGACAGTCACAGGACAAAGCCCTGTGGTGGGGCAGGCCTCAGGCCTGCTTGTAGCAGACGGGCGGCAGTGGAGGTGTATTGGTGGTAGTAGAGGTAGCCAACACAGACAGCAAGGGTGGTAGTAGTAGTAGCAGCAGCACATTAAAAAAAGAGACTGGACGACAGTCACAGGACAAAGCCCTGTGGTGGGGCAGGCCTCAGGCCTGCTTGTAGCAGATGGGCGGCAGTGGAGGTGTATTGGTGGTAGTAGAGGTAGCCAACACAGACAGCAAGGGTGGTAGTAGTAGTAGCAGCACATTAAAAAAAGAGACTGGACGACAGTCACAGGACAAAGCCCTGTGGTGGGGCAGGCCTCAGGCCTGCTTGTAGCAGATGGGCGGCAGTGGAGGTGTATTGGTGGTAGTAGAGGTAGCCAACACAGACAGCAAGGGTGGTAGTAGTAGTAGCAGCACATAAAAAAAAAGAGACTGGACGACAGTCACAGGACAAAGCCCTGTTGTGGGGCAGGCCTCAGGCCTGCTTGTAGCAGACGGGCGGCAGTGGAGGTGTATTGGTGGTAGTAGAGGTAGCCAACACAGACAGCAAGGGTGGTAGACTGGTAGTAGTAGTAGTAGCAGCACATTAAAAAAAGAGACTGGACGACAGTAACAGGACAAAGCCCTGTGGTGGGGCAGGCCTGCTTGTAGCAGACGGCACTGGGGGTGGATTGGTGGTAAAAGTAGTAGCAGCACCAACAGCGGCACATTAAAAAAAGAGTGGACAGGACAGAATCCCGTAGTAGCAGGCGGCAGTAGCAGGCGGCAGCGGCAGCAGCAATGTCAGATCTAATCAGTTGCATCAGGCACAGGGGTTTTAAAATCCTCACCGATCCACGCTTGATTTATTTTCAGAAACGTGAGATTTTCCAAGCTGTTGGCGGACAATCTTGTTCGCTTAGGGGTGACGAAGCCCCCTGCCGCGCTGAATACCCTCTCTGACGCTACACTGGAGGGTGGACAAGACAGTACACCCATGGCAAACTGGGCCAGTTCTTGCCAATGATCCAATCTGCTGACACAGAAGTCCATGGGGTCTGGGATCAGTATTTCTGATGGAGAAAGGGCACAGTCCAGGTACGAGTGAACCTGGTTGTTTAGGTGCTGTACCTGGTGAGGGTGAACATCCCTTTGGTGACTACGATGTGTGTCAGGTCGGGGTATTGGATGTAAAAATGTTGTCATCATATTTCCAAACTGAATTGGCTGCTGCTGCTGCCGCCGCTGCTGCCGCCTATTGCACAGGTAGCTCTGCCAGAGGCGGTGGAACGATGAGACAGTGGGGAGCAGAGAGTGGCCCCCCAGTCAGACATGCTTGCAGCAGGTGTTTGCCGTTTGAAAGCCGTGACAAGCTGGCTGCATAGCTTCTCTCGATAATAAGCCAATTTTGCCTCCCTCTCGGAAGGCGCAAAAAACTCCCCCATTCTGGCTTTATACCGAGGGTCTAAAAGTGTGGCTATCCAGTACTCATCTCTTTGCTTCATGCTAACAATATGACAGTCAGCCATGGTTGTCCATCATCAAGGTCGTCGTTAGACTCGTCATCACCACCATCACTGTCATGTTGTGCGGCTGCCTCGTCCCCTATCCCTTCCTGTGATTCCATCTCCAAATCCAGCTCCTCTTCAGGTCCTGTTTCCTCATCCTCCTCCTCCTCCTCAACATCCATAGCCAGATGTGATCCTTCCTCCATCCTTTGCTGAATCATCGCTGTGAGCGTTTGCTCTATAATGAATATCAGCGGCATAACTAGCGTCACGGCTCACAAATCGTGTGGCCTCTTCAAAGGGCCTCAAAACGCGACATGCGTCTCTAACCAGCTGCCAGTGCCTGAGCTCAAAATTACACTGGCTCCAAACACTGCCCGTCTGCTGCATCAGGAAATCATTCACGGCTTTCCGCTGTTCGTACAGACGGTCCAACATGTGCAGGGTGGAATTCCAGCGTGTTGGAACGTCGCAAATCAGGCTGTGTTCTGGGAGATTGTTTTGACGCTGCAAGTCCAGGAGGGCGTGCTTAAATGCATACGAACGTCTAAAGCGAACGCAAACATAACCAGCACACCCTTCAAACCAACATATGACTTTAAGAAGCGTGTTATGACCAGATTGATCACATGTGCCATGCAAGGAGCGTGTGTCAGGTGACCTAGACGCAGTGCAGCCACAACGTTCTTGCCGTTATCAGAGACAACATTGCCCAGTGTGAGTTTCAGAGGAGACAGCCAGCGTGCGATTTACTCCTTGATGTACAGCAGCAGCTCCTGCCCTGTGTGGCTTTTCTCTCCCAGGCTCAGCAGGTGTAAGACAGCGTTGTGGCGCTTCACCTTGCACCTATGAAAAGAGGAGGGAGGAGGAGTGGAAGATACGCTGTGTCCTGTCGGGGACGGGAAGACCTCCAAGGAGGAAGGCAAGGAGTAGGAGGAGGAGGATGGTAGGCGCCTGGTGTCCGGAGTTGAACCAGAAAGATACAAGCGTGGAGGTGGTAATGCATGGCATTGCTGCGGTGGTGCATCGGACTGCAAAATATTGACCCAGTGGGCCGTGAAAGACATGTACTGTCCCTGCCCATAGTTTCTGCTCCACGTGTCGACGGTGGCATGTACCCTGCTGCACACGGATAATTGCAAGGACTGGCACACCTTTTCCTCCACATGCTTGTGCAAGGCAGGGACAGCTGTTTTGGAGAAGTAATGTCGGCTAGGTATTCGCCACCTAGGCTGAGCGCACACCATCAATTGCTTGAAGCCGGCGGAGTCGACCAGGTGGTACGGCAGCGACTGCACGACCAACAACTTAGCCAGGTGTGAATTAAGCCGCACGACAAGTGGATGACTGGGTATATATTGTTGCTTATTGGACAACGATTCCGTAATGGATAACTGACGGGACGTAGGAGGAGCACTAGATGACAGTGATGATGATGATGACAACGACATGGTGGATAAGGCCTGGCTACTACTTAGATGACAGGGACTCGGAGCAGCAGCAGCGGCAGAGGGCTCTTCATTAGATGTACATGATGATGGTGGGGCATGTCGATTGTCCCACATGGCCTTGTGATGCCGCTCCATGTGTTTACGTAGAGCGGTAGTTCGTACATTGCTGCCCTGCCCACGCCTTACTTTCTGCTTGCAGATACGGCACTGTGCCATGTTTTCGTCCTCCGGGATGGTACAGAAAAATTCCCAAATGGCAGAGTACCGTAAAGAGGTAGTACCACGTCCACCACCACCACCACCACCACCACCCAAGCTTGCCCCTTGTCTGGCAGGCTTTTTTCGGGATCCTACACCAGCATCAGTGTCACCGTCACCGGCTCCTGAGCTGACCCTACCGCTGCAACGTTTTGCAGATTGACTTCTGCCCCTTTTTATCACGGCCAGTGCCGCCACTACTACCCTCCTCCTCTGACGTCGTCATCACCTCGTCACCTGGTTCCCACGTTCTGTCTAAAACAACATCATCATCATAGCCTTCCTCATCATCCCCGCCACTTCTGTCACTGTGTTGTGAATGTGATGTGACATCATGGTGGGCTCCATGCCCCCCCTCATTACTGCGTCTGCCACCACGGCTACCACCACCAACACCCCCACTACCACAGCTATGCGTCTCGGACACCGCTTCCACCTCCACCACCGCCGCAACACACTCCGTTGGCTGACTCTCGAAAAACAAATCATCATCATCACTATGTTGTTCAGTATCTTCCTTCGCACCCGAGGAGATGTCTCTTAGGACTCTCAGGAAAGATGGCTTCACGCTAGGAAGGGGGAGGGAAGACATAGATGATGGAATGGAAACGCTAGAAATACCTATATTACTACTGTCACTGTGCCAAGGAACTGTAGAGGATCTGGAATCCAACGAAACCTGGCTTGAAGCCAGATCGTCAGAGTCTTCCTGCTGAGATGACCGCGAGCCAGCCAACCAGTCCACAATGGCAGTATTGTCTAAAGTAACCCGCCCACCGGAGGAGATGGACAAGTCTGGCTTGCTGATACTGCTACTACTACCAGCAGGCACATGGCTGCTGCTAATAGTGGAACTGGGCACATGTCTTGTGCCACAAATGCTGGTACTGGGTCTGGCACCAACAGATCCAACATTTGGACTGGAAGAGGAGACGGCATGGGTGTTTTTTCCTCTACCCCGTCCTTTCACAACCTTTTTTTTACCAGACATTTCACTGCTGGAGTGCAGCAAGTTGAATAAAAACCCGGGGGATGAGCCCCTTCTAAAAGCGTATTCACACTGACACTGGATTGGCAAATGGCAATGAATGAGAATTTCTATCAGTCACGCTGCAGTGCACTCAGGGAATGCTGGGCATTGTAGTACTACGTCTACTACAAAGGCTGCCTGTATTGCAAGTTGGATTGTTATTTGTTTGTTATGTTAACGGCCGGGGTTGAGCCCCTTCTAAAAGCGTATTCACACTGACACTGGCTTGGCAAATGGCAATGAATAAGAATTTCTATCAGCCACGCCGCGGTGCACTCAGGGAATGCTGGGCCTTGTAGTACTACTACTACTACTACTACAAAGGCTGCCTGTATTGCAAGTTGGATTGTTATTTGTTTGTTATGTTAACGGCCGGGGATGAGCCCCTTCTAAAAGCGTACTCACACTGACACTGGCTTGGCAAATGGCAATGAATGAGAATTTCTATCAGCCACGCTGCAGTGCACTCAGGGAATGCTGGGCGTTGTAGTACTACGTCTACTACAAAGGCTGCCTGTATTGCAAGTTGGATTGTTATTTGTTTGTTATGTTAACGGCCGGGGATGAGCCCCTTCTAAAAGCGTATTCACACTGACACTGGCTTGGCAAATGGCAATGAATGAGAATTTCTATCAGTCACGCTGCAGTGCACTCAGGGAATGCTGGGCGTTGTAGTACTATGTCTACTTCAAAGGCTGCCTGTATTGCAAGTTGGATTGTTATTTGTTTGTTATGTTAATGGCCGGGGATGAGCCCCTTCTAAAAGCGTATTCACACTGACACTGGCTTGGCAAATGGCAATGAATGAGAATTTCTATCAGTCACGCTGCAGTGCACTCAGGGAATGCTGGGCATTGTAGTACTACGTCTACTACAAAGGCTGCCTGTATTGCAAGTTGGATTGTTATTTGTTTGTTATGTTAACGGCCGGGGATGAGCCCCTTCTAAAAGCGTATTCACACTGACACTGGCTTGGCAAATGGCAATGAATGAGAATTTCTATCAGCCACGCCGCGGTGCACTCAGGGAATGCTGGGCCTTGTAGTACTACTACTACTACTACTACTACTACTACTACTACAAAGGCTGCCTGCAGGGGCGTAGCTAAAGGCTCATGGGCCCCCCGCAAACTTCTCATGGCCGACGGTCGCTGGGTCTCCTAAGTGACCCAACAATGTAGCACTAGCAGCCAGGGGCGTCACTAAGGCTGGGTTCACACACCCTATTTACGGACGTAATTCGGGCGTTTTAGCATTGAATTACGACCGAAAATGCGGCTCAAAAGCGTTGGCAAACATCTGCCCATTCATTTGAATGGGTCTTACGATGTTCTGTGCCGACGGTCATTTTTTTTTACGCGCCGCTGTCAAAAGGTGGCGCGGAAAAAAGACGCCCGCGTCAAAGAAGTGCCTGTCATTTCTTCAGACGTAAATGGAGCCGTTTTCCATGGACTCCATAGAAAAACAGCTCGAATTACGTCCGTAATGGACGCAGCGAAAGACGCCTGCACATGCCATTACGGCTGAAATTACGGTGCTGTTTTCTCCTGAAAACAGCACCATAATTTCAGCCGTAAGGCTGGGTTCACACGACAATGTTACGTCCGTAATGTACGGAATGTATTTCGGCCGGAAGACCCGGACCGAACACAGTGCAGGGAGCCGGGCTCCTAGCATCATAGTGATGTACGACGCTAGGAGTCCCTGCCTCTGCGTGGAACTACTGTCCCGTACTGTAATCATGATTACAGTACGGGACAGTTGTCCTGCAGCGAGGCAGGGACTCCTAGCATCGTACATCACTATGATGCTAGGAGCCCGGCTCCCTGCACTGTGTTCGGTCCGGGTCTTCCGGCCGAAATACGTTCCGTACATTACGGACGTAACATGGTCGTGTGAACCCAGCCTAACAGACGCTGCCGTGTGAACATACCCTCAGGGCTTAAAATGTCAGGGAAATAGCCCCAATACATATGTGTCCACCCCAAAAAAAAAATGTGTATATGAGACAGCATAGCATATCTATAGCACTACGACCCTATAAACTATGGATAGGATTAGATACAGTGGCTCAGCAGACAGTATCACACATGATAGGATTAGATACAGTGGCTCAGAAGGCAGTATCACACATGATAGGATTAGACACAGTGGCCCAGCAGACAGTATCACACATGATAGGATTGGATACAGTGGCTCAGCAGACAGTACCACACATGATAGGATTAGATACAGTGGCTCAGCAGACAGTACCACACATGATAGGATTAGATACAGTGGCTCAGAAGGCAGTATCACACATGATAGGATTAGATACAGTGGCTCAGCAGACAGTATCACACATGATAGGATTAGATACAGTGGCTCAGCAGACAGTATCACACATGATCGGATTAGATATAGGGCCCAGCAGACAGTATCACACAAGATACGATTAGATACAGGGCCCAGCAAACAGTATCACACATAATTGGATTAGATACACAGCTCAGCAGACAGTATCACACATGATTGTATTAGATACAGGACCCAGCAGACAGTATCACACATGATAGGATTAGATACAGTGGCTCAGCAGACAGTATCACACATGATAGGATTAGATACAGTGGCTCAGCAGACAGTATCACACATGATAGGATTAGATACAGTGACTCAGCAGACAGTATCACACATGATAGGATTAGATACAGTGACTCAGCAGACAGTATCACACATGATTGGATTAGATACAGTGGCTCAGCAGACTGTATCACACATGATTGGATTAGATACAGGGCCCAGCTCGCTGACATTGCGTCTCCAGCGCTGGACCCAGGAAAGGTACGAATAATAATTTTGCTTCTTTGTGTTACTGATTATTTTTGTGTGTTTGTGTTTTTTTACAGGTTCGGTTGTTGGACTTCGGATTCGAGGACTTCAATGACGGCGTTTTTTTTATTCTCAATAAAATGGTTAATGAGGGTTGTGTTTTTTTATTTCAATAAAATATTTTTTCTATGTGCTTGTATCTTTTTAAACTTTATTATCACCGCCTTAGTAATGGCCGCCGGCTGATTGACAACCTCCATTACTAAGGCGAGGCTTAATGTTAGCCGGTGCAGAGGCCAACACTTACCCCCATTATTACCCCGGTACCCACCGCCACTAGGAGTACTGGGAAGAGCCGGGTACGAACCAGTACCCGACCATCTGTAGTGACGGGCAGGCACCGGGGTGGCCGCAGTCTGGTAGTATTAGGCTGGGGAAGGCCAAATACAGTGGCCCTTCCCACCCTTGTAATGCTGCCTGCTGCTGCTGTGTTGTATCTGGCTGGTTATGAAAATTGGGGGGGACCCCACATCGTTCTTTCCAATTATTATTATATTTTTTTTTAAATGACGTGGGGTCCTCCCCATTTTTCATAACCAGCCAGATACAATAAAGCAGCAGCAGCCTAGCATTAGCAGGGTGGGAAGGGCCACTGTATCTGGCCTTTCCCCTCCTGATAATACCAGCCTGCGGCCACCCCAGTGGCCGACCATCACTACAGATGGTCAGGTACTGGATCGTACCCGGCTCTTCCCAGCACCCCTGGTGGCGGTGGGTACCAGGGTAATAAAGGGGGTTAGTGTTAGCCTCTGCATCGGCTAACACTAAGCCCCGCCTTAGCAATGGATGCTGTCAATCAGCCGGCGGCCATTACTAAGGCGGTAGTAATATAGTTTAAAAAAAAAACAAAGACATAGAAAAAATATTTTATTGAAATAAAAAAAAAAACACACAGCCCTCATTAACCATTTTATTAAAAATAAAAGAAAAAGCCGTCATCGAAGTAGTCCTGGAATCCGAAGTAGTCCAACGACCGAACCTGGAAGAAAACACACAAAAAATGATTAGTAACACGTGTGTTAGGCTTAGATACAGGGCCCATGTGTGATACTGTCCTTGGGACCCTGTATCTAAGCCTACCACAACGTAGGCTTAGATACATGGTCCAGCAGACAGTAATCTTATACAGTATAAGATTACTGTGTGCTGGGGCCCTGTATCTAAACCTACAGTGTGGTAGGCTTATATACAGGGTCCATCAGACAGGATCACACATGGGCCATGTATCTAAGCCTACCATGTGATTCGCTTAGATACAGGGCCCAGCAGACAGGATCACGCATGGGCCATGTATCTAAGCCTACCATGTGATTGGCTTAGATACAGGGCCCAGCAGACAGGATCACGCATGGGCCATGTATCTAAGCCTACCATGTGATTGGCTTAGATACAGGGCCCAGCAGACAGGATCACACAATCTGTGATCCTGTCTCATGGGCCCCCTAAGCCTGCTACATCGTAGGCTTAGGGGTTGTACAGTCCCTAAACATTGATGGCCTATCCACAGGATAGGCCATCAATAGCTGATGTGTCTCTCGGGACCCGCAAATCAGCTGTTTTGAAGGGGCCGCAGCACTCATACGAGAGCTGCTTCCCCTTCATTTCACTACTCGCCCACACTGTGAATCGCCGACACGGATTCACAGTGTGACCGGAATGAAGTGACAGGAATGAAGGGGAGCAGCTCTCGTACGAGTGCTGCGGCCCCTTCAAAACAGCTGATTGGCGGGTCCCGGGAGTCGGACCTCGCCAGTCAGGGCTAACCTTACCTTCCTCTTCGGCCGCGGCGGGAGTTCTGTCGTCTCGATGCTGTGCGCGGCGCATAGCGCTGTGACATCATGCGCTGCGCACAGCGCTTGACGTCAGGACCTCCGCTGCGATCCGGAACCAGGAAGGTAAGTAAAGTATGTTACTATAGTAACAGGGGCCCGCGGCCCGAGTTACTATAGTAACTTTTTATTGATGTGGTGCGGGGGGCCGTGGGCCCCCCTGGCTTCGGGGCCCTTTCGCAATTGCGACTGCTGCGACCCCTATAGCTACGCCAGTGGCTGCCTATATTGCAAGTTGGATTGTTATTTGTTTGTTATGTTAACGGCCGGGGATGAGCCCCTTCTAAAAGCGTATTCACACTGACACTGGCTTGGCAAATGGCAATGAATGATAATTTCTATCAGCCTCGCTGCAGTGCACTCAGGGAATGCTGGGCGTTGTAGTACTACGTCTACTACAAAGGCTTCCTGTATTGCAAGTTGGATTGTTATTTGTTTGTTATGTTAACGGCCGGGGATGAGCCCCTTCTAAAAGCGTATTCACACTGACACTGGCTTGGCAAATGGCAATGAATGAGAATTTCTATCAGCCACGCCGCGGTGCACTCAGGGAATGCTGGGCCTTGTAGTACTACTACTACTACTACTACTACAAAGGCTGCCTGTGTTGCAAGTTGGATTGTTATTTGTTTGTTATGTTAACGGCCGGGGATGAGCCCCTTCTAAAAGCGTATTCACACTGACACTAGCTTGGCAAATGGCAATGAATGAGAATTTCTATCAGCCACGCTGCAGTGCACTCAGGGAATGCTGGGCGTTGTAGTACTACGTCTACTTCAAAGGCTGCCTGTATAGCAAGTTGGATTGTTGTTTGTTTGTTATGTTAACGGCAGTGGCGTAACTACCGCCGTAGCAGCAGTAGCGGCTGCTACGGGGCCCGCGGCATGAGGGGGCCCGTGTCGCCCGCCGGCACGGGCCCCCACCATGTCCGGAGGCTCCGCTAGCAGCCGCTATGGCTGCTACAGCGGGACGCCACTGAACACTACGGCAGAGCAGGGAGGTATCTCCCCGCTCTGCCATTAACTGGTTCCCGACCGCTGGCTGTATTTTTACGGCCAGCGGTCAGGGACGGGTCCTTAAAACCCGAGCCATGGACTTTCTACGGCTCGGGTTTTAACTTGCTGCCCGCGCGATCGGGCAGCTGAATGTCGGGTCTCCGGCTGTCAGTGACTGCCGGGGACCCTGAGGAGAGGATAGGAGCAGCTTTCGCTGCTTCTGTCTTCTCTGATCACTTGTACACAGCGCTGAATGCGCGCTGTGTACAGGAATAGAGACAGCAGCAGCGGCGCTGTCTCTATTCCTCCCGGTGATCATGTGACTGGTCACATGATCGCCGGGTGCCGTTACTGACAGACTGCTGCTGGGTCTTACTAGACCCAGCACAGCCCTATTAGTGACAATCGTCACTATGAGAGGGCTGATTTCCCCTGTAACTGGGGCTGCTGTGCAGCTCCAGTTACAGTGGAAAAGATGGTGTAAAATAAAGAAAAAAAATATATAAAGTTCCCCAAAGGTCTTCTTTGACCTTTGGGGGACAGACCATAGTAATAAAAAAAGAATAAAGTAAAGTGCAAAAAAAATGTAAATAATAAATACACATAAAATACCCACGCCAAAAAAAAAACGTTCCGCCCCGCCAATCATTGTTGTAACGCTAGCGCTGACCCAATTACCCGAATATAGACATGTAATATATAAAAATTTACGGTAGACAATGGCGATCACAAATAAAAGGTCTATTTTAGTGTAAAACTATGTTATTACCCCCAAAAAAATAGCTGAAATGTAAAAAAGCTTACTTTTTTACTATTATTTTCAAACTTTATGAATAAAAATTCTAAAATAGCAAAAAAGGTGTGTATAAAAACGATAAAAAATGAAACCTGCATTGTCTACGGAAAAAACGTCGCAAAAATCACGTCGTTAGCCCAACAAATAAAAAAGTTATAGCCATTTAACTAACACGTGCTAAAAATGGCTAAACGGTGTCTGGTCCTGAAGGCGCAAAATAGAGCAAAAGACATGTATCCCCCCCCCTCTCCACAGGACATGTATCCCCTCTCCACAGGATCTCCACAGGACATGTATAGGGGATAGTCAGAGGTTTGCCGGAAGTCAGAGGTTTGTCATGGAGAAGTTCAGGGGACTTTCAGTCCCCCGTTCTCCCTATCGCTGCCAGCGATCACTCATGTATCCCCTATCCTGTGGATAGGGGATACATGTATTTTGTAGGACACACTGTAGGTCGCATTTTTTTGGGAGGGGGGACGCTGTATGGTGTTCCCTACAGGGGGATGTATGGCGCTATCTACAGAGGGGGGGCTGTATGGCGTTATCTACAGGGGGGGGGCTGTAAAAAAGGCACTATCTACAAGGGGGGGGGGGGGTTGTGTGACACCCAGGGGAGGGGGGCCCCAGTCAAAAGTTTGCTATGGGGCCCAGTCTTTCCTAGTTACGCCCCTGGTTAACGGCCGGGGATGAGCCCCTTCTAAAAGCGTATTCACACTGACACTGGCTTAGCAAATGGCAATGAATGAGAATTTCTATCAGCCACGCAGCGGTGCACTCAGGGAATGCTGGGCCTTGTAGTACTACTACTACTACTACTACAAAGGCTGCCTGTATTGCAAGTTGGATTGTTATTTGTTTGTTATGTTAACGGCCGGGGATGAGCCCCTTCTAAAAGCGTATTCACACTGACACTGGCTTGGCAAATGGCAATGAATGAGAATTTCTATCAGCCACGCTGCAGTGCACTCAGGGAATGCTGGGCGTTGTAGTACTACGTCTACTACAAAGGCTGCCTGTATTGCAAGTTGGATTGTTATTTGTTTGTTATGTTAACGGCCGGGGTTGAGCCCCTTCTAAAAGCGTATTCACACTGACACTGGCTTGGCAAATTGCAATGAATGAGAGTTTCTATCAGCCACGCTGCAGTGCACTCCGGGAATGCTGGGCGTTGTACTACTACGTCTACTTCAAAGGCTGCCTGTATTGCAAGTTGGATTGTTGTTTGTTTGTTATGTTAACGGCCGGGGATGAGCCCCTTCTAAAAGCGTATTCACACTGACACTGGCTTGGCAAATGGCAATGAATGAGAATTTCTATCAGCCACGCCGCGGTGCACTCAGGGAATGCTGGGCCTTGTAGTACTACTACTACTACTACTACTACTACTACTAATACTACAAAGGCTGCCTGTATTGCAAGTTGGATTGTTATTTGTTTGTTATGTTAACGGCCGGGGATGAGCCCCTTCTAAAAGCGTATTCACACTGACACTGGCTTGGCAAATGGCAATGAATGAGAATTTCTATCAGCCACGCCGCGGTGCACTCAGGGAATGCTGGGCCTTGTAGTACTACTACTACTACTACTACTACTACTACAAAGGCTGCCTGTATTGCAAGTTGGATTGTTATTTGTTTGTTATGTTAACGGCCGGGGATGAGCCCCTTCTAAAAGCGTATTCACACTGACACTAGCTTGGCAAATGGCAATGAATGAGAATTTCTATCAGCCACGCTGCAGTGCACTCAGGGAATGCTGGGCGTTGTAGTACTACGTCTACTTCAAAGGCTGCCTGTATAGCAAGTTGGATTGTTGTTTGTTATGTTAACGGCCGGGGATGAGCCCCTTCTAAAAGCGTATTCACACTGACACTGGCTTGGCAAATGGCAATGAATGAGAATTTCTATCAGCCACGCCGCGGTGCACTCAGGGAATGCTGGGCCTTGTAGTACTACTACTACTACTACTACAAAGGCTGCCTGTATTGCAAGTTGGATTGTTATTTGTTTGTTATGTTAACGGCCGGGGATGAGCCCCTTCTAAAAGCGTATTCACACTGACACTGGCTTGGCAAATGGCAATGAATGAGAATTTCTATCAGCCACGCTGTAGTGCACTCAGGGAATGCTGGGCGTTGTAGTACTACGTCTACTACAAAGGCTGCCTGTATTGCAAGTTGGATTGTTATTTGTTTGTTATGTTAACGGCCGGGGATGAGCGCCTTCTAAAAGCGTATTCACACTGACACTGGCTTGGCAAATGGCAATGAATGAGAATTTCTATCAGCCACGCTGCAGTGCACTCAGGGAATGCTGGGCGTTGTAGTACTACGTCTACTACAAAGGCTTCCTGTATTGAAAGTTGGATTGTTATTTGTTTGTTATGTTAACGGCCGGGGATGAGCCCCTTCTAAAAGCGTATTCACACTGACACTGGCTTGGCAAATGGCAATGAATAAGAATTTCTATCAGCCACGCCGCGGTGCACTCAGGGAATGCTGGGCCTTGTAGTACTACTACTACTACTACTACAATACTACAAAGGCTGCCTGTATTGCAAGTTGGATTGTTATTTGTTTGTTCTGTTAACGGCCGGGGATGAGCCCCTTCTAAAAGCGTATTCACACTGACACTGGCTTGGCAAATGGCAATGAATGAGAATTTCTATCAGCCACGCTGCAGTGCACTCAGGGAATGCTGGGCGTTGTAGTACTACGTCTACTACAAAGGCTGCCTGTATTGCAAGTTGGATTGTTATTTGTTTGTTATGTTAACGGCCGGGGATGAGCCCCTTCTAAAAGCGTATTCACACTGACACTGGCTTGGCAAATTGCAATGAATGAGAGTTTCTATCAGCAACGCTGCAGTGCACTCCGGGAATGCTGGGCGTTGTAGTACTACGTCTACTTCAAAGGCTGCCTGTATTGCAAGTTGGATTGTTGTTTGTTTGTTATGTTAACGGCCGGGGATGAGCCCCTTCTAAAAGCGTATTCACACTGACACTGGCTTGGCAAATGGCAATGAATGAGAATTTCTATCAGCCACGCCGCGGTGCACTCAGGGAATGCTGGGCCTTGTAGTACTACTACTACTACTACTACTACTACTACTACTACTACTACTACAAAGGCTGCCTGTATTGCAAGTTGGATTGTTATTTGTTTGTTATGTTAACGGCCGGGGATGAGCCCCTTCTAAAAGCGTATTCACACTGAGACTGGCTTGGCAAATGGCAATGAATGAGAATTTCTATCAGCCACGCCGCGGTGCACTCAGGGAATGCTGGGCCTTGTAGTACTACTACTACTACTACAAAGGCTACCTGTATTGCAAGTTGGATTGTTATTTGTTTGTTATGTTAACGGCCGGGGATGAGCCCCTTCTAAAAGCGTATTCACACTGACACTGGCTTGGCAAATGGCAATGAATGAGAATTTCTATCAGCCACGCTGCAGTGCACTCAGGGAATGCTGGGCGTTGTAGTACTACGTCTACTACAAAGGCTGCCGGTATTGCAAGTTGGATTGTTATTTGTTTGTTATGTTAACGGCCGGGGATGAGCCTCTTCTAAAAGCGTATTCACACTGACACTGGCTTGGCAAATGGCAATGAATGAGAATTTCTATCAGTCACGCTGCAGTGCACTCAGGGAATGCTGGGCGTTGTAGTACTACTACTACTACAAAGGCTGCCTGTATTGCAAGTTGGATTGTTATTTGTTTGTTATGTTAACGGCCGGGGATGAGCCCCTTCTAAAAGCGTATTCACACTGACACTGGCTTGGCAAATGGCAATGAATGAGAATTTCTATCAGCCACTGTGCACTGACTACAAAGCCTGCCTGTATTGCAAGTTGGATGCAACGGGGATGAGCCCCTTATAAAAGCGTATTCACACACTGGCTGAGTAGTGGGTAGTGGATGAGCCCCTTTGATTGCTGGATTCCTGCCTTTTAGATTCCTAAAGCTTTCCCTTACTGCACAGAGATGCTATCCCTACAGCTCCTGTCTGTAAAATGGCCGCTGAGCTCCGTGCATAGACTTTTATTGCAGGCTTGAGCCCGCCCCTATGCTGCCTCCCGATTGGCTGGGAGAGCCGTTTGCAAGGCATTATGGGGTAGCCTGATGTCAGGTGATATTGTGAAATCCTCCATTTTAGATGTAACATGTGGCAGGCGCCAAAATGTAGCCGGGTTCGGTCAAAACGGGTTCGGCCGAACCCGGTGAAGTTCGGATTCGCTGCGAACCAAACTTTTCCGGAAGTTCGGGCCGAAACCGGGTTCGGTTGTCCCGGTTCGCTCATCTCTATTATAGATATTGAATAATGCTACATTATTGCGTTTACCACTAATGACATTTTAAAGCATTCATAATAATTGTTCTGACAGATAGGGAAGAATTCTATGATTTCAGGACTAATCATTTTAGCAACATACACATAACAGTAAGTATATTATTATTAATATTATTATTATTATTATTATTATTATTATTATTATTATTATTATTATTATGGAAACCTTAACACCACCCTTGATACGTAGTACATGCATTTGCAGAATTCATGTTTAAGGAGGAAATGCAAGAAGAAAACTAGTTTATTCTGTTGGCTGTGGTATTACAGGCTGCCATGCAACCACTTGACCCTTTGTCTTGATGACCACCATTCTATACATATAGCTAACAGGGTTGTAAACCTGATCTTCTTTTGCATTCTGGACAACTTTTAAAAAAATCAATGACAGCCAACATGATTATGGACTAATAGGAAAACCAAAATAAGTAATACATGTCTGTAGCTCAGATACTGATATGAACACATTAGTAGCATTTACTGTGAACTGTAAGATAATGGGAATTACAATCACAACAACCTGTAAATGCTCCGATAGCTTCGAAAATATTCACAAAATCATTTTTTTTACCTACACTAGAAAAAAGTTCCCTATTTACAGACGGTTGGCATCCTGATAGCTACATGTAGTGAAATATTCACTGGAATTCCTTACTGCTAAACTATTACATCCTTTACATGCTACTCAAGAAACCATGCAGCTTCAAGAAGCAAAACCAAGGTTAATCATGCAGGGACAAGGAAAATTTGTTTACAGTTTACTTTCAGTGCAGTCAGACATCTCGCCTATACAAACAGCACTTTACATATAAACTTTCTCCTGATATATACCAACACATGTATGTTCACAGATATTCTGAGCCAAAATAAAATAGGCTAGTACATTGAAAGAGTAACTGCACGTTCACCAAACTTTTGATGTCATAGAGATGTATCAGTAGATTGGATCGGTGGTAGTCCGGGTGCTAAGACCCCCACTGTCGCTGAAACGAAGGTGCAAAAGCGCTCAGTTGAGCGCCCTGCATCTTCGGCACTCCTCATCAGCCCGAAGATGGCTCACATAGACGTTCTATGTGAGCCGACTTCAGCCTAACGGAGCAAAGCTGTAGCTGCAGGGCGTTTAGCAGAGCGCTCCTGCACCTTCGTTTATAGAGCTGGTGGGGGTCTCAGCACCTAAACCCCACCGGTTCCAACTTCTGATATGTCTGTATGACATATCAAAAGTTTGATGAAAGTGTAGTTACTATTTAAGGATTGAACAGATTTACTGGTTTGGAAGAAAATAATATATAATATCTCAAACACAGATAATTTATTTTTTATTGAAGCAGAGGCCAAAACATTAAACAGCAGAGAGACACTTCCTGTGGCTGTATGTAACATTTAGCTTCTTGTTTCGCACAGTTCCATCTAGGAGAAAAAAATGAAAAAACAAATGCCATGTCATATTAGATTTGTTCCATTAGAACTCACAGCCTGATAAAATTGTGCTAGTCAAGGTCATTGAACAGTCTATACAACATGGGGCAGACAAACCATTTGGTATCTTTGTATGGGTCAAAACACCATAACCCATCAGTAGTTGAAAGATAACATGGCAGTTTAATACAGTATGACAAGAAGCAAGTCTCTAAACTGAAACAAGACATTCCGTGATTAATGATGTACTACACTGGTTTGATTACTATTTGATATCAAGCAAGCCCTTGAGTAAGATGGATTTTAGCAATAAGTCTGGCAAGAATTAAATACACATAAAGACACTTGAGTGATAGATTATAATTAGCTAAGTACATTGCCTTGATTGCAATGTATATTTCTGAATACACATTTAACAGTATTATATTGTAGCATGCAAATTACTTATTCATTATGCTTGTTGCTATGGTAAGAAACTTTGACATCTACGATGGAAAAGAGTATTATTCCAAAATGAACAATAATTTTCCTTTGTTAGAAGTTATGACAAGTTTTACATTATTCACATTACTTCTAAGTTATTAAGTCAGGTCTCCTGTTACATGTACAGTACTATGCAATGGGAGCCTTAGAACAGATTGAAGGGGCATTAGGTCGATAAGTGTCTGATCACTGGGGGCCCCTCTGCAGGGTCCCCTACTGATCACTAGAACGGGTGTCCCAATCCCCCTGTTCCTCCTCACTGCTCGACCACAGTGAGGAGGACTTTGTATGGAGAGGGGGTCTGGCGTGCGCACTGCTGCTCCATTCAAAGTAGATGGAATTGGCAGAATAAGCTGAGCACTGCGGGTGCGTGTTTAACCGCTGTTTCATTCAAGATCCTCATCACTGGATCCGCTCTCAGCCGAGCCATCAGTTTAACCCAACTGACAGAATCGGCTGAGAGAAAACTATACAGCTTTTTTAAATACAGCATTTGGAGAAGATGCATTGTAAAAAGTAAAAAAAAAAAGTTTGCAGAAAAGTCAATTGACAAAAGTACTAAAAATCACAAAACACATTAATTTAAACAAAAACATTCAAAGGTTTGCAGAGCCTTAAAATTTGTAAATGGCTAGTTATAGAGGTTACTGTCTTTTTTCTGCACATTAAGTTCTCACTTGGCCTGGCCTGATCTTACTTTCTTGCATGAATCTTTGGTACTGCATTTTGTGTTTCTACACCTCTATTACTGACCTTAGTCTGCCTAACCATAATTCCCATCTCTGATTTTCCTCAACTACGGCTGCTACAGTGGTAGTTACGCCACTGGCAGCCATCTATCACCGGAAACTGATTCTACCCACTAGGACTGTAAATGGTCAAATTTCTGAAAAAAATATAACATCTAACATAACTTTCTCTGGAGCAGAGCACACACCAGGTCTATTCAAGTGGGTACACAGTTTCTACAGCCCCCTCTGTAGATATCTCTCCCTATTTCAACTGCAGCTTTAATTAGCTTGTATGTGCGACCTAATTCCTTAGTGGCAAGTATTCATTGGCTGATGTTGCTGTCAATTTTGTCATTCCTGCTCCTCTTGTCTTGGCTGGTACATAAATTTTATTGTAGAATTTATGACACATACCTAGAACAAACAAGTCTTCCAGACCACAAAAAAAAAAATTTGTTTTAATCCCTTAGTGACCAGCCTCTTTTAAGCCTTAAAGAGAACCTTTCACCTCCCCATACAAGTGCAGTTGAGTGTAGCATGTAATGGGCAGGGCTGCACAAACCCTGGGGCACTTTAAAAAAAAATTCTACCCTCCTCCGTTATTTAGATATCTGTGCCCGATATTTAAATAACCCCCTGAACTGTCAATGGGGCGTGTACTGGCAAGGGGACGTGTTACTATGGCTGTGACACTGTTCAATCAGATACGGACAGTGTTACAGCAAGAGCGAGGATAGAGGAGAGAGTGTGCGAATGCACGTGCTCTCACTCTTCCGCTTTCAAGATCAGTCTTCTGCCTAACTGGCAAGGGGCGTGTCTCTGCTACAGATAGTGTAAGAGCTGGAGAGAAGAGAGCCCCCCCCCTTGCCAGTTCGGCAGACAAAGTACATGTTAGGGATCTGCCAGGTACTTCATCTAGCTATACTCCTGGGATTAATCAATCCACACCTGAGGCCAGACCTGTTCGACTGACACCATCTCCCACCAACCAGGGTGGCAGGCTCAGGAGTGGGAGAGCCTATCGCGGCCTGGTCTCTCGGAGTTAGCTCCGCCCCCTGCCCTTTATTACCTGCCCTGTGCTCTCCCTCAGTGCTTGTAATTCTTTTGGATTCCTGGCCCCACTGCTGCTTGCTCCAGCCTGCTTCTGCCGTGCTTCTGCCTTGCTGCAGTTCTGCTTGACCTGCTTTGCTTGCCCTGGCTTGCTTCTGTCTCCGTGCCCGCTCGGGTGTACTCCTTCGTCCTGGTCCTGACTGTTCGTTCGCCGCCCCGTTTCCTCGTGGCGTTCCGTGGCTACTGCCCCTTCCCTTGCGTGTTCCCTGTTTGTCTTCCTGTGCACTTAGCTAGCGTAGGGACCGCCGCCCAGTTGTACCTCGTCGCCTAGGGCGGGTCGTTGCAAGTAGGCAGGGACAGGGCGGTGGGTAGATTAGGGCTCACTTTCCCTTCACCTCCTTCCTGCCATTACATAATTACAAGCCCTTACCTAGTCTACCATTTCTCCTACGCTGACGCTATCATGGACCCCCTTGAGACCCTGACCCAGCAGATGCAGGGCCTCTCCCTACAGGTCCAGGCCCTGGCCCAAAGGGTCAATCAGGGTGACGCTGCTTTAGTAGTACCCCTCACCTCACCTCTAGAACCCGACCTCAAGTTACCTGACCGGTTTTCAGGGGACCGTAAGACGTTTCTCTCCTTCCGGGAGAGTTGCAGACTGTATTTCCGCCTAAAGCACCACTCCTCAGGTTCCGAGAACCAGCGGGTGGGTATCATCATATCCCGACTCCAGGAAGGGCCCCAAGAGTGGGCCTTCTCCTTGGCTCCTGACGCCCCTGAACTTTCCTCTGTTGATCGTTTTTTCTCTGCCCTCGGACTCATTTACGACGAGACTGACAGGACTGCTTTAGCCGAGAGTCAGCTGGTGACCTTACGTCAGGGTAGGAGACCGGTTGAGGAATACTGTTCTGATTTTAGGAAGTGGTGCGTAGCTTCTCAGTGGAACGATCCGGCCCTAAGGTGCCAGTTTAGGTTAGGATTATCTGACGCCCTGAAGGATCTGCTGGTTAGCTACCCCTCGCCTGACTCCCTTGACCAGGTTATGGCCCTAGCAGTACGACTTGACCGACGTCTCAGGGAACGTCAGCTAGAACGCTTCAGTGTGCTCCCCTCTGACTTTTCTGCGATTCCCCCCGAGGTCCCGTCTCCTCGCCCCTCCACGGAGGGCTCGGAGGTACCTATGCAACTCGGGGCCTCCATGTCCCCTCGACAACGTAGGGAGTTTCGCAGAATGAATGGTCTCTGCTTCTACTGTGGGGACGACAAGCATCTACTGAACACCTGTCCCAGGCGCAAGAATAAGAAGCCGGAAAACTTCCGCGCCTAAGTGATCATCGGGGAGGTCACTTGGGCGCACAGGTATTTCCCGTTAATGTGAAACGCAATAAAATTTTGCTTCCCTTTCAGGTCTCGTTTGCTGGCCGGTCTGCCACGGGCAGTGCTTTCGTGGATTCTGGCTCATCTGCTAATATCATGTCTGTGGAATTTGCTATGTCTCTAAAGATGCCTTGTATTGATTTACCTTATCCTATCCCTGTAGTAGGAATCGACTCAACCCCCCTTGCTAATGGTTATTTTACTCAGCATACTCCTGTTTTTGAACTCCTGGTTGGCTCCATGCATTTGGAGCAGTGCTCTGTACTGGTGATGCAGGGATTATCGTCTGATCTGGTTTTAGGCCTTCCCTGGTTGCAGTTGCATAATCCCACATTTGATTGGAATACTGGGGATCTCACCAAATGGGGTAATGAATGTCTTATGTCATGTCTTTCTGTTAACTCTATTTCTCCCCGGGAGGAGGTAAACACGCTTCCTGAGTTTGTTCAGGACTTCGCCAATGTGTTTTCCAAGGAGGCCTCCGAGGTGTTGCCCCCCCATAGAGATTACGATTGCGCTATCGATTTGGTGCCTGGTGCCAAGCTTCCTAAGGGTAGGATATTTAATCTTTCATGTCCTGAACGTGAAGCTATGAGGGTGTATATCCAAGAATGCCTGGCCAAGGGTTTCATTCGCCCCTCGACTTCTCCTGTAGGTGCTGGCTTCTTCTTCGTGGGGTAGAAGGATGGTGGTCTTAGGCCGTGCATTGATTATCGTAACCTGAATAAGGTCACCGTAAGGAGCCAGTACCCACTTCCTTTGATTCCGGATCTTTTTAATCAGGTTCAGGGAGCCCAATGGTTTTCTAAGTTCGATCTACGGGGGGCATATAACCTTATCCGCATCAAAGAGGGGGATGAGTGGAAAACTGCGTTCAACACACCCGAGGGTCATTTCGAATACCTGGTCATGCCCTTTGGGTTGTGTAATGCCCCTGCTGTCTTCCAGAATTTTATTAATGAAATCCTGAGAGAGTACCTGGGTAATTTTCTTGTTGTGTACCTTGATGACATACTGGTGTTTTCCAAGGACTGGTCCTCCCACGTGGAGCATGTCAGGAAGGTGCTCCAGGTCCTTCGGGAGAATAATCTGTTTGCTAAGACTGAAAAATGTGTCTTTGGGGTACAGGAGATACCATTTTTAGGGCAAATCCTCACTCCTCATGAATTCCGCATGGATCCTGCCAAGGTTCAAGCTGTGGCGGAATGGGTCCAACCTGCCTCCCTTAAGGCGTTACAGTGTTTTTTAGGGTTCGCCAACTATTACAGGAGATTTATTGCCAACTTCTCGGTCGTCGCTAAGCCTCTTACGGACCTTACCCGCAAGGGTGCCGATGTCCTCCATTGGCCCCCTGAGGCCGTCCAGGCCTTTGAGACTCTCAAGAAGTGCTTTATCTCGGCCCCCGTGCTGATTCAGCCCAACCAAGAGGAGCCATTTATTGTGGAGGTTGACGCTTCCGAGGTGGGAGTGGGGGCCGTCTTGTCCCAGGGTACCAGCTCCCTCACCCATCTCCGCCCCTGTGCTTACTTCTCTAGGAAGTTTTCGCCCACGGAGAGTAACTATGATATTGGCAACCGCGAACTTCTAGCCATTAAATGGGCTTTTGAGGAGTGGCGGCACTTCCTGGAGGGGGCCAGACACCAGGTAACGGTCCTTACGGATCACAAGAATCTGGTTTTCCTAGAATCGGCCCGGAGGCTTAATCCTAGACAAGCTCGGTGGGCACTATTCTTTACCAGATTTAATTTCTTGGTTACCTATAGGGCTGGGTCCAAGAATATTAAGGCTGACGCTCTGTCACGTAGTTTCATGGCCAATCCTCCTTCCGAGAAGGATCCCGCTTGTATTTTACCCCCTGGTATAATCGTCTCTGCCACGGATTCTGATTTAGCTTCTGATATCGCGGCTGATCAGGGTGCAGCTCCCGGGAACGTCCCTGGGGACAAACTGTTTGTTCCCCTGCAATACCGGCTGAGGGTACTCAGGGAAAACCATGACTCCGCTCTATCTGGTCATCCTGGCATCTTGGGCACCAAACACCTCATTACCAGAAACTATTGGTGGCCTGGGTTGCCTAAAGATGTTAGGGCTTACGTCGCCGCTTGTGAGGTTTGCGCTAGGTCCAAAACCCCTAGGTCCCGACCTGCGGGCCTACTACGTTCCTTGCCCATTCCCCAGAGACCTTGGACCCATATCTCCATGGATTTTATCACCGATTTGCCTCCATCTCAGGGCAAGTCGGTGGTGTGGGTGGTAGTCGACCGCTTCAGCAAGATGTGCCACTTTGTGCCCCTTAAGAAGCTACCTAACGCCAAGACGTTAGCTTCTTTGTTTGTGAAACACATCCTGCGTCTCCATGGGGCCCCAGTCAATATCGTTTCTGACAGAGGGGTACAATTTGTTTCCTTATTTTGGAGAGCTTTTTGTAAAAAGTTGGAGATTGATCTGTCCTTCTCCTCCGCCTTCCATCCCGAAACTAATGGCCAAACGGAAAGGACCAACCAATCCCTGGAACAATATTTAAGGTGTTTCATCTCTGACTGTCAATTCGATTGGGTCTCATTCCTTCCCCTTGCTGAATTTTCCCTGAATAACCGGGTCAGTAACTCGTCAGGGGTCTCCCCGTTTTTCTGTAATTTCGGGTTTAACCCAAGGTTCTCCTCCGTCTCCCCTGGTTGTTCCAATAATCCTGAGGTAGAGGAGGTTCATCGGGAACTGTGCACTGTCTGGGCCCAGGTTCAGAAGAACCTAGAGGCGTCCCAGAGCGCACAAAAGATTCAGGCGGATAGTAGACGTTCTGCTAACCCCCGGTTTGTCGTCGGGGATTTGGTCTGGTTGTCGTCCAGGAACTTGCGCCTTAAGGTCCCGTCCAGGAAGTTTGCTCCCCGATTTATTGGACCTTATAAGATCATTGAAGTCCTCAACCCTGTATCCTTCCGTCTGGAGCTCCCCCCATCCTTTCGCATACATGACGTCTTCCATGCCTCCCTCCTTAAACGCTGCTCCCCGTCCTGGTCCCCCTCGAGGATACCTCCTGTTCCCGTTCTCACCCCTGAGGGGGTGGAATTCGAGGTGGCCAAGATTATGGACAGTAGGATGGTCCAGGGCTCCCTCCAGTACCTGGTCCATTGGAGAGGATACGGGCCGGAGGAGAGGACTTGGGTACCTGCCCGTGATGTTCACGCTGGGGTATTGATCAGGAGGTTCCACCTCCTCTTCCCCACTAAACCGGGTCCCCTTAGTAAGGGTCCGGTGGCCCCTCATAAAAGGGGGAGTACTGTTAGGGATCTGCCAGGTACTTCATCTAGCTATACTCCTGGGATTAATCAATCCACACCTGAGGCCAGACCTGTTCGACTGACACCATCTCCCACCAACCAGGGTGGCAGGCTCAGGAGTGGGAGAGCCTATCGCGGCCTGGTCTCTCGGAGTTAGCTCCGCCCCCTGCCCTTTATTACCTGCCCTGTGCTCTCCCTCAGTGATTGTAATTCTTTTGGATTCCTGGCCCCACTGCTGCTTGCTCCAGCCTGCTTCTGCCGTGCTTCTGCCTTGCTGCAGTTCTGCTTGACCTGCTTTGCTTGCCCTGGCTTGCTTCTGTCTCCGTGCCCGCTCGGGTGTACTCCTTCGTCCTGGTCCTGACTGTTCGTTCGCCGCCCCGTTTCCTCGTGGCGTTCCGTGGCTACTGCCCCTTCCCTTGCGTGTTCCCTGTTTGTCTTCCTGTGCACTTAGCTAGCGTAGGGACCGCCGCCCAGTTGTACCTCGTCGCCTAGGGCGGGTCGTTGCAAGTAGGCAGGGACAGGGCGGTGGGTAGATTAGGGCTCACTTTCCCTTCACCTCCTTCCTGCCATTACAGTACAAGACTGATCTCTCGCAAGAGTTAAAGAGGGTTCTTACTTAGCTCTTACACTGTCCGTAGCAGTGACACGCCCCCTTGCCAGTTCGGCAGAAGACTGATCTTGAAAGCTAAAGAGTGAGAGCGACAGCTCGTCACTGAGCTTCGTCAGGACCCACTAGGCTTCCATAGATGGCATAGCCGGACGCCATTGTTACGCCATAGCAGCCATCGCTGCCCGCTATCATGAAGCAGGCCGCAGATGGTGGTTTAACCCCTAAGAAGCCGCGATCGCTATTGAACGCGACTTTTAAAGGGATAATCAGCGGGGACACATCTATCGGTCCCCGCTATAGGAGCTGCGGCAACTGCTGTACGAGACAGCAGCTGTCATAGCTCCTGTATGTGTCGGGAAGACGGCCGAAATGGCCGGTCCTCCCGTGACGTACTATTCCATCATGGAGCGCGAACGCTATGGTTACCATGACGGAATAGTACGTCATTGAGTGGGAAGGGGTTAATGACCGAGCTATTTTTTACATTTTTCCATCATCTCATTCAAAGAGCTATAACTTTTTTATTTTTGCGTCGACATAGCTGTAAAAGGTCTTGTTTTTTGCGGGATAAGTTTTTTCTTTTTAATAGCACATTTTGGGGTACATAGAATTTATTGATTAACTTTGATCAACTTTTTATGGCGGGGAATAGAAAAAAAACTGTAATTCCGCCACACTTTTTTCCATCCTAAATTCACACAGTTTACTGTGTGGTATAAATAAAACAATAACTTTATTCAGCAGGTTGTTACGATTGCAACGATACCAAATTTATATAGATTTTGTATGTTTTACTACTTTTACACAGTAAAAACACTTTTTTTTCAAAATTATTTGTTTTTGTGTCAGCCATAACTTTTTCTTTTTCCACCGATGCGGTTGTGTGAGGCCTTTTTGTTTGCGGGATGACTTGTAGTTTTTATTGGTACCATTTTGGAGCAGATGCGACTTTTTGATTACTTTTTATCACATTTTTTTTTAAGGCAGGATTCACAGAAAACAGCAATTTGTGCAATGTTTTTTATTTTATTTTTTACCACGTTCACCGTGTGGGTTAAATAATGTAATAACTTTATAGTTGGGGTCGTTACGACGCAGTGATACCAAATATGTGTAACTTTTTAAACTTTTTTTTGTTTTTTTAATAATAAAGTTTTTTGTAAGGGGGAAAAAAATGTGTTTTTCATTTTCTTTCACTTATTTTTTTTGATTAACTTTATTAAACTTTTTTTTTTACTTTTTTACTAGTCCCACCAGGGGACTTCACCATGCGATCCTCCGATCACATTTATAATACACTGTAATACTTTTGTATTGCAGTGCATTAGTGCCTGTCCGTGTAAAACGGACAGGCATCTGCTAGGCCATGCCTTTGGCATGACCTAGCAGGCACAACCAGTGGCAGACCTGGGGGCTTTATTAGGCCCCCCTGGTTGCCATAGAAACCACCGACATCCTGCGATCTTATCGCAGCATGCCGGTGGGGTGAGAGAGGGAGCTCCCTTGCTATTGAGCGACGCAACTGAGGGGTTAAACTGGCGAGATCAATACTGATATCGTTCTCGCCCGTTCCAGCAGGGTTGCTCCCAGAGCAGGGAGATTTAACGGCTCCCTGCTCTATTTATTTATGCAGTGCCGTGAAAAGACGAATGCATCGGAATAAAGCCCATTAGTGGCCGCCGTGAATGGGCGTATTGGCGGTTACTAACAGGTTGAAGATAGAATGGAAAGCACTGAAGGGGTTACTGAAAGCGCCAGTGACTGGAGGGGATGGTAGGGTGAGGAGGAGCCTTGTTATGAGGAGGAAGGTTTAAACATATCTTAAATAGTGGTGACAGGAAGAGGTAGGGTTATAACCATTAGCCTTTATTAGTGTGAAGAACAACCTACTGTAATGCTTTCCCTTTTTTAGTGTTGTTGTTGTAGATTTTGTTGTTTACTTGTTGTGCTTGTTCAGTTTTGTCTTTCACATTTCACAGCTAGGAAGGTATAATGATTTGCTCTCCTACGAATAGCACAAATAGCAGTCAGGTTTTGGCTGGCTAAACTGGGGTGCGGAGTCTAAGGAATCCCTAGTCTTTACCATTTAATCCGTATACAGGGATCTGGACTTCAATGCAGGAATCCACAGGTCGCAGCTCCCAGAGAAATCCAGGAGGAAAACCCCAGGATCAAAACAGAATGCAGGAGTGTAGTCAAACAGTCTGGGGTTTGGTAACCAATAGCAATAACAGGCAGATGGGAAATCCAAAGAGAGTAGTCAATCATGCTGGTGTTGGTAACGAGTAGCAACAACAGGCATAAGACAAATCCAAAGAGAGTAGTCAATCCAGCCGGGGTCGGTATCGAGTAGCAACAACGGGCATAAGCAAATCCAAGGAGAGCAGTCAATCAAGCTGGGGGTCGGAAACCAGTAGCAATAACAAACTTTAGAAACATCTCTCACAGGAACCAGGATAAAAAACTATTCACTTGTGATGAAGTCTGGTACAGAGAAGTTCAAATAGGTTGTCCAGTGCTTTGAAGCATGCTATCTCATTGGCCTGCTGGCCAAGAGTCCTGATTGGTTGAAAGGCCGTAACTTTATGAATGTTCGGCAGCCGTGTGCTCTGCGCATTCGCCACCTGACGTCCCCAGCAGTCTCGCCACAATACTACCCCCACGGCGGGGCTAACAGATGAGGACGGCGGAGAAACGGGGCAGGTGAGTACATTACAGAAGGATTATTTTACCCTGCAGGAAGAGCAAGCCGGTAATTTTCATGCTAGATGCCCACTGCTTGGTAGTGGCTCGGCATTACAAATGACAAGTTTGAGCATAAGCGTGTATGTTTTTTTTAGGACAAATGTTGTTACTTACTTTGTTAAAATAAGTTATGAAAATAAACTGTGGCTACCACACTTCACCCAAAGGAACAGATATTTGTCTTTTGTAAAAGGGGAAGGGTTGAGCAATAACGGGACTTTGGGCTAGCTAGATGGGGGTGATACATTTAGTCCCTTCGGTCCAAAGCTTAGCTTATATTATCTTAATTATTTTCTTCACATATAACCACCATATGACCCAATGATTTTCTTTTTTAATTTCTGATCTTATAAGTAAAGCAATCATGGTTGTAATTAGTATAATTAACCACTAGAATACCACAATGCAAATGGAACATAAATACACAAATGTGTCCTTCCTTACCGTTCCTCTTATCTCAACATATCTTGAGATGTGTGGCGCAATGACCATCTTAGGACAAAAAACATGATCTCACGATACTCTATCACAAGAGGTATATGCTATATGTGTCTATGTGTGGCCACCCAGTGGTTGTGATGTGCATTGTGACCTGTCAAGTTTTTTGCTAGCATTTTGCGATATTGTATTGAATTATATTTGAGCCCATTTGATTAGATTGCTAAATCTCATCTTGTAATAAGAATCGCTTTGCTGCAATCCCTAGTCCACTGGCATGATTATTTAAATGCTCTTTTACTTAGGCCTTATTCACACGAACGTGCAGTTTTTCCTGCGTTGCAGCTCCGTGGGACATCAGTATATAGTGCTCGTCAGCGTTTTTTACGCGCGTATGTAATCCGTATGTCATGCGTTTTTTACGTCAGCAAAATAAACTGAAGGAGGTGGTCTTCTTTTTCTCATAATTTCTTTAGCAACGGTTTCGTGAATCACTCACAACACACGGATGTGCGTCCGTGTGCTGTCCATGATTTTCACGCACCCATTGACTTCAATGGGTATGTGATGGGCAAAAAACGCACAAGTATAAGACATGCAGTGAATTTCACGCAGCGGACACACGCTGCATGAAAAACACGGAATGTCTGAATGGCCCCATTGACTTGCATAGGTCCATGTGACGTGCGTTATTTTCACGTGTATAACACGGACGTGAAATACGCTTGTGTGAATTAGGCCTTATAATTAGCTTTCTTTTCTGTAAATTTGTCATATTAAGAGGGAGGAATAACTGCAGGGCATTTTGGGAAGGCTGTCTGCAAGGCATTATGGGGAAGCCCGTCTGAGGTCATGTAATAATTTTTCTAGTTTATATAATGGTGGCCGCCATTTTGCCGCAATTCGTGTGCCGCGAACCCCAAAAGTTCCAAAATTCTCAACATCTGAAAATGTTGGGAAGTTTGGACATCATTTGATTTATGTACAATCGATTCATTCATCTCTATTCCTTATGTACGAACATAGGCTTGTTCAGTTACTTTTGATTTTCAGGAAATCAATGCACATTTAACCTGGGAAAGCATAGCCCTTTTCATATCTGCATTGATATTTCCATTGTTCTGCTCCATCATAGGAGCAGAACAACTAAAAAGATTGCAGTGATGGATACGTTGCACGTCGGACACGAATGGTGCCCGACAGAACCCATTGTCTTTAATGGGTTCTGTCATGGTGTCTGTAATTTTCCAGAAAAAAATTCAGCCATTTTGGACCGAAACAGTGTCAGAGACTCCAAATGAATAGAACTAATTTCTGCAACAAAATCTGCGGTATGTTCACACGGAGTATTTTGGGGGAGGAATATCTGCCTCAAAATTCCGTTTGGAACTTTGAGGCAGATTTTCCTCTCCCTGCACGCCGATTTTCGCGGCGATTTTCGTGCCGTTTTTCGCCCGCGGCCATTGAGCGCCGCGGGCATAAAACAGCGCGAAATACGCTTTCTCTGCCTCCCATTGAAGTCAATGGGAGGTCAGAGGTGGAAGCGCCCGAAGATAGGGCATGTCGCTTCTTTTTCCCGCGAGGCAGTTTTACTGCTCGCGGGAAAAAGACGCCGACGCCTCCCATTGAAATCAATGGGAGGCGTTCTCGGGCCGTTTTTGCCGAGTTTTGCGACGCGGTTTCCGCGTCAAAAAACTCGGCAAAATACCCCGTGTGAACATAGCCTAACTCAGTTTTCTGTACTTACCATCTGGGAGTAGTTGGTTGAAACAACGCAGAAAGGATAAAGATATAACTCTGCACAGTGTGGTGATTTAACATCACCGAGTAAAGTTCTAGTAAAAACAGTGCAGAACTTGCTTTAATATTCTTTGACTGTGAAGTTATTACCAAGATCATGCTCGCCACTAAATAAAAGATCAAGTACACACCAAGCATGCCCAGGCCAGCCATTAATGGGTCTTTCAAACGCGGCAGATTTCGTTGCAGATATTTCTAAATGGGACATCTGAATGGAACTCGCAGAAATCCATGTGCTTGTTTTAGCAACAACAACATTCAGAATAAAAGAACTGATTTTAAGAATTTAAGAATTTTCTGCAACAAAATTTGCCACATGTCAATATATCCTTAGGACGGGTTTCCAAAAAAACAAAACGCAAAAAAGTCATGCGCAAAGTGTTTTGCGGTGCGACTTTTAAATCTGCAGCATGTCAATTTATGCTGCGTGTTCTGTGTTCAGAGATGCTGCATGTTTGGCCCATAGACTTGATTGGGGAGCATAAATACCACACTAAAATACACAAGTTGAGTTTTGTACAGGGGAAAACGCAATAAAAACTGGAAAACCGAGGATGCAAATAAAGTTTTCTATAATCAATGCTTGACACTAAATCCACAGGTGAAACCTCTATTTGGTGCAGATTTCTGTGACCGATTTACCAGCGTTTTTTGAGATTCAGCTGCAGATTTTGTGCTTGTCCACACACAGCGGAATTGCTGCGTATTTTCAGTCCGGAAAATACGCAGCAGAATACAGTAGCAGAAACGCTGCGTAAAAATTCAGAGCAGAAATTGGCCTGCGGTGCATATTTTTTAGATCGCAGCAGGTCAATTCCTGCTGCTGAAAGTGGACTGAATTGCTGCGTTTTTCAGATGAGATGTCACCATCTCCCAGCATTGTGAAAAACACAGCAAAATACGCACCATATTCTGCTGTAAAAAACAAAGGAAATGGTGCGTTTTTGCAGCAGCGGAAAGTCTCCTACTTTCTATGGAATTGATGCAGAAATTTTCTGCAGTAAATTCGTTACGTGTGGACAAGCCCTTTCTATTGCAAAAAAATCTGCAGCTCATTGTGTTTTTTGGAACATAGCCTGATGCCTCATTCACACGAACGTATTTTTTTCCTCCCGTAAATACTGGCGTAAATATGGGTCCTTGGTCACACGTATTCGACCCGTATTGCACCAGTATTTACGGACCCATGCCCGTAAATACGGGTCCGGTGTCACCAGTATTCCACCCGTATTTACGGGCACGTTTTCGCTGCAAAATTGCACTGCACTAATCGGCAGCCCTTCTCTCTATCAGTGCAGGATGGAGAGAAGGGACAGCCCTTTCCGTAGTAAAAGTAAAATACTTACCCGGCCGTTGTCTTGGTGACGCGTCCCTCTTTCGACATCCAGCCCGACCTCCCTGGATGACGCGGCAGTCCATGTGACCGCTGCAGCCTGTGATTGGCCTGTGATTGGCTGCAGCGGTAACATGGGATGAAACGTAATCCCGGGAGGCCGGACTGGAGGAAGAAGCAGGGAGTTCTGGGTAAGTATGAACTTCTATTTTTTTACACGTTGATCTATATTGTGATCGGTAGTCACTGTCCAGGGTGCTGAAAGAGTTACTGACGATCGTTTAACTCTTTCAGCACCCTGGACAGTGACTATCCCCTGACGTCGCCTAGCAACGCTCCTGTAATTACGGGTGCACACACGTAGTCACCCGTAATTACGGGAGCCCCATAGACTTCTATGGGCCTGCCCGTGCCGTTATTACAGCCTGAAATAGGACATGTTCTATATTTTTCAATGGCACGGGCACCTTCCTGTAAGCATACGGGGCGGTACCCGTGGCCAATAGAAGTCTATGGGCCCGTAATTACGGGCCGTAACTACGGCCCGTGATTACGGGCGTTTTTACGTTCATATTCATGGGGCCTGAGGCTGGGTTCCCACAGTGCAGATTTGCTGCAGATTTTGCATGCGTTTTTTGAACCAGGACAGAAGAAATATATAAAGAAAGGCATTATAGGTCTGCGCTCCTGGATTAAATTCTGGTTTTTGCTTACAAAATGCTGGCAAAATCAGCCGTAAATCTGCACTGTGCGAACCCAGCCTTAGGATATGTTCACACGGGCTATTTTCGGCCGTTTTTCGGGCCGTAAATGGCCGAAAAACAGCCGAAATATCTGAAGCAGAACGGCGTTCCGTTCCGACGGGTCGTTTTTTGAAAAACGGCCGCGTAAAAAAGCTGCTGCGAAAAAGAAGTGCAGGTCACTTCTTAGGACGTTTTTGGAGCCGTTTTTCATAGACTCTATTGAAAACAGCTCCAAAAACGGCCGTAAAAAACTCTGCGAAAAACGCGACTGGCTTAAAAAAACGTCTGAAAATCAGGAGCTGTTTTCCCTTGAAAACAGCTTTGTATTTTCAGACGTTTTTGAGTTTGCATGTGAACATACCCTTAATACTCTTTTCACTCTTTTGTCATGGCTTCTGCTCTCAATGGAGCTATATAAGGTATGACAGATGCATTTGCAAACAGATCACAGCGAATCCCGATGGATCTCATAATTATCCGTCAAGGTTTTGCTGGGGCTCTCAAGATTTTGACACAAGATTAATGCTGCAGACTACGCAATTCTTGGCTTAAAAAATAGTGGAACCCTGACAAAACTATACGCTGATATGAACAGTGCCTACTGATAACCCTGATTTACTAAATGGGAGTGAATGAGAATTAGCAATAACTATTTCCTTCTTCCCTTTTCCTTTTTTATGACGATGTGGCTATTTTCTTGCTCTGCTCACTAAAACAATATGGACAAAAATTAAATAATTTTCAAAGGTGATGAAGGTTTTTAATTGAATTATCACCAATTTGTGTGAATTTACTGTATACCAAGACAATGCTTGGTTATAATATTATATACGGTTGTACCAATTGATGGCTTAGTTCTCCATTCACTAACATATGAAAATGTTTGAAAAACTGTATAAAATTTTTATATCTTTACAAGGCAGTGCTTCATCAAGATTCCTTAGGAGTGGGCACTCTGCGGCTGGGCTTTCATAGTAATAACTTCAGTTTTCAGTGCCATCAGTAGCTTTAAATAAATATAGGTAGAGAACAGTCTGTGCTATGTATTAGCGTCTGTGCTTTTAAATTGGGTTCACACTCTGCATGAACTGGAAAAACTGAATGATAATAATCTCTGCACACATTAAGCCTCATCTTATAGAGTAACATAAAGAGAAATTATTCATGCCTACTGCATCTTGTCTGGATCTTTAATGCATGCTTAATGATTCCATATATGTATAAAAGCTTTGATTTTCAGAGCTTTTTGCAGATGGTTTTAACCAGCTTTCTGCTCATAAACCATGTTACAAAATTCAGTTTATTTGAGGACTGCTTACATCCAAATAAATGTCCCTGAATGCTGATTTTATTTCTCCTCACCATAGGCTTTCAGCAGTATTAACCTTTTCCCAGTCAGAGTTGTCTGCAATGATGAAAACACATGGGGATGAAATGTGCATTTTGAGCATCTCTGTATTTGCCAGCATAGAGAAAATGTTAATTACTCTCCACATATTCTGGGTTTTCTCGGCACCTTGAGGCTCAACTATGCAGATCGGTACACAGCACAGAGGAAGAGCTCATTTAATCTGGCAGGGCATCAACTGCACTTTTTCTACAGCTGACTAGTAGGCTCAGAGTGTCCTGTACTTTATTGTATCCTTCAAGGTTTGGGAAAAGCTTGTATGTAGCTCATTATTCATTAGGATTTCCTGGATGCCTTGGGCCAACATATTCACTTCAGTGCTAGCAGATGGGCCAGAAACTGAAATCCTTCTGGGTATGAAGTGGTGACACAACTTTCAAATGGATTTTCAAATTGCAGCCTACGAAGGAACAGCTTCTTTATTCTTGTATATTTTGCATGAGCTACTTTTTGCTGGAGGGCTCAGTAAATGCACAGGATAAGGTTATGTGTATTAACATTTTGGTTATGTATGGGTAATGACTTTTAGTTTCTACACTAAGCCCTCTGTTTGGGGTAAGAATAAACATTCCTACAAATAGGCATAGGAGAAAAGTCAGTATCTTATAAAACACATTTTATGATATTACTGTCCTAAGGCACAATCTTTTAAAAAAAAATAAAAAATGTTTCAAGTGGGTAACCATTGACTGAAAACTAGGGAAATCTTTTCCTGACAACTGAAGAAACTGGGGGGCTCACAGAAAACAAGGACCAGTTCTGGGCAGCACAGTGGCTCAATTTTTTTTTTTAGCACTTTTTTTAATCTCAGCAATGGGGTTCTAGGTTCAAAGCCCACCAAGGCCAACTACTGTATATAGTTTGTAAGTTCACCCCTTATTTGCATGGTTTTAAATTAAAAACACAAAAAACATACCGATTGGCTAATTGGATTTTTATCAAATTGGTCCTAGTGTGTGTTTGAGAAAATTAGAACAGGTACTGATGTGAATGTTGCCATTTCAATCTATCTACAGTGCTGTGGAATATGTTTTCGCTATATAAGTAACAATAATTATATATATATTGAGCGAGGACGTGGTGTCTGAGGCACAGTTGAGTTTTTTTTTACTCAGCTGCTTTTCTCTCATTTACTAAATACAACCAAACTCTATGACATGTGTCAAACTTAATTTCTCTCATTCTTTCCAATTCCTTATTATTATTATTTCATTTCAACGATAGAAGCAACAACAACAGGTAAGTGTTAGGCTGGGTTCACACGTGGCGGAATTTCACTTGAATTCCACTGCGGACACTCCGCAGCGTTAATGCGCAGCGGAGCCGTTTCTCCATTGACTTCCACTTCTATGTAGAAGTGTTCGTTTAGACGATGCGTAAAATTCCGCTGCGGAGCATAGGCTGCAGAGCGGAATTTGGTGTCCGCAGCATGCTCTGTCTGTTGCGGAGCAGTGGCGGACTGGTTGCGGACTCATGGCGGAATTTCTCCATTGACTTCAATGGAGATTCTAAATTCCGCAATGAAGTCCGCAGCTTTCATGCACATGTTATGTGTGCTGCGGATGCGTCTTGCTTTTTTGCCATGACATTTCTTCATTCTGGCTGGACCTATGTATTTCTAGGTCTACAGCCAGACTGAGGAAGTCAATGGGGCTCCCGGAATTACGGGAGCGTTGCTAGGAGACGTCAGTAAATAGTCACTGTCCAGGGTGCTGAAAGAGTTAAGCGATCGGCAGTAACTGTTTCTGCACCCTGGACAGTGACTACCAATCCCAATATACAGCTACCTGTAAAAAAAATAGAAGTTCATACTTACCGAGAACTCCCTGCTTCTGTCTCCAGTCCGGCTTCCCAGGATGACGTTTCTGGAGACAATCACAGGCTGCAGCGGTCACATGGACTGCCGCGTCATCCAGGGAGGTCGGGCTGGATGCCGAAAGAGGGACGCGTCACCAAGACAACGGCCGGTAAGTATGAAATTCGTTTATTTTCACTAGGGAAAGTGCTGTCCCTTCTCTCTATCCTGCACTGATAGAGAGAAGGGAAGCACTTTTCCCGCAGTCCGCAGCAGCTAGTCCGCATCAATTTACTGCACATTTTGGGCAGATCCGCCGCAGAATCTGCAACGCAGATTCTGTGCGGCATTGATGCGGACAGCTGCGGAGGAAATACGCCACGTCTGGCCGTGCCCTTACTGGACGTGGTGGACAATCAAGTTGAAGCGTAGGATTTTCTAGTGGGAGTGGTGGACAATCGAGTTGAAGCGTAGGATTTTCCAGTGGGAATGGTAAACAATCGAGTTGGAGCGTAGGATTTTCAAGTGGGATTAGTCGAGTGGTGGATATTCGAGTAGGAGTGGTCTAGTGGTGGATAAGAGCGGGAGGGGGGAAAAACAGAGGTGGTGAAGAGGGGGAAAGACCGAATAGGCTAATAAACACCCAAAGAGGCTAATAAAAGCCAGAAGAGGCTATTTTTTTCTAATATTTTTAAAAATACTTATCATCCTTCCTTTTGCTAGCAAACCCGCATAACGGGTTTTCTATACTAGTAAATAAATAAGTTACAACAGGGCCCATGAAGCCCAGCACAGACTCATTAGATAGGCTGACTGTATTACAAGTGATGGTGTCAGTACAGACTCAGTGATGTCATTAGAGTCATCTGCTTGTGTGGTAAAGGTGTCATCCTATGAAATCTACATCATTCATTCAGCAGAGATGTGCAGGAATACCGAATCCGCTCAGCTAATAAAATCTGTTACTGTAGTGTATGGGGAATAAAGGGTACTTGACATATGATTCCTAGATTCCTGTGCAATTGTGCATAGCAAACGTGTTAAACTAATGGGGCTTTCCAAAACATACAGATTTACTAACACTTGTGTAGCTGTGATAAAGTATGCCAGTCAGAATGAGCAATATAGTTACATACTTAAACTAAAATAATTTAAAGTCTGACCATTCTCCCTTTTACAGACACAAATGAAAATTGCTATTCGTGTAGGTAAAAGAATTGGAGAGCCTTTATAAATATGGCATTCTTTCTAATGTGAGTACGGCAAAAAAAAAATAAAAAAAAATTGTACTATTGCAGTAGTGAATCTAACATAATGTGCTGAAATGAAGTGAAAATGACAAAAAGAGTAGTTGAAAATTAGAGTTGACAAATTTAAAACAAAATCAAATATACATATTTAATAAAATAATATTTGGTAAAGCTACACTAACAGTCAAAGACACTTTCTTTTAGCATGGAAAACATTAAAGGGGTTTCCCATAAAAATAACAAACATACTTACTGAACCTTTTCAGTTCCTCTGTTGCCACTGTCTGGGTCACCCCGTGATGTGACACAAGCAATTGGTAAGTATATGGAGTTTTTATGATTTAAATCAGACTTTGTTGGATCACTTGCATGATATACTGCAATACTTATACTAATGTATTACAGTATATCATTATATTGACAGTCTCCTGTGAAGCCCTGCCAAAGGCAGGTCTTCATAGTAATACAAAGATGGCAGACCTGGGGGCCTTCATTGGGCCCTCAGGCTACCATGCCAACCATCGGAACCCTGCTATCGCATCGCGGAGGGGTCGATGCAATGTCACTAGGGGCCACCTCCCCCTGTTTCCAACTGCTTAGAAGTCAATGGGGCTCCCGGAATTACGGGAGCGTTGCTAGGAGACGTCAGTAAATAGTCACTGTCCAGGGTGCTGAAAGAGTTAAGCGATCGGCAGTAACTGTTTCTGCACCCTGGACAGTGACTACCAATCCCAATATACAGCTACCTGTAAAAAAAATAGAAGTTCATACTTACCGAGAACTCCCTGCTTCTGTCTCCAGTCCGGCTTCCCAGGATGACGTTTCAGTCTAAGTGACGGCTGCAGCCAATCACAGGCTGCAGCGGTCACATGGACTGCCGCGTCATCCAGGGAGGTCGGGCTGGATGCCGAAAGAGGGACGCGTCACCAAGACAACGGCCGGTAAGTATGAAATTCGTTTATTTTCACTAGGGAAAGTGCTGTCCCTTCTCTCTATCCTGCACTGATAGAGAGAAGGGAAGCACTTTTCCCGCAGTCCGCAGCAGCTAGTCCGCATCAATTTACTGCACATTTTGGGCAGATCCGCCGCAGAATCTGCAACGCAGATTCTGTGCGGCATTGATGCGGACAGCTGCGGAGGAAATACGCCACGTCTGGCCGTGCCCTTACTGGACGTGGTGGACAATCAAGTTGAAGCGTAGGATTTTCTAGTGGGAGTGGTGGACAATCGAGTTGAAGCGTAGGATTTTCCAGTGGGAATGGTAAACAATCGAGTTGGAGCGTAGGATTTTCAAGTGGGATTAGTTGAGTGGTGGATATTCGAGTAGGAGTGGTCTAGTGGTGGATAAGAGCGGGAGGGGGGAAAAACAGAGGTGGTGAAGAGGGGGAAAGACCGAATAGGCTAATAAACACCCAAAGAGGCTAATAAAAGCCAGAAGAGGCTATTTTTTTCTAATATTTTTAAAAATACTTATCATCCTTCCTTTTGCTAGCAAACCCGCATAACGGGTTTTCTATACTAGTAAATAAATAAGTTACAACAGGGCCCATGAAGCCCAGCACAGACTCATTAGATAGGCTGACTGTATTACAAGTGATGGTGTCAGTACAGACTCAGTGATGTCATTAGAGTCATCTGCTTGTGTGGTAAAGGTGTCATCCTATGAAATCTACATCATTCATTCAGCAGAGATGTGCAGGAATACCGAATCCGCTCAGCTAATAAAATCTGTTACTGTAGTGTATGGGGAATAAAGGGTACTTGACATATGATTCCTAGATTCCTGTGCAATTGTGCATAGCAAACGTGTTAAACTAATGGGGCTTTCCAAAACATACAGATTTACTAACACTTGTGTAGCTGTGATAAAGTATGCCAGTCAGAATGAGCAATATAGTTACATACTTAAACTAAAATAATTTAAAGTCTGACCATTCTCCCTTTTACAGACACAAATGAAAATTGCTATTTGTGTAGGTAAAAGAATTGGAGAGCCTTTATAAATATGGCATTCTTTCTAATGTGAGTACGGCAAAAAAAAAAAAAAAAAAAATTGTACTATTGCAGTAGTGAATCTAACATAATGTGCTGAAATGAAGTGAAAATGACAAAAAGAGTAGTTGAAAATTAGAGTTGACAAATTTAAAACAAAATCAAATATACATATTTAATAAAATAATATTTGGTAAAGCTACACTAACAGTCAAAGACACTTTCTTTTAGCATGGAAAACAGTAAAGGGGTTTCCCATAAAAATAACAAACATACTTACTGAACCTTTTCAGTTCCTCTGTTGCCACTGTCTGGGTCACCCCGTGATGTGACACAAGCAATTGGTAAGTATATGGAGTTTTTATGATTTAAATCAGACTTTGTTGGATCACTTGCATGATATACTGCAATACTTATACTAATGTATTACAGTATATCATTATATTGACAGTCTCCTGTGAAGCCCTGCCAAAGGCAGGTCTTCATAGTAATACAAAGATGGCAGACCTGGGGGCCTTCATTGGGCCCTCAGGCTGCCATGCCAACCATCGGAACCCTGCTATCGCATCGCGGAGGGGTCGATGCAATGTCACTAGGGGCCACCTCCCCCTGTTTCCAACTGCTTAGATGCCATAGTCGCTTTTGACTGAAGCATCTAAGGGGGTTAAACGAGTGGGATCCCGCTTGTTGCATTGAAGTGTTGACTGTTACACACAGCCGACGTGCTGTTGGAGTGGAATCAGTATAGAGCCCGCTCTATACTACCCCACCTAACCTCCGCCGTTTATATAGGGCGGATGTCAGGAAGGGATTAATTGACTTGCTTTAAAGGTTCTCATTGTCTTTCGAGACCTTACACTAGAATTACAAATAACAGAAAATGGGATAAAAATGATCTTATATCACAGAAAAGGCCATACTTACCGATACAAGGACACATTAAAATACCCGTTCAAAGCAGGATGCAGACATTCCACAATGTTATATGAGGGCAGACGCACACGTCCACCTATGATACACCTATCATCCATGAGGGAGGTGGATGCTTAAAGAGGCTCTGTCACCAGTTTATTAATTCCCTATCTCTTAACTAATCTAATAGACCATATGAAGCTCATAACTACAGTGTGATGTGAAAAAAAGTTTATTATTTTAAAGTTATGTGCATTTTTCTAAACATGAAAATTTGGCTCTAATAGCCAAATAGGAGGTTACATTGTATTTTCACTCTGGGCGATGTAAAGACAACTGTATGCCGCTGTCCAATCAGCGTCATACAGGTCTCCTCTTCACAGCCCAGCATGATCTCAGCTTCATTTGCGAGATCATGCTGTGTTGTCACTTCCGGCTGCAGGTCCTTCACCACAGCGACTCAGCGGTCCAAGAAGACGGTCCCTACATCTCCTCCGTCTATCACATCGCCCAGAGCGAAAATAAAGAGTAACCTCCTGTTTGTCTATTAGAGACAAATTAGCATATTTAGAAAAATCAACACAACTTTTAAAATAATAAACGTTTTTTTTAAAACAAATCACACTGTAGGTATCAGCATCAAAGCACCTATTAGATTAGTTAGGAGATAGGGAATTGATAAACTGGTGACAGAGTCTCTTTATTATTATTGCATAATAAGGCTTCTATAAGGTGCCAGTCACAAAGTTACATGTAGTGCACCATGCTGGCTACTATTAGATCAGGCAGACTGCTCATTACCTTCTAAGTACATTACACAAAATAATGACACCCCAATGTCTTCCTCAACATCACAAGGACAGACTGCATCCAGTAAAATTTATGAACATGAGGTATTCATTTATATTTGGGCCAAGATACACAAGGTTACAACCAGCATTAATGATATGTCTAAATTAGGAGGCAGGAGAAGTCTGTATCACAAACTACTTCACACAGTTACTGTAGTTAAGATTTCAAGAATACTGGGAAGTTCACCTTCTTGGCAAGAGGTACACTTTAATCTCATTGACACCAGTTAGAACTAAACTTTTAGGTATTCAAAGAAACTCTGTATAGGAATTGAGAGCACATCATGAAACAGCTTAAAATTGGTCTAACAACAGTAAAACAGAGTATTTAAAAAGTTATTTTATATTTCTTATTTCAACTGTGAAATTTTGTGAAATCCTGAAATGCTTTGTGTAAAACCATTTAAATGTCTTAGAAGTCATAATGAAAGCTACATAAATAGTACATGCAATATATTTTTTTTAAAAAACGAAAAAAAAAAATTATGATGGATCTGTTGACCATTCCAATCCATTTATATGAGACTTATGGTCAGTTCTATCATGATCAGTTTTTTTTTTTGATCTGACATGTTTTTTAAATCATTGAAGTAATGGAGGACTCATACAAAAACTAATGCAAGCTATCAGTTTCTTAGTTATAATCAGTTGTAAAGCAAAAAAAAAAAAAAAATGAAATCCTGTTTCTACAAAAAAGACAAATAAATCTAGCTTTAAATTAGGACTTTCATTACCATGGATGGGCATTTCTTTAACCAAAGTGTTCTTGCCCAATTTTTACAGTTGCATATTAAATGACAGTGTAAAGGATCTGCCAGGTACAGCTTCTGTGTCAACGCCCATAGGTAATCAGTCTGCACCTGCTTCTATGTCTGTGAGACTGACTGCATCTTCCACCACTCAGGATGGCAGGCTTAGGAGTGGGAGAGCCTATCACAGCCTGGCCAGACGGAGCTAGCTCCCGCCCTCTGTCTATTTATACCTGCCTTTCCTGTTCCTCCTTGCTTGTGTTTCTTCTCGTTTGGTTTCCTGGCCCTGCTGCAGCTTCTGAACTATTTGACCCTGTGTAATGGCAGGAAGGAGGTGAAGGGAAAGTGAGCCCTAATCTACCCACCGCCCTGTCCCTGCCTACTTGCAACGACCCGCCCTAGGCGACGGGGTACAACTGGGCGGCGGTCCCTACGCTGTCTAAGTGCACGGGAGAACAAACAGGGAACACGCAAGGGAAGGGGCAGTAGCCCACGGAACGCCGCGAGGAAACGGAGCAGTGAATGAGTAGTCAGGACCAGGATGAAGTGGAGTATACCAAAGTGAGCACGGAGAAGGAAGCAAGCCAGGGGCAAAGAGAAGCAGGTTAAGCGGAACTGCAGCAAGGCAGAAGCACGGCAGAAGCAGGCTGGAGCAAGCAGCAGTGAGGCCAGGAATCCAGAAGAATTACAAGCACTGAGGAAGAGAACACGGCAGGTAATAAAGGACAGGGGGCGGAGCTAAGTCCGACTGACCAGGCCGCGATAGGCTCTCCCACTCCTGAGCCTGCCACCCTGGTTGGTGGGAGATGGTGTCAGTTGAACAGGTCTGGCCTCAGGTGTGGATTGATTAATCCCAGGAGTATACCTAGACGTAGTACCTGGCAGATCCCTAACAGTAGTGAGGCCAGGAATCCAGAAGAATTACAAGCACTGAGGAAGAGAACACGGCAGGTAATAAAGGACAGGGGGCGGAGCTAAGTCCGACTGACCAGGCCGCGATAGGCTCTCCCACTCCTGAGCCTGCCACCCTGGTTAGTGGGAGATGGTGTCAGTTGTACAGGTCTGGCCTCAGGTGTGGATTGATTAATCCCAGGAGTATACCTAGACGTAGTACCTGGCAGATCCCTAACACCCTGCTTCATATTGACCCTGGCTTACTGACTATTCTCCTGCTCTGCGTTTGGTACCTCGTACACTCCTGGTTTGACTCGGCTTGTTCACTACTCTCCTGCTCTGCGTTTGGTACCTCGTACACTCCTGGTTTGACTCGGCTCGTTCACCACTCTTGTTGCTCACGGTGTTGCCGTGGGCAACTGCCCCATTTCCCTTAGCTTCTGTGTACCCTTGTCCGTTTGTCTGTCATTGCACTTATTGAGCGTAGGGACCGACGCCCAGTTGTACCCCGTCGCCTAGGGCGGGTCGTTGCAAGTAGGCAGGGACTGAGTGGCGGGTAGATTAGGGCTCACTTGTCTGTTTCCCTACCCCCATCATTACAGACAGATTGAAGAGATAAATGTTATTCATCTTAAGGTGCCCATACACATCAGATGAACGTCCGCCGAACCTGCCGATTTTGGCGGGACCGGCTGAGCATCTAATGTGTATGGGGGTGTCCTGCCTCTCCACCGACGGCAGAATTCAGATCAGAGAAGGTTTTGAAGGTGGCAGATCCTTTGAGGCTTATTCCCCTCTCCTCATTGAGCATACATGAATGCACGGTCGTGTGTGCTTAAGTATGGGGGTCGGGAGGAATAGCTCTCAGCCGAACAATCCAAATAACTCTTTAAGGTGTATGTCCACCTTTAGTCAATGAAATAAGCAGACAAAGGAGAATAGGTTACACCTGTCCTATAGCTGTATATATATATATAATTTTATTTGGCAACATTTCCATTGTTTTATATACAAATTTCGAACAATGGCATCACACAGTATTTACACTGCTTTAAACAAACTGCTTGACTGTGACCTGCTGTTCAAAACAGAAGAACATAATGTAATTATAGTACCTTCCCCAGATATTAAGTAAAATAAAGCTGTCTCAACAGGGAGGCTGATGAAAATGTACAGTTCTTTTCCAAAAATATGCACAAAGTTTTTTATTACCGTTATTATAGTTCCTATAACGGTAATAAAGCCCCTGACATCACATATATGGATTGTGACGTCAGAGGCTCCTTCAGGCATGGAGTCCCCAGCCCGAGCGCTTCCGATGCTCTGGCCGGGAACTCTGTAGTTTAAAGCCCCTGACATTACTGTCTAGATATGGAAGTCAGGGGCTTTTCCAGTCCCGGAGTACCCGGCCAGAGCATCGGTAGCGCTCTATCCACGGACTTCGTGCCAGGAGAAGCCCCCTGACGTTACTGTCCATATATAGACAGTGACATCAGGTGCTCTTCTCCCATCTAGTAATCTCCGGCCAGAGCACTTCCGATATTCTGGCTTAGGACTCTGTAGTTTAAAGCCCCTGACATCACTGTCCATGTATGAACAGTGATGTCAGGGCTCCTCCAGTACTGGAGTCCCCAGCCAGAGTGTTGCCAAGGCCATGGATATTGTTTTTTTAAGCCCCTAATGTCACTGACTGTAGTCTCCACGGCCGCGGACCGTTGGGATTACTCACCCCCCCGACGGCCGCAGCCATGGATCTGTGAGCGCTGGCCCACATCTCCTCCCTAGGTTTTCATACAACAACCACACAAGTGAGTCCACTGCTTCTACACCGTTCTAATAAAGCCCCTGACATCACATATATGGATAGTGACGTCAGAAGCTCCTTCAGGCATGGAGTCCCCAGCCTGAGCGCTTCCGATGCTCTGGCCGGGGACTCTGTAGTTTAAAGCCCCTGACATCACTGTCTATATATGACATCAGATATTGACATCAGGGGCTTTTCCAGTCCCGGAGTCCCCGGCCAGAGCATTGGTAGCGCTCTATCCATGGACTTCGGGCGTGGAGAAGCCCCCTGACTGTTACATACCAGAGCATTTTCTTCTGATGGTGCAAGGGTCGCATTTAGTCTCATTCCTTACTGGCAAGGCCCTAGCATGGGAGAATCCTATCTGGAAATTTCAGGGACAGGAGACCCGTCACTTCCAGTGTTTCCTACTGACTTTTCGCGTGGTATTTGAGGAACCTGGACGAGTCTCCTCAGCAGCTGCATCTCTTCTGATCCTTCGCGAGGGGGACACCTCCATGGGCGAATACGCCATTCAGTTCCGCACTCTGGTGGCAGAGCTGTCCTGGAACAACAAGGCCTTGGGGGTTACATTCTGGCAGGGACTGTCGTTTAAAATTTAGGACAAGCTTGCCGCTCATGATCTGCCACCTACCTTGGATGACCTCATTCTTCTAGCCACCCGGATTGACATGAGAATCCAAGAGTGATCCCAAGAGGTTCGTCGGGAGAGAAGATTCCCTAAGCTGGCTCCTACCTACCAGCAATCCCTGTTGCCCTCACCAGTTATTCCACCAGAGGAGCCTATGCAGGTGGACCGGCTCAAACTGTCTGCCCAGGAGAAACACCGCAGACCCACTTCAAGACTTTGTCTGTATTGCGGCCTCGGAGGCCATGTTGTGCATTTGTGCCCTCAAAAGCCTAAAAAACTCCAATACCTAGGATTGGTTGGAGAGACAACCCTAGGTGGAACGGCGCTAAATAGAAAGTTCTTCTCAAAACTGTCCATTCCCGTGACCATAGTGTCTGGTGAAAAGACGCACCAGGTCTCTGCCTATCTGGACTTGGGGTCTGCAGCAAACTTCATCCAAAAAGACCTAGTGGATCTTCTCAAATTGCCTACAGTCCGTCTGGAGATGTCTTTGGTTGTTGCCTCAGTGAATGGACTGCTTCTGCCCGACCCGATCGTATCTGAAACCAAGCCGCTGAAGCTCCAAGTTGGAGCCCTTTATTCTGAACTAATCTCGTTTCTTGTTTTGCCTAAAGCCGTCAATCCTGTCCTACTAGGTCTGCCTTGTCTCCGACTACATGCCCCAGTCCTGGACTTGAATTCCAGAGAGAATCTCCAATGGGGCTCCAAATGTTGCAGCCGCTGTCTGTTACAGATTCATCCTGTCCAGCCTCCTCTGCCGCAGTCTTTGGCAGGATTCCCCCCTCATCTCTCTCAGTTTGCGGATGTCTTCAGCAAGAAGGAGGCTGAGACGCTTCCCCCACACCGGGCTTATGACTGCCCATTGAACTGTCCCATTGACTCAGTCTATGTCGGCCTATATCAAGGAGAATCTGGAGAGGGGATTCATACAAAAATCCTCCTCCCCGGCCAGGGCCTGGTTCTTCTTTGTCAAGAAAAAAGACAAATCTATTTGGCCTTGCATTGACTACCGTGGTCTCAATCAAATCACGGTCAAGAACAAATATCCGTTGTCACTAATTTCCAAATTATTTGACCACATATGAGGAGCCAAAATTTTTTCTAAATTAGACTTGCATGGGGCTTACAATTTGATTAGAATCCGTAAAGGTGATGAGCGGAAGACGGCATTTAACACTCAAGACAGGCACTACGAATACCTGGTGATGCCCTTCGGTCTGTGTAACGCTCCCACGGTCTTCTAGGAATTCGTCAATGATATCTTCCGAGATCTTCCCTATGTCTGTGTTGTGGTCTATCTCGATGATATTCTGATTCTCTCTCCGGATCCGACGACTCATCGGAGGCATGTTCGTCAAGTTCTGATGCGTTTAAGGGAGAATTGTCTGTATGACAAGCTGGAGAAGTGCGTCTTTGAAAGAAACTCTCTGCCCTTCCTGGGCTACATCATCTCGGTTCAAGGTCTCAAGATGGATCCTGAGAAAGTAAAGTCCGTCCTGGAATAGCCACATCCACAGGGCCTGCGGTCCTTACAGAGTTTTTTGGGATTTGCCAACTTCTACTGGCAGTTTATACCAAACTTCTCATCACTGACGGCTCCCATCTCTACCCTTACCAAGAACGGTGTGAACGCCAAGGTGTCGACTCCAGAGGCAGAATCTGCATTTAATAGCCTCAACAATGCCTTTACCTCAGCCTCAATCCTCTATCATCCTGACATCTCTCGACAATTATGTGGCTATTACTCGAGACTTTTTTTTCTCTGCAGAGCGCAATTACTCTTTTGGGGATCTGGAGTTACTAGCCATTAAATTGGCTCTGGAAAAGTGGAGACATCTGCTAGAGGGCGCAGCCCACCCCATCCTGATATATGCCGGCCACAAGAACCTTACATATCTCCAGTCGGCTCAACGGCTGAGCCCCCATCAAGCCAGGTGGTCGCTGTTCTTCACTCGTTCCCAACTTATGCTCCACTATCGTCCCGCTGACAAAAATGTGAGGGCCGATGCCCTGTCTAGGTAATTTGAAACAGAGAACACTGTGTAGCCCCCTCAATGTATCATAGACCCGTCCTGTATTATTTCTGCCAACCTTCTGCAAGTTAGAAACATCCCTCCGGGGAAGACGTTTGTGCGGTTGGCAGACAGGAGGAGAATCCTTCGCTGGGGACACAGCTCCAAACAGACTGGGCATGCGGGGGTTCATAAGACGCGAGATTTGATTGCTCGTCATTTCTGATGGCCCACACTGCCCAAAGATGTTGTGGACTTTGTCGCTTCCTGCACTGTGTGTGCTTTCAAGTGAGTCCACCGCTTCTACACCGTTCTTCATTGTCTACGGCCAATTCCTCATCCTGTTTCATGCAACGTCCCAGGTGCCCTCGGCTGACTCTGCATTCGGGGACTTTCTACAGATCTGGCAGCAAAACTGGTCCTCTATTCTGCTGGCAGTCGATCGCATGAAGCATGAAGGATACAAGAAGAAGAGAGCCTCAGTATGTTCCGGGTACCAAAGTCTGGCTGTTTTCAAGGAATATCCGTCTAAAGATGCCTTTGTACAAGTTTGCTCCCAGGTTCCTCTGACCTTTTGAGATCCTATAGCAAATTAACCCTGTTTTACAAGCTTTGGCTGCCTCCTACCCTCAAGCTCCTAATGTTTGTGTGGGATTTACAGCACAGCAAGCGTAATCTCGCGAGACTACACTGTAAATGACAGCCCAGCGTGATCTCGATGTGCTGTGCTGTAAATCACACACAAACATTACTGAAGTGTCGGGATTGTGAATAGACATCCCGTTCTGGCCGGAGGTGATGTCTATTCACTCTCAAGACACTTCAGTAACGTTAATGTGTGAGTATGTGACTGCACATAGTGATATAGTAAGATCACTATGTGCAGAGTAAATGAATGGAGAGAAGTGTATGACGCTGATTGGTCAGCGTCATGCACTTCTCTCCACAACGCCCACTTGGGCAAAAAGTAAAAACACGCCCAGTTGTCTATTAAGAAAGTCATTAGCATAAAGCTAAAATAGGTCATAACTTCTGTAATCTACATTACAGCGCCGATCACATTATGTGGAAGATAGGGCATTTATAATGTGGTGACAGAGCCTCTTTAAGGTTCTCAGCATTACCATCTTGTAAACCGAGCCACCTTTCTATTTTACTATTACTTAACTCCCATGTTTATTGAGACTTTTTCTGTCATTTATTATTAATATGTTATTTACCAGCAATGTTTTCATATAAGTAAGTATTCCAGTGTACACTTACTATTTGGTACATATGCTACCAATCACTAGATTTTATTTGATTTGTTTGAAGGTTTTACCTACTCATCTCTTTAGGGGGTGCTATTATTACCACTACTCAAGTAGAAGTTACGCAGCTTAAAACCCAATATCTGAGCTGTCTCTTTTTCAACAGCTACTGCTCCATTTGTACTGGTTACGTCTACAGTTTTTGCCCAAGTCTATTTTGCTGGTAGTGAATGGCAGTTACGTAACAGCGTAGCATGCGAGCTACGCTGTTTCTGTAACTACCATTAAGGTCATTGGGACTCACGGAAACAGCTAGCTCAGCGGGCTACGCTGTTTCCGTAATTCATGTTTGGAAATCACACAATTCAGCCACAATTCTCTGATGGGAAAACCCCTTTAATCCAGAATTTAAATAGTGGGCAAAATTATTTGACCCAAACCTCTGCTCCCTAAACTAATAGTCCCATAATAGATAGGGCTCGTTCCACTCAAAGATGATAGACATAACACCACCAGACTCATCACTGTAATTCATTATGCTTCATTGAATAATACACCATTAGTTCTGCTTGGAACTGATGCTAAAAAGGCATTTAATACAGTCAGGTGGTCTTATATGCACGCCACCCTACATAAATTTGAGTTTCCTGCTCCTTCCATCTTAGCCATCTTCTCTCTCTGCACAACACCTAGGGCCAGACTACGGTTAAAGTTATTTTTTTTGACATATGAAAAAACAAAAACAAAGATTGCAAAAGTTATTTCCATATTGCAACATACAAGATGTGACCATTATTTTCCCCCACCAATTTCCCTTACCCCATCGTTCGCCGTTTGCTTACATCCTCAGGCTGCTAATGTGGTGCATTTCAATACAGTCTTAGGCCCCATTCAGAAGACCGTAAAAACTCTCCGTAATCATCCAAACTGACACGATCCAAGGTTTCACAGAAACATTTGCTGGCGATCTTTTAGTTTTAATCCCAAATCCGAAGCAAGCTTTTCCTCAGATCCTTCACATATTTTAAACCTGCGACTGGTTTTCCAATTTTACTATTAATTATTCAAAATCAGAAGTTTTAAACATTTCCATCAACAGACAGGACATGAAGGAAATCAGGACCTTGACTCGTATTTGGTGACCGGACAACTACATTAAATACTTAAGGATAAATCTGAAAAAAGCTCCCTTACTATCCGATTTCTCTCTGGGTCAGGGAGAAAAAATTATTTAAAAATTTATATCCTGCCACAATTATTATATGTTTTTCAGACAGTCCGCATCTGTTTATCCAACACATTCTTTAACAAATTCATTAGGCAAATATTTACAAACTACTTCTGGGCTTCCAAGAAACCAAAATTGCCCCACAGACGCCGCACTCGGGGGTTTTCCCATCAGGGACATTTATGACATATCCACAGGATATGTCATAAATGTAAGATAGATGCGGGTCCCACCTCTGGGACCCGAAGCTAACTCTAGAACGAGGCCCCTTAAACCCTGTTCTAGCTTTCTGTGTTCCCGCTGACGCTTGTTATTTCCGACCATATAAGAAGAAAACAGCGTTTCTCGCTGAGCTACGCTGTTTCTGTAACTCCCATAGTAGTGAATGGCAGTTACGGAAACAGCGTAGCATGCGAGCTATGCTGTTTCTGTAATTGCCATTCACTTCTATGGGACTTACAGAAACAGCTATGCTGTTTTCTTCATACATGGTCGGAAATCACAAGCGTAAGTGGGTACACAGAAAGCTAGAACGGGGTTTACGGGGCACCGTTCTAGAGATAGGTGTGGGTCCCAGAGGTGGGACCGACATCTATCTTATATTTATGGCATATCCTGTGGATATGTCATAAATGTCCCTGATGGGAAAACCCCTTTAAATCCTCTTTAGGAGACACGAGTTTACCAGACCCACAGCTCTATTACCAGGCCATTTATTTAAGCAGATGGGTGGGCTTAAACAGGTTACAGGGCTCCTCCTCAAATTTTGATGCGGAGAGGGCTCTGTTAGACTTAAACTCACCAGTCCATCTTTGGGGCCCATCTATAAAACATAAAGTGCTCCCTAAAACTATCCCTACTACTAGAGGTGCTATTGAAATATTTTGCAGATTCCTGCCCTTTTAAGACCCTGCCAAAGTCATCTCCTCCCTTATGCCTTTAAGCTGAATGTTTTAGGATGTACGAGACCCAATTATAGCCTCTGGAAGAAACTGGAAAAGGTTACCATTGTTAAAGCTTCTAAGTTTGGGATAACTCTTGGCGTTCTGCACGGCCAGACTAGGAGTTCTCTTACTTTTTTGCACATCCTGCACTTTAGAGAAACATGCAGGCAGCTCTTAAATAAATGTCCCAACATTTCTGAACCATCTTAACTAGAAACTTTTCTCAAGGCCTTCTCGCTAACATTTACTAGAGACTTCTTTTTGAAAGTGCGCCCAGTAAGCCCAGCTACCTACTGGCGTGGGAACAGGAATTGGGAACTTCCTTTTCTAGAGAAGTAGTCTCTCAAATTTTGAAGCATTTATACGGATTCTATAGGTGTGTTAAAATTCAGCAAAATTATTTTAAGACTTTTACCAGATGGTACAGAACTAGAGATGAGCGAACCGGGACAACCAAACCCGGTTTTGGTCCGAACATCGCGAAAAGTTCGGTTCGCAGCGAATCCGAACTTCACCGGGTTTGGCCGAACACGTTTTGACCGAACCCGGGCGGGCAGAAAAAACATTACAAAAATATTATACTAATCGGCAGCCACTTGTCTCTATCAATCACTGATAGAGGCTGCTGATTAAAAATAAAATAAAAAGCATTTCATACGTACCCGGTCGTTGTCTTGGTGACAAGTCCCTCTTCTTCCTCCAGTCGGACCTTCTTTCCTGACGCGGCAGCCTGTGATTGGCTGCAGAGGCCGCTGCAGCCTGTGATTGGCTGCAGAGGCCGTGGCAGCCTGTGATTGGCTGCAGAGGCCGCGGCAGCCTGTGATTGGCTGCAGCGGCCGCGGCAGCCTGTGATTGGCTGCAGAGGCCGCGGGAGCCTGTAATTGGCTGCAGAGGTGGTCACATGACGTGCGTGACCGCCACTACAGCCTGTGATTGGCTGCAGCGGTGACATGGATGAAACGTCATCGCTGGAGGCCGGACAGGAGGAATGTAAGTATGAACGTATTTATTATTTTTTTTTATTACATTAAAATTTTATTTTCCGCGCGCCGAGCATGGTACTGTCAAGGTTGCTGAAAGAGTTAGTGCAGCCCATTAACTCTTTCAGCACCCTGGACAGTACCATGCTCGGCGCACGGAAATTACAGGTTCGGTCAGAACTAGTTCGGTCCGAATCGAACTTTTTCGTGAAATTTGGCGAACCAGCCGAACCGAACTTTTCATAACTTCGCTCATCTCTATGCAGAACACCTGATTTTCTCTACAAAATTAACCAAACCCAATCGGATAAATACTGGTGTTGTGAGCTGTAGATGGCCCACATCTGGTGGTATTGCTCACTTATTCAACTCGTTTTCAAAGAAGTCTCTGACCTTATTGAGAAGATTACCAATGCACATATTACATTAAATGCCCCCCTAATACTTCTTTGAGTACCCTCAAATTTCTTCCTCCCCATATACCATGACCTCTCCACTCATATGTTTATGGCAGTGAAAATACTGCTGTGTTGGAGATCAAAGGAGGCCCCCACCACTCAAATATGGTTTACCAAACTAGATTCCATCTGCAGAATAATGGAACTGTTGTGCAGGGAACTCAGATGTCATGATAGGTTTGCTAATATATGAAAACTCTGGATTTCCTTTTGCAACACTGGGGATAACGCATCTCCCCTCATACCCTCACACCTCCATCCATGCAGGTGCCCATTTTGAGGTGACCCTAACATTAACCAATGGCAGGATTTAATATTACAGACTGTCTTTACTAACTACATACTATTGATGTAAAACAACAAATAACGGCCCCTAAAGAGGCTCTGTGACCACATTATAAGTGCCCTATCTCCTACATAAGGAGATGGGCGCTATAATGTAGGTGACAGTAATGCTTTTTATTTAAAAAAACGATCTGTTTTCACCACTTTATTATCGATTTTAGATTTATGCTAATGAGTTGCTTAATGCCCAAGTGGGCGTGTTTTTACTTTAGACCAAGTGGGCATTGTACAGACGAGTGTATGACGCTGACCAATCAGCGTCATGCACTCCTCTCCATTCATTTAGTCAGCGCATAGGGATCCTTTTATATCAGTATGTGCTGTCTTATACTAACACATTAACAATACTCAAGTGTTTAGACAGTGAATAGACATTCCACGGGATGTCTATTCACAATCTCTGCACTTCGTTACTGTGTCTGTGGTATTTAAAGCAGAGGAAGCGTAATCTCGTTGTAACCTGTCATTTACAGCATAATCTCGCGAGATTACGCTTCCTCTGCTGTAACTACCACAGAAACAGTAACAAAGTGCAGAGATTGTGAATAGACATCCCGTGGAATGTCTATTCGCTGTCTAAACACTTCAGTATTGTTAATGTGTTAGTATAAGATAGCACATACTGATCTAAAAGGATCCCTATGCGCTAACTAAATGAATGGAGAGGAGTGCATGACGCTGATTGGTCAGCGTCATACACTCCTCTGTACAACGCCCACTTGATCTAAAGTAAAAACACGCCTACTTGGGCATTAAGCAACTCATTAGCATAAATCTAAAATCGCTAATAAAGTGGTGAAAACAGATCGTTTTTTTAAATAAAAAGAATTAATGTCACCTACATTATAGCGCCCATCTCCTTATGTAGGGGATAGGGCACTTATAATGTGGTGACAGAGTCTCTTTAACTACCATTCACTTCACTCCACTCTTGTGAGTAGACATTTATATCTTGCTATTGAAAATGTGGGAATTTTGTAAATAGTACTAACTTGTCTCTTACATGTAAAATGCACAAAATTACTGGTCATGCGTGCCCTTTATCTATTGCTTTATTCACGGCAATACCTGTGTAGAGATTTGTTGCTGTGTATGCTGTCTTTCTTTAATAAAAAGAGATTTGCAAAAAAAAAAAAAAAGGTATGGAAGATTTCAGCAACAATAGAGAAAAGAAGGCTAAAAGAGAATATGATATTGTTATGTAAATAATTAAATGGCTCCTACAAAAACTTTTGTGATAACTTGTTCTGTTTGCGGACTCCAGAGAAATCATGGGGACACACCCTGAGGCTAAAGAAAGAAAGTTATCACATAATTTGAAGACTTGCCCCCAAAGAATTTGTAATATCTGGAACTAAATAGATTGTGAAACTCAATTTCTATTCTGATTTCCAACAAGGGGGGAAGATTCCACTCCTTGGTAAATTGGTCTTTTTTTTTTTAAATAATTTTTTCAATTCCTCCTATTTTTGTAGAGAGGACAAATAAGCCAAGCAAATAAAATCCTAAGCTTCCGTGAAGTAGTTTATTCATGTTAAAACTCCTTTCAGAAAGGAGCCGCCGTGGTGCTCAGCTGATCGCCACGTGTCTGGCTCCCAGTACCCACGGCAAAAGGCTGATTCTGTTGGGAGAAGCCGCAAACTAGGCATGTTTCCTGCAGCGCCTGATGCAGGCAAGATTCCTGAATGGCAGTCCATGAAATACATAGAGAGCTTGAGGTCCATGTACCCCCCTGTATGAAATGTCATACATGGACGAGTCAAGTTCCAGGGACCCCATCTCTATGATGTCCATATGTCCTAATAGGACAACCCCTTTAATTGGCACTTGGTAGATGGTAGATTATAAAGGTAATATCCTTACCAAAGAAAACCCAAGAAGTATACAGTGTATCAAGTTTGCTAAGAAATGCTGGACATTGTCCTTTCCTAACCAATCAACATTATCAGATAAATGTTATCTAATAAATATCTCCTGAATAAAATCTATAGTTTTATAGTAAATCATGATATTGCAGTTGGGGTATGTATAATATTTTTACAATTTATTACCTATTCATTTGTTACACTTTGGACACATTCAGATGTGGCGGAATTGCTGCGGAAGAAGTTTTTTACATTTCTTTCTATACATTTTTAGGAAACTTAGTTCAGACGTTGCAGAAAATAACTGTGCGGAAATTAGGCTGCGGTGCAGATTTTTCCATCCGCAGCATGCTCATTACATTGTGGAAAAGAAGTGGAATTTCACTGCGGATTTCAGCCTTTGCAATGCAAAAACTGAAATCTGTGGCATGTCCGCTGTGATATCTGCAATGTCTGAATTACCTGTCAAATATGCAAATGTTGGTGCAGATTCGTTGTGTAATTGCCTCGAATCTGCACCAACATTTGCAGCGGAAAAATTCCGTCACATCTGAACATGGCCTTATAAAACATTTCTTTACACATAATGCCTTCCTTTATGTTAATCCATGTGTCCATTGGCACTTGAAAGCTAATATAGTTAATCAAAGAATACAGCAATTTCATAGGAAGACAATTATTCTAAGTATGTTTATCAGACGTGAAACTTTATTCCATTGTGGGTACAATATCTTCTTCTTACATGAAATTTAAAAAAAATATAAAATAAAAACAAAGGTTCTGAACTGCGGCAATATTGTACTATTTTCGTGCTTTCTTTATTTGAAGCAAGACGAGAGGACTTTGAGTGAACAAAATCCACAAAGGAAAAGACCCTTGCCTCCAAGCGGATAATACAGCTGAGTTCGACCATCTTCCTCTGTAAAATGATAAAACCATACATCTGCTCTTCCGACTGAGATACCAATTTGGCAATCCACAAATGGGACTTATGCACTTGCTGTATTAATTAACACCGCTAGCTAATTTGTCAGAGACTTTTTGAAATATATTCCAGAAGGGTTTAAAATGCAGCTATCCCACTGTGAAAAATTGAAATGTTTTCTGTAGATTTACCAAGTTCTCCCAGTAGCAAAACCAACAGCAACTCTTCTGCTTAAAAAATGTAAATGTGATTTGATTCTCATTAAGGGCATTTAACTTGCAAATCTGAGCATCGCACTGCAAGCGGTTCTAACCTCAGCTCTGCATTTTTATTAGCCTCAGGCTGTGATGCCTCTGATGAATTAGTAATAAGAGTAAGAGGAGGTAATAAATAAAGGTTAACACTAATTGTGAGAGTCAACTATGTTTTAACCTGTTCATCACTATCTGAGGTATCATTCATGGTAGTGTAAAAAATGTTTTCAATTTGTCTTAACTTTTGCATAAATTAAAAACGAGAGAAACGGTAAAATAAAGGTAGGTAAAGGATGTGCAAAAGTGTATGCCATTTACAATGTATTCCAATTATGTTTCAAGAAAAAATTAATAAGAGACAATCAATGTGTACTGTCATGTAGCGGGTTTGTGGACCCACTAGGCCGTACCGCCGTAGCGGAGAGGCAGCTGGCCAAACAACAGGGAACCCCAGCAATACAATGTCCCGCACAAGGGTACCTGGATAGTCCAGACAGTGGCCGCAGCTCTGGTACAGATGGAGATGGGTGCAGCAGGTAACGCCAAATGTGGCGGATGACACAGGTGCCGCAGTTTGTGCCAGACGTGGCGAATTCCTCCGGATGTGGCATATGACACAGGTCGTGGCAGATGACACAGGACGTGGCGGATGGCACAGAAGCTGCAGGTTGCGCCAGACGTGGCAAATTCCTCCGGACGTGGCAGATGACACAGGACGTGACACGACTCCGACACTAGTAGGCACAGGAACAAGAACAGCATGGGATACAGGAACAGGTAACAAGGCACGGGTAACAACTGGAACGGGAAACACTAAGGGACCATTTGCAAGACAGACTTGGGATAACTAACAACGCTCAGGCAAGGATCAGAAGTGCTGGGGCCTTCTTATAGACCAAGAAATCATGGCCCATTGATGATGATGATGATGATTTCCTGATGTAAAAAATTCTCCTTCCTAGGAGACGCCAGCGCTCACTTCTGCTCCGTTCTGCTGTGTCCCGTAGGGTGCGCTCGCACGCTCATGCCCGACCTTAAAGGGCCAGCGTGCGCACCCTACGGGACACAGCAGAACGGAGCAGAAGTGAGCGCTGGCGTCTCCTAGGAGGGAGATGGAGACCAGCCGCTCACGGATCCATGGCTGCGGGCGTCGGGAGGTGAGTAAACCCGACGGCCTGCGGCCATGGACGCTACAGTATCCCCCCTCTTACTCCCCCTCTTCTTGGGGCCAGAGCGAGAGAGGAATTTTTTAATAAGAGCAGGAGCACTGAGGTTCTCTTCTGGCTCCCAGGACCTCTCCTCAGGACCAAACCCTCTCCAGTCCACCAAATAGAAAGTCCTTCCTCCTACCCTTTTGCAGTCCAGGAGCTCCCTCACCTCGAATATATCAGAAGAACCTCTCGGAGCAAATGTGGAACTAGAAGTCTTGCTGTAGTGGTTCAGGACCACGGGTTTCAGGAGGGACACATGAAAGGAGTTGGGGATTCTGAGGGTAGGAGGCAGCCGCAGCTTATAGGAGACAGGGTTTATCTGTTGCAGAATCTCGAAAGGACCAAGGAACCTTGGAGCAAACTTGTATGAGGGCACCTTCAAAATAATGTTTCGAGAGGACAGCCAGACTTTGGTACCCGGAAGATACTGAGGCGGCTCTCTTCTCCTAGTATCTGCTTTTCGCGATCGACTGCCAGCAAAATAGAGGGTTGGGTCTGTTGCCAAATTTGCAGAAAGTCCCCATATGCAGAGTCAGCAGCGGGTACCTGAGATCTGGTCGACACTGGAAGAGGGACTCTAGGATGTTGACTGTACACAATGTGAAATGGAGTGGAAGTTGTGGACTCACTTGTGTGGTTGTTGTATGAGAACTCGGCCCATGGAAGAAGCTGTACCCAGTTATCGTGATGTGAAGAGATGAAGTGGCGGAGATAATTCTCCATGATCTGGTTGATCCTCCCAACTTGCCCATTGGACTGGGGGTGATAGGCTGAGTAAAATTCCAATCTCACATCCAGGAGTTTACAGAGGGCTCTCCAGAACTTTGAAGTAAACTGAACCCCCCTGTCGGACACAATGTGAAGAGGCAAGTGCTGGTTTGCATTCTGAAAAGGATCATCCTGAAACCAGGAACTAGTATAGTAATCTGACATGTTAAAAACTAAAGCTGGCCGTACTAATTAAATAATTTTAATCCAAACACGTCAATTTCGGCAGGATCAGCCAACAATCTTATTGATTTCAATGGGCGTTCTGTTCCGACGGGGAGTTTTTTTTACGCCTCATTTACATTTCATTTCATTTTTTGGAGCCGTTTTTCATTGACTCAATAGAAAAACAGACATAACGTTGCATCCCATGTGACCGCTGCAGCCAATCACAGGCCGCAGTTTCACATGGCCGGCAACGTCATCTTAGGAGGCCGGACTACGCGCAGAGAAGGGGGTAAGTATGAACGTTATTTTTTCTTCCACAGCTCTGATTTCCGCAACGGAAATTCTGTTTGAAAAACCGGACCGGAAGGTGCCGTGGGTTCCAGGTCAGATACGCTGCACAGTTTTTAAACAGCGTATTCCACCCGTGGGAACCTGCCCTAAAACCGCCTTAACATTGTGTCTGTTAAAAAGCAGGCTTATCTCTTTCTCTTGGGCCTTTGTCTACTTAATGAAAACCTCGGTAGGAGCAACTATATTCATTTATTGAAAGCGCTATGCTTGATAAGAGAAGTGCTGGTCCAAAATAAAGGCTACTCACCAACTTAAAAGCACAAGGCAAAACACAAAGGACTGCACAGTGACTAAACTGCAGAATGGTGACTTTCTTTGCAGCACTGGTATTCTAGGCTTTAATTCAACAAAGGACAACATCTGCGTGGAATTTGTATGTTCTCCTTATTTTTGTGTGGCTTTCCTCTGGTTTTCTCCCACACTTCAAAAAAATACAGATAGATTAACTGGCTTCCTATGAAAATATCCCTAGTGTTGCTGAGAGATAGAGCAATTCGATTGTGAGGGAAAAGGGACTGATGTAAGTGATGACAATCTCAGTGCAGCATTGTAATATATATTGGCAATATATAAGCAACTGGAAATAAAAAAATTTGATTAATAGATACACCTGATCTGCACATCTTAACATAATAAAATTTACAAACTTATCTGTTGTGACTGATATTTATGCACCAGTATATGTATGGATACCAGTACAACCTTGGGCCCATCTAAAAAAGGACACCACGATTTTCTAGATGGGCACACACAAATTGACCAAAATGTTCTAAGAATCTCATGTTTTTTTTAAATAAAACATTAAAAAGCATTGTAAAGTTATATAAGTATGGATAAGTATATCAAGTGTACAGGGCTCATTTCTGACACATGAGGCAAAACAGTGAAATGCCCCTCCCTTTCATGAACTCTATGAAAAGTGAAAGAAAGAAAGAAAGAAAGAAAGAAAGAAAGAAAGAAAGAAAGAAAGAAAGAAAGAAAGAAAGAAAGAAAGAAAGAAAGAAATGTAGCCAACTGGCATCCGATTAATCAGACCTAAAATTGAAGACAGCATATGACTTTCTTTTTAACCTTAGCATTTTTCTACCTATTATGATATATTCCAGAGTTTAGAAACGATACCATTTTGGATGTCAAGGGTCGGTTTGGCCATGCAACTTCCCTCACAAAGTTGGCCCCGCAACGGAGCATGGGCTGTATGCAGGGCCGGACTAGGAATAAAAATCAGCCCTGGCTGACAAATGAAAGCAGCCAACACTTGTATGTAGTGAGTACATTCACTCACCACAAAGAAATATGCACATTCAGAGGAATAGCTGCACCATTTCCTGGCTCATGATCTCTGAACCCCCACTACTATGCTGCTCCAGATACTTGACTGGCCTAAGTAGAGTCCTGTGCTGATTGACCCTGTTAACCTTTTATTCCCCTTTTCCCTTCCCATAAAGACACGTGACAACCGAGGTTGGATGTGAAATGGCCACAGCAGCCGTTTATTAATTGACATTATTTTTAATGCAATTTAATCCGATACATTCGGATAACTCCCTTAGGAATTCGACCAGAGAATTCCTCCTATAATTCCATGACCCAACATGGGTCAGAATCATAAATAACAATCAACATTATTAACACTTAACAGAGCAGGGGAAGTCCTTGAAGCCCTTTTAACACCGGATTTCCTTTAAGTTAGCCATCTGCAAACCACCACCAACTCTTTACCTCCAGCCGTAAACCAGCTCGGAGGCACCGCTCACCTCTGCAGATGGCTCCAACCACCAGAAGACCACTTCAAAGGGATAACACCCGATGAAGTCTTCAAATGATATACCTTCCACCAGAAGACCACTTCAAAGGGATAACACCCGATGAAGCCTTCAAGTGATATACCTTCCACCAGAAGACCACTTCAAAGGGATAACACCCTATGAAGTCTTCAAATGATCTACCGTTTTGGGGGACGCATACCCCCGATGCGACCCCCCCACCATTTTGTACTGACCAACCTCAAGGACTCCCCCCGCCAGCTGCCATGACACCCAGACCTACTCAAAAGAAATAAAAGAAAACACAAGTTACATAAGCATACCTCAAAAACACGATAAAATAGACAAACCCACCAACCAATCCAGATCCCCAAAATTACCACCTAATTCAGGGCGGGAGGGTGGGAGCTGATTATTTTACTTGCTGCTCCTCCCGCTGCTTCCGGCTCAATGCCGAAAACAGCGGGAAGAACAGCAACACCCCCGGCTCCTCCCCGCTCCATCTCCTCCCTCTCCCTGCCTCAACTAACCCTCTCTTCCCCTATTGGCTGTCCCTCCTATGGCAGTCATGGAGGCTTCCCGTTAAGCCCTCCGTGCTGCCGTCCAGCCTCTTCTTGACTGGCCTAAGTAGAGTCCTGTGCTTATTGACCCTGTTAACCTTTTATTCCCCTTTTCCCTTCCCATAAAGACACGTGACAACCGAGGTTGGATGTGAAATGGCCACAGCAGCCGTTTATTAATTGACATTATTTTTAATGCAATTTAATCCGAAACATTCGGATAACTCCCTTAGGAATTCGACCAGAGAATTCCTCCTATAATTCCATGACCCAACATGGGTCAGAATCATAAATAACAATCAACATTATTAACACTTAACAGAGCAGGGGAAGTCCTTGAAGCCCTTTTAACACCGGATTTCCTTTAAGTTAGCCATCTGCAAACCACCACCAACTCTTTACCTCCAGCCGTAAACCAGCTCGGAGGCACCGCTCACCTCTGCAGATGGCTCCAACCACCAGAAGACCACTTCAAAGGGATAACACCCGATGAAGTCTTCAAATGATATACCTTCCACCAGAAGACCACTTCAAAAGGATAACACCCGATGAACCCTTCAAGTGATATACCTTCCACCAGAAGACCACTTCAAAGGGATAACACCCTATGAAGTCTTCAAATGATCTACCGTTTTGGGGGTCGCATACCCCCGATGCGACCCCCCCGCGATGTACTGACCAACCTCAAGGACTCCCCCCGCCACAGCGAAACAGGCCTTGACCACCTTAAGCCTGTGAGTCCCTCCAAACCACCACCGCCCTCTCAATTCCGTCTGCTAAAGCCAGGATCAATTCCAACCTCGGTCAAATGTACCCCCTCACCCCTCCAATCATTCCCAACTCCTGACTCCAGGTCCATGTGACAAACACAAATGCCCCCGTTCTTGGCAACAAAACGTTACACCGCCCGGTTTACCTAACTGCGGGCTTTGTTCACCTTCTCGGCTGATCTCGCTAAACGCCAAATCTTCCTTGGAACTATGTCCGACCACACAATCACTAGGTGAGGATAAGATGCCCATAACACAATAAATTGCGCTTAATTTCCCGCACCAACTCCCGAAACGGGCGCACCCCCAGACATCCCCCAGTGCCCAAAGATTGTCCCAAAAGCCCCCCCTAAACGAGGGCGATGATCTGAAAAGAAAACAAGCACCTCATATGAAAACAATCAAAACACCATTACCCACACCCAACAAATGAGGGGCGCACGTAAGACCGAAACCCATCGGACTCCCATCGGCTACTGCGACGAACACCCTCATCCCCCAACCCCCAACGCCCCGCTTCAGTAGCAGCGCATATCCTGAATGAGTGGGACGGGTAATACCCCTGCCCCACGCCAACCTCAGCCAAGCATTTTTAACATCTAGCACCAACTTGATACTCGGACAAAATCGAGCCATTCTCATGACGGAGTAATGGCGACTCCGGCACCCCACCGCATGGCTGAAAACAACCATAAAAGCCACCGGACACATCGCCGACCCCGGAAGGGCAGAACCCTACCGACCCACTTGATCAGTCTTGGACCGCTGCAAACAACTCTAGTCTATCCCCCCACAGACCCACATCCGGGTCACATCTTGGACATCTCCTGGAAACATCCTGGAAACCCCGTGATTTAAATCAAAACGCCCCACCAGCAACAAACTACTCACTTTGGCCAGGGAAAAACTTTTTAGATACGCTTTACCTCGAGTTAGCCATCTGCAACCACCACCAACACCTTACCTCCAGCCGTGAACCAGCTCGGAGGCCCCGCTCACCTCTGCAGATGGCTACAACCACCAGAAGACCACTTCAAAGGGATAACCCCTATGAAGTCTTCAAACCATGTACCTTTTTTGGGGGACGCATACCCCCGATGCGACCACCCCACCACCTCCCCAACATCCCCCAGTACAACCATGCTACCAACCGGTCCTTTTCCGTACTGATGTTACCCCAACTCTTGCCCGCTCCTCCCGCTGCTGCCAACAAGCCGAACAAGTGCTACAAGTCACCCTAGCCAGCGACCGCCCCATCAACCGTTCCCCGGTACCGAAAACCCGATCCCAGAGATGCTCCGGGCAAACCAAACCGAACAGCTCCACTGCCGGTGCCAATTAGCGAAATCGATCCCCCTGCGAGCGAGAAAGAGCATCAGCAATACAATTGGAAACCCCTGGTACCTGCAGCGCAACAACCCGCGTGTTTAAGACAAGCCACCAAAACTAGATGACACAAAACTGAAACCACAGGTGGAGAAGAAGCTGATAAGTTGTTAATTGCTAACCCACCCCCATATCATTGCAGTGGGACCGAACCTTTTATCCCTGGGCCTGTCCCCCCCCCCAAATGGTCACCACAACCACCCTGGGGAGAGCTCAAGATGGGCCAGATTCCGCGTAAGACCCTGGTCACCCAGCTATCCGGCCAGTTCCCCGCACACCATTGACCTCCTGCCTATGCGCCAAAACCACCGGCCCCGCCGCATCAGTCAACAGCTCCAACTTGCCCATATCATTTACCGGTGACATCCACAGCGATCTATCGTTATATTGTCCTAGGAACGCATCCCCGACCTGCAGATCAGCCTTGTGATCCAAACCAATCCTCCCAAAGAATAGCGGGTTGCCAGGATACCCGCCTTTGCTGCCGCCAATCGCCTACTAAAATTCTACCCCTTGGCATAATCTGACAGGCAAATTTCAACTTCCCCAGCAGCTACTGGAGATCGCGCAAAATGATCTTCTTCACTCGTCAAGCCCGCCTCACCTCCTGCCGCAATGGCAGTAATTTCTTTCCTTCAGGAAGCCTGCACTAAATTGCGACTGAATGCATTTCGATCCCTTAAAACAAATGGTAGAAACCGGACCCCCAATTGTACCAGGCGCCAGAGGGATTCCAAAATCCGTCGCAATCTTCTGCGATGAATACAATGCGTTACCGCAAACAGGGGAACCGCTAGAGCCGACGCACGAACTCATCAAGCTAATGTATTAATAAATCCACCCCATCTACGCCCTTCATCACCAATTCCACGAAACTACTAACTGCTTCAAAGCATGCGCCAGACCGAGAGCATCCCATTGGAAGCCACCTATCGACATACAACCCCCCGTTCCGGAAGCGAACCCAACAGCCGTTGGCTCTCTGGATGTACAGGCGGCAACCGGAAAGCTGCCTAGCGGTCAATTTTTGCCACCACCGACCCGGGCCCCGCCTACCGCACTAATGCACCGCCGTGTCGAATGACCCGTAAACAACCGAGCATAAGCCGTTATCTATCCCCTCATTCACGTACGATCCCCTGGAAAAGCAAATGCTGAATCAGCCGGAATTTATGAGGCCCCGCTTTGACCCAAAACCCAAAGGGGAATACCACTAGATTCTCTATCGGCGGATCGGCAACCGGCCCAACCCGCGACCCAACGACACTTCCTTCCAAAGTTTACCCGAGCCGACCGCCGAGTGCAAATAAGCCGATTCAAGGTTGTGACGGGTAACCGGAACCTCGTGTGGAGGAAGAGGGATAACAAAAAACCACACAAAACCCTTCGTAAATTATCCTAGCTGCACCCCTATCCGGACACTCACTTAGATACCGGGCCATCCTTTTTACCCTCACCGGCGCCGCCCCTGGACCAACGGCAGAAGACTGAGGGCCCGGCCGCCTACCTTTCGCATGCCTTTTCCGGCCCAATGCAAGGACCCGTTGCGCTCCGCACAGACACGCTCAAATCTACACGTGGCACCAAACTTACATCGGCCATCGTGAAATTGCCATCAGAAACCCAACTTTGACCCAGAGCCCTGTCCGGACTGACTAGACTGACCACCTTGCCCACGCTCCTGGGAAAGGACTGCTTAACCTGGCCGCAACTCGTAACCACCGCACAATATCCTTTTTGATCCCCTGATTGCCGGCCGGACAGCAACCAAGCCTGACAAAAGAGGATAGAGGCCAGTCAACCTCTAGGACAAAAAGACAACACCGAGAAGTGGAGACTGCCATGTTTTTGGTAGCGACGTACACCGTACAATGCCCCTGAACAATCTCCCTTCCCCCCGTACGCCCGATAGGCCAACCCGATGGCATACCAATAATAAAACAACGCCGAGCAATTTTTTGGCACCTTTCCTCCGATCACGCTTGCCAAATAGCAAAACTTGGGACCAATTGACGAACGTCTGCGGGATAAGCCTATACCGCCGACGTTCCTCTTCCCCCTTCTTACACTCATCCCGCCTGCCATTCCAAAATGACTTTAGCAAGCGGCAGAAAAGAAAATTACCACGTATATTGTCCTCCAAATCCGGTCACGGACCTCCCCCCGGGGACACCGCTGGAACTACAGGCGCCGCTGCCCTATCCAATCGCCCGACCAACTCGCGCAAACAACCCACTAAAACTGTTATGCATCGCGCCACCGCCCGCCGATACTTCCGTGCTCGCTGCCCCCACCCCCAACACCCGACATGAACATTGCTGAATACGGTAGAGTAAGAGTTATACACTCACCAGGTTGCCCAGGCGCTGTGTTCCCGCCAGCCGAAAAATTCTGACCGCGTTGCGACTCATCCAGCTCCCCCATCTTCCAGATCCTCTCTTGCTGCCGATTGGTACTCGCACCGACATCTCCGCACAGGGATCCAGGCACGCTGGCAGAGGAGCCGACAACCTGCCGCCCGACCTCAGGGACCCAGATTCCCGACCGAACCTGTTGCCGCGTCGTCGTCGCCGATCTTGACGTCCTCACCGATGCTCTTGAGGAAGCCTGCCCCCTGGCCAGAACATCACCATGCGGGGCGGCCGTGGACTGCATGCCGAAAAAACTGCCTCTGATTGTGGAAGTGTGACAGGGAGCCCGGCCTGCGACTCCCTGTTAACCGCCGAGCTCCGTCGCGGCTGGGGATTCCTGCCAGGACGCAGGCCCTGGGAGGAGGCGCCCGTCCCAGCAGCCTGGCCTGCAGCGTCCCTAAGGGCTCCCGCGGGGGCCACATCCGGACTCCCCCGATCAGGTGGCGGGACCTCCGGGAGCGGCGGGGTGACCTAGCCTGAGCTACCGCCGCTCCCCTGACACCCCCTGCTTTATCGGAGCAGGGGCAGTGATCCTCACCTCTCCCCCCACCGCCCTGTGACCAGCGTCTGAGACAGGGGCGGGCGAGGGGAGCGCATCCCTGCGGGCCGCCGACACAGAGCGCCGGGCTCGGCGCGAAGACGGGCCCGCCTGAAGGATCCGGGCCAGCGTCACCCCTGACTCCTCCAGCCAGCCCGGATCGTGATCCACTGCCTATCAGGTAAGCCGGAGCAGGGGAGGTGATTATTTTACTTGCTGCTCCTCCCGCTGCTTCCGGCTCAATGCCGAAAACAGCGGGAACAACAGCAACACCCCCGGCTCCTCCCCGCTCCATCTCCTCCCTCTCCCTGCCTCAACTAACCCTCTCTTCCCCTATTGGCTGTCCCTCCTATGGCAGTCATGGAGGCTTCCCGTTAAGCCCTCCGTACTGCCGTCCAGCCTCTTCTATAATTGATGCTGACCTCTTATGCTCTTTTAGCCAAATAGTACAGTACTTTAACCCTACTGTATTAGCTGGTTAGAGAAAATGCTTGATGTAAAAGTGATAATGTTACCATTCCCTAGTTAGTATTTTCCAAAAGTATTTTCCCTAATTAGAAGATAGTTGAAAATAGCAATTTAAGCATCTTCCTATTAAAGTATAGCTCTCACTTCATATAAATTATGACATATAAAGGAAACAGTGATGTTGTGATTGTCAAGGTCCATGTTCTGAGACCCATACTGATACTTAGCACATATGGGCACAAATATTTTAGCCTACGGGGCCCTTAAAGCACCAGACAATATTTTCTCTATGATATGACCTGTTTAAATGATAAATGTAGCTCCAAAATGTGCGGTAACAACCTGTCATTACAGGGGCAGACACTGGTGTAGCTATAGGGGTCGCAGCGGTCGCAATTGCGACCGGGCCCCGAAGCCAGGGGGCCCACGGCCCCCCGCACCACATCAAAAGAAAGTTACTATAGTAACTCGGGCCGCGGGCCCCTGTTACTATAGTAACATACTTTACTTACCTTCCTGGTTCCGGATCGCAGCGGAGGTCCTAACGTCAAGCAATGTGCGCAGCGCATGACGTCACAGCGCTATTCCGCCGCGCACAGCATCGAGACTACAGAACTCCCGCCGCGGCCGAAGAGGAAGGTAAGGTTAGCCCTGACTGGCGGGGTCTGACTCCCGGGACCCGCCAATCAGCTGTTTTGAAGGGGCCGCAGCACTCGTACGAGAGCTGCTCCCCTTCATTCCTGTCACTTCATTCCGGCCACACTGTGAATCGGTGTCGGCGATTCACAGTGTGGGCGAGTAGTGAAATGAAGGGGAAGCAGCTCTCGTACGAGTGCTGCGGCCCCTTCAAAACAGCTGATTTGCGGGTCCCGGGCGACACATCAGCTATTGATGGCCTATCCTGTGGATAGGCCATCAATGTTTAGGGACTGCACAACCCCTAAGCCTACGATGTAGCAGGCTTAGGGGGCCCATGAGACAGGATCACAGATTGTGTGATCCTGTCTGCTGGGCCCTGTATCTAAGCCAATCACATGGTAGGCTTAGATACATGGCCCATGCGTGATCCTGTCTGCTGGGCCCTGTATCTAAGCCTACCACACTGTAGGTTTAGATACAGGGCCCCAGCACACAGTAATCTTATACTGTATAAGATTACTGTCTGCTGGACCCTGTATCTAAGCCTACCTTGTGGTAGGCTTAGATACAGGGTCCCACAGACAGTATCACACATGGGCCCTGTATCTAAGCCTTAGGGTATGTGCACAGACACTAATTACGTCCGTAATTGACGGACGTATTTCGGCCGCAAGTACCGGACCGAACACAGTGCAGGGAGCCGGGCTCCTAGCATTATACTTATGTACGATGCTAGGATTCCCTGCCTCGCTGCAGGACAACTGTCCCATACTGTAAACATGTTTTCAGTACGGGACAGTTGTCCGGCAGCGAGGCAGGGACTCCTAGCATCGTACATAAGTATGATGCTAGGAGCCCGGCTCACTGCACTGTGTTCGGTCCGGTACTTGCGGCCGAAATACGTCCGTCAATTACGGACGTAATTAGTGTGTGTGCACATACCCTAACACATGTGTTACTAATAATTTTTTGTGTGTTTTCTTACAGGTTCGGTCGTTGGACTACGGCGGATTCCAGGACTACTTCGATGACAGCTTTTTTTTTATTAATAAAATGGTTAATGAGGGTTGTGTGGGTTTTTTTTTTATTTCAATAAAATATTTTTTCTATGTCTTTGTGGTTTTTTTTTTAAACTATATTACTACCGCCTTAGTAATGGCCGCCGGCTGATTGACAGCATCCATTGCTAAGGCGGGGCTTAGTGTTAGCGGATGCAGAGGCTAACACTAACCCCTTTATTACCCCGGTCCCCACCGCCATCAGGGGTGCTGGGAAGAGCCGGGTACGATCCAGTACCTGACCATCTGTAGTGATGGTCGGCCACTGGGGTGGCCGCAGGCTAGTATTATCAGGAGGGGAAAGGCCAAAAACAGTGGCCCTTCCCATCCTGGTAATGCTGCCTGCTGCTGCTTTATTGTATCTGGCTGGTTATAAAAATGGGGGGCACCCCACGTCATTTAAAAAAAAAATAATAATAATAATAATTGGAAAGAACGATGTCGGGTCCCCCCCAATTTTCATAACCAGCCAGATACAACACAGCAGCAGGCAGCATTACAAGGGTGGGAAGGGCCACTGTTTTTGGCCTTCCCCAGCCTAATACTACCAGCCTGCGGCCACCCCGGTGCCTGCCCGTCACTACAGATGGTCAGGTACTGGTTTGTACCCGGCTCTTCCCAGTACTCCTGGTGGCGGTGGGTACCGGGGTAATAATGGGGGTTAGTGTAGCCTCTGCACCGGCTAACATTAAGCCCCGCCTTAGTAATGGAGATTGTCAATCAGCCAGCGGCCATTACTAAGGCGGTGATAATAAAGTTTAAAAAGATACAAGCACATAGAAAAAATATTTTATTGAAATAAAAAAACACAACCCTCATTAACCATTTTATTGAGAATAAAAAAAACGCCGTCATTGAAGTCCTCGTATCCGAAGTCCAACAACCGAACCTGTAAAAAAAACACAAACACACAAAAATAATCAGTAACACATAAAGAAGCAAAATTATTATTCTTACCTATCCTGGGTCCAGCGCTGGAGACGCAATGTCAGCGAGCTCGGCCCTGTATCTAATCCTAACATGTGTGATACAGTCTGCTGAGCTGTGTATCTAATCCAATCATGTATGATACTGTCTGCTGGGCCCTATATCTAATCCGATCATGTGTGATACTGTCTGCTGAGCCACTGTATCTAATCCTATCATGTGTGATACTGTCTGCTGAGCCACTGTATCTAATCCTATCATGTGTGGTACTGTCTGCTGAGCCACTGTATCTAATCCTATCATGTGTGATACTGTCTGCTGAGCCACTGTATCTAATCCTATCATGTGTGGTACTGTCTGCTGAGCCACTGTATCTAATCCTATCATGTGTGATACTGTCTGCTGGGCCACTGTATCTAATCCTATCATGTGTGATACTGCCTTCTGAGCCACTGTATCTAATCCTATCATGTGTGATACTGTCTGCTGAGCCACTGTATCTAATCCTATCCATAGTTTATAAGGTCGTAGTGCTATAGATATGCTATGCTGTCTCCTATACACACATTTTTTGGGGGGCGGACACATATGTATTGGGGCTATTTCCCGGACATTTTAAGCCCTGAGGGTATGTTCACATGGCAGCGTCTGTTACGGCTGAAATTACTGTGCTGTTTTCAGGAGAAAACAGCACCGTAATTTCAGCCGTAATGGCATGTGCAGGCGTCTTTTGCTGCGTCCATTACGGAAGTAATTGAAGCTGGTTTTCCATGGAGTCCATGGAAAACGGCTCCATTTACGTCTGAAGAAGTGACAGGCACTTTTTTACGAACGGCCTTTTGACAGCGGCGCGTAAAAAAAAAAGACCTTCGGCACAGAACATCGTAAGACCCATTCAAATGAATGGGCAGATGTTTTCCGACGCTTTTGAGCCGCATTTTCGGACGTAATTCAATGCTAAAACGCCCGAATTACGTCCGTAAATAGTGTGTGTGAACCCAGCCTTAGTGACGCCCCGGCTGCTAGTGCTGCATTGTTGGGTCACTTAGGAGACCCAGCGATGCAGCTGAAAGCGGACCGTCGGCCATGAGAAGTTTGCGGGGGCCCAGTAAGAATTTTTGCATCGGGGCCCATGAGCCTCTAGCTACGCCCCTGGGGGCAGACATCTCATACATACAAGCAAGGGGGGTCCTCTGCTACCTTAAAAAAAGTACTAGTGGTTCCTACTAACCATTAAGATAACATATAAGGGGCTACACTCCTTCCCCATCTACGGGTTGATCGGTTCAGTGGGGAGGGATTATCTGGAAAGCCAAAAATTAGGGGGAATGGGACTAGAACCTCGCAGTCATCAAATTAGCAGTTTGAAACCAACGAGCCCATATACAGTTTTTGGCCCAAGGTCCTTCTGTTGTTGATGTCTGTCCCTGGATAAGCTACTGAAATATCATAAGAGTGCTTCAGTCAGGTAAGCTTCTGTGACACAACAAGTGGGTTTACCATTGGGTAAGCAGCTGTAACACAACAAGTGGGTTTAATCAGGTATGCTGCTGTGACATCACAAGTGTGCTTCTATCATGTATGCTACTGTGACATCGCAACTGGGTTTTAGTCAGGTAAGCTGCTGTGACATCACAACTGGGTTTCTGTGAGGTAAGCGGTTGTGACATCACATGTGGATTTCATACAGGTAACATACTGTGACATCACAGTTAGTTTTAGTCAGGTAAGCAACTGTGAGTGTTTGAGTCAGGTCAATAGCTGTGGCATCACAACTCTCTAAGCTGCTCTGACATCATACGTGGGTTTCAGTTAGAAAAGCTGCTGTGATATTACAACTGTGTTTTCTTTAGGAAATCTACTGTGACATCACAAAATCTTAAAATAGAGAAAGATGTTTCAACGTTATCAGGTTTAGTAGGTTTAAAAATAGCCCTTTCTCTAAAACTTAATTTATGTTGAGGTGGGAACGGGAGATGGGAGACTCGTTTTCCTTAGATCAATGGACGAAAGCGTTTAACTGGATATTTAAACACACTAATATTAATCACTTAAAACTTGTGCGCAAGATTCATCTCAGATGGTACTTGATCCCTTTGAGATTCTCCCACTTCTTTGACGGGAACTCTAATGCTTGTTGGAGGGGATGTGGTATTCTTGTTCCCCAGTCGCACCTTTATAAAGAGAAGTGTTCCAATTAATTTCCAAAGTGTCTGGCATACTTGTACATGCTAGTTCAGAACTAGCGGTCCTAGATATAGGACTGGAGAACATTCCCTCGATCTTCAAAGTAGTAATACATCATATTCTCATAGCAACGAGACTGTCAATTGCCAAATCGTGGAAATCTCCCATCTCTCCTTCAATATTCGAAGTTAGTAGAAGAGTAAACAGTAATTGTTATCATGAGACTATGCTTTCGCAGACTATTACTGCACATCATCGTGCTTTAAAGGCCTGGCAACCCTGGATGAACTCACAGTAATTTGTAATATTTACCTTATCTGCTTCCTGACTGTTTACATTTCTTATCTCCTTAATTATGGCACAGTATGTCTGTATTTCTCCATGTTTAAAGATCATCAGACTGTTATACTGTTTGTACATTACCTGTCTGAAACATTTCTTTTTCAAACCCAATAAAAACGTTATTGATTAATAAAAAAATAAAAAAATCTCTAACTAAAGGCGTCAGTGGCTGTAATGTTACTGTGCCGATACAGTACTTTGAGCAGAAAGCTCAGGACTCCTGGCCAGAATCTCAGCTGCTTCCTTTTATCCCTAACAGATTTATGTCCTATTATCTGTTCTTTGGGCCTATTTACTTGTTTTTGTACAAGAGACCTTCCCATCTATATTTACTTAAAGCGGGCATTCTGGAAACTGATAGAAACAACAGATTGGGCTGGGCCTGGCTCTATGCTAATGTTGCATTCCTCTTGGTGGACTGGCTGAGAGGGTCAATATAGGACATCCATTGCACGTTAGCAAAATAGGAATTGTGGTTGCAATCAAGTGATCCTTTTTGGGAATTGCTCTTTTGCAGCTTCTCTACCCTGCTCCCATGCAGCCACGTTACATGAGTCCCGTATTGTATGTTCAAGAGGCTCTGTCACCACATTATAAGTGCCCTATCTTCTACATAATATGATCGGCGCTGTAATGTAGACTACAGCAGTGTTTTTTATTTAGAAAAACAATCATTTTTTACGGAGTTATGACGTATTTTAGCTTTATTCTAATGATTTTCTTAATGGACAACTGGGCGTGTTTTTCTTTTTGACCAAGTGGGCGCTGTGGAGAGAAGTGTATGACGCTGACCAATCAGCATCATACACATCTCTCCATTCATTTACTCTGCACGTAGTGATCCTGCGTTGTTCACTATGTGCAGTCACTTACTCACATATTAATGTTACTGAAATGTCCTAACAGTGAATAGACATTACTACCAGCCAGGACGCGATGTCTATTGAGAATCCTGACACTTCGGTAACGTTTGTGTGAGATTTACAGCACAGCAAGCGTTACCGAAGTGTCAGGATTCTGAATAGACATCACGTCCTGGCTGGTAGTTATGTCTATTCACTGTCAGGACATTTCAGTAACGTTAATATATGAGTAAGTGACTGCACATAGTGATCTAGCTAGAACACTATGTGCTGTGTAAATGAATGGAGAGAAGTGTATGACGCTGATTGGTCAGCGTCATACACTTCTCTCCACAATGCCCACTTGGTCAAACACGTCCAGTTGTTCATTAAGAAAGTAATTAGCATAAAGCTAATATAGGTCATAACTCTGTCAAAAATTATAGTTTGTTCTAAATAAAAAACACTGCTGTAATCTACATTACAGCGCCGATCACATTATGTAGGAGATAGGCCACTTATAATCTGGTGACAGAGCCTCTTTAAGCCTAAGTAAATGAGCGATGGTGGATGGCACTCTATTCCTTAACTCGCCTCATGATAGGTGCATCCTTGACACCGTGCTTCTGTAATTTTCTGATGAATAAATGTAGTAATTTTTTCTTTGATTTACAGTATTGACCACTATTACGCAATAAATTCTTTAAAAGGAAATGTTTTATACATAAATTCAGATAGGAAAAAAATGGTTAATTCATGTATAGAATAACATGTCAAACTACTTCTGTGAACATTCATACAGAAAAAGGAAGTGAATACCAAAACTATAAATTCAATATATTACCCTATGGGGTATAGTATATGTTGAAGGTGACTGTGTAATGCTATTTTCTCTAAGTTAGAGGAAGATATTAAAATGGGAAATTACTCTTATAGTGGCCATTTCTTTTTAACCAGAAATAGTCTCTGCTGTTTGTAATTCCTAGTTTTCTACTGTTTTTAATCTGTATCTGTGTCACGTAGGATTCGTGGACCCACTGGGCCGTACCACCTTGGCGGTATGGCAGCTGGCCAACAGGGCGCAGGTCACAGTCTATAGTTAGTATACGGTACCTGTGGCAGCTCGGACAGTAGGAAGACAGGCTCGGCTGGTACTAGGCAGCAGGCAGACATCAGGCATGGTGTAGCAGGACAGGCATAGAATACAGCACAGCACGACTACAGCACAGCACGGCACTTGACCAGGATAGCACAGAATACAGGATACAGGAACATGGAACACTGGGAACTGGAAAACACTAGGAGACCATTTGCTTAGACAAACTAGGATACGACAAACAATGCTCAGGCATGGAAGCAAGGGGCTGGGCCCTTCTTATAGTCCAGGATACTCATGGGCTGATTTCACATTAAAGTCCCGTGCACATTCTGCCCCTTTAAGAGCGGGCACGAGCGTGCGCACGCACCCTACGGGACCCGGCCGAGGTGACTGGAAGTGAGCGCTGGTGTCTCCTGAGGAGGAGACTGGGGCCAGCACTCGCAGACCCATGACAGTATCCCCCCTCTTCTTGGGACCAGAGCGAGAGAGAAACTTTTTCAGAAGCGTAGGAGCATTGAGGTTCTCCTCTGGTTCCCAGGACCTCTCTTCAGGACCGAACCCCCTCCAATCTACCAAATAAAAAGTCTTTCCTCTCACTTTCTTGGTGTCCAAGATCTCCTTAACCTCGAAGGTGTCTGAAGAGCCGCTGGAGGCAACCGCAGGGCTAGGAGTCATGGTAAAGCGGTTCAGAACCACCGGCTTCAGGAGGGAGACATGGAAGGAGTTGGGAATCCTGAGAATAGGAGGCAGCCGAAGCTTGTAGGCGACAGGTTTGATCTGCTGCAGGATCTCAAAGGGTCCGAGGAACCTGGGAGAAAATTTGTACGACGGCACCCTCAGTCGAATATTCCTGGAGAACAGCCAGACCTTCGTGCCAGGAAGAAACTGAGGGGTTTCTCTTCTCCTTGTGTCCGCCTTCCGTTTCATGCGGTCGACCGCCACCAGGATGGAGGATCGAGTCTGCTGCCAGATCTGCAGAAAGTCCCTAAAAGCCGTGTCAGCAGCTGGTACCTCAGACGTATCAGGCACCGGGAGAGGAATTTGTGGGTGTTGGCCATAAACAATACAGAACGGAGTATTCCTTGTGGACTCGCTGGTATGATTATTGTAAGAGAATTCAGCCCACGGGAGCAACTGCACCCTGTCATCATGCTGCTTGGAGATGAAGTGGCGTAAGTAGTTCTCCAAGATCCGAATGATCCTCTCGACCTGACCATTGGACTGAGGATGATAGGCCGAGGAAAAGTCCAACTTTACACCTAGGAGTCCGCAGAGGGCTCTCCAGGACCTCGAGGTGAACTGAACCCCCCGATCAGACACAATATGCTGCGGCAAGCAGGCGGAAGATGTGTTGGATGAAAAGCTTGGCCAGTTGAGGAGCAGAGGAATAAAGTGGGCCATCTTCGAAAATCTATCCACCACCAACCAGACACTACTGCATCCAGCAGAGAGAGGCAGGTCAGTGATAAAGTCCATAGCTATATGCTGCCAGGGAGCATCGAGCACAGGCAATGGCTGTGGGCCATCAGAAATGACGGGCAATCAGATCCCAGTTCTTACGGGTCCCCGCGTGACCTGCTAGTCTAGAGGAGTGTCCCCAGCGGAGGATTCTCCCTCTGTCAGCCAGGTGCACAAAAGTCCTCCCTGGAGGAATGTCCCCAACTTGCAGGGGAATGACATAGACAATGCAAGATAGATCAATAATGTTCTGTGGAATCTCCATGGTGTCTTCTGTCTCGAAAGACCTGGACAAGGCATCAGCCCTCACATTCTTATCGGCCGGGAGATAATGGAGCTCAAACTGGAACCTGGTAAAGAACAGCGACCACCTGACCTGACGAGGGTTCAGCCGTTGGGCCGTCTGAAGATAGGTGAGGTTCTTGTGGTCCGTAAAAATCAGGATGGGATGAGCTGCGCCATCTAGTGGATGTCTCCACTCCTCCAGGGCCAATTTGATTGCCAGTAACCTCCGATCCCCAATCGAGTAGTTGCGTTCTGCGTAAGAGAAGAGCTTAGAAAAATATCCACATACCATTGACTTGCCCTTGGAACCTCTCTGTAACAGGAGTGCACCAGCACCGACAGAGGATGCGTCCACCTCCAACGAGAACTGTAGAGAAACGTCTGGATGATGGAGGATAGAGGCTGATGTGAAGGCACTCTTCAGGTTATTGAATGCAGACTCTGCCTCAGAAGTCCACACCTTGGCATTCATACCCTTCTTAGTGAGGTTAGAGATAGGAGACGTCAGTGAGGAGAAGTTTCGAATAAACTGTCTGTAAAAATTGGCAAATCCCAGAAAGCGATGTATGGCCCTCAAGCCTTGAGGGCAGGGTCATTCCGGGACCGACTTTACCTTTTCAGGATCCATCTTGAGACCTCTATTCGAGACAATGTAGCCCAGGAAGGGTAGAGCATCTTTTTCAAACACGCACTTCTCCAACTTGGCGTACAGACGATTCTCCCTTAACCGCAGCAAAACTTGACGGACATGTCTCTGATGCGTCATAGGATCTGGAGAAAAAATCAAGATGTTATCAAGATAGACCACAACACAAACATAGAGGAGGTCACGGAAAATGTCATTAACGAATTCCTGGAAGACCGCAGGAGCATTACACAGGCCGAAGGGCATTACTAGATACTCATAGTGTCGATCACGGGTGTTAAATACAGTCTTGCATTCGTCACCCCGGCGATTCCGGATTAGGTTGTAAGTCCCACGCAGGTCTAGTTTGGAAAAAATCTTGGCACCACGTATACGATCGAACAGTTCTGAGATCAGTGGCACTGGTTACTTATTTTTCACCGTAATCTGGTTGAGACCCCGGTAGTCAATACAAGGACGCAGTGAGCCATCCTTCTTTTTGATGAAGGAGAACACGGCTCCTGCCGAGGAGGAAGACTTCCGTATGAAGCCCCTCTCCAAGTTCTCTTTAACATTGGTGGACATGGACAGAGTCTCTGGCAAGGAGAGAGGATATACCCTACCACGGGGATGGGGTGCACCAGGAATCAGCTCGATAGGACAGTCATACGCCCGGAGTGGGGGCAGTGTCTCCGCCTCCCTTTTGCTGAACCTGGAGATAGAGTTAAAAAACACACGGTCAAGTGGAAAGGATCAACCAATTACTAGAAAATTATCTTCATCATTTTGTTTCAGTTTAACACGACAATTGGGTACAGCTTCTGCCTTGGGCCGAATTCTTATACAATAACCATGAGACTACTGCTTTTTTTCCATTCTTTATAGTATACAGTCAGCATCCACAAGTTCCTCTTCCTGGGCCAGCTATGTCTCAAGTACCTGCAGCCAATTCTTCCTTCGGGACTTTTCTTCACATCTGTCAGCGAACCGAGTCCTCTATTCTTCAGGCAGTTGATCGCATGAAAAGATATGCAGATAGGAAAAGAAAAGTTCCTCCTCAGTTTTCCCCCGAAGACAAGGTCTGGCTGTCTTCAAAAATCCTTTGTCTCAAGATCCCTTCCCACAAATTCGCTCCCCTTCAAGGTTTTACAACAAATGAACCCTGTGTTCTACAAACTTCGGCTGCCTCCTACTCTCAAAATTCCCAACTCGTTCCATGTGTCCCTGCTAAAGTCTGTAGTTCTGAACCATTACAGCAAATACCCTGGTTCTGAAGTTGCTCCCAGGAGTTCTTCTGAAATTTTTAAGATAATAGAGATCCAGGACTACAAGAGCGTAGGAGGGAAGACCTTCTACCTGGTGGACTGGAAAGGGTTTGGTCCTGAGGAGAGGTCTTGGTAGCCTGAAGAGAACGTAGATGCCCCAGCTCTCATTGAGAAGTTCCTCCTACGCTCTGGACTTAAGAAGAGGGGGCGTAAGAGGGGATGACCGCCGGCATCCCCTACTTACTGGCAGCCGCGACCGCAGGACACTCAGCTTGCCGGCGTCTCCCTCCTTGGACATGCCGGCACACGTGACTGCATCTCTCCGCTGTTTCATCTAGGGTTCCTGGTCTCAAAAGGGTCAGCGTGCACCAGTAAAATTGTCCCTGCCCAATCCCAACTCCCCCTGGCTGGACTTTTAAAATTATTCTGCCCACTTCCTCCTTGCCTGAGCATTGTTGTGTCTACCCATGTTTGTTCTGCAATTGGTTGCTTATCTGTATCCTGTATCCTGTTTTCCCGTATCCTGTATCTCGTTTTCCGTATCCAGTAAATGTGTTTAGTTCCAGTGCGAAGTCTAGTGTTGAAGTCAAGTTCATCACCTGTGCCCAGTGCCCATGTTGGCCCGAGGTTCCAGACGACTACACTACATCTGAGTCAAGTGTCTGCCTAGTCAATTGTCTGCCAAGTCTTCTATCCAGGTACTCTTATTCTAAAGACTATCATTGATTCTTGTTTTGCCAGCTGCTACTCCGCTACGGGTCCACATACACCACAGTCGTGACACAATGTTTTATTTTTCCAGTGTTGGCGGGAATTTAAAGCTAATTGTCATATTTGCCCCTTTAAAGTTACAGTTGATTGCTGAGCTCACAGCAGCAGGTCTGTGATCAACTTATTTTTTGGGGACCTTACAAACTGAATTAGTAAAATGTGGACAACTCCGTTTAATAGGATCTACAATGATTTTAACTTCAGATTTTTTTTTTCAAGTGCCATTATTCAATAATAGCAAAGTTCCTGAAAATACTAAGCCATCTCTAAATCAATGCAGCGATCTGGCTATGACCTTTCAATTTGCGAATACAGTATGGATGATGAGACTGCCATTTTCTTGTATAAGCCATATTCAAGGGTAACTTTATTAGATATAAACAAATGTCAGTGAGAGCAAAGCTTCATGTTGAGATTCAAAGAACTATTAGATTACCTTTTTTTTTTTTAAAGGTAAATTGTATTAAGAACATAATAAAATTGGTACGCGTACAGGGAATATATATCAGTTGTATAAAAGCATCAGTATTCTTATAGGAACCCATGTGCAAACAGTAGTATAATTATACAAACATATAAAAAAATAAAATTAGAACAAACAACTTTCCATTATGTGATAGAAAAAGAGAGATCAGTCAAATACAATGTCCAGTGGAGGAATGGTGCATCAGTAAAAGACATTAGTCGCTCATGTGTCAAATATTCCTATCATAAATACAAAGGAGGGGAGGATGGGGAAGTTCAGGTAATTAACTAGTATGGGGGAAAGATACCCAGGATTGCCATATTTTTGCAAATTTATCCGAGCACCCCTGCGCTTCATATGTAAGTTTGAAAAGAGGGGGGGGGGGATATTGGAGTTTATTAGGGTAATCCACGTTTGAAATGTAGGGACTTTGTGGTGTTTCCAGTTTAATAGGATATTTTTCTTTTGCATAGAACAATAAGAGCATCATAAAGGATCTAGTAGCCACAACAGCAATAAGGTCTTCCACCAAAAGAAGCAAACAGATTTTGGGATCTAACATATGGGGAAGTTCAACTTTTAAATCAATAAATACCATTACTTCAGCCCACAAATTGTAGATAACTGGGCACTCAAAAAACCAGTGGCGGATCATCATTAGGGCGAACCCCTTCATGCCCGGTGGCGTCGCTAGCACCGGAGGGAGCCCCGGTGCCAGGAACGCACCTGTCATGAGGCGAGGTGAGCTTCTGTCCTACTTAGCAGCCGTGGTCTGTGCTGAAACTCCCCCTCCAGCCCCCCTTCCCTGCTCCACACATCTCTCCTCCTGCTGCTAGCAGTCGGGACATGGGGAGGGGAGACTGTCTGCGGGCTCTGTGTCGGACTGTGAGCAGGAGAAACGCTGTGTGAAGACTCCCACCACATCAACCTGCTGAACGCCCTTCACAAATATCCTACATAAAAGGTAAGTGCATGTGTGTTTACAATGTGTACTTTCTATGTGTATAATGTACATACTCATGTGTCTGTGACAGGGGCGTAGCTAGGGGGGCATGTGGGGCATGTGCCCCGGGCGTAACTTAGAGGGGGGCGCCAGCGCCACCTCCTCCTGCACTATAATTGTACCTGTGTCAATAGGACACAGGTACAATTAGAAGCAATGAATGAGCAATTCAGCGCTCTTGCATCAGTGAAGCGACTGGTACCTTTTGTACCAGTGAAGCTTCCGTCGATGAAATGCGCTGAGTGACAGGGAAAGTCATCCTGCCCAGCCAATCAGCGCCTTTCATAGACGCTGCCTTCAACCCCCAGGAGAGCTGCTCCCACAAATAGCTCCCCCTATAGTGCTCCACAGAAAGCCCACCCCTATATATAGCCCCCCTGTACATATAGTCCACCCCTGTATATAGTGCTCCACAGATAGCCCACCCCTGTATATAGTATATACAGGGGTGGGCTATCTGTGGAGCACTATATACAGGGGTGGACTATCTAGTGGAGCACTATATACAGGGGTGGACTATATGTACAGGGGGGCTATATACAGGGGTGGGCTATCTGTGAAACACTATATACAGGGGTGGACTATATGTGGAGCACTATATACAGGGGTGGACTATATGTGAAGCACTATATACAGGGGTGGACTATATGTGGAGCACTATATACAGGGGTGGGCTATATCTACAGGGGGCTACATACAGGGTTGGGCTATATCTACAGGGGGGCTATATACAGGGGTGGGCTATCTGTGGAGCACTATATACAGGGGTGGACTATACGTGGAGCACTATATACAGGGCTGGGCTATATCTACAGGGGGCTATATACAGGGGTGGGCTATCTGTAGAGCACTATAGGGGGAGTTATTTCTGGGACACTATATACAGGGGTGGGCTATATGGGGGCACTATCTACAGGGGGCTCTATGGCAGACAACTACAGGGGTCACGGTGTGTGTGGGACACGGTGTATGGTGCCATTATAATTAGAAGTGCAGTGTATGGCGCTATTATATTTAGGGGCGTACTGTGTGGTATAATGAGAACTTTATCTTTATTTATAGGTGCAGAAATGTTGTAAAAGTGAGAAGCTGAAGACATCTGAGCGGCAAACTGCAGAAATGGGCTGTGACCGGGAGAAGTCATCATAGAGGTCTGGACCGGATGGAGAAAAATAACTAGAATCTGAGACATCACCGGTGAGTCACTTAATGTAAATGTTTATTCTGCCTCTAATCAGTAATGTAGTCTCTGTATGATCTGCAGCGAGATGATTATGATAGGATTTATTTTTTGTGAAACAGCAACTCCCAGCATATCCTTATCATAGTTCGGGCCATGCTGGGAGCTGTAGTTTTACGCTGTACAAACCTGTACAGCAGGGGTTGCACTAAATTGAGCTGTGTTTGTGCTGGGGCTGTATTTATGTACTGAGCTTGGTTCTGGTGTTGTGTATAGAACCATATTGCTTGTAAAATGTACAAATGTTTTTATGCTCGCGTTACATAAAAAGAAATGACACGTCGATTGGTAGAGAAAACAAACATGGTGAGGGAGAAGGAGATGTCGGGAAAGAGGTTGGGGGGGGGGGGGGGCGCCAAACTGAATCTTTGCCACGGGTGCTGGAGAACCTAGCTATGCCTCTGGTCTGTGATGTGTATGTATGTATGTATGTATGTATGGATATAGTGTGTGTGTGTGTGTGTGTGTGTGTGTGTGTATGTATGTATGTATATATATATACATACATATGTATAGTGTGTGTGTGTGTGTGTGTGTGTGTGTGTGTGCGTATGTATGTATGTGTGTGTATGTGTGTGGCATTAGTGTCGCAGGGTGCTGTCACCATTCTATGTTTGCTATATATATATATATATATATATATATATATATATATATATATATATATATATAGAAACAAGCAAAGCAAAAGCAGCACCGTTCTTCCGGTGTAGGGTGCACAAGTCCCTGTTCAGACACACGACCAGTGTCCCAAATCCACAGCAAAATCCAATACACAGGTCAGCACTCCAGGTTTAAGTGAAAGAAGGATCTTTTTATTCACCACATGCAACGTTTCAGCCCTGCTCAATGGGGCCTTTCTCAAGCAATACATTTCAGTGTTAGGTGTACATATAAATACATAATTTGTAACATCCTTGTAATCATGCAATAAAATTTCAATCATGCTTAAAATCTTAATTCTAGTGTAAAACAATGTGATCAAAAAATCACCATATGGTGTTTACATTTTGTCAATGAAATACGTGCCCCTATTATCAACTGCACGTATTTCATTGACAAAATGTAAACACCATATGGTGGTTTTTTGATCACATTGTTTTACACTAGAATTAAGATTTTAAGCATGATTGAAATTTTATTGCATGATTACAAGGATGTTACAAATTATGTATTTATATGTGCACCTAACACTGAAATGTATTAGTGTAGAAGGAAGAGGGAAATGGGAGGAAACCTCCAGCTCACCGATCTGACACTCCTGTGTTGGTAATCGCCCGGGTCAGCCGCGACGGCACACGGCAGCAATAGTAGAAAAAACCAGAGAGGATCCAGCGATAGTGATGTCAAAAATAGGAAAAACTGGGTTTCCACTTTATTGAATACAAGCTGTCAGAGCTTGAAATAGAACATCAGGAGGAAAAACAAAGTGGTGATGCGGCAATTGAATAGCCTACGCGTTTCAAGCACTAGGCTGTGCTCTTAGTCATGGCTGTGTCGAGACACAGCCATGACTAAGAGCACAGCCTAGTGCTTGAAACGCGTAGGCTATTCAATTGCCGCATCACCACTTTGTTTTTCCTCCTGATGTTCTATTTCAAGCTCTGACAGCTTTTATTCAATAAAGTGGAAACCCAGTTTTTCCTATTTTTGACATCACTATCGCTGGATCCTCTCTGCTTTTTTCTACTGAAATGTATTGCTTGAGAAAGGCCCCATTGAGCAGGGCTGAAACGTTGCATGTGGTGAATAAAAAGTTCCTTCTTTCACTTAAACCTGGAGTGCTGACCTGTGTATTGGATTTTGCTATATATATATATATATATATATATATATATATATACACGAGAAATACGCACCGCAGGACAAAATGCCTGGTCGGAAATTTTACGCAGATTTGGGTAATCTAGCTCACTTTGCCACTACTGTATTCTGCGTATTTTCCGGGCGGAAAATACGCAGCAATTCCGTTAAGTGTGGACAAGCCCTAATACAGTAGCAGCAGAGTACATTAGATGTGAACAATTCTCATCCACACGCTGCGTAAATGATAAGTGGGGAAATAAAGCTCAGAAATTTACCTGCGGTGCGGTTTTTTAATATGCAGCATGTCAATTGTGTTTGCGTAAACGCTGCTGATTTGTTTTGGGTTTTCCCCATTTAATTCAATGGGGAGGTAAAACCCGCAACAGATAACAGATGTTATGTAAAAACGCAATTTATAAAAGATTAAAATCTTATACTTGCCCAGAATTCTGTTATTTGGTCCGGGCCGGCCTCCTGGGATGACGTTTCACCCCATGTGACCGCTGCAACCAATCACAGGCTGCAGCAGTCATATTGGATAAAATGACATCCCAGGGCTGCACTGTAGCGACGCTGTGTAGCACTATATACAAGGGGGGGAGCGCTGTGTGGCACTATATATAAGGAAGGGAGCACTGTGTGGCACTATATACAAGGGGGAGTGCTGTGTGGCTCTATCTATAGGGGCTGTGTGGCTCTATCTATAGGGGGCTGTGTGGCTCTATCTATAGGGGGCTGTGTGACTCTATCTATAGGGGGCTGTGTGGCTCTATCTATAAGGGGCTGTGTGGCTCTATCTATAGGGGGATGTGTGGCTCTATCTATAGGGGGTTGTGTGATGCTATCTATAGGGGGCTGTGTGCCTCTATCTATCGGGTATGTGGCGCTATCTATAGGGGGCTGTGTGATGCTATCTATAGGGGGTTGTGTGTGTGTGGTGCTATCTACAGGTGTCTGTGTGTGTGTGGCGCTATCTACAGGGGGGTGTGTGTGGCACTGTCTACATGGGGGGTTGGTGCTATCTACAGGGGGCACTGTGTATGTTGTGCTTTACTTTACAGTGTGTGACACAATTATATTCAGGGGCGCAGTGCATGGTGATATTATATTTAAGGGCTGCAGAAATGGCTCATAGCCAGGAGAAGTCGTCATGAGCTCTGGACCGGATGAAGAAGAAAAGAGGAAAAAAACGACTAGCATCTAAGACGTCCTCACCTGTGAGTCACTGGATTTGTAGAGAATCTGTCCCCTCTCCTGACATGTTTATTATAGGAAATCCTTGTATTCCACATAACGTCTTTGTGCAGTCCAGGACTGATAGAAAAATTGGTGTTACCAATCCCCTTGTCAGGAGGATGTGTTCCTGCACAGTGTGATACTGTCAGTATGTAGGGACACAGCCCTGTGAAAGGGGAATCGTAACACCCATTTGTTAATGCTTGTGCAAAAAGGTAGTGTTAGCAATAGTTACGGCGTGGCAGAATGGCGGTGGAGAAGGGGGGCCCAAGTTTGGGTAACAGCCCAGAGCCCATGGTCTTCTTAATCTGCCACTGCCCAAAACATATGGAGAAAGGAACCATCCTTTCCCCAGCAGCATGGGCAAACAAGAGAGGGAAGCTTCCCCATCCTAAACAATTTAGAGGGTTTACAGTAAATTTCATGAAAGAATTTTATTAGAATGAGACGATCTCTAATCATTATTAAGGAACCAATCAAGGCATCCAACATTTCCGTATGATCATTAGCAGGTATAGAGGGAATGATCTGAGACCATCTGTCCAATGCTCTATCAAGTTTTGTAGAGGTGGTACGTAGCTGCTGTTTGTAGTGTGTGGACATAGGCTTGGCTAACATTTCCCGTGTTACGCAATCCTCCACCAGAGACGTACACATCCTGCCATTATATCCCGCAAATTGTGAGGGCTAAGTTGGAAGTAGCGGAATTTAAGATGAGTTGGGATCTATTGTTTAGCCGTAAGTTGTGCAAAAGTGGCAGTCTTATCCTCTATCACCACATCACCCAGAGTTAGTATTCCTACGTTTAGGGAGGGTTAGGGAGTCGCTGTATTTGTGTCGAAAGCGGATTATACCAGAGCGGCCTCCACGGTAACCAGGACACTTCCTCTGACCGGAATATCATGATCGATATCTGCCAAACCTTGAAGCTCGCCGCATCGTGACTGTAAGTACTGATGTAGTTGTCTTTATCTTGACTCTTAACGCATTAAATACACAGTGGCAAGAAACTTTAACTTGACTTTTTCAATGACATATCAATGGCTTTTGTTGTGGGATATCATGCTTCAGCAACTTATCAAAGTCAAGGTAAACTTGGCTACATCTGTAGATGACCTGTGGGTGGGGAGGGGCCTGCCTATATAAAGAGTTGACTAGGGCCTTATAGGATCCCAGAAATGGCGCCTCTAGATCTGTATGTGGGTTAAGCTGTCTATGTGTGAACCACCACCAAACATACACTAATTGACTAGCCCAAAAATATAGATATAGTGTAATGACAGGGATAGGAAAACAGACAAGTGAGCCCTAATCTACCCGCCACTCAGTCCCTGCCTACTTGCAACGACCCGCCCTAGGCGACGGGGTACAACTGGGCGACGGTCCCTACACTCAGTAAGTGCACGACAGACAACCAGACAAGGAAAAACAGAATAAAGGGAAACAGGGCAGTTGCCCACGGCAACACCGTGAGCAACAAGAGTAGTAAACGAGCCGAGTCAAACCAGGAGAGTACGAGGTGTCAAACGCAGAGCAGGAGAGTAGTGAACAAGCCGAGTCAAACCAGGAGTGTACGAGGTACCAAACGCAGAGCAGAAGAGTAGTCAGTAAGCCAGGGTCAATACGAAGCAGGGACAAGTAGTTCAAGAAGCTGCAGCAGGGCCAGGAAACCAACAGAGAAGAATCACAAGCAAGGAGGAACAGGAAAGGCAGGTATAAATAGACAGAAGGCGGGAGCTAGCTCCGTCTGGCCAGGCTGTGATAGGCTCTCCCACTCCTAAGCCTGCCATCCTGAGTGGTGGAAGATGGAGTCAGTCTCACAGACATAGAAGCAGGTGCAGACTAATTACCTATGGGCGTGGATACAGAAGCTGTGCCTGGCAGATCCTTAACAGTACCCCCCCCTTTTATGAGGGGCCACCGGACCCTTTCTAGATGGACCTGGTTTATTGGGGAAACGAAGGTGGAACCTCCTGACCAATACCCCAGGGTGAACATCCCGGGTGGGTACCCAAGTCCTCTCCTCAGGCCCGTATTCTCTCCAATGGACCAGGTACTGGAGGGAGCCTTGGACCATCTTGCTGTCCACAATCTTGGTCACCTCGAATCCTACCCCCTCAGGGGTGAGAACGGGGACAGGAGGTTTCCTCGAGGGAGCCAAGGACGGGGAGCAGTGTTTAAGGAGGGAGGCATGAAACACGTTGTGTACTCGAAAAGATGGGGGCAACTCCAGTCGGAAGGAGACAGGATTGAGGACTTCAATGACCTTGTACGGCCCTATAAACCGGGGAGCAAACTTCTTGGACGGGACTTTAAGGCGCAAGTTCTTAGACGATAGCCACACCAGATCCCCGACCATAAACAAGGGGTTAGCAGAACGTCTTCTATCTGCCTGAGTTTTTTGTATGCTCTGGGATGCCTCTAGGTTCTTCTGAACCTGGGCCCAGACTGTGCACAGTTCCCGATGAACGACCTCTACCTCAGGATTGTTGGAACTACCAGGTGAAAAGGAGGAGAACCGTGGATTAAACCCAAAATTACAGAAAAAGGGGGAGACCCCTGACGAGTTACTGACCCGGTTATTAAGGGAAAATTCGGCGAGGGGAATGAATGAGACCCAATCATATTGACAGTCAGAGATAAAACACCTTAAATATTGTTCTAGAGACTGATTAGTCCTCTCGGTTTGGCCATTAGTTTCAGGATGGAAGGCAGAGGAGAAGGACAGATCAATCTCCAACTTTTTACAGAAGGCTCTCCAAAACAAAGAAACAAATTGTACCCCTCTGTCAGAAACAATATTGACAGGGACCCCATGGAGACGCAAGATGTGTTTGACAAACAAGGTAGCTAACGTCTTAGCATTGGGTAGTTTTTTGAGGGGCACAAAGTGGCACATCTTACTGAAGCGGTCTACTACAACCCACACAACCGACTTGCCTTGAGATGGAGGCAAATTGGTGATAAAATCCATGGAGATATGGGTCCAAGGTCTCTGGGGAACGGGCAAAGAACGTAGTAAGCCCACTGGTCGGGACCTGGGAGTCTTGGACCTAGCACAAACCTCACAAACGGCGACGTAGGCCTTAACGTCTTTAGGCAACCCAGGCCACCAATAGTTTCTGGCAATGAGGTGCTTGGTACCCAGGATGCCTGGATGACCAGATAGTGCGGAGTCATGATTTTCCCTAAGTACCCTTAGCCGGAATTGCAGGGGAACAAACAGCTTGTTCTCAGGAAGGTTCCCGGGAGCTGAACCTTGATCAGCAGCAATTTCAGAGACTAAATCAGAATCAATAGAGGAAATGATTATACCTGGAGGCAAAATACAAGCAGGATCTTCCTCCGAAGGAGGGCTGGCCATGAAGCTACGCGACAGTGCATCAGCCTTAATATTTTTAGACCCAGCCCTATAGGTAACCAAAAAATTGAATCTGGTAAAAAATAACGCCCATCGAGCTTGTCTCGGGTTTAGCCTCCGGGCCGATTCTAGGAAAACCAGATTCTTGTGGTCGGTAAGGACCGTTACCTGGTGCCTAGCCCCCTCCAGGAAGTGGCATCACTCTTCAAATGCCCATTTAATGGCTAAGAGTTCGCGGTTGCCAATATCATAGTTACTCTCAGTGGGCGAAAACTTCCTGGAGAAGTAGGCACAGGGACAGAGATGGGTGAGGGACCTGGTACCCTGGGACAAGACAGCCCCCACTCCCACCTCGGACGCGTCAACCTCCACGATAAATGGCTCCATTTGGTTGGGCTGAACCAACATCGGGGCCGAGATAAAGCACTTCTTAAGGGCCTCAAAAGCCTGGACAGCCTCAGGAGGCCAGTGGAGGAGATCAGCACCCTTGCGAGTGAGGTCCGTAAGAGGCTTAGCGATGACCGAGAAGTTAGCAATAATCTCCTGTAATAATTAGCGAACCCCAAGAAGCACTGTAACGCCTTCAGGGAGGCAGGTTGGACCCATTCGGCCACAGCCTGGACCTTGGCGGGGTCCATGCGGAATTCATGAGGAGTGAGGATTTGACCCAAAAATGGTATCTCCTGCACCCCAAACACACATTTTTCGGTCTTCGCAAACAGTTTGTTTTCCCGAAGAAACTGGAGCACCTTCCTGACATGCTCAATGTGGGAGGACCAGTCCTTGGAAAACACAAGTATGTCATTAAGGTACACTACAAGAAATACCCCCAGGTAATCTCTTAAAATCTCATTTATGAAATTCTGGAAGACCGCGAGAGCATTACACAACCCAAAGGGCATGACGAGGTATTCGAAATGACCTTCGGGCGTGTTAAACGCAGTCTTCCACTCATCCCCCTCTTTGATGCGGATAAGGTTATACGCCCCCCGTAGATCAAACTTAGAGAACCATTGGGCCCCCTGAACCTGATTAAAGAGATCAGGAATCAAAGGAAGGGGATACTGGTTCCTTACAGTGACCTTATTCAAGTTACGGTAGTCAATGCATGGCCTAAGACCACCATCCTTCTTCCCTACGAAGAAGAAGCCAGCACCTACCGGAGAAGTAGAGGGGCGAATGTAACCCTTGGCCAGGCATTCCTGGATATACTGTCTCATGGCTTCACGTTCGGGACAAGAGAGATTAAATATCCTACACTTAGGGAGCTTATCTCCTGGTACCAAATCGATAGCGCAATCGTATTCTCTATGAGGAGGTAACACTTCGGATGCCTCTTTAGAGAAAACATCAGCAAAGTCCTGAACAAACTCAGGTAGCGTGTTCACCTCCTCAGGGGGAGAAATAGAATTAACAGAAAAACATGACGTCAAGCATTCATTACCCCATTTTGTAAGATCCCCAGTATTCCAGTCAAACTTGGGATTATGCAACTGCAACCAGGGAAGGCCTAAAACCAAATCGGACGATAATCCCTGCATCAACAGTACAGAGCACTGCTCCAAATGCATGGAGTCAACAAGGAGTTCAAAAACAGGGGTATGCTGTGTAAAATAACCATTAGCAAGAGGAGTGGAGTCGATACCCACTACCGGGACAGGTTTAGGCAAATCAATCAAAGGCATAGCTAGAGACATAGCAAATTCCACAGACATGATATTAGCAGACGACCCTGAATCCACGAAGGCACTGCCGGTAGCAGACCTACCACCAAAAGAGAATAATAAATACCTATTCAAGTATAGACCATGGACATACGCCAAAAGAATTATCATGCGTCCTCACAGATCAAAAACTACAAAATTCAAATACCTATCACGAAATGTGAAGACATATATAACATATCCATGCCTGGATAAATAACATACAGCACACAATTTGTACCATGAAAATATAAAAAACTTTATTGAAATACACTTAACAATATATTGGCCATCAGACGATAAAATCAATGATACAAGTAATAAAAGAATAGCGTGGAGATACAACAGGGACACATACACATAGCATGCTAGTAAACTACAAACATCATGTGATATGGTATGGTACAGGTTTCTCAGTCCAAACCAAAGGGTATAGCAAGAAAAGTACACACCAACGTAATGGTCATATACATCTAACCAAGGTATATAGCATAAGTTCAAAGATATAATAATGAACAGTATGTTAACACTGCTTAACAAATGTAGAAGAGAGCCCAAAATCACAGGCTCAAAAGACTATACCAACCTGTAGATTGCATGATATGTCCCACAGAAAATATCACCAAAAGAGACCTGAAAGGGAAGCAAGATTTTATTACGTTTCATATTTACGGGAAATACCTGTGCGCCCAAGTGACCTCCCCGATGATCACTTAGGCGTGGAAGATTTCCGGCTGCTTATTCTTACGCCTAGGACAGGTGTTCACTTGATGCTTGACATCCCCACAAAAGAAGCAGAGACCATTCTTCCTGCGGAACTCTCTACGTTGTTGGGGGGACACGGAGGCCCCGAGTTGCATAGGTACCTCCGAGTCTTCCGTGGAGGAACGAAGCAACGGAACCTCGGGAGGCATCATGGGGGAGTCAGAGGAGAAAACACAAAAACGTTCAGATGTCGTTCCCTGAGACGTCGGTCAAGTCGTACCGCTAAAGCCATATCCTGGTCTAGGGAGTCAGAAGAGGGATAGCTAACTAGCAGGTCTTTCAGGGCGTTCGACAGACCCAACCTAAACTGGCACCTTAAGGCAGGGTCATTCCACCGAGAAGCTACGCACCACTTCCTAAAGTCAGAGCAATACTCCTCAACAGGTCTCTTACCCTGACGTAAGGTCACCAGCTGGCTCTCGGCAAAGGCAGTCCTGTCAGTCTCGTCATAAATGAGTCCGAGAGCAGAAAAGAAAAGATCAACGGAGGAAAGTTCAGGGGCGTCAGGAGCCAAGGAGAAGGCCCATTCTTGGGGCTCTTCCTGGAGCCGGGACATAATTATACCCACCCGCTGGCTCTCAGAACCTGAGGAGTGGGGCTTTAAACGAAAATAGAGCCTACAACTCTCCCGAAAGGAGAGAAAAGTCTTCCGGTCCCCTGAGAACCGGTCAGGCAACTTGAGGTGGGGTTCAAGAGGTGAGGTGAGGGGCACTACCATGGTAGCATCAGGCTGGTTGACCCTCTGAGCCAGGGCCTGGACCTGTAGGGAGAGACCCTGCATTTGCTGAACCAGGGTCTCAAGGGGGTCCCTAGTGGTGTGAGGGACCAGGGTAGAGTAGGTATATGGCTTGTGATTATGTAATGACAGGGATAGGGAAACAGACAAGTGAGCCCTAATCTACCCGCCACTCAGTCCCTGCCTACTTGCAACGACCCGCCCTATGCGACGGGGTACAACTGGGCGACGGTCCCTACACTCAGTAAGTGCACGACAGACAACCAGACAAGGAAACACAGAACAAAGGGAAATGGGGCAGTTGCCCACGGCAACACCGTGAGCAACAAGAGTAGTAAACGAGCCGAGTCAAACCAGGAGAGTACGAGGTGCCAAACGCAGAGCAGGAGAGTAGTGAACAAGCCGAGTCAAACCAGGAGTGTACGAGGTACCAAACGCAGAGCAGAAGAGTAGTCAGTAAGCCAGGGTCAATACGAAGCAGGGACAAGTAGTTCAAGAAGCTGCAGCAGGGCCAGGAAACCAACAGAGAAGAATCACAAGCAAGGAGGAACAGGAAAGGCAGGTATAAATAGACAGAGGGCGGGAGCTAGCTCCGTCTGGCCAGGCTGTGATAGGCTCTCCCACTCCTAAGCCTGCCATCCTGGGTGGTGGAAGATGGAGTCAGTCTCACAGACATAGAAGCAGGTGCAGACTGATTACCTATGGGCGTGGATACAGAAGCTGTGCCTGGCAGATCCTTAACATATAGTTTCGGCACGGTCAGACCACCCTGCTCTGTGGATAATTGTAGTGTGCCAAGAGCAATCCGAGGGACTTCACCTGCCCAAATAAAGGATCTGAGATCCTTGTCTACTTTAGAGAAGAGTGTGAGGGGCAACCAGATAGGAGAATTATGGAAGAGATATAAGAATCTAGAGAGGGATTTCATTTTGAATAGATTAATATGACCCGTTACTGAAAGGGAAGATGTCTCCATCTGTCGAAGTCCACTTTAAGTCGTTGTAGTAGTGGCTTATTGTTATCAGGTATAAAAGGTGTGTGTGTGTCGGAGGTGATCACTATGCCAAGGTATGTGATTTTATCCGCCCACTGTATGGGGAGGGAAAAGCAACCCCCTGGATCCTGCATCCACCACCATTATCAATGATTTAGACCAGTTAACTCGCAGACCAGAGAATAATGTAAATATGTCAAGTAAAGTTAGTAATGCTCACAAAGACGGACCCGGGTCTTTAAGAAGAAGAATCGTATTGTCAGCATAAAGAGGAACCCACCAATGCTAGAGCAGACTCACGGTCAATACGATGAGCGGTCAGCCCACGTCTATGTGAGGAGATAGCTCGTATAACAACCACTCTCGTGTAGGCCTTAAAAGCATCGCATATCAAGTCACATTCTGCCGTATCAGTATTTGTAGACCAAGAGCTAGGTAACTCCAAGTCTAAGGAAGTTATAACCTCTTTACAGGAAAGCCACAAAGGACTCAATATCAAAATTTTGCACTTTGCAACCTCAGGGAAGCCTAAGGTGAGAAGTAGAGGGGAATGATCCAAGATGCCTTTAGAATGGTATTTGGCATCCACTACAAAAACAAGAGAGGCCATATTTCCAAATGCAAGATGTATTCTGGAAAATGATCTATAGGCCAGAGAATAGCATGAGTAGGCCCGAGATAGAAGATGGCACATACACCATATCTCTGTCAGATAATATGTGGTAGCCCATGTACTTAAAGGTGAAGCAGTCCCCACAATCTCTCCCAACCTATCCAACTCTGGACAGAGCAGAAGATTAAAATCTCCAAGTAATAGGAGGGGCGCAGAACCCAGGTCCGTCACCAACACCATCACATTCAGTATCTGGACAGAGGGGGGTTATAAATATTCACAATAACAAATGAGGTAAAGTATACCTGGCATAGTAAAACAACAAATCTCCCTCTAGGATCAGTTTTAACAGAAGTAACCACACTGTAAAGGATTTGCCAGACACAGCTTCTGTGTCTACGCCCATGGGCAATCAGTCTGCACCTGCTCCTATGTCTGTGAGACTGACTCCATCTTCCACCACTCAGGATGGCAGGCTTAGGAGTGGGAGAGCATATCACAACCTGGCCAAACGGAGCTAGCTCCCGCCCACTGTCTATTTATACCTGCCTTTCCTGTTCCTCCTTTGCTTGTGACTCTGCTCTGCTTGTTTCCTGGCCTTGCTGCTTCTGCTTGTACTACTCATCCTCTGCTTGTTATAGACCTTGGCTTTCTGACCACTCTCCTGCTCAGCGTTTTTGTACCTCGTTCACTCCAGGTTTGACTCGGCTCGTTCACTACTCTGGTTGCTCACGGTGTCTCCGTGGGCAGCTGCCCCGTTTCCCTAGCTTCTTTGTACCCTTGTCTGTTTGTCTGTCTTGCACTTACTGAGCGTAGGGACCGTCGCCCAGTTGTACCCCGTCGCCTAGGACGGGTCGTTGCAAGTAGGCAGGGACTGAGTGGCGGGTAGATTAGGGCTCACCTGTCTGTCTCCCTACCCCGTCATTACACACACATTGTAAAGATTTGTAGACCAGCAAGGAGACCCCACATAAATAGCTGGAAAAAGAGGCATCATATCCAAATTTAACCCAGGGCCTATGAATAGCCTTTAGTTTAGAGCCCATCAAGTGAGTTTCTTGAAGGTGTATCATATGAGAACTATAAGTGGAGAGAAAATTGAAGACTAGAGGTCTCTTGAATTTATCATTGAGACACCCCACATTCCTGGAGATGAGCTTAGGGTGCTGTAATGTTTCCATCATTGCAATACTGGCAGAAGAACATACCCAAATATTACATGTAATTCAAATGAATAGCAAAATACGAATAATAAGAGGGAATATAAATTCCAGCAATCTGATAGGTCAAGTTACTGATCCACATAGATTTATGCATAACACTTAGATGACTAAAAATATATGGAAAGCTAAAACAAACAAACCCCACCCCAACCCACCATACCCATCCAAACAAGAGACAGGTTTCATTCCCAATTGCAGTAACGATCCTGCACAAGGTAAGGGCAAAACAGGCAGTAGAAAATACTTTTAAACGGTTAAAAGTATGAGGGGTAAACACCTTCCCCTAAATAGGTCACAAATCTAGCAAGTAAAGAAGCTAGATCATAGAGTGTAAGAGAAGACTGGTAGACGAGAAGACCCTAGGGCCCAATCCACCTCCACAGTACAATACAGAACAGGAGAGAAATATCGGTACTCGTCTCATGCGACATATAGAGGTAAATGCGGATATATCTTCCAAAAATAGTCCATGCCATGCGAAATGAGTCCTGTGGACATGATGCACACTTGCACATGTCAGTTCTAGCAGCTTGTTTCTATCCTTGAAGTTGAGAAACTTGGTTATAAACGTATGAGGAGGTGCTCCAGGTGGATAAGTTCTGGTCGGGATGCAGTGTGCATGCTCCATGCAGAACATAGGAGCGGAGGCAGTTTGGCCCAAGGTCGATTTGAGCCAATTTTCCAAAAAGGCAGCAGGATCCGACCTCTCAGCTCCCTCCGGTAGACCAACAAAACGGATATTACACCTTCTCAAACGGTTCTCCATGTCATCCATTTTAGCTCGCCAAGTAGTTTATTGGGACTCTAGTGTGTCAACTCAAGATCTCAGAGGAGTCGCCACATTTTATATGTCAGTAATATGTCTTTCAATCTGTAGGAGAGTCAGCAGTGGTGGAGCGAAAGGCCAAAGCCTTGGAAAGGCCGCGTCGTGCGTGGCCCAGACGCCGCTCCCGCCATTTTTTTCCATTTTGTTGATAATTTTGGATTGTTTGAAGGGTGCCATTAAAAAAATAGATCACAGGCAATATTAATGTTCAGGGACAAATAAATTACTCAGGCTAGTGCACCAGGAATAAACTTCAAAATAGTGTTTGCATAGGGGAGGGGGAGGGGTCCTCCAGATGCTTTATCACAGTCACATATTTAGGTATATCATAATGTGTGAGGGCCACAGGTAGAATGTATAATACCTTCAAGCAGGGCCGTATTTACCACTAGGCACTGGGGGTGCACTGGAGGATCGTAATTATTATTATTTTTTTAAAATTTATAACAACTTGTGACCTGACCAGCCAGCGGTCACTCACGGGGCACGGGTGGTGTGCGCTTCACCAGTGCTCCTTATTCTGTAAGACACATCCACTGTTAATGAATTGGCCAGAGCAGCTGTGGCCAATCTGAGAACAATGGGCGTGTCTTGGACTCAGTTTAAGAAGCGCTGTAGGGGGAGCGGATGGCAGAGCAGGACAGGAGGACACTGCAGCAGGTCAAATATGTATTGCTACATGTTTAATGTAATGTAGTGTTGGGTTGCAATGAATGTATTGCGATACTAAGCTGTGCGGCCGCACAGGTTAGTATTGATATACATGAATGTAGTGAGCGGGGCTGCGGCTGTGTAATACAGCCATTGTCCCACTACTGACAAGTGTGTGCGTGCGGTCAGCATGAGGTGATGTGGCCAAAGTTGCACTAATGAGCGCTGGCACTGAAGACAGAGAACATGGCGTGTGCACTGAAAAACTGCCATGTTCTCTGTCTTCAGGGCCAGCGCCACCACTCATTAGTCTGTCTACCAGCCTACTCGCACTCTACGTTCTGCCAATGACCTTAGATCCTCCATAATCCGAACATCCCACTCCCGTCTCCAAGATTTTTCTTGTGCTGCACCAGTCCTCTGGAATGCGCTACCGCAGTACCCGTTCACACACTCGTCTGTCGCACTGGGCATGCGCGGGGAGCCACACCATGTTGGTTTTGGTGTTGGCCCCGGTGCATGGGCTCTGCGTACGGATGAGTCGATTTTCACATGCTCGTCTGCGCGTGCGCGGAGTCCCGCGTCATGCAGGCATGGCGCTGGCTTCCAGCGCATCCACTTTGCTCGCTGACAGACGCTGGTTACCATCTGACTGGCGCTTGCACCTGGAGAGAGGGAGAGGTAAGTGCGCGCATTTATGCACACATCTCTTTATCATTTCAAATCTAAATAATATCTATATATAATATTATGCACCTCATTATAGCATTACCCCTGAGGAAGCCATGTTGTGGCGATACACGTGGGGCATCCAGACCCCTTCTTTCTCCTCCCTTTTGAATATTCCATGATCTGGTAGGATTTGTATACCTCATGGTTGTATACCTCAAGGTTTGATGCAATATTAGGTTTACTCAGATCCACATTACTACATTTATCGAAGGAGTCTTTAGGTAGGTCTTTTTTCTGGGGTCTTTTGAGACTGGCCACTTATCAGGGTGGCATTCCCCAGGAGACCAGCTCTAGCAAGTATTTGCTTTTTAAATTATTTTAACTATGTCTATGTGGTGTAACTGTCATCAATAAAATTTATATTTTTTATTGGAAGCTACGAGGAAATTGTTATATAGATGGTATTTTACGCCTTATCGTTTAGCTTTGAACTATCCAAACTCATCCAATATTTGTTGGAGATGTTGTGTTTCCAAGGGAACACTTTATCACGTATTTTGGGAGTGTCCTCTTTTAAGATTGTTTTGGGACAAAATAGACAAACTCTTGACTACTGTTTTACAGTATTCCTTCGTTTGTGGTCCGGCATTAGCGTTACTTAAAGAGGCTCTGTCACCAGATTATCAAATCCCTATCTCCTATTGAATGTGATCGGCGCTGCAATGTAAATAACAGTAACATTTTTTATTTTTTTTTAAAACTAGCATTTTTGGCCAAGTTATGAGCAATTTTATATATATGCAAATGAGCCTTTCTAATGGACAACTGGGCGTGTTTTCTCTTATTTCGAACTGGGCGTGTATTGTGTTTGTAACATCTGGGCGTGTTTACTTGTTTTACTAGCTGGGTGTTGTGAATAGAAGTGTTTGTCAGCATCATGTCAGCATCATACACTTCTATTCACAACACCCAGCTAGTAAAGCAAGTAAACACGCCCGGATGTTACAAACACAATACACGCCCAGTTGGAAATAAGAGAAAACACTCCCAGTTGTCCATTAGAAAGGCTCATTTGCATAAATATAAAATAGCTCATAACTTGGCCAAAAATGCTAGTTTTAAAAAAAAATAAAAAATGTTACTGTTATTTACATTGCAGCGCCGATCACATGCAATAGGAGATAGGGATTTGATAATCTGGTGACAGAGCCTCTTTAATATTGCAGTCGCTGATTTTCATTCTCATGATAGAACAATCATATTTCATGTTTTGACCTCTGCAAAGATTCTGATAGCTAAATATTGGAAGCAGACTGCCACTCCTACCATATCTGAAGTAATTCAATATGTCAATACAACTTGCATTATGGAAAGAACGGTTACTACTGTACATGGGTATCAATTCTCTCAGGGCTTATCTTGGGACAAATGGCAGTCCTCTAGGTACTTTATGGACACTCTTCATACCTAATTGTACATGCCTGTATCTCTGTCTTTCTCCTATCTCATTTATAACTGATGAGTTTTGTTTTTGTTAAGGTTTGTTATTGTTTGGCTTTTTCTTTCTTTCTTTCTTTTTATAATAAACCTCAGCATGTCCTTACTCTTCTTTATATACACATGTATGTATTATTGGAATGTATAATGGTTTATTTTTGTAAACTTGCGGATGTGAACTGCTATGGAATTTTGTTTTAGCTACTGTTCCTGATACATTTTGTACATTCCTATTCTGTAACATCTCTGATGAACCTTATGGTTCTATTTTGTCAATAAAAATTATGTTTAAAAAAAAAAGTATATTTTTTGTGATACATTTTGTGTCTATAGACTTTTTGCCATATACATACCCTTGTGTGTGTTTCTCGTCTTTACCATGTCAGGAGGAGAGAAGGAGTCCCAGGCAGAGCGCTAGCGGCTCTGCTCCGGGACCCAGTCTCTGGGGAAGCCCCTGACATCACTGTTCATATATGGACAGTGATGTCAGGAGTAGAGAAGGAGTACCAGGCAGAGCACTAGAAGCGGCTCTGCTCCGGGACCCTGTCTCTGGGGAAGCCCCTGACATCACTGTCCATAAAGCTAGTGGATGTCAGAAGGAGAGAAGGCTTTCCCAGGCAGAGCACTATATGGACAGTGTCAGGAGCAGAGCAGGAGTCCCAGGCAGAGTGCTATTAGTGCTCTGCCTGGGACTATGGCTCTGTGGTTGCCCCTGACAACACTGTCTATATATGGACAGTGACATCAGGGGATTCTCCTGAAGTGGAATCCCCAGCCAGAGCATCGGAAATGCTCTGGTAGGGGATTCCACTCAGGATGGAACCTGAAAGGCGCTACCTACAGGGAGGGGGCTGTGTGGCACTACCAGGGAGGGGGCTGTGTGGCACTACCAGAGAGGAGGGGGCTGTGTGGCACTACCTGGGAGGGGGCTGTGTGGCACTACCTGGGAGGGGGGCTGTGTGGCACTACCTGGGAGGGGGCTGTGTGGCCCTATCTACAGAGGGCACAAAATTTATGGGGGTACAAACCGGGGGCCTAGCTTCTATATGCGGGAATAAACAGGGCCTAACGTCTATATTGGGGCATAAAGTGAATTTTCTGCCATTTTACTGGCCCGTGACCCTGCAAAGGGTCTGTGTCGCCCAAGAGCCCACATAAACCTGGAGCCGGCCCTGGAGAAACCTCTCATCTCCTCTATTCCCCTGAATGCTGTGATCAAAGCTGACTGCAGCATTCAAGGGGAAAATGCGAAGGGGGATGCCCCTTGGATTGCGTCACAGGGAATCTCTGTAACGTGACTGAGGGACATACCATATATGGGCAGACAGTCCAGGGTCCATTGAAGGACCTCAGGGCTGTCTGACCATATTTCCTGTTGTTAGGGCATACTTAGGTATGTCCTAACAACTGCCTGTGTACTATCAGTACACAGGCTAATGTACTGGCATGTAGATATATGCCAGTACATTAAAGGGGTATTCCGGTTACAAGTTACACCCTATAGGGTAGGGTGTAACTTGCTGATTGGTGGGTGTCTGACAGCTGGGACCCCCACCATTTACAAGAACGGGGGTCCAGTAACCCTCGTTTGAACCGAGTGGCAGGTCGCTCATTCGCACTGCTGCTCCATTCATTCTCTATGGTAATGCCGGAAATAGCCAAACGCTTTACTCGCCTATCTCTGGTGCTCCGATAGACAAAGAATGAAGCGGCTGTGCGCATGAGCGACCTGCCGCTCAGTTCAAACGAGGGGTATGGGACCAGCGTTCTTGTAAACGGTGGGGGTCCCAGCTGTTGGACACCCACCGATCAGCAAGTTACCCCAATCCCTATGGATAGGGGGTTACTTGTTATAACTGGAATACCCCTTTGAAGTTTAAAAATAAAAAAGTAAAAATAAAGTAATGTTAAATAAAACATTTTTAAAAATACACACATCGATAAAATAAAAGTCTCAATACATAAAATATACACACATTCAGTATTGTCGCAACCGTAAAAACCTGCACAACAGATTTATAGCATCATTTATTATGTGCACAGAATAAAAAAATAAAATAAAAAATGCTTTCTTTCACTTATTAATGTGAGGCACGTGGTGTTATGAATTGTATACCTCCATGTGCCTCTCATTAATAGCAATTAACCCCATCATGTACCTCACACATTAACCCAATGTTGTCCATTATGACTGAGAAACAGGATGGGTTAATTACTATTAATGTGAGGCACACGGAGGTTAAAAATTCATCACACCACGTGCCTCACATCAGAAAATGGAAGAACTTGTTTTATTATTGTTAGCAAAGTACCGTCTTGGTATCGAGAATCGCAATACTACACAAAGTATCGGTATCAAAGTCCAAATTCTGCTATCATGACAACCCTAATGTAATGTACTGTCTTCAATTGTATCCTTGTCCTTAGGAAGCGGATACAATTGAAAGCGCAGGTAGAGCAAGGAAACATTAGTACCCTTCCTCATCATTCAACACTTTCTTGTGGCGCAGGCGGTGCGATGACGTCATCGCGCCACCTGCCGTCGTTCCGCTGGAGCATGCCTGATCAGAAAAGACCAGGCCTGCATCAACGGAAAATGTATTGCTAAGACCCGCCGACGCTAGTAACTCCTAGTGCGGGGATTCCTTTGTATCTGAAGGAGTCCCCGTACTAGGTTTATAGTGGCACACACACCTGGGATGCGCCAAAATTCTGGCGCATCTCGGTTGATCCTGTGTCACTTACAAGGCTTAGTAAACTAACAAGTGACAGCTCTAAGCTGTCATTGGTTATTTTACATCACGTGGTGGCCGGTTACCTAAGTTCATTGGCCTACTTTTAAAAGTAGGCGAATTAACTGAGGTAACCTCGAACCACGTGATGTAAATGAACCAATGACAGCTAAAAGCTGTCACTGCTTAGCTAGCCATCACAGATCCAGAAAGGTAAATATGATAATGGTTTTGCTTTTTTACTTATTAATGTTACTAATGTTTTTTTTGTGTTTTTTTATTTTTTTTACAGATTCGGTTGTTGGATTACGTCGGATTCGAGGACTACTTCGATTACAAAGTTTTTATTTTCAATAAATTGGTTAACGAGGCTTGTGTAGGGGGTTTTATTTCAATAAAATATTTTTAATGTGTCTGATTTTTTTAACTATATATTAGTGCCTTACTAATGGTGGCTGTCTGATAGACAGCACCCATAACTAATGCGGGGCTTAGTGTTAGATGGTGCAGAGGCTAACCCTAGCCCCCTCTTTATTACCCCTGTACCCACATCCACCATGGGTGCCGGGAAGAGCCGGGTACAATCTAGTACCTGACCATCTGAAGAGATGGTTAACGACTAGGGTGGCCGCAGGCGGGTATTACTACCTAGGGAAAGCGCAAAAACAATAGGCCTTCCCACCCTGGTAATGCTAGGCTGCTGTTGCTATGTTGTATCTGGCTGGTTATGAAAAATGGGGGGGACCCCACGTAGTTTTTTTTTTAAATAAATAATTGAAAAAACAACTTGAAGTCCTCCTACAATAAAAGCAGCGGCAGCCTAGTACTACCAGGGTGGGAAGGGCCATTGTTTTTGGGCATTTCCAGACTAATAATACTAGCCTGCATCCGCCCCAGTACCCAACCATCACTTCAGATTGTACCTGGCTCTTCCTATCACCCCTGGTGGCGGTGGGTACCGGGTTAATAATGGGGGGGGGTTAGTGTTATCCTCTTCACGGCTTAAAACTAAGACCCGCATTAGTTATGGACACTGTCTTTCAGACAGCTGCCATTACTAAGGCAGTAGTAATGAAGTTAAAAGAAAACACCTACACAGAGAAAACATTTTATAGAAATAAAAGCCCCCACACAACCCCCGTTAACCATTTTATTGAAAATAAAAACACAGTCATCAAAGTTCTCCTTGAATCCAACATAGTCCAACAATCGAACCTGTTAAAAAACACACACAAAAAAAAACACATTAGTAACACTTATAACTAAAAAAGCAAAACGATTATTATACTTACCTTCCTGGGTATGTGACAGTAAACTAAGCAGTGATAGCTCTAAGCTGTCATTGGTTAGTTTACATCACATAGTCCCAGGTTACCTCCGTTAATTGGCCTACTTTTAAAAGTAGGACGATGTACTGAGGTAACCGGCACGACGTTTTTTGCTCCAGTTGGGAAGGGAGCTGCTGCAGGAGTGTTTTTTTTTTCATTCTAGTAAAACAATAAACTGTGACCTGATCAATAATAGGGGAAATGGGCCCCAGTGTTTATGTAGGAGGCAGGGGACGGAATGTTAATGGGGTAGCTCTGAGCATTTCTTTAAGGGTATGTCCACACGTAGCGCAAACACTGCGGATTTAACGCAACGGATTTCATTGCAAAAAATCTGAAGCGTAATACAGTAGCAGAAGAGTGGATGATATTTGAACAAATCTCATCCACACGTTGCGTAAATAACCCACCGAAAAACTTTCATAAATTGACCTGCGGTGCGTTTTTTTAAAATCTGCAGCATGTCAAATTATGTTGTGGAATCGCTGATTTTGTGTTGCAGGTTTTCCCTATTGAATTCAATGGGGAGGTAAAACCCGCAACAATTAGCACATTTTGCGATTTTTGCGGCAGAAAAGCTGCGTTATCAGGGGCGTCGGCACTAGAAGTGCCTAGGGCAGCACAAACTCTAAATACGGTCCTGCCTTCAAGGAGTTGATCAAGCCAGAGAATATGGCCACACACCACACCGCTGGAGAGAGGAGGAATTTCCATTCTTCTTTCTTAGGGGCTAGAAGGATGATAAACATTCAGCTTTAATGAGGACCCCGTTCTTTTTTTTTAAATCATGCTTTCTTGAAAAAATCAATGAAGGGTACTTGAAAATGGAAATAATATCAACGCATAAGCTAGTTCTTACATGAAAATGTGAAGTCATTGCTTATATGAGTATAAAGATATAGCAGAGCTGATTAAGTGAATTTTGCAGTGCTGGCATGGTCTAGCAGAAAGGGGCGTGGCTTAAATTGTAAATTTGCAGCTTCGAATCGCGTAGTAACCTAAATTACTCTATATCACAAAAGAAAGTATTCAGATGTCAACCTGTCAAATGTACAGTATGCCAGAAGGACACTCTTCTGGCATTCGCTTGGTTCATAAAAATCTACACTGCATTATACGTTTGGATACTTTTTTTTTTTTTGCTTTCTGAACACATCCTTTTGACGTAGCCAATAAGTGTGTAAAGAAGCTAAGGCCACGTTCAAATCTGGAAGATTTGTGGAAGATGTTTAATGCGGATTCGGCAACAAATGTAATGATATATTAGGGAAATAAACTGTGCAAAATTTTAGGATTGATATTATGAACTGCATGGATGTTTTCAAGCTGGACCCCTTGGGAAGGGGGGAGAGCCCTGGGAAGGCAAGAGGGGTATAATATGATTGTTACACAGCAAAAGGATGAATGCCCCTATAGGGATGCCCCTCTAGGGGACCAGTCTGAAAGCACCCATTAAATTGTTACTGTTATTGCAAAAGAGACATGTCAGAAATATTTATCAGTGGGAGTTCTGATGCTGAGACTTGCTGGAGCTCTAGTACGAATATGCAAAAGAGATTGGCTAGGCATTGTGCCCTTCGGTTGCTATCTACACTTTCTGGCTTTTATAGGAAAGCTATGGCAGCCTAAGATGGCGTGGTAGACTTTCTATCGACCATCATTACCTAACCACACTGCTCGGAGAAGAGGTGTTAAAAGCCAACAGCAATTGAAGGGAAAGAGTCTTGGCAGAGAACTACTGTACAAAGGGCCCAACTGTTTAATTATATACAGCCCTGTAACCCAACGGGTCCGTCATAACTTTCATGGCTCTGATAATAACAGAAGCCATGACACAAGTTTGAACAGAGTCCAATTTAGATAAAACCAGAAAATGAATAAGTCACTAAACAAATTCAACATCATTTATTTCAAGTGTAGGATAAATAGGATGTTTTAGAATAGGGGCATTTATTTCTTACATATTCAGTTTGGGAAAGGAACGTTTGGTGGTCTACAAGAATAGGCAAAACAAAAACAAATACATTACATCCCATCTATGTCCTCCTCTTATGGCCTTCTGGGTGAGATGGCTTCAGCACCTGCACTTTAAGTTTGTCTTGGCTGCATAACATGATTGACTATGCACTGATGTAATGGATCAGGAATTTAATCATCAGAAATTTGTCACCCCTGTACAACATTCCCCAGCGCATAATGTTGACTGAAATCTGATTAACAGAACTCACATTCCCCCGAGCGTCCCTCCCTTACTGGATGTCAGAGAAAATTCATTTTCAAACCTCTGCTTCAGAAATTATACATTGATTCTTTGGTGTTTGCTCAACATCCTTGTTCAATAAATAAACAATTCCAAGAGAAAAATGGGCTACCTCAAAACACCTCAGCCAGTGAATAGAGTAGAGAAAGCATTTTTATATATATATATATATATATATATATATATATATATATATATATATATATATACACACACGCACACAGACATTTGGAATGTATCAAGCAACCAGCAGCAGATGTGAAACTGTACATAATTCACGGTTCAAGACCACAATCACAATGATCCCTTTGGAGAGCTGGTATGTGTGATCCTGTGATACGGCTTAACACAGAACGGCAGGAATAGAAATGAAATCATTGCTGATTGCCAATCAACACCTGAATGACGACAGATTTGTTGATTCAGAGTCAAACAATAGGCATTTCAGAGGGGTCATTAGTAGTTGAGCAATTTGGGAGCACAGACGCTGTGATTTTTTTCAAGGTTTCGGATCTGTCTTTTCTTTCATACTTGCTTGGAATAATAAAATGTTCTCTCATTACCCTTTTCTTATGTGCCTTGTTAGATTAGAGTTAGGTGATAGAATGGCTTCAGTGAGATTTGAACTGGCATCTGCTTCTCATTAAAAAAACACTTAGGGGTATATATATATATTTTTTTATATATCTTGAAAGCATTGTTAACAAAGCAGAAAATTCTGTAACAATCCATCTGCATGTGCTTGCTTAGTCTAGCAAGAATAGAAAGGTACTGTATGTTTATACTGTCTGGGTCCTAAGATAATTAAAACTGGCAATTCAGGGTTACACTGATAGGTATGCAGAAGAGGCAGGTGCTTTGGCATATGTAGATTACTTAGACTGAGTCAAATATTAAATATAGTATTTTATATTCTGTTTTCAGTGGAAATGTTCTCCAATGTCAACGCTGAACTAGACAATTAAAATAAAGAATGAGTAACTTCCTCACAACTTTTTACATGTATTTGAATTGGATGTGTCATCAGAAAATGACCTATTGTTTATTTTTTAAGAATTTTTGGTGATTTTATTTCTATTTTCTCTCATTATCTATATTAAAAAAAGATAATTCTAAAATCTTGCAGTTTTCACTCTGGCCACTGAGCCTCACAATACACTGACACTTCCTGTTCTGTAAACATCACTTCTCAGCAGTCATCTTATAATCATCATAGGCAGGATTACAATGAAAGGTAACACCTCTATATAGATAACATAGGATCCACCATAGATAATAGGTGATGGACACCGCTCCCCTCCTATCCCTTCCTGCACAATAACCTCTCCACAGGTCACAGAGCATGCCTAGAAAACTCTACCATAGACGTCAATGGGTCCCCTCCTGTTCACAGGTTCCTATGGTCCATGTGGCTGTTGTATAGCCAGGGGTGAACCTAGCCCCTCTGCTGCCTGAGGCGAACTATAAAAAGGCGCCCCCCCCCCAAATCTATCAGAGTTTTCCCATTACTAGCTTTACACAAACACGCAATATATAAATTTTTTAAATAGGAAAACATTTGATGTTTATTTGTTAGGCCCTGTTCACATGGAGTATTTTGACGAGTTTTTGGGTGCGGAAACCGCTCTGCAAAACTCGTCAAAAACCAGCCGAAAATCCCTCCCGAGAAAGAAGGGACATGCCCTATCTTCACGCGTTTACGCCTCTGACTTCCCATTGACATCAATGGGAGGCAGAGAAAGCGTATTTCGCTGAGTTTTTTGCCCATAGCACTCAATGGGCGCAAGCAAAAAACGCGGCGAAAAACGCGGCAAACGACGTGCAGGAAGGGACAAAATCTGCCTCAAAATCTCAATCTGAATTTTGAGGCAGAATTTTCCTCCTGCAAAAAACTCAGTTTGAACATAGCCTTAAAGTGCTGTTTGAAGTATGGAAAATATTTAAAGAATTATTCTTACTGCCAATCAGTGCAGTGCAAATAGTACAGTCTGCCATGCCCCATATCTCTCCTCGGCCAGTCTAATTTGTGGCGTCACTCTCTGCAATTACATTCAGGCCAGCCCAGGACGGATCGCACTTAGCGCTGTTTTGAAGCTGCACGCCCTGGGCTGGTTTCTTTACTCTACCTGCTGTATTGTAGTGGTCTGCCTGTGCTGGCTCGATGCCAGTGGTGGATTAATATGATCTTAGGCCCTGGGCTGTGCACAAGTTATGGGCCCATATCCCACGCGTAAGTATCACCTACATGTCAAAGTACATCACATGCCACTCTGCAGACTGTCTCTTAGCCTGATCATCTGCTGCCACACTCACACTTCCCCACAGCCCCCACCGCAATAATTTACATAGATTGTAAGACCAACATTACCAATAATACCCCCATACTGTTACTGAATAATACCCCATACTGTTACTGAATAATACCCCCATACTGTTACTGAATAATACCCCCATACTGTTACTGAATAATACCCCCATACTGTTACTGAATAATACCCCATACTGTTACTGAATAATACCTCCATACTGTTACTGAATAATACCCCCATACTCTTACTGAATAATACCCCCATGCTGTTACTGAATAATACCCCCCATACTTTTACTGAAAAATACCCCATACTGTTACTGAATAATACCTCCATACTGTTACTGAATAATACCCCCATACTGTTACTGAATAATACCCCCATACTGTTACTGAATAATACCCCCATACTGTTACTGAATAATACCCCATACTGTTACTGAATAATACCCCCATACTGTTACTGAATAATACCCCATACTGTTACTGAATAATACCTCCATACTGTTACTGAATAATACCTCCATACTGTTACTGAATAATACCCCCATACTGTTACTGAATAATACCCCCATACTGTTACTGAATAATACCCCATACTGTTACTGAATAATACCTCCATACTGTTACTGAATAATACCTCCATACTGTTACTGAATAATACCCCTATACTCTTACTGAATAATACCCCTATACTCTTACTGAATAATACCCCCATACTGTTACTGAATAATACCCCCATAATGTTACTGAATAATACCCCCATACTCTTACTGAATAATACCCCCATGCTGTTACTGAATAATACCCCCATACTCTTACTGAATAATACCCCCATACTGTTACTGAATAATACCCCCATACTATTACTGAATAATACCCCCATACTGTTACTGAATAATACCCCATAATGTTACTGAATAATACCCCCATACTGTTACTGAATAATACCCCATACTGTTACTGAATAATACCCCCATACTGTTACTGAATAATACCCCATACTGTTACTGAATAATACCTCCATACTGTTACTGAATAATACCCCCATACTGTTACTGAATAATACCCCCATACTGTTACTGAATAATACCCCCATACTGTTACTGAATAATACCCCATACTGTTACTGAATAATACCCCCATACTGTTACTGAATAATACCCCATACTGTTACTGAATAATACCTCCATACTGTTACTGAATAATACCTCCATACTGTTACTGAATAATACCCCCATACTGTTACTGAATAATACCCCCATACTGTTACTGAATAATACCCCATACTGTTACTGAATAATACCTCCATACTGTTACTGAATAATACCTCCATACTGTTACTCAATAATACCCCTATACTCTTACTGAATAATACCCCTATACTCTTACTGAATAATACCCCCATACTGTTACTGAATAATACCCCCATAATGTTACTGAATAATACCCCCATACTCTTACTGAATAATACCCCCATGCTGTTACTGAATAATACCCCCATACTCTTACTGAACAATACCCCCATACTGTTACTGAATAATACCCCCATACTATTACTGAATAATACCCCCATACTGTTACTGAATAATACCCCATAATGTTACTGAATAATACCCCCATACTGTTACTGAATAATACCCCATACTGTTACTGAATAATACCCCCATACTGATACTGAATAATACCCCCATACTGTTACTGAATAATACCCCATACTGTTACTGAATAATACCTCCATACTGTTACTGAATAATACCCCATACTGTTACTGAATAATGCCTCCATACTGTTACTGAATAATACCTCCATACTGTTACTGAATAATACCCCCATACTGTTACTGAATAATACCACCACACCATAACCACATAGTGACTGAATAATACCCCCATGTACTATATATATATATATATATATATATATATATATATATATATATATAATGCTGCCATATATTGTACATATAGAGGCCAACATATGCTGTAAGTATAATTAATCAAATCAATTTTTTGCTCTGTACATTATATAGCGGTGTTATAGGTGTGTACACATATAATACCACTACATATTGTTTGTATAAAAAATACTGCTATAACTGTAGACATATAGTACCATTATATTCACTGCACAACTATTATACTGCTATATACTACACTCACATATAATACCGCTATATACTGCATACACCTATAATCAGGGGCATAGGTAAAGGCTCATGGGCCCCGATGCAAAAGTTCTTCTTGGGTCCCCCCCACCCACAAACTTCTCGTGGCCGACAGTCTGCAGCTTTCAGTTGCATCGCTGGGTCTCCTAAGTAACCCATCAATCCAGCACTAGCAGCCGGGGGCGTCACTAAGGACTTAAAATGTCAGGGGAAATAGCCCCAATACATATGTGTCTGCCCAAAAAAATGTGTGTGTGTGTGTATAGCACTACGACCCTATAAACTATGGATAGGATACATTGGCTCAGCAGACAGTATCACACATGATAGGATTAGATACAGAGGCCCAGCAGACAGTATCACACATGATAGGATTAGATAGAGTGGCTCAGCAGACAGTATCACACATAATGGGATTAGATACAGAGGCCCAGCAGACAGTATCACACATGATAGGATTAGATACAATGGCTCAGCAGACAGTATCACACATGATAGGATTAGATACACAGCTCAGCAGACAGTATCACACATGATAGGATTAGATATAAGGCCCAGCAGAGTATCACACATGATAGGATTAGATACACAGCTCAGCAGACAGTATCACACATGATAGGATTAGATACACAGCTCAGCAGACAGTATCACACATGATAGGATTAGATATAAGGCCCAGCAGAGTATCACACATGATAGGATTAGATACACAGCTCAGCAGACAGTATCACACATGATAGGATTAGATACAATGGCTCAGCAGACAGTATCACACATGATAGGATTAGATACAATGGCTCAGCAGACAGTATCACACATGATAGGATTAGATATAAGGCCCAGCAGAGTTTCACACATGATGGGATTAGATACACAGCTCAGCAGACAGTATTACACTTGATAGGATTAGAGATAGGGCTCAGCAGACAGTATCACACATGATAGGATTAGATACAGTGGCTGAGCAGACAGTATCACACATGATAGGATTAGATACAGGACTCAGCTCGCTGACATTGCGGCTCCAGCGCTGGACCCAGGAAAGGTAAGAATAATCATTGTTTTGCTTTTTTATGTGTTTCTAATTATTTTTGTGTGTTTGTGTTTTTTTACAGGTTCGGTTGTTGGACTTCGGATTCGAGGACAATTTCAATGACAGCGTTTTTTTATTCTCAATAAAATGGTTAATGGGGGTTGTGTTTTTTTATTTCAATAAAATATTATTTCTATGCCCCCCTCCCAAGTAGTGCCACACAGCCCCCCTTCCCAGATAGTGCCACACAGCCCCCCCTCCCAGGTAGTGCCACACAGCCCTCCTCCCAGGTAGTGCCACACAGCCCCCTCCTCCCAGGTAGTGCACCACAGCTCCCCTAGGTAGTGCCACACAGCCACCCCTCCCCGGTAGTGCCACACAGCCCCCCTCCCAGGTAGTGCCACACAGTCCCCCTCCCAGGTAGTGCCACACAGCCCCCTCCTCCCAGGTAGTGCCACACAGCCCCCACCTCCCAGGTAGTGCCACACAGCCACCACCTCCCAGGTAGTGACACACAGCCCCTCCTCCCATGTAGTGCCACACAGCCCCCTCGTCCCAGGTAGTGCCACAAAGCCCCTCCTCCCAGGTAGTGCCACACAGCTCCCCTCCCTGCTAGTGCCACACAGCTCCCCTTCCTGGTAGTGCCACACAGCCACCCTCCCTGTAGGTAGTGCCCTTGGGGTTCCCTCTAGGAGTGGAATACCCAGCCAGAGCATTGCCGACACCCTGGCTAGGGATTCCGCTTCAGGAGAAGCCCCTGACTTTCACAGTCCATATATGGACAGTGTTGTCAGGGGCAACCCCAGAGCCATAGTCCCAGGCAGAGCACTACTAGTACTCTGCCTGGGACTCCTCCTCTGCTCCTGACACTGTCCATATAGTGCTCTGCCTGGGAAAGCCTTCTCTCCTCCTGACATCCACTAGCTTTATGATTTGGAATTTCTGTTTACCCTCGGGCTGTCCTGTTATCTGCACTGGTATTGCGTGCATTGCACCTCTTATCCAACACCAAACTCTGTTAAAACAACCTGGGTTCTATGCTGCAAAGTAGCCTTAGATTCTGTTGATCAGAGTTGTGATGGATTTGGGGTTGCGGATTTATTTGCACGCTCATTCCTGACCGTCTCCAGCAACATTTGGGGAATCACTCACCTACTACTTCTTCTAAGCCACAAAAATAAATAAATAATTAAATACATAAATAATAAAAGAGCATGCATAGCTTCTATTGCCCTGTCCAACACTTGGTGCTGACATTGTTTTCTCTTAGAAATCTGAAGGGTTGGTTTACAAAGAACTAATGCATTTAGAGTTACCTGCTTTAATTTCTGTCTATGCTGGTTTTGTAAGAGGAGATGTCACATATTTTTGTAAAAAGAGGGTGTTTGCCATTATTAAAATATTAAAGTTATTTTCCCAGTGCATGTTAACATCTTGTCAAGATTTAAAAGGTAAAATAAAACAATCTCATTTTTAAGTCTCAGATGCAATAAACTATGAGTTCTTTTTTGTTAGCCTTCCATTGAATTGTTTTATATTATAACAATGTTGATACTTATTTGCAACATAATTGTGTTGAGCTCTATTACAGGTTGTCTTGCTAATAGAGGTATTATCTTCACTAGATGCAGGGTAAATCATTAACATAGCTCAATATAATTTGGCAGAACACACCATAAAAGTAACGGGAATAGCGACTAAGCCAGCGTCCCACGTGGCAATTTGCTATGTAGTCAGCAATGCTTGAATTGCAGGGAGACTATTGCTGTTGTACACTGTTGGCATGTACAGAACACGCTGAATGAAAGGCAGCTCAGATGACTTCCATACAGTTCTCAGGTGCAAAACTACATTAGCACCATATTGAATTGTATGTGGGGCGCATTGTAAGTACACCACAGCACCCCGCTGTAGATTCTGCCCTGAGATTAGATGGTGGCTAAAACTAAGTAGTGATTTCACGTCCCTAAGCTAACTGCCTATGATCGTACCTATGGGCAACTACTCCACTTTTCCTTTGCACCAGTTTTGATAAATCTCTCCCTATGTATTCTTCTGTTCAATTTATGTAACTGTTAATAGAAAGATGAGGGTTTACATTACCTTTATTGAGGTGCTCAGGTGCATACTTGACAAATAGATTATTTCTAACAATGAGGTATTACTTTTCTGCAATCATATGTGTTTAGTTAACATTTGGAAGCCAAAGTAATTATATTAGCATCAGTATACAAAGTATACAAATTAAATACCAACCAAATCAACAGTGCTGTCACTATAAATGTACTAACCTAGCGCTCGAGCATCGTCTTTCACTGCTAACCACTGCAATAAGTTTTGTGACGTGGCTGGCAGAAAAGACCGGATGGCGCATGTGCAGAGCACATGGATGCCCAGCCAATTTGCAAAGCGCATGGCCACCTTGCCAATTAGAGAGGGAGACGCCATATTTAAAATGCCTATGCGCATTTCTATAGACTTTTGTTTTCTATTGCAACCTAATCTCCCATCCCTCTTATTTTTGGTTGGGTTCCTTATCAGCAAAATTCAGAGAATTAACCCCCGGACAAGCTAGAGACAATAGGCCGGTGCAGGGAGCGCTTATCAATGAGACATCGTTGATCAGCGCTCGTTTGCTCCTGTCACACGATGGATGGGGACAAACAGTCGTTACTCCGATCGCTCATCCCCATCCATTATTATCATGTCGGCAGCGCGTCTCCCTGTTTACACAGGGAGATGTGCTGCCAACAAAGATAATCTTTCAGTTTTTTAAAACAATACGACCAGCAGAGGATCGAGCGTTTGTTTGTTCATCTGCTGATCGCTGCCCTGTTTACACAGGACAATTATCGGCAACGAGCATTCTATGAACGCTCATCTGCACGATAATCGCCCTGCGAAAAAGGGCCTTAAGTTCTGGGGCTCGCTGAGAACCTCGACCCTAATCGAAATCATGAGAAAAGGGGGTGCTATACACCGTGTTCCAAATTATTATGCACATTGGATTTGTGTCATAAACATTTAATTATTAGTTTTTCAATTAGAATCATGGATTTAATTGTGTCTTAGGGCTCTTTGGATCATTGTAATCAATCTCAGACACCTGTGATAATTAGTTTGCCAGGTGTGCCCAATCAAAGGAAAACTACTTAAGAAGGACGTTCCACATTTTTAAGCAGGCCACAGGTTTCAAGCAATATGGGAAAGAAAAATGATCTCTGCCGCCGAAAAGCGTGAAATAGTGCAATACCTTGGACAAGGTATAAAAACATTGGATAATTCAAGAAAACGTACAGTGGAGGAAATAAGTATTTGATCCCTTGCTGATTTTGTAAGTTTGCCTACTTTCAAAGTCATGAACAGTCTAGAATTTTTAGGCTAGGTTAATTTTACCAGTGAGAGATAGATTATATAAAAAAAAAAAAGAAAATCACATAGTCAAAATTATATATATTTATTTGCATTGTGCACAGAGAAATAAGTATTTGATCCCCTACCAACCATTAGGAGTTCAGCCTCCTCCAGACCAGTTACACGCTCCAAATCAACTTGGTGCCTGCATTAAAGACAGCTGTCTTAAATGGTCACCTGTATAAAAGACTCCTGTCCACAGACTCAATTAATCAGTCTGACTCTAACCTCTACAACATGGGCAAGACCAAAGAGCTTTCTAAGGATGTCAGGGACAAGATCATAGACCTGCACAAGGCTGGAATGGGCTACAAAACCATAAGTAAGACGCTGGGTGAGAAGGAGACAACTGTTGGTGCAATAGTAAGAAAATGGAAGACATACAAAATGACTGTCAATCGACATCGATCTGGGGCTCCATGCAAAATCTCACCTCGTGGGGTATCCTTGACCCTGAGGAAGATGAGAGCTCAGCCGAAAACTACACGGGGGAACTTGTTAATGATCTCAAAGCAGCTGGGACCACAGTCACCAAGAAAACCATTGGTAACACATTTCGCTGTAATGGATTAAAATCCTGCAGTGCCCTTAAGGTCCCCCTGCTCAAGAAGGCACATGTACAGGCCCGTCTGAAGTTTGCAAATGAACATCTGGATGATTCTGAGAGTGATTGGGAGAAGGTGCTGTGGTCAGATGAGACTAAAATTGAGCTCTTTGGCATTAACCCAACTCGCCGTTTTTGGAGGAAGAGAAATGCTGCCAATGACCCAAAGAACACCGTCCCCACTGTCCAGCATGGAGGTGGAAACATTATGTTTTGGGGGTGTTTCTCTGCTAAGGGCACAGGACTACTTCACCGCATCAATGGGAGAATGGATGGAGCAATGTACCGTCAAATCCTGAGTGACAACCTCTTTCCCTCTACCAGGACATTAAAAATGGCTCGTGGCTGGGTCTTCCAGCACGACAATGACCCGAAACATACAGCCAAGGCAACAAAGGAATGGCTCAAAAAGAAGCACATTAAGGTCATGGAGTGGCCTAGCCAGTCTCCAGACCTTAATCCCATCGAAAATTTATGGAGGGAGCTGAAGATCCGAGTTGCCAAATGACAGCCTCGAAAACGTAATGATTTACAGATGATCTGCAAAGAGGAGTGGGCCAAAATTCCATCTAACATGTGTGCAAACCTCATCATCAACTACTAAAAATGTCTGACTGCTGTGCTTGCCGACAAGGGTTTTGCCACCAAGTATTAAGTCTTGTTTGCCAAAGGGATCAAATACTTATTTCTCTGTGCACAATGCAAATAAATATATATAATTTTGACTATGTGATTTTCAGTTTTTTTTTTTATATAATCTATCTCTCACTGGTAAAATTAACCTAGCCTAAAAACTCTAGACTGTTCATGTCTTTGACAGTGGACAAACGTACAAAATCAGCAAGGGATCAAATACTTATTTCCTTCACTGTAAGCGTGATCATCGTACTGTGAAAAGATTTGTGGGTGATTCAGAGCACAGACGGGTGCGTTCCGATAAAGGCATAATGAGGAAGGTTTCTGCCAGACAAATTAATAGGATTAGGAGAGCAGCTGCTAATATGCCATTGCAAAGCAGCAAACAGGTATTTGAAGCCGCTGGTGCCTCTGGAGTCCAGCGAACCTCAAGGTGTAAGATCCTCCAGAGGTTTGCAAGTGTGCATAAAGCTATTATTCGGCCACCCCTAAACAATGCTCACAAGCAGAAACGGTTGCAGTGGGCTCAGAAATACATGAAGACTAATTTTCAAACCGTGTTGTTTACTGATGAGTGCCGTGCAACCCTGGATGGTCCAGATGGATGGAGTAGTGGATGGTTGGTGAATGGCCACCATGTCCCAACAAGGCTGCGACGTCAGCAAGGAGGTGGCAGAGTCATGTTTTGGGCTGGAATCATGGGGAGAGAGCTGGTAGACCCCTTTAGGGTCGCTGACGGTGTGAAAATGACCTCTGCAAAGTACATAGTTTATGACTGACCACTTTCTTCCGTGGTACAAAAAGAAGAACCGTGCCTTCCGTAGCAAAATTATCTTCATGCATGACAATGCACCATCTCATGCTGCAAAGAATACCTCTGTGTCATTGGCTGCTATGGGCATAAAAGGAGAGAAACTCATGGTGTGGCCCTCATGTTCCCCTTACCTCAACCCTATTGAGAACCTTTGGAGCATCCTCAAGCATAATATCTATGAGGGTGGGAGGCAGTTCACATCAAAACAGAAGCTCTGGGAGGTTATTCTGACATCCTGCAAAGATATTCCAGCAGAAACTGTCCAAATACTCACAAATTGAATGGATGCAAGAATTGTGAAGGTGATATCAAAGAAGGGGTCCTATGTTAACATGTAACTTGGCCTGTTAAGTTTTTTTTTGATTGAAAGAGCTTTTGATTTCTGTAAATATGACCTCCTGATGCTGCAAATTCAACAAATTACTATTTTAGTTCTCTTTACAACCTTTAAAATGTTTTGATCTCTGTTGTGCAATATAATTTGAAACAGTGCATTTTGAGTTTTTTACTTCTAAAAAAAAATCTGTTATCATTAGGAGATTTGTTCAATAAAATTTGCATTATACTCCAACGGTTGATGGCTTGAAGATTATACTGACTGTCATTTGCATCGACTATTTAGGAAAATCAACGAAAAAAATAACATTTGCATAATAATTTGGAATGCGGTGTAGGTGAAATTGTGCCATCCGGCTGGTTCTTTTTCTAGGTATTGTATTAATCAGATCATTACAAGTGCTAGTCCAAGTTCCACTAGAAAAGTGCCATCCACAATGCCCCTGGAATATAACAGAATTACTCGCTCTACATTACCTTGAAGCTACAGGTGCGAGCCAAACAGTAGGTGCTTGACTGTAACCTTCCTCTGCCTTTGTAAAGCTCTGCAGGCAAAGATCAGCACTGCAGAATCTGTGCTTGGATTCAGGGATCTTCTGGCGGAATGCATGACAAATGGTATTACTGAGTAGGACATGATTACTGACTCCACATATATAAAAAGTAAACAGCACTACAAAAATTAATTCCTGTCACTACTGATAGTTTTGTAGCTAAATAACTCTATAATTTTACCTATACCTATACATTATAACATCATTACTATACCTTATCTACTGTAATCATGATTTTCCATATACTTCTCTGGTCACTGGAACCTACAGTATATAGATTACAACAGGTAAGGAAATACTTATATTAAATTATACATTTTATTTATCTAAAATAAATGTTTTGAATCCATATCCTATTAGCTGAGAATTGAATTCTATGAAGATGAGCAGAGGCGCTGTACATTGATACCATTGGATTGTTGTATGTTGGGGAACACCGGAAAGTTGACTGCCATAACAAGCCTAATGTTTATCTACTGACAATCATCTGGCACAGGAAGCACATTTTGCAGTGGCATGATCATAAATTAACTTTCATCATTTTTGGAATCTCTTTTAAGTTGATTGTTCATATACACATAATGGAGGCATTGGATTTAGGGACTTAATGAACATTGTGAAAACTCAGCCTAACGATTCATTAAACAATTACCTTTAATAAAATTCATTCCTCCTGAATATCACTTAGATTGCAAAATGTTTGTCTCTACTGAGTATGACAGACCGTCTAAAGTGGACATTTCCATGGTAATGTAGCAAGTGAATAAACATGACAAGACAAATGCCAGTCAGGTTATTCCTCAGTGGTTCCTAACAATGCTCATTCTCCTGTATATTTAAAGGAACACAAAACCTAGGAATGAATGATAAAAAGAAACAGGAGATAAACTTGCCCCCATTGTCTGCAGGATTTTCTGTATGTTCCTGAAATAAACAGTCCTGTAAAAATCTTACAGAGAATATAGGTGTAATTTTGGACCGGCAGAAGACTGATTGGTGTATTTTTAAAAAATGGGTTAGGTTCAACATTCTTTGTCTCTCATTGCAGACAATGCAGTGGAGGAAGAACCTACTGCAGTCATTTGTTTAAAGGGATTTTCCAGCCAGTAAAAATTGATGGCCTATCCTCAGGATAGGCCATCAATACCTGATCGGTCCTGGTCTGACTCCCGGGATCCTGCTGATTAGCTGATTTGAAGGGGGTGCAGCGCTCGTATGAGCGCTGCTTCCCCTTCATTTCTACTTGCTCACTGTGAATCGTCGACATACATGTTAGCTGCAAATCACAGCATTGCAGCCTTCTTCTCCCAGCACTTCAATGGGAGGGGAAGCGCTGGACCCCCTTCAAAACAGCTGATCGCTGGTGGGCCCCGGGAGTTGGACCCTGACCAATCAGCTATTGATGGCCTATCATGAGGATAGGCCATCAATTTTTCCTGTCTGAAAAACCCCTTTAACAGCCAATGACAGAATTGTGGAAAGGAGACAATAGTTGTTTTCTATGTATACATATAGAGGAATTCTTTATTTCTCAGTTTAGATTGCAATTTGAGACAGAATGGGCTAGAAAAGAGGAATTGCTCAAAATTTTTGTTTGTATATTTTTTGTTTGCAGTTTCTTTAAAGGGTCGCATTACCTCTTATTAGTTATTGTCTTATGACTCTTGCCACATATACTTAAAGTTCATTAAACAAAGCTGAACTTTTATTGACCCTTTTAGCACATGGAGTACAATAGAAACACATCATTACCACAACACCATATATACTTAGGCCCTGTTCACACTTAGTTTCTCGGCACGGTTTTTGACGCGGAAACCGCGTCGGAAAACGCGCCAAAAAACGGCCAAAAATGCCTCCCATTGATTTCAATGGGAGGCAGAGAAAGCGTATTTCGCATCGTTTTTGGCCATGGCGCTCACTGGGCGCGAGCAAAAAACACCGCAAAAAACGCGGCAAACGTGCAGGCAGATCAAAGTCCAAATGGAATTTTGAGGCAGAATTTTCTGCCTGCAAAAAACTCAGTGTGTGCCTTAAAGTTCATCAATCTTCAGCATAACATGTGTATTCAGCAGTCAGCACTTAAAGAGACTCTGTCACCAGATTATAAGTGGCCTATATCCTACATAATCTGATCGACGCTGTAATGTAGATTGCAGCAGTGGTTTTTATTTTGAAAAACGATAATTTTTTAGCAAGTTATGAGCAATTTTAGATTTATGCTAATGAGTTTCTTAATGACCAACTGGGCGTGTTTTTACTATATGACCAAGTGGGTGTTGTACAGAGGAGAGTATGATGCTGACCAATCAGTGACCAATCAGTGTCATACACTTCTCATTGTTCCAGCCCAGCTTCTTTCACTGCACAATCACACTGTGCTGTGGATCATGCTGAGCTGGAACAATGAGAAGTGTATGACGCTGATTGGTCACCGATTGGTCAGCGTCATACTCTCCTCTGTGCAACGCCCACTTGGTCAAAAGTAAAAACACGCCCAGTTGGTCATTAAGAAACTCATTAGAATAAATCTAAAATTGCTCATAACTTGCTCCAAAATGATCGTGTTTCAAAATAAAAACCACTGCTGTTATCTACATTACAGAGCCGATCAGATTATGTAGGAAATAGGGCACTTATAATCTGGTGACAGAGTCTCTTTAATGCTGTAATATTCAACAATGTGCATAGTCTGTATCAATTACACCCACTTTTCATCATAAAGCTGAACTGTTAACAAAATAAAGTCAAATTTATATAAAATATGTGTGTCTGGCTGTTAAAGTAAAGTCTTGAATTAAGCATACATTGCTTCTTTTGGTTTGAACTCCTATCCCTCCAGATGACTTCTCATCAATGAACCTAAACAAGGTTTGACATGAGCAGTGACCCAATAAAACCTCGCAAGAACAGTAATGAAAGTTGTTTGAAGCTTTGAGACCTCAGAGTGACATAAGGATTTTACTGAAATGATGCTGAGAAATAGCAGTGCACAGGGGCACATACTAGCAGCAATTTGTGCTCAAAAATAGATGATTAAGTTTGCTGCCTTCTTTGAAAGCGTGACCTTAGCCTCCTGAGATCTGCACTTGGAATCTTCATCTTCCATTAACATGTTTTAAAAACAAAGCTTCTTCACCCACACCTTGGTAAAATTAAATTATCTTACGCTATGGCATTTGTCATAATGGGTCAGCTTGATGCATCATAGCACTGACTGGAAGGAAAGAGAATAGAGGGTAGAACATTTTAGGGCTTATGCACATACGAGTTAAGAAGGTCAAAGTGGTTTTGTACTGTATAGTGGTATTGTCGTCTTCTGTAAGAGATATGGCTATAGCTATTGTATATGTATTGTCATCAGTTGATGCAACTAGATTTTCTTGCTCCGTCTGTACTTGACAGGTCTCATAATAATGAATTGATTTAGGGGGGTATCCCTGCTAACAAATAAAGCTCTACAAAACACACCTTTTCAACAGTAGACCATTGTAATTTGTGGATGTGCTGGGTTGTCCAGAAAAAAGCCACTGTTGTATAGTGGCTCCCCGCTTTGGTTAGTATAGGAAGGTCCTTTAACCTCATTTGCCCTATTAAGGCATCTGGAAAGGGGTTAATGAGATGGGAAAAGTTGACATTTAATTTGTTGAAAGTAGTTTTACTTATTTTATACTTAAAAATTTTTTTTATGATACCCCCCCCCCCCACAAAATCACATCATTTTATTAGTAGTAAGGGTTTTAAAAAGAAGCTTTCACTACCCCAGAAATGTGCAGGTGAGTGCACCAACTTTTAGGCTCAGCTGTACAGACCTTGGGGCATTTTGAATTAGCTGTGTTGTCTAAGCCGTTCTGGAGATATTAGTGCCGTTATAATTGGCGCCCGATATGTAAATTTGACCGATATGTGAATTTGTCAGTGGGGCGTTTCTGGTAGTTGAAAGGAAGGGGGGCAAGATAGCCAGAGCTCTGACGCTGTCCAATCAGCTGCAGACAGTGCCAGAGCGGCTTCTGCTGTGTGATCTCTCTGCTGCATGTGTGTGCGTGCACGCGCTCTCCTCCTCTCTCGCGAGATCACATAGTCTTCTTATCAATTGCTGACAGTAGCAGGAGAGAGGAGGAGAGCGCATGTGCAAACACGCAGCAGAGAGAGATCACACAGTAGAAGCTGATCTGACACTGTCCACAACTAATTGGACAGTGTCAGAGCTCTGATTATCATGCCACCCTGCCTTTCCATATAACGGCACCGATACCTCCAGAGCGGCTTAGACATTACAGCTAATTCAAAGTGCCCCAATGACTGTGCAGCAGCGCCTATAAAATGGTGCACTCAGCTGCACAGGTCTCGGGTAGTGAAGGTAGACTAAATGGACAAAAGTATTGGGACACCTACACATTACACCTACATCAGCTTTAATGACATCTCACTCTAAATCCATAGGCATTAATAAGGAGTTGGTTCCCCTTTGCAGCTAAAACTGCTTCCACTCTTCTGGGAAGGTATTCAACAAGATTTTGGAGTGTGTCTGTGAGAATTTCTGCCTATTCAGGAGAACATTTGTGAGGTCAGACCAGGGGCGTAACTAGGAAAGACTGGGCCCCATAGCAAACTTTTGACTGGGGCCCCCTCCTCTGGGTGTCACACAACCCCCCCTTGTAGATAGTGCCTTTTTTACAGCCCCCCCCTGTAGATAACGCCATACAGCCCCCCTGTAGATAACGCCATACAGCCCCCTGTAGATAACGCCATACAGCCTCCTCTGTAGATAACATCATACAGCGCCCCTGTAGATAACGCCATACAGCCCCCCTGTAGATAACGCCATACAGCCCCCTGTAGATAACGCCATACAGCCCCCTTTGTAAATAGCGCCATACAGCCCCCCTGTAGATAACGCCATACAGCCCACCCTGTAGATAACACCATACAGCCCCTGTAGATAACGCCATACAGCCCCCTCTGTAGATAATGCCATACAGCCCACCCTGTAGATAACGCCATACAGGCCCCTTTGTAAATAGCACCATACAGCCCCTGTAGATAACGCCATACAGCCCACCCTGTAGATAACGCCATACAGCCCACCCTGTAGATAACACCATACAGCCCACCCTGTAGATAACGCCATACAGCCCACCAGTAGATAGCGCCATACAACCCACCCTGTAGATAACGCCATACAGCCCCCTGTAGATAGCACCATACAGCCCCCCTGTAGATAGCGCCATACAGCCCCCCCTGTAGGTAATGCCATACAGCCACCTCTGTAGATAACGCCATACAGCCCCCTGTAGGTAACGCCATACAGCCCCCCCTGTAGGTAACGCTATACAGCCCCCCTGTAGGTAATTTTATACAGCCCCCCTGTAGGTAACGCCATACAGCCCCCCCTGTAGGTAACTCTATACAGCCCCCCCTGTAGGTAACGCCTTACAGCCCCCCTGTAGGTAACGCTATACAGCCCCCCTGTAGGTAACGCCAAACAGCCCCCCTGTAGGTAACGCTATACAGCCCCCCTGTAGGTTACGCCATACAGCCCCCATGCAGCCCCAACCCCCCAAAAAAATCAGACCTATAGTGTGTCCTACAAAATACATGTATCCCCTATCCACAGGAAAGTCCCCCGAAGTTCTCCATGACTAACCTCTGACTTCCGGAGTCTGCGCAGCTCAATAAAAATGAAAGGAGCGTTGGTCAAGCATGTGCACAAGCGCGACCGGCGCTCCATTCATTTCTACGGAGCTGCCGACACAGACCCCGGAAGTCCGAGGTTCCTCATGGAGAACTTCAGGGGACTTTGGGTCCCCCGTTCTCCCTATCGCTGCCAGCGATCACACATGTATCCCCTATCCTGTGGATAGGGGATACATGTCTTATGTAGGAACAACCCGTTTAATGGCAGAGCGGGGAGATACCTCCCTGCTCTGCCGTAGTGTTCAGTGGCATCGCGCTGTAGCAGCCATAGCGGCAGCTTGCGGAGCCTCCGGCATGGTGGGGGCCCGTGCCGGCGGGCGAAACGGGCCCCCTCATGCCGCGGGCCTCATAGCAGCCGCTAAGGCTGCTATAGCAGTAGTTACGCCACTGGGTCAGACTGATGTTGGAAAAGATAGCCTGGCTCGCAATCTCTGCTTTAGTTCATCCCAAAAGTGTTTAATGGGATGAAGTTCTTCCACACCAAACTCCCCCAACCATGCCTTTATGGGCCTTGCTTTATGCACTGGGGCACAGTCATGCTTGAATAGAAAAGGGTCTCCCCAAACTGTTCCCACAAAGTTGAAAGCATACAATTGTCCTAAATGTCTTGGTATGCTGAAGCATTAAGTTTTCTCTTCACTGAAACTGAGGGTCCTAGGCCACTGCCTAAAATACAACCAGTTGGCACAATGCAGTCAGACAGGTAGCATTCTCCTAGCATTCGCCAAACCCAAACTCGCCCATTAGAATGCCAGATAGAGAAGGGTGATTCATCACTCTACAGCAGAGGTCTCGAACACGCGGCCCGCGGGCCGCATGCGGACCCTAAGGCTGTCATATGCGGTCCGCTGGCAGGGGGAGAGCAGATAGCCGGCCAAAGGAGAAGCGCTGCACCCTCCTTTGTATATGGCTTCATTGGGGCTCTCTCTAGGAGTGGAATCCCCTGCCAGAGCGCTCTGGTCGGGGATTCCGCTGATAGACGAGGCCTCTGACGTCACTGTCCATATATGGACAGTGACATCAGCAGCTCCTCCTGTACCGGAATGCCCGTTCAGCGCGTTTCCGATGCACTGGTCGGGGATTCCGCTGATAGACGAGGCTTCTGACGTAACTGTCCATATATGGACAATTACGTCAATGGCTTCTCCTGGACCGGAATGCCTGGCCAGTGTGTTGCTGACGCACTGGTGTGGGATTCCGCTGATAGACGAGGCTTCTCACGTAACTGTCCATATATGGACAGTGATGTCAGTGTCTCCTCCAGGAGAGGAATCCCCGGCCAAAGTGCTGGCTATCCTTTGGCTCGGGATTCCACTCCTAGTGGGAGCCCCAATGGAGCCATCTTTAGGGTGATATCTGTGGCACTATCTACAAAGGGGTGTGTGGCACTATCTATAAAGGTGTGTGTGTGTGTGACTCTATCTACAAAGGGGTGTGTGTGGCACTATCTACAAAGAGGTGTTGGTGGCACTATGTACAAAAGGGTTTGTGTGGCACTATCTACAAGGGGGTGTGTGTGGCACTATCTACAGAGGGCACTGTGACTGTAAAGGATCTGCCAGACACAACTTCTGTGTCGACGCCCATAGGTAATCAGTCTGCACCTGCTTCTATGTCTGTGAGACTGACTCCATCTTCCACCACCCAGGATGGCAGGCTTAGGAGTGGGAGAGCCTATCACAGCCTGGCCAGACGGAGCTAGCTCCCGCCCTCTGTCTATTTATACCTGCCTTTCCTGTTCCTCCTTTGCTTGTGATTCTTCTCTGTTGGTTTCCTGGCCCTGCTGCAGCTTCTTGAACTACTGATCCTCTGCTTGTGATTGACCTTGGCTTTTCTGACCACTCTTCTGCTCTGCGTTTTTGTACCTCGCTCATCTCCTGGTTTGACTCGGCTCGTTCACCTCGCTTGTTGCTCACGGTGTTCCCGTGGGCAACTTCCCCATTTCCCTGGCTTCTTTGTACCCTTGTCTGTTTGTCTGTCGTGCAGCTATTGAGTGTAGGGACCGTCGCCCAGTTGTACCCCGTCGCCTAGGGCGGGTCGTTGCAAGTAGGCAGGGACTGAGTGGCGGGTAGATTAGGGCTCACTTGTCTGTTTCCCTACCCCGACATTACAGTGACCTTATCTACAGAGGGCACTGTTGCATTATCTACAGAGGGCATTGGGGAATTACCTACAGAGGGCAATGTGGCATTATCTAGGGGGTTGTGGCACTATCTACAGAGGGCACTGTGGCATTATCTACAGAGGCACTGGGGAATTATCTAGGGGGGCATGGCTCTATCTACAGAGGGCACTGTGGCACTACCTAAAATGGGGTTGCCCAATCTAGACATTCTTGTGTTAGCCATATGCTGTCAGCTGAGCAGCCAGACTGCATTTAGCGACGCTTAAATTGGAAAACTGGATTGTTAAAATAAGCACGTGGAGTAAACTCGCAAATTTCCGGTAAGTTTAAACCTAGCGGTATTATTATAGTAATGTAGTATTGTTATTGTAGTTCAAATAACGAATTGATTAACAATACTTTTGTATTTTATCAAATTTGGAAGTAATGCAGCACGTCAAATTAAAAAATGTTCTATGTGCGGCCCATTTACCTGAGTTTGAGACTCCTGCTCTACAGAAATAATTTCCACTCCAGAGTCCAATGGTGGCGTGCTTTTCACCCCTCCATCCACTGCACTGTTTTTGTGCAGATGTTTAATGCCAGAGGAGGTTTGGAGCTCTGCCTGTAGTGCGCCAGCAGAGTGTTGGCGACTATGCACTATGTGCCTCAGCACTTGGTGACCTCGCTATGTAACTTTATGTTGCCTGCCACTTCATGGCTGAGTTGTTGTGGTTACTAAACGTTTCCACTTTACAATAATACCATTCACAGTTGATCGTGGAATATCTAGGAGGATAGAAAGGTAATGAACTGACTTGTTGCAGAGGTGGCATCCTATTACAGTACCATGCCCTAATTGAGCTCTTTAGAATGACCCATTCTTCCACAAATGTTTGTAAAGGCGACTGTATGGCTAGGTGCTTGATTTTATACACCTGTGGCAAAAAGGACTAAATTAAACACTTGAATTCGATGATTCAGATCTATGTCCCAATACTTTTGTCTATATATTGTACATGTTACAAATACAATAAACGATTTACACATATTTGATATCTTCTTTCATAATAACCTGTACAATTAATTATACAACTAACTGTTTGCTGAATACACAGAGCAGGCAGCTGGGCAGGGTGCTGGTTCACACTTACAGAGGCACAGTTTTCTGCCCTGCAACTGCTACCATTGATGTGTAGTACTAAAAATTGCCGCTCTGCCTTTCTTGGTAGCCTTCTGTCCTTTCCTTATCAGTTTCTATCCCTGATTTTCTCTTGCCATACTGATGCCTATTGTTTATGTCCAGTCATTGCATAGCTATTGCCAAATATTGCCTTGACATGACCCTCTTTCTGACATCTATAGATATGGTATCTCTGGTGCTGACATATCTGCTTGATGTAAATCTATACATCTGCGTAACAATTATCCACTCTATTGCTGCCTGTCTGAGGCTTCATATACATCTGCGCTAGGGCTCCGTTCCGACGTTCCGCTTGAGCTTTCCATCGGAACGAAGCCCTGACAGACACAAATGGAAACCATAGATTTCCATTTCCATCACCATTGATTTTAATGGTGAGGGCTCCGGTGCCAATGGTTCCTGTTTGTCTCCGTTGGGCAAGGGTTCCATTGCTTTGACTGAATCAATAGCGTAGTTGACTACGCTATTGATTCCGTCAAAACAACGGAACCATAGACCGAAGCCCTAGCGCAGATGTGAACGAAGCCTGACTACACTTTCTCAGTGTTGATGAAGAATACTGTCTGCTCAGAGTGCCTCAGTCAACTCATGGGCTGCTAAAAGTGACAACACAATATAATGGACTTTTTCCATGATCACCTGGACTAATCCAGAGAAAATTCTAATGTTTATCTGAAAGCGTTACCTAAAAAAGTACAACGTTCTGTAGAGCTAGTGAATAATCAGTGTGTGTTTAATTACTACTGCATTTAAGGAACAAATTTATCTAACATTCTTTTTTACCTACAGTATCTCCACAAAATAATATCCATAAGATTATTTCCAGCACTTATTGCAAAACTATAATGGATGCCTCCACGTTTATTAGATTTCCTGTAATTTCCATTCTTTGATTTTTAAAGAATTGTTGAAAAAGTAATGATTAAAATATGTCCATGTCCGTACCAGAACCCTAAGCCAAAAGTAGCCAAAAACAAAACTAAAACATGTCAATAGAATCACAGTCAAAATCATCATCTTCTATGCTGCCCTGAAAATCATCATTGTCGGCAGCCCATCTCCCTATGTAAACAGGGGATGTGCTACTGACATTCAGTGGCGGATTATCATATGGGCGTTTCGGGCGGCCGCCCGGGGCCCGAGGCTCCCAGGGGGCCCATGGCAGCCCGAAACGCACATTATCTCCTAAATCTATTCAGCGCGCTAGCGCTGCTAACGGCCGTAGATGGGGAGGAGCAGGGAATTCGCCGGGATCCAGGGGTAGGACACGCCTCCCTGACAGTGCGGGCCGCCGCCATTGAGTAACAGAACAGCGACGGACGGCTGTTCTGTTACTCCAAAGCAGCAAGAGAAGAGCCGGCGGGCGGTCACCGGCGCTGAGGTCAGTACAGGATTATCCTCCTGCCCAACTGGTTCCCGACCGCTGGCTGTATTTTTACGGCCAGCGGTCAGGGACGGGTGCTTAAAACCCGAGCCATAGACTTTCTACGGCTCGGGTTTTAACTTGCTGCCCGCGCGATCGGGCAGCTGAATGTCGGGTCTCCGGCTGTCAGTGACTGCCGGGGACCCTGAGGAGAGGATAGAAGCAGCTTTCGCTGCTTCTGTCTTCTCCGATGTCTTCTTACACAGCGTTCAATGAACGCTGTGTACAGGAATAGAGACAGCAGCAGCGGCGCTGTCTCTATTCCTCCCGGTGATCATGTGACAGGTCACATGATCGCCGGGTGCCGTGACTGACAGACTGCTGCTGGGTCTTACTAGACCCAGCACAGCCCTATTAGTGACAATCGTCACTATGAGAGGGCTGATTTCCCCTGTAACTGGGGCTGCTGTGCAGCTCCAGTTACAGTGGAAAAACATGGTGTAAAACAAAGAGAAAGTAGATATAAAGTTCCCCAAAGGTCTTTTTTGACCTTTGAGGATCAGAACATAGTAATAAAAAATAGTAAAGTGCAAAAAAAAAATAAATAAATAAATACACATAAAATACCCACCCCAAAAAAAACGTTCCCCCCCCCCCCGCCAATCATTGTTGTAACGCTAGCGCTGACCCAATTACCCTAATATAGACATGTAATATATTAAAATTTACGGTAGACAATGACGATCACAGATAAAAGGTCTATTTTAGGGTAAAACAATGTTATTACCAAAAAAAAATAGCTGAAACATAAAAAAGCTTATTTTTTTACTATTATTTTCAAACTTTATGAATAAAAATTCTAAAATGGCAAAAAATGTGTGCATAAAAACGATAAAAAACGAAACCTGCATTGTCTACGGAAAAAACGTCGCAAAAATAACGTCGGTTTTATTTTTTTTTAATAAAAATGTGTGTTTGGTGCAACTTTGTAATTACGTTTTCTTAAAAAATATTTTCACTTTTTGAGATACAGCTGCTTTGTATCCTGTATCCGTCAGGTCAGCAGGACTGACGGGATCAGTGAAACGGGCCCAGCGCTAAATTATAATCTTAGATGTGATAGATTTGAGGTGGATCCTGCGTGTCACTGATCCCGTCAGTCCTGCTGACCTGACGGATACAGGATACAAAGCAGCCGTATCTCAAAAAGTAAAAATATTTTTTAATAAAATCAATCAATCACACTGATACACAGACATACTATATATATATATATATATAATTATAATATAAAGTTTTTAAATGTGTACATAACCTTGTGGCACTATATACAAGGGCGAGCGCTGTGTAGCACTATATACAAGGGGGAGCTCTGTGTGGCACTATATACAAGGGGGAGCGCTGTGTGACACTATATACAAGGGGGAGCGCTGTGAGGCACTATATACAAGGGGGAGCGCTGTGAGGCACTATATACAAGGGTGAGCGCTGTGAGGCACTATATACAAGGGGGAGCGCTGTGAGGCACTATATACAAGGGGGAGCGCTGTGAGGCACTATATACAAGGGGGAGCGCTGTGAGGCACTATATACAAGGGGGAGCGCTGTGAGGCACTATATACAAGGGGGAGTGCTGTGAGGCACTATATACAAGGGGGAGCGCTGTGAGGCAAGGGGGGGCTGTGTAGTGCTATCCACCGTGGTGTGTGGCGCTCTTTATAGGGGGGGCTTTTTGGTGCTATTTACAAGAGGGGGAGGGCTGTGTGGCGCTCTCTACAGGGGGGCTGTATGGCACTATCTATAGGGGGCTGTGTGTAACGCTCTCTACGAGGGGGATGTGTGATATATAGAGGGGGCTGTGTATGGCGATATCTATGGGGGTGTGTAATATCTACAGGGGCTGTGTGTGGCACTATGTACAGGGGGCTGTGTGTATGGTGTTTTACAGTGTGTGGTATTATATTCAGGTGCGCAGTGTTTGGTGCTATTATATTTAGGGGTACACTATGTGGCACCATGATAACTTTATTTTCGTTTATAGGTGTGGAAATGTTGGAAAAGTGAGGAGACGTCTAAGTGGCAAATTCTGCAGAAATGAGTCATGGCCGGGAGAAGTCGTCATGAGCGCTGGACCGAATGGAGAAGAAAAGAGGAAAAAAACTACTAGAATCTGAGACGTCGTCACCTGTGAGTCACTAGATTTATAGAGAATCTGTCACCTCTCCTGACATGTTTATTATAGGAAATCCTTGTATTTCACAAAAAGTCTTTCTGCGGTCCAGGACTGATAGACAATTCCCCTTGTCAGGAGGTTGTGTCCCTGCACAGTGTGATCCTGTCAGTATGTAGGGACACCGCGCTGTGACAAGGGGAATCGTAACACTGTTAATGCTTGCCCAAAAAGGTAGTGTTAAAAATAGTTACGGTGAGGAAGGGGGGCCCAAGTTTGGGTAACAGCCCAGGGCCCATGGTCTACTTAATCCGCCACTGCTGACATTATGTAAAGAGTATGGGGACAGAACGATTGTATTAATGTTTGTTCGTCCCCACACAGTTTACATTGGCCTGTGTAAAGGACCTTTAAGTCGGTGCTTGTTACAGGCAGATACAGTACTGTGCGAAAGTTTTAGGCAGATGTGGAAAAATGCTGCAAAGTAAGAATGCTTTAAAAAATAGAAGTGTTAATAGTTTTTATTATCAATCAACAAAATGCAAAGTGAATGAATAGAAGAGAAATTTAAATCAAATCAATATTTGGTGTGACCCCCCTTTGCCTTGGTGTCCTCACTGGTAAGAAATACAGGCAGATACTTATCCATCAGGGTGGCGTCTGATTGGCTAAAAATTTATTCTGTGGCAGGACAACGACCCCATACATACAGCCAATGTCATTAAGAACTTGCTTCAGCGTAAAGAAGAACTAATAGCCCTGGAAGTGATAATATGACCCCCACAGAGCTCTAATCTCAACATCATCATGTCTGGGATTACATGAAGAGACAGAAGGATTTGAGGAAGCCTACAGCCACAAAATATCTGTGGTTTGTTCTCCAAGACCTCCCTGCCGAGTTCCTTCAAAAACTGTGTGCAGGTGTACCTAGAAGAATTAATGCTGTTTTGAAGGAAAAGGGTGGTCACATTAATCATTGATTTGATTTAGATTTATGTTCATTCACTTTGTATTTTGTTAATTGATAAAATATAAATATTAATGCTTCTATTTTTTAAAGCATTCTTACTATGTGCATTTTTCCACAACTGGCTAAAACTTTTGCACAGTGCTATATGTGCTTATGTAAATCCAGCTAGCCCATAAAATATAAGATCAGCCGATGAAAAAGCACGTTATCCAGGGCAATGATTGGGAATGAGCATTCGTATGAACACTCGTTTGCTCGATCATTGGCTTGTGTAAATGATCTTTAAGCTACAAGGTCTACCTCCTTTGCAAAGCTGAAGAGCTACTGCTAGAGGAGCAAGTGTGGTGGGAAAATTAATCAAGTAAGAAACAAACAACAGCAAAAAGAGACCAGTTATCAAAACTAGCTTGAGGAGTAAAAGTAACAGATTTACAGAGTGAACGCAATAGCCCAAAAAAGTCAGCCTCAGGGCTTATTCAGACGAACGTATAATACGTCCGTGCAACGCGCGTGATTTTCACGCGCCTCGCACGGACCTATGTTAGTCAATGAGGCTGTTCAGACAGTCCGTGATTTTCACTCAGCATGTGTCCGCTGCCTAAAACTCACGACATGTCCTATATTTGTGCGTTTTTCACGCGTCAGCCACGTGCTTTTCTGTTTACAAGCATACAGAGTGTCATAATGATGGCGGCTGCTCGAAAATCACGTAGCCACGCATCATTTGCTGCTGACACACGGAGCTGATATGTACCTTTTGCGCGCGCAAAACGCGGCATTTTTTGCGCGTGAAAAACGCACACGCTCGTGTGAATCCGGCCTTGCAGGAAGCCCATTGCTGTAGGGAAATATACATGACGAAAGGATTCAGCATGCCACGAAACGGAGGAGTTAGTACCATAAGGCTAGACTCACACACAGCGTTTACTTGCGTTTTTCAAAGCGCTCTTTTTTTCTTGAGAACACTGTGTCCAGATGTTACTTTAAAGTCTGTAGCAAAATATGAGAAATCCTACATACACACCGTTTTGGTTTATGACTCTTTTGTAGCATTTTTTTGTGGTCGCAGCATGCTCTAGGTATGGCATTTTTTTCTGGCGTTTCCTCCATAGGACACATGTAAAATTGTAACTAAATAAAAAAATTACACCAGAAACATTTAAAAAAACAACAATAAAAATGTATGAAATGCATGGCATTTTTAAAATGCATTTTAAAATGCTGAAAAATAGAGTGTGAGTGTGTGTGTAAAGGAGACCAAAAGTTCTATTAAAAACTGTGTAGCGGCACGAAGCGACAGGAATTGGGCACAATGACTAGAAAGATTAATAAATAGTTGTTGTTATATTGGGTATAATTTAAGAAATATTTGACTAACATCTATGTGCTGATTACATATTTTCATCTATGTGGCTGCAACAGATAATAAATAGATCAATCAGACAATATAAATATAATGGAAATTTTTTTCTATCACTAATGGAATTATGTTATGAAATGCAGATTAGATAAAGAGGAAAACATAGTCAATGAACTTGTGGACTATAGACATTAATTCCAGCATTCACAAAAGTAATATGAGCGTCTGTGACACAATCAGTGGTAAAATGGAATAGTTTTAAGAGGTTAGAAGGTAGAATAGTTACTGGTACAGTGTTCTGGGTACCAACTTGCTCCAAGTTAGGATGCTTGACCTCCGTCTCAGTAGGAATGAAGACAATGACCTGTATTGTGTTCAGTGGCAAATAAACAGAAGCATTTTTGGCAGACATACAGCATTGGTAGATGTTTAGTGTTCAGTGCAAGCCTTTAACTCAGAAACTCCTGTAGTCTGGATTTACTGCAAATGTGCGCCTCAAACACTGAATGGAAATGAGTCTGTTGTAAATGTTGAAATTATATGTGTGAGATGAGTGGAACAATGATTTGTGTTCATGTCTTTGTAGCAGCAGCAATTCTTGCGCATGTGAAGCAAACCAAATCACTGAAAATGGTTTATACACCCAACATCAGGGATACCACAACTGGAGCCAAACACTTAATCACAATCACCAAAAAAAGGCTACTGGGAAAATATAACATTTGAAAAACTTAAAATACATATTAACTGGAGCAAAAAGGCAAAAACACCAAGTACACCAAGGTTAAGGGTGGAATAGAAAAAGGGGGTTAGACATTTTTAGTAGACAATGCAGGCTTCTTTTTTTGTTTTATATAATTTTTCTATGCATTCTGTTTGCGATTTTACAATTTTTAGGCTTAGAATTTGAAAATAGTGAAACAATATGCTTTTTCACTGTTCATCTTTTTTTTCTCTGGTAACGATATCGTTTTACCCTAAAATATACCTTTTATTTGTGATAGTCATTGTCTACCGTAAATTTTTATATATTACATGTCTATTTTATGGTAATTGGGTCAGGGCTAGAGTTACAACAATGGTTGGCGTGGGGGATTTTTTTTTTTTTGGATGGCTATTTTATGTGTAATTATTATTTTGTTTATTTGCACTTTATTTTTTTATTATTATAGTCTGTTCTTCAATGGTCAGAAAAGACTTTTGAGTGACTTTATTTCTTTTTTTTTACACCTGCCCAAGTTACAGAGGAAATCAGCCCTGTTGTAATGACTATTGTCACTAATAGGGATGTGCTCGGTCTAGCTAGACCCAGCAGCAGCCTCTCACTAATGGCATCCCGGCGATTAAGTGACCAGTCACATAATCACCGGGACCAATAGAGGCAGCGGTGCTGCCACTGCCTCTATTCTATACTATACACAGTGGTCATTGATTGCTGTGTACAAGCGATCTGAGTAAAAACTGCTTCTGTCTTCTTTTCAGGGTCCCCATCAGTCACTGACTGCCAGGCACTCGACTTTCAGCTGCCCGATCGTTTGAGCAACTAGATAAAACTTGCACCGTAGATACATTATCGTGCGGGATTTAAGAACCTCGACCACCGGACCAAAATGTAAACAGCCGGCAGTTCAAATAAAAAATACCTAAAAACCTTTAAATTATTTACTGCTAGAATCCTGACAAATAAAATTGGTGAACTGGAATTAATTGTGTCAGAGGAAAAGTATGACATAGTGGGGAAAATTAAGAATTGGCTGGATGATAGCTATGACTGGGCGGTTAACTTACAGGGTTACAGTTTGTTCAGAAATGATCATACAAACTGGAAAGGGGGAGGGGATTGCCTTTATGTAAAGTCCTGTCTGAAGACCACACTACGGGATGGTATCTGTGAGGGGAATCAATATGTGGAGGCTCTATGGGTAGAAATACCTGCAAGGAAAAACAATAATAATATACGAATAGGGGTTTGCTATAAGTCACCAAATATAGAAAAATCTACCGAAAATCTTCTGCAGAAGCAAATAGATCAGGCAAATCTCAATGAAGTAGTTATTATGGGAAACTTAATTTACCAAGATATCAACTAAGAAAGTAAAAACTGTGCAACTAATAAAGAAAAAAAGTTTTTGATAATAATTAAAGTTGAATACCTTTCGCATTTGGTGCAGGACCCAACTAGACAGAGGGCCCATTTGGGCTTAATATTAAAGGGGTTTTCCTATCTCCATCACCAAGTCTAATGTAATAGATAACCAAAATACTGTATATGATGTTTCCTAATTACCTTTATTTTTTACAAAGTGTAACCATCTCCTGTTATGCTTTAATTTCCCCCCTGATGCCTCTCTTTGTTGTCTGCTCTTTCCCTTGAATTATGGCCACCACTGCATTCCTACAGGGGTGGTCACATTTGTGCCATTTTGGACCATAAATGTAATGTAGAGGATAGCTGCGCTTTTAGGAACGCGCCGTTTGGTCCATACGTGTTAGCTCCTGGCCCGGCCACCTCTTTGCAGCACCATAGACTTGTATGCAGGGCTCCAGGGCTGTGGGTTAAAGCGCCATGCTACCATGAAGTTTGGGCACAATAGTTAAAACCAACAGGCCAGGCTAACTATATAAAAAATAAACTAGCATTAAAAGAAAAAAAAACATGGAGAATAACAATTAGGCCTTATTCAGACGAACGTGTATTATGTCCATGCTACGTGCGTGGAAATCACGTGCGTCGCACGGACTTATGTAAGTCAATGGGGCCGTTCTGACAGGTCGTGATTTTCACGCAGCGTATGTCCGCTGCGTAAAACTCACGACATGTCCGATACTTGCCCGTGTTTCGCGCAGAACGCACCCATTGAAGTCAATATGTGCGTGCAAATCGTGCACGGCACAAGAAAGCACTTCCGAGTGACGCACACGATTTGCGCTACAGTTGGTAAAGAAGTGAAGGGACACATAAAAGCCCCTCCTTCTTTACTTTTTCGTAAACATCAAAGCACAGTGTCATAATGATGCCGGCTGCGCGAAAATCACGCAGCCACGTACCATATATAGATGCCACACTGAACTTTTGCACGCGCAAAACGCAGCTATTTTTGCACGCGCAAATCGCACACGCTCGTGTGAATCCGGCCTTAATCTGTGAAAATAACTGAATTGATGCCTCAATGATCCAGACAATATTATTGGTAACCTTTAGTAGTTATAAGAAGGAATTGTTTTGTGGTGTTACTTCAATCAGACTATTATTTCTCAATTCTATTAATTAGCACCACAGGTGTGTGGAATCTTATAATTCCTCAGATTTTAATGCAATTAGAAAAATAAAACAATACTTTCACAGAATATCATTTCTATATTGCCGTTGTAAAGGATCTGCCAGACACAACTTCTGTGTCGACGCCCATAGGTAATCAGTCTGCACCTGCTTCTATGTCTGTGAGACTGACTCCATCTTCCACCACCCAGGATGGCAGGCTTAGGAGTGGGAGAGCCTATCACAGCCTGGCCAGACGGAGCTAGCTCCCGCCCTCTGTCTATTTATACCTGCCTTTCCTGTTCCTCCTTTGCTTGTGATTCTTCTCTGTTTGTTTCCTGGCCCTGCTGCAGCTTCTTGAACTACTTATCCTATGCTTGTGATTGACCTTGGCTTTTCTGACCACTCTTCTGCTCTGCGTTTTTGTACCTCGCTCATCTCCTGGTTTGACTCGGCTCGTTCACCTCGCTTGTTGCTCACGGTGTTCCCGTGGGCAACTTCCCCATTTCCCTGGCTTCTTTGTACCCTTGTCTATTTGTCTGTCGTGCACCTATTGAGTGTAGGGACCGTCGCCCAGTTGTACCCCGTCGCCTAGGGCGGGTCGTTGCAAGTAGGCAGGGACTGAGTGGCGGGTAGATTAGGGCTCACTTGTCTGTTTCCCTACCCCGACATTACAGCCGTGTAACATATCGGAGGCTTACTGATGCTTTGGGGTTTCTTAGCTGCCTGTGGTACAGGATATTTAAAGTATTGTTCTGGGTATAAGGCCACTATTTGGAATATCTAAGCCCCGTATGTACAAGTGGTCAGAGCCCCTGAACTACCTACTATGTCCATAAACCTCCATCTTGTGCCCTATTGCATACATTTGCTGAACACTTTAGGATGCGTATTCATATGTCTTCTTAAAGAGGCTCTGTCACCACATTATAAATGCCCTATCTCCTACATAAGGAGATCGGCACTATAATGTAGGTGACAGCAGTGCTTTTTATTTAGAAAATCTATCTATTTTTACCACGTTATTAGCGATTTTAGTTTTATGCTAATTACTTTCTTAATGGACAACTGGGCGTGTTTTTACTATTGACCAAGTGGGCGTAGTACAGAGGAGTGTATGACGCTGACCAATCAGTGACCAAGCAGTGTCATACACTTCTCTCCATTCATTTACTCAGCGCATAGGGATCCTGTTAGATCAGTATGTGCTGTCTTATACTGACTTATTAACGTTACTGAAGTGTTTGGACAGTGAGTAGACATTCCTTCCAGAGAGGACGGGATGTCTATTCACAATCCTAACAATTCGGTAACGTTTCTGTGGTACTTACAGCAGAGCAAGCGTAATCTCGCTGTAACCTGTTATGTACAGCGTGATCTCGCAAGATTACGCTTGATCTGCTGTAAGTACCACAGAAACATTACCGAAGTGTCAGGATTGTGAATAGACATCCCGTCCTGGCTGGAGGTGATATCTATTCACTGTCTAAACACTTCAGTAATGTTAATGTGTCAGTATAAGACAGCACATACTGATCTAGCAGGATCCCAATGCGCTGAGGAAATGAATGGAGAGAAGTGTATGACGCTAACTGGTCACTGATTGGTCAGCGTCATACACTCCTCTGTACAACGCCCACTTGGTCAATAGTAAAAACACGCCCAGTTGTCAAGTATTAGCATAAAGCTAAAATCGCTAATAACGTGGTAAAAATAGATTGTTTTTCTAAATAAAAAGCACTGCTGTCACCTACATTATAGCGCCCATCTCCTTATGACAGAGCCTCTTTAAGCTTATGCAGCCTCTTAGGCCCATACCATATATTTAGTGTATTCATGGGGGAGGAGGAACAGCACACTAATCGGGCTAATACTAATATTATTATATGAAATAAAGGGAACCATGTTGGTAACTAGGTTTGCACATCATTGTCTATTTCATTTTATAAGTAAAACTTTATAGCTCCTATGCAACCACTGTTGGGTAGTGCGTAGGTGACAATGAAGGTCAGACGCCTTATTTGAATGGGCCCCTGACAACAGTACTAACTTAACTGTCTTGATGGCTACCCTGGCCAATGCATAATGCACGGAATGATGAAATTACTATGGCGATTCGGAGAGAAGCATAATTCCCAATATCAGAAAGCTGTATCTACAGCAGGATAATGACCATAAACATCCCTCAAAAAGCACCATATGGGCAGATCAGAAAAACTGCCATAGAGTCCTGATTTAAACACCTTGAAAATTTCTGTAAAGAGTTAAAACTAGCAGTTGGGTGAAGACAACAAACGAAAATGCAAGACATCCAATAAAGAAGAGTACAAATCTCATTTATAGCTACACAGTACCTCATTGCAGTTATTGTTTCCAAAGGATGTGTTAAAAAAAACAATGGATTAGAGGTCCCAACATTTTTGTCAATTCCATGTTCTTTTCTTGAATGATTTGAAATAGCATCTAAAAGTTCTAACGTTATTTTTTTTTATTTCTAGTACATGTGAAATAAAAATGGTGGATACCATAATAATCCAGTCAATCTCCAAAATGTATATTATACGTATCAGGTCCCTTCAAGATTTGTCAATCATTGTGGCTTGGCATAATCTCTTGCATACAATGAAAACTCTTGGATCAAGGATCTGTATATTCTGTTATTTTTTTGGAGTATTCTGATGGCTTTTTGCATTAGTTCTTTATACAGAATATTCTCTAAATTACAACCTCTTCTAAACATGCTGATGCATTATTAATCATTATTATTATCACCATTATTATTATCATCATTCTTATTATATTATTACTCTTATTTTTATGTGTTGTAGCTTCTCATTTTGCAGCATCTACACACAGTTAATACAAAAGGGAAGGCACTCATATAAATGTATTTTAAAAGAGCAGCAACTTGGCAAAGGACATTGGATTCATTTAATTTTGTTAATGATAATGTGCAGCATTTACAGTATGCCTGAGACTTTCATTATAATAATAATGCCATAGCATGAAACTCATAATGCAGCCATGGTTATTTAATTGTTACATGGTTATTGCAATGTGGTTTTAATTTAACTGACCTCAAATATTAGAGTACAGAATCACATTGAATAACAGATATAATTTTTACATTTTAGATTTTATCTCAATTCTCAAATAAATAATGTTTGATCTATATTTTTGTAATAATTAAGACCTTGTTAAAATGTAAACACAATATTCATACTGGCCTCCTGACAGTCCCTGGACATCAAAAGGTTTTTCACTCAAAGTAAAACATTGATTTCAAATGATCTACTGAGAAAAGTGAGTTCATGCAAACAGACTATGCCAGTATAAGACAAGAAGTTGGAATCACCCTGGGGTTAAAAAAACAGATAGGCTAAGGAAATATGGATTTTCTTGCTAAACTGAATTCAAGTATGGAGCAAGGGTACAACATACAATGGGAAAAGTGTATAATAGAGAGGGACAGTTTGAAGTATATTTACCTATAATTCTAAATCGTTCTGGAGTGTTAACAAAAAATAAGCACAAACCCTTCTTGTAGCTGCACGGGGATAAAGGGGTTTTTTCAGTCCCTAAAAATTGATGGCCTATCCTCCGGATAGACCATCAATAGCTGATCGCTCAGGGTTCAACTCCTCTTTGTAACGGCTTAGATGCCACTCTCGCTATTGACCGCGGCATCTAAGTAGTTAAACGGCCAGAGTCAGAGCTCTCTCTGTTCCTGGCCGCTAGTGCGAGCACTGCTTCCCTTTCATTTCTACTTTCTCAATGTAAATTGTCGACACAGAGTTAGCGGCGATTCACAGTATTGCAGCCTTCTCCCATTGAAGTGAATGTGAGAAGGCTGTAATACCTGTGAATTGTCACTACATCTGTGTCGACGCTTCACAGTCAGCAAGAAGAAATTAAGGAGAAGCAGCGCTCGTACGAGCGCTGCACCCCCTTCAAAACAGCTGATTGGCGTGGGTCCCACGAGTCAGACCCGACCCATTAGCTATTGATGGCCTGAGGATAGGTTATCAATTTTTACAGGCTGGAAAACCCCTTTAGCAAAACTACAGGCTTGGTTTATTAGCAATAGTCAGACCTGCTGGAGAGGCGTATAATGCTAAGTTCACATCTCGATTTGTGCACATGTTTGAGATATACGACGATGTATAAGTTTTTAGAGTTACAAAAACGTATGCATTTGTAGCATACACTTATATTTTTTATAGTATACGTCGTATATATTTTTATACGTTTGTGTCCATTCTTACTTCTAAAAACTTATACGTTTGTTGGTGTTGAGCCAAATCAAACTTTGTAAAGTCAAGATTTGTAAAGTCAAAATATAAAGGATAAAGTAGGGAGTGGCTGCAGTGTTTTCTGGCGCCAGTACTGAGGGGCTTGACAAGGGGAGGCACTGTTTTATCCCATAATCTGGGTAATTTCCTATATATGGTGATGAAATCTTACACGTTTTATGTATGCAAACGTAGGGTTTAAACCCTTAACCCCTTAACGCACCGGGACGCACCGGTACGTCCTGCATTGAAGTGCTTTAAGGCACAGGGACGTACCGGTGTGTCCTGGCTAAAAACTGTCACCCTGTCAAAGGACAAGGTGACAGAACTGTGCCGTCAACTGTTTATGACAGTTGACCGGCACAGTAAGGCGGCAGGGGACCATTCACAGCGGTCCCCTGCCGTCGATCGCTGTGATTGGTCAGTCAATGCAGACTGACCAATCACAGCTCTATGACGTGTGTATGTGATGACGCTGGCTCAGAAGCTGAGCCAGCGTTATCACCGCCGGGAAATCACTGTCCGACGCCGCTCTGCAACGGCCAGGACCGGAGCTAGGCTCCGATCCGGCCGATTAACCCCTTTGATGCATCGATCAACGTGATCGATGTATCGAAGCGGCTTGTAGCCTGTCGGCAACCACGATGGTTGCCACGGGCGCGGGTGTCAGCTGTTTGTCACAGCTGACATCGTGCCCTAACGACCAGGACCGGAGCAAGGCTCCGATCCGGCCGATTAACCCCTTAGATGCAGCTATCGCTGCATCTAAGTGATTAGATCGTACCCTATGGTTGCTAATAACAACTATCGGCACCCGCGAGTGTTCCGATGGTTGCTATGGCAACCATAGCCTAACAATCGCTTCCTAGTACGGAAGCCTATTAGGCCCCGCCGGGAGGCGAAGCCTAATAGGCTTGCTGTCAGTGAATAGCTGACAGCTCTAATACACTGCACTATGTAGGTAGTGCAGTGTATTAGAATAGCGATCAGGGCTTCATGCCTTCAAGTTCCCTAGTGGGACAAAAAAAAAAAGTTAAAACAAGTTAATAAAAATGTTGTCAAAAAGTAAAAAAAAATACTTTTCATGTTAAAAAACACTATAACAGCCTTTTTTCCTATAATAAGTCTTTTATTATAGGAAAAACCAAAAAACATAAAAAAAGTACACATCCCCGCGTCCGTAACGACCCAAACGATAAAAATATCATGCTATTTTACCCGTACGGTGAACACCGTAAATTTTTTTAATAAAAAACTATTCCAGAATCGCTGTTTGTTAGTCACAACCCCTCGCAAAACAGAATAAAAAAAGGGATCTAAAAGTTGCTTGTACCCCAAAATGATACCATTAAAAAACGCAGCCCGTCCTGCAAAAAACAAGCTCTCCCACCGCTTTTTTGACGGAAAAATAAAAAAGTTATGGCTCTCAGAATCTGGTAACACCAAAAATAAATTATTTGAAACAAAAGTGATTTTATCGTGCAGACGCTTCAAAGCATAGGAAAAACAAAAACTATATACATCTGGTATCACCGTAATCGTACCGACCCGCAGAATAACGTAAAATTGTCATTCATAGCGCATGGCGAACACCGTAAAAAAATAAATAATAAAAAACATCAGAATTGCAGGTTTTTGGTCACATTGCTTGCCAAAAAAATGAAATACATAGTGATCCAAAAATCGCATGTACCCCAAAATGGTACCAATGAAATCTACAGATTGTCCCGCAACAAATAAGCCCTCACACGGCTCCGGTGGAGAAAAAATAAAGACGTTTTGGCTCTTAGAATATGGCGATGCAAAATGTGCAAAGTGTCCAAAAGCGGATAAGATCGGGCGCCATTTATCAGTGTGACACCGGCCACATATCTGTGGATAATTATTTATTTACCCCATTATTATACTCTCTTATTATACCCCTGATGTTCTCCGCACAGCTTACATATGCCCCCCCCCCCCCACATCACAACTGAAATAGCAGCAAAACCCCAAACAAAACAACTAGCGAGCAAAATCCACGCTCCAAAAGCCAAATGATGCGCCCTGCAGCGTGCCCAAGAAGCAGTGTACGTCCACATATATGGCATTGCCATACCCGGGAGAACCCGCTTAACAGTTTGAGGTATTTGTCTTCAGTGGCACGAACTGGGCACAAAATATTGTGCACTAAAATGGCACATACCTGTGGAAATTTGCAATTTTCACTTTGCACCATCCACTGAGCATTCATTTCTAATAGAAAAAAAAAACCTGTGTGGTCAAAATGCCTTGAGGGGTGCAGTTTCCAAAATGGGGGTCACTACTTGGGGGTTTGTTTTACTATTTGACCTCAGAGCCCTGCCGTTGTGGGCTAATGCTGCGAAAATCACGAAAATAGGTCTCACATGCGCCTGTCACACCTAAGCTCTGTCATATGTCCAGGCAAATGATAAATGCCTTGAGGGGTGTAGTTTACAAAATGGGGTCACTTCTCATGGTTTTACACTCTACTCTGGTACCTAAGAATGCTCTGCAAATGCGACATGGCGCCCCTACACCAGTCCAGCAAAATCTGTGCTCTAAAAGCCACATGGCACTCCTTCCATTTTGAGCTCTGCCATGTGCCCAAACAGCAGTTTAGGGCCACACATGGGGTATTGCCGTACTCGGGAGAAATTGGGTAACAAATTATGTGTTGTTTTTTTTCCTATTACACCTTGTGGGAAAAAAAATTGGGTGCAAAACTACATATTTTTGGGAAAAAAAATAATTTTTCATTTTTATTGCCTCATTCTAATACAATCTATGAAACACCTGTGGGATCAGAATGCTCAGTGCACCCCTAGATGATTACCCTGAGGGGTAAAGTTTCCAAAATGGAGTCACTTCTCAGGGGTTTCTACTGTACGGGTACCTCAGGGGCTCTGCAAATGCGACATGGCGCCCAAAAAACAATCAACCAAAATCTATATGCCAAGTAGCACTCCTACCATTCTGAGCCCTGCGGTGTATCCAAGCAGCAGTTTATAACCACATATGGGGTATTGCCGTACTCGGGAGAAATTGCTTTACAATTGTTGGGGCGCTTTTTCTCCTTTATTCCTTGTGAAAATGAAAACAATTCAACATTTTAGTGGAAAGAATGTAGATTTTTCATTTTCACTGCATAATCCCAATAATTCAGCAAAAAAACTGTGGGGTCAAAATGCTCACTATACCGCTAGATAAACTCCACGAGGGGTATAGTTTCCCAAATGGGGTCACTTTTGCCGGGTTTGCACTATTTTGGCCCCTCAGTGGCTTTGCAAATGTGACATGGTGCCGCAAACCATTCCAGCAAAACTTGAGCTCCAAAAGTCAAATGGCGCTCCGTCCTTTCTAACTTCTGCCATGTGTCCAAAGAGCAGTTTATTACCACATATGGGGTTTTGCTGTGCGCAGAAGAGCTTGCTTTACAAATATTGGGGTGTTTTTTCTCCTTTATCTGTTGTAAAAATTAAAAAATCTGAGCTAAAACTACATTTTATTAGAAAGAATTTAGATTTTCAATTTTACGGCATAATTCCCATAAATTCAGCAAAAACAGTGTAGGGTCAAAATGCACACTACACCCCTAGAAAATTTCCTTGAGGGGTGTAGTTTCCAAAATGGGGTCACTTTTGGGGAGTTTCCACTGTTATGGTTCCTCCAGGGCTTTGCAAACACGACATGGCACCGAAAACCATTCCAGCAAAATCTGCGCTCCAAAATCCAAATGGCCCTCGTTCCTTTCTGAGCCCTGCCGTGGGTCCAAACAGCAGTTTATTACCACATATGGGGTATTGCCGTAATCGGGAGACATTGCTTTACAAATGTTGGGGTGCTTTTTCTCCTTTATTCCTTGTAAAATCTAAAACATCGTATGTTTTCTCAGAAAAAAAGTAGATTTTCATTTTCACAGACCAGTTCCAATAAATTTAGCACAAAACCTGTGGGCTAATAATGCTAACTATTCCTCTTGAAAAATTCCTTGAGGGGTGTAGTTTCCAAAATGGGGTCACTTTTGGGGAGTTTCCACTGTTTTGGTCCCTCCAGGGCTTTGCAAACACGACATGGCACCGAAAACCATTCCTGCAAAATCTGCGCTCCAAAATCCAAATGGCCCTTGTTCCCTTCTGAGCCCTGCCGTGGGTCCAAACAGCAGTTTATTACCACATATGGGGTATTGCCGAAATCGGGAGACATTGCTTTACAAATGTTGGGGTGCTTTTTCTCCTTTATTCCTTGTAAAAACTAAAACATCGTATGTTTTTTCAGAAAAAAAGTAGATTTTAATTTTCACAGACCAGTTCCAATAAATTTAGCAAAAAACCTGTGGGCTAAAAATGCTAACTATACCTCTTGAAAAATTCCTTGAGGGGTGTAGTTTCCAAAATGGGGTCACTTTTGGGGGGTTTCCACTGTTTTGGCACCACAAGACCTCTTCAAACCTGACAAGGTGCCTAAAATATATTCTAATAAAATAGAGGCCCCAAAATCCACCAGGTGCTCCTTTGCTTCTGGGGCCGGTATTTCAGTACATTACCACACTAGGGCCACATGTGGGATATTTCTAAAAATTGCAGAATCTGGGCAATAAATATTGAGTTGCATTTCTCTGGTAAAACCTTCTGTGTTACAGAAAAAACTGTATTATAAATGAATTTCGTAGAAAACTTTGCTTTATTTCCTGTGAAACGCCTAAAGGGTTAAAATAATTTCTGAATGTGGTTTTGAATACTTTGAGGGGTGCAGATTTTAAAATGGGGTGTTTTATAGGGGGTTTCTAATATATAAGGCCCTCAAAGCCACTTCAGATCTGAACTGGTCCCTGAAAAAATAGCCTTTTGAAATTTTGAAAATGCGAGAAATTGCAGCTAAAGTTCTAAGCCTTGTGAGGTCATAGAAAAATAAAAGCACGTTCAAAAAACGATGCAAACATAAAGTAGACATATGGGAAATGTTAACTAGTAAACATTTTGTGTGGTATTACGATCTGTTTTACAAGCAGATACATTACAATTTAGAAAAATGCTGATTTTTGCAAATTTTCTCAAAAGTTTTTACAAATAAATATTGAATTTAACGACGAAATTTTTTCAGTATCATAAAGTACAACATGTCACGAGAAAACAATCTCAGAATCGCTTGGATAGGCAAAAGCATTCTGGAGTTATTACCACATAAAGTGACACATGTCAGATTTGCAAAAATAGGCTGTGTCCTTAAAGAGGCTCTGTCACCAGATTTTGCAACCCCTATCTGCTATTGCAGCAGATCGGCGCTGCAATGTAGATTACAGTAACGTTTTTATTTTTAAAAAACGAGCATTTTTGGCCAAGTTATGACCATTTTCGTATTTATGCAAATGAGGCTTGCAAAAGTACAACTGGGCGTGTTGAAAAGTAAAAGTACAACTGGGCGTGTATTATGTGCGTACATCGGGGCGTGTTTACTACTTTTACTAGCTGGGCGTTGTGCATAGAAGTATCATCCACTTCTCTTCACAACGCCCAGCTTCTGGCAGTGCAGACACAGCCGTGTTCTCCAGAGATCACGCTGTGTCGTCACTCACAGGTCCTGCATCGTGTCAGACGAGCGAGGACACATCGACAACAGAGGCTACAGATGATTCTGCAGCAGCATCGGCGTTTGCAGGTAAGTCGATGTAGCTACTTACCTGCAAATGCTGATGCTGCTGCAGAATCAACTGTAGCCTCTGGTGCCGACACGATGCAGGACCTGTGAGTGACGTCACAGATCTGCACTGCCAGAAGCTGGGCGTTCTGAAGAGAAGTGGATGATACTTCTCATCAGAAAGCCCAGCTAGTAAAAGTAGTAAACACGCCCCGATGTACACACATAATACACGCCCAGTTGTACTTTTACTTTTCAACACGCCCAGTTGTACTTTTGCAAGCCTCATTTGCATAAATACGAAAATGGTCATAACTTGGCCAAAAATGCTCGTTTTTTAAAAATAAAAACGTTACTGTAATCTACATTGCAGCGCCTATCTGCTGCAATAGCAGATAGGGGTTGCAAAATCTGGTGACAGAGCCTCTTTAAGGCCAAAACAGGCTCAGTCCTTAAGGGGTTAATGACCAGCCTATTTTAAACCTTAATGACCAAGCCATTTTTTAAGTTTTTCAATTGTCGCATTCCAAGAGCTATAACCTTTTTATTTTTGCGTCGACATAGCTGTATAAGGTCTTGTTTTTTGCGGGACAAGTTGTATTTTTTAATAGCACCATTTTGGGGGACATATTATTTATTGATTAACTTTTATTAACTTTTATTTGGGGGGAAATAGAAAAAACCCAGAAATTTCGCCACTCTTTTTCGCGTCTTAAATCTACGCCATTTACCGTGTGATATAAATAACACAATAACTTTATTCATCAGGTTGTTACGATTGCAACGATACCAAATTTGTATAGATTTTGTATGTTTTACTACTTTTACACAGTAAAAACGCTTTTTTTTCAAAATGATATGTTTTTGTGTCTCCATATTTGAAGAGCCGTAACGTTTTTATTTTTTCGCCGATGCGGTTGTATGAGGGCTTTTTTTTTGCGGGATGACTTGTAGTTTTTATTGGTACCATTTTGGAGTAGATGCGACTTTTTGATCACTTTTTATCACATTTCTTTAAAGTCAGTATTCACAGAAAACAGCAATTTTTCCAAAGTTTTTTATTACATTTTTTACGGCGTTCACCGTGCGGGTTAAATAATGTAATAGATTTATAGTCGGGGTCGTTACGGACGCGGCAATACCAAATATGTGTAACTTTTTAACTTTATTTTGTTTTTTTAATAGTAAAGCATTTTGTAAGGGGAAAAGCTGGGTTTTTCATTTTTTTTTTTTTTAATTTTTTAATTAACTTTATTAAACTTTTTTTTCACTTTTTTACTAGTCCCACTAGGGGACTATAATATGCGATTCTCCGATCGCTATTGTAATACACTGCAATACTTCTGTATTGCAGTGTATTACTGCCTGTCCGTTTAAAACGGACAGGCATCTGCTAGGTCATGCCTCCGGCATGATCTAGCAGGCATTCACTCCAGGCAGACCTGGGGGCCTTTATTAGACCCCCAGCTGCAATTGGAGACACAGACACTTGGCGATCGTATCGCCGGGTGTCGGTGGGAGAGAGAGAGAGCTCCCTCCCTCTCTCCAAAACCACTCAGATGCGGTGCACGCTATTGTGCACCGCATCTGAGGGGTTAAACGGGTGAGATCGATACTAATATCGATCTCACCCGGCAGAGCAGGGACGCTCCCAGCCCTCAGCTGCCTCTGGCAGCTGAGAGCAGGGAAATTTGACAGCTCCCTGCTCTGTTTACTTATTCCGATGCCGGGTAAAAAGTCTATGGCATCGGAATAAGGCCCGTTAGTGACCGACGTAGAAACACGATGGGCCGGTCACTAACGGGTTAAGATTGTATACGTTCTAATTGACTTCAATACAAATAAAAAAGTGTGGTATACGTTTTGGAAAAGTACTAAAAAGCAGAGTAAACTACGCTTTTCAGGATATGGAAAAAAAATGATAGAACGTAAGCACACAAAACGTATAGACAAACTACACTATTACACGCTGTAGTACACATTTTGACACAGTTTTTTTCATATCAAAATGTGCACATCAGATGTACAGTAAAAATCGAGATGTGAAGTTAGCTTTATGTGAATTTATGGTATTGTTTTAAGAGATTATTTTTGTGATTAAAGTGGATTGACTTTGTAATATTTAATTATAATTTTTTGTTTGATTTTCCCTTTACATTGTCCTATCTTGACTATAAGGGTAAGTTCACACGTAGCGTAAAAGCTGCGGAAAATCTGCAGCATAATACAGTAGCAGTTCTTCTCCACCGCTGCGCCCTAACCATTCTTAATAAATCTTTTTTGTGCAAGCATTAATAAATGGGTGTTACGATTTTCCTTGTCAACGGGCTGTGTCCCTGAATACTGACAGTCTCCAACCATCGCTGACAGTACCACACTGCAGGGACACATCCTCCTGATAAGGGGAATGGTAACACCCATTTGTCTATCAGTCCTTGACTGCACAAAGACTTTTTGTGAAATACAAGGATTTCCTATAATAAACAAGTCAGAAGAGGTGACAGATTCTCATGATTATTATTATAAATCCAGTGACTCACAGGTGACTTCTTCTCAAATTCTAGTAGTTTTTTCCTCTTCTCTTCCCCATCCGGTCCAGACCTCATGAAGACTTCTCCCGGCCATGACTGATTTCTGCAAAATTTACCACTCAGATGTCTTCGGCTCCTCACTTTTCCAACATTTCCACACCTATAAATGGAGATACAATTCTAATGGTGCCACACACTGTGCCCCTAAATATAATAGCACAATACACTGTGCCCCTGAATAAAATAGTACCAAACACTGTGCCCCTGAATATATTTGTGTCAAACACCGTAAAGTAAAACACCACATGCACACAGTGCCCCCCTGTAGATAGCACCACACACAGCCTCCTGTAGATAGCACCATTCACAGCCCCTGAAGATAGCATCACACACCCCCCCCCCAATAGATAGTGCCACACCCTCCCCCCGTGTAGATAGCGCCACTCACACCCACGGTAGATAGCATCACACACAGCCTCCAATAGATAGCTCCACACACAGCCCCTGTAGATAGCATCACTCACACCCACCCTGTAGATAGCACCACCCGCCCGTAGAAAGTGCAACACACACAGCCCCCTATAGATAGCGCCTCACAGCCCCCCCTGTAGATAGCGCCACACAGACCCCCTGTAGATAGCACCACACAGCCCCCCTATAGATAGAGCCACACAGCCCCCTGTAGATAGTGGCACATAGACCCCCTGTAAATAGCGCCACACAGACCCCTGTAGATAGCATCACATACAGCCCCCTGAAGATAGTGGCATACAGCCCTTCCTGTAAATAGTGCCATACAGCCCCCTGTAAATAGTGACACACCCGCCCTATAGATAGCGCCACACAGCCCCCTGTAGATAGTGTCACATATACCCCCTTGTAAATTGCGTCAAACAGCCCATCCCCTGTAGATAGCACCACACAGCCCTCATGTAGAAAGCGCCACACAGCCCCCTTGTAGATATCACCATACAGCCCCCCTCTAGATGCACCACTCCCCTGTAGTTAGTGACACACTTACCTGTCCGCGTTTCTGGGCCGTCCTCTTCTCCAATGATGCTGGCCTGGTCTCTTCTGACAAGGCCACATTCAGCAGAATGACACAAGTGGTGCAATGATGTCATCTCGCCGCCTGCATAAAAAAAGGCAGACTGGAGGAGAAGGGAACCAACGGTTCCATTACCTTGCCATCGATGTCAATTGTATCCACGTCTTTGGAAGCAGATACAATTGAGTCCAGGGGCCTTCAATTTTGTCACGATTTTTTCAGCGATTCACGGCAAAAACATGACAAAATCTTTGATCTTTGGGCTGCCCATAATGGACCTATGTAGAGCCACCACTGGCTCCGTTTTATACAGCGATGTAACTGGACTTACTGTAGCTCCACCATATGCCTCTGATTTCAGATGGAGGAATATAGAGAGCGGTCTTTTCTTTCAGAGCCCAAATTTGAAAAAAAGTATTGGTATGCTCCATATGTCATATGTATAGCAGAGGAGTCCCTGCCACAAATGCTTTGTGCATAAGGCCCAGGTCTGGAAATGAGCGCCGCAGGTTTTTTCATTCATTCAATGGGAGGTCTGAGGAAACCATGGCAAAAAAGGACATGCTGCTTTTTTTCCCGCGAGCGGCCAAAAGTCACACGAGGAAAAAACGCTTCTGCCTCCCATTGAAATCAATGGGGGGCAATTTTGGCAGTTTTTTGGTGCTGATTCCGATGCAATATGCTCTTTAAAACGAGTAGCCAAAGAATTCTGTGTGAACTGAATTTAAGGCCTTATATAGGGTATGTTCACACGGCCTATTTACGGACGTAATTCGGGCGTTTTTGCCCCGAATTGCGTCTGAAAATAGCGCCTCAATAGCGCTGACAAACATCTGCCCATTGAAAGCAATGAGCAGACGTTTGTCTGTTCACACGAGGCGTATATTTACGCGCCGCTGTCAAATGAAGGCGCGTAAATAGACGCCCGCGTAGAAGAAGTGACCTGTCACTTCTTTGGCCGTAATTGGAGCCGCTATTCATTGACTCCAATGAATAGCAGCGCTAATTACGGCCGTAATTGACGCGGCGTTCAAGCGCCTGCACATGCCGGTACGGCTGAAATTACGGGGATGTTTTCAGGCTGAAACATCCCCGTAATTTCAGCCGTTACGGACCCCCGCCGTGTGAACATACCCTTACACTAACGTGTTTAACGTCCGTGGGACGGCCGTTGAAACAGCGGCCATCCCACGGACCTATGTAATTCAATGTGGCCATTCACACAGCCGGTGTTTCAACAGACCGTGTGAAGGGTCCGTGGGAAAATAGGACATGTCCATTCTTTGCACGCATCACGCATCCCTCCATAGACTCTCAAATATGGGGGATGCGTGACATTGCGTCCCGCAGCGCTGAGCACGGATGCACCTCGGACGTGAAAAACTGCAGTTTTTCATGTCCGAGATGCGCAGCGCTCGTGTAAATAAGGCCTTAGAGTCCGTCCACACTGCGGATTTTGCGTGGCGGGTTCCGCCACGCAAAAACCGCCGCGGTGCTATTCCTGGCATCAGCAAGAAGGTTACTCCTCCCATTGACATCAATGGGAGGTTTGGGCGGAACCGCCCAAAGATCGAGCAGAACGCTTGTTTCGACTCCAATTGAAATGAATAGGATGCAGAATTTTGCGGTGCAAAAATTCCACCATGTGAGAGTCTAGGGCAGTTAATGGCATGGTTGGAAAGAGTTGATAAATTACTATTTTGTATCTATTTCATTTTTTTTTCTGGAATGTCCCTTTTGTGGTGCAGCTGCAAGACACAGATCAGCTATTTTACCCGATTTCCTTTCATTAGGTAAATGAGCTACAGGTAATTAATGCTAAGCAATGAAAGTGAGTCTCTCAGGCACTGTAGCAATCAATGCATTGCAGACTAAACTGAAGAAGTTTCTGGCAATGATAAAGCAGAGATGTTGCCCTGAGAATTAGATATGTAGTCCCATTCCAGCATAGTGTGTGCAATACTTCTGCAGCTGCAGGTGAAGTTAATGAGCCGCCTGTTCAACTCAGCAACCGTTTGCTATAAAATAAGCTTGGGAATAACCAGTTACAGCCTTTTTATTGTTAAATCTGGCTCAGTGCAATAAATAAGCATTGAATGTTTTTTTTATATACTATTTAGTTCCCTCAGTTTTGTTTGTATTTTCAGAACTGTCTTGGAGGAGAATTGTTTGCATTATCAAAGCCGGAACTGAATTCTGTATATTGTAATGTAGTAATAAGGTATCTTTAGGAATTTAAATACAGATCATATGTAGCTCAAGAAATTCAGACTAGTTTACAGCAATTGACTACAGATTTTGACATACAGTGCTCCTGAATGATGTTTTATGTAGTCAACTAAACTCACATTGGACTTGCAAAAATTTCAAATGCAGCTGAAAACATTTATATGTAGTGCACATGGACACTGTTAAAGGGGGTGGGGTAATAGCGGGATTCACTGGTTAGTGACACTCACTATTACTACCGCCTTTATAATTAGGGTCACTAGGGTTATGCCTAGTTCCCCAACCTTTTCCTTATACTAACGTTGATCTAATTGCTTTTGCTGCTACTCAAGGGAATAAGACCGTATAGTAAATAAAGGTAATATTTATTAACATACAGTAATCACTCATCTATAAAATACAATAACTAATCACAGTACAGTATAAACACGGTATCACAATCCTAATTATACCCACCCACTTGCCTAAACATACACAGAAGTTACGTTACAACACAATACACATAAATTACTTGTGATTCTCACACGCTCACTATCTCTGTCCCACGCCCTCCTAATATAACTTTCCCTATACAATAAGGGTTAATATGGGATAAGGAGGAACAAGGGGAATGGGTTTCTGTGTACCTGGGGATGTGCAGGTCAAGGGTCACTGCAGGGTACTTAGGGCAGCAAGGTTAAACAGGGTTCAGCAAGGGGTTAACTCAGGGACTCAAGGGTTAACTTTACTCAGGGAAGCAAGGGTTAACTTAGGGACAGTAACCTCAGGGAGAGCAAGGGTTAACTTACTCACGGACAGCATGGGCACCAAGGGTTACTCAGGGAAGCAAGGGTTAATTGAGGGACAGTAATTTCAGGGACTCAGGGAGAGCAAGGATTACAGCAGGAGGAGACAGGGAGAGAGAGGTTTAAGTGTAGCTGTTGCTACACTTGATACTTAGTGTGTCTCGGTGGAGCAGAAGCAGAAGCAGGAGCCGCAGCAGGAGACAAAAGCAGGTCGTTGGAGAGAGACAGGACAGGAGAGGTGAGCTGGTTCGTGGTGGTGTGGGAGGCAGGCAGGTCCCAGCTGCTCCTCGTTGGTGGAGTGGTGAGGTCTTCTTCAGCTCCTGAGCGTACCGACGCAGGGCTATTTAACCCCTTCCCGCACCTTGACGTAACTGCACATCGAGGTGAGCAGTAAGTTCGCGCACCTTGACTTGCAGTTACGTCTGTGCTTTGACAGTTAACCGTCGTGCGGCGCTACACCCAGGGGCGTAGCTAAAGGCTCATGGGCCCCGATGCAAAAATTCTTACTGGGCCCCCCCCCGCAAACTTCTCATGGCCGACGGTCCGCAGCTTTCAGCTGCATCGCTGGGTCTCCTAAGTGACCCAACAATGCAGCACTAGCAGCCGGGGCGTCACTAAGGCTGGGTTCACACACCCTATTTACGGGTGTAATTCGGGCGTTTTAGCATTGAATTACGTCCGAAAATGCGGCTCAAAAGCGTTGGCAAACATCTGCCCATTCATTTGAATGGGCTTTCTGATGTTCTGTGCCGACGGTCATTTTTTTTTACGCGCCGCTGTCAAAAGGCGGCGCGTAAAAAAGACGCCCGCGTCAAAGAAGTGCCTGTCACTTCTTCAGACGTAAATGGAGCCGTTTTCCATGGACTCCATGGAAAAACACCTCCAATCACGTCCGTAATGGACGCAGCGAAAGACGCCTGCACATGCCATTGCGACTGAAATTACGGTGCTGTTTTCGCCTGTAAACAGCACCGTAATTTCAGCCGTAACAGACGCTGCTGTGTGAACATTCCCTCAGGGCTTAATGTCAGGGGAAATAGCCCCAATACATATGTGTCCGCCCAAAAAAAAGGGTGTATATGAGACAGCATAGCATATCTATAGCACTACGACCCTATCAACTATGGATAGGATTAGATACAGAGGCTCAGCAGACAGTATCACATATGATAGGATTAGATACAGTGGCTCAGAAGGCAGTATCACACAAGATACGATTAGATACAGGGCCCAGCAGACAGTATCACACATGATAGGATTAGATACAGTGGTCCAGCAGACAGTATCACACATGATAGGATTAGATACAGTGGCTCAGCAGACAGTACCACACATGATAGGATTAGATACAGTGGCTCAGAAGGCATTATCACACATGATAGGATTAGATACAGTGGCTCAGCAGACAGTATCACACAAGATACGATTAGATACAGGGCCCAGCAGACAGTTTCACACATGATTGGATTAGATACACAGCTCAGCAGACAGTATCACACATGATTGGATTAGATACAGGGCCCAGCTCGCTGACATTGTGTCTCCAGCGCTGGACCCAGGATAGGTAAGAATAATAATTTTGCTTCTTTATGTGTTACTGATTATTTTTGCGTGTTTGTGTTTTTTTACAGGTTCGGTTGTTGGACTTCGGATTCGAGGACTTCAATGACGGCGTTTTTTTTATTCTCAATAAAATGGTTAATGAGGGTTGTGTTTTTTTATTTCAATAAAATATTTTTTCTATGTGCTTGTATCTTTTTAAACTTTATTATCACCGCCATAGTAATGGCCGCTGGCTGATTGACAACCTCCATTACTAAGGCGAGGCTTAATGTTAGCCGGTGCAGAGGCTACACTAACCCCCATTATTACCCCGGTACCCACCGCCACCAGGGGTACTGTGAAGAGCTGGGTACGAACCAGTACCCGACCATCTGTAGTGACGGGCAGGCACCGGGGTGGCCGCAGGCTGGTAGTATTAGGCTGGGGAAGGCCAAAAACAGTGGCCCCTACCACCCTGGTAATGCTGCCTGCTGCTGCTGTGTTGTATCTGGCTGGTTATGAAAATTGGGGGGTACCCCACATCGTTCTTTCCAATTATTATTATTATTTTTTTTTTAAATGACGTGGGGTCCCCCCCATTTTTCATAACCAGCCAGATACAATAAAGCAGCAGCAGCCTAGCGTTACCAGGGTGGGAAGGGCCACTGTTTTTGTCCTTTCCACTCCTGATAATACCAGCCTGCGGCCACCCCAGTGGCCGACCATCACTACGGATGGTCAGGTACTGGATCGTACACGGCTCTTCCCAGCACCCCTGGTGGCGGTGGGTACCGGGGTAATAAAGGGGGTTAGTGTAGGCCTCCGCACCGCCTAACACTAAGCCCCGCCTTAGCAATGGATGCTGTCAATCAGCCGGCGGCCATTACTAAGGCGGTAGTAATATAGTTTAAAAAAAAACACAAAGACATAGAAAAAATATTTTATTGAAATAAAAAAAAAACCCACACAGCCCTCATTAACCATTTTATTGATAATAAAAAAAAAAGCTGTCATCGAAGTAGTCCTGCAATCCGACGTATTCCAACGACCGAACCTGTAAGAAAACACACAAAAAATGATTAGTAACACGTGTGTTAGGGCAGATACAGACGAACGTTGCGTTTTTGCGCGCGCAAACAACGCTGCGTTTTTCGCACGCAAAAACCATTTGACAGCTGCGTGTGTCACCCGTGTCTGATGCGCGGCTGCGTGATTTTCACGCAGCCGCCATCATAGAGATGAGGCTAGTCGACGCCCGTCACTGTCCAAGGTGCTGAAAGAGCTAACTCTTTCAGCACCCTCGACAGTGAATGCCGAACACAATATCGAAAAACCTGTTGAAAAAAAAGAAAAAGTTCGTACTTACCGAGAACTTCCCGGCCGTTGCCTTGGTGACGCGTCCTTGGTGACGCGTCCTTGGTGACGCGCCTCTCGACATCGCGCCCCACCTCCCTGGATGACGCGCCAGTCCATGTGACCGCTGCAGCCTGTGCTTGGCCTGTGATTGGCTGGAGCTGTCACTTGGCCTGAATTGTCATCCCGGGAGGTCAGACTGGAGGAAGACGCCGGGAGTTATCGGTAAGTCAGAACTTAGTTTTTTTTTTCTACAGGTTCATGTATATTGGGATCGGAAGTCACTGTCCATGGTGCTGAAACAGTTTAACTCTTTCAGCACCATGGACAGTGACTATCTCCTGACGTCGCGTACCGATAATTTTTTTGCCGGGTTCGGCGAAAACGAGTTCGGCCGAACCCGGTGAATTTCGGTTCGCTTGTCCGGCTTCGCTCTTCGCAAAGACACTCCGTTTGGATGTTCGGAAACAGAAAAGCACGTGGTGCTTTTCTGTTTACATTCATCCTTTTGACAGCTGGTGCGCTGTTTCAGTCGGTTCGCAGGGAAGTGCTTCCGTGCAACCTGCGTGGTTTTCACGCACCCATTGACTTCAATGGGTGCGTGATGCGCGAAATATGCAGAGTTATTGAACCTGTCGCGCTTTTTGCGCAGCAGACAAACGCTGTGCAAAAAGCACGGACTGTCTGTACTGCCCCATAGACTTGTATTGGTCCATGCGTGCCGCGTGAAAACCACGCGGCCCGCACGGAAGGAATACACACTCGTGTGAATCCCCCCTTAGGCTTAGATACAGGGCCCATGTGTGATACTGTCTGTGGGACCCTGTATCTAAGCCTACCACAACGTAGGCTTAGATACAGGGTCCAGCAGACAGTAATCTTATACAGTATAAGATTACTGTGTGCTGGGGCCCTGTATCTAAACCTACAGTGTGGTAGGCTTATATACAGGGCCCATCAGGCAGGATCACACATGGGCCATGTATCTAAGCCTACCATGTGATTGGCTTAGATACAGGGCCCAGCAGACAGGATCACGCATGGGCCATGTATCTAAGCCTACCTTGTGATTGGCTTAGATACAGGGCCCAGCAGACAGGATCACACAATCTGTGATCCTGTCTCATGGGCCCCCTAAGCCTGATACATCGTAGGCTTAGGAGTTGTGCAGTCCCTAAACATTGATGGCCTATCCTCAGGATAGGCCATCAATAGCTGATGTGTCTCTCAGGACCAGCAAATCAGCTGTTTTGAAGGGGCCGCAGCACTCATACGAGAGCTGCTCCCCCTTCATTTCACTACTCGCCCACACTGTGAATCGCCGACACGGATTCACAGTGTGACCGGATTGAAGTGACAGGAATGAAGGGGAGCAGCTTTCGTACGTGTGCTGCGGCCCCTTCAAAACAGCTTATTGGCGGGTCCCGGTAGTCGGACCCCGCCAGTCAGGGCTATCTTACCTTCCTCTTCGGCCGCGGCGGGAGTTCTATGGTCTCGATGCTGTGCGCGGCGCATAGCGTGGTGACATCATGCGCTGCGCACATCGCTTGACGTCAGGACCTCCGCTGCGATCCGGAACCAGGAAGGTAAGTAAAGTATGTTACTATAGTAACAGGGGCCCGCGGCCCGAGTTACTATAGTAACTTTTTATTGATGTGGTGCGGGGGGCCGTGGGCCCCCCTGGCTTCGGGGCCCGGTCGCAATTGCGACCGCTGCGACCCCTATAGCTACGCCAGTGGCTACACCGCAGCGGCGGTTAACTGTCCTGCATTCCCCATGGCCGATCAGCGGCCCATCGCCGCTGATTTAGTCAGTTAACCCCTTAATTGCGGCGTTCGATTTTGAACGCCGCAATTAAGGTGTTTAGCGCCGATCGGCAGCCCCCACGTGAAATCACGGGGGCTGGCGATGGTACCCATGGCAACCGGACGCCAGACAATGGCTTCCGGGCTGCCATGTACAGAAGCCTATGAGGACCAGCTGGAGGGTAGTCGTCGTAGGCTTCCTGTCAGTGTGACTGTTACGTCACAATGACAGTTGGAATGCATTACACTACGTAGGTAGTGTAATGTATTCCAGCAGCTATCAGAACTGCAAGTCTAAGTGTCCCCTAGTGTCCCCTAGTGGGACAAGTAAAGAAAGTAAAAAAAAACAATAAAAATATTTTAAAAAAGTGTAAAAATAAGAATTATAAGTGACATAAACAAGAACTGCTTTTTTTCCTATAATAAATATTTTATTATAGGGAAAAAAATGAACACGTAAAAAAAAAGTACACATATTTGGTATCACCGAGTTCGTAACGACCCCAACTATAAAACTATAATATTATTTTTCCCGCACGGTGAACACTGCAAAAAAAATAAACCAAAAAATTGTGATTCTGGCATAGTTTTTAGTCACCACCCCTCCCAAAATATACAATAAAAAGTGATCAAAAAGTCGCAAACTACAACCCGTCCTGCAAAAAACAATCCCTTACACAGCTTTTTTGACTGAAAAATAAAAAAGTTATGGCTCTCAGAATATGGTGACACAAAAAAGAATTTATTTTCTAAATAAGTTATTTTATTGCGCAAATGCTGCAAAACATAAAAAAACCTATATACGTATGGTATCGCCGTAATCGTACCGACCCACAGAATAAAATATAATGGTCATTTATAAAATATAATGGTCATTTATAAAATAAATAAAAATCATTGTCAGAATTGATGGCTTTTGGTCACCTGGCTTGCCGAAAAATGGAATAAAAAGTGATCAACAAAATCGCATGTACCCCAAAATGGTACCAACGAAAATTACAGATTGTCCCGCAACAAATAAGCCCTCACGCAGCTCCGGTGGTGAAAAAAAAAAAAAGTTCCGTCTCCCAGATTATGGCGATGCAAAATGTGCAGAGCGTTCCAAAAGCGGATTCGATCGGGTGCCATTTATAAGTGCGACACTGGCCACATATCTGTGGATTATTATTTATTTACCCCATTATTATACCCTCTTATTATGCCCTGATGTACTCTGCCCAGCCTACATATGCCCCCACATTATAAACTGAAATACCAGCAAAACGCCAGAGCTACTACCAACCAAAATATGCGCTCCAAAAGCCAAATGGCGTCCCTCCCTTCTGAGCCCTACAGCGTGCCCAAACAGCCGTTTACGTCCACCGATCTGGCATCGCCATACCCGGGAGAACCCGGTTAATATTTTATGTGGTATTTGTGGCACAAACTGGGCACAACATATAGTGCACTATAATGGCACATCAGCGCCACCCGCTACGCATTAAACCATTCGCGCACCATGACTTAATAGCATGTCGTGGTGTGAGGGGTGATATATGGAGCATCTCACGCGCTTAGCCCGCACCATACGCTGCGGGTGTCAGCTGTGTATTACAGCTGATACCCGGGACTAACGGACAGAAACAGCGATCACGCTGTTACAGGAGCCTGTAAAAATCACAATATACTGCAATACATTAGTATTCTACCAGTGATCTAACGATTGCTGGTTCAAGTCTCCTAGGGGGACTAATAAAATATGTAAAAACAAAAGTAAATAGTTATTATTAGTGGAAAAATTAAATAAATATTTAAAGTCCAAAAATAAACCCTTTTCACATTTTTTCTCTAAAGTAATGTAAAAAAATACACAAAATTGGTATCGCTGCGTCCGTAAAAGTCCAAGCTATTACAATATACCATTATTTAACTCACACGGTGAACGCCGTGAAAAATAAGGAATTTTAAACTGCAAAATCGCAATTTTTTGGTTACCTTGGATCTACCAAAAAATTTAATAAAAACTGCTCAAAAAGTCTTATGTAACAAAAAATGGTAAAAAAAATAAAAACTACAGCTCTTCCCGCAAAAAATAAGCCCTCACATCACTCTATTGACGGAAAAATAAAAAAGGTGTGGCTCTCTGAATGCGGGGAGGAAAAACGAAAAAGAAAAAAGCAAAACATGGATCAGTTCGGAAAGGGTTAATTACTTTCTAATGAAAAAATATTTATGACCACATGTGGGGTTTAGCCGTACTCGGGAGAAATTACTTTACAAATGTTGGGCGGCATTTTCTCCTTTATCCTTTGTGAAATTGAAAAAATTCAACATTTTAGTGGAAATAATGTTGATATTAATTTTCACGGCCTAATTCTAATAAATTCTGCAAAAGACGTGTGTGGCCTAAATGCTCACTATACCCCTAGATAGATTCCTTAAGTGGTCTAGTTTCCCAAATGGGGTTACTTTTGGGGGGCTTCCACTGTTTCGGTCACTCAGTGGCTTTGCAAATTCGACATGACATCCAAAAACTATTCCAGCTAAATTTGAGCTCCAAAAGACAAATAGCGCTCCTTCCCTTCTAAGCCCCGGTATGGGTCTAAACAGCAGTTTATTACCACATATGGGGTATTTACGTAATCAGGAGAAATTGTTTTACAAATGTTGGGGTGCTTTTTCTCCTTTATTCCTTGTAAAAAGTATAAATTTCTGAGTTCTTTCAGAAAAAAAGTAGATTTTTACCGTTACAGACTAATTCCAATGAATTCAGCAAAACAATTGTGGGGTCAAAATGCTAACTTTACCCCTAGAAAAATTCCTTGAGGGGTGTAGTTTCCAAAATGGGGTCACTATTCGGTGGTTTCCACGGTTTTCATCCCTCCAGTGCATTGCAAACGCGACACGGCACTGAAAACTATTCCAGCAAAATCAGAAATCCAAAATCCAAATGGTGCTCCTTCTCTTCTGAGGCCTGCTGAGGGTCCAAACAGCAGTTTATTATCACATATGGGGTATTGCTTTAATCTGAAGAAATTGCTTTACATATGTTGGGGTGTTTTTTCTACTTTATTCCTTGTAAAAATTTAAAATTTCTACGTTTTTTCACAAAAAAAGTAGATTTTAATCTTCACATACTAATTCAAATAAATTTAGCAAAAAAAACTGTGGGTTCAAAATGCTAACTATACCCATAGATAAATTCCTTGAGGGGTATAGTTTCCCAAATAGGGTCATTTTTGGGGGGTCTTTACTATTTTGGTACCACAAGACCTATTCAAACCTGATATGGTGCCTAAAATATATTCTAAAAAAAGGAGGCCCCAAAATCCACTAGGTGCTCCTTTGCTTCTGAGGTCGGTGTTTCAGACCATTACCGCACTAGGACCAAATGTGGGATATTTCTAAAAACTGCAGAATCTGGGCAATAAATATTGAGTTGCATTTCTTGGGTAAAACCTTCTGTGGTACAGAAAAAATGTATTACATATGAATTTTAGAAAAAAAATAAATACATTTGTACATTTTACCTCTACATTGCTTTAATTCCTGTGAAACGCCTAAAGGGTTAAAACACTTTCTGAATGTTGTTTTGAATACTTTGATGGGTGCAGTTTTCAAAATGGGGTGATTTATGGGGACTTTATAATATATAGGGCCCTCAAAGCCACTTCAGCACTGAACTGGTCCCTGAAAAAAATAGGCTTTTGAAATTTTCTTGAAAATATGAGAAATTGCTGCTAAAGTTCTAAGCCTTGTAACGTCCTAGAAAAATAAAAGAATGTTCAAAAAACGATGCAAACATAATGTAGACATATGGAAAATATAAACTAGTAAGTATTTTGTGTGGTATTACTATCTGTTTTACAAGTAGATACATTTAAATTTAGAAAATGCTAATTTTTGCTAATTTTCTCTAAATTTTGGTGTTTCTTACAAATAAATATTGAATTTATCGACCAAATTTTTTCCCTAACATAAAGTACAATATGTCAAGAGAAAATAATCTCAGAATCACTTGGATAGGTAAGAGCATTCCGGAGTTATTACCACATAAAGTGACAAATGTCAGATTTGAAAAATCGGCTTCGTCCTGAAGGCCAAAACAGGCTCAGTCATGAAGGGGTTAACCCTGCCGGTACGCTCGCAGCGGGGGATGAGTGGTGCTCGCCCCTGGCTAGCATGGGTCGGCATGGTGATAATGAATCACCAGCCGACTCATGAGCGCCCGCGCGAGACCGTCCTTGCCTGCGGGAGATTTGAAATGGAGACAGGGGATAACTATCTCCTGTCTCCATGGTTTCCAAACAAGGCAGGGCAATGCTAATTGTCTTGCTCTGTTTACAACTGTATTCATGACCAGGGCTGTGTTGCTACAGTCCTGGTTCATGATACATTATATGTGTTACATATACACATACATTTTATATATGTGTGTATATATATATATATATATATATATATACACACTATATATATAAATAGGGACACTTCCCTTTACAGACACTGTGTATACCAGAGGTAGGCAACCTTTTTTATATTGTTGTCCCGGTAAAACAAACCAATGATGAAGTACTGTGTGCCATGCAGACATAAAGTCGTATAAGACACACTGTTACCACCTATGTGACATAAATCAATTAATCAGTTAATTAAACTTATATTTTAGGGTGACCCTTGTCCCTGACTTTCTTTGGAAAGATGATTTATCTGTGGTGCATACGAGGCTACTGAACACCAGCTGGCGGGTTGCACATAGGAGAGACTACTGCTACTGAACACCAGCTAGGCGGAACTGCACACAGGAGAGACTGCGACTACTAAATACGAGCTTGGGGGTGATTCACACAGGAGAGAGAGCGACTACTGAACAACAGCTTGGCGGTAGAACCATACCTACCAACTTTCAAGTATGGCAAAGAGGAATCCATTTTTTCTTTTAAGCCACACCTCTAACTCCACTCAATCCACGACCATTCACACCCCGTGTGTATCATGCTCCCATAGAACCCACACAGTATAATGCCACTATAGCTGCCCCCACCCCCACACAGTATAATGCCAAACAGCTTCCCCCCACATAGTATAATGCACCCATACAGTATAATGAAATAAATTCCAAAGCTAGTGTAATAGGTATACGTTTGAATTGTTAATAAATATTTTACTGCTTGTCTAAACGTTTTAAAATTGTTTTATTAGAGGTATTCTAAAAAGGGCACTAATGCCAAAGAATCTGAGTACAACCATTGGCAACATAGATCATAGGTCCTTCGTGGAGTGTCTGGTATATAATGATTCAAAGTTCACTAACTCATAAACCAATGCAACACTGCACAGGAGTAGTAAACCAAACTACTGGTCTGTTTGCCAGAGTTATACACAAGTAACACGCCTTTGCTAGGATGTCTAAGATACACTGGTAGCAATATGTATCATAACGACACTCCAGGAAAGGCTTTAACATTTATGAGATTGGTCTGTTTGCCAAAGATGTGCAAAATGTCCTTCCCTACGCGTTTCTGCGCCCCTGTAATACAGGGCAGCATCCTCAGGGGTATAAGCTGCTACAGGTATTTATTACTGCCGGTCAGCACATGTGGTGCTGTTTATTTTGTATTGTCCGGCGTGCACTACACACTGATGGCTGGTTTAGTGCGCGCCGGGGAAACTCAAGAGCCTTATAGGGCTTAGCCCCGCCTACATGATATGCATCATCGGAGCCTCAACCAACCGGTGCGTCAAACATCACATTGACGCCCACCAGCTGGAGCAGCCCCCTTAGTAACCTCGCGTCCAGTAGAAAAGATTCATCAAGCATCAGATAGTAACCAGGGGAGCTTCAGGCGGCTACGTAATGCACCTGTAATGCCGGGGTAGGGAGACAGACAGGTGAGCCCTAATCTACCCACCACTCAGTCCCTGCCTACTTGCAATGGCCCGTCCTAGGCGACGGCGTACAACTAGGTGACGGTCCCTATGCTCACTATGTGCACGACAGACAAACAGACAAGGGTACAAGAAGCTAGGGGAACTGGGCAGTTGCCCACGGCAACACCGTGAGCAACAAGAGTAGTGAACGAGCCGAGTCAAACCAGGAGTGTACGAGGTACCAACGCAGAGCAGGAGAGTAGTCAGTAAACCAGGGTCTATATGGAGCAGAGGACAAAAGTACAAGCAGCAGCAGCAGAGCCAGGAAACAGACAGAATCACAGGCAAAGGAGGAGCAGGAAGTGAAGGTATAAATAGACAGAGGGCGGGAGCTAGCTCCGTCTTGCCAGGCTGTGATAGGCTCTCCCACTCCTCAGCCTCCCAGCCGGATTGGTAGAAGGAGGGGTCACTCGATCAGACTTAGGAGCAGGTGCAGACTGACTAACCACGGACGTCGACACAGAAGCTGTGTCTGGCAGATCCTTTACAGTACCCCCCCTTTTATGAGGGGCCACTGGACCCTTTCTAGGTGGACCTGGCTTATTGGGGAACCGAAGATGGAACCTCCTGAGCAATACTGCAGCGTGAACATCCCGGGTGGGTACCCAAGTCCTCTCCTCAGGCCCGTATCCTCTCCAATGGACCAGGTACTGGAGAGAGTCTTGGACCATCCTGCTGTCCACAATCTTGGCCACCTCAAATTCTACCCCTTCAGTGGTGAGAACAGGGGCCGGAGGTTTCCTAGAGGGAGCCAAGGATGGGGAGCAGCATTTCAGGAGGGGTCACTCGATCAGACTTAGGAGCAGGTGCAGACTGACTAACCACGGGCGTCGACACAGAAGCTGTGTCTGGCAGATCCTTTACAGCACCACTGAACAGTTAGGATAGAAAGGGATGAATGAAACAAAGGAATGCCGGTCGAGCAGCATAATGGACTCAATAAGATTGATACACACAGCAATGTTAAAGCTCCCAGACTGGAGACATATCACTACAAGTGTGTACGGTCTGAAGCTGCTTCAAGTGAACTGGATACCAATGCAGAATGAAGCCAGTAGAGTTATGTAAGTTTCCAAACCAAGAGTGAGGCTAAAATGTATAGTCGAAAGGGGACCTCAATCACAGACAAAATATATAGAAGGTAGGAGATAGAAACTAAAGGGGTAGTAAAGCAGTAGATGAAGGTCCACAATTAGATAAAAGGGAGAAAGGATATCTGTTCATTGAGCCCCAGTGGTTTGATGGTTTGCATCCTGAAAATCCACTGGGCCTCCTTCTGCAGGATCCTCCTGTCCCAGTCCCCCCCTCTGGGAGATGGTCAGACATAGTTAGTAGTACGGCTGAAAAAAGACACATGTCCATCAAGTTCAACCAAGGGACGGGAAAAGGGAAGGGAAACATTTCTACACTTAGGAGCTAATACTTTTTTGTTCGAGGAAATTATCTAACCCTTTTTTAAAGCCATCTACTGTCCCTGCTGTGACCAGCTCCTGCGGTAGGCTATTCCATAGATTCACAGTTCTCACAGTAAAGAAGGCTTGTCGCATCTGCAGGTTGAACCTTTTTTTTCTCCAGAGGGAGTGCCCCCTTGTTTTTTGAGGGGGTTTTACATGGAACAGGATTTCACCATATTTTTTGTATGTGCCATTAATATATTTATATAAATTAATCATGTCCCCCCTTAGTCGTCTTTTTTCAAGGCTAAATAGGTTTAATTATTTTAATCTTTCCTCATAACTTAGATACTCCATGCCCCTTATTAGCTTCGTTGCTCTTCTTTGTATTTTTTCCAACTCCAGGGCATCCTTTCTATGAACTGGAGCCCAGAACTGAACTGCATATTCTAGATGAGGCCTCACTAATGCTTTGTAAAGTGGCAATATTACATCCCTATCCAGCGAGTCCATGCCTATTTTAATACACGACAATATCCTGCTGGCCTTTGAAGCAGCTGATTGACACTGCATGCTGTTATTTTGTTTATGATTTACAAGTACACCCAGATCCTTCTCAAAAAGTGAATCCCCCAGTGTAGCTCCCCCTAGGACATATGATGCATGCAGGTTGTTGGGACCCAGATGCATAACTTTACATTTATCTACATTAAACTAAATTTGCCAATTGGATGCCCAAACACTTAGTTTGTTTAAATCCGCTTGCAATTCACGAACATCTTCCATAGACTGAACTATATTACATAGCTTGGTGTCATCTGCAAAAATAGAAATAGTGCTATTAATCCCATCCTCTATATCATTAATAAATAAGTTGAATAATAGTGGTCCCAGCACTGAACCCTGGGGTACACCACTTATTACCGGGGACCATTCAGAGTAGGAATCTTTGACCACAACTCTCTGGATACGGTCCATGAGCCAATTCTCAATCCAATTACAAACTGTATTTTCTAAACCTATAGTCCTTAATTTACACATTAGACGTCTATGAGGGACAGTGTCAAATGCCTTTGCAAAGTCCAAAAACACTATATCCATAATTACCCGGGGAAGACCTAGAGCCGTTTTTGAAAATAGGCACCACATTTGCCCTGCGCCAGTCCCTTGGCACTATACCAGTCACTAGAGAATCTCTGAATATTATGAAAAGGGGGACGGAAATAACTGAACTAAGCTCCTTAAGAATTCTAAGGTGTATTCCATCTGGTCCCGGGGCCTTGTGCACATTTATTTTATTTTATTTAGCTTGAACCATATCTACATTCATCCAATTCAGTATATCAACTGATATGTTAACAGCACAGGCACCGTCTACATCAGCTGCTCTTTCTTATGTTGTATATACAGAGCTAAAGAACCCATTTAGTAACTCTACTTTCTCTTGATCCCCTGTGACCAACTCCCCATTACCACTATCAAGGGGTCCTACATGTTTAGACCTTGGCTTTTTTGCATTTATATACTTGAAGAATTTTTTGGGATTTGTTTTACTATCCTTGGCCACCTGCCTTTCATTTAGTATTTTTGCTAATTTTATTACATTTTTACAGATTTTATTAAGCTCTTTATATTTTACAAAGGCTGCAGATGTACCCTCAGATTTGTATTTTTTAAATGCCCTTTTTTTGTCATGTATTGCCCCTTTCACAGAAGGTGTAAGCCATGTGGGATTTAATTTTAGTCGTTTATACTTGTTACCTATAGGAATAAATTTTGCACTATAATTACCCAAAGTAGATTTGAAAATCTCCCATTTATCATTTGTCCCATTATTTAACATTAGTTCTTCCCAGTCTATATCCTGAATTGCAGCCCTCATCCTGGGGAAATTGGCTTTCTTAAAATTAAATGTTTTTGCCATTCCAGCCTGTATTTGTTTTTTACAGTATAGGTAAAATGTAACTATATTGTGATCACTGTTACCAAGGTTTCCACGAACATTGACATTCCCAACAAGATCTGCTTTATTAGAAATGACCAGATCCAAGAGAGCTACACCTCTAGTCGGGTCTTCCACAAACTGGCCCATAAAATTCTCTCCGCCAGCACAGCGGACCCCCTTCCATTTAGGTGCAAATCATCTGCAGAATACAGTTTGTACACAAATGAAAAGTCAGCCCAGTGCTCTAGGAACCCAAAGCCTTCTCCTCTACACCAAGACTTAAGCCATGCATTTAACTCCCTTAGTTCCCGCTGTCTTTCCTGTGATGCGCATGGCACAGGCAGTATTCCTGAGAATACAACCTTGGAGGTCCTTCCCTTCAGCTTGTAGCCTTGTTCTTTAAAATTATTCTTAAGGCTCCTCCACCTACCATTTATTCTGTCGTTGGTACCGACATGGACCACAACAGCTCGATCATCACCAGCCCCTCCCAGCAATTTGTCCACCCGTTCCACCACAAGCCGAACCCTGGCACCTGGGAGACAGCAAACCATTCGGTTGAGGCGGTCTTGGCGACAAATTATTCTATCCGTCTTCCTGATTATAGAATCCCCTACGATTCAATTGTCTTTTCTTGCCTGCATTACCATCCCGCCGACTACTAGCTGGGCTGTTCTCCCGGCTGTTAGGGAAATCAGTATCCACTAGGGCTGCCATTTCTGAGACCGACACCCTCGCATCATCACCCAACTTGGCAATTTTGCTTGGAATGTCAGAAACAGGATTGGCCTTCCTTTTCTTGGACCCCTTTCTACTGCCCCTAACTACATTAACCCAGCTACTTGCCTGATCCTGCTCACCCATGTCTTCACCCTCCAGTTCTAACCCACTAACTGCATGCTCCGTGAGCAGCATGCTCCGGTCAAGATTGTCTATCTTCTTCAGTGTTGCATTTTGCTCCTCCAGATCTCTAATGCAAGCTTCCAGGTGACCAACATGCTCACATCTGCCACACAGGTATTCACCCTGGAACTCCTGCTCCAGTCGTGCATACATATGGGAAACTATGCACTGAAGAAAACCTCCAATCTTGCTGTCCATTAACCCAGTTACAAAAAAACAGCGAACAGGTCATATCACTTCTTGGGACGTTTTTGGAGCCGTTTTTCATTGACTCCATAGAAAAACAGGTCCAAAAACGGCCGTAAAAAACGACGCCAAAAACGCGAGCTTGATTAAAATATGGCTGAAAATCATGAGCTGTTTTCCCTTTGTTTAGTAAGCGTATGAATATACCCTTAGCCTTTTGGTGTGTCCTATAGCTTCTGCCAGCTGCACAATCACACCCAAAATGGCAGCCGGACACTGCTTAGCAATTTGAAGACACCTTTTCCTGGCTTGAGGGGGGGGGGGTGAGATTCCCTCCCACATTTACAGCAACTGAGAGTCAGGTTGCTTTGCCTTATTCACTTTGCTGTAATTCTGGGAAGTGCTCCCTCTGGTGGCCAACATAGGAAAACATGTCAAATTATTATTTAATTTTTAATACTTTACACCATGTGGAAGAAAAAAAAATACAGCAAAAAACGTAAAAATATAATAGAAATAAGTAACTTACTTAAAAAAAAAGGTTTAATTCGCGAAACACATTCCCTTTAAGTACACTACTCGGATAACCTCTCCGTTAAAAACCTATTTTTGAAACCTCTTGCTGAAGTCTTACAGTCCAAAATCGTGGTACAGTTTAGTCTGGCCCTCATATATTGTCCCTTCGGTATGCCTCTTTTCAGAGGTGTAGAATGCCAACTATCCCACCTAAGTAAATTATTCGTTGCAGTAATTTTTCAGAAAATTTCTGTCTGTAAGTAACCAAGAGAGACCGCAACTACTAAATACGAGCTTGGGGGTGATTCACACAGGAGAGAGAGCGACTACTGAACAACAGCTTGGGGGTGGAGCCATACCTACCAACTTTCAAGTATGGCAAAGAGGAACCAATTTTTTTCTTTTAAGCCACACCGCTAACTCCACTCAATCCATGCCCATTCACACCCCATTCAGCCCACACAGTATCATGCTCCCATAGAACCCACACAGTATAATGCCACTATAGCTGGCCCCCCCACACACAGTATAATGCCAAATATCTTCCCCACACACAGTATAATGCACCCATACAGTATAATGACCCCATAGATCATGGGTCTCAAACTCGACCGGGTAAGTGGGCCACATATAGAAAAAATGGGAAGTTGACGGGCCGCATTACTTTTAAATTTGATACGATACAAAATTATTGTTAATCAATTCGTTATTTGAACTACTATAACAATACTACATTACTATAATAATACTACATTACTATAATAATACCGCTAGGTTTAAAATTTGAGAGAATTCTCCACCTGCTTATTTCAACAATCCAGTTTTCCAGTTTAAGTGTGGCTAAATGCAGCTGAGTTGGCAGCATTTGGCAGACACACATGTCAAGATTTGGCAGCCCCTTTTGTAGATAATGCCACAGTGCCCTCTGTAGATAATGCCACACACCCCTAGATAATGCCACAGTGTCCTCTGTAGAAACTGCCACACACCCACTAGTGGATAATGCCACAGTATCCTCTGTAGATACTACCACACACCCACTTTTAGATAATGCCACAGTGCCCTCTGTAGATGCTACCATAGTGCCCTCTGTAGATGCTGAACACAGTGCCCTCTGTAGATGCTGTCACAGTGCCTTCTGTAGATACGCTCACAGTGCCCTCTGTAAATAGTGCCATACTGCCATCTGTAGATAATGCCACACATTGACCTCTGTAGATAATGCCACAGTGCCCTCAGTAGATAATGCCACACTGCCCTCGGAAGATAATGCCACACACTGCCCTCTGTAGATAATGCCACACACTGCCCTCTGTAGATAATGCCACACACTGCCCTCTGTAGATTCCACACCCTGCCCTCTGTAGATAAGGCCACACACTGCCCTCTGTAGATAGTGTCACAGTGCCCTCTGTAGATAGTGTCACAGTGCCCTCTGTAGTGCCACACTGTCCTCTGTAGATAGTGCCACAAACCACTGTAGATCATCACACACACCCCCTCCTATAGATAGTACCACATCCCCTATAGGAGTGGAATCCCAAGCCAGAGCATGCTGATGCTGGGATTCCTTTGCTGTAGAATTGGCCCAACACAACCCACCCTGCTGACAGCGTCACACGCCCCCTCCATGTAGGTAGCTCTATTGAGACTCCCTCCTCAACCGGAGTGTGTAGTGCTGCCAAAAATGGGGTGTATGGGGCGCTACTACAGGGGGTTTCCACTACATGGGACTGTCGGGCCACTGCTTACCAATAAGTTCGCAGTGCGGGAGGACTGACGTCATGAAGGAGCAATCCCCCTTCCGACCGCTCTATCCTCTCCCCGCGGGATCACCAATGCATTCGCATCGCCGGAGGACTGACGTCATGAAGGAGCGCTCCTCCCTCCGACCGCTCTATCCTCTCCCCGCCGGCTCACCAATGCATTCGCATCGCCGGAGGACTGACGTCATGAAGGAGCGATCCTCCTTCCAAACGCTCTCCCCTCTTCCCATGGGTCGCTGGCCGCAGATGACAGCCTCAGGGGTCGCATGCAGCCCGTGTGCCGCGTGCTTGAAACCCCTGCCACAGATGCACCCATACAGTACAATGCCAACACAGATGCCCCCATACAGTATAATGTTCACACAGATGCCTCCACACAGTATAATGCCCCATAGCTGTCAACATTCAGCATAATGCCCCCATAGCTGCTCCTTACAGTATGATGCCCACACAGATGCCTCCATACAGTATAATGTCCCATAGTGCCACAGTGGCCCTGTAGATAGTGCCACAGTACCCACAGAAGATAGGGCCCACATAGATGGTGCAAGTGCCCACATACCACCACAGTGCCCACATATAAAGTTCTAGTGCACACATATAAAGTGCCAATGTCCACATAGTGCCACAGTGCCCATGTAGATGGTGCCCATATAGTGCCACAGTGCCCATGTAGATCGTTCCCCACTCCCTTTGAAGATAGTGCCACCTTGCCTGTACATGGAGCTAACCCCTCCTGTAGATAGTTCCACCCTACCTGTAGATGCCGCTAAACCTCCCATCCCTGTAGATAGCTCCTTTGGGGCTCCCTCTAGGAGCGGAATGCCCAGCCAGAGCATCGGCCATGCTGTGGCTGGTGATTCTGCTCCAGTAGGAGCCCCTGACGTCACTGTCCATATATGGATAGTGATGCCAGGGGCTTCTCCAGAAGCAGAATCCTCGGCCAGAGTGTCGGCAACGCTCTGGCCAGGGATTCCGCTTCAGAAAGAGCCCCTGACATCACTGTTCATATATGGATAGTGACGCCAGGGGCTTCTCCAGGAGGGGAATCCCCAGGCAGAGTGTTGGCAACGCTCTGGCCAGGGAATCCACTTTAGGAAGAGCTCTTGATGTCACTGTCCATATATGGACAGTAACGCCAGGGGCTTCTCCAGGAGCGGAATCCCCGGCCACAACGTTGGCAATGCTCAGGCCGGGGATTCCGCTCTTGATGGAGCCACTGACATCACTGCCCATATATGGACAGTGACATCAAGGGCTTTCCCAAGACAGAAGTCTCTGGCTAGAGAGTTTGCGCTGCTTTGGCCCGGGACTCCATAGTTGAAAGCTGGAGCAGGGAGTTGACAGTTCCCTGCTTCAGCATTGGATTCAACTGTATCTGCATCTTGAGCTGAATCTGAGACGGTTGGGAGGTATGGGTGGGGTACATAGGAGAGATCGTGGCTACTGAACACCAAATTTGAGGGGTGTACATAGGCAAGTCCGCTGTTGCTGAACACCAGCTTGTGGGGGTGCACATAGGAGAGATAACGCTGCTGAACATCTTGTGGGGGTTTGGGGTTGCACATAGGAAAGCTGTGAACTTTTGCTAACTTTTTCTTTTACAGAGCAGTTACTGAACTCCGTCCTTGCGGCACTGATAAACTGGAGATAGCTGCGCTTCATTATGCGCTTGGTAACGCCGAGCACTAGGGGAGAGTAGTGCTGCAAAGTGTGGTTGCCAGGTGTTCAGCTGCGACAAACACAATGAAGCACTACTATCTCTACTGGTGATCAGCACCACCAAGCGCATAATGAAGCGCAATTCTCTATCTCTCTGTGTTCGGCACCATCAAGCACATAACGGCGCTGATCACCGTGAGAGTGAAATGTGCCAGCATACCATGTCCCAAATGCCGGCTATGGCACTGATGTCATAGGTTTCTGACCCCCCTAGAAACACAAATGTGCATTAAGAAACTTGGTTGGCAGAGTATAAAACTCTGCAACAAATCCGATTCTGACACTGCAGGGAATTCTGGATGGAAGTATGCATCGAATTGTGTTTGATCTGGTGCGGACTTGCGGCCAGACCCACTACGGACACCAGATAAGGGGAAAAAAAAGTTAATATTTAACTACCCCTGGTATCCAATAGCGAAGTGAAACTCCTCCCAGTGCTGGTGTCAGTGCTGCCAGCCTCCTGGGATGACGTTTTCTCCCATGTGACTGCTGCAGCCTGTGATTGGCTGTAGTGGTCATATGAAATGAAACATAATCCCAGGAGGCCGATAGTGTTAGGTCCAGGGTCGCTGACCACGAACTCCTTCCATCCAGTCGACGCCCTTCTCTCAAGAGATGTCTGCACATACGGCCATCCTGCTCCACAGTGACCACCAGGGTGCGCTCACGAGCTCAGTCCAGACTTAAGAAGCCAGAGCGCACGCATGTTGGAGATTGAGCTAATTGCTCCCAGAGTCAATAAAAGGAATGCCTGCAGGCAAACAGAACCCTTTTTCCTGACCACCCAATAGTAGAAGAAATAATTTTTAAATTTTTATTAAGCTACGTGTAGCAAAAGACAGACCACATACATAAGTTTAAAACTGTCACTGCGAGAGGCCGAAGTAAGAGTGGTTCGCTGAAGGATTCAGCAAGGTATTGAAACAACCGAAGGTATACACTAACTGACATAAAGCAAGCCAGTTATCAGTCAATAAACACCATATGGCTCGGTAGATGAATTTATTCGGCTTAAGGCAGGAAATTAAAACACATAGAGCCCCCCCGACATGTTTCGCTAACTAGTAGCGTCCTCAGGGGTACACGGGGCTAATGGTGGCGCGGCGAGAAAACAAAACCTCTTATGGGAATGTAGGATGACGTATGTAGGGGGCGGGTAAAAGAACAGATCGCCAATTGAGCAGTGCAAAACGTAACAGCCATCGGAGGGGAAAACCCAACCAATAGAAGACATCATAACAGAAGACCAATAGCAGACAGCGGGCCGTGCAAGCGTACAGCCGGCACGGCCAACCAAGTCCAGGGACAGCGCGCATGCGCAGTTAGACAAATAGAGAACTTAGGAAATTGACAAGAAAGACCGGAGTGTGACAGGTCGGCGCAAGCGCCGTAGATGTCAATCTGGACTTAGTGCAGGGAACAGTACACATCCACCGCCACAGTCCAATAGTAGCACAGTCCGGATCAGCGCAGCTGCGCAGTAGGGAGAAGATAGGACTCAGAGCACAGCCAGGTCAAACAGAACATGGCAAATAAATGTAAACGCCATGGATGTCACTTTAAACTCATTGCAGAGGGCAATAGCTAGCCCCCACTATGGCATCGTAGTATATGTATGTAAATGCGACCATAAATAATTAAATACACCACACATACATACCCCCATCAGAACAGGTACAACTATGAAAAAAAAATAATAATAATAATAAAACAAATAATGAATAATACCGGCCGCCATACTAGAAGATATATATATGGTCAAAATAATAAAGTAATAAATAAAGATAAAGGTAACTATGATATATCAAAGTACAGCCGCTCTATTAGGAGAGGCTATGATAAACATAAATCAGGCGATTATATAGGCTAGAAACCGACCAATCATAAAACGGCACAAACAATATGGACATCCATACGGAACATAAAAAGGGAAATGACAAACACAGTCACAGAAAGGCACTATAAGTGAATCCCTCGTTGAGCCCCTGAGGGGTCATGGTGCACTTTCGACGTGTGTTCCTCCCAGGTTGTTGGGGTTTTGAAAAAACATTGGTCCATCCTCACTGCTGACCCTGATTTAGTGGATGTTATTCCTGCCAACCCTGCCATCACCTATCGTAGGGGAAAGAATCTACGTGATTTCTTGGTACATAGCCATTATTCATCAACCTCTTCCAGCACTTCATCTACTTGGCTGAAATCACCCGTCACGGGGTTCCATCCCTGCGGCAGGTGCTCTTTCTGCCCCTTGATGCCCAGGGTTAAGAATTTCACTAACCCCTTTGATGGTAGGTTATATCACATCAAACAGTTTCTCAATTGTCAAAGCAGTGGGATTATCTATCTGGCTAGATGTCCTTGCCCTAAATTATATGTGGGCAAGACCCTGCAGGAACTGAGGAGGAGAGTGTCCAGACACCTTAGTACCATCAACCTTAAAGAGGCTCTGTCACCAGATTTTGCAACCCCTATCTGCTATTGCAGCAGATAGGCGCTGCAATGTAGATTACAGTAACGTTTTTATTTTTAATAAACGAGCATTTTTGGCCAAGTTATGACCATTTTTGTATTTATGCAAATGAGGCTTGCAAAAGTCCAAGTGGGTGTGTTTAAAAGTAAAAGTCCAAGTGGGCGTGTATTATGTGCGTACATCGGGGCGTGTTTACTACTTTTACTAGCTGGGCGCTCTGACGAGAAATATCATCCACTTCTCTTCAGAACGCCCAGCTTCTGGCAGTGCAGATCTGTGACGTCACTCACAGGTCCTGCATCGTGTCGGACACATCGGCACCAGAGGCTTCAGTTGATTCTGCAGCAGCATCGGCGTTAGCAGGTAAGTCGATGTAGCTACTTACCTGCAAACGCTGATGCTGCTGCAGAATCATCTGTAGCCTCTGGTGCCGATGTGTCCTCGCTCGTCTGACATTGATGCAGGACCTGTGAGTGACGTCACAGCGTGATCTCTCGAGAACACGCTGTGTCTGCACTGCCAGAAGCTGGGCGTTCTGAAGAGAAGTGGATGATACTTCTCATCAGAACGGCCAGCTAGTAAAAGTATTAAAAACGCCCCGATGTACACACATAATACACGCCCAGTTGTACTTTTACTTTTCAACACGCCCAGTTGTACTTTTGCAAGCCTCATTTGCATAAATACGAAAATGGTCATAACTTGGCCAAAAATGCTCGTTTTTTAAAAATAAAAACGTTACTGTAATCTACATTGCAGCGCCTATCTGCTGCAATAGCAGATAGGGGCTGCAAAATCTGGTGACAGAGCCTCTTTAAGGAAGACACCACTCTTTCCAGACATATGCATAGGTTTCACCCTGATAACCCCAAGTTGCTCCAATTTTGGGGCATTGAACAATTAAAACTGGGACCCAGGGCTGGCAATTTAGACCGCAGACTCTTACAGGAGGAAGCACGCTGGATCCACCGTCTTGGCACCATGACCCCTCAGGGGCTCAACGAGGGATTCACTTATAGTGCCTTTCTGTGACTGTGTTTGTCATTTCCCTTTTTATGTTCCTTATGGATGTCCATATTGTTTGTGCCGTTTTATGATTGGTCGGTTTCTAGCCTATATAATCGCATGATTTATGTTTATCATAGCCTCTCCTAATAGAGCGGGTGTACTTTGATATATCATAGTTACCTTTATCTTTATTTATTACTTTATTATTTTGACCATATATATATCTTCTAGTATGGCGGCCGGTATTATTCATTATTTGTTTTATTATTATTATTATTATTTTTTCATAGTTGTACCTGTTCTGATGGGGGTATGTATGTGTGGTGTATTTAATTATTTATGGTCGCATTTACATACATATACTACGATGCCATAGTGGGGGCTAGCTAAGCTATTGCCCTCGGCAATGAGTTTAAAGTGACATCCATGGCGTTTACATTTATTTGCCATGTTCTGTTTGACCTGGCTGTGCTCTGAGTCCTATCTTCTGCCTACTGCGCAGCTGCGCTGATCCGGACTGTGCTACTATTGGACTGTGGCGGTGGATGTGTACTGTTCCCTGCACTAAGTCCAGATTGACATCTACGGCGCTTGCGCCGACCTGTCACACTCCGGTCTTTCTTGTCACTTTCCTAAGTTCTCTATTTGTCTAACTGCGCATGCGCGCTGTCCCTGGACTTGGTTGGCCGTGCCGGCTGTACGCTTGCGCGGCCCGCTGTCTGCTATTGGTCTTCTGTTATGATGTCTTCTATTGGTTGGGTTTCCCCTCCGATGGCTGTTACGTTTTACACTGCTCTATTGGCGATCTGTTCTTTTACCCGCCCCCTACATACGTCATCCTACATTCCCATAAGAGGTTTTGTTTTCTCGCCGCGCCGCCATTAGCCCTGTGTACCCCTGAGGACGCTACTAGTTAGCGAAACATGTCGGGGGGGGGGGGCTCTATGTGTTTTAATTTCCTGCCTTAAGCCGAATATATTCATCTACCGAGCCATATGGTGTTTATTGCCTGATAACTGGCTTGCTTTATGTCAGTCAGTGTATACCTTCGGTTGTTTCAATACCTTGCTGAATCCTTCAGCGAACCACTCTTACTTCGGCCTCTCGCAGTGACAGTTTTAGATCCCCTGTAGATAACGGCATACAGCCCTCTGCAAATAGCGCCATACAGCCCCCCTGTAGATAACGCCATACAGCCCCCTCTGTAGATAACGCCATACAGCCCCCTCTGTAGATAACATCATAAAGCCCCCTCTGTAGATAAAGCCATACAGCCCCCTCTCTAGATAACATCATACAGCCCCCTCTGTAGATAACGCCATACAGCCCCCTCTGTAGATAACATCATACAGCCCCCTCTGTAGATAACGCCATACAACCCCCTGTAGATAACGCCATACAGCCCCTTCTGTAGATAACGCCATACAGCGCCACTGTAGATAGCGCCATACAGCCCACCCTGTAGATAACGCCACACAGCCCCCCTGTAGATAGCGCCACACAGCCCCCCCTGTAGGTAACGCCATACAGACACCCCTGTAGATAACGCCATACAGCCCCCCTGTAGGTAATGCTATACAGCCTCCCTGTAGGTAATGCTATACAGCCCCCCTGTAGGTAACGCCATAAGCCCCCTGTAGGTAACGCCATAGAGCCCCCCTTGTAGGTAACGCTATACAGTCCCCCCTGTAGGTAACGCCATGCTGCCCCAACCCCCCCAAAAAAATCTGACCTATAGTGTGTCCTACAAAAGACATGTTTCCCCTATCCACAGGATAGGGGATACATGTGTGATCGCTGGCAGCGATAGGGAGAACTGGGGACCGAAAGTCCCCCGAAGTTCTCCATGACTAACCTCTGACTTCCGGAGTCTGCGCAGCTCAATAAAAATGAAAGGAGCGCTGGTCACGCATGCGCACAAGCGCGACCGGCGCTCCATTCATTTCTATGGAGCTGCCGACACAGACCCCGGAAGTCCGAGGTCTGTCATGGAGAACTTCAGGGGACTTTCGGTCCCCCATTCTCCCTATCGCTGCCTACGATCGCACATGTATCCTCTATCCTGTGGATAGGGGATACATGTCTTATGTAGGAACAACCCGTTTAATGGCAGAGCGGGGAGATACGTTCCTGCTCTGCCGTAGTGTTCAGTGGCGTCGCGCAGTAGCAGCCATAGCGGCAGCTAGCGGAGCCTCCGGCCATGGTGGGGGCCCGTGCCGGCGTGCGACACAGGCCCCCTCATGCCGCGGGCCCCGTAGCAGCCGCTACGGCTGCTATAGTGGTAGTTACGCCACTGCCCCAGCCCTCAGCTACGTCTGGCAGCTGAGAGCAGGGAGATTTGACGGCTCCCTGCTCTGTTTACTTTATTCTGATGCAGTGCCGTAAAAAGGCATATGCATCAGAATAAAGCCCGTTAGTGGCCGCCGTGAAAAGGTTAAACCTTACTACTAGAACCCAGACCCAACTCTTAGGCTGGATTCACCCACAGTGTTTAGCTGCGTTTTTGTGTGATTTTCGGGTCATTTTAAATGGCTTTTTTTTTTTTGCGTTTTTAAGTGCAAATTAGTGTAACATTAAAGGCTATAGTGAAATATAAAATACACTACATACAACTGCATCTTGGTTTGTGGCGTTTTTGTTGAGAGTTCAGCTCTCTTTATTATAAATTTTATTGTATAGTATAGAGTACAGATTTTAACCTGTTGTGCAGAAGCAGTAAATCCTTCTTTTTTTTGTAAATAGATTTTGATTCAAGAAGCCTATGTACAGGCATGTACTAAATGTCAGTGTTATCTGGAACAATGGCGCATCTTCTGACTGCCTTGTCTAAGTTTATGCTGTCTAAATCTTAGACTGTATTAGTAACGCTGCCTTAATGTCTCTGTAACTTGGGATTCTCCTAAATGGTCCCCCTTAAAAAGAAACACAACTGAAGACCAAATGAAAGTTGACCAAGGCTTTTACTGAATACTTAACTGATTTTACAGTGGTACAAAAGCATGCAGGTACTTTCCCTTTAAGAGGCACAGCAAGCTTATTGGTTGTTACACTTACAGGGGTACAGTTGCTGAAACACTACTAAACAGATAACTCTTTTCTGTACACCAACTTCTTCCACAGGTCTCTATTTGTCTGTCTGAGACCATACCCAGGCTGGTTTTAGACAAAGTGTGGCCCTGGGCAAAGCTAAAAGGGGGGCCCCAAATTCTAAATTACTGTATCAGTAATGCAGTCAATTCAGAAGGCGAGGTGCAAAGAACTGCACCGCTGATTTCTAGCACTTCCAGGAGTGTTGCAAGCCCCAAAACATATATCACCCCTCTCACTCAACAAAATTATCTAAGAAACAAAAATAGTTATTAACCGCTTAAGGCCTCATGCACACGACCGTATTTTTTCCCACCCGTAAATACTGGCGTAAATACGGGTCCGGTGTCACACGTATTCCACCCGTTTTGCACCAGTATTTACGAACCCGTGCCCGTAAATATGGGTCCGGTGTCACACGTATTCCACCCGTATTTACAAGCACGTTTTTGGCGGCAAAATAGCACTGCACTAATCGGCAGCCCCTTCTCTCTATCAGTGCAGGATAGAGAGAAGGGACAGCCTTTTCTGTAATAAAAGTTAAAGAAATTCATACTTACCCGGCCGTTGTCTTGGTGACGCGTCCCTCTCTTCACATTCAGCCCGACATCCCTGGATGATGCGGCAGTCCATGTGACCGCTGCAGCCTGTGATTGACCTGTGATTGGCTGCAGCGGTCACATGGCCTGAAACGTCATCCAGGACGTCGGGCCGGATGTCGAGAGGGACGCGTCACCAAGGCAACGGGCGGGAGACCGGACTGGAGGAAGCAGGAAGTTGTCGGTAAGTATGAACGTCTTTTATTTTTATTTTTTACAGGTTTATACTGATCGGTAGTCACTGTCCAGGGTGCTGAAAGAGTTACTGCCGATCAGTTAACTCTTTCAGCTCCCTGGACAGTGACTATTTACTGACGTCGCTTAGCAACGCTGCCATAATGACGGGTGCACACATGTAGCCACCCGTTATTACGAGAGCTCCATAGACTTCTATGGACTGTCCGTGCCGTTATTACGGCCTGAAATAGGACATGTTCTATCTTTTTCAACGGCACGGGCACCTTCCCGTGAGAAAACGGGAAGGCACCCGTCGCCAATAGAAGTCTATGAGCCCGTTATTACGGGTCGTGATTACGACCCGTAATAACGGGAGTTTTTACGGTCGTGTGCATGAGGCCTTAGGATGTGGACTAGTTGGCACGTTCAGGACGAAGCTCCATTTTTCAAATCTGACATGTGTCACTTTATGTGGTAATAACGTTGGAATACTTTTACCTATCCAAGTGATTCTGAGATTGTTTTCTCGTGACACATTGTGCTTTTAAGTTATTGGTAAAATTTGGTCGATAAATTCAGTATTTTATTGTGAAAAACATCAATATTTAGCAAAAAAATTACAAAAATTAGCTTTTTTCTAAATTTAAATGTATCTTCTTGTAAGGCAGGCAGTTATACCACACAAAACAAATGCTAATTAACATTTCCAATATGTCTACTTTAGATTGGCATTGTTTTTTGAACATACCTTTAATTTATTTTTCTAGGACATTACAAAGCTTAGAACTTTAGCAGAAATTTCTCACATTTTCAAGCCAATTTCAAAAGGCTATTTTTACAGGGACGAGTTCAGTTGTGAAGTGGTTTTGAGGGACCCATGCAATGCAAACCCCCATAAATCACCCCATTTTAAAAACTGAACCCCTCAAAGTATTCAAAACAGCATTTAGAAAGTTTATTAACCCTTTAGGCGTTTCACAAGGATTACAGCAATGTAGGGATGAAATTTACAAATTCATTTTTTTTTGCAGAAATTCCTTTTTGATCAATTTTTTTCTGTAGCACAGAAGATTTTACCAGATAAAAGCAACTCAATATTTATTGCCCAGATTCTTCAGTTTTTAGAAATATCCCACATGTGGCCCATGTGTGCTAATGGACTGAAACGCAGGACTCAGAAGCAAAGGAACACCTAGAGGATTTTGAGGCCTCCTTTTTATTAGAATATATTTTAGGCACCATGTCAGGTTTGAAGAGGTCTTGTGATGCCAAAACAGTGGAAACACCCCCAAAAAGACACCATTTGGCAAACTACACCCCTCAAGGAATTTATAAAGGGATATAGTGGGCATTTTGACCACACAGTTTTTTTGCTTAATTTAGTGGAATGAAGCCGTGAAAATGAAAATCTAAATTTTTTAAAATAAAGCTTTGACATTTTCAATTTTTACAAGGCATAAAGGAGAAAAAACACCCTAACATTTGAAAATAAATTTCTCCCGATTATGGCAATACTCCATTTGTGGTAATAAACTGCTGTTTGGACTCACGACAGGGCTTGGAAGCGAGGGAGTACCATTCGGCTTTTGGAGCTCATAATTTGCTCGAATGGTTTTCATTTCAAAGCTCCTGCCGGACCAAATCTGTGAAAAACCCCCCAAAAGTGACCCCGTTTGGGAAACTGCACCCCTGAAGGAATTTGTTCAGGGGTATAGTGAGCATTTTGGTCCCACAGGTTTTTTGCTGAATTTAGTGGAATTAGGCCATAAAATTGAAAAGCAATTTTTTTTCTGATAAAACGTGGACATTTTAAATTTTTACAAGTAATAAAGGAGAAAGAGAACCCCAACATTTGAAAAGCAATTTTTCCAGATTATGGAAATACCCCATAAGTGGTCGGAAACAGACAAGTGAGCCCTAATCTACCCGCCACTCAGTCCCTGCCTACTTGCAACGACCCGCCCTAGGCGACGGGGTACAACTGGGCGACGGCCCCTACGCTCAATAAGTGCCCGACAGACAAACAGACAAGGGTACACAGAAGCAAGGGAAAAGGGGCAGTTGCCCACAGCAACACCGTGAGCAACAAGAGTGGTGAACAAGCCGAGTCAAACCAGGAGTGTACGAGGTACCAAACGCAGAGCAGGAGAGTAGTGAACAAGCCGAGTCAAACCAGGAGTGTATGAGGTACCAAACGCAGAGCAGGAGAGTAGTCAGTAAGCCAGGGTCAATATGAAGCAGGGTCAAATGGTTCAAGAATCTGCAGCAGGGCCAGAAAACAAAACAAGAATCACAAGCAAGGAGGAACAGGAAAGGCAGGTATAAATAGACAGAGGGCGGGAGCTAGCTCCGTCTGGCCAGACTGTGATAGGCTCTCCCACTCCTAAGCCTGCCATCATGAGTGGTGGAAGATGGAGTCAGTCTCACAGACATAGAAGCAGGTGCAGACTGATTACCTATGGGCGTGGATACAGAAGCTGTGCCTGGCAGATCCTTAACACTACGGCTCTTATTTCCCGTCCTATGTAACATTTGACAATAAACCTGTCTTCTCCCTCTGTTTACACAGGACAGGAGATAAGAGCCGTCGTGGAGCTGAGTGAAACAATCCTATGCTGCAGTGTAAACTAATACAGACGTGGGTAAGATTTTTGCTTTCTATGGGGAGGGGGTAGCGTTAAATGATAATGGGGGCAGGGAGATGATAATGGGGCAGGGAGGTAGCATTGGATGGGGAGGGAAATTATGCTAGAGTAGGAAGGAGATAATAATGGAGGGAGGATGGCACTTAAGTAGGGATGCACGATGCATCAAAACTTCAATACTGTTTTGCTACTCTGCATACCCAAACGGTTCGATACCGTTATTTCATGTATTTCTCTGGAAGCCCTCAGGCGTATTAGCCGCTGGGCTCATGACTGTGCGGCACAGCGGGGGTTAAAAGGGGGCTAACAGGCAGGACAGGGCGGGTAGAGCAGGGAGCAGGTAGCGTGTGTAAGGAATCGTAATGGCATAAGGACCCGCCCCTATGGGCGTTCCGGAGGCGGGCTGTGGTCGGGGGACCCTCCCTGCATGGCAAAGGTTTCTTAAGGCAGCGGAGGGCGGCCATCTTCCTCTTCTGGCCGTTTGCGTGTCCACGGTGGTGAGTAAACTTACCTCGGGAACATGAACCGGCAAGAGTTAGAGGAACTTATCCGCTTTCGCCTGCATAATGAGGGTTCGGTATGGCTGCGGTCTCTGTTAGACGAGACTGGGGCACCCGAACTTCCTGGAAGCAGTCAGCTCCCCGCGAGGCGTTCTGGGCGTCGCTCTAGGCCGCCGGTGCGGTTGTCTCCCTCCGGTACCCAGCGAGTTCGGGCAGAGGCCCCTAATCGGGTGGCGCAGGCACAGTTAGGTCCCGCGCAGCAGATATCGCAAGACCGGCAGGAGGACGTGATCCCCCCGTCTCCAGGCCCGGCTACTTCCACTGGACTAGGAAGGGCTCGGCCTAGGGCAGCAGTACGGCCACCGCTGGGGTGTACACAGGCTAATCCGGCAGCGACTCTCCTTCCAACAGGTCGTGGGATGGGAACTAGAAGCAGCACCAGAGGGTCAGTCCCGCAGCACATCCCACCGAGCGCTGCTACGGGAGGGTGGCATGAAACGTCACCCCCCCCATTGGATGTGGCGGACAGCGATTCAGTAGGTGACAGTGAGGAGGATTTCTTTCACTGCGGACAGGATCCGCCAGGAGTGACGCAACCGGCACCACTACCGCCGCCTCTTCCCGCGACTGCTGTGGATGCACTGGTCGTTCCTACTGCCGGGGGTCCTAGTCTTGCGGCTACGGATGTTATTGAGCGGGCGTCGTCAGTCAGCTCAAGGGGCACCAACAGGACTCGGCGATCCCGCTCACGGCGGTCTTCCAGACGCCGCTCCTCCAGGCGCAGCAGGCGGCGATCGCGACGTAGACGCACTCCTTCATCCTCAAGTTCTGGATCATCGAGCTCTTGCACTGGGTCGTCCCATCACGGCAGGCGCCGCAGCCATGACGGGCGTCGCCATAGCACACGGGCGACCGGTCGCCGAAGGTCCGCGAGCGCAAGGATGGGAGAGGTGCCAGTAGCATCCTCTGCACCTGCTCCTCCCCCACCGCCGCCTTCAACGGCTCTGGTTCCAGCGCCAGCTTCTGGACGCAGTGAGTATGATTGCCTTCGGGCTTGGGGTTCGGGGGCCACATCTGATGTTGAAATTTTGAATGTATTACGATCCCTGTTGGCGGGTGGGGTGACTGCCCTCCCCACCCCGGCACCGCTGGAGGTACCAAAAACGCTAGTGGAAGCGTCTACGTCTATGACCGGCCCTTCCTTACCCGCCTTCAGGGATACGTATTTTTGTGGGATTCCCCCCCTTGGAGCTCATTTATCGGATGATACCCGGGAAAAAATAGCGCGTAATGAGTATGTGGATATTTGGTCCTTGGTGTCTGTGGACTCGGCTACCGTCGACAGGGAACGTCGTTTTGAAAGAGGGGTCCCGACCAAGCCCAAGGTAGCGAGAACTTTTAATAATTGGGTACAGGCGTTTGCGGTGTTAGGATGTGTAGTTTCCCAGAGTAACCCGGAAAAATCATTCCAACTTTTTGTGTATTTAGATACGGTTTTTAGTGCTTATAAGTCTCATGGGGGCACGGCCTGGTGGCGGTATGATGAGGAGTTTCGCAGGCGCATGTCACAAAAACCGGAGGTGGGTTGGGACACTAAGGCAACGGATGTGTGGCTCAGACTTATGATGTCACAACGCCCCTTTCAGCCCGGGGCCCCTTCCCCACCTACATTTCCAGCCGCGGGGGCTGGGGCCCTCAACAGTAAGCGCAACGGGTCCTGCTGGCTTTTCAATGAGGGACACTGTAAATTTTACGCTTCCTGCAAATTCAAGCATGAATGCTCATCCTGTGGCGCCGCCCACCCAGCCGTGCGGTGTAGTCGGCGCAGCGCCCAAGGCCCCCGTCCCAATAGTACGGGTAGGATCGAGGACCCCAGTTCGCGTGTTAGAGATGTTGCCATGGCTAGACCGGTACCCCAAGATGGGGGAAGCCGCCTTGCTTAGGACGGGCTTTTCATTCGGTTTCTTTATCCCTTTCGTTTTCAACTCGGCGCCCCTTTTTTCGGGAAATTTAAAATCGGCGTCTGAGTTCCCGGAGGTCGTCAGGGCCAAGGTGGAAAAGGAGGTGGAGTTGGGCCGGATGGCTGGCCCCTTCTCGGTCTTACCGTTCCCTAACTTACGGGTGTCCCCTTTAGGCGTAGTTCCCAAGAAGGAGCCAGGAAAATTTCGTTTAATACACCACTTGTCATACCCCAAGGGGCGTTCGGTGAACGACGGTATAGATAAGGACCTGGCGGCGGTATCCTATGTATCTTTTGACAGGGCAGTTGAATTAGTATGCCAGGCGGGCCAGGGTGCTCTCATGGCTAAATCCGATGTGGAATCCGCGTTCAGATTGCTGCCGGTCCACCCTGATTGTTATCACTTACTCGGCTGCCAGTTGCAAGGGCAAATGTTTTATGATATGTGCCTACCTATGGGATGCTCCATTTCCTGTTATTATTTCGAGGTTTTTAGTTCTTTCCTAGAGTGGGTTCTGAGAGACGTTACGGGTTGTAAGTACACTACACACTACTTAGACGATTTTCTTTTCGTAGGCCCCGCCAGTTCGACACGTTGCCATTCGTTGCTTGATTCGTTTCGCAGTATAGCGGGGCGATTCGGCGTTCCCCTTTCGGAAGAAAAAACTGAGGGACCTACTACGGTTTTGTCTTTTCTGGGAATCGAGATTGATTCGGTGCAGATGGTGTTCCGTTTGCCAGCGGACAAGGTCTCGAAATTGAGGTCTCACCTGTCCGCGGCCATAGCGGCCAAAAAGTTGCAGCTAAGGCAGGTTCAGTCATTATTGGGTTTGTTGGTGTTTGCAAGCAGGGTCATGCCCATGGGCCGTATTTTCTCGCGTCGGTTGTCGTTAGCCACGGTTGGGGCTCGGTCCCCTACACACCATGTGCGCATTACTGCAGGGCTGAGGAGTGACTTACAGGTGTGGGTTAATTTCATAGCTGAGTATAACGGGCGTACGTGCTGGCGTACCCCCCCGGTATCCAGCCATGAGATTCAGTTGTTTACTGACGCCGCTGGGGGTGCTGGTTTTGGCGCTATTCTCGGTTCATCTTGGTGTGCTTCTCCCTGGCCTCCAGCGTGGCGGGATCGGGGCTGGTGCAGGAATTTGACGCTCCTCGAATTATTTCCTATCATAGTTGCGGTTGAGCTGTGGGGAGGGAGAATGTCTAATTCATCAGTGGTATTTTGGTCAGATAATGCTAGTGTTGTTCATGCTGTAAATCACTTAACCTCTTCTTCTCCCCCGGTGGTTGTGTTGCTCAGGCGTCTTGTTTTAAGATGCCTCCAACACAACATCAATTTCAGGTCCAGGCATATTCCCGGTGTTTGTAATAAGGTTGCTGATGCTTTGTCGCGTTTTAATTGGCAGGCGTTCCGTTCACTTTGCCCACAGGCGGACTCGGCAGGGGCCACCTGCCCGGACTCGTTGTGGAAGATGATGGACTTCAGTTGACCCCCCTTGTGAGAGCATCGCTCGCATCATCCACTTGGGCGGCATATGGTAAGGCGTGGAACGAGTGGCTGGAGGTGGTGGGGGAGCGGCCCTTGGGGCCGGACGCGGCTAATCTTAAGTCTTATGTGTTGTCGTACTTGGATAAATTATTTCAGCAAGGGGTTTCGGGTGCGATAGCGCAGCGGCGACTCTCGGGTTTGGCCTTCTTTTTTAAATTGTGCGAGTGGCCGGATGTTACCAAGTTCTTTTTCATAACACAGGCGTTAAAGGGATGGAAGAAGTCCGCGGTCAGGCGCGAGTCGAGGCGCCCGGTCTCTTACCCAATTCTAATAAAACTGTTACAGGAGTTGCCTGTCGTTTGTTCTTCTCCCTTTGAAGTTAAGTTGCTCACTGCGGCGTTTGTATTGGCCTTTTTCGGTGCCCTACGCATTTCCGAATTGGTAGCCATGGCGGCCACCCGCCCGGGGGGCCTGCTGGCTGACGACTTGGTGGTGGCTAGTGCCGGCGTCCGTTTTCGCATACGTAGGTCCAAGACAGATACGTTTGGGAAGGGTTGTTGGATTTCTCTGCGGCCGGTACCTGGGCCGGCTTGCCCGGTTCAAGCCATTTCACAATACGCGCGGGCCAGGGTGCCCGGGGCCCAGTTCCTAGCCCATGCAGATGGCAAACCTCTTACCAGGTTCCAGTTCACGGCGGTGTTCAGGTCCGCCTTATCCAGGGCTGGGTTTCCCCCTATGGAGTTTGGTACTCACTCATTCCGGATAGGTGCTGCTACTACGGCCAGCGAGTTGGGTTTGCCCGATGGGGAGGTGCGGCGCATAGGGCGCTGGCGTTCTGAGTGTTTTGCTGGTTATATTCGCCCGGATTTGATTTTACATTAATACTATGTTTATTGCAGGTCCTCGTCCGGTTGTTTGGATTATCGGCCATTCCTATGTTTTTTGGGCTGAACGGCGGGCTTCGATACGGCCAGGAGGTCTTTCGTTGGGGATCCTGGGAGCTGATGTGCACTGGAGAGGAATTCGGGGACTAAGATGGCTGGAGGTCTTACCGGAAGTGGTGACGATTAGTAGGCAGCGGGCGGCTCCTACTGTGTTGGTGATACATGTTGGAGGGAATGACCTGTGTTCGGTGCGGTTGGGCGAGCTGATAGCGTTGATTCAGTCTGATTTAGAAAGGTTTACGTCATTCTTCTCCCAGTTGGTTTTAGTATGGTCTGAGGTGATTCCGCGGGCGGAATGGGCGGGAGCACGTGACCTTAACGCTATCGAAAGGGGGAGGCGCCTGTTGAACACCAGGGTCTCGAGGTATGTCAGAGCTGGTGGGGGGGTGGTTATTCGGCATAGGCAGTTGGAAGGGGATAATAGATGTTTGCTGTTGCCGGATGGGGTGCACCTCACGGATATTGGGCTGGACATCTTTTTGTCCGGTATCCAGGATGGCATGGAGGAGGCTTTGTTCAGGTTGACCGGGGGTCGTGGGGGAGGAGGGGTGCGCAGTTGAGAATGCGCATCCTCCTCGTGGCGTTATTTTGTTATAAGGAAAGTGACCTACATGCCCTGCCCTAGGCAGGCTGGCATACGGGTATGAAACGGTTAATAAGTTATGTGGAAATTGGATAATAAAGAAATAATAAATAAAGCTGTGGCCGACCCTCGAGTCAACCCACGTTAAAAGGAAATTGGTGTCGGTCTAATTATTTAAGGGTTATAGATAAACCCCCTCCCCCCTGGCCTTTGGAGGATGGTGGCATGCGCACAGTCCTGGAAGCCCTCAGGCGTATTAGCCGCTGGGCTCATGACTGTGCGGCACAGCGGGGGTTAAAAGGGGGCTAACAGGCAGGACAGGGCGGGTAGAGCAGGGAGCAGGTAGCGTGTGTAAGGAATCGTAATGGCATAAGGACCCGCCCCTATGGGCGTTCCGGAGGCGGGCTGTGGTCGGGGGACCCTCCCTGCATGGCAAAGGTTTCTTAAGGCAGCGGAGGGCGGCCATCTTCCTCTTCTGGCCGTTTGCGTGTCCCACCCTCCCTCCCTATGTTTGGGTTGTGAGGGCCTCACGGGATCGACTGGTTATATAAAAAAAAATAAAAAAAAAAAATCATAATTTAAAAAAAAAAAAAAAAAAGAGGTGGGGGGCGAAGGAAGGGCTTAGGGCAAGTTAACCGGTTAGTTTCATGAGCGGTTTAGGACGATTGGTGCTATTTTGGAATTTTGTAATGCGTGTGATGGGGATGATATGGTTCTGGCTAAGTGGTGGTGAACATGATGGAGTGTTGGGGTGTTCATATGTCACAGCAGGCGTTATTTTGTTATAAGGAAAGTGACCTACATGCCCTGCCCTAGGCAGGCTGGCATACGGGTATGAAACGGTTAATAAGTTATGTGGAAATTGGATAATAAAGAAATAATAAATAAAGCTGTGGCCGACCCTCGAGTCAACCCACGTTAAAAGGAAATTGGTGTCGGTCTAATTATTTAAGGGTTATAGATAAACCCCCTCCCCCCTGGCCTTTGGAGGATGGTGGCATGCGCACAGTCATACTAAGCTGTGCGGCCGCACAGCTTAGTATAGTAACACATGAATGTATGAGAGCGGGGTTGCAGCTGTGTAATACAGTCATTCCCCCGCTCCTGATTCCTGATAACAAGTGCGCGCCGTCAGGATGATGCGATGCGGCCGGCGCTGCACTAATGAGCGGCACTGAAGACAACATGGCGGGCGCACTGCAAAACACCCCCATGTCCTGTCTTCAGTGCCTGAACCGCCGCTATTTAGTGCAGCGCCGGCCGCATCACTTCATGCTGACCGCACGCACACTTACTGTCAGGAGCGGGGCAATGGTTGTATTACACAGCCGCAGCCCTGCTCTATAAAGGCGGAAATCAGAGAAACCTCTCATCTCCACTGCTATTCCCCTGAATGCTGCGATCAAAGCGGACTGCAGCATTCAAAAGGAAATGAGAAGGGGGATGCCCCTTGGATCGCATCACAGGAATCCCTGTGACGCGATTGAGGGACATACCATATATGGGCAGACAGCCCAGGGTCCATTGAAGGACCCCAGGGCTGTCTTACCATATTTCCTGTTAGTGCATACTGAGGTACAGTATGTCCTAACAACTGCCTGTGTACTATCCGTACACAGGCTAATGTACTGGCATATAGATATATGCCTGTGTAATATCAGCATATAGATATATGACAGTACATTAAAGTTTAAAAATAAAGTAAAAACATAAAGTAATGTTAAATTTAAAAAAAATACACATACACCTTTTTTACAATAAACATTAAAATAAGTCTCAATACATAAAATATACACATATTAGGTATTGGTGCGGCCATAATAACCTGCACAACAATTATTTTGCATCATTTATGATGTGTATGCTGTAAAATTTTTTAATAAAAACTGCTTTCTATCTCTTATTGTTGTGCACGAGGTGTGATGAATTTAACCTTCATGTGCCTCACATTTATAGTAATTAACCCCATCATGTACCTTACACATTAACCCGTTGGCAAAGTATCGTTTTGGTATCGATATCGCAATACTACACAAAGTATCGGTATCGAAGTCCAAATTCTGGTATCGTGACATCCCTACACTGGAGGAGGCATTATACTAGGGGGGTAATAATTGGGGAAAAAATCGATGATATCTGAATGGAGGGGAGAAATTATAGATGGGGAGGGGTAGAGGAAGGGGAGAGTATACCTGGTTAGGGGGAGAAAGCTTATACCGGAGGCATAGTTGGCAACAGTTCCAAATTTGCAGGGACTGACCTGAATCTACAGAGACAGTCCCGTCAAATTACTGTCCCAGACGTGTCCCAGCCACTGCCGTATTCAATTGTATCTGCATTCACAGGATGAAGATAAAATTGAATACTATGGCAGAGCAGGAAACTATCAGCTTCCTGCTCTGCCATTCACCCATCCAGGAGCGGAATCCCCGGCCAGAGAGTTGCTGACACTCTGGCCGGGGATTTCTCTCCTAGAGGTAGCCTCTGAGGTCACTGTCCATATATGGACAGTGAGGTCTGGGTCTCCTCCTGGACTGGAATCCCCTGTAGAGAGTGCCACACACACCCGACTCTAGATATTGGCACACACACCCCTGTATTTAGCGCCGCACATACCCCCTGTAGATAGCGCTGCACATACCTCACTGTAGATAGCACTACTCCCCCCCTGTAGATAGTGCCACCCACACCACCCTGTAGATAGTGCCACTCACTGCCCCCTGTAGATAGTGCCACACACACCCCTGTAGATAGCGCCACACACACTCCCTGTAGATAGCGCCACACACACTCCCTGTAGATAGCGCCACACACAGCCCCCTGTAGATAGCGCCACACACAGCCCCCTGTAGATAGCACCACACACAGCCCCCTGTAAATAGCGCTCCACACTCCCTGTAGATAGCGCCACACACCCCCCTGTAGAGAGTGCCACACACAGCCCCCTGTAGATAAAAGTCTAAATACTAAACTCTGGCCACAGGTAGGGGTCTGGTGGAAAGGTGTCTGAATTACCTAGCAGGTCTGGTCTAGGGTCTGAATTTTTTTCTGGTTTGGTGTCTGAATTAATTTTGTTGTGTGGTTTTTACACAGATAACGTGGCGTGTGAAGAGAATGCAAAAGCATCATCCAGGCATGCCCGTGGCGGTGGGAGATCTTAGGGACTGCAGCACCAAGAACTACATTTTGGTGAGTGACTCTGCTGTGTATAGGACTTCAGCAACTTCAGTGCAATGATTTTTGTTGAAGTTGCCCCCCTACACCCTGACAGATTCTTTGCACACACACACACACACACACACACACACACACACACACACACACACACACACACACACACACTGTTTCCCTTCTTGCCCCCCACAGAGCCGCTGTCTTTTCCCTGTCACTCCACAGAGCCCCTGTGAGGTTGCGTCGCCCCCCTGGCTACCAATGCTACTTTCAGTTCTCCCAGCCCTGGCACTTAGTCTCTCCCCTTTGCCCTCTGACTCCCACCTCCTGTCTCTGCCCTGCTCCTCCAAAGAAACCCTGCTAGTTTTCTTTTTAATGTGCCCTACCTCCCGCCCCTTTACATTTCATCCCCCCCCCCCTTCTAATGATGAGGTGGGTGGGGGCCCAGACTCATTGGCAGTATGGGGCCCAGAAATTCCTAATGGCAGCCCGAGCCGTGTCACATTTGCAAAGTGCCTGCGGGGCCAAAACAGTAGTGACCCCCCGTCCAAAAAGTCACATGTCACATATTAATTTTTTTTGTTCTTGCACTTATCTTTCTTATAGGGCTTATGCCGTAAAATTGCATGATAATCCTATCTTCTATCTTTAGTAGAACGGACGGAAGTAGGCCGGTATGGTCTTAAACAATTTGGCACTTACAGTGCATTACTACAAACTACAATATATAGGGAACATTTAAAAAAATTGGTAGAATATCAGAGTAGGAATATTCTTTCTAATCATCCCACGATTACCACTACTACAAGGTACATACCTTTTTGTCTTGTTTCCTTGCTACAATGCAAAAATGTTAAGATAAAACTAGAATAGTCATTATCTTGATATTTTTGTAAAATAGTGTCATCATAATTTATAAACTGCAACATGAGCACTTAGAATGCAGAAATCCAGTCATGTATTACAGATTCATCGCTCAGTGACATCACCATATACAGTATGTGGTTAACCTGTTTGCAAATTCTTGTGTAGATGTTATGCATTTTTAAGTATTCTTCCTGTGCCTTTGTTTTAAATGACAAGCTACTGTGTCTCAGCATTTCAGAAAGCATGTGGTCCATGAATCTGTCTGAATTCCATTAAAGAAAATATAATTTGAAAAGCTGCCTAGAGCTCTGGCGACTCTACTTCAGAAATCTGTTCTGACTGGGTATAGTACTTTCACCAATATATGTTGTAGACTGCAGTATTTGGGGAATTAGTCGACCAGACACAAGGCTACAGATGATATGAATAACACAGGACTAAAGTGATATAAATGAAATTACAGGCTGGCACACCACTTAGATGCTGCTTTAAATCCTTTGTGACATCTCAAAGATGACAAACAAGGACTTGAAGAGAACCATCTGTCCTCATTATCCTTAATAGTAGGGTTTGTGTAGAACATAAACGAGGAAGAATTCTGAATACCTTTTCCATCACACAAAACTCCTTTTGCAAGGGACAGAGAGTAATAAACGATTCCTCTGCTCAGTAAAGCAAGGACACACACATTATTAAACATTAATAAAAATGAGATTTAGGGAGTTGAACATGGGCCATGTTTGTGAATGGAAACTCGATAGTGACAGAAGATTTCATCTTCCTAATGACATAAATGTGTACATTACATACTGAATGTCTTGTAAGAATTTAACAAATGACCTGCCAGCTGCACTGATTATAGATTGATCTGTCTGGTTGCGCTGTTCAGCAAAGTTAAAAGGGGCAAAAAATAGATTAGTTTTTTTACAAATTGTATGGTCTACCAGTTATCCGACCCTGGATTCTTGAAAATCGATTAGAAATTATATATTAGAAATGCTATGTAGCGTCCACGTCCGCGGACCGCCGTTCCTACTCACCCCTTGCCGGCCGCGGCCATGGATTTGTGAGTGCTGGCCGGCATCTCCTTCCGCTCCACGTGGATGTGTCCCATAGGGTGCGTGCACGATCGTGCTCGGCCTTAAAGGGCCAGCGCGCACATGTAAGTTATCAATAATTAGCCCATGATCACCCTGGACTATTAATAGGGCTCTGCCCCTTCACTCCCTGCCTGAGCATTGTTGTGTTTTCCCATGTTAGTCTTAGCAAATGGTCGCTTAGTGTTATCCTGTTCCCAAGTGTTCCCGTGCCCTACTACCTGTTCCTGTATCCTGTGCTGTGTTGGTTCCTGAGCCCTATTGAGGGTTGGAGTCGTGTTGTGCCATCGGTCACGCCTGCTGTCGTACACCATGTCTGGTGTCATCTGCCACGCCTCTGCCGTCAAAGTTCCATCTGTGCCTAGCCACTGCGACTGTCTGGACTATTCAGGTACCCTTGTGCTGGACTTTGTATTGATCTGGTACTCTGTTGTTTGGCTAGCTGCTACTCCGCTACAGCGAAGCGGCCTAGTGGGTCCACATACCCACGGATCGTGACATACTGCATATTCTCTGGTGTGCTGAATTCCTAGAAATAACATCTAAAAGAACAGTGGATGCTTGGAACCAGAGGCATTCATTGCACATACTGTATCAAAATTGGCCCTCCATTGTGGTGCTGGGTTTTACCAACCAGAATAGATTTGTTTCCCCTTGACGCCCTTACCATGGCTCTTAGGCTAATTCCAACCTGAGCTCTAATAGTCCTTCTCCTCCAGAGAAGTGAGTCTTGCACAGATTATGCCCACCCAGTAGCAAAGGGTATGGGACCAACCAGGGCTGAGCCCCCTCTCACCAAGAGAGTAAAGATATACCATAATAAATAAAAAAAAAAACAGTAAATAAATTGAAACTTGCCTAGGATAAATGTAGATTGATCAATAGAAAATGTACAGGTTATATATTATAAGGTTCTTGGGGCCCTATTTAACTCCATAGAATACCTGGTTCTAATTATATTGATACGGTTGTCTGATTAAGACAGCACTTGTTCCCTTTTCTTTAACATGTTCAGTTAAAGGGGGAGGGTTCTGGATGACCCCCTAGAGCAAGATCCAAAATCCATGTCAAGAGCCATTCTTTTCACTGAAGGCCAGCATGACAGTATGTAGCACAGTGCCGGTATGAGCTGCAGTAATTGTGGCTGTAAAGATAAACCGTTTAACAGCAGTGGCTTGTGGAGGTGGTTTTAGCAGCAGTGGGGTGCTTAGTTCAACTGGCAGTGGTGGCTGTTGCATCAGCAGATGTTATGGAATTGCAAGTTGAGCTATCCTGCAAAGGCTGCTGGAGACTGCCGGTAGAAATTGTGCAAATAAATCTGCAACCTCAAATCCGTCACAACTCTGATCGACAGAGTCTAAGCCTACTCTAAGGTCTTCGAAAGAGCCAACCACAAGGTAGGATGGTCTTTGCTGCATAGATCCCAGGCTGTCTTAGGCCTCATGAACATGACCATAGCCATGTGCACGGCCGTGATTTTCGTGTCGGGCTGGCCGCGAGCACCCGCGAGCCACCCGCAAATCGCGGGCTGTGCACATGGCCGCCTCCATTATTTCCTAAGAGCCTGGGCCATGCACGGACCATGGAAACCACGGTCGTGTGCATGGGCGCATAGGAATGAATGGGGCCTCAATTCTCCCGTGGATTTTCGGGGGAATTGCGGCCGCAAAAGCACGTTCTTGTGCATGGGGCCTTAGTAGAGTTTAGTGTTGGATAAGTGGTGCAATGCAAGCAAACCTGAACAGGAATTAGACAGCCAGAGGGTTAACAGAACATCCAAAACAGCAAGGAAGTCGATATCAGGTATAGCAGAGGTCAGAACCAGCCGGGAGCAGATAATCAAAATCGGTAAACAAAGGGTTATCCAGATACACGCCAGGGTCAATTTCCAAGAAGTGCAGAAGTCAGAGGTAAAGGGTGTAGGTAAGTAGCATGATCAAAACACATGCAGACAGGAAAATCACAAGCAAAGAACAGGTGTAGGAAGCCAGGTATAAATACTAACCCTACACCTGATAGGCAGAAGGACAGAGAAAAGAGATAGGCTATAAATAAAACCAGCCCTGCCCAGAAGCCAGAACAGTAGTCATGGTGATCTTAAGGTAACAGGCGTTTTGCTAACAATCACCATTGCATCGAAACCTAAATAATTATTAAATTGGCAAAATACAGAAAATTTTACTGCAATTTCTTAAATTTGACAATTAGCCAGCCTCTCCTCATGTAATGTAAACACCATTCAGCCATAACATATCACCACCTGCCTAATATTGTGTATTGTAGGTCCCCGTTGTGTGACCAAAACAGCTGTGGGCCGTTGCGGTATGGACGCCACAAGAACTTTTAAGGCGTCCTGTGGTATCTGGCAACAAAACGTTGGCAGCCGATCCTTTAAGTCCTGTAATTTGCAAGATGGAGCCTCCATGTATTGGAGTTGTTTTCCTGCACATCCCTCAGATGATTAAGCAGAGTGAGATCGGGGGAATTTGGAGGCCAAGTCAACACCTTGAACGCTTAGTTATTCCTCAAACAATTCCTGAACAAGTTTTGCATTGCGGCAGCATGCATTATTCTGCCGAAAGAGGCTACTGCTATTAGGGAATACCCTTTGCCATGAAGTGGTGTATTTGGTCGACAACAATGTTTAGGTAGGTGGGAAGTGTCAAAGTAACATCCACATGAATGGCAGGACACAAGGTTTCCCATCAGATCACCTAGGGCATCACGCTGCCTTTGCCGGCTTGCCTTTTTCCCATAGTGCATCCTGGTGCCATCTCTTACACAGGTAAGCGACAAACCTGCACCGGGCAGTCCACATCTGTAAAAGAAAACAAGATTCATCAGGCCAGGCAACCTCCTTCTTTTGCCCCATGGTCTAACTCTGATGCTTATGTGCTCATTGTATGCGCTTTCAGCGGTAGACAGGGGACAGCATGGGCACTCTGACCAATTTGCAGCTATGCAGCCCCAAATGTGGCAAGCTGCGTTGCACTGTGTGTTGAGACCTTTATATAGCATTCAGCATTACATTTCCAGCTATTTGTGCTGCAGTAATTCTGTGGTATTGGATCAGACGGGCTAGCCTTTGCTTCCTACGCACATCAATGAGACTTAAGCTTACATGAACCTGTCCCCACTTTAATTGTTGTTCTTCCTTGGACCACTTTTGGTAGGTACTAACCACTGCATACCAGGAATACCGCACAATACCTGCTGTTTTGGAGACGCTATGACCCATTTATCGTGCCATCACAATTTGGCCGTGGTCAAAGTTGCTCAAATTCTTCTGCTTGCTCATTTTCCCTGCTTCCAACACATCAACTTCAAGTATTGACTATTCAATTACTGCCTAATATATCCCACCCTTGACAGATGTCATTTTAATGAGATAATCAATGAAATTCACTTCACCGGTCAGTGGTTTTATTGTTACGGCTGTGAAGGGGGGAGGTGGTTGTGGTGTGATAGTAGAACCTCTGCAGAAATGCTATAGAAAAATTAAGTGAAGCAGGAAGTTAGTGTAACTACTTTAACTTTTATTTTTAGCTTAACAATATGTACAGTTCGTTTGCCGTTGCTGATGGTCCATTCAGACAGAAATATTATATACATTCTTCCCACTGTGGAAGGAGCAGGAAATAGTTAGAACTATATACAGGTGGAGCAGGCTGTCGAGATAGCTGACTTGTTGATTTGTGTGATCGGCAGATTTAGTGCCAAGGGTATGCCTTCCTTGATGCAAGGGGAAGTCTGCTTAGGCCTGGTAGTCTGAAAGGTAGTAGCTATATCTTCATGGTTTGGGCCTATTGCACCTTTTATAGTTGGTAGTGGAAGGCCCCCCATAGACCTATTGTATGAGAACCGTCTGTTTTTAAGTCGTTTGACTTAACACTACAGGCTCCATCTTCACTTTAACTATCGTGAATGTCTCCTTTACGTTCCTCCTCTAACCGCCTAGCTATCTCTCTATACAGTGTGGACTATCTACCCAACCACTGCATGCTCTCCAAGACCCTGCTGCAGCTACAGGCATTAGCACAGACACAGTGTAGCCCGGTTGTTTCCAGTCCTCGTGTCATCCCTAAGTTTCAATCCTTTTGCTCAGACTCAGCGCTTCTTTAGCCCGATCCACTGCAGCAACGGAAATGTCAAATTGCCCACTGCCTCAAAAACCACTACACACTCCTCATTTTTCTCCTCACAGTTCAGGTCACTCCTAGCTCTCCCCCAACACTGAACACTATTTGACGGGCTCACTGCTGTTTTATGCACACAGCGCTGACCCCATGCGTGCGACCATTGTCACCCTATTACAGAGCTAATGGCAGCCTAAGATCGCATCTGGACCCTACATCCCGGTGCCAATGTTTAAGTGACAACAAGCCAGTATCTGCCTTATATTACCATTGTGAAGTAGTAAAAAGTTTGTGGTTTATGTTTAAAGATGATTTTATATTTGTAACCTTTGTTGTGGTAGATGAGTTTCCCTGACCTGACAAAATGTCTGTGTGAATGTGTGTGAATGCTTTTCCTTTGATGGGTTCCGTCAGACCTTTCCGTCGAGGAACCCATCAACAGAAAGGCAAACAGAATCACTAGCCAGCCGACTGCACTATTGATTCCGTCAAAAAACGTAAACCTTACGGAATGGAGACGAACGGAAAACAATAGCAACTGAAGCATTACAATTGAAATCAATCATAATGCAAACAGAAGCTATGGTTTCCATTTGCCTTTCCGTTCATGGGTTCCTCCGACAGAAAGGTCTGTCGGAACCCATTAACGGAAACCGAAGGCTGATGTGAAGACACCCTTATGCCATCTTTTGTCATTAGGCTGGCCTCCTAATAATCTATTTATTCTCCCCTTTGTCGTTTTGCCACCTGGGAACAATGTACCAAAACTAAGGAAAATGCTCACAACAATATGAGCCAATATGTTAAAACATTAGTGTTACTGTTTAACTATTACACTTACCTGCACTAGTGCAGCTGCAGCAGGATGTGTACTCTTACCTTGTAAGGGACAGTGAAACCTGCATAGGATTCTGGGAGTTTTTGTTGGTGTAAATGGTCTCGATTACAATTACACAGCAATCAGAGGTAGATGAGTGTGGAGATTACAAAGTTGTGCTATTAACAAGATGGGGTTCTGTGGAATTGTAACAACCGTATTAGAGATGAGCGAACCGGGACAACCGAACCCGGTTTCGTTCCGAACATCGCGAAAAGTTCGGTTCGCAGTGAATCCGAACTTCACCGGATTCGGCCGAACACGTTTTGACCGAACCCGGGCGGGCAGAAAAACATTACAAAAATATTATACTAATCAGCAGCCACTTGTCTCTATCAATCACTGATAGAGAAAAGAGGCTGCTGATTAAAAATAAAATAAAAAGCATTTCATACGTACCCGGTCGTTGTCTTGGTGACGAGTCCCTCTTCTTCCTCCAGTCCGACCTTCTTTCCTGACGCGGCAGCCTGTGATCGGCTGTAGCGGCTGCGGCAGCCTGTGATTGGCTGCAGAGGCGGTCACGTGACGTGCGTGACCGCCACTACAGACTGTGATTGGCTGCAGCGGCGACATGGATGAAACGTCATCGCTGGAGGCCGGACAGGAGGAATGTAAGTATGAACGTATTTATTTATTTTTTTATTACATTAAAATTTTATTTTCCGCGCGCCAAGCATGGTACTGTAAAGGTTGCTGAAAGAGTTAGTGCAGCCCATTAACTCTTTCAGCACCCTGAACAGTACCATGCTCGGCGCACGGAAATTACAGGTTCGGTCAGAACTAGTTTGGTTCGAATCAAACTTTTTCGTGAAATTCGGCGAACCAGCTGAACCAAACTTTTCATAAGTTCGCTCATCTCTAATCCGGATGTTGTACAAATTGTGGACTTTTTCCAACATAATCATTTTTTACAAAGGACTGCTTAAAATAAACTGCTTTGGATTATTTTTCATCAGCCAAGGTCTGTTCTTTGGAAAATCCCATGCTTCACAAAATGTTGCACATGCCGTCTTTGCCCAAGACATAAGTGCCACCTACACTGGGGGAAATACAACACAGCTCAACTCCAAAATGCAATAGCCATATGACAGCATTTAAAGCCACAGTACCAAAAAAATACAATATAACAAAGCAATGGTCCTATTCTCCAGGAATACGATTCCCAATTGCTAAATAAGGGGAGATACCACCGGTGCAGAATACTGATAGCAGTCACTCTCACTCCTACTATGCATGAGGGGGGAGGCTGCTTAGTATTATCATTGCACACAAATAAGGCTTCCACAAGTATGGCAGTCGCACGATAACGTGTAGTGCACCGTGCTGGCTTACAGCCTATTAGTTATATGCTATCCACCTGTTATCGATCACATCTAAGTTATGAACTTAGATGTGATCAATAACAGCTCAATCCTGTGCATCAGAGACATGCAGGAGTCGCTGTCACTGAACCCGTCAGTCCCGCTGACCTGACGGATACAGGTTTCAGCTCTAGATACAGCTGCTCTGTATAAAGGATACAAAGCAGCTGTATCTAAAAAAGTAAAACTTATTTTTAATAAAATGTAATTACAAAGTTGCACTAATCATACTGATACAAATTTTTATTTGAACAAAAAATTGTTTTAAAGGTGTACATATCTTTTAAAGGGAAGAGGTCACGTTTAAAATGCAGTCCGATCTGCGGGCAGCATGATATAGAGCAGGGGGAGCTAAGCAGATTCATATAGATTTTTGTGGGATAAGATTCAGTAAATCTTTTTTATTCTCTTAAACCTCTGCTTATTCTGAGCTTAGGAGTCCAGTGGGTAGGACCGTTCAGTGATTGACGGCCATAACTGCACACATGCTCATACTGGGAAGGCTGTCAATAACTGAGTAGGACTGCCCACTGGACTCCTAAACCCAAAATGAGCAGAGGTTTAAATCAATAAAATATGTTAAATATGTTTTATGCTCAGCTACTCTTGCTCCATATCATGCTGCCTGCAGATTGGACTACATTTTCAATATGACAGGTTCCCTTTGTGAATTGAAGCAGCACAGAATTTCGAAAACATTTAAATTACAAAACAATTCACATAAATAAACTTCATTCACGTACTGCAACATTTATTATACACCATTGCAGTAGAGTACTACTTATCTGTTTATATTATTTTTGATACTCCATTTGTAAGGCGAAGGCTTTTCATATTTCATTTTACAGAAATTAATAACTGATTTCTTACCTCCCCATTTACAGAAGGGGACACAAATCATTAAGTATTAATAATAGGTTGAATGTCCAAGTATTCTCACCGGACAAAGGCAATAAAGATAATTTATGAACCACAAAAATGCAGTCCCAGGGAACAAAACTGCCTTGTAATATAATTTTTCTACATTAAAAAAAATGCACTAATTTATAAAGTGAATTGCTTGGAGCAGTGCGCCAAGATTGTGGCAAGTGAAGGGATGCAAAACATATGACTATATTTGCAATGCAATGTGCTACATTGCTGCATTTCTCTTCCATAAATGACCAATGTTTAAAGTGTCATGGTATTTATGAAGCTCTGGAATATTACAATTTTGAACAACATTTTTACGTCTTTATTCTATATAAACTTTTGAGCAACTTATACAAATACCTCACTTATGATATACTTTTGAGTTATATAATTTTTTTTTCTATATTCACATTTAAAGACAATTTAGAATGTACCTAATATGGTTTGTATGGAAAATTGAATAGCAATCCAGCAATAAAATTCATTAAGGTTGCAGTAAAAATCAATGTGTAAAAAACATTACAAAAATGCAGCATTTAGGGTATGCTGCTGTTTTTAAAAAAAATATGCAAAATTTTATAAACAAAAAAACAAGCAGCTTTTGATGACACTGTAAAATTACAGTAAACTGGATTTAATATACAAACTCAATAACTACAGTATATTGTCTAGTGCACTACCGTACCACAGTGCCAAAAAGGGTGCAGAAGTGTTTACATATACCCATACACCCAGGGCCAGCCTTAGGATAGACGGTGCCGCATGCAAAATTATCTTGCAGCGCCCCACCCCCATCATAAAAAAATGCCCCATAAAAAGTATAATGCCCCCCACGGTATAATACCCTATATAGTGCCCCACACAGTATAATGCCCCACACACAGTATAATGCCCCTTTAGTGTCCCCCATATGGTATAATAATAATATTTAATAATATAATATATTATAACCCCTTCTAGGACACAGTATTTTGTCCTCTAATTGTACCCACACAGTATTATGCCCCCACAGTATTATGACCCCTAAGGGTCACACCCAGTATATTACCCCTTGTAGTGCCCCTACACAGTATAATGTCTGCTTAGTGGCCTCCACACTGTATAATGCCCCCTCCCATGGCTGCCACACAAAGCCCCCCCTTGGAGTTAGTTCCCCCCTGTAGATTGTGCCATACAGCCTCCCTATAGACAGTGCCATAATCCCCCACCTCCTCCTTGTAGACAGTGCCATACAGCCCCCACCTCCCACTTTGTAGACACTGCCATACAGACCCCCCCTCCCCCTTGTAGACAGTGCCATACAGCCACTCACCTCCTCCTTATAGACAGTGCCCCCACCTCCCCCTTGTAGACAGTGTCGTAGAGCCCAAACCTCCCCCTTGTAGCCAGTGCCATACAGCCCACACCTCCCTCTTGCACACAGTGCCCCCACCTCCCCCTTGTAGACAGTGCCATACAGCCCCCCACCTCTCCCTTGTAAATAGTGCCACCAAACCCCCACCTCTCCCTTGTAGAGAGTGCCATACAGCCCCCCACCTCCCCCTTGTAGACAGTGCCATACAGCCCCCCACCTCCCCTTGTAGACAGTACCATACAGCCCCCACCTCCCCTTGTAGACAGTGCCATACAGCCCCTCACCTCCCCCTTGTAGACAGTGCCATATAGCCCTCCACCTCCCCCTTCCAGACAGTGCCATATAGCCCCCCACCTCCCCCTTGTAGACAGTGCCATACAGCCCTCCACTTCCCCCTTGTAGACAGTACCATACAGCCCCCACCTCCACCTTGTGGACAGTGCCATATAGCCCCCCCACCTCCCCTTGTAGACAGTGCCATACAGCCCCCACTTCCTTGTAGATAGTGCCATACAGCACCCCACCTCCCCCTTGTAGACAGTGCCATCCAGCTCCCCACCTGCCCCTTGTAGACAGTGCCTCCTAAACAAAAGAAATTGTACTCACCTAGGCCCCATTCCCACGATGAACAGAGCTGCTCCACAACGCCGATGGCTGGATCCTTGTGTAGGCCTGCGTGATCCAGTGATGTAATCACGCCGGCCTGCGCAGGGATCCTGTCCCTGCACCTGATAGGCTGCTGGCCTGTAGTCTAATACAGAGTTTCTCAACCATTTTGGGCTCGAGGCACCCCTGGAAAAAAAAAAAATCTCAAGGCACCCCTACAAAAATTAGCTTAGCGAAAGACAGAAAACAGATAAAAACAAGCACTACACTCTTAGGGTATGTTCACACAGCGTTTTTTTTATAATGCAGAAAAATTCAGCCTCAAAATTCCCCTTGTAGGTAGTGCCACACAGCCCCCTTGTAGGTAGTGCCACACAGTCCCCTTGTAGGTAGTGCCACACACACCCTTGTAGGTAGTGCCACACAAACCCTTTGTAGATAGCACCCCCCTTCCTGTAGATAGGGCCACTGAAGCTCTGACCGGGCATTCCGCTCCTGGACGGAGCGCTTGATGTCTGTGGCCATATATGTGCAATGGCACTGATTGCACACCCCTAAGGTCTGCCCTGCATATACCATCCCTTACAGCCTCGACTGCAGCATTCTCTTTAAGTGGTGTTAAATTAAGTCACACTTGTTTCCACCCCGGCAGCAAAACATGGTAGAGGAGCTGCCATTTATTAAGATGAGAATTTCTCCTTTAACCCAACCCCGACTCACCTTCCCTTATTTTGAAGTACACTCTGTCCGCATCTACCAAGTGGCCACCAACCTCCAAGTGGCCATCAACTACCCCATGCCTCCTCCTTTTGCCTTAAACAGTGGTCCTTTACAGCAACTCACAAGGAGGGACACATACTAGACCTTATATATTCACCTCTGCTCCCTATCTAACATCTGAAGCATCTACTTTCTGACCACAATTTACTAATAATCACTTCCCTTTTCCCTTCAACTGCCCCTTTCCCGTGTCTAGAAACTAACACACCCTCTTAGGAAACATAAAAGTCTTCATTTTCACACCCTCTCAGACTCTTCCACTGCTCTCCAGCATACCCTCACTTCATAATTCAGAAGACCCACTGTTTTCTACAACACCACAATAACTTTAGCTCTCAACTCAGTTGCCCCTCTCACACCAAAACTCACTGAATTAATTGGCTGCCCTGGCACACCAATCTGAGAAAAAAAAAAAACCTGACACAATCTTCTGAGATTGAAAGTCCACTCCAAAGTAAACTTCATAACATACAAATAAACACTTCTTAACTTCAAATTACTTCTGCTAAACAGGCCTATTTTTCTAGTGTCAATCTTCTCTGTACCAGAACCCTATACAATCATTTAACACTTTTAACTCCATACTCCGTCCCCCCAGTGCCCCTTCCTACATCTCTCATATTAGCTGAGGACACCATTAGAAATCACTTAGCCTACAGTCCCACAACCCCTTTATATAATTGCTCAGTACTCTTTTCCTATAACCTGCTTCACCACTATTACTGCTTTTCCACCATTACTGATACAAATATTTCCACCTGTGCAGTTAACACAATTCCATCCTACTTCTACCTCAACTTTACTACTGTCCCAGCCCTAACCAATCTCTTCAACCTATCTTCCTCATTTAAACATGCAACTATCACACCCATCCTTAAAAAGCCATCCCTTGACCAATCCTATTGTCCAGCTATAGCCCCATCTCGCTGGTCCCATTTGCCTCAGAATTCCATGAGCATCATGTCCACCTCGAACTGTCCTCCCACCTATCTACAATCTGGCTTCCGACCCAACCATTCTACTGAAACAGGCCTAACCGAACTCACTAGTGATCTGTTAATAGCCAGAATACTCACAGCATCACTCCTTGCCCTTCCTTCTAAACTTGTTCTTCCCTTTTAACACGGTTGACCATTCACTCCTGTTACAAATTCTCTCGTCCCTTGGTATCAGACACTTGGCCCTCTCCTGGATCTTTATACTTTTAATGTCTTCTAATTGCACACAACCTCCTCTTCTCACCTTCTCTCTGTTGGTGTCCTTCAGGCTCTGTCCTGGGACCCTTCTTATTTTTCATCTCTGCTTTTGACCTAGGACAGTTTATAAAATCTCATGGCTGTCAGTTCCACTTTTATACAGATGACACTTAAATTTACCTCTCTGGCCTAGATGTTACCTCTCTGCTTTCCCTAGTCTCCTCCTTCTTCTCCTCCAGCTTCATAAACAACATTTATCATATTTCCCCCATCTCACTTAATTCTGTTACCAGAACTATCAATCACAGTTAATGGCTCCACAAATTCCCCAGTCTTACTAGTCTGCTGGATAACCTTTGAAAGCATACATAAACTAAAATAAATACTCAGCAGCTCAAAACTACCTAATGAATCCACAAAGTCAGTCCAATAGTCCTGATAGTATCCTTCTCCTAAACGTCTTGAGGAAAGGTAAAGATGCAGTATTACGGGTGTAGCAGATGTCAGTGAAATGCTGGGATCAGTTCTACAGATGTCTCCAGATCAATTTCATGTAACCATAAGCCTACTAAGAAGGAGACAACACATATAAAAACGTGGCATGCCAAGTCAGCCCGACCCAGGGTTTCGCCGTATAAGCTTCTTCTGTGGCAATCATGATGTCCCAGAAGAAGCTGATATGGCTAAACTTTGGGTCAGGCTGACTTGGCATTGTAATGACGGGGTAGGGAGACACACAGGTGAGCCCTAATCTACCCGCCACTTAGTCCCTGCCTACTTGCACGGCCCGTCCTAGGCGACGGCGTACAACTGGGCGACGGTCCCTATGCTCAATATGTGTGGAGCAGTTGCCCACAGCAGCACCGTGATTAACAAGAGTAGTGAACAAGCCGAGTCAAACCAGGAGTGTACGAGGTACCAAACGCAGAGCAGGAGAGTAGTCAGTAAAGCCAGGGTCAATATGAAGCAGAGGTCAATAGTACAAGCAGCAGCAGCAGAGCCAGGAAACAGGCAGAATCACAGGCAAAGGAGGAGCAGGAAATGAAGGTATAAATAGACAGAGGGCGGGAGCTAGCTCTGTCTGGCCAGGCTGTGATAGGCTCTCACAATTCTCAGCCTCCCAGCCCGAGTGGTAGATGATCGAGTCACTCTATCAGTATTAGGAGCAGGTGCAGACTGATTAACCACGTGCGTCGACACAGTAGCTGTGTCTGGCAGATCCTTTACAGTACCCCCCTTTTATGAGGGGCCACTGGACCCTTTCTAGGTGGACCTGGCTTATTGGGGAACCGAAGATGGAACCTCCTGAGCAATACCCTAGCGTGAACATCCCGGGCAGGTACCCAAGTCCTCTCCTCAGGCCCGTATCCTCTCCAATGGACCAGGTACTGGAGGGAGCCTTGGACCATCCTGCTGTCCACAATCTTGGCCACCTCGAATTCTACCCCTTCAGGGGTGAGAACAGGGACCGGAGGTTTCCTCGAAGTAGCCAAGGACGGGGAGCAGCGTTTCAGGAGGGAGCCATGAAACACGTCGTGTATTCGAAAAGACGGAGGTAACTCCAGTCGGAAGGAGACAGGGTTAAGAACTTCAATGACCTTGTACGGCCCTATATACCGGGGAGCAAATTTTTTGGACGGGACTTTAAGGCGCAAATTTTTTGAAGACAGCCACACCAGATCCCCGACCACAAACAAGTGGTTAGCAGAACGTCTACTATCTGCCTGAGTCTTTTGTATGCTCTGGGACGCCTCTAGGTTCTTCTGAACCTGGGCCCAGACTGTGCACAGTTCCCGATGAACGACATCTACCTCAGGATTTTTGGAACCGCCAGGTGAAACGGAGGAGAACCGTGGATTAAACCCAAAATTACAGAAAAACGGGGAGACCCCTGACGAGTTACTGACCCGGTTATTAAGGGAAAATTTGGCGAGGGAAATGAAGGAGACCCAATCATATTGACAGTCAGAGATAAAACACCTTAAATATTGTTATAGAGACTGATTAGTCCTCTCAGTTTGGCCATTAGTTTCAGGATGGAAGGCCGAGGAGAAGGACAGATCAATCTCCAACTTTTTACAGAAAGCTCTCCAAAACAATGAAACAAATTGTACCCCTCTGTCAGAAATTATATTGACAGGAACCCCATGGAGACGCAGGATGTGTTTGACAAACAAGGTAGCTAACGTCTTAGCATTGGGTAGTTTCTTGAGGGGCACAAAGTGGCACATCTTACTGAAGCGGTCTACTACAACCCACACCACCGACTTGACTTGAGATGGAGGCAGATCGGTGATAAAATCCATGGAGATATGGGTCCAAGGTCTCTGGGAAATGGGCAAAGAACATAGTAAGCCCGCTGGTCGGGATTTGGGAGTCTTGGACCTAGCACAAATTTCACAAGCGGCGACGTAGGCCTTAACGTCTTTAGGCAACCCAGGCCACCAATAGTTTCTGGCAATGAGGTGCTTGGTACCCAGGATGCCTGGATGACCAGATAGTGCAGAGTCATGATTTTCCCTGAGTACCCTTAGCCGGAATTGCAGGGGAACAAACAGCTTGTTCTCAGGAAGGTTCCCGGGAGCTGAACCTTGATCAGCCGCAATTTCGGAGACTAAGTCAGAATCAACAGAGGAAATGATTTTACCTGGGGCAAAACACAAGCAGGATCTTCCTCCGAAGGTGGGCTGGCCATGAAACTACGCGACAGTGCATCAGCTTTATATTTTTAGACCCAGCCCTATAGGTGACCAAAAAGTTGAATCTAGTAAAAAACAACGCCCATCGAGCTTGTCACGGGTTTAGCCTCCGAGCAGATTCTAGGAAAACCAGATTCTTGTGGTCGGTAAGGACCGTTACCTGGTCGCTAGCCCCCTCCAAGAAGTGGCGCCACTCTTCAAATGCCCATTTAATGGCTAAGAGTTCGCGGTTGCCAATGTCATAGTTACTCTCAGTGAGCGAGAACTTCCTGGAGAAGTAGGCACAGGGATGGAGATGGGTGGAGGACCTGGTACCCTGGGACAAGACAGCACCCACTCCCACCTTGGAGGCGTCAACCTCCATGATGAATGGCTCCATTTGGTTAGGCTGAATCAGCACTGGGGCCGAGATAAAGTACTTCTTTAGGACCTCAAAAGCCTGGACTGCATCTGGAGGCCAGTGGAAGAGATCAGCACCTTTGCGAGTAAGATCCGTAAGAGGCTTAGCGATGACCGAGAAGTTAGCAATAAATCTCCTGTAATGATTAGCAAACCCCAGGAAGCACTGTAACGCCTTCAGGGAGGCAGGTTGGACCCATTCAGCCACAGCCTGAACCTTGGCAGGTTCCATGCGGAATTCATGAGGAGTGAGGATTTGACCCAAAAATGTTATCTCCTGCACCCCATACACACATTTTTCGGTTCTAGCAAACAGTTTGTTTTCCCGAAGGGCCTGGAGCACCTTCCTGACATGCTCAATGTGGGAGGACCAGTCCTTGGAAAACACAAGTATGTCATCAAGGTACACTACAAGAAATACCCCCAGGTAGTCTCTTAAAATCTAATTTATGAAATTCTGGAAGACCGCGGGAGCATTACACAACCCAAAGGGCATGACGAGGTATTCGAAATGACCTTCCGGGGTGTTAAACACAGTCTTCCACTCATCCCCCTCTCTGATGCGGATAAGGTTATAAGCCCCCCGTAGATCAAACTTAGAGAACCATTGGGCCCCCTAAACCTGATTGAAAAGATGAGGAATCAATGGAAGGGGATACTGGTTCCTTACAGTGACCTTATTCCAGTTTCGGTAATCGATGCACGGCCTAAGACCACCATCCCTCTTCCCTATGAAGAAGAAGCCAGCACCTACCGGAGAAGTAGAGGGACGAATGTAACCCTTGGTCAGGCATTCCTGGATATACTCTCTCATGGCTTCACGTTCGGGACAATAGAGATTAAATATCCTACCCTTAGGGAGCTTAGCTCCTGGTACCGAATCGATTGCGCAATCGTATTCTCTATGAGGAGGTAACACTTCGGAGGCCTTTTTAGAAAAAACATCAGCGAAGTCCTGAATAAACTCAGGTAGAGTGTTCACCTCCTCAGGGAGAGAAATAAAATTAACAGAAAAACATGACGTCATGCATTCATTACCCCATTTGGTAAGATCCCCAGTATTCCAGTTAAACGTGGGATTATGCATCTGCAACCAGGGAAGGCCTAAAATCAAATCGGACGATAATCCCTGCATCACCAGTACAGAGCACTGCTCCAAATGCATGGAGCCAACAAGGAGTTCAAAAACAGGGGTATGCTGCGTAAAATAACCATTAGCAAGTGGAGTGGAGTCGATACCCACTACCGGGACAAGTTTAGGCAAATCAGTCAATGGCATAGCTAGAGACATAGCAAATTCCACAGACATAATATTAGCAGAAGACCCTGAATCCACGAAGGCACTGCCGGTAGCAGACCTACCCTCAAAAGAAACCTGAAAGGGAAGCAAGATCTTATTAGGTTTCATATTTACGGGAAATACCTGTGCGCCCAAGTGACCTCCCCGATGCTCACTTAGGCGTGGAAGTTCTTCCGGGTGCTTATTCTTACGCCTAGGACAGTTGTTCACTTGATGCTTGTCATCCCCACAGTAGAAGCAGAGACCATTCTTCCTGCGGAGCTCTCTACGTTGTTGGGGAGACAAGGAGGCACCGAGTTGCATTGGTTCATCCGAGTTTTCCGTGGAAGAACGAAGCAACGGAACCTCGGGAGCCATCATGGGGGAGCCAGAGGAGAAAGCACAAAAACATTCAAGTCGTCGTTCCCTGAGACGTCGGTCAAGACGTACCGCTAAAGCCATAACCTGATCTAGAGAGTCAGAAGAGGGATAGCTAACTAACAGGTCTTTCAGGGCGTTCGACAGACCCAATCTAAACTGGCACCTCAAGGCAGGGTCATTCCACCAAGAAGCTACACACCACTTCCTAAAGTCAGAACAGTACTCCTCAATGGGTCTCTTACCCTGACGTAAGGTCACCAGCTGACTCTTAGCAAAGGCAGTCTTGTCAGTCTCGTCATATATGAGCCCGAGAGCAGAAAAAAAAAGATCAACAGAGGAAAGTTCAGGGGCGTCAGGAGCCATGGAGAAGACCCATTCTTGGGGCCCGTCCTGGAGCGGGACATAATTATACCCACTCGCTGGCTCTCAGAACCTGAGGAGTGGGGCCTTAGACGGAAATAGAGCCTACAACTCTCCCGAAAGGAGAAAAAAGTCTTCCGGTCCCCTGAGAACCGGTCAGGCAACTTGAGGTGGGGTTTAAGAGGTGAGGTGGGGGGCACTACCAGGGTAGCAACATGCTGGTTGTCCCTCTGAGCCAGGGCTTGGACCTGTAGGGAGAGGCCCTGCATTTGCTGAGCCAGGGTCTCAAGGGGGTCCATAGTAGTGTCAGGAACCAGGGTAGAAAAGGTATATTGGCCTGTGATTATGTAATGACGGGGTAGGGAGACAGACAGGTGAGCCCTAATCTACCCGCCACTCAGTCCCTGCCTACTTGCACGGCCCGTCCTAGGCGACGGCGTACAACTGTGCGAGGGTCCCTACGCTCAATATGTGCACGACAGACAAACAGACAAGGATACACAGAAGCTAAGGGAAATGGGGCAGTTGCCTACAGCAACACCGTGAGCAACAAGAGTAGTGAACAAGCCGACTCAAACCAGGAGTGTACGAGGTACCATACGCAGAGCAGGAGAGTAGTCAGTAAAGCCAGGGTCAATATGAAGCAGAGGTCAATAGTACAAGCAGCAGCAGCAGAGCCAGGAAACAGGCAGAATCACAGGCAAAGGAGGAGCAGGAAATGAAGGTATAAATAGACAGAGGGCGGGAGCTAGCTCCGTCTGGCCAGGCTGTAATAGGCTCTCCCACTTCTCAGCTTCCCAGCCCGAGTGGTAGATGATCGAGTCACTCTATCAGAATTAGGAGCAGGTGCAGACTGATTAACTACGGGCGTCTGCACAGAAGCTATGTCTGGCAGATCCTTTACAGGCATGCCACGTTTTTATATGCTGATTTTAAAAGTGTGTTTGTGAGTACAATAAACATTATGTTTATTGCAAAATACTGGTGGTGCTACTCTATGTGTTGTCTCCTTCTTAGTAGGCTTATGGTTACATCGGATTGAGCCGGAGACATCTGAAGACCTACTGAGCCCAGCATTTCACTGACATCTGCTACACCAGCAATACTGCATTTTTACCTTTCCTCAAGACGTTTACGAGAAGGAAACTATCAGGACTATTGGACTGACTTTGTGGATTCATTAGGTCTTTTTGAGTTGCTGAGTATTTATTTTAGTTTATATATGCTTTAACCCCTTAACGCTATGTGACGTAGTAGTCATCACAGACGTTGTCCTGTTAACGAAAACTGACGGACTATTATGTCAGAGCATTTAACAGGGTACTGTGTCTGCAGAAACAGTTTTAAAGCAGTTACAGCTTAATGCTATTATTGCTTCAAGGCCAGGACCTGAGCTAGTCTCCGATCGGGCCGATTAACCCCTTAGATGCGGCGCTCAAAAGCGAGCGCTGCATCTATGGTGTTTATAACAGAACGGAACGCAATGAAATCTGAAATCGCGGAGTTCCGATGACTGCTCTAGCAGACCGGAGGCCTAACAATGGCCTCCTGTCTGCCAAGTAAGGAAGCCTGCAAGGTCCCGCCAAGAGGCGGGGCCTAAAAAGCGTCCGGCCGCAGTAACAACATGGCGCAGGCTCAGAAGCTGAGCCTGCGACATCAGCCGCTAGTGTCAGCTGTATGTTACAGCTGACACCGAGCTAGCTCCGATCCCCGCCATTAACCCCTAGATGCTGCGATCAAAAGCGATCACAGCATCTTAGTGGTTTGTGGCAATCGGCATCGACACGATGTGATCGGGAGGATGCCGGTCGTTGCTATGGCAACTGGAGGCCTAATAATGGCCTCCTGGTCTGCCACGTACGATAGCCTATTAGGCCCCGTCTGCAGACGGGACCTAATAGGCTGGCTGTCAGTGAATGACTGACAGCTCTAATCCATTGCACTACGTGGGTAGTGCAATGCAATAGAGTAAGGATCAGAGGTGCAGGCTCTCAAGTCCCCTAGTGGGCCAAAAAAAAGAGTTTAATATAAGTGTAAAAAGAAGAGTTTCAAGTTAATGAAAACAAACACTGCCTTTTTTCCTATAATAAAGTTTTATTATAGGAAAAAAATGAAACCGTTAATAAAAGTACACATATGTGGTATCGCCATGTCCGTAACGACCCAATTTATAAAAATATGTTATTTTTCCCACACGGTGAACATCGCAAAAAAAACAACCCAAAAAGCAATGCCATAATTGCAAAATTTTTTTAACACCACCCCTCACAAAACATGGAATAAAAGTCCCATGTACCCCAAAATGTTACCAATAAAAACTACAACCCATCCTGCAATAAACAAGCCCTTACACAGCTTTTTTTTTACTGAAAAATAAAACAAATCTGGCTCTCAGAATATGGCGACACAAAATGTGCAGAGTGTCCAAAAGCGGATAAGATCGGGCACCATCAGTTATCAGTGCGACACTGGCCACATGTCTCTGAAATATGATTTATTTACCCCATTATTATACCCACTTATTATGCCCTGATGTACTCTGCACAGCTTACATATGCCCCCACATAATAAAGTGAAATACCAGCAAAATCCCAAACGTTCTCCAAAAGCCAAAGGGCGCTCCCTCCCTTCTGAACCCTACAGTGTGCTCAAACAGCAGTTTATGTCCACATATATGGAATCACCATACCCGGTAGAACCAGCTTAGCAATTTACGAGGTGTGTGTCTTCGGTGGCACAAACTAAGCACAATAAATTGTGCACTAAAATGGTATATCAGTGGAAAATTGTAATTTTCACATTGCACCATCTGCTGCGCATTAATTACTAATTGAAAAACATCTGTGTGGCAAAATGCTCACTACACCCCTTAAAATGCCTTAAGGGTCGTAGTTTCCAAAATGAGGGTCACTACTTGGGGGTTTGTTTTACTATTTGACCTCAGGGCCCTGCAATTGTGGGCCAATGCTGTGAAAATCATCAAAATAGACCTCAAATGCGCATGGTGCTCTTCACTTCTGAGCTCTGTCATATGTCCAGGCAAATGATAATGCCTTGAGGGATGTAGTTTCCAAAATGGGGTCACTTCTTGGGGCTTCCACTGTACTCTGGTACCTTAGGGTTTTGCAAATGAGACATGGCGCCCAAAAACCAATCCAGCAAAATCTGCATGCTAAATAGCACTCCTGCCTTTAGCATTAATGACATCGTTCGGAGACACTCTCCTCTCACTGGAGGATCGTAGACTTTAATTTATGCAGTAACTGCTAATATGTGTCTGTGGTTCGGCGATTGGTGAGTGGCTCTGAACACCTCCCCATCATGAATATGCATATTGTTCGATGTTTTGCAATTAGTAGATTATATTGTCTTTGTAACAATTTTTAATACACATTTGATTTAATATGTTTGTAACATTGTTATACAGTGCTGTGCACATTTTTTTTGTATTGTATTAGCCAAATGTTGGCCTTTTACCTGTATGTTTTGATACTGATCACTGCTGATTATGCATTGCTTGCACATGGGTATAAAAACCCTGTTCACATATCACTTTAGCTTTAGCTTGAAAAAAGGTCCTGTGAGAGGACTGAATCGTAGCTTGTCTTTGAACATGGAATAATAAACCACGTCTCTATTTAAAATCAACTTTTGGAGTGCTGCGATCATTTTGCATTCATATATATGTGTGTATATATATATATATATATATATATATATATATATATACATATATATATATATATATATATATATATATGTATATATATATATATATATATATATAGATATAAAATTGCTTAGTTACATTTATATTTGTATTTCCTATTTTTGCACTTTTTGGATAACCTTTGATTCCGCTCTGTTATTCAGATCACAGATCTAAACCATTACCATCTCCTGCCGTCTCCACCTAAAAAAAACTCAAATCTGATCTTTCCTCTGAGTCAACAAAAATGCTTGTAAATGCCCTCAACATCTTCTGCCTAGAATACTGCAACATTCTTCTCTGTGGCCTCCCATCTAACACACTTAGAATCGTCCAATCCATTCTTCACTCCCCTGTCTGGTTACTCTACCTCTGCCTTTGTTCCTCTAGTGCCTCCCTCTTCTACCAATCCCTTCTCTGGTTACCCATTGCCCAGCTAAATAATGTCAAATTACTAACCATGACGTACAAGGCAGTCCACAATCTGTCCCCTTCCAAATCTCCCGATACCTCCCTACACATAATCTCTGTTCCTCACAAGACCTTATTCTCTACTCTCCTCTTGTCTGCTCCTCGCATGAAAGCCTTAAAGATTTCTCCTGTGCATCCCCCTTACTCTGGAACTCACTATACTAACACATCAGTCTCTCTCCCACCATCCAAACTTTCAAAAGCAACCTAAATACAAACCTCTTTAGAAAAATGTACAACCTACAAAAGCCCTCCCACCACTATACTATCGGATTAACAGCTTTTACCCTAACCTTCTGTCTCTTTCCCTCATAGATTGTAAACCCTTGCAGACATTGCTGGTGGTCTAGGTTAGTGAAGGGGTAAATGAGAACATCCTTTGGGGGCCAGTAAAAGGGGTAATGATAACATTTCTGGTAGTCTATGACGAAGTGAAGAAGTTTATAAAAAATTCCTATTTCGCTAGTGCAGGGAAAGAGTTGATGATAACATCCCTGGTGGTTTAGCAGAGTGAAAGGGTTAATAACAACATCCCTGGGGGTCTAGGGCAGTGAAGTGGTTTATAATAATATGACTGTTAACTCGTTGTGCAGAGGTTGTATAACATATACTGAAGGCTGCTGGACTCCTTCCTCTTGCTCCTCCATTTTTAGTTGTAGACTGCTCAGATGCACAAATACTGCCTTATCAATGATCAGTCAATCACAGAGCAGCTCAGACAAACATAGAGTCTCTGTGATTGGCTGACTGGGATGATACAGTGTCTGTGTAATCTATGAGAGACCCGTGGAGATTGTGAAAAGGGCGAGAGTGTAAGAGAAGCATGAAACTTTTTTAAAACCCCTGTGGCCAGTGGAACTCCTTTGCCCTCTGGACCCCTGTACAGCTTCCCAGGCTAATAAATAAATATCTCTTTGATACAATATATATATTATAGTCTATATGCTCCTTTTGTTTGATTTTGGTTTATATCATGTCTGTTTGGGAGCCATAGGCTGTTCCCTTCTCATTTGAGACGGACTATTTATAGGAATAAATATGACATAACAATGTCTGAGCCATAAAAATGCAAAATATTTGTATAAATATGACCAAGAAAAGGCAGATCCCCAATGCCCCAAACCCAAAAAAAAACAACAACTTTTTTTCCAAAGCACAGCAAATTGCCTCTAGCCAAAGAGTGCCGGCTCAGAGGAGCCGACCAATAATACTTTTTGGGTGCTCCTATAAGGTGTAACTACCACCCCTACGGGACTCAGACTATAAGGACGCAGCCTAGTTTGGGCCTTAAGGCTCAGAGCTCATTTTTCAAATCTGACATATTTCACTTTATGTGGTAATAACGTCAGAATGCTTAAACCTATCCAAGTGATTCTGAGATTGTTTTCTCGTGACACATTGGGCTTCATGTTAGTGGTAAAATGTGGTCGATATATTCAGTGTTTATTTGTGAAAAATTGCAAAATTTAGAGAAAATTTAGAAAAAATAGCATTTTTCTGAATTTAAATGCATCTGCTTGTAAAACAGATGGTTATACCACCAAAAATAGTTACTAGTTCACATTTCCCATATGTCTACTTTAGATTGGCGTAGTTTTTTGAACATTCTTTTATTTTTCTTGGACGTTACAAGGTTTAGAACATAAACAGCAATTTCTCATATTTTTAAGAAAATGTAAAAAGCCTTTTTTTTAAGGTACCTGTTCAGTTCTGAAGTGGCTTTTAGGGGCATACATATTAGAAACCCCCATAAAACACCCCATTTTAAAAATTAGACCCCTTAAAGTATTCAAAACAGCATTTAGAAGTTTTTTTTAACCCTTTATGCATTTCACAGGAATTAAATCAAAGTGGATGTGAAATTTGCAAATTTCATTTTTCTTGCTGAATTTTATTCCATTTTTTTCTGTATCACAGAAGGTTTTACCAGAGAAATACTACTAAATATGTGTTGCCCAGATTCTGCAGCTTTTAGAAATGTCCCACATGTGGCTCTAGTATTCACCTGGACTAAAACACAAGCCCTAGAAGCAAAGAAGCACCTAGTGCATTTTGAGGCCTCTTTTTTTATTAGAATATATTTTAGGCAGCATGCCAGGTTTGAAGAGGTGTTGAGGTTCCAAATCAGTGGGAATCCCCCAAAAGTGACCCTATTTTGGAAACTACACCCCTCAAGGAATTCATTTATGGTTGTTGTTACCATTTTGACCCTACGGTTTTTACTCAGCACGTATTTGAATTGGGCTGTGAAATTTAAAAAATGAATTTTTTCCAATAAAATGTAATTTTTCATCAAAATTTATTATTTTCACAGGGAACAAAATACCTCATTTTGTTGCCCAATTTCTCCTGAATGCAGCAATACCCCATTTGTGGCGATAAACTGCCGTTTGGGCCCGTCGGAAGCCTCAGAAGGGAAGGAGCGGTGTGTTCTTTGGAGTGCAGATTTTGCTGGATTGGTTTTCGGTGCCATGTCGCATTTGCAAAACCCCAGAGGTATCAAAGCAATCGAAACCCACCAGAAGTGACCCCATTTTGGAAACTACACCCCTCAAGGAATTCATTTATGGGTGTTGTGACCATTTAGACCCCACAGTTTCTACACAGAATTTATTTGAATTGGGTTGTGAATTAAATAAAATGTAATTTTTTCCAATAAGATGTCGTTTTGGCTCAAAATGTCTTATTTTCACAAGGAATAAAATACTCCATTTTGTTGCCCAATTTGTCCTGAGTGCGGTAATACCCCATTTGTGGTGAGAAACTGCCGTTTGGGCCCATGGGAGAGCTCAGAAGGAAAGGAGCGCTGTGTGTTCTTTGGAGTCCAGATTTGCTGGATTGGTTTTCGGGTGCCATGTGGTATTTGCAGAGCCCCAGAGGTATGAAAGCAATGGAAACCCACCAGAAGTGACCCCATTTTGGAAACTACACCCCTCAAGAAATTCATTTATGAGTGTTGTGACCATTTAGACACCATAGTTTTTACACAGAATTTATTTGAATTGGGCTGTGAATGAAAAAGTTTTTAATTTTTTCCAATAAGATGTAGTTTTGGCTCAAAATTTCTTATTTTCACAAGGAATAAAATACCCCATTTTGTTGCCCAATTTCTCCTGAGTGCAGCAATACCCCATTCGTGGCGATAAACTGCCGTTTGGGCCAATGGGAGAGCTCAGAAGGGAAGGAGCGCTGTGTGTTCTTTGGAGTGCAGATTTTGCTGGATTGGTTTTCGGGTGCCATGTCGCATTTGCAGAGCCCCAGAGGTATCAAAGCAATGGAAACCCAACAGAAGTGACCCCATTTTGGAAACTACACTCTTCGAGAAATTCATTTATGAGTGTTGTGACCATTTAGACCCCATAGTTGTTTCACAGAATTTATTTGAATTGGGCTGTGAATTGACAAAAATGTAATTTTTTCCAATGAGATGTCGTTTTGGCTAAAAATTTCTTATTTTCACAAGGAATAAAATACCCCATTTTGTTGCCCAATTTGTCCTGAGTGAGGCAATATCCCAGTTGTGGTGATAAACTGCCATTTGGGCCCATGGGGGGGCTCAAAAGGAAAGGACCACCATTTTGCCTACTGGGGATTTCATGGTGCTAAGTCATGTATGCAGAAGCCCATGAGGTACCAGTACAGTTGAAACCCCCAAGAAGTGACCCCATTTTAAAAACGACACCCTTGAGGCATTCATCTAGAGGTGAAGTGAGCATTTTGACCGGAGACATACACCCCATAAACTGTAATGCGGGTTCTCCCGGGTACGGCAACACCTTCAATGTGGCTGTTATCAGCACCGGCACACGGCAGGGCTCAGAAGGGAAAGATGAGGGGGATAAGCTGTGCGGAGTGCATCAGGGTAAGTAAAACTGGGGTAGATTAAAAATCAAGGGATGTATGATACATTTTAAAACACTTTACTTACAAATGGACACAGCCAGGTCAGAAACGCTGATGAAGGCGAGTGAGCAGGTGCTTTAAATAATAATAGCCACTCCCACTAGTCTTGAGGGGAGTGGTATGTGGTGCATGGGATGTGTAGTAAGAAATAATAAATGAATAGTGTATGTGCAAGTGTAGGCTTGTAGGCTAGCCTGGTAGGCAAATAGGCTTCTACCTGGCTAGTCACGTTGCGCCTCATGACTTACACACTATCCCTCCATGTTTCACACACTTGCATCCCATTATTCATTTATTTTTTAGGCACTTTACTCATTACTGCCCCCTATATTTCACTTACATTATTACACATTTATTATTTCTTACTACACATCCCATGCACCACATACCACTCCCCTCAAGACTAGTGGGAGTGGCTATTATTATTTAAAGCACCTGCTCACTCGCCTTCATCAGCGTTTCTGACCTGGCTGTGTCCATTTGTAAGTATGGCCTTTTTCGGTGTTCTTGCATAAATGTCCTTGTTTTTATCTGTTTTATCTATTTTAAAACACTTTCATACAGAGCCTTAGTTTTTCGGGACACGTGTCACATTGATATATTGTGTCCTTCCTTATCCCCCTCCTATAGAAGACTTTGCACCTCTTGACTTTTTCCCTTCTTGCCAGTTTGGGGAACTTCTCGGTATGATGTGCACGACCAGCTTCTTATACCACACCGTATGGCGCTGTAGGGCTTCAGGACTTGATCTGACAAGTCCACCCCTCCCATGTACCTATTGTAGTCCAGGATGCAGTCTGGTTTGGGTGTCTCTGTACTGGTACCTCGTACAGGTACATGGGTACTGGTGTGGCATCTCTCCTGTCCTTGTACTTGACACACAATATGTTGCTGCTGGATTGTGCCCTGCTCTCACCCCTTCTGAGTATTTGCCCAAGCAGAGTCTTAGGGAGGCCTCTCAGATTTCTTCTAGCCGTGCCGCATGCCGCAGGACTTCTGGCAGCGAGGCAGTTGAAGAGCGGGACACTGGTATAAAAATTATCCAGGTAGAGGTGGTGCTGGGGGCTGAATACTGCTGTCCTTCCCTTCATATATCCTAAATTTGTAGGTATACCCTGATGCACTCTCGCACAGCTTATACATCTTCACGCCATACCTTGCCCTCTTACTCGTCAGGTACTGGCGGAATTGAAGCCTCCGTTTAAAATGTACCAGGGACTCATCAATAGAAATACACATCTCGGTGGTGTATGCTTGGGAAAACCGGCCACTGAAACAGTCTAATAGGGGTCTCAGTTTATACAAACGGTTAAAACTGGGGTCATCTCGGGGTGGGCACGGCTCATTATCAGTATAATGTAAGAAATGAAGTATTGCCACATTTTTTTTTTTTTAGATTACAGTTAAGTTCTGAAGTTGCTTTGAGGGGCCTATATATTAGACACCCCTATCAAACACCCCATTTTAGAAACTAGACCCCTCAAAGTATTCACACCAGCATTTAGAAAGTTTATTAACCCTTTAGGTGTTTCACAGGAATTTAGAGCAAAGTAGAGGTGAAGTTAACTTTTTTTTTTGTCAGAAAATCCTTTTTATTACACTTTTTTCTGTAAAACAGAAGGTTTTACCAGAGAAACGCAACTCAATATTTATTGCCCAGATTCTGCAGTTTTGAGAAATATCCCACATGTGGCCCTAGTGCGCTAATGGACTGAAGCATCGGCGTCCGAAGCAAAGGAGCACCTAGTGGATTTTGAGGCCTCCTTTTTATTAGGCACCATGTCCGGTTTGAAGAGGTATTGTGGTGCCAAAACAGTGGAAACCCCCCAAAAGTGACCCCATTTTGGAAATTAGACCCCTTGAGGAATTCCTTGTAGTTTACATGGGGTGCATGCGGCTTTTTGATCAGTTTTTATTCTATTTTTAAGTGGCGTGGTGACTAAAAAATAGCAATTCTACTATTGTTTTTTTATTCTATTTTTTTTACAGCGTTCACCGTGCGCTATAATGACATATTCACTTTATTCTGCGGGGCTATACGATTACGGCGATACCAGATGTTTATAGTTTTTTATGTCTTATGGCGTTTGCACAATAAAATACATTTTGTAAAGTATAATTTATTTTTTGTGTTACCTTATTCTAAGAGCCAGAACTTTTTTATTTTTCAATCAATAAAGCCGTGCGAGGACTTATTTTTTTGCGTAACGAACTGTAGTTTCGATCAGTACCATTTTTAGGTGCATGCGACTTTTTGATCTCTTTTTATTCCATTTTTTAGGAGGTGAAGTGACAAAAAAATAGTGATTCTGGTACGGTTTATTTTTTTTTTTTTTACGGCGTTCACCGCGCGGGATAAATAGCGAAATAATTTTGTAGTTCAGGCCGTTACGGACGCGGCGATACCAATTATGTATAGTTTATTTGTTTATTTATTTATTTATTTTAATAATAAAGACTGATAAGCGGAAAGGGGGGATTTTTACTTTTATCACTTTTAAAACTTTTATTTTCTTATTTTTACACAACTTTTTTTTACTTTTTTTTTACTTTATTACTTTGTCCCACTAGGGGACTTGAGGGCAGGAGGCCCTGATCGCTATTCTAATACACTGCACTACATGCGTAGTGCAGTGTATTAGAGCTGTCAGCTACTCACTGACAGCAAGCATAGTGGGTCCTGACTCTGTCAGGACCCACTAGGCTTCCGTCGATGGCATAGCCGAACGCCATTGTTTGGTGTCCGGTTGCCATAGTCACCATCGCCAGCCGCTATCGCGTAGCAAGCCGGCGATGGCGGATTAACCCCTAAGAAGCCGCGATCGCTATTGAACGCGGCTTCTGAGGGGTTAAATCTGCGGGGACACAGTGATCGGTCCCTGCACATTGAGCTGTGATAGCCTGCTGTTGGAAACAGCAGCTATCACAGCTCATGAACGCGCACCGCGCGAAAGGCGCCGTGTTTACTCCATGACATACTATTATGTCATGGAGCGCGAACGATGCACTTACCATGACATAATAGTCCTGGAGCGTTAAGGGGTTAATGATCCACAAAGCAAAGACTAAACCCAACCACTTATTCACCACAAAACTGGGGAGTCCAGCCCCTTACTCGAACCTTCCTCTTAAAAAGCTGCCTTATTTTTACACCAACTTCAAGGAATCCCCCACCGTGTGCATACTTGACTCCTTCAGCAAGCACATTCCTCCACACCCAAAGGGGTATTTCAATCCTTGGAACCCCAGTCAATGCCAATAACGTTTAAGTGAACGCCCACCCGTCTCCAGAACTCTTCCGAAGCTGACTCTCACTCAGAGTGCCTGACTGACACTGACCCATTCCTGGCTATCGTCCTAGAAAACTTGATCCTAGCCTTATTGAGTCGTTCAACTGATCACGCCTACCTCCACATATTTCTGGGCACTATAGCCTTTGTATGACGTACAACGGTTATCTTATGGCACAACTGGCCAAAGTAAATGTTTGTAAATGTAATATCAGAGAATACTACAATATGCAGTACACCATGAGCAAATGGACATTATTTATATACCTGGTCATCAGTAAGTCTTCAGCTGCCTGTCACATGTCACACACTTTTGTGCTTTTAGGTAAATTAGCAATGTGTTATAAGTGGTATTGCACTGCTGTGACATTAGGACACGAGGCTTTTCAATGTGTTCTGTTGTCTAAATCTCTCATTAGACATTAGTCTTTTCTCTACAGATCCTGCTGAATTTGGAAATATCTGCCGGCAAGCTTATGTGCATGGGGCCTGGAAGACGCTAGCCCCAAGAATGCTGTCAGTGGAATATAATCAGCTGTTCATCTTCCTGACTTATTGAAATTACATGCACGTTTGGATGAGCCAAACGTGCACATTTTTAGGGGAACCAGGGTAGATAGCTGATCTTATATCTATAGTCACCTTTAGGCAAAGGCACTAAGAGGTGATCAAAGTGGACAGGAAGGCTAATATAAACAGAAAGATTTCTGCTATTGAACTGATTCATAGGGCAAGACTAATCTTGACTGCATTATCAGTAAAGTCAATGGACTAACAAAATCCATTGCTTCATATACAGGGTCATAAAATGTATCTCTGGCAGATAAGTTGCATATTCCCATCTAAGACTTTTATGGCATATCCTCAGGATATCCCATAAATGTCTGATAGATGTGGGCCGACGGCTCTCTCCATTGATTTCTATAAAAAAAAATAGGGAAAAAGTCAAGCCCGCTTGCTTGGCTGTGTTCGTAACTCCCATAGCTGAGCACATGCCACCTCTCCATTGATTTGCCTCCTCCCTAAATAAATAAAGTGTATATTTCACATGGAGCTCATTTTCGGGAATTAAAATACTACACATAGTAAAGAACCAGGACATTATTGAATAACATCAGGCTAGAAGTATCCATGAACCTTTAAAGAAAAAAACTCTGACCACTTTTATTTTTATTCTCATCACCTCTATAAAGAAACAATCGCTGTGTATTGCTTCCCATACATTATTCTTTATAGTTGTTGTTTTTACTTACACACTGCTGCAGAAGAAGCATTTATTAGAAGTGTTCGGCCGCTGGGTTCCCCCGAGCGACAGAGAAATAGATTTTGTTTGTTCTCTTTTATGGTTGCGTCTGCTCATAACACCATTGAGCAGTAAGTACTGCAGTAGAGTTCAGGTGCGGTGCAAAGGTTTATATGCTGTAGTCTGCACAAACTCAGCTACAAGTTTATTTTGACATGAATAATGTTAAATGAAGCTTCTAATGAAAAATAGCAATTGAACATTTAATAATGGTACGTATATAGCCTTTTATTTTTTTAGGATCACCATGCCACCTAAATATATTTGGAATACCTCTTAACCTATTGTAGTTAACTTAGGGGTTAATATATAATAATCCTAGAGGCCAAGGATTAAGTAAAGGTTAATGTAGGATGTTCCTGATGATATTAGGGTTTAATGCTAAATATTTCTAGTGATCTAGACTGGGTAAAGCATTAATTGTTTTTTGTTTTTTTTTTGCGTATGATGGTCTAGGGTGGTTTTATGGGTTAATGATAATAATTCGGAGGGTGTACAGTGGTTTGGGTATTAAAGGGGTTTCCAGTATTTTGAAAAACATGGCTGCTCTCTTCCAGAAATAACACTACACGTGTTCTTCTGTTTCTGGTATTGCACATATGCTCCATTGAATTAAAATGGATTGAGAGGCAATGGACAGGTGTGGCGCTGTTTTTGTTAGAAAACAGCCATATTTTTCTAATCCTGGACAGCCCTTTTAATATATTTTTAACTTGACTTGAAGGTAGTTATGTGGTTCATAGTAATATCCCTGGGGATCTACAGTGATGTAAGAGTTAAAGTGCACCTGTTTAGATAAAAAAACTTTTTTATGTGTTCATTTTAAAACAATAAAAAAAGTCAATATATAACACTTACCTTACTGCAAGCATTAGCCTGCTATGCTGTAGTCTTCTTCCCTCTCTTCCTGCACCTCCGTTTCTGTTACTTCTGCAGTCCCGGTCGTTGTCAGCTGGAATGTGTAGCTAGCAACCTCAGACCCTGGCTACGGATTCTATGAAGAATAATTGCTGAGGGGAGGCACTACATCCAAGTGCGTGCTCTCAAGACTCATCAATCTAAAAAAGAATAGCTGCCACTGCAGCCCACTGTTTGTAGTTAGATTTTTTAACAAGAGTTGAGCATGTCCATATGTGTCCACCATGTGCCCCATGTTTTGTTATCTAAGTATAAAGTCCCATTCACATCAACTTTTGGCCTTCCGTTGGAGGTATATGTCGGGAGGACTCCCGAGGTTTACTTCCTACGAAAGGCCAAAATGTTTCCTACTGTATGGCAAGCAGGTCGGAATCCCAGGGGAAGAGCCTCTACTAGCGCTCTGCCCAGGGATTTCGGCTCTGGGGAAGACCCTGACGTCACTGCTCATATATACATCTCTGGTAGATAAGTTGCTTATTCCCATCTAAGACATTCATCGCATATCCTCAGGATATGCCTTAAATGTCTGATAGATGTGGGCCACTGGCTCTCTCCATTGATTTCTATGAGAGTTACGCCTCATGCACGCGACCGAGTGTGCCGTCCGAGTCCCGTCAGTGATCCGAGGAAAGGTAGGACATGTTCTATCTTTCCTCGGATCGGAGACTCGGACCATTGTTCACGGACCCGATTCACCCGCTAAAGTGAATTTGTCCGTGAAGACTATCGGGTGCCACTCAGATGCCGTCAAAAATGGCCCGAGTGGCACAACGGTCGTGTGCAAGAGACCTTAGGAAAAAAGTCAAGCCATCTTGCTCGGCTGTGTTCTTAACTCCAATAGGATTCAATGGAGAAAGTTGAGCGCATGCCATCTCTCTATTGATTTGTCACCTCACCAAATAAGTAAAGTGTATATTTTACATGGAGCACATTTGTGGGAATAAAAATACTATACATAGTGAAGAACCAGGATATTATTGAATAACATCATGCTATAAGTGTCCATGAACCTTTAAAGTAAAAAACTCTGACCATTTTAATTTTTATTCTCATCACCTCTATAAAGAAACAATCGCTGTGTATTGCTTCCCATACATTATTCTTTATAGCCAAGAAAAGCTCCTGACGTCACTGCCCATATATTGGCAGTGATGTCAGAAGCTCCCAGAGATATACATTTAAAGTGTACCTATCACTTAAAAAAACTTTTGACATGTCATGTCTGAGGAAAGCCGAGCAGAAATAAAGTGACACAGCGCTCACCTGAGTGCTTCTGCCGCTTTGTTTTAGCAATCGGTGGGCATCTCAGTGCTCGGACCGATCAAAACTTCTGACATGTCAATTTTTTTTACCGGTTCGGTTGTTGGATTACTTCAGATTCGACGACTACTTAGATGATTTTTTTTTTAACAAGGTTAACATGGTTAACAAGGGTTGTGTGTGGGGGGTTTATTTAAATAAAATATTTCTTTCTGTATGTCTGTTTTTAATTTTTTTTTATTACTAGTGCCTTAGTAATGGCCGCTGTCTGAATGACAGCGTCGCTTACTAAGGCAAGATTGGATATAGCTGGTAAAAAAGCTAACACTAACCCCCACTATTACCCCAGTACCCACCGCCACCAGGGATACTGGGAAAAGCCGGGTACGATCCAGTACCCGACCATCTAAAGTGATGGCCGTGTATTGAGGGGGTCACAGGCTGGTATTATTATGCTGGGAAGGCCCAAAAACCGTGACCCTTCCCACCCTGGTAATGCTCGTCTGCTGCTTTGTTATATCTGGCAGGTAATTAAAAATATGGGGGGACCCCACATCGTTTTTTATTCAATTACAAATTTATTTTAAAAAAAAAACGGCATGGGCTCCACCCCATTTTTCATAACCGGCCAGAAACAACACAGCAGCAGCATAGCATTACCAGAGTGGGAAGGCCCACAGTTTTTTGGCTTTTCACAGCCTAATAATACCATTCAATTTTATAATAGTACATAATACTATTAACATTTTAAAAAAACACCATATTCAAAGTACTTCTCCAATCTCCAAAGTAGTCCAACAACCGAACCTGTAAAAAAACAAACACAAACAAACAAACATTACTAACACATAAAAAAGTAAAATATTTATTATACTTACCTTTCCTGGGTCCAGTGCTGGAGCCGCAATGCCAGCTGTCTGTCCTCCGTGACAAAGCAGTAACAGCTCTATGCTGTCATTGGTTAGTTTACATCATGTTTTCCCAGGTTATCCCCTGGTCATTGGCCTACTCTTAAAAGTAGGCCAATAAACTGAGGTAACCGGGCACCACATGATGTAAACTAACCAATGACAGCTTAGAGCTGTCACTGAGTTTACTGAGGCAGGATCACCCGAGATGCGCCAGAATTTTGGCGCATCGCGGGTGCGTAAGCCACTAAATGAACCTAGTGCGGGACCACTTCAGATACAAGGAGTCCCTGCGCTAGGAGTTATTAGTGGTCATTCACCTACTTTCAAAAGTAGGTAAATGATCGCTAGTAACCAGGTTACTAGTGATCATTAACTTTGTTGCTGGCAATCCTGTGATGTCCCCTATTCTAGTGATGCAGGCCTGGTCTCTTCTGACCAGTCCTGCTCCAGCGGAATGACGCATGCCGTGTGATGATGTTATAGCGCTGCCTGTATCACAAGAAAAGCGCCAAATGGTGTGGCGAGGCAGGTATGTGTATATATATATATATATATATATATATATATATATATACAGTGAAGGAAATAAGTATTTGATCCCTTGCTGATTTTGTAAGTTTGCCCACTGTCAAAGACATGAACAGTCTAGAATTTTTAGGCTAGGTTAATTTTACCAGTGAGAGATAGATTATATTAAAAAAAATAAAGAAAATCACATAGTCAAAATGATATACCGTATATATCGGCGTACAAGACGACTTTTTACACCCTTAAAAAAATGTCAAAAGTGTGGGGTCGTCTTAGGGTATGTTCACACGGCCAAATTTCAGACGTATACGAGGCGTATTTTGCCTCGTTTTACGTCTGGAAATACGTCTCAAATACGTCGGCAAACATCTGCCCATTCATTTGAATGGGTTTGCCGACGTACTGTGCAGACGACCTGTTATTTACGCGTCGTCGTTTGACAGCTGTCAAACGACGACGCGTAAAAATACAGCCTCGTCAAAAGAAGTGCAGGACACTTCTTTGGACGTTTTTGGAGCTGTTTTCTCATAGACTCCAATGAAAACAGCTCCAAAAAGGACGTAAAAAACGCCGCGAAAACGGCGTGAAAACGCCGCGAAAAATACGAGTTGGTAAAAAAACGTCTGAAAATCCAGAGCTGTTTTCAAGGGAAAACAGACCCTGCTTTTCAGACGTATCGAACAGTATCGAAATACAGGAAATAGCGGTATCGAACCGTTTAGGGATGCACAGTATCGAAACAGTATCGAAGTTTCGATGCACCGTGCATCCCTAATGTAGACAATATCCGGCATATAAGGGTATGTTCACACGTAGTCAACAAAAACGTCTGAAAATCCAGAGCTGTTTTCAAGGGAAAACAGACCCTGCTTTTCAGACGTTTTTTTACCAACTCGTATTTTTCGCGGCGTTTTCACGCCGTTTTCGCGGCGTTTTTTACGTCCTTTTTGGAGCTGTTTTCATTGGAGTCTATGAGAAAACAGCTCCAAAAACGTCCAAAGAAGTGTCCTGCACTTCTTTTGACGAGGCTGTATTTTTACGCGTCGTCGTTTGACAGCTGTCAAACGACGACGCGTAAATAACAGGTCGTCTGCACAGTACGTCGGCAAACCCATTCAAATGAATGGGCAGATGTTTGCCGACGTATTTGAGACGTATTTCCAGACGTAAAACGAGGCAAAATACGCCTCGTATACGTCTGAAATTTGGCCGTGTGAACATACCCTAAGACGACCCCACACTTTTGACATTTTTTTAAGGGTGTAAAAAGTCGTCTTGTACGCCGATATATACGGTATATCATTTTGACTATGTGATTTTCTTTATTTTTTTTTATATAATCTATCTCTCACTGGTAAAATTAACCTAGCCTAAAAATTCTAGACTGTTCATGACTTTGACAGTGGGCAAACTTACAAAATCAGCAAGGGATCAAATACTTATTTCCTCCACTGTATATATATATATATATATATATATATATATATATATATATATATATATATAAACAAGAAAAAGCAAATCCAGCAGCACCGGTAAAGTGTGGGTGCAAGCCCTAGGGAACAGACCAGGATCCCAGCTATACAATATTCAAAGAATAGGCAGCACTCCGTAGTATTGTGAAAAAAAGTGGGTACTTTATTGTCCCATGTGCAACGTTTCAGCTCTGTCCTCTAGAGCCTTTCTCAAGCAACTAACATGTGATTAATTCAGCGTATATAACATAGTGTCAATCAACACTACAAAAACATTACAATCAAGCAAAATATGCATCAAAGCATTATGTAAACAATGTACAAAGCGTACCATATAAAACAGTGCATAAAGTACAAACACATTGTGTCATAGTAAGTTGGATAATATAAAACATATATGATAAAGATAACATCAGGTCTAAAATATCCAATTGAATAGAGTGTAAACATATGTGCAATACATGTGTGTGTATTAAGATTAATTAAAAGAAAATTACCTCCTGGAACCACACATTCACGGCGCCGTCATAGCAGCGAGCAGGAAGCGCCACTGCGCATGCGTGAGTAATTTTGACAAGTTCAGGGTATCAAGGATATCCGGCGTGCAGCCGCGCATGCGCAATACAGCGAAGACGCGGATGCAGCCATCTTTAGTGTTGGAACAAGTAAGTTAAGTAATTTGTACTGCATCTATTAATCATCCAAAAATAATTATTCAATTAATTAAATATACGAAGTAGTCCCTAGTATTAAGTGAAGAAAGGGGGAATTTATTGAAGTACCTGAGGACAGTAAGAACGAGCATCGGTGTACCTTATTTGCACTGTCTGTTTATCAACGCGTATGTGACGTCCCGAAGGAGAAGGGAAAAGAGCAACAATATCCTCTTAGATTTTATATATAAAAGGAGAGAGTGGAGTGGAAAGAGTGGTCAATGAACATTGTATAAATATCCATTACCACCAACAAGAAAGGAGAACACCGGCACTATAGATATATCGTATATCCATGTGCCTTAGGGTCACCTTAGACTCCTCAATTGGTACATTAGTGTAGATAAATAAGGGGCTCCATCCCTTAGTATGTGTCATGAATACAGAACGGTGATAGAATCATCTGCATACACTGAAGTCAAAACACCTTATTTAGGTACCTCCAGACTAGCAATATAAAAATTCATAAAGGCGGAATCACATGATACCCAGAAACTGAGAACAGCAAGTTAAAAAGTATTTATTATGTATTTATAAATCCGTGATGTCTGGTATATCCAGAGGTGATCTCCAAGTCGATATGAGAATTATCTAGAAGGAAATAAAATATGTATTAGTATCTCAAATAGTAAAACATGTATTTATATCGATGATAATGTCAAAAACCAACACTAATGGGGCACAGCGGAATGAAAGGGGTAAACAAAAAAGGGGGGGAGGGAACAAAAAAAGATGGGGGGGGGAGGGAGGAAGGTTTCATCTACACCAATCCACTGAGTGAAAAGTCTACATTGAGACCATTAGGCTTAAGAGTATTGAGCCTACCTATCCATTGCAACTCTCTTGTTTTGAGTAGCTTGGTCCTATTTCCACCGCGTCTGAGTGGAGGAATGTGATCTAAGATCCAAAATCTTAATTGATGTTCAGTGTGACCCATATCTGAAAAATGTTTGGATACAGGTAGATCCAGGCGTTTTTTTGCGGATGGTATACCTATGTTGGTTCAACCTAGTTTTTAGGTCAAGTGTGGCTCACCAACATATAGACGATGGCAAGGACATTGTAAAACGTACACAACAAAATCAGTGTTACAAAAATATTTGGTATTGGGATGTGTAAGAGTGGAACCTTTCAGCATAAGACTGCAATTAATGCAGCCCAAACATGGAAAACATCCTAATTTCAGTTTTGTCAGGTATGTCTGTCTGTCTGATTTGAGCGGACCAATATCAGCCTACACCACTCTATCCCTCAAACTTTTGGATCTACGATAAGAAAGTAAAGGATAATTAGTGAGTTCAGGAACATGTGTCAGGCAATTTCCAAACATAGGCCAGTGTCGCCTGATGACTTTTGATATAGCATTACTCTGGTCTGTGTATGTGGAAACAAAGGGAATACGATCTATATTGGGTCTAGTATCCCTAGGCCCAAGGAGCTTATTCCTGTGCATCTGTCCAAGTTTAGATCTATGTTTATTCAACAATCTCATTGGGTAACCACGGGTACGAAATTGATTGATCATAGTATCAAGGGTTTTATTAGCGGTATCAGTGTCACTAACAATTCTTTTGACCCTCATTAGTTGACTCGTGGGCAAGCTTTCTATCATCTTATGTGGATGATTGCTGCTGTATAGGAGTAGATTGTTACAGTCTGTGGGTTTTGTGTATAATTCGGTAATGAAACCATTATCCTTGATTTTAACCAAGACATCTAAGAATTGGATGTCTGTATCAGAATGTACCAACGTAAATTTGACCTTATCATCAAAAGAATTTATGCATGCGAAAAACTCATGAAGTGTCTCACAGTCACCTGACCAGATCACAAAAATATCATCAATATATCTCCACCACCTGACAACATGTTCAAAGTGGTGGGACTTATAGATGAATGATTCTTCCAGCGAGCGCATAAATATGTTGGCATAGGTGGGGCAATGTTGGACCCCATTGCAGTACCTTGTAATTGGAGATAAAAATTATCCCCAAACAGAAAATAATTCCTTCTCAAAATTATGTTGAGTAATTGTAAGAGAAATGTACAGCATTCTGGGGTACAATCAGATGTGTCAATACACTTTTTCACAGCTTGTAAGCCCCTAGTGTGGTCTATAACTGTGTAAAGATTGATGACATCAAAGGATACCAATCTGATCTTTTTGTCAGGCGGTAAAGTAACTCCCTCAAGCTTGTTTAGAAAATCTGATGTGTCCCTGATATAGGAAGTGGCCTCAGTGGCATAGGATCTCAGAATTTTGTCTAGAAATATGGCAATATGACAAAAAATAGAGTCAGTCCCTGAAACAATAGGTCGACCAGGAGGGTCAACAAGGGACTTATGTATTTTTGGGAGTGTGTATAGTACCGGGGTTCTGGGTTGCTCTATTACCAAATACTCAGCCAGATTATCATCTATAATTCCACCAGTGATAGCCTCATCAAGAATGTTTCTAATCTCCCTGCAAATCTCAAATTTGGGATCATGATTGATACGTTTATATACCATGGTGTCATCTAGCTGTCTCCTAATTTCTCTAAGGTATGATGAGGTATCCATCACAACCACTGCTCCACCTTTATCTGCAGGTTTGATTGTAATGCTAGTATCTCTAGCTAATTCATCTAATGCTTTAGATTCATTTAATGTCAAATTAGGATGCATAAATTTAACGCCATTGGCACGTTCTGTTTTGATTGTTTCAATATCGCCCTTCACAGCTGTAATAAAAGCATCTATAACAGACATGTTGACAGGAGGCATAAATTTACTCCCTTTAGTAAGCCCTAACTGTCTAAGATTTAATTCGGAACCAACATTGTGTTCAGGTAGAGATTTCCCAGAAAACCAACACTTTAACTTAATAGCTCTAAAAAACCGGAATAGATTAGTCTCAATCTGAAACCAATCAGTCAGAGAAGAAGGGCAAAACGAAAGCCCCTTGTTCAGGAGCAATTTCTGAGGTTCAGACAGTACCTTAGAGGAAATATTGATCACTAGCGTTTCCTCAACGCCATCGCTCCTCTCTTCACCTCTCTTCTTGTCTCTGCCTGTTGCCCCTGTAGCCTGGGCCGCCAATGATGCCTTGTTCCCCCTCTTCTGGTGCATTTCCTGCTGGTGTGGAAGTCACCGTGGTCTCCCCCAAAAAAGATGAAGAATCAGCAGTTGTCATTCCAGCCTGTACGGTGGATCTTTTTCGTCTCCTGGTGTCTCTATAGCTAGACCCATCTCTGTTATCCACGTTCTGCCAATTATAGACCCTGCCTTTGATGTAGTCATCCGCATCTCTGCTCCATTTCCTTCTCTTGATATCCTCCTGTTCCGTCTTTAATCTTTGCACCTGTATATTTAAGTTGTCGGAAAACTTAAAGTATAAACACATTGTGTCGTAGTAAGTTGGATAATATAAAACATATATGATAAAGATAACATCAGGTCTAAAATATCCAATTGAATAGAGTGTAAACATATGTGCAATACATGTGTGTGTATTAAGATTAATTAAAAGAAAATCACCTCCTGGAACCACACATTCACGGCGCCGCCATAGCAGCGAGCAGGAAGCGCTACTGCGCATGAGTGAGTAATTTTGACAAGTTCAGGGTATCAAGGAAATCCGGCGTGCAGCCGCGCATGCGCAATACAGCAAAGACGCGGATGCAGCCATCTTTAGGTTAGAACAGGTAAGTTAAGTAATTTGTACTATATCTATTAATCATCCAAAAACAAGGATTCAATTAATTAAATATATGAAGTAGTCCCTAGTATTAAGTGAAGAAAGGGGGAATTTATTGAAGTACCTGAGGGCAGTAAGAACGAGCATCGGTGTACCTTATTTGCACTGTCTGTTTATCAACACGTATGTGACATCCCGAAGCAGAAGGGAAAAGAGCAACAATATCCTCTTAGACTTTATATATAAAAGGAGAGAGTGGAGTGGAAAGTGTAGATAAATGAGGGGCTCCATCCCTTAGTATGTGTCATGAATACAGAACGGTAATAGAATCCTCTGCCTACACCGAAGTCAAAACACCTTATTTAGGTACCTCCAGACTAGCAATATAAAAATTCATAAAGGTGGAATCACATGATACCCAGAAACTGAGAACAGCAAAATTACAAGTTAAAAAGTATTTATTATGTATTTATAAATCCGTGATGTCTTGTATATCCAGAGGTGATCTCCAAGTCGATATGGAGTGGCTAAATCAAATCCAAATTAACGTCACATTGTGAACATTGTAAACAATTGGCTGGAATCAAGGCACTCCTTTTTCAAAAGATATTATTGTAAGTGTTTCATGAATAAACATCAGAGAAGGAGTTTGAGCATAGAAGCATGGTGTCTGTGTCTTCCTCCTCTCCGATATATATTGATAATCTATGATTATGATCTGGATAAATTCACTGGGAGGGTATCGGTTGATGTATCCATTACACATTTCAGTCTAATATATATTTTGGGCCATGATTGCATCAACAGTTTTTGGGGCCGAAACCCGGGAGCTTAATCGTCTGATAGCTGTCACTGGAGGTCGGGCGGCATTGCATTAGTGAAATGTAAAAAAAAACGCGGTAAGTGAGAAGCTTATTCTTACACAAACCTTTCTCAGGGGCTGGATCGGGGGCTGGATTTTAGCTGTCATGACGTTACAATCTCCTGGACGCAGTAATTTATCCAGAAGTATGAGGTATGTTAAAACTTTTTGTGTGATTAATGATTGCAGATACGTATGTTTATCTTGCGTTAATGTTGAAGATGTGTCATATTTATATCTTAAGTTGTTGATTTGAAAGGCATAAATCTTGATGTTCATTATATGAGAGGGTGCATTTTTCTGGCAATGTAATCATTAAAATCATTAGAAGTGTGGTAAGAAGTTGTGAGGAATGAGTGTAATGTCCGTGGCTTTAGGCTGTCAGCTCCGTTCTCCCTCTGACAGCCGCAGCCACGAGTCGGCAAGCGCTGGCCCCAGCCTCCTCCTCAGGAGAAGCCAGCGCTCGCGTCTACTCACCATAGCCAGATCCCGTAGGGTGCGAGCGCAACGCTCGTGCCCGCTCTTAAAGGGGCAGCGCGCACACCAGACCTCGCTCATGAACCTTGACCCGTGAGTACTCTGGACTATAAGAGGGGTCCAGCCCCCTAGTTCTATGCCTGAGCTTTGTTGTGTATTCCTAGTCTGTCTTGCATATGGCCCCCTAGTGTTTCCTGCTCCCAGTGTTCCTGTTCCTGTATCCTATACTTGTATCCTGATCTAATGCTGTGCTGTGCTGTATACCACACCTGTCCTGCTTCTCCACGCCTGACGTCCACCTGCTGCCAAGTTCCTGCCAAGCCTGCCTTGCTACTGTCCTAGCTGCCACAGGTACCCTATACGAACTATAGACTTTGACCTGCTTCCTATTGGCCAGCTGCCTTACTGCCGAGACAGTATGGCCCATTGGGTCCACAAACCCAACGTGACAGTGAGTGAATGACCCCCACCCTTAGAATGCAGTGACGTAGCGGACGGTTAAGAGGATAGTTTTTTTTTTTAGAAAGCTGAATGCTTTGTAGAATGAACATGCAATGAACTGCTGTCTGTTTGGATGTATGTATAGATATATATATATATATATATATATATATATATGTGTGTGTGTGTATATATATATGTATTTATATATATATATATATATATATATATGTGTGTGTGTATGTATATATATGTGTATGTATATATATATATGTATATATATACAAAAGCATAGAACACAGCAACGGCACCAGGACTTCAGAGTAGATGAAAGCAAAAAGTGGATTTTATTCACCTCAATACAGCAACGTTTCGGTTCAACAGGAACCTTTCTCAAGCCATGCTTCTATGCTCAAACTCCTTCTCTGATGTTTATTCATGAAACACTTACAATAATATCTTTTGAAAAAGGAGTGCCTTGATTCCAGCCAACTGTTTACAATGTTCACAAAGTGACTCATCCACAGAAACGGTCGTAAATATCTCTTCCACTACTTTAACATCTATACAGTTACAGGTTTTATCTTAAGGTCTGTCGTTTGGCCCTAGTCAACAGATGGACTGGTTTGAGCTGGAGCTGGATTTGTTTCAGTTCTTCAGGAACATTAAATTGAAGGTTTGGTTCGATACTTGTGACATGACTGCTAATCCTAATATTGTCAACAGCGATTTCAGCCTTGACATGTTTGCTCTTATTGCGTAATCCAATTTCCAGCCACCAGGCATGGAACATCCCATTGAAACCTTTGTGATATTGATTAAAAATTATATTGAGGCTTTATGTTTAAATTGTCATGATAAAGATTTATTACATCCTAATCTTACCACGGACGAAATGTTGGCTATTAATGAATTAGTCCATTAGCACGATCTCACCATCAAGCCCGCTGACAAGGGTGGTGCAGTCGTGGTTATGGATACTTCCACTTATATGGAGGAAGCATTCAAACAGCTACATGATACTAGTGTATACAGGGAATTGTCCTCTGACCCTAAGATTGATTTCAGCAGGAGGATTATAGCCCTAGTGGATCAAGCTTACGATAATGGTCTCATAGATCTTGCCCTTAAGAAGTTCCTTATCATGGAACATCCTAAAACACCTTATTTATACCTGTTGCCCAAGATACACAAAAGTTTGATCAAGCCCCCAGGGCGTCCAATTGTTTCGGGCAGGGGCTCTCTATTGAACAACATAGCCATCTTTGTTGATAGGACACTTCGTGATTTTGCCATCAACACTAGATCATATATTAGGGACACCTCTGACTTCATCACTAAATTAAAACAAGTGACACCACCTCAGAGAGCATTTTTAGTCTCCTTCGATGTGGTGTCCCTCTATACCTCAATTCAACACCATAGAGGCATAGAAGTGGTTAGGCGTAGACTTGTTACATCTACATATAGTGCACCATGTTGTGAACTGATTATCTCTCTATTGGATTTGGTTCTCACTTCAAATTATTTTTCTTTTGACAACAAATTTTATTTGCAGGAGAAAGGTACGGCCATGTGCTCCAACGCCTACCTACGCTAATATTTTCGTGGACATGATTGAGGAGATGTTTGAGGGGCTATTGAGGGACTATATACAGAATTATGTGACAATAAATAGTATTATAAGTGACAGCCAGCACGGTTTTACTAAGGACAGAAGCTGTCAAACCAAGCTGATTTGTTTTTATGAAGAGGTAAGCAGAAGCCTAGACAGAGGGGCCGCTGTGGATATAGTGTTTTTGGACTTTGCAAAGGCATTTGACACTGTCCCCATAGACGTCTAATGGGTAAATTAAGGACTATAGATTTAGAAAGTATAGTTTGTAATTGGATTGGGAATTGGCTCAAGGACCGTATCCAGAGACTTGTGGTCAATGATTCCTACTCTGAATGGTCCCCAGTTATAAGTGGTGTACCCCAGGGTTCAGTGCTGGGACCACTATTATTCAACTTATTTATTAATGATATAGAGGATGGGATTAATAGCACTATTTCTATTTTTGCAGATGACACCAAGCTATGCAATATAGTTCAGACTATGGAAGATGTTTGTGAATTGCAGGCAGATTTAAACAAACTAAGTGTTTGGGCGTCCACTTGGCAAATTAAGTTTAATGTAGATTAATGTAAAGTTATGCACCTGGGTACGAACAACCTGCATGCATCATATGTCCTAGGGGGAGCTACACTGGGGGAGTCACTTGATGAGAAGGATCTGGGTGTAATTGTAAATCATAAACTAAATAACAGCATGCAGTGTCAATCAGCTGCTTCAAAGGCCAGCAAAATATTGTCGTGTATCAAAAGAGGCATGGACTCGCGGGAAATGGATGTAATATTACCACTTTACAAAGCATTAGTGAGGCCTCATCTAGAATATGCAGTCCAGTTCTGGGCTCCAGTTCATAGAAAGGATACCCTGGAGTTGGAAAAAATACAAAGAAGAGCAATGAAGCTAATAAGGGGCATGGAGAATCTAAGTTATGAAGAAAGATTAAAAGAACTAAACCTATTTAGCCTTGAGAAAAGACGACTAAGGGGGGACATGATTAACTTATATAAATATATGAATGGCACATACAAAAAATATGGTGAAATCCTGTTCCATGTAAAACCCCCTCAAAAAACAAGGGGGCACTCCCTCCGTCTGGAAAAAAGAAAGGTTCAACCTGCAGAGGCGACAAGCCTTATTTACTGTGAGAATGGTGAATTTATGGAGTAGCCTACCGCAGGAGCTGGTCACAGCAGGGACAGTAGATGGCTTTAAAAAAGGCTTAGATAATTTCCTAGAACAAAAAAATATTAGCTCCTATTTGTATAAATTTTTTACTTCCCCTTTCCCATCCCACTTCCCCTTTCCCATCACTTGGTTGAACTTGATGGACATGTGTCTTTTTTCAACCGTACAAACTATGTAACTATGTATGTAACTATGTAACTATGTATCCCACCATTTCGCTCATGTTTTGAGATGGTGGCGATAATAGATTACTTCTTCCTCAGCTGGACGGATACAGCAGAATCGTTACATGATTTTCATTCTTTTTTGAATCACATAGACCCAGATATTCAGTTCACTATTACATATTCTAAAACCACTATTCAATTTTTGGATGTTTTGGTGGACATTACAGTCAATGCATTTCAAACCAGTCTCTACACGAAACAGACTGATCGCAACACGTTGCTTAGATTTGACAGTTGCCATCCTAAAAAAATGGTACGATCTCTTCCACACAGCCATATGCTTAGAGCTACACGTATTGTCGATGATGGAGTCAAACTAGATCAAACATTAGATCAGATGGTGGTTAATTTTTCACAAAGAGGTTATCCCACAAAATTATTACGTACGTGCAGGGACAAGATTGCATCTTCTTCCAATGCTGGTACCTTCGCTGAAACAAAATCTTCCAAACAACATGAACATATCCCATTTGTTACCATATATAACGATTTAAGTGGAGAGGTGTCGAAAATTGTTAATAAACATTGGGGCATCATACAAAATAGCTACAAACATATTGGGCCATTCAGGAACAAACCTCTTATGTCATACAGACGTCCACAGAATTTAAGGGACAAATTGGTTAACAACGTAGGTGGAAAAACATGTGCGACAGACCAACAAACATTCCTCAGACCTAGAAAAATGGGCAATTTCCCATGTGCAAGGGAAACTTTTTTGAGCATCCTGTTACCCACAAACAACATAAAATCAAACAATTTCTTACTTGTGATACTGGGTGGGTTATATATGTTCTTTGGTGTCCTTGTTTACTGCTTTATGTGGGTGAAACCACTGTGACTTTAAAATCCTTTTTAACCCCTTAGTGACCACTAATACGCCTTTTTACGTCGGTCACTAATGGGCTTTAGGCTAGGCTGACGCCTTTTCACGTCAGCCTAGTCTAAGTCCTGCACGGGTCTCCCGTGCAGGCAGGAGCCGGGGCTCTGCTGTCTGATGACAGCTGAGCTCCTGCTCCAACGCCCGCGATCGAAGTTTACTTCGATCGCGGCCGTTTAACCCGTTAAATGCCGCCGTCAATAGCGACCGCGGCATTTAACTTTGTTTACAGAGGGAGTGCGCTCCCTCTGTCACCCATCGGCGGCCCGCGAATGAAATCGCGGGTCTCCGATGGGGTGTCATGGCAGCCGGGGGCTTGATAAAAGCCCCCAGGTCTGCCCTGGACATATTCCTGTTAGGACGCGCCGGAGGCACGTCCTAACAGATTGCCTGTCAGATTTACACTGACAGGCAATAATGCTCTGGTATACGAAGTATACCAGAGCATTATAGCAGCGATCGGAACATCGCACAGTAAAGTCCCCTAGTGGGACTAATAAAATCAGTCATCAAAGTGAAATAAATATTATTAATAAAAAGTACAGTAAAAAAATAAATAAAACCATTTTTTTCCATAAAAAGTGGTTTTATTTAGTAAAAGTGTAAAAAAATAAAAAAAGTACACATATGTGGTATCGCCGCGACCGTAATGACTCCATTAATAAAGTTAATATGTAATTTAAACCGCAAAGTGAACACCGTAAAAAAAAAACGCAAAAAACCATGGCGAAATTGCAATTTTTTTCCATTGCCCCCCAAAAAAGTCATAATAAAAATGAATCAATAAGTCCCATGCACCCCAAAACTGTACCATTCGAAACTACGTCTTGTCCCGCAGAAAACAAGCCCAAAAAATCACTACATTGATGGAAAAATAAAAAAATTACGGCTCTTGGAAAGCAACGATGCAAAAACAAATAATTTTAGTTCAAAAGTGTTTTTATTGTGCAAAAGTCGTAAAACATAAAAAAACCTCTACATATGTGGTATCGCCGTAATCGTACCGACCCATAGAATAAAGGTCACATGTTATTTACGTCGCATAGTGAACAGCGTCAATTTAAAAACGCATAGAACAATGGCGGAATTTCAGGCTTTTTTTATAATCCCCCCCAAAAAGGTTAATAAAAGTTAATATAAAAATTATATGTACCCAAAAATGGTGCCATTAAAAAGCACAACTAATCCCGCAAAAAACAAGTCCTCATACAGCTATGTAGACGAAAAAATAAGAACGTTATAGCTCTTTGAATGCGACTATAGAAAAACGAATAAAATAGCTTGGTCATTAAGGCCTAAAATGGGCTGGTCACTAAGGGGTTAACAACCATAGGCACTCCATTCGCAGTGAAAAGAGACGTGAATTTCCAGTGGCAAAACACTTCTGTGATTTAGGACACTCAGCGAAGGATTTGAAATTTATGATCCTTGAACACATTCCCATTCCTTAAAGGGGGGAGATAGACACAGACTTTTACATAAATGTGAACTTAAATGGATACATTAATTGGGTTCCTTACATCCTAGGGGCCTTAATATTGAATTTAATGTGGCGAGATTTAATTACTTAACACATGGCTTTTGCAATGTTGGGTGCCCATGCAGTGTCCTCCTTATTGAATATTTTTATAAAGGCATGCATGTAATAGCATGCGGTATGTGATACATGTTGTACAACAAAAAAAATTCATATTTATTGAGACAATCTTGTTGAATAATGTTTTATTTATATAATTTATTGATGTTTTTCAGATAACCATTTGAACATCATGATCACTCACCAGCTCTACATGTACCGAGATATAATGATAAGCATCCACATCTGCCCGACTAATCCTGCTAGTCCAGTAGTACACAATCAGATGTATATATATATATAAAAATTATATAAAAATAGTTTGACCATCTTGATGAGTTCCATTTCTTACCCCAAGGGGACTACTAATATCATAAATGTAGCACTGTTATGTTGTACAGTGCTCTGATTGTCTCAGATATTAGGTCATCATAATTTAAATATCAGTCCTGGATTGCAGTCTGGCAGATTCAGATGCTAGTTGGCACATGTAATTTCTCCTTCCTGTATTGCTTGCTGTATGAACCTCACTAACTGGCTTGAGTTTCAGTTGTTGCTATGCAACTACAGTCTTCATTCTTCTTTATGAGAGCATGCGCAGTAGAAGGGAGAGGACACTAATGAGCTTGTGGATTCAACATGTGGAACGGACCTGCCTCTCCTTTCACAAATTTACATACACTAGCCCGGATTGGTGAGTGGTCGGATGTTCTCCACCCACACACATAATGTTGCATTTTCAATTTCATGACAATCATAAAGATTTTGCATGTTTTAATAATGTTTTTGTAATTTTGTATTCACTGTTGTAAACACTGGCATTTGATCACTAGAAATCTTTTTAAAAGTGTCGGATTTGAATGTATATCAGTATGGTTTTGTTATATATTGTATACTGTCTTAATGTTTACTCATTATGTTAATGAAACACTCTCTATATATGGTTCACACATTGCTTGTATCACTATGCTTGATAAAGGTCCAATAGCAAGACGGAAACGTTGCAGCTTGTGCTTGCTTAATAAACCACCATTTTTTTCACTAACACAGAGTGCTGTGGGACTTTCTTCAATATTGATCTATATCCCCTTGATCGGGATTACCGGCTTGCACCTGAGACCATCTTGGAATTGCATTGTGAGTGCTGATGCTTTTCCATTGTATATATATATATATATATATATATATATATATATATATATATATATATATATATATATATAATTGTAAATATATCTTACTATGATGCAGGGATCCAGTGATGGCAGCTCTCAGCACTTGTCTGTCTTTACTCTTGCCTTGCAAAAGTTGTCTGTAGAGATAATATGTGTGAAAGTGATTAAAGTATGTTTAAATGATTTCATTTTGCGTAGACTTCATCTTGTATGGTGGCGTCCATTTTGGATATCTGGAATCCATCTTGTGGCCTGAAGGAGCCATTTTGAGATTAATAAGTCATGTTGCTTTAAAGCTAATATATCTATGTCAGCGTTGTCTGAAACAATTCTATGTATTTTCTTTAGTAAGCTGTATGTTTTTATTTAGTCTTTCTTGGTATGGAGAGTATAGATAAATATTTACCCATTTTTGTGTGATAAGGAGAATGACATTGTTTACTATAACGGAGGGGGTCAGTCTGACTCTTAGCATCAATGACGTGGTATATTTTGAGAACTCATGGTTTTACATTTAAAACGCCTTCTAAGCCTATGATTGGTTCAGGACAAAACATATTGTCATTATATTCCATTGGCTAAATCAAATCTAAATTAACGTCACATTGTGAACATTGTAAACAATTGGCTGGAATCAAGGCACTCATTTTTTGAAAGATATTATTGTAAATGTTTTATGAATAAACATCAGAGAAGGATTTTGAGCATAGAAGCATGGTGTCTTTGTCTTCCTCCTCTCCGATATATTGATAATCTATGATTAGGATCTGGATAAATTCGCTGGGAGGGTATCAGTTGATGTATCCATTACACATTTCAGTCTAATATATATTTTGAGCCATGATTGCGTGAAGAGTTTTTGTTGCCGAAACACGGGAGCTTAATCGTCTGATAGCTGTCACTGAGGTCGGTGGCATTGCATTAGTGAAATTTAAAAAAAACAGCGGTAAGTGAGAAGCTTATTCTTACACAAACCTTTCTCACTCATGTTTTGCTGGGGGCTGGATTTTAGCTGTCATGACATCACAATCTCCTGGACGTAGTCATTTATCCAGAAGTATGAGGTATGTTAAAACTTTTTGTGTGATTAATGATTGCAGATGCATACGTTTATCTTGCGTTAATGTTGAAGATGTGTCATATTTATATCTTAAGTTGTTGATTTGAAAGGCATAAATCTTGATGTTCATGGTATGAAAGAATGTATTTTTCTGGCAATGTAATCATTAAAATCATTAGAAGTGCGTTAAGAAGTTGTGAGGAGTGAGTAAATGACCCCCACCCTTATAGTGCAGTGACGTAGCGGACCGTTAAGAGGAGAGTTGTTTTTATTATAAAGCTGAATGCTTTGTAGAATGAACCTGCAATGAACTGTCTGTTTGGATTTGTGTATTGTTACAGGTCTGTTGTAAATTTCATTTATTGCTGATGTGGAAAATTGTTAAGGATCAGAGGCAATGTTATCCTGTTGCCCGTTTGTTCTAGGAGAGCTGAGTATCAGGGACACCTGACTCGTTGAGAGTAACAGACTACTGACTCAGTGGTACTAAAAGTGTCCGTGGGTGACACAACTGTCCAGATACGTGTATCTGGACTGCGTGTATAGCAGAGAGTAACGGATAAACAGACTGCGCGAGTACAGAAGAGAGTCACGAACATTGACAGACTGCACGTTTATAGTAGAGAGTATGGGACAGAGGAGTTGGATATTCGTCGGTGATTGCCTCAAGATAGTACCAGTAGTACCGTTAGGAATTCAGAGGGCAGAGCGACAGGGGAAGCCCCGTAGTGTGGTATACAGCCAAGAAACTGTCAAACTGGAAAAAAAATGTTTACAAGGGCTGGCATGCCGTAAGATGGTTGTTTGCATGTGAGAAATAGAATGGTGTGTGGAAACATGAACAAGGAATGGTGGATGACAAGGAGTTAACGGAGTTAACTAGGTGACCAGGGACCTCTCGAATGAAATGGCATAGTAAGTGATTAAAGGTAGTTACAAGTAAGTTGGTGTGAGAGAGATGTGAATACAGGTGTAGATTTTGACAGGAAGGGTGGAGAATACTCAGCAGCCAGGTACATTGCAGTGAATAATGTAGATTATAATGGGTGGGGGGGGGGGTGATGCAACATGTGTGTGATATGACAATTGTGTGATGTAACATGATTGCGGCTTGAAGTCTAAAACCAGAGTGATATAAGCTTATACATTGGTCATGGATTGATGAGACCAGTGGCCACAATATAGCATTGATTTTTAGATCTCTATTGCATGCTCTCATTCTTAACAGCAGTACTGTGTAAAATTTGTGTATTACATTTAAATACAAGGTGTAAATGTTTCTATTTTTTTGGTGTGCATTGTGTGTGGGGTTAAATAATTAAAGTCCAGCACAGAATGGGTCTGAAGAAAGGGGGGTTACAGTGTGAAGGAATGTGAGTGACGAGACAGGAGGCAGCATCTGTCTGGTTACAGTGTTAGAAGAATGTGCCTTATCTTTACACTTGTGCTCTCTCTCTCTCTTGGTATGCAGAGAGAGTGAAACATTATAGCGAATTATTCTGTATGCATAAAAGATAGAAAACTACAACATGTGGACTGCTGGAATGTGTGGTGCTATGGTGCATATTCATGTGCTGATATGATTTGACGTTGTAATGCTTTGAAGAAAATTCACCTGAATTAAAATACAGATTTTGTGAGGTACGGGGTCTTGACAATTTAATAATAATAAAAGTATGCAGCTGGAAGGTATTTAAAAGATACAATCATTTTTGTTCAATGCTGTTGCGTATTACAGGAACCCAAACAAGTGTCCCTAGATAGAGTGCCCAACCTCACTATATTGAGATATGCAGTTTTGAGCCCTGCTACATTACATCAACAGGGTCCAAAACCCAGATTGTTAGTTTTTCTGTGTAGATAGTTTCAGATCGTTCCAGAACGACAAATATGGCACCGGGTATGCTGTTCTGTGGTCGCTACGTATTGTGTAAGAGATCACTCCCCTCCAGCAAATCTGCACAGGAGGCCGAGGTGACGTCACTTACAGATGAGTCTTTACAGATTTAGATGGAAAGGAGATGTAAATTGCCTGAGCATTGTTAGTTTTATGCCAGATTTTAGTAAAATATTTTTTTTTGTGTTTGTGGTATTAATCAGGCATCTATAGGACCTGATGGGGTGGGAATCTCAAGTGTTCTGGATTATCAGATGAGTGTGAAGAAGTGTATAACATTTAGTTTTTATTTTTGAGAATAAATAAGACTCCACCCTTTTAAACCATAGTCTATCCATACGCAACATGGGTTTCTAATGTAAATTTGTAATACAGAGATACTTCATTATGTTCAGTATATACAAGACAGGATACATGTAGTTACGATGCACGAGGTAAATTATCCAGAGACAATTTCCACCTTCTTGATAATCTCAAGAAGTGGAGCTGGAGGTGCTCGCTGAGGCTTGTAACCTAGCAAAAGTTAAGACGGCCAACATTTACACTGACTGTAGGTACGCTTTTGGCATCGCCCACGATTATGGTCCCATTGGTAGTAGGAACTTTGTTTCATCATCGGGTAAGCCAATTGAGAGTGCAAGAGATGACTGACCTGACAAGGGGAGTATTTGCAGCCAGGTATCAGAAAACTGGTTTGTCCCTGGATTTAATAATGCCAATACTTGGCTTGTAGTAGCCTGCATGATATGCGCATGGCATGACATGGGTTAAAATAGCAGAGGTACCTATGAAAAGTGTACCCGGACAGATTACCTGTTCCAACGACTGCAGAACATACAACTACCCAAAGTAGATGTGTATGAAAATGTGCTCGTATGTGTAGACCTGTTTTCAGGGTAGCCTGAAGCCTGGCCAGTATTTTCCCCACTGCAAAGAACACGGCCAAGAAAATTTTCAGTGAAGTGAAGAAACAGTTTTTATCCCAAGTATTGAACTGGTGCTTGTACAATGACTAGCAGTTCTCTAGATGCTATCCCAAAGTTAATTTGTTTGATAACGGTATTCAAAAAGTGTTGTGGTAATATTAAATGCTGAGGTTAAGTTTTATGTAAAGTTCTGGATCAGCTTGCCTTAGCATTGGACTTTTGGAGGCATGTGTCAGTGGTATAACTTTTAAATAATAACTTCTCAGTGGAAGTAGATTCCCATTTGTACAACAGGCTCAGACAGGGCGGTCTTTAATAGTCTTTAATAGTCAGCTGAGGAGTATTTTGGATCCAGCCAAAGCTCTCAATCTGATCAGTGAGAAGGAATTTAAATTTATACTGACCGAATTCCCTCAGGTTGCAACATTTTATAGTTTACCTAAAATCCACAAAGGAATGATCCCTCTCAAAGGTCGCCCGATTGTATCTGGGATAGACAGTTTGTCGCAAAATGCCAGTGTATATTTGGATCAGATTCTCAGACCCTTTGTAGTGTCATTACCCTCCTATGTTAGGGATACGATGGATGCCCTGAGGAGATTGGAGGGCATCCGCCTTGATCATGATGTGTTTCTTGCTTCACTGGACGTTGAAGCATTGTATAGTTCTATTCCTCATGATCAGGGATGCCTTGCCATCGACTACTTTCTGAAAGGAAAGGGTACACATTTTAAGGCCCACAATGAATTTGTTATCCTGTTATTGAGATTCACATTGGAGCACAATTTCTTTCTGTTCGATCAAAAGATCTACCATCAGCTCAAAGGGGTTGCTATGGGGAGTCCGTGTGCCCCCACTTATGCCAACCTATATCTGGGTTGGTGGGAAAAAGAATGTGTCTTCACGGAACTAATGGAACAGTGGACCTCCTGTATCCTTCTATGCATTAGATTCATAGACGATATTCTGATATTGTGGAAAGGAACTAAGGCAGAGTTCATGGAGTTTGTGGGGATCCTTAATGTGAACAATTTAGGTATTTTCTTTACGTCAGAGATTAATGAGAACAAGATCACATTCCTTGATGTTATGATTCATAAGACACCTTCAGGAGCCATTGAAACCAATATGTATAGGAAATCTACAGCTACAAATAGTCTCCTGAGATGGGAAAGCTGTCATCCGTTAAGTCTTAGACGTGGCATTCCGAAGGGCCAATATCTGACGGCACACCGTAACTGTTCGACTATATCCGATTATAAGATATCGGCACGTGAACTAGAGAATAGGTTTCGGCGTAGAGGATATCCGAGACAGGTATTGAAAGATGCCTACCAGAATGCACTGGGCAGGAATCGGGATGATTTACTTAACCCCAAACCGAAGAAAGTGGAGGAGGAAACAGCTAGGGTCATTGTCACTTTCGACTCTGCCAGTGTGGAAGTTCGGTCTATATTACAACGCTATTGGGGCATTTTGCAAGCTGACCCAGACATTGGGGGTTTGGTAGGAAAGTCTCCATTGATTACCTATAGACGTGGATGTAATGTAAAGGATCGGCTAGTGCATAGCCATTTAAATATCCAGGAGCCAGCTGGTACCTGGCTGAATCGTGGTCTAAAAGGAAGTTACAGATGTGGGTCATGTAAGGCATGTGTGTTAATAGTTTGCAGCAGCAAATTCAGTAGTACCATTACAGGGAAGAGCTTTGAAAACAGGTCCTACATCAATTGTAAAACAAAGGGGTTGGTCTATCTGATCACCTGTGATTGTAAATTGCAATATGTAGGGAAAACGATAAGGGAATTCAGAAGGAGGATTAGGGAGCATATTGGTGATGTTAGGCGACAAGAGGACACCCCAGTGTCCCGTCATGTATGGGAGTGTCATAAAGGTGATTCCTCAAGCCTCAAATTTCAGGGGGTGGAATGTATTAGACAGACATTGAGAGGCGGTGATATGGATAGGAGGATCATGCAAAAAGAAGCGCAATGGATCCATCGTCTACAGACCATCTGTCCCCTAGGCCTTAATGAACAGATCTCATATGCTTGTTTCCTATAGGAGAACTCCCTACAATGAAAATAATACCAAAAAATTAAAATGGAAAATTTGACTCCTCCTCTTATACTTTTAAGTGGCTCTGTTTTTTAGTGGTGGATGTGTTTCTGCCATTTATTCAGTGTCATTAGAATCCCTCTGGATAACTGTTAATATATACAGCATATTATGGCTGGTCCTGCTGGGATTATATTGACGTTTGCTGCATGCGATTCTATTATGCGTCTTTTGGCAACGAATGGATCTATATCAGGTGTCCCTGGACCGTGTTTACGCTATAACATCGACCTTACTATCCAGCTTGAATGAGCATAATAGAATTCTATCTAACTAATCACTGAGTTTCTTCCATCAATCCAATGTTTTGGCGATTTTGGTGCTGTTGTTTTCTTTGTTCTGAGATGCACTGGCACCATGGTAGTGGATCTATGCAGTAGTAAATTATCCGCCTGGAGATCTCCTAGGCAACGTGGGACGCTGTAGCGTCCAAGCTAAAGCTGATTGGTAGTGACGAAAGGAGGCTCGGCACTTACCCTGCAACGTCATTAATTGACGTGCTTACTGCGGGTTGGTGCCTAGCTGATGCTACGTCAGCATAGTGGGTCGGCTTTGGCCTGTCAAATAGACCGGAACTTCGCCGGCGCGTGTGCGGCCAATGCATTAGAGTCGTACACGCGCCGTGAGGTCTAACCAGGACACAATTGTGCTAACCGGCAGAAACAGTGAAAGAATAATTGCTTTGAAATAATCGATAATCCCTGATGATGTGTCACTTTCACTTGTGGCACTGAAACGCGTTGGATTGTCTTTAGTCAGCGGGGGGTGTCAGTAAAATATACCATAAGGGGAGAGACTTTGCTTGGTGGTTGGAACAATATCACCACTTTAGTATATCTCTCTTCATTACTGACTGCCCTGTCTGCCTGTTGTACTGTATTTAGGGCTAGGATAGCTCATTTTAATGAATTACCCATTAAACAATATTTTAATCGTTCTAATTCAGGCAGTCAATTTTGAAAATTAACGGAACGTAACTATCTTATCATTGTGCTTATCTTAGATTCCCATTTGAAAACATTTTTGTTGTTGTGAAAAGGAAAATGTTAAAACTGAAAATTCAGATCAGGAACTATACTTGGATCTGGTCTGTGTGTGCACAATATTATTTTGTTTTGCTGAGGATTGCCAGCTGTTTGATATGAAAAGAAGAAAAATCAGTTTGTATGTATCACTTTTAGTATACTGCCCAAAGTGCATGTTTAATGTAAAGATGTCATTGTTAATGTTTTCTTCAATTTCATTATTTGATTAAGATCAATTAATGATTATGCAGCAAAAAGATTGTTCTCCACAGGAAGTGTTCAACTGAGAACAGAAGGCGTGAAAACTAGATTCTAATGGAATGTGGACGGATAAAGGAAGGTAAACTGGTACCACCCAAGGCACTCTTGATGGCACTTGCATTGATGGTGTGTGGCCTCACATATGCCTCCAAGACTGCAAGGATCAAATTGGTATGTCCCAGGTTTTACAGCTGTTGCTGGTAAATTCTGTTAGAGCTGTTTGATTTGCCTACAGAACAGCCCTGGCAGACAGATGCCAGCCCTATCATCATACCCGCCTCCTACGAAGAGACATTCCCAGGTAATACAAATTAGAGTGGGTAAAAAGCGGTTTGTGAATTTTTTTCAGATAAAATATATGGTATCTGTCAATATTTTTGTGGGTAGGAGATGTTACAGGTAATCAGCTCAGATCAAGGTACAAATCCCATTGAAAAGAGTAACACAAAGTGCAAAATAAAATGTACCCAGTAGCTTTACATTTTCTAGGTGCCCTGTCCAATGGGACAGAGAAGTTTTTCTTATATAAAGGTGTTTGTTTGATTTAGTTTAAGGGCCTGACATTGTTATTGTATCTACGTTGAACAACTTTTATAGAATATGCAGATGTTGTTATCACCAGATGAACATTTATTTTAACAATTGACAAAGGTTGGGTCCCCAGCAAGTGTTAATAAATTTGAACTAAAAGACCTTAATATGAAGAACACCATCACCAAGATGTGGCAGGCACAGCCTGAGCCAATACACCGTGCTTGTCATGAACTGAAGGCAGTGTCAGAATTCTAAGCAACTTGCCGGAGGAAGAGGATTTAGATGCAGAGGATTTGTAGCAGTCATAATAAAACTCCACTAATCCGCCTACGAGGAAACTCGCCCCAGGCTCACAGTATAAGGTGCTGTGTACTGCCCGATGACATATACTAACAAGAGACAGTGATAGACAGATGAGAAGGACCAAACCAAGTCCTGCTGACATCAGCAATTGTCAAAGTAAAGCACATGTACTAACAAGAGACGGTGACTGACAGATGAGAAGGACCAAACCAAGTCCTGCTGACATCAGCAATTGTCAAAGTAAAGCAAAGGTCAAAGACCTGAGTAAACCCGTCAGCAGCATCCAAGTGTTTTACAGCGAAAGATAAGTAAGTGACCAGGAGGTGGGTAACAATAAATCCCCCACTGGACACCACCTTACAGTCTGACTCCACAACTGTGTGGGTTACCCTAAGGGTGACAGTCAGTGAAAAGCAGAAGACCGACGAAGAAGAGGATGATGATGTACAGGACTTGTCAATGCACTGATGGGACCCAAACCGCAGGGGAAATACTGAGACGGGTTATACCATGATATAGGTGATATTATTATTTTATTAGTTAAGGCCCTATTGTTTATATTGTTTGAGGTTTATAATGTATGTAAATATGCCACGGTACCGTGGTAAGACAAGTTTGGATTATTGCTAACATTAGTAGGTTTAGCAGTAAAGAATGCTCATAATATAGAGAAATTAGCTGACAGATTTGACAATGTTACATATTATGTGTTTGATGTTTTGATATCTACCCGAGGGGGGCATGTGCATGTGCCAAGTAATTGGCTTAGCATGTTGCCATTATATAGACCTTTTGGCATTATGCAGGTCAAGTTTAACAGAGAGCAAGCTAACAAAATAAAGCCCTCTGTAAAGGATCTGCCAGGCACAGCTTCGGGATTAACTCCCATAATTAATCAGTCAGCACCTGAATCTACATCCCTGAGACTGATTCCAGCTTCCACCACTCAGGCTGGCAGGCTTAGGAGTGGGAGAGCCTATCGCAACCTGGCCAGACTCAGCTAGCTCCCGCCCTCGGTCTATTTAAGCCTGCCCTTCCTGTCCCTCGGTGCTTGTGATTCTTTTCGTGTGGTTTCCTGGCCCAGCTGCAGCTCCTTCTATTTTGATCCTGCTCCATACAAACCCTGGCTTACTGACTACTCTTCTGCTCTTCGTTTGGTACCTCGCACACTCCTGGCTTGACTCGGCTCGTTCACCACTCTGGTTGCTCACGGTGTTGCCGTGGGCAACTGCCCCTTTCCCTTGCTTGTATTCCCTTGTATGTTTGTCGTGTTTGTCGTGCACTTACTGAGCGCAGGGACCGCCGCCCAGTTGTACCCCGTCGCCTAGGGCGGGTCGTTGCAAGTAGGCAGGGACAGAGTGGCGGGTAGACTAGGGCTCACTTGTCCGTTTCCCTACCCCCCGTCATTACATAATCACAAGCCCATACCTAGTCTACCCTGGTCCCTGACACCACTTTGGACCCCCGTGAGACCCTGGCTCAGCAAATGCAGGGTCTCTCCCTACAGGTCCAGGCCCTGGCTCAGAGGGACAACCAGCCTGATGCTACCTTGGTAGTTCCCCTCACCTCACCTCTTGAACCCCACCTCAAGTTGCCCGACCAGTTCTCAGGGGACCGGAGGGCTTTTCTCTCCTTTCGGGAGAGTTGTAGGCTTTACTTTCGTTTAAAGCCCCATTCCTCAGGTTCTGAGAGCCAGCGGGTGGGTATAATTATGTCCCGGCTCCAGGAAGGGCCCCAAGAGTGGGCCTTCTCCTTGGCTCCTGACGCCCCTGAATTTTCCTCCGTTGATCTTTTCTTTTCTGCTCTCGGACTTATTTATGACGAGACTGACAGGACTGCCTTTGCCGAGAGTCAGCTGGTGACCTTACGTCAGGGTAAGAGACCTGTTGAGGAGTATTGTTCTGACTTTAGGAAGTGGTGCTTAGCTTCTCGGTGGAATGACCCTGCCTTAAGGTGCCAGTTTAGGTTGGGTCTGTCGAATGCCCTGAAAGACCTGCTAGTTAGCTATCCCTCTTTTGACTCCCTAGACCAGGTTATGGCTTTAGCGGTACGACTTGACCGACGTCTCAGGGAACGACAACGTGAACGTTTATGTGTTTTCTCCTCCGACTCCCCCATGATGCCTCCCGAAGTTCCGTTGCTTCGTTCCTCCCCAAAAGACTCAGAGATACCTATGCAACTCGGGGCCTCCGTGTCCCCCCAACAACGTAGAGAATTCCGCAGGAAGAATGGTCTCTGCTTCTACTGTGGGGATGACAAGCATCAAGTGAACAACTGTCCTAAACGTAAGAATGCAGCCAGAGAACTTCCGCGCCTAAGTGATCATCGGGGAGGTCACTTGGGCGCACAGGTATTTCCCGTAAATAGGAAACGTACTAAGATCTTGCTTCCCTTTCAGGTCTCTCTTGGTGGTAGGTCTGCTACCGGCAGTGCCTTCGTGGATTCAGGGTCCTCTACTAATATCATGTCTGTGGAATTTGCTATGTCTCTTGCTATGCCTCTGATTGATTTGCCTAAACCTGTCCCGGTAGTGGGTATCGACTCCACTCCTCTTGCTAATGGTTATTTTACACAGCATACCCCTGTTTTTGAACTCCTTGTTGGCTCCATGCATTTGGAGCAGTGCTCTGTACTGTTGATGCAAGGATTATCGTACGATTTGGTTCTAGGCCTTCCCTGGTTGCAGTTGCATAATCCCACGTTTGACTGGAATACTGGGGAGCTAACCAAATAGGGTAATGAATGTTTTACGTCATGTTTTTCTATTAATTCTATTTCTCCCCCTGAGGAGGCGAACACGCTACCCGAGTTTGTTCAGGACTTCGCTGATGTTTTCTCTAAGGAGGCCTCCGAAGTGTTACCTCCTCATAGAGAATACGATTGCGCTATCAAATTGGTACCAGGAGCTAAGCTTCCTAAGGGTAGGATATTTAATCTTTCTTGTCCCGAACGTGAAGCCATGAGAGAGTATATCCAGGAATGCCTGGCCAAGGGTTACATTCGTCCCTCTACTTCTCCGGTAGGGGCTGGCTTCTTCTTCGTAGGGAAGAAGGATGGTGGTCTTAGGCCATGCATTGACTACCAAAACTTGAATAAGGTCACTGTAAGGAACCAGTATCCCCTTCCTTTGATTCCTGATCTCTTCAATCAGGTTCAGGGGGCCCAATGGTTCTCTAAGTTGGATCTACGGGGGGCGTATAACCTTATCCGCATCAAAGAGGGGGATGAGTGGAAGACTGCGTTTAACACGCCCGAAGGCCATTTCGAATACCTCGTCATGCCTTTTGGGTTGTGTAATGCCCCTGCGGTCTTCCAGAATTTCATAAATGAGATTTTGAGAAATTACCTGGGGATATTTCTTGTAGTGTACCTTGATGACATACTGGTGTTTTCCAAGGACTGGTCCTCCCACATTGAGCATGTCAGGAAGGTGCTCCAGGTCCTTCGGGAAAACAAACTGTTTGCCAAAACCGAAAAATGTGTGTTTGGGGTACAGGAATTACCATTTTTGGGTCAAATCCTCACTCCTCATGAATTCCGCATGGACCCCGCCAAGGTTCAGGCTGTGGCGGAATGGGTTCAATCTGCCTCCCTGAAGGCGTTACAGTGTTTTATTGCTAACTTCTCGGTCATCGCTAAGCCTCTTACGGACCTCACTCGCAAAGGAGCTGATCTCCTCCACTGGCCTCCTGAGGCTGTCCAGGCTTTTGAGGTCCTTAAGAGGTGCTTTATCTCGGCCCCGGTGCTGGTTCAGCCCAACCAAATGGAGCCATTTATCGTGGAAGTTGACGCATCTGAGGTGGGAGTGGGGGCTGTCTTGTCCCAGGGTACCAGGACCCTCACCCATCTCCGCCCCTGTGCCTACTACTCCAGGAAGTTTTCGCCAACTGAGAGTAACTATGATATTGGCAACCGCGAACTCTTAGCCATTAAATGGGCATTTGAAGAGTGGTGCCACTTCCTGGAGGGGGCTAGGCACCAGGTAACGGTCCTTACCGACCACAAGAATCTGGTTTTCCTAGAATCTGCCCGGAGGCTAAACCCGAGACAAGCTCGATGGGCGTTATTTTTTACCAGATTCAATTTTTTGGTTACCTATAGGGCTGGGTCTAAACATATTAAGGCTGATGCACTGTCGCGTAGCTTCATGGCCAGCCCTCCTTCGGAGGAAGATCCTGCTTGTATTTTGCCTCCAGGTATAATCATTTCCTCGATCGATTCTGATTTAGTCTCTGAAATTGCTGCTGATCAAGGTTCAGCTCCCGGGAACCTTCCTGAGAACAAGCTGTTTGTTCCCCTGCAATTCCGGCTAAGGGTACTTAGGGAAAATCATGACTCCGCACTATCTGGTCATCCAGGCATCCTGGGTACCAAACACCTCATTACTAGAAACTATTGGTGGCCTGGGTTGCCTAAAGACGTTAAGGCCTACGTCGCCGCTTGTGAGGTTTGTGCTAGGTCCAAGACTCCCAGGTCCCGACCAGCGGGCTTACTGCGTTCGTTGCCCATTCCCCAGAGACCTTGGACACATATCTCCATGGATTTTATCACCGATTTGCCTCCATCCCAAGGCAAGTCGGTGGTGTGGGTGGTAGTAGACCGCTTCAGTAAGATGTGCCACTTTGTGCCCCTCAAGAAACTACCCAACGCCAAGACGTTGGCGACCTTGTTTGTCAAACACATCCTGCGTCTCCATGGGGTCCCTGTCAATATTGTTTCGGACAGAGGGGTACAATTTGTTTCATTGTTTTGGAGAGCCTTCTGTATGAAGTTGGAGATTGAGCTGTCCTTCTCCTCTGCCTTCTATCCTGAAACCAATGGCCAAACTGAGAGGACTAATCAATCTCTAGAACAATATTTAAGGTGTGACTGTCAATATGATTGGGTCTCATTCATTCCCCTCGCCGAATTTTCCCTTAATAACCGGGTCAGTAACTAGTCAGCGGTCTCCCCCTTTTTCTGTAATTTTGGGTTTAATCCATGGTTCTCCTCCGTTTCACCTGGTAGTTCCAACAATTCCGAGGTAGAGGTCGTTCATCAGGAACTGTGCACAGTCTGGGCCCAGGTTCAGAAGAACCTAGAGGCGTCCCAGAGCGTACAAAAAACTCAGGCTGATAGAAAACGTTCTGCTAACCCCCTGTTTATGGTCGGGGATCTGGTGTGGTTGTCGTATAGGAACTTGCGTCTCAAGGTTCCGTCCAAGAAGTTTTCTCCCCGGTTTATTGGGCCGTATAAGGTCATTGAGGTCCTCAATCCTGTCTCCTTCCGGCTGGAGTTACCCCCGTCTTTTCGTATACACGACGTGTTTCATGCCTCCCTCCTTAAACGCTGCTCCCCGTCCTTGGCTCCCTCAAGGAGACCTCCTGTTCCCGTCCTCACCCCTGAGGGGGTGGAATTCGAGGTGGCCAAGATTGTGGACAGCAAGATGGTCCAAGGCTCCCTCCAGTACCTGGTCCATTGGAGAGGATATGGGCCCGAGGAGAGGACTTGGGTACCCGCCCGGGATGTTCACGCTGGGGTATTGGTCAGGAGGTTCCACCTGCGTTTCCCCAGTAAGCCAGGTCCACTTAGAAAGGGTCCGGTGGCCCCTCATAAAAGGGGGGGGTACTGTAATGGATCTGCCAGGCACAGCTTCGGGGTTAACTCCCATAATTAATCAGTCAGCACCTGAATCTACATCTCTGAGACTGACTCCAGCTTCCACCACTCAGGCTGGCAGGCTTAGGAGTGGGAGAGCCTATCGCAACCTGGCCAGACTCAGCTAGCTCCCGCCCTCGGTCTATTTAAGCCTGCCCTTCCAGTCCCTCGGTGCTTGTGATTCTTTTCGTGTGGTTTCCTGGCCCAGCTACAGCTCCTTCTATTTTGATCCTGCTCCATACAGACCCTGGCTTACTGACTACTCTTCTGCTCTTCGTTTGGTACCTCGCACACTCCTGGCTTGACTCGGCTCGTTCACCACTCTGGTTGCTCACGGTGTTGCCGTGGGCAACTGCCCCTTTCCCTTGCTTGTATTCCCTTGTATGTTTGTCGTGTTTGTCGTGCACTTACTGAGTGCAGGGACCGCCGCCCATTTGTACCCCGTCGCCTAGGGCGGGTCATTGCAAGTAGGCAGGGACAGAGTGGCGGGTAGACTATGGCTCACTTGTCCGTTTCCCTACCCCCCGTCATTACACCCTCCTTTAAGTACCAGGCTTGGATACAAAAAGTCCTCAAATAAACAAAAGGTGGGAAATGTGAAAGTGATAAGAATATGTTTAAAGGGACTCTGTCGCCAGTTTATCAATTCCCTCTCTCCTAGCTAATTTAATAAGCGCTTTTCTGCTGTGATTTGTTTTAAGAAACGTTTATTATTTGAATTTATGAGCATTTTCCTAAATATGCTAAAGTGGCTCTAATCGCCAAACAGGAGTTGACTCTTTCTTTTCACTCTGGGCAGTGTAATGTTTTCTGTATGACACTGTCCAATCAGTATACAGCTTCTCCCCCTTCCCTACCCAGCAACAAAATGTAATTATATAGTATACAGCTTCCATTCCTGACTGTGTATTCAACTAGCGATATCTCCCATTGTGTCACAGCTAGAACTGCAATTCTGGTATCATATGAAAGATTAGAATATCCTCTTTGATATGCCACCTGTTCTAGGTGGTCCACAGCCGAGATATGGCAGTTAGAAGTGATCCCCCTTCCCACCAGCTTTAGTTTCACAATGTGTGTGAAGCAGCTTCATGCTGATAGGACAGCGTCAGAGGCTGTGAGGTAGCTCCACCTCAGGAGAATCGCTGCTATTACCTCCCAGTTGTCTAATAAAGGCTCATATACATATTTAGTAAAATGCTCATAACTTTGCAAATAATAAACGTGTTTTTTTTTAAATAAATCCCACTGTAGTTATCAGGAGCAAAGTGCCTATTAGATTAGTTAGGAGATAGAGAATTGATAAACTGGTGTCCCTTTAAATGATTTCAATTAATGGTGACATGGCGACATGGCGACATGGCGGACATTACAGAAGATGAGATCGCTCAGATTCCTTCATCCTCAATACTCATTGTTCCTAACAATGACATGTTACCCGGACTTTCAATCCGGCATGGCACACACACACACTTCTTTTAATGGCAAAAGGGGCAATTGTGAACATTGGCTATCTCATAGACATGAACACTAAGAGTGTTCTTTCTTTTAAAGATCTCAAAAATAAATACCCGCAGATAACTTTCACATTGTTTGTATACCTGCAGGCCCGTAGTTACTTAAGCCATATACTTCCACACCTGTCTCTCCTGGAGTGGAATCCAGCTTTCCATTCCTTTCTGGCCTGTTCTAAATGTGATAGGGGTCATACTTCTAGAAATTACAAATTCATACACTGCCCCCTAGAGTTCAGGAATCCAAGGCGGCCATGACTAAATGGCTGTCAAAGATAACAAGGCAGGAATAAATTGCAGTCTAGTAACGGGCATTGGCGCCAGGCTCAGGAGGATAAGGAACGGAGTCTGGTGAGTATGATCAAAGAGATCTTTAATTCAGAGGACGACGCTTTTCTGGACCGGACTGGTCCCTTCGTCAGGTCAGTTTACCTTAGGGCGTACATTTCGCCAGTTCGGGGTTTGAATTGAACTGCTTTAGATGTGGGGAGTGTTCAGCAGATATATTTCACTGCCTCTGGCGTTGCCTGGTGATCATTTTGGAAGAAAGTACACAATTTTATTTCCACTCATCTGGTCAATTATGTCCCATTTAACCCTGTTTGGGCCATCTTTGGTCACATTGACGTAGATACTACACCGTGCACTCCAGGGTGCAGAAAATTATTATATATGGCCTCAGTGGCTGATTTGAAAACCACTTTACATACATGGAATCATCCCACATCTTGTCCGTTTCAAATGTTTCTAAAAAAGCTTTCCTTCTTGATGAAGATGGATTGGGTGGAGGCATCAAATAAGAAAGACACTCATGTACAAAGGTTTTTTGAGAGTTGGTGAAGTTTTATTGTCATAGTGCCAGCTAAGGCTCAACAGATGATTAAGGTCTCTTTTGAACAAACTATATGGTATCAAGAGTGACTTGTGGCAGGAGAGTTCTGTTGGGGAGCTTAACAGTGTCTGTGGAGTGGTGGTGGAGGTTTGACATGTCGAGCTGATCCCGAGGGGTCCTGGGAGTCACGACTACGAGACGGCCCTGTAGGTCATGAATGTTCCAGGTGGGATCTCCTGATACAATGAGACACGGATTGTTTGACATTTTTGTTTGGTTTGATATTCTTTCTTGCTTTTATTTATGTATACATAGAGAACGATTATGATCAAGTATTTGAGAAATATTGCCTATAACCCATGTGGGTAACTTTCAGTAAAAGGAGTATAATAGGAGCAGCGATTTGTTTACTTTGCAAATATCTTTATGGCAAATCTCTAATCTGCTGACAATATTGTAACTAATCTATGCTTGTTTCTCACATCTGAAACTTTGTTTATTTTGTTGTTCGCATTTCATGTGAAAATTCAATAAAAAATTTGTAATATAAATGATTTCATTTTGCGTAGACTCCATCTTGTATGGGGGCGTCCATTTTGGATATCTGAAATCCATCTTGTGGCCTGAAGGAGCAGTTTTGAGATTAATAAGTCATGTTGCTTTAATGCTGATATATCTGTCAACATTATCTGAAACAATTCTATATATTTTCTTTAGTAAGCGGTATATTTTTTATTTCGTCTTTCTTGGTATGGAGAATACAGATAAATATTTACCCATTTTTGTGTAATAAGGAGCCTCTCATCCTTGAGGCGGGAGAATAACATTGTTTACTATAAGGAGGGGCTCAGCCTGACTCCTAGCATCTATGACGTGGTATATTTTTGGAACTCATGGCTTTACATTTAAAACGTCTTCTAAGCCTATGATTGGGTCAGGACAAAACATATTGCCATTATATGCTATTGGCTAAATCAAATCCATATTAACATCACATTGTAAACATTGTAAACGATTGGCTGGAATCAAGGCACTCCTTTTTCGAAAGATATTATTGTAATTGTTTGATGAATAAACGTCAGAGAAGGATTTTGAGCATACAAGCATCGTACCTGTGTCTTCCTTCTCTCAGATACATCGATAATCTATGATTAGGATCTGAATAAATTCACTGGGAGGGTATCGGTTGATGTATCGATTACAAATTTCAGTCTGATATATATATTTTGGGCCATGCTTGCGTCAACACTATGTCCTGGGGAGAGATTGTAGCAGGAGATTCTGCAACCTGAATGGTTAAGCTGCTGTGCTAGTTCATGAAATGAAAGCTCAGCATTATGGGAAATAAGGGAACTGCTCCGGCCTGTTCTCTTAGTTAAAGGCAATGTGTTGCCAGAAAAACATGTTTTTTTTTTTTTAATTAAACATTTAGTGTGTGGGTGATTAAACATTGTTCAAATTTTTTTTATTTTTTTCACGAGTCAGGAAATATTATAAATTAATTCTAATTTATAATACTACCCATTTTTGGTCACTAGATGGAGCTATTCCCAAAATTGCAGCTTTGCAAAATTGGGTAAAAAGCCCTCGCTCTAGTGAGCTCTCAGCATCCCCCCCTCCTTTATCCTGGCTAGTGCCGGGATAAACGAGGGGTTTGAACGGTGTAACCTCCTACACTGTGTGTCGCCATTTTTTGAGCTAACACACAGTGTAGTAGGTTTACATACAGTAGTAAACACACACAAACACGAACATACATTGAAATCTCTTACCTGCTCCTGCCGCCGCGGCTCCCTCCGGCCCGTCCGCTCCGTTTGCTGCCGCTGGTCCAAGTGCACAAATCCGGAAGCCGCGACCGGAAGTAGTAATATTACTGTCCGGCCGCGACTTCCGGTCCACAGGAAAATGGCGCCGGACGGCGCCAATTTCGAATTGGACTGTGTGGGAGCGGCGCATGCGCAGTTCACACACAGACGCCGTACACTGAAGTCAATGGGACGGGAGCCGTTCGCAGTCCCTATGGGACTGTGGCTGCCGTATTCCATGTCTGTATGTGTCGTTAATCGACACATACAGAAATGGAACAAAAAATGGCAGCCCCCATAGGGAAGAAAAAGTGTAAAAATAAGAAAAAGTAAAACACAAACACACAAATGAATATAAACGTTTTTAATAAAGCACTAACATCTTTAACATATAAAAAAATAATTTGTGATGACACTGTTCCTTTAATTTCACAATCAGGAAGTGCCCGCCCACTTGATGAAGAAGCAAGACACAATTTTTACATGTAGTGCTCTGACATGTATAATGGCTGGATCTCAGGCTGGATCTCAGGCTAGGAAGAAGCTATCTGCATAATATAGGTAGTGTCGGAATTATAGCGAAAAGGCTCTATTCAGTTGTGCAAAATGATTGATAGGCAATGTCATTGGAGGAGAGCTTTAATTGTAACATCTCTAATGGCCACTTTACTAAGGCATCTGGATTTGCTAAGAGCTCTGAAAATGTAGCTAGAAGTCTGCATCTTACTATTTTTTACCACATAATATATAAAGGCCATTTTCAATTGACCAAAAATTGCTTATGCTGCTTGCTTTAAAAACCACCACCCAGTCAAGGCCCAAAACAGCCAAGCCACAGCACAGCACAAACACAACATATTGTACTGTGACAAGATGTCATACACTTGCCATACACTCCACTCCAGTCTATTCTCTACTAACTATTCCTGCTCTACTCCCTATATGTCATTATCTAGGTATCATAAAATTCAATGTCCTCTCTACTGTTTCTACCATGTACCTCCCTCAGCTATAAGTTTCTTACTGGCATCATCCATGTTTAATCTCAGAGGCCTCAGACCTCATCCTCTCTTTTGACTAGCATCGTACAATGCTGTCACCATCAGTCATCAGAGATGATTCAATAAGCTTAGCTTAAGCTTTTAGCAGCATTGCCAGTACTCTTCAATCTCATTCTCACTGTATCATGGTGCCACCCCATCCTTCACTACTAGCTCCTGTACCAAGGATTAAGCAGAATGGCAGTGCACCTGATACCCCCTTGTCATGTTGGGTACGTGGACCCACTGGACTTTATGGTATGGCAGCTAGACAACAGGACACAGGTCACAGTTTATAGTTTGTATAGTGTACCTGTGGTAGCTCAGACAGTAGCAAGACAGGCTCGGCTGGGACTAGGCAGCAGGCAGGCTACAGGCATGGTGTAGCAAAACAGGCGTGGTATACAGCACAGCACAACTTCAGCTCAACACGTTACTTGACCAGGATAGCACGGGATACAGGTTACAGGTAGCAGGAACGGAAAACACTGGGAACTGGGAAACACTAGGAGACCATTTGCTTAGACAGACAAGGGTAAGACAACAATGCTCAGGCATTGCAGGGAGGGGTACAGCCCTTCTTATAGCTCTGGGTGCTCTGGGAGCAATCAGCTCAATCTCCCACCTGTGTGCGTTTTGGCTCCTTAAGTCCGGACTGAGCTCGCAAGCGTGCTCTGGTGGTCACTGTGGAACAGGACGGCCGCATGTGCAGACATCTCTGGGGAGAAGGGCGTCGACTGGATGGAAGGAGTTTGTGGTCAGCGACCACGGACGTTACACCTCTCTATCTACAATCCTCTTAAACTTCCTTCTGGTCATTTTTTTTGTGACGGGAGTATGTAGTCTCGTGAAAGTTCAAACTATGTGTATGCCATTGTTGTCAACTAATGACCGATTCAAGTTGCTTCCAGCTCTAGTTTATTAGGCATTGTTACTTACCTTGCCCGGTTCTAGCGGTGTGCCTTCCCGAATGGCCAAGGCTCCACCTCACTTTCTGCTATCTATCTTCAGGTGCGCCCCTGCTGGATATAAGAAGGTAAGTGGGAGACCTACTACCTAATAGACTGGAAGAGATTTAGTCCTGAGGAGACAACAACATTTTTTAAGCAGGACGTTCATGCTCCACAGCTCGTCAAGAAGTTTCATATAAAATATCCCCTCAAGCTTTACGGGACACATTCAGGGAGGAGCCATCTGAGGAGGTGTACTGATTCTCATCAAACCCTGTTACAACGACGCATCTGGGTAATTATACTGCAAAATTTATTCCTATAGGTAACAAGTATAAACGACTAAAATTAAACCCCACATGGCTTACACCTTCTGTAAAAAGGGCAATACATGACAAAAAAAGGGCATTTAAAAAATACAAATCTGAGGGTACAGCTGTAGCCTTTGTAAAATATAAAGAGCTTAATAAAATCTGTAAAAAGGTAATAAAATCAGCAAAAATACAAAATGAAAGGCAGATGGCCAAGGATAGTAAAAAAATCACCAAAAATTCTTCAAGCATATAAATGCAAAAAAGCCAAGGTCTGAACTTGTAGTACCCCTAGATAGTGGTAATGGGGAGTTGGTCACAGGGGATCAAGAGAAGGCAGAGTTACTAAATGGGTTCTTCCGCTCTGTATATATAAAAGAAAAAAGAGCAGCTAATGTAGCCGCTGCCAGTGCTGTTAATATATCAGTTGATATACTGAATTGGATGAATGTAGATATGGTGCAAGCTAAATAAAATAAAATAAACGTACACAAGGCCCCGGGACCAGATGGGTTACACCCTAGAGTTCTTAAGGAGCTTAGTTCAGTTATTTATGTCCCCCTCTTCATAATATTTAGAGATTCTCTCGTGACTGGTATAGTGCCAAGGGACTGGCGCAGGGCAAATGTGGTGCCTATTTTCAAAAAGGGCTCTAGGTCTTCGCCGGGTAATGGTAATAGCAGGGAAAAAGGAAAGGGAGGAAACCTCCAGCTCACCAGCTTGACACTCCTGTGTTAAGTATCGCCCGGATCAGCCGCCACGGCTCGCGGCAAGAAACAATAGCAACGAAGAGAAAGGATCCAGCGATGTATATTGTAGATAAGGGAAAACTGAGTTCCCACTTTATTGAAAAATAATCCACGAACAGTGATACAAAATAACGGAAACACCAGGAGGGTGACAAGGTGGTAATTATAGACCAGTAAACTTAACATCAATTGTGGGGAAAATGTTTGAGGGGCTATTGAGGGACTATATACAGAATTATGTGACAATAAATAGTATTATAAGTGACAGCCAGCACGGTTTTACTAAGGACAGAAGCTGTCAAACCAACCTGATTTGTTTTTATGAAGAGATGAGCAGAAGCCTAGACTGAGGGGCCGCTGTGGATATAGTGTTTTTGGACTTTGCAAAGGCATTTGACACTGTCCCCCATAGACGTCTAATGGGTAAATTAAGGACTATAGGTTTAGAAAGTATAGTTTGTAATTGGATTGAGAATTGGCTCAAGGACCGTATCCAGAGAGTTGTGGTCAATGATTCCTATTCTGAATGGTCACCGGTAGAGATGAGCGATCCGGGACAACCGAACCCGGTTTCGGTTCGAACTTCCGGAAAAGTTTGGTTCGCAGCGAAACCGAACTTCGCCGGGTTCGGCCGAACCAGTTTTGACCGAACCCGGCTACATTTTGGCGCCTGCCACATGTTACATCTAAAATGGAGGATTTCACAAGATCACCTGACATCAGGCTACCCCATAATACCTTGCAAACGGCTCTCCAAGCCAATCGGGAGGCAGCATAGGGGCGGGCTCAAGCCTGCAATAAAAGTCTATGCACGGAGCTCAGCGGCCATTTTACAGACAGGAGCTGTAGGGATAGCATCTCTGTGCAGTAAGGGAAAGCTTTAGGAATCTAAAAGGCAGGAATCCAGCAATCGAAGGGGCTCATCCACTACTCACTACTCAGCCAGTGTGTGAATACGCTTTTATAAGGGGCTCATCCCCATTGCATCCAACTTGCAATACAGGCAGGCTTTGTAGTACTAAAACGCCCAGCATTCCCTGAGTACACTGCAGCGTGGCTGATAGAAATTCTCATTCATTGCCATTTGCCAAGCCAGTGTCAGTGTGTGAATACGCTTTTAGAAGGGGCTCATCCCCGGCCGTTAACATAACAAACAAATAACAATACAACTTGCAATACAGGCAGCCTTTGTAGTAGACGTAGTAGTACTACAAGGCCCAGCATTCCCTGAGTGCACTGCAGCGTGGCTGATAGAAATTCTCATTCATTGCCATTTGCCAAGCCAGTGTCAGTGTGAATACGCTTTTAGAAGGGGCTCATCCCCCAGGTTTTGATTCAACTTGCTGCACTCCAGAAGTAAAAAATGCCTGGGAAAAAAAAAGGTTGTGAAAGAACGGGGTAGAGGAAAAAACACCCATGCCGTCTCCTCTTCCAGTCCAAATGTTGGATTTGTTGGTGCCAGACCCAGTACCAGCATTTGTGGCACAAGACATGTGCCCAGTTCCACTAGTAGCAGCAGCCATATGCCTGCTGGTAGTAGTAGCAGTATCAGCAAGCCAGACTTGTCCATCTCCTCCGGTGGGCGGGTTACTTTAGACAATACGGCCATTGTGGACTGGTTGGCTGGCTCGCGGTCATCTCAGCAGGAAGACTCTGACGATCTGGCTTCAAGCCAGGTTTCGTTGGCTTCCAGATCCTCTACAGTTCCTTGGCACAGTAGTAATATAGGTTTTTCTAGCGTTTCCATTCCATCATCTATGTCTACGCTCCCCCTTCCTAGCGGGAAGCCATCTTTCCTGAGAGTCCTAAGAGACATCTCCTCGGGTGCGAAGGAAGATACTGAACAACATAGTGATGATGATGATTTGTTTTCTGCGAGTCAGCCAACGGAGTGTGTTGCGGTGGTGGTGGAGGTGGAAGCGGTAGTGGGGGGTGTTGGTGGTGGTAGCCGTGGTGGCAGACGCAGTAATGAGGGGGGGCATGGAGCCCGCCATGATGTCACATCACATTCACAACACAGTGACAGAAGTGGCGGGGATGATGAGGAAGGCTATGATGATGATGTTGTTTTAGACAGGACGTGGGAACCAGGTGACGAGGTGATGACGGCGTCAGAGGAGGAGGGTAGTAGTGGCGGCACTGGCCGTGATAAACAGCCAAGCCGAGGTAGGGGCAGAAGTCAATCTGCAAAACGTTGCAGCGGTAGGGTCAGCTCAGGAGCCGGTGACGGCGACACTGATGCTGGTGTAGGCTCCCGAAAAAAGCCTGCCAGACAAGGAGCAAGCTCGGGTGGTGGTGGTGGTGGACGTGGTACTACCTCTTTACGGTACTCTGCCGTGTGGCAATTTTTCTGTACCTTCCCGGAGGACGAAAACATGGCACAGTGCCGTATCTGCAAGCAGAAAGTAAGGCGTGGGCAGGGCAGAAATGTAGGAACTACCACTCTACGTAAACACATGGAGCGGCATCACAAGGCCATGTGGGTCAATCAACATGCCCCACCATCATCATGTACATCTAATGAAGACCCCTCTGCAGCTGCTGCTGCTGCTCTGAGTCCCTGTCATCTAAGTAGTAGCCAGGCCTTATCCACCATGTCGTTGTCATCATCATCATCATCACTGTCATCTAGTGCTCCTACTACGTCCCGTCAGTTATCATTACGGAATCGTTGTCCAATAAGCAACAATATATACCCAGTCATCCACTTGTCGTGCGGCTTAATTCACACCTGGCTAAGTTGTTGGTGGTGCAGTCGCTGCCGTACCACCTGGTCGGCTCCGCCGGCTTCAAGCAATTGATGGCGTGTGCTCAGCCTAGATGGCGAATACCTAGCCGACATTACTTCTCCAAAACAGCTGTCCCTGCCTTGCACAAGCACGTGGAGGAAAAGGTGGGCCAGTCCTTGCAATTATCCGTGTGCAGCAGGGTACATGCCACCGTCGACACGTGGAGCAGCAACTATGGGCAGGGACAGTACATGTCTTTCACGGCCCACTGGGTCAATATTTTGCAGTCCGATGCACCACCGCAGCAATGCCAGGCATTACCACCTCCACGCTTGTATCTTTCTGGTTCAACTCCGGACACCAGGCGCCTACCATCCTCCTCCTCCTACTCCTCCTCCTCCTTGCCTTTCTCTTTGGAGGTCTTCCCGTCCCCGACAGGACACAGCGTATCTTCCACTCCTCCTCCCTCTTCTTTTCAAAGGGTGCAAGGTGAAGCGCCACAAAGCTGTCTTACACCTGCTGAGCCTGGGCGAGAAAAGCCACACAGGGCAGGAGCTGCTGCTGTGCATCAAGGAGGAAATCGCACGCTGGCTGTCTCCTCTGAAACTCACACTGGGCAATGTTGTCTCTGATAACGGCAAGAACGTTGTGGCTGCACTGCGTCTAGGTCACCTGACACACGCTCCTTGCATGGCACATGTGATCAATCTGGTCATAACACGCTTCTTAAAGTCATATGTTGGTTTGAAGGGTGTGCTGGCCATGTCCAGGAGGGTTTTCGTTCGCTTTAGACATTCGTATGCATTTAAGCACGCCCTCCTGGACTTGCAGCGTCAAAACAATCTCCCAGAACACAGCCTGATTTGCGACGTTCCAACACGCTGGAATTCCACCCTGCACATGTTGGACCGTCTGTACGAACAGCGGAAAGCAGTGAATGATTTCCTGATGCAGCAGACGGGCAGCGTTTGGAGCCAGTGTAATTTCGAGCTCAGGCACTGGCAGCTGGTTAGAGACGCATGTCGCATTTTGAGGCCCTTTGAAGAGGCCACACGATTTGTGGGCCGTGACGCTAGCGGAATGAACGATGTTATGCCGCTGATATTCATTATGGAGCAAACGCTCACAGCGATGATTCAGCAAAGGATGGAGGAAGGATCACATCTGGCTATGGATGTTGAGGAGGAGGAGGAGGAGGATGAGGATAAGGAAACAGGACCTGAAGAGGAGCTGGATTTGGAGATGGAATCACAGGAAGGGATAGGGGACGAGGCAGCCACACAACATGACAGTGATGGTGATGACGAGTCTGACGATGACCTTGATGATGGACAACCATGGCAGTATGGGGCGGAGATGGAACCAACCGGGCCCTCTGAAACGCTGGCCAGGATGGCGAGCTGTATGCTTCGTTACTTGCGTGCTGACTGTCGTATTGTTAGCATGAAGCAAAGAGATGAGTACTAGATAGCCACACTTTTAGACCCTCGGTATAAAGCCAGAATGGGGGAGTTTTTTGCGCCTTCCGAGAGGGAGGCAAAATTGGCTTATGATCGAGAGAAGCTATGCAGCCAGCTTGTCACGGCTTTCAAACAGCAAACACCTGCTGCAAGCATGTCTGACCGGGGGGCCACTCTCCGCTCCCCACTGTCTCATCGTTCCACCGCCTATGGCACAGCTACCTCTGCAATAGATGGCAGCAGCGGCAGCAGCAGCAGCTGCAGCCAATTCAGTTTGGAAAATATGATGACAACATTTTTACATCCAATACCCCGACCTGACACACATCGTAGTCACCAAAGGGATGTTCACCATCACCAGGTGCAGCACCTAAACAACCAGGTTCACTCGTACCTGGACTGTGCCCTTTCTTCGTCAGAAATTCTGATCCCAGACCCCATGGACTTCTGGGTCAGCAGATTGGATCATTGGCAAGAACTGGCCCAGTTTGCCATGGGTGTACTGTCTTGTCCACCCTCCAGTGTAGCGTCAGAGAGGGTATTCAGCGCGGCAGGGGGCTTCGTCACCCCTAAGCGAACAAGATCGTCCGCCAACAGCTTGGAAAATCTCACGTTTCTGAAAATGAATCAAGCGAGGATCGGTGAGGATTTTAAAACCCCTGTGCCTGATGCCACTGATTAGATCTGACATTGCTGCTGCTGCTGCCGCTGCCACCTGCTACTGCCGCCTGCTACTACGGGATACTGTCCTGTCCATTCTTTTTTTAATGTGCTGCTGTTACTACTACTACCACCCTTGCTGTCTGTGTTGGCTACCTCTACTACCACCAATAGACCTCCACTGCCACCCGTCTGCTACAAGCAGGCCTGAGGCCTGCCCCACCACAGGGCTTTGTCCTGTGACTGTCGTCCAGTCTCTTTTTTTAATGTGCTGCTACTACCAGTCTACCACCCTTGCTGTCTGTGTTGGCTACCTCTACTACCACCAATACACCTCCACTGCCGTCTGCTACAAGCAGACCTGCCCCACCACAGGGCTTTGTACTGTGACTGTCGTCCAGTCTCTTTTTTTAATGTGCTGCTACTACCAGTCTACCACCCTTGCTGTCTGTGTTGACTACCTCTACTACCACCAATACACCTCCACTGCCGTCTGCTACAAGCAGACCTGCCCCACCACAGGGCTTTGTCCTGTGACTGTCGTCCAGTCTCTTTTTTTAATGTGCTGCTACTACTACTACTACCACCCTTGCTGTCTGTGTTGGCTACCTCTACTACCACCAATACACCTCCACTGCCGCCCGTCTGCTACAAGCAGGCCTGCCCCACCACAGGGCTTTGTCCTGTGACTGTTGTCCAGTCTCTTTTTTTAATGTGCTTCTACTACTACTACCACCCTTGCTGTCTGTGTTGGCTACCTCTACTACCACCAATACACCTCCACTGCCGCCCGTCTGCTACAAGCAGGCCTAAGGCTTGCCCCACCACAGTGCTTTGTCCTGTGACTGTCCAGTGTCTTTTAATGTGCTGCTACTACTCACCCTTGCCAATAAAAAGGGTCAATTGAAACTTCCGGTTCCGGCGCTGGGATGTGAGGACGGAGCTGCATGAGCTCCTGAAGCCCTGATCCCCTAACCCATCTACGCCACACACCCGCAGGATATAAACACCCAGGCATTAGGAGGAGAGGTGGGGGACAAGAACCGGGAGGTTTATGGAGAGATATCTCCTCCGGAGCGGCAGCAGAGAGATCTCCTGTCCGGCCGAGCACAGCACACGAGGTGAGGGGCCATCCAAGATGGCGGCGCCGCTGCAGCCACCACTTTCACAGAGCCGGTCTCAGAGCCCAGAAATTCAGAGGGAAATGCTATCGCCGTCGGTAATGACTGACTCACAGATTGATTATCGGAAGCTGGCAATTGAGGTAGCTACCCAACTGGCCCCCGACATCAGAGAATCCTTAATAGCCACAGTCACAACAACGCTCCAAAAACTCCAAAATGAGGTGACATCTCATGGCAATCGACTAGATGAATTGGAGCAGCGGGTTGGCCTCATGGAGGATGAATCAGCAGGGGCACATACCTGCATTAGAGACCTAATGCGAGATAACACAAAACTCAGAGACCGCTTAGAAGATCTTGAGAATCGGTCCAGAAGAAACAATTTAAGGATAGTGGGACTGCCTGAGCATATTAGACCGCAGCTCCTCCAGGGCATCTGCGAGACGGAGTTACCAGAAGCGCTAGGTCTGACCAGATCTTGCAGAGTGGAAAGGGCACACAGAGTGGGCCCCCCTGGTCCGAGCGCCAACGCCAAAGGAGAGCCGCAAAGCAGACCGCGCCAGGTGATCATGCGGTACTTGGATTACAATGACAAAGAGGAACTTTTGCGCACTTTCAGGAACCGCAATACCCCTTTGCATATAAGGGGGGCAAAAGTCATCCTGTTTGCAGATTATTCGGCAGAAGTCACAAGGCGGCGGAGAGCATTTGGAGGGGTTTGCACCTCCCTCTACAAACGCAAAATTAAATTTCAGCTACAGTATCCGGCCACTTTGAGGATCATGCAGACGGATGGCGCCACCAAGGTATTCCACAATCCTGAGGAGGCGGCATTATATGTAGACAAGATCCCTGGACTTCGGGGCCCTAGACAATCGGGAGAGGAGACGGCGAGTCAAGATACAGGAGGTGAAGGTCCCCGTACACCAGTTTCTTCATCGAGGGACTGTACATGGTCAGATATCGCCCGCAATTCCACTTCCTCACCCAAGCAACAACGGGCAGAATCGTCGAAGATGCCACATCGACAACGCTCAGAAAACCGGCTTGCAACCATCCCGGACTGATAAGTATCGCATAGAGGCTCCATGAGCGCATTTGATTGTGCCTTATATATTAATGTGGCAATTGGTTCTGGTGGGATATTATGCCGACAAAATTCCTGCTATAATAGGCATAAGCACTTGTACCCGTGTTGTATAGGAAGCCCAACTTATTTTTTGATACTTTAAAAATTAAAATGTGAAGTTCCAATATATCACGAAAAGATGGCGGGAAGGGGAGGGGGGGAGGGGTCACAGACCAGAAAAAAGTGAAGTTATGTATGCCAATTTAAAGTTTGTCTCACAGGAAATGCTGGTGACATTCCTGGATGGGCATTTTGTTGTTAAAGGTTGTGCCAATTTTCTGGCACCGAATGTAAATGTTGTTATTGTAATGTTGGGAGCAATCTGGAGCAGACGCCGCCGGGCGGCTACCAAGGCAGCAAAGCACGCTTGCCTAGAATTAGATATTTATGACCAGTCAATTGTGAACCTTTTCGGAACGCCCACTTTATGCAGCTGACCTCGTGGAATGTAAAGGGGCTTAGGTCCCCTAACAAGAGAATGATGGTACTCCGTCACTTAAAAAAACTCCATACGGACATCGCTCTTCTCCAGGAGACACATTTGGAGGAGAGCGACTTCCACCGCATGAAAAAGTTGTGGGTGGGCCAAGTATACGGCTCTTCAGCTTGTGGCCGTAAAGCGGGGGTACTTATTTTAATAAATAGAAACCTGGTACACGAGGTAATTCATACTGATGCAGATAAGGAAGGGCGACTGCTCCATATTACTCTAAGCACACCATGTGGGGTATTAAGCATTTATAATGTGTATGGACCTAATAGTGATAATATTGAGTTTTTCAATGGTTTGGAAAGGGCCCTTATGTCAGATAATGTCCAGCACAAAATAGTGGGAGGTGACTTTAATTCAGTTTCTGATCACAAGGAGGATAGACGCACACACAGTTCACAAAGCACGGGATCCATTCCAACAGGGGCTCCCAGAAAACAGGACCGAGTGTTGGGACCTCTGATGGAAAGAATACACTTAATAGATCCCTGGAGAAGGGGTAACCCGGATGCCCGGGAATTTACACATTACTCCCACGCTCAACAGTCCTGGTCCAGGATTGACTACCTCTTAATATCCCCAACACTACAACCGAGGCTGAGAGCCGCTGAGATAGGGGACCTAGTGATCTCAGATCACGCCCCGGTACGAGTAGATTTTCAGGAAATATATCCCAGAGGATCAGACTTCATATGGAGATTCCCGGCTCATTTAGCAACTGATGACACCTTTGTGAGACAGCTAAGAGGGTGGTGGTTAGAATACACGTCGACGAATTCAGAACACAGAGATGACCCCTCATTGTACTGGGATACGGCCAAGGCAGTGCTGAGGGGAAGGATAATGGCGTATACTGCCAGCAAAAAACGGGAAATAACACAAAAATTTAATGCTTCTAGTGCTGCACTGAGGGCAACCTATACAGCATATTTGGCACACCCTACATTAGATGCCAGACAGGCCTGGATTCAGGCAAAACACTCTTTTGACGAGTGGGCAGCTCAGAAAGAAACAATATATACTCGAGACTTTGAAGCTACTTTACATAAGTTCGGAAGTAAGGCGGGTAAACTTTTGGCCAATATGGCTCGAGGAAAGCGCTCAGTGCAGCACATAGCGAAATTAAGGGATCATAATGGGCGAGAAACATGCGATCCAACTAGTATTAATTCCATCTTGGCTAAATTTTATGAGGAGCTGTACTCTGATACATCTTCCCTTCCGCTGACAGACACACTGTTAGACAAGGTCACTTTACCGGTCATCTCCGCGGAACAGTTGCAACTTCTAAATGCCAGGGTCACAAGGGGGGAGGTGGATGAGGCAATAAGAAACCTTAAAAATAGTAAGGCGCCTGGTCCAGATGGACTGACCGGCGAATTTTTTAAAGTAATGCGGGAACAGATTACGGAGACTTTGGTCTCCTTGTTTAACAATGCTCTGGGAGAGGAGGGGTTACCACCATCAGCAGACACATCTTATGTGAAATTATTGCTTAAACCTGGAAAGGACCCCCTACTACCAGGATCATACAGACCCATATCGCTCATAAACGTGGACGCTAAACTCCTTTCCAAAATCATAGCTGATAGGTTAGCGAATATAATGCCGTTCCTCATAGCCCCAGAACAAGTAGGTTTTATTAAAGGTAGGTCGGCGGTCACCAACATCAGGACGGTTCTGGCAGTGCTAGATAGAGTACAGCATAACCCATTTCCGGGGGAACATTCGGCTTTACTTTTACTTGACGCGGAGAAAGCTTTTGACAATGTCCGTTGGAATTGGTTGGATGCTGTCCTGGATAAGATGGAAATAACGGGGGCATTCAGGATATTATTACACCACATATACAAAGACCCTAAGGCTAGAATCTCCACACCAGGCTTTCTGTCTAAACCATTCCGTCTATGTAAAGGTACAAGACAGGGGTGCCCGCTATCGCCACTGCTGTTCAATCTGGCTTTGGAGCCGCTGGCACGTTATCTGGCGTCATCCAATTTATATACGGGCATAAGGGTGGGGGAGATGGAGGTCAAGGAAACGTTGTTTGCAGATGACATCTTGTTATTTCTCGCAGACCCCCTTAAAGATGTTCCGCGTATCTTCCAGGCATTGAACGACTTTGGGAGCTACTCAGGGTACAAAGTTAACACGTTAAAATGCCAGTTATTAGATTTGGGAACGCAGGACCCAACATATAGGCGGTCCCTAGCCTCCCTGGATGTTGAGATGGCTAAGTCAAACATTACTTATCTGGGTATTAAAGTGGGTCGGGCACCCAACTCGCTGTATGATCTAAATTATCCCCCCCTTATACAAGCTATCCAAGCAGATCTTCTGAGATGGCACAGTCTACCTCTATCACTGATGGGAAGGAGCTGTTTGGTCAAAATGTCAGGATTTGCGAAATTACTCTACCCGCTCCAGACTATCCCACTTCTGGTCAAGCACTCAGATATCAATACACTCAACTCATCATTTACCAAATTCATATGGGGGGGGAAGAAACCAAGAATAGCGCTCACGAAACTCATGATGAGGAAGGCGGAAGGAGGGGTCAATTTCCCTAACATTCGGGGTTATAACCTGGCCTGCTTGAGTAGACATCTGCTAGATTGGAAACACAACACAGAGTTCCACTCCAATACTAGACTGGAGAGACAGCTAGCAAAACCTTGGGATCTCATGGCTCTGGTACACACAACGTTCACTTGTCTCCCAAAGATCGTCAAGAAATCATCTCTGTTACGAGATACCATCATGGCCTGGAAGGTATTGCGCAAACACTATAACCTCTCTTATCGCATTTCAAAACATATGCCCTTATGGCAGCACCCAGAGTTTGCAGCAGGAAGATCTAACAAACTAATGTCAGAATGGAGGGAGAAAGGGGTAGCGACTCTGGGGGATATGTTCCACGCGCAGGATAAGAGGTGGTTAACCTTGCAGGAGCTCCAGAATAAATATGTTTTTGTTCGGCATCAGCACTTACAGTACTTACAAATAGTTAATCACTGTAAAACTAAACTAGCGGATGTAGCGGATGAGGTCCCCCCCAACCTGTTTGATTCATGCTTCACGGACAATCACAGACACTCCATTTCCCAATTATATAGTACACTCAGACCAACACTAGTGAAGATGTCCCCGGGGCAGGCCTTTGGGAGATGGGAAAAACTGTTTAATTTACCAGGCATTGAAAAGCATATTGAAAAAGGGCTGGTGGATTTCAGGGCACACGTGCACAACGAAAACTGGAGGGAAACTCATCTGAAGATCATTCACCAAGCAATATATGCATTTACCCTGGCCCCCTCCGCCTCACAACCAGATAGGAAAACGTCATGCCCTAGATGTAATATCTCAAAGACAGACATGTATCATGGCCTTTGGGCGTGTGCACATATTCAGCCATTCTGGGGGGAGATAACATCCTTATTGCAGCAGGTGGGCAGGTTCCATGGGAATTTAGGGCCAATGGAGGTCTTATTCCATATACAACATGATGGAGAATTAGAAGAGACAGAAACGACACATTTAGCTCCCATGGCCCATGCCACACTGATAGTGGCAAAGAGGTGCATACTCCAAAACTGGCTGGTAGCTGAAGTACCGACTCAGAACATGGTGGTCCAGGGGTTGAGGAAACTGTTTTATCTAGACCGCATTGGTATATTACAGAATAAAGACACGCAGAGCAAAAAATTCTTTGAGAAATGGAAGCTTTTCCTCACAAAATATTTCACCAGTGAAGAACGAAGGGACATCATAGATCCGTTTACGGGAACGTCATGGTACTTGATTGAAGATCTTAAGGGCACTTTAGGGGCACTGAAAATATCACGGGAGTAAAGCATATATATCCACTGGGATTTCTTTATTCTTGCGGACTAGCTGCCTGAGTTGGTGAACTGCTTCACGAAGCTCCAATTGTTATGTATGCTCCAATTTCTTATTTGTTCTGTGTATTGTTTAGTTATGTAAGTTAGGCAGATATGCAAAGTTATGTAACAATGTTTACAGGAATACCCGACAGGTGGGGTTAAAGGAAGGGAAGGATAGAGGAGATAGAGGAGATGAAGGAGGGCTGATAGCCCATGGGGAATAACTTCCAAGATCTAACCTAGTTTGCTGGGAAGCATTCACTATCACATGTTCATTTATACATTTTTTGTAATGTTTATTATTATGGCAATGCATTACTGTATGATTTGTGTTTTTTTTTTTGTGTGGTGAAAAAATTCAATAAAAATATGTTTAAAAAAAAAAAAAGGGTCAATTTTTGGAGGGCTTGTGAAAAGCCATTGCTTGTTGCTTTTACATCCATGTATGGAAGAACCCCGGCAGGCATCTGCCAATAAAAAGGGTACATTTTTGGAGGGCTTGTGAAAAGCCATTGCTTGTTGCTTTTACATCCATGTATGGTAGAACCCCGGCAGGCATCTGCCAATAAAAAGGGTAAATTTTTGGAGGGCTTGTGAAAAGCCATTGCTTGTTGCTTTTACATCCATGTATGGAAGAACCCCGGCAGGCATCTGCCAAAAAAAAGGGTCAATTTTTAGAGGGCTTGTGAAAAGCCATTGTTGATTAATCGCAATTCTTGTCCCTTTATGAGAACATCTAAAATCAGGCACCTTCCCATTTCTAATTCTATCATCCGTCGGCATTTTACCGGTGCGGTGAAAAGAACCGCCACACCGCTATATGGCTCGGCCGCAAGAGACCAGTAGGAGGGCCCGCGTCGCCAATCCCTCCTGGCTTTTACGACGTCTGCCAAAAGCGCCAGCCTGGTCTCTTGCAAAAACAAAATGTCAGCTTCAACTCGGCTGAGAAAATCAAAGGCCATAAATTTAGCCATATCTGACTTAATGCTGGCGACATTAATGGAAGCCAGCGTCAACGGTGTGGGTACCGCCATCCTGGATGATAAAATTAGATGGCTTTCTTCTTCCCACCCCTGTCATGGTCTGAGGAGGACCCCCCAGACTCTCTCCCTTTCTTAGCACGTTTTTTGGAGGTGGTGGAGTCCATCCCCTCCTGGCGGACCTCCCCCCCTCACTCACACTCCCATCCTCGTCCCCCTGCCCCAGGTTGACCCCTGCCCCAGAGGCCTTTGTACCTCTCGGGGGAAGGGGTCCGGCGGCCTCTGAGACCCCTACCTCACCCTCCTCTTCACTTTGCTGAAGAGCTGGAAAATCCATGAGGGCTTGGTAGCGGTTGGGGGAGAGCACCAGAGGGGTGCAGATGTTGCCTTCCGTGGCCGGGGCATGGCCAGATGACTTTGGGCCGCTCAAGATCTTGCCCTGTGTCCCAGGTGTTTTTTTAGGCTGTACCCTCTCTTCCTCACCAACACTTTCATATTGGGAGGATTGAGAGTCCTCAGCCGCTTGCTCCCTCTGGATCCTCCTGACCTCCTTATCCAATTCAGTGTCCCCAAGGGCATCCGTCTCCAGGGCAGGCTCCGGGTTCAGGCCAGAGGTCCGCCCAGTTGCCTGGGCTTCCCTCAGCTCCCTCTCCTTTTGCCTTTTCTCCAGCCTTCGATGGTAGGAAGGCTGGAGCCCTCTCCTTGATATCTTCACTTGCCCTTTTGCCCCGCCGTCTCTGCATGCCCCCTCACCCACAGGAGCCACCCCACTCTCTTCTCCTGCAGGCTTGGCGACAACATTGACCACGGAGCGAGGACACCTACTGAATGGGTGACCTAAGTCACCACACAGGTGACACCTAATCTGGTCACACGATGCGGCCACTTCTGCACCGTGCAGCCTGCGCTCAAGTGTGAGGGGTCGCCACACCGGTGACACAGCCTCGGCTGCCCCTGGTAGAAGACCAGGATGTGATCCCTCCCAAGGAAAGCAGAGGATGGAATGTGGGACACAGTTTGCCCCAGACGCCTAAGTTTAACCATAAACGTCCAGGCCCCTGACCAGATGCCAAATTCATCCAGATTCTTCCTGGGCATCTCCGCCACCTCTCCAAAACGACTTAACCAGGTCATGATGTCAATGCAAGAAAGTGACTCGTTACGGGTGAGAACGGTCACCTTCTTGAGACCATTCTGGCGGGATATCGCTTGTGCAGCAAAATCCCGCCAGCCGGGCTCGTCCTTCACCAGCTCATAATTCCCCCAGAAGACCTCCAGGCCTCCTGGTTGAACAAAGCTGATGTCGAACTCAGCTGAGCCATGAGGGTGTATCAGGGCAAAGATGTCACGTGCCCTGAAGCCCATCCCCAGCAGCAGCTCCACCACCGTTTTCCTGGGGGGACAGATCTCATTGCCACGCCACCGGAGACGGACCACATTCCTCCTGACCACAGCCTGCCCGGTTGTCGGGAGCGACCACTGATCTCCTCTTTTCTCTCGGAAGGCCTCCAACCCGTACCTATCTATCCAGAATGATAGGTCCCTCTGCACACCCCCTACAGTCAGGGACTGCTTCCCCTCCCTTAAGGCCTGCAGGAGGCGCTGTTGCAAGTGACCTTCCCCAGGGCCGGAGGACGAGGGTGGGTGGGCTGGTGGTCCCCCCCCCCCCCCCACTACCCCGGCATAAGTCCTGCTTGGGGCACTGGGAAGAGGAGCACCAGGCCCTGCCACATTTCCGGCTGACACTTTCTCTCGCAACCCTGTCATTCCCTTGGCCAAGCCAGGCTCAACATTTTTTTTCTTTTCACTCGCTTTCCCTGCCCTGACTCCAACTCCCACCTCTGCATCATCAGGTGCAGCTACGGAGGGGCCGCCAGATGACATAAGCGGCACCTCCAAGCAACCCTCCGCATCATCGGTGTCCATATCACTTGCCAGGGCAGGAAAAGACACTTCTCTATTTACATCACTATATACTTCATTAATCACCTCTTTATTTACATCATTGCTCTTTTCTTTACCTTCTTCATTAATTTTTATTTTACGCTCTTCATTAACTTTTATTTTACACTTTTCATTTACTGGTACTGTCACTTTAATTTCTGAGCTGCTTTTCAGCAGCAACTCTGGATTTACATTTGCCAAGCCACTCCCCTCCTCCACCCTGGAGTGACTGGCTCCGCCTCTGCCAGAGGCTTTGGCTCCGCCCTTATCCGAGGCATCGGGTGCCTGTAGACCTATTACGCTGACCTGTCGCAGTGTGACAGGACCGGCCACGTTACAGGCACCCGATCCACGGGACCGCGCCGCCGCTGACTTCCGGTCCGCCCCCTCCTCCGATACTCGGCTCACGCCAAGCACCGGTCTCCGGGGCTCGCCGTCAGCCTGCTCTGGGACCACGCCCCCTGCTGCGCTCTGGCCGCCAGTGCCGCCCACTTCACAGCGTGCGCCGTCCGGCGCCATTTTGCCCGTCCTCGCTGCGATCTTCCCTCTTTCCCGCCCCGACCCCACTGCAGGAGCCGGGGCTGGGGGGTTTGCGGGTTCTGCACTCCGAACCAGAATCTCTTGTGACCCGGAGTGCAGGGGAGACCCATGGACATACACGAGTCTCACCTCTTTCAGCCGCCTCTCCTCTCTCAGCTTCTGCCGCATCTTTTTCTTCCTCCGTTTCTCTGCTGCTGCACTTTTTTCCTCTTCCTCTGGGGGCAGCTCCGAGCCGAAACTGAACCCCTCCAGCGACACAGGGGATTCCTGGTCGCAGATCTGTGTCAGTAGACCGGGGGGTGCTCCTCCTCTGACCCGGAGCTGCTCCCCTGTAAACGTACCATATTCGGTGAAATAGTCCTTGCCGTTAAATCCCCCGACTCGCGCGGCGCCTCTGCGTCCGACTCCTCCCGGCTCGACAGGGGTTTCCTCCATGGCAGCTTCCATGCTTGCTGCCGAGGTTCCTTGACCGCTTCCTCTAACCGCCATTTCCGTAAAACGGTCCTCATTTTTTAACTTTTCAGCGAAAACGCCTCCTCCTTTTAGGTTGGTCGCTCTCCTCTCCTCCACTTCCTTCACCTCCTGGAGCAGGGAGCGGACCTGCGCCGAAAACTTGGCTCTCCTGCCGCCAGAGGATTTCGCTGCCCTCTGCCGGGCTACCGCTAGCTCTCCACGGAGGCGCTGCAGGGACCTACCCAGGTCTTTATACTCCTCAAGGTGGGCCACCAGGCGGGAGCCAAAAGTGGTAGCCTCCTCTCCCGGCCTCAGTGACCCCCACTCCGCGGGGTCCCTGCAGCCATGGTCTTCCGGGCCCGATCTTGCTGGTCCCTCTCCTGGAGAGTGCTCCATCGCCTCTGCTCTCTTTGCAGCATGCTGCGATGACCCAGCCCTGGGGGGCGTCGAGGCCACATTGCTGCAGCACCGAGATGACCTTCTCTCCCCCAGGGCTGGCTCCACTTTCCCAGCCGGCTGGGATGTCCCTCCACCCCCAACCGGCCTACTCCAGAGGGTGGAGGACCGGGACTCCATCTCCGGATGGAGCCCCCCTCAGGGCACTCTGCAAGCCCAGACAGGTGTAACAAACCGGGGCAGGTAATAAAGCAGAGTCCCTGGGAAGGTATATACAAAAAAACCACACCCAAAACCAAAGCACCTCCTCACTCCTCAGAGAGCAAGCCGCATCTGCCAAGAAAATGGGTCAATTTTTGGAGGGCTTGTCAAAAGCCATTGCTTCTTCTTTTACCACCTTATATGTATGAACCCTGGCAGGCATCTGCCGCCAAAAATTTTAATTTTTTTACCTTTTTTAACAATGCATTAAGCATACAACATGCACAAGTGCAGTGGTTTCTGTTAGTTATCACCGTGTCCCATCCGTTTTCCTATAGCCATACATGTTGGCGTAACTTTGACACTAACTTTGCCTTAAAGACAGCTCAAAAGTACTTGGATACACTCATGGGTGACCTAAGAGTGTTATACAGGGCTTCTAGGGCTTTTAAACAGTGTTATACACGATTTTTAGGGGCTTTCTTGTATTACAGGTTCGGTCAGAACTAGTTCGGTCCGAATCGAACTTTTTCACGAAATTCGGCGATCCTGCCGAACCGAACTTTTCATAAGTTCGCTCATCTCTAGTCACCGGTTATAAGTGGTGTACCCCAGGGTTCAGTGCTGGGACCACTATTATTCAACTTATTTATTAATGATACAGAGGATGGGATTAATAGCATTATTTCTATTTTTGCAGATGACACCAAGCTATATAATATAGTTCAGACTATGGAAGATGTTTGTGAATTGCAAGTGGATTTAAACAAACTGAGTGTTTGGGCGTCCACTTGGCAAATTAAGTTTAATGCAGATAAATGTAAAGTTATGCACCTGGGTACAAACAACCTGCATGCATCATATGTCCATAGGGAGCTACAGTGGGGGAGTCACTTGTTGAGAAGGCTCTGGTTGTACTTGTAAATCATAAACTAAATAACAGCATGCAATGTCAATCAGCTGCTTCAAAGACCAGCAAGATATTGTCGTGTATTAAAAGAGGCATGGACTCACGGGACAGGGATGTAATATTACCACTTTACAAAGCATTAGTGAGGCCTCATCTAGAATATGCAGTCCAGTTCTGGGCTCCAGTTCATAGAAAGGATGCCCTGGAGTTGGAAAAAATACAAAGAAGATCAACGAAGCTAATAAGGGGCATGGAGAATCTAAGTTATGAGGAAAGATTAAAAGAACTAAACCTATTTAGCCTTGAAAAAAGACGACTAAGGCCTCATGCACACGACCGTAGCCGTGTGCACGGCCGTGATTTTCGGGTCGGCCGGCTGCGGACTGTCAGCGGACTGTCAGCCGCAGGCCGCCCGCACATGCACATGGCCGCGGCCATTGTTTTCAATGAGCCCGGACCGCAGAACCGGGCCGTAATAAGACATGCCCGTTCTTTCTGCGGTCCGGGCTCCCGGGCCGTGCACGGACCTCAAAAACTACGGTCGTGTGCACGGCCCCATAGAAAAGAATGGGGCCGCAATTCTCCCGTGGATTTTCGGGGGAATTGCGGACGCAAAAACACGGTCGTGTGCATGAGGCCTAAGGGGGGACATGATTAACTTATATAAATATATGAATGGCACATACAAAAAATATGGTGAAATCCTGTTCCATGTAAAACCCCCTCAAAAAACAATTGGGCACTCCCTCCATCTGGAAAAAGAAAGGTTCAACCTGCAGAGACGACAAGCCTTCTTTACTGTGTGAAAGGTGAATTTATGGAATAGTCTACCGCAGGCGGGGGTCACAGCAGGGACTGCTTAGATGGCTTTAAAAAAGGCTTAGATAATTTCCTAGAACAAAAAAATATTAGCTCCTATGTTCAGAAATTTTTTACTTCCCCTTTCCCATCCCTTGGTTGCACTTGATGGACGTGTCTTTTTTCAACCGTACAAACTATGTAACTATGTAATCTTCCAGAGCAACCCTGGCTACAGCCGACAGCCGAGTTTAGTTACTAGGCATCTTGAAGCCTTCCTTTCTGTGTAAAGGATCTACCAGACACAACATCTGTGTCGACGCCCATAGGTAATCAGTCTGCACCTGCTTCTATGTCTGTGAGACTGACTCCATCTTCCACCACCCAGGATGGCAGGCTTAGGAGTGGGAGAGCCTATCACAGCCTGGCCAGACGGAGCTAGCTCCCGCCCTCTGTCTATTTATACCTGCCTTTCCTGTTCCTCCTTTGCTTGTGATTCTTCTCTGTTTGTTTCCTGGCCCTGCTGCAGCTTCTTGAACTACTGATCCTCTACTTGTGATTGACCTTGGCTTTTCTGACCACTCTTCTGCTCTTTGTTTTTGTACCTCACTCATCTCCTGGTTTGACTCGGCTCGTTCACCTCGCTTGTTGCTCACGGTGTTCCCGTGGGCAACTTCCCCATTTCCCTGGCTTCTTTGTACCCTTGTCTGTTTGTCTGTCGTGCACCTATTGAGTGTAGGGACCGTCGCCCAGTTGTACCCCGTCGCCTAGGGCGGGTCGTTGCAAGTAGGCAGGGACTGAGTGGCGGGTAGATTAGGGCTCACTTGTCTGTTTCCCTACCCCGACATTACATAATCACAAGCCCATATACCTAGTCTACCCTGGTCCCTGACACTACTATGGACCCCCTTGAGACCCTGGCTCAGCAAATGTAGGGCCTCTCCCTACATGTCCAGGCCCTGGCTCAGAGGGACAACCAGCCTGATGCTACCCTGGTAGTGCCCCTCACCTCACCTCTTGAACCCCACCTCAAGTTGCCTGACCGGTTCTCAGGGGACCGGAAGACTTTTTTCTCCTTTCGGGAGAGTTATAGGCTCTATTTTCGCTTAAAGCCTCACTCCTCTGGTTCTGAGAGCCAGCGGGTGGGTATAATTATGTCCCGGCTCCAGGACGGGCCCCAAGAATGGGCCTTCTCCTTGGCTCCTGACGCCCCTGAACTTTCCTCCGTTGATCTTTTCTTTTCTGCTCTCGGGCTCATTTATGACGAGACTGACAAGACTGCCTTTGCCGAGAGTCAGCTGGTGACCTTACGTCAGGGTAAGAGACCTGTTTAGGAGTATTGTTCTGACTTTAGGAAGTGGTGCGTAGCTTCTCGGTGGAATGACCCTGCCTTAAGGTGTCAGATTAGATTGGGTCTGTCGAACGCCCTGAAAGACCTGCTAGTTAGCTATCCCTCTTCTGACTCCCTAGATCAGGTTATGGCTTTAGCGGTACGACTTGACCGACGTCTCAGGGAACGACGACTTGAACGTGTTTGTGTTTTCTCCTCTGACTCCCCCATGATGCCTCCCGAGGTTCCGTTGCTTCGTTCTTCCACGGAAGACTCGGAGGTACCTATGCAACTCGGGGCCTCCGTGTCCCCCCAACAGCGTAGAGAGTTCCGCAGGAAGAATGGTCTCTGCTTCTACTGTGGGGAAGACAAGCATAAAGTGAACAACTGTCCTAGGCGTAAGAATAAGCAGCCGGAAGAACTTCCGTGCCTAAGTGACCATCGGGGAGGTCACTTGGGCGCACAGTTATTTCCCGTAAATATGAAACGTAATAAAATCTTGCTTCCCTTTCAGGTCTCTGTTGGTGGTAATTCTGCTACCGGCAGTGCCTTCGTGGATTCAGGGTCTTCTGCTAATATTATGTCTTTGGAATTTGCTATGTCTCTAGCTATGCCATTGATTGATTTGCCTAAACCTGTCCCGGTAGTGGGTATCGACTCCACTCCTCTTGCTAATGGTTATTTTACACAGCATACCCCTGTTTTTGAACTCCTTGTGGGCTCCATGCATTTGGAGCAGTGCTCTGTACTGGTGATGCAGGGATTATCGTCCGATTTGGTTTTAGGCCTTCCCTGGTTGCAGTTGCATAATCCCACTTTTGACTGGAATACTGGGGATCTTACCAAATGGGGTAATGAATGCATGACGTCATGTTTTCCTGTTAATTCTATTTCTCTCCCTGAGGAGGTGATCACTCTACCTGAGTTTGTTCAGGACTTCGCTGATGTTTTCTCTAAAGAGGCCTCCGAAGTGTTACCACCTCATAGAGAATATGATTGCGCAATTGAATTGGTACCAGGAGCTAAGCTCCCTAAGGGTAGGATATTTAATCTCTCTTGTCCCGAACGTGAAGCCATGAGAGAGTATATCCAGGAATGCCTGGCCAAGGGTTACATTCGCCCCTCTACTTCTCCGGTAGGTGCTGGCTTTTTCTTCGTAGGGAAGAAGAATGGTGGTCTTAGGCCATGCATTGACTACCAAAACTTGAATAAGGTCACTGTAAGGAACCAGTATCCCCTTCCTTTGATTCCTGATCTCTTCAATCAGGTTCAGGGGGCCCAATGGATCTCTAAGTTTGATCTACAGGGGGCTTATAACCTTATCCGCATCAAAGAGGGGGATGAGTGGAAGACTGCGTTTAACACGCCCGAAGGTCATTTCGAATACCTCGTCATGCCCTTTGGGTTGTGTAATGCTCCCGCGGTCTTCCAGAATTTCATAAATGAGATTTTAAGAAACTACCTGGGGATATTTCTTGTAGTGTACCTTGATGACATACTTGTGTTTTCCAAGGACTGGTCCTCCCACATTGAGCATATCAGGAAGGTGCTCCAGGCCCTTCGGGAAAACGAACTGTTTGCTAAGACCAAAAAATGTGTGTTTGGAGTGCAGGAGATACAGTTTTTGGGTCAAATCCTCACTCCTCATGAATTCCGCATGGACCCCGCCAAGGTCCAGGCTGTGGCGGAATGGGTCCAACCTGCCTCCCTGAAGGCGTTATAGTGCGTCCTGGGGTTATTATTACAGGAGATTTATTGCTAACTTCTCGGTCATCGCTAAGCCTCTTACGGATCTCACTCGCAAAGGTGCTGATCTCCTCCACTGGCCTACTGAGGCTGTCCAGGCTTTTGAGGTCCTTAAGAAGTGCTTTATCTCGGCCCCAGTGCTGGTTCAGCCCAACCAAATGGAGCCATTTATCGTGGAGGTTGACGCGTCCGAGGTGGGAGTGGGGGCTGTCTTGTCCCAGGGTACCAGGTCTCTCACCCATCTCCGCCCCTGTGCCTACTTCTCCAGGAAGTTTTCGCCCACTGAGAGTAACTATGATATTGGCAACCGCGAACTCTTAGCCATTAAATGGGCATTTGAAGAGTGGCGCCACTTCCTGGAGGGGGCTAGGCACCAGGTTACGGTCCTTACCGACCACAAGAATCTGGTTTTCTAGAATCTGCCTGGAGGCTAAACCCGAGACAAGCTCGATGGGCGTTATTTTTTACCAGATTCAACTTTTTGATCACCTATAGGGCTGGGTCTAAAAATATTAAGGCTGATGCACTGTCGCGTAGCTTCATGGCCAGCCCTCCTTCGGAGGAAGATCCTGCTTGTGTTTTGCCTCCAGGTATAATCATTTCCTCTATTGATTCTGATTTAGTCTCTGAAATTGCGGCTGATCAAGGTTCAGCTCCCGGGAACCTTCCTGAGAACAAGCTGTTTGTACCCCTGCAATTCCGGCTAAGGGTACTTAGGGAAAATCATGACTCTGCACTATCTGGCCATCCAGGCATCCTGGGTACCAAGCACCTCATTGCCAGAAACTATTGGTGGCCTGGGTTGCTCAAAGACGTTAAGGCCTACGTCGCCGCTTGTGAAGTTTTGTGCTAGGTCCAAGACTTTCAGGTCCCGACCAGCGGGCTTACTATGTTCTTTGCCCGTTCCCCAGAGACCTTGGACCCATATCTCCATGGCTTTCATCACCGATTTGCCTCCATCTCAAGGCAAGTCGGTGGTGTGGGTTGTAGTAGACCGCTTCAGTAAGATGTGCCACTTTGTGCCCCTCAAGAAACTACCCAATGCTAAGACGTTAGCTACCTTGTTTGTCAAACACATCCTGCGTCTCCATGGGGTCCCTGTCAATATTGTTTCTGACAGAGGGGTACAATTTGTTTCATTGTTTTGGAGAGCCTTCTGTAAAAAGTTGGAGATTGATCTGTCCTTCTCCTCTGCCTTCCATCCTGAAACTAATGGCCAAACTGAGAGGACTAATCAGTCTCTAGAACAATATTTAAGGTGTTTTATCTCTGACTGTCAATATGATTGGGTCTCATTCATTCCCCTCGCCGAATTTTCCCTTAATAACCGGGTCAGTAACTCGTCAGGGGTCTCCCCCTTTTTCTGTAATTTTGGGTTTAATCCACGGTTCTCCTCCATTTCACCTGGTAGTTCCAACAATCCCGAGGTAGATGTCGTTCATCGGGAACTGTGCACAGTCTGGGCCCAGGTTCAGAAGAACCTAGAGGAGTCCCAGAGCATACAAAAGACTCAGGCAGATAGAAGACGTTCTGCTAACCCCTTGTTTGTGGTCGGGGATCTGGTGTGGCTATCGTCAAAGAATTTGCACCTTAAAGTCCCGTCCAAGAAGTTTGCTCCCCGGTTTATAGGGCCATACAAGGTCATTGAAGTCCTTAACCCTGTCTCCTTCCGACTGGAGTTGCTCCCGTCTTTTCGAGTACACGACGTGTTTCATGCCTCCCTCCTTAAACGCTGCTCCCCGTCCTTGGCTCCCTCGAGGAAACCTCCGTTCCCTGTTCTCACCCCTGAGGGGGTAGAATTCGAGGTGGCCAAGATTGTGGACAGCAGGATGGTCCAAGGCTCCCTCCAGTACCTGGTCCATTGGAGGGGATACGGGCCTGAGGAGAGGACTTGGGTACCTGCTCGGGATGTTCACGCTGGGGTATTGCTCAGGAGGTTCCACCTTCGTTTCCACAATAAACCAGGTCCACCTAGAAAGGGTCCGGTGGCCCCTCATAAAAGGGGGGGTACTGTAAAGGATCTGCCAGACACAACTTCGGGGTTAACGCCCATAGGTAATCAGTCTGCACCTGCTTCTATGTCTGTGAGACTGACTCCATGTTCCACCACCCAGGATGGCAGGCTTAGGAGTGGGAGAGCCTATCACAGCCTGGCCAGACGGGGCTAGCTCCCGCCCTCTGTCTATTTATACCTGCCTTTCCTGTTCCTCCTTTGCTTGTGATTCTTCTCTGTTTGTTTCCTGGCCCTGCTGCAGCTTCTTGAACTACTGATCCTCTGCTTGTGATTGACCTTGGCTTTTCTGACCACTCTTCTGCTCTGCGTTTTTGTACCTCGCTCATCTCCTGGTTAGACTCTGCTCGTTCACCTCGCTTGTTGCTCACGGTGTTCCCGTGGGCAACTTCCCCATTTCCCTGGCTTCTTTGTACCCTTGTCTGTTTGTCTGTCGTGCACCTATTGAGTGTAGGGACCGTAGCCCAGTTGTACCCCGTCACCTAGGGCGGGTCGTTGCAAGTAGGCAGGAACTGAGTGGCGGGTAGATTAGGGCTCACTTGTCTGTTTCCCTACCCCGACATTACATAATGTTTCTGTCTTTAGCTGGATCAAGCTGGGGGCCTCCTCTCCACAGCCAGCAGAAACGGGCTGCCGTGGCAACCGGCACCCATTGATGACGTCGGCTCTGGCGGCTTATATAAAGGGGACTACAGCCTTCACACCTCACCTGCATATCAAGATACATCTTGTGTTTGACTAATGTTATTTTACTCCTATTTATATAAGTTAATATGCTGTGGTTAAGGATAAAGAATGGTGAGTTTTCTTAGAGTTTGCACCCCAGTCTAGCTAGCACGAAACTTATTGTGGCTTAGAGGATCAACTTCTCTAGTGAGAACAGGCATGCTGTTTATCAGTGCACTAAATGAAAGTAAAGTAAAAACAAATCTTTACAAAGTTACTCAAGCTGTAAAATATTATTCAGAGGGGATTTTTTTTTGTATTAAGTATTCATTTAACTTTATGAAACTTTGTAAAACTGATAATAACCCATATGACTGTACTACTAATATGACTACTACTCAAGCTATAACTATTACTCTAACTTGTCTTTAAACTACAACATATTAAGAACACACAACAGTTTTAGAAAATATATTAAAGATAAAAAACACAATAGTTAGGATACACTATTATAGTATATGTTGGGAGGATTGGTGATACGTGACCAGTGCTTACCAGAATACCTGTGATGACAGATAGAGCATAGATTTGAAAATGATGATAAAAGTGGGAACATGTCCTTATGACTTTAACCCTTTAGTGACCGGCCCATCGTGTTTCTACGTCGGTCACTAACGGGCCTTATTCCGATGCCATAGACTTTTTACGTCGCGGCATCGGAATAAGTTAACAGAGCAGGGAGCTGTCAAATCTCACTGCTCTCAGCTGCCAGAGGCAGATATTGTAAAAGTATTGCAGTGTATTATAAATGCGATCGCAGAATCGCATATTATAGTCCCTTAGTGGGACTAGTAAAAAAGTGAAAAAAAAGTTTAATAAAGTTAATTTAAAAAAAAATGTGAAAAAAAATGAAAAACCCAGCTTTTCCCCTTACAAAATGCTTTACTATTAAAAAAACAAAATAAAGTTAAAAAGTTACACATATTTGGTATCGCCGCGTCCGTAACGACCCCGACTATAAATCTATTACATTATTTAACCCGCCCGGTGAACGCCGTAAAAAATTTAATAAAAAACTATGGAAAAATTGCTGTTTTCTGTGAATACTGACTTTAAAAAAATGTGATAAAAAATGATCAAAATGTCGCATCTACTCCAAAATGGTACCAATAAAAACTGCAAGTCTTCCCGCAAAAAAAAAGCCCTCACACAACTGCATCGGCGAAAAAATAAAAACGTTACGGCTCTTCAAATATAGAGACACAAAAACAAATAATTTTGAAAAAAAAGCGTTTTTACTGTGTAAAAGTAGTAAAACATACAAAAACTATACAAATTTGGTATTGTTGCAATCGTAACAACCCGCTGAATAAAGTTATTGTGTTATTTATATCACACGGTAAACGGTGTAGATTTAAGACGCAAAAAAGTGTGGCGAAATTTCAGGTTTTTTTCTATTTCCCCCCAAATAAAAGTTAATAAAAGTTAATCAATAAATAACATGTCCCCCAAAATGGTGCTATTAAAGAATACAACTTGTCCCGCAAAAAACAAGACCTTATACAGCTATGTCGACGCAAAAATAAAAAGGTTATAGCTCTTGGAATGCGACGATGGAAAAACTTAAAAAATGGCCTGGTCATTAAGGGGTTAAACAAATGAAAAGATCTCTCCATACCAAATTGATTACATTTAGCCTGAGTAAGGGCAAGCATTTTTAGTAACTCTCTCTACAACTTATATCTAGCAGGTGCATATAAACACACTGTTAGCTCCACTTATGTCCAATTGATGGAGTATAATTGTGCTCCAAAAAGGCAGAATATAAAAGAAAAAGATTATTCCCACTGAGACAGATATAAAGCTGAATTATTGAGAATCATAAGTTCTCTGGGCTATGCCACCAAGTGGTAAGTCAAGGGGGGTTTAGATGTATGTATGAGGGTAGACGTAAGGCAGAATGTTTCATGATATAGGTAAGCAAGCGTAAAAAAAAGCTTTGATTTTGGGAAATAGCAAGCCCTAACTCTTGAAATGTCTTTTACTTATAGTTGAATGTATATAGGCCTTCATGCTGGAAATTAGGTTATAATTAAACTCAATTATAAAGAACAAATATGTAGTATAAGAACATCCCATATAGGAAATTAATCAATTAATGTACTGTAAAAGTTTCGTTCCTCTGCCAGGTCATTCCATGCTCAATCTACCCAGAGATCCATTTTCAGAATGCCCTTAACCTTTTTCGACTCATAAATTTATACTGTCTTTTATATATTGGAAAGGTTTGGAAAGTTGCATATATCTAAATGATATAATATAAAGAATCTTTGAATAGTTCTGCCATTATTTTTAATTTAGTTTGAATCTCAAATCATGAGTGAAACTGTGATAATTTCCTATTACGAATAGAAACTCCGTAATAGGAAATTCAATCATTGGTGGAGAGAATTTTTACAGATTGGCTCATCTCTAAAATATGAATCTTGACATTCATTCAGTGTTTACTATGTACATTTCAATTGCTTTGAAATTTCACACATGGTGCATCAGTGATCCACATTATCACATTGCAAAAACCATCCATTCACTGCAGTGTAATATCTGGTCGATGAGGTGCCACAGCGGCACAAACGTGGAAAAACTGCAAACTACGGCAGCAGCACAAATCCGGTCCTGGACTCCACGTGATCTGTTTTTACCTACACTGATACATTGTAACAAACCTGTGAGCTGGACTAGGTAATCTTTTCATTAGGCCATAATTACACTCTATTAATATAAAAATGGATAACTTATTGAATTTGTAGGACTGTGTGTATGTAATTTGTATCACGTCTATAAAGGAGCACAACAGCAAATGACTCTTAATTAGAGATGAGCGAACTTATGGAAAATTCGGTTCGGCTGGTTTGCCGAATTTCATGAAAAAGTTCGATTCGGACCGAACTAGTTCTGACCGAACCTGTAATTCAAGAAAGCCCCTAAAAATCGTGTATAACACTGTTTAAAAGCCCTAGAAGCCCTGTATAACACTCTTAGGTCACCCATGAGTGCATCCAAGTACTTTTGAGCTGTCTTTAAGGCAAAGTTATTGTCAAAGTTACGCCAACATGTATGGCTATAGGAAAACGGATGGGACACGGTGATAACTAACAGAAACCACTGCACTTGTGCATGTTGTATGCTTAATGCATTGTTAAAAAAGGTACAAAAATTAATCATTTTTGGCGGCAGATGCCTGCCAGGGTTCATACATATAAGGTGGTAAAAGAAGAAGCAATGGCTTTTGACAAGCCCTCAAAAAATTTACCCTTTATGGTGGCAGATGCCTGCCGGGGTTCATCCATACATGGATGTAAAAGCAACAAGCAATGGCTTTTGAGTGCAAGCCCTCCAAAAATTTACCCTTTTTATTGGCAGATGCCTGCCGGGGTTCATCCATACATGGATGTGAAAGCAACAAGCAATCGCTTTTCACAAGTCCTCCAGGCCTGCTTGTAGCAGACGGCAGTGGAGGTGTATTGGTGGTAGTAGAGGTAGCTAACGGACAGCAAGGGTGGTGGTAGTAGTAGTAGCAGCACATTAAAACAGACTGGACAGTCACAGGACAAAACCCTGTGGTGGGGCTGGCCTCAGGCCTGCTTGTAGCAGACGGCAGTGGAGGTGTATTGGTGGTAGTAGAGGTAGCCAACGGACAGCACGGGTGGTGGTAGTAGTAGTAGCAGCAGCACATTAAAACAGACTGGACAGTCACAGACAAAGCCCTGTGGTGGGGCAGGCCTGCTTGTAGCAGACGGCACTGGGGGTGGATTGGTGGTAGAAGTAGTAGCAGCACCAACAGCGGCACATTAAAAAAAGAGTGGACAGGACAGAATCCCGTAGTAGCAGGCGGCAGTAGCAGGCGGCAGCGGCAGCAGCAAGGTCAGATCTAATCAGTGGCATCAGGCACAGGGGTTTTAAAATCCTCACCGATCCACGCTTGATTCATTTTCAGAAACGTGAGATTTTCCAAGCTGTTGGCGGACAATCTTGTTCGCTTAGGGGTGACAAAGCCCCCTGCCGCGCTGAATACCTTCTCTGACGCTACACTGGAGGGTGGACAAGACAGTACACCCATGGCAAACTGGGCCAGTTCTTGCCAATGATCCAATCTGCTGACCCAGAAGTCCATGGGGTTTGGGATCAGGATTTCTGACGGAGAAAGGGCACAGTCCAGGTACGAGTGAACCTAGTTGTTTAGGTGCTGGTGATGGTGAACATCCCTTTGGTGACTACGATGTGTGTCAGGTCGGGATATTGGATGTAAAAATGTTGTCATCATATTTTCCAAACTGAATTGGCTGCTGCTGCTGCTGCTGCCGCCTATTGCAGAGGTAGCTCTGCCAGAGGCGGTGGAACAATGAGACAGTGGGGAGCGGAGAGAGGCCCCCCGGTCAGACATGCTTGCAGCAGGTGTTTTCCGTTTTAATGCCGTGACAAGCTGGCTGCATAGCTTCTCTCGATAATAAGCCAATTTTGCCTCCCTCTCGGAAGGTGCAAAAAACTCCCCCATTCTGGCTTTATACCGAGGGTCTAAAAGTGTGGCTATCCAGTACTCATCTCTTTGCTTCATGCAAGTCATGCAGTCATGCAGTCAGCGCGCAAGTAACGAAGCATACAGCTCGCCATCCTGGCCAGCGTTTCAGAGGGCCCGGTTGGTTCCATCTCCGCCCCATACTGCCATGGTTGTCCATCATCAAGGTCGTCGCCAGACTCGTCATCATCACTGTCATGTTGTGCGGCTGCCTCGTCCCCTATCCCTTCCTGTGATTCCATCTCCAAATCCAGCTCCTCTTCAGGTCCTGTTTCCTCATCCTCATCCTCCTCCTCAACATCCATAGCCAGATGTGATCCTTCCTCCATCCTTTGCTGAATCATCGCTGTGAGCGTTTGCTCCAGAATGAATATCAGCGGCATAACATCGTTCATTCCGCTAGCGTCACGGCTCACAAATCGTGTGGCCTCTTCAAAGGGCCTCAAAACGCGACATGCGTCTCTAACCAGCTGCCAGTGCCTGAGCTCGAAATTACACTGGCTCCAAACGCTACCCGTCTGCTGCATCAGGAAATCATTCACGGCTTTCCGCTGTTCGTACAGACGGTCCAACATGTGCAGGGTGGAATTCCAGCGTGTTGGAACGTCGCAAATCAGGCTGTGTTCTGGGAGATTGTTTTGACGCTGCAAGTCCAGGAGGGCGTGCTTAAATGCATACGAACGTCTAAAGCGAACGCAAACCCTCCTGGACCTGGCCAGCACACCCTTCAAACCAACATATGACTTTAAGAAGCGTGTTATGACCAGATTGATCACATGTGCCATGCAAGGAGCGTGTGTCAGGTGACCTAGACGCAGTGCAGCCACAACGTTCTTCCCGTTATCAGAGACAACATTGCCCAGTGTGAGTTTCAGAGGAGACAGCCAGCGTGCGATTTCCTCCTTGATGCACAGCAGCAGTTCTTGCCCTGTGTGGCTTTTCACGCCCAGGATCAGCAGGTGTAAGACAGCGTTGTGGCGCTTCACCTTGCACTTATGAAAAGAGGAGGGAGGAGGAGTGGAAGATACGCTGTGTCCTGTCGGGGACGGGAAGACCTCCATTGAGGAGGGCAAGGAGGAGGAGTAGGAGGAGGAGGATGGTAGGCGCCTGGTGTCCGGAGTTGAACCAGAAAGATACAAGCGTGGAGGTGGTAATGCCTGGCATTGCTGCGGTGGTGCATCGGACTGCAAAATATTGACCCAGTGGGCCGTGAAAGACATGTACTGTCCCTGCCCATAGTTGCTGCTCCACGTGTCGACGGTGGCATGTACCCTGCTGCACACGGATAATTGCAAGGACTGGCCCACCTTTTCCTCCACGTGCTTGTGCAAGGCAGGGACAGCTGTTTTGGAGAAGTAATGGCGGCTAGGTATGACTGGGTATATATTGTTGCTTATTGGACAACGATTCCGTAATGGATAACTGACGGGACATAGGAGGAGCACTAGATGACAGTGATGATGATGATGACAACGAGATGGTGGATAAGGCCTGGCTACTACTTAGATGACAGGGACTCAGAGCAGCAGCAGCGGCAGAGTGGTCTTCATTAGATGTACATGATGGTGGGGCATGTCGATTGTCCCACATGGCCTTGTGATGCCGCTCCATGTGTTTACGTAGAGCGGTAGTTCCTACATTGCTGCCCTGCCCACGCCTTACTTTCTGCTTGCAGATACGGCACTGTGCCATGTTTTCATCCTCCGGGAAGGTACAGAAAAATTGCCACACGGCAGAGTACCGTAAAGAGGTAGTACCACGTCCACCACCACCACCACCACCACCCGAGCTTGCCCCTTGTCTGGCAGGCTTTTTTCAGGGAGCCTACACCAGTAGCAGCAGTGTCGCCATCACCGGCTCCTGAGCTGACCCTACCGCTGCAACGTTTTGCAGATTGACTTCTGCCCCTACCTCGGCTTGGCTGTTTATCACGGCCAGTGCCGCCACTACTACCCTCCTCCTCTGACGCCGTCATCACCTCATCACCTGGTTCCCACGGCCTGTCTAAAACAACATCATCATAGCCCTCCTCATCATCCCCGCCACTTCTGTCACTGTGTTGTGAATGTGATGTGACATCATGGCGGGCTCCATGCCCCCCCTCATTACTGCGTCTGAAACCACGGCTACCACCAACACCCCCACTACCACAGCTATGCGTCTCGGACACCGCTTCCACCTCCACCGCCGCAACATACTGTTGTTCAGTATCTTCCTTCGCACCCGAGGAGATGTCTCTTAGGAATCTCAGGAAAGATGGCTTCCCGCTAGGAAGGGGGAGTGAAGACATAGATGATGGAATGGAAACGCTAGAAATACTCATATTACTACTGTCACTGTGCCAAGGAACTGTAGAGGATCTGGAATCCAACGAAACCTGGCTTGAAGCCAGATCATCAGAGTCTTCCTACTGAGATGACCGCGAGCCAGCCAACCAGTCCACAATGGCCGTATTGTCTAAAATAACCCGCTCACCGGAGGAGATGGACAAGTCTGGCTTGCTGATACTGCTACCACTACCAGCAGGCACATGGCTGCTGCTACTAGTAGAACTGGGCACATGTCTTGTGCCAAAAATGCTGGTACTGGGTCTGGCACCAACAGATCCAACATTTGGACTGGAAGAGGACATGACATGGGTGTTTTTTCCTCTACCCCGTCCTTTCACAACCTTTTTTTTACCAGACATTTCACTGCTGGAGTGCAGCAAGTTGAATCAAAACCCCTTCCCCTACTAGAGGAATGAGGCCCTTATAAAATATTATTTGGACTGGCTGAAAATGAGTGACTGTGAATAGGTGGCAGTCAGTGTATGCTGTGACTTGTATAATAGCACCAAAGGCACCGTCTGTACTTAATTAGCACGTTGAATTAAACCCTTAGACAGAAATGAGGCCCTTTTAAATTGTTATTCGGACTGGTGGAAAATCAGTGACTCATAAGGTGCCAGTCAGTCAGGGAATGCTGGGCGTTGTAGTACTACAAAGGCTGCCTGTATTGCAAGTTGGATGTTAACCCATGCAACGGGGATGAGCCCCTTATAAAAGCTTATTCACACACTGGCTTGGCAAATGGCAATGAATGAGAATTTCTATCAGCCACGGTGCACTCAGGGAATGCTGGGCGTTGTAGTACTACAGCTGCCTGCCTGGATTGCAAGTTGGATGTTAACCCATGCAACGGGGATGAACCCCTTATAAAAGCTTATTCACACACTGACTTGGCAAATGGAGAATTTGTATTGCAATTTGGATGTTGAGAGTAGACTCCCGCTGTAGTGGATGAGCCCCTTCGATTGCTGGATTCCTGGCTTTTGGATTCCTAAAGCTTTCCCTTACTGCACAGAGATGCTTTCCCTACAGCTCCTGTCTCTAAAATGCCCGCTGAGCTCCGTGCATAGACTATTATTGCAGGCTTGAGCCTGCCCCTATGCTGCCTCCCGATTGGCTGGGAGAGCCGTTTGCAAGGTATTATGGGGTAGCCTGATGTCAGGTGATATTTTGAAATCCTCCATTTTAGATCTAACATGTGGCAGGCGACAAAATGTAGCCGGGTTCGGTCAAAACGTGTTCGGCCGAACCTGGTGAAGTTCGGATTCGCTGCGAACCAAACTTTTCACGATGTTCGGACCGAAAACGGGTTCGGTTGTCCCGGTTCGCTCATCTCTACTCTTAATATTTGCCTCTGTTATATTACATATGGTTAGAAATACGGAGCACTCTGATTGGCTATATGTTCCTTCTGTTAAACACTCAAGTTTTTCTTCCTCTCTGTCTGTAGCTGGTCTGCAAGTGAATTATCTTCTCCTTCCCACACTTGCAGCTTGATGTCTATTAAGATTTCAAGAGATCTAATACAAGACGACAGGCAATAGGGGGAATTTAATTTAGTGATAAAAAACTAATCATATCTCAATTCGTGAACATGGGATAGTTATCAGGCCGGGCAGATTGTTTTCATACTGCAATACGCTCCCTGTTACGAAGCAATTAACTCTGTCTCCTTTGTGAGATCAGGCCCTGAATGTACAGACCTTTCAATTGTGTACACACAGACCATGAACCTTGGCTGCCTCGATTATATATAGCACAATATAAGCACAAAATAGTCAATGGAAATAATAATATAAAATTCTGGGTTGTAACAAGTAATTACATGGCCTCATAGCAATATTTGGAACCTGTCAGCAGCAAGTGAATTTGGGGTACAGACTTGGGTAAAGACATTATGGGGGGATTAACTAAGCAAGATGTGTTAGAATTCTGTATCAAGTTGCGCCAAAAAAGACAGGTGGACATGCTCTGCTCTGAATTTATTATTTTTTAGACACTTTCTACTCCTCACTAGACTTTGAAAAATGTTTAGAAAAGGACGTGGCTAAGAGTTGTAACATGCGCCAGATTTAATAATGACGTGTTTTTTGCTGTTTAATATTGTGTAAAGTACTCGAGTCATGAGGTGGTGTAAGATAGAGAAAAGTGTAATGCACCAAATTGGTGCCCGCCATTGTGATAAATTTTCCGCAGCTGTCTGGTCTAGTTTTATTCTGCCTAACTTTAGGGCAGTATTAATATATCTCCCCAATTGTGTTTTGGCCAGCTTGCTAAAGAACCCCTCAACCTCCATTACTGTAACGTCTATGGCAACGGTCCGTCGTTCAGCCATAAACCTCGACGGCCGTGGCCATGGACATCTTACCTCTCCTGTGAGGCGCCGGCACTCACTTCCGGACTTCCAGTGTCTCCGGCGGGCGCGCGCGCCCTCGCGTGCATGGTCTTAAAGGGCCAATGCACGCATTTTTGCAGGAAGTCTGCAATCTAGCGCAAGATGCCCTGGGCTATAAAAAGGGTTCTGCCCTCTTGCTCTTTGCCAGAGCGTTGTTTGTTACACATAGTTTGTCATGCTTATGGTCTCCCAGTGTCTTCCACTTTCCCAGTGTACCTTGTTCCTGTATCCCGTTTCCTGTTTCCGTGCTACCCAGTTCTAGTGCCGTGCTGTGCTACAGTCTACGCTTGATTTACTACGCCTCGCCTGACGTCTTCCCGCCACCTGGTCCTGGACGTGCCTGCCTCATTACTGCCTACGAATGCCTCAGGTACCCTTGCTGAACTATTTGTACTCTGTACTTACCTGTTTGGCCAGCTGCCATCCCGCTACGCGGTACGGCCCAGTGGGTCCACACCCTGCATCGTGACAGTACGCTCTGGCCATGGACTCCGCTGCTCAATTCAAGGGCTTGGCACCCTCCCAAGCCATGCAGGCGGATCTGCTGGATCTCCGAGGTAGGCAGGATCAGCTCCTTGTGGCAGTGGACTCTATGGCGCAGCAGCTAGGGACGCTAGTTGCTTCTATTTCTGCCACTATGCAAGTCCTTCAAGCTGATCCTCCTGTTACTCCTCCTTGCAGTTCCTGTCTGGATCCTCGGTTCTCGCTGCCATTGCCCTCTCGGTTCGATGGAGACGCCAGTGCTTGTCGTGGGTTTATGAACCAATGCCACATTCACTTTACCCTGCACTCTCGAGCATTTCCATCAGACGGAGCCAAGATCGCATTCATCATATCCCTCCTGACTGGCAAGGCCCTGGCATGGGCTAATCCTGTCTGGGAACATCAGGGACCCGAGACCCAAGATTTCCAGGAGTTTGTGTGAATATTCCAAACTGTTTTAGAGGACACCTCTATGGGCGAGTATACTATCCAGTTCCGGACTCTGGCAGGAGAGCTATCGTGGAACAATGAAGCCTTCGTGGCATCCTATTGGCATGGCCTGTCATCCATGATCAAGGATGAACTGGCTGCTCGAGACCTGCCTTCTGCCTTGGACGACTTGATTCTGCTTGCCACTCGGGTAGACATAAGATGGAGGGAGAGATCTCACGAGGTTCGTCAGGAGCGTCGGCGCCCTAGACTGGCGCCCAACTTTCAGCAACCCCTCTTGCCTGCTTATTGCTTTGCCTGAGGTCCCGATGCAAGTAGACCGACTAAAACTATCGGTCCAGGAGAGACGGCGCAGGCGCACCTCTGGACTTTGCTTATATTGCGGCCTCACTGGCCATGTTGTGCGTCTGTGTCCTCACAAGCCAAAATACCCCAGCGCCTAGGTTTGGTTGGAGAGACAACGCTGGGCGTCAACACATTGAATCAAGAACTCTCTTCCAAACTATTCATTCCAATAACCATCATTGCTGGCGAGAGGTCCCATCAGGCCTCCGTCTATCTGGACTCCGGCTCTGCAGCCAACTTCATCTGCCAGGACCTTGTGGATCTCCTTCAGTTGTCTATTATGCCACTTGAAAGGCCGTTGATCGTTGGCTTACTAGGATTCACCAACTTCTACCGACTGTTCATCCCCAACTTCTGATCTCTGACTGCTCCTATCTCCACGCTCACTAAGAAGGGTATGAATGCCAAGATGTGGACTCCGGAGGCTGAAGCCGCATTCGAATCCTTAAAGAAAGCCTTCACGTCTGCCTCCATTCTGCACCATCCTGATGTATCCCTACAGTTTTCGTTAGAGGTGGACGCTTCCTCGGTTGGTCTTGGTGCACTGTCGTTCCAGAGAAGATCGAAAGGTAAGGCTGTGGTATTTGGCTACTATTCCAAGATGTTTTCTTCTGCAGAGCGCAACTACTCGATTGGGGACCGGGAGTTACTGGCCATCAAGCTGGCTCTGCAGGAGTGGAAACATCTACTGGAGCGCGCGGTTCATCCTATCCTGATCTTCACGGATGACAAGAATTTGACCTACCTACAGATGGCCCAGCGGTTGAATCCTCGTCAAGCCAGGTGGTCGTTGTTCTTTGCTCGGTTCCAGTTTGAACTCCACTACCGACCTGCCGACAAGAATGTGAGGGCCGACGCCTTGTCTACATCTTTTGAAACCGAGGACGCCATGGAATCTTCACAAAATTTTATTGACCCATCCTGCATCTTCTCTGTGAATCCCCTGCAAGTTAGAGTCATTCCTCCAGGTAGGACTTTTGTACGGCTGGCTGACCGAGGAAGAATTCTTTGCTGGGGTCACAGTTCTAAGCTGGCAGGTCACGCAGGTGCTCTTAAGACCCAAGATCTAATCACCCGTAAGTTCTGGTGGCCCACGCTACCCAAAAACGTTATGGACTTTATCTCCTCATGCACGGTATGCACAGCAAATAAAGTTGCTCACTCCAGACCTGCTGGCCTGCTCCAACCATTGCCTGTGCCCGTTTCCCCCTGGCAACATGTCGCTAGGGACTTTGTCACGGATCTTCCTTCTTCTGCCAGTTGCAGTGTGATCTGGGTGGTGGTGGATCGATTTTCCAAGATGGCTCACTTCATTCCCTTGACCGCCCTGCCATCTGCTACGCGATTGGCTGACCTCTTCATACAACACATCTTCCGTCTGCACGGCTTGCCCCTGCATATTGTCTCGGACCGAGGCGTCCAGTTCAGCTAGAAGTTTTGGAGAGCACTCTGCGACCTCCTCGGTGTAAAATTGGACTTCTCTCGGCCTATCATCCCCAGTCCAATGGGCAAGTCGTGAGAGTTAACCAGATTATGGAGAACTATCTACGCCACTTTGTTTCCAGGCGCCATGATGATTGGGTGCAGTTGCTCCCGTATAGAGATGAGCGAACTTATGAAAAGTTCGGTTCGGCTAGTTCGCCGAATTTCACGAAAAAGTTTGTTTCGGACCGAACTAGTTCTGACCGAACCTGTAATTTCCGTGCGCCGAGCATGGTACTGTCCAGGGTGCTGAAAGAGTTAATGGGCTGCACTAACTCTTTCAGCAACCTTGACAGTACATGCTCGGCGCACGGAAAATACAATTTTAATGTAATAAAAAATAATAATAAATACGTTCATACTTACATTCCTCCTGTCCGGCCTCCAGCGATGACGTTTCATCCATGTCGCCGCTGCAGCCAATCACAGGCTGTAGTGGCGGTCACGCACGTGAGGATGACGTCAGAAGGCCGGCCTCCAGGGATGACGCTTCATCCCACGTGACCGCCTCTGCAGCCAATCACAGGCTGCAGCGGCCTCTGCAGCCAATCACAGGCTGCAGCGGCCTCTGCAGCCAATCACACGCTCCTCTCCTGAAATACTCTGTGCTGCGCTGTCTTAAACTCTGTGGACAGGTCAGGATCCTGTTTCTTTTAAATGCTGCTGGGGTACCTGCTCGATCCACTATATAAGGCTGCGCTACAGTGCAGCATTTAAAAGAAACAGGATCCTGACCTGTCCACAGAGTTTAAGGCAGCACAGAGTATTTCAGGAGATGAGCTTGCAGATTCAGTGCTGCTGTGAACTCTGCTCTTACCATTACGTAGCTCTCAGTCTGTTACCTCTCCTCCACTTCTGTCCTCAATAACACCTTCACATGATTGGCAAGTCACCGCAGCAGAGAGTATTTCAGGAGATGAGCGTGCGGATCTTGTGCGGGGTGGTGACTTGCCAATCATGTGAAGGTGTTATAGAGGACAGGAGTGGAGGAGAGGTAACAGACTGAGCTACGTAATGGTAAGAGCAGAGTTCACAGCAGCACAGAGTATTTCAGGAGAGGAGCGTGCAGCTACTGTGCTGCTGTGAACTCTGCTCTTACCATTACGTAGCTCTCAGTCTGTTACCTCTCCTCCACTCCTTTCCTCAATAACACCTGCACATGATTGGCAAGTCACCACCCAGCACAAGATCCGCATGCTCATCTCCTGAAATACTCTGTGCTGCGGTGACTTGCCAATCATGTGAAGGTGTTATTGAGGACAGAAGAGGAGGAGAGGTAACAGACTGAGAGCTACGTAATGGTAAGAGCAGAGTTCACAGCAGAACTGAATTTGCTCAATCATCTCCTGAAATACTCCGTGCTGCCTTAAACTCTGTGGACAGGTCAGGATCCTGTTTCTTTTAAATGCTGCACTGTAGCGCAGCCTTATATAGTGGATCGAGCGGGTTCCCCAGCAGCATTTAAAAGAAACAGGATCCTGACCTGTCCACAGAGTTTAAGGCAGCACAGAGTATTTCAGGAGATGAGCACGGCCGGTCACAGGCAGCCGGTCGTTTTTCCGAGCCGTGCTCCCATTATAAAGTATAGGAGCACGGCCCGTAAAATAAAAAAATAGAACATGTTCTATCTTTTTAACGGCACGGGCACCTTCCCGTGAGAAAACGGGAAGGTACCCGTGGCTAACAGAAGTCTATGGGCCCGCTATTTCGGGTCGTAATTACGACCCGTAATAACGGTTGTTTTTCCGGTCGTGTGCATGAGGCCCCGTAATGACGGGTGGCTACATGTGTGCACCCGACATGACCGAACTAGTTCTGACCGAACCTGTAATTTCCGTGCGCCGAGCATGGTACTGTCCAGGGTGCTGAAAGAGTTAATGGGCTGCACTAACTCTTTCAGCAACCTTGACAGTACATGCTCGGCGCACGGAAAATACAATTTTAATGTAATAAAAAATAATAATAAATACGTTCATACTTACATTCCTCCTGTCCGGCCTCCAGCGATGACGTTTCATCCATGTCGCCGCTGCAGCCAATCACAGGCTGTAGTGGCGGTCACGCACGTGAGGATGACGTCAGAAGGCCGGCCTCCAGGGATGACGCTTCATCCCACGTGACCGCCTCTGCAGCCAATCACAGGCTGCAGCGGCCTCTGCAGCCAATCACAGGCTGCAGCGGCCTCTGCAGCCAATCACACGCTCCTCTCCTGAAATACTCTGTGCTGCTCTGTCTTAAACTCTGTGGACAGGTCAGGATCCTGTTTCTTTTAAATGCTGCTGGGGTACTCGCTCGATCCACTATATAAGGCTGCGCTACAGTGCAGGATTTAAAAGAAACAGGATCCTGACCTGTCCACAGAGTTTAAGGCAGCACAGAGTATTTCAGGAGATGAGCTTGCAGATTCAGTGCTGCTGTGAACTCTGCTCTTACCATTACGTAGCTCTCAGTCTGTTACCTCTCCTCCACTTCTGTCCTCAATAACACCTTCACATGATTGGCAAGTCACCGCAGCAGAGAGTATTTCAGGAGATGAGCGTGCGGATCTTGTGCGGGGTGGTGACTTGCCAATCATGTGAAGGTGTTATTGAGGACAGGAGTGGAGGAGAGGTAACAGACTGAGCTACGTAATGGTAAGAGCAGAGTTCACAGCAGCACAGAGTATTTCAGGAGAGGAGCGTGCAGCTACTGTGCTGCTGTGAACTCTGCTCTTACCATTACGTAGCTCTCAGTCTGTTACCTCTCCTCCACTCCTTTCCTCAATAACACCTGCACATGATTGGCAAGTCACCACCCAGCACAAGATCCGCATGCTCATCTCCTGAAATACTCTGTGCTGCGGTGACTTGCCAATCATGTGAAGGTGTTATTGAGGACAGAAGTGGAGGAGAGGTAACAGACTGAGAGCTACGTAATGGTAAGAGCAGAGTTCACAGCAGAACTGAATTTGCTCAATCATCTCCTGAAATACTCCGTGCTGCCTTAAACTCTGTGGACAGGTCAGGATCCTGTTTTTTTTAAATGCTGCACTGTAGCGCAGCCTTATATAGTGGATCGAGCGGGTTCCCCAGCAGAATTTAAAAGAAACAGGATCCTGACCTGTCCACAGAGTTTAAGGCAGCACAGAGTATTTCAGGAGATGAGCACGGCCGGCCACAGGCAGCCGGTCGTTTTTCCGAGCTGTGCTCCCATTATAAAGTATAGGAGCACGGCCCGTAAAATAAAAAAATAGAACATGTTCTATCTTTTTAACGGCACGGGCACCTTCCCGTGAGAAAACGGGAAGGTACCCGTGGCTAACAGAAGTCTATGGGCCCGCTATTTCGGGTCGTAATTACGACCCGTAATAATGGTTGTTTTTCCGGTCGTGTGCATGAGGCCCCGTAATGACGGGTGGCTACATGTGTGCACCCGACATTACGGCAGCGTTGCTAGGCGACATCAGTAAATAGTCACTGTCCAGGGTGCTGAAAGAGTTAACTGATCGGCAGTAACTGTTTCAGCACCCTGGACAGTGAATTCCGATCAGAATATAGAGTAACCTGTAAAAAAAAAAAGACGTTCATACTTACCGAGAACTTTCTGCTTCCTCCAGTCCGGTCTCCTGGCCGTTGCCTTGGCGACGCGTCCCTCTCGACATCCGGCCTGACATTCCTGGATGACGTTACAGCCCATGTGACCGCTGCAGCCAATCACAGGCTGCAGAGGCCTCTGCAGCCAATCACAGGCTGCAGAGGCCTCTGCAGCCAATCACAGGCTGCCGCGTCAGAAAAGAAGGTCAGACTGGAGGAAGAAGAGGGACTCGTCACCAAGACAACGACCGGGTACGTATGAAATGCTTTTTATTTAATTTTTAATCAGCAGCCTCTTTTCTCTATCAGTAATTGATAGAGACAAGTGACTGCCGATTTGTATAATATTTTTGACCGGGTTCGGTCAAAATGGGTTCGGATGAACACGGTGAAGTTCGGATTCGCTGCGAACCGAACTTTTCCTGATGTTCGGACCGAAACCGGGTTCGGTTGTCCCGGTTCGCTCATCTCTACTCCCGTGGACAGAGTTCTCTTATAACAACCACACCAGTGAGTCGACCACTTCCAGTCCATTCTTCATCGTCTACGGTCAGCATCCCTGTATACCTCTTCCTGTTTCTACTATGTCCCAGGTACCTGCAGCTGACTCGACCTTCAGGGACTTTCTATAGATTTGGCAACAGACCCGATCTTCTATCCTTTTGGCGGTGGACAGCATGAAGAGAAAGGCAGATACAAGAAGTTTGGCGCCTCTGCAGTTCCTTCCAGGGACTAAAGTCTGGTTGTCTTCTAGGAATATACGGTATCCTACAAGCTGCGGCTCCCCCCTACCCTCAGGATTCCTAACTCCTTTCACGCCTCCCTGCTGAAACCCGTGGCCCTGAACCGCTACTCCAGGACTCCGAGTTCCACAGTGGCCCCTGGCGGCTCATCGGGGACTTTCGAAGTAAAGGAGATTCTGGCTAACCAAGAAGGTGGGAGGAAGGACATTTTATTTAGTTGATTGGAAGGGGTTCGGTCCAGAAGATTGGTCTTCCATGAGGCGAGTTGAGCCTCTGGCTTCAGGCGGCACACTGCAGAGTGTCAGAGGGGGCGGCATTACAAAGCTGCTGGCGGACAATTCCACCACTTATTAGCAGCTGCAAGATGTGCTGCCTCCTTAAGAGAACATCCCTCCTGTGCCACCTTAATAACCCTCCCTGACTTCCCCCGCTGCTCTCTACTCTTCTGTCGCTATTGTAATGTGATCCTGCTCAGTGTCGGGATGGAGAGTGCAGCATGCAGCGTGTCTGCACTGCACTGCTACCGGCATGAAGAGGCTCAGGGGAAATCCTGCCATGGACTCCCCACCTCTTCCTCATTTTCTCTGGAGTCTCCCTGAACATTGAGAGAAGATTCATATAGGCAGCAGCCTGCACAAAAGGTAAATGTAATGTTTAGTGTGAACTCTGTACTTACCTGTTTGGCCAGCTGCCATCCCGCTACGCTGTACGGCCCAGTGCGTCCACACCCCGCATCGTGACAATTACTAATATGTTGCCTTACTGTGGAGGGTCACTGCCACTATTTTGTTTACATAACCTAAACCACCATGTCTTTCTGGCGGCTCTCAAGTCAAGACTAAGGGCTCTTTTACACAGGCCAACTATCAGGCAAATGAGCATTCATATGAATGCTTGTTCCCGATAATTACCTTGTGTAAACAGGGCAACGATCATCTGATGAACAAGCAAATGCTCGTTTATTGGCTGATTGTGTCGTTTATGCATCAATAAATATTATCGTTGTCGGCAGCACATCTCCCAGTGTAAACAGTGGATGTGATGCTGATATGATGCAAATGCATTGGGAGGAGCGATCATAGTAAGAATCGCTCAACCCCATACATAACTAATCATTGCTACTTGTGAAAGGAGCAAATGAGCGCTGATCAATGAGCTGCCTCGTCGATCAGCACTAATTTTTGCAGCCAACATTAACCGGTGTAAAAGGACCCTAAGGGGAACATGTTGTACAATGTCCACATTCCACTTTGCATTGTGTGTAATCAGAAGGAGGCCCTGGGTCAAGCTGTAGGTAAAAGTCAACTCCAGACCTCCGATTAGTTAGGGCGGTTTAGGGTCAATGCACATGATGTGTATTATGTGCGGTTTTGATGCACATGTTTGCTTGCGGCAAAACCGCAGCGTAATACAGTACCAGCATAGGCAATGAGATTCCAGGGAATCTCATGTCCACGTTGCGTTATTTTTCGGGATGTAAATTGACCCGCGGTGTGTATATTTGAAACTGCGGCACGTCAATTTATCCCGCGATTCCGCTTGCAAATTTTATCTCCTAGTTATGCAGAAATACGCAGCAAAACCTGCAGCGTGAAAACGGTATGATTTACGCAGCAATATGTAAAAACCGCACTGAAAAACGCATAAAAAAAACCGACCTCCGGAAGCTTTTTTTTGCTGCAAATGTCTTGCGGTTTCCTGCGGTTTTGCACAACGTGTTTGCATGTAGCCTTAGGCTGGGTTCACACACCCTATTTACGGACGTAATTTGGGCGTTTTAACCTCAAATTACGTTTGAAAATACGGCTCCAAAGCGCCGGCAAACATCTGCCCATTCATTTGAATGGGTTTTACGATGTACTGTGCCGACGGTCATTTTTTTACGCGCCACTGTCAAAAGAAGTGCATGTCAAAAGAGGCCCGCGTCAAAGAAGTGCATGCCACTTCTTGGGACGTAATTGGAGACGTTTTTCATTGACTCCATAGAAAAACAGCTCCAATTACATCCGTAATGGACGCTGCGAAAAACGCCTGCACATGCCATTACGTCTGAAATTCAGGAGCTGTTTTCTCCTGAAAACAGCTCCGTAATTTCAGGCGTATCGGACGTGTACGTGTGAACCCAGCCTAAGAGTTCCACTATTCTAGGAAAATCCCAATGTTTAAATTTTACAAAGAATATGCTAAACATAGCATGACTTTATTGCATAAGGTTGGGTTCCCACAGTGCAGATTTGCTGCAGATTTTTCATGCGTTTTTATTAAGCCAAAACCAGAAACAGAACCTAAACAGAATAAATATACAAAGAAAAGCCTGAGGGTATGTTCACACGGTTTATTTTCAGACGTTTTTGAAGCTCCCCGAAAAATGGCTAAAAATACGGAGACTGAACGCCTCCTAATATCTGCCCATTGATTTCAATGAGAGAAACGGCATTTCCTTCCCACGCCATAAAAGTGCATGTCACTAAAAGTGCATGTCACTTCTTGAGCCGTTTTTGGAACAGTTTTTCATTGTCTCAATAGAAAAACAGCTTCAAAAACGCCCGTAAAAAATGCATCAAATACAATTGATGCATAAAAAACGTCTGAAAATCAGAAGCTGTTTTCCCTTGTAGTTTGCCATGTGTAGTGGCGGATCATCATATGAGCGAACCGCACATCATTTAAAAAAAACAGCATTGCAGCGCGCTAGCGCTGCTAATGGGGAGAAGTGGCGGACGGGCTGGGAGGGAGGAGGGGCGGGCGGGCGGGCTGGGAGGGAGTAGGGCCACTGCTAACGGGGAGGACAGGGCCACACCGTCCAGCCTGCTGTCTCTCTGAGAGGGCGGCGGCGCAACTGAAACCAGCCGCCGCCACCCCCTCCTGCACTAATTGTAACTAACTTGTTGAAAGGCGCTGATTGACGGGACAAGTCATTCTGCCCTGCCAATCAGTGCCTTTTAACGACGCAAGCAGCGTGATGACAACATTGTGCTGCATGCGTCGCTCAGCCCCAGCAGACCTGCTCACAAGAGAGCAGGCCTGCATTGACACAGGACGGCGCATGAACGGGATCACGGTGAGTATGTAAAGATAGTTTTTTTTCTACTTAAAGGGAATGTGTTGCCAGAAAAACATGTTTTTTTTTTAAAAATTAAACATTTAGTGTGTGGGTGATTAAACATTGTTCAAATTTTTTTTATTTTTTTCGCGAGTCAGGAAATATTATAAATTATTTCTAATTTATAATACTACCCATTTTTGGTCACTAGATGGAGCTAGTTCCCAAAATTGCAGCATTGCAACATTGGGTTAAAAGCCCTCGCTCTAGTGAGCTCTCAGCATCCCCCCCTCCTTTATCCTGGCTAGTGCCGGGATAAACGAGGGGTTTGAACGGTGTAACCTCCTACACTGTGTGTCGCCATTTTTTGAGCTAACACACAGCGTAGTAGGTTTACATACAGTAGTAAACACACAAACACGAACATACATTGAAAGCTCTTACCTGCTCCTGCCGCCGCGGCTCCCTCCGGCCCGTCCGCTCCGTTTGCTGCCGCTTGTCCAAGTGCACAAATCCGGAAGCCGCGACCGGAAGTAGTAATATTACTGTCCGGCCGCGACTTCCGGTCCACAGGAAAATGGCGCCGGACGGCGCCAATTTCGAATTGGACTGTGTGGGAGCGGCGCATGCGCAGTTCCCACACAGACGCCGTACACAGAAGTCAATGGGACGGGAGCCGTTCACAGTCCCTATGGGACTGTGGCTGCCGTGTTCCATGTCTGTATGTGTCGTTAATCGACACAGACAGAAATGGAACAAAAAATGGCAGCCCCCATAGGGAAGAAAAAGTGTAAAAATAAGAAAAAGTAAAACACAAACACACAAATGAATATAAACGTTTTTAATAAAGCACTAACATCTTTAACATATAAAAAAATAATTTGTGATGACACTGTTCCTTTAAGAGTGTGAGTGGCATTATCTACAAGAGGGGGGAGCTATATGTGGGGCATAATTTACAGGGGAGGCTTTATGTGGGACACAATCTACAGGGGGACTATATCTAGGGCACTATATACAGGGGGCACTATATGTAGAGCGCTATCTACAGGGGGCTATATGTGGGGCACAATCTATATGGGAGGCTTTATGTGGGAAATAATCTACAGGGGGACTAATTGTAGGGCACTATATACAGGAGCGCTATATGTAGAGCGCTATCTACAGGGGGCTATAAGTAGAGCGCTATCAATGGGGGGCTATATGTGGCGCACTATCTACAGAGGGCTCTATGGGGCAATATCTATGGGAGCACTATCTACAGGGGGCTATAAGGTGCATTATTTACAGGTGGGGAGAGCTATATGTGGGACACAATCTACAGGGGTACTATATGTAGGGCACTATATACAGGGGCCACTATATGTAGAGCGCTATCTACAGGGGGCTCTATGCGGGCACAATCTACAGGGGAGGCTTTATGTGGGACACAATCTACAGGGGGACTATATGTAGGGCACTATATACAGGGTATGCTATATGTAGAGTGCTATCTACAGGGGGCTATATGTGGGGCACAATCTACAGAGGAGGCTTTATGTGGGACACAATCTACAGGGGGACTATATGTAGGTCACTATATACAGGGGGGCTATATGTAGAGTGCTATCTACATGGAGCTATATGTAGAGCACTATCAACAGGGGGGCTATATGTGGGGCACTATCTACAGTGGGCTCTATGGGGGCACTATCTGTGGGAGCACTATCTACAGGTGGCTCTATGGGGCACTATCTACAGGGGCTCTATGGGGGCACTATCTACAGGGAGCACTATGTGTGTGTGTGTGTGCGCGTGTGTGTGTGTGTGTGTGTGTGTGTGTGTGTGTGTGTGTGTGTGGGACACAGTGTATGGTGATATTATAATCAGCGACACCGTGTATGGTGATATTATAATCACGGATAGTGTATGGCGTTAGTATAATTAGAGGTGCAGTGTATAGTACTATTATATTTAGTGACGTATTGTGTGGCACCATGAGAATGCTATCTTTGTTTATAGATGCAAAAATGTTTGAAAAGTGAGAATCTGGAGACATCTGAGCGGAAAACTGCAGAAATGGGTCGTGGCCGGGAGAAGTCATCATAGAGGTCTGGAATGGATGGAGAAGAAAAGAGAAAAAGAAGAACTAAAATCTGAAATTAAGTCACCGGTGAGTCACTTAATGTAAATGCTTATTCTGCCTCTAATCAGAACTGTAGTCACTGTATGATCTGCAGCGAGATGATGAGTGGTATGATATTTTCTTTGGGGAAACAGCAACTCCCAGCATATCCTTACCATTGTTCGGATCATGCTGGGAGCTGTAGTTTTATCTGTACAAACCTATATGTCAGTGGTTGCACTAAATTGAGCTGTATTTGTGTTGGTGTTGTATTTATGTACTGAGCTTGGTTCTGGAGCTGTATTTATGTACTGAGCTTGGTTCTCGAGCTGTATTTATGTACTGAGCTTGGTTCTGGTGCTGTATATATGTATTGAGCTTCGTTCTGGAGCTGTATATATGTACTGAACTTGATTCTGGTGTTGTATTTATGCACTGAGCTTGGTTCTGGTGTTGCATATATGTACTGAGGTTGGTCCTTGTGCTGTATTGATGTACTGAGGTTGGTTCTGGAGCTGTATATATGTATTGAGCTTGGTTCTGGAACCGTATATGTCAGAGCTTGGTTCTGGAGCTGTAATTATACAGAATATATTTATAATAACAAAATTGCAGGGGGATAGAATGGTTTTCATGGATAGTTTTAACCCCTTGAACCACCACCATGCGGTAATACATGAACTGACAATATTTCCAAACAGTCCCATGTATGTTTTTTTCAGATGCATCAAAATCTATTAAAATCAACTTTTAAAATGGCGCACACTATATGCTAGTTACTTATTATGTCATGGAGCGATGCTGCTATCCTGAAGAGTCACATAGTGCTGCCTGCAAACCCATCTTTCCATGCCTGATTGACATCCCCCTGGCTGCTATACATCACTACAAGTCTTCTCCAACTTTCTCGGATGCGCCATTACCTTTTACTGCCTCCCAATCTAAGACAATAGAAGGCGTCTGTCTACTAGCTAGAGAGGACACTGAAAGGGGTGACACAATGTAAGTATACATAGACCTCTTAAAAAGTGTACAAAAAAAAGAGCGATGAAAGGTAAAGCCATGTTGCACTCGGTTCCTTATAAGCTCTATAGCTATTGTCCTATTGGCTGATTACTGATAGTTATAGCAAAAGGGGATGGCGCTAGTTGGGAATTACAGCATCAAATTCATGTTTTAGATTTGAGGGTAGTGCATACATACTTACATACATACATAAGACCTCAAGATATCGAGAAACACTGTTTCACATGTTTGCAATCTCCTATATACACCTCAGTGGGATTTATAGCACAAGGGTATGGTGATTGTTGGGCAACTTATGTTTTAGATTTGAGGGTAGAACATGCATACATACACACATACATACACACATACATACACACACACACACATACATACACACACACATACATACACACACACACACATACATACACACACACATACATACATACACACATACATACACACATACATACACACATACATACACACTTACATACATACATACATACATACATAAATACATACATACATACACTCATACATACATACAGTACATAAGACCTCATGAGATAGAGAAAAACAGTTTCACTTACTGTATTTGCAATTTACTATATACACCTTAGGCTTCGTTCACATCTGCGTCAAGTCTCCGTTCCAACGTTCCGTCGGAACGGGACGCTGGCGCAGATGTGAACGAAGCCTTAGTAGGTACATGTAATACAAAATGGTGCAACAAAAAGAAAAGGTAGAGATACTGCAAAATACTAGATACAAAATAATACATAAAGTGAATGGCAATCCAAAAAACAAATGCTGAAAGATAGAGACGTATAAACAAATTGATATAAACATTAGCAAAACATTTTTTAATAATTGAATTAACTTACTCAATCTGCTCTTATCTGATTTGTAACATTTTTGTTCCAAGCTGAAATGTCTTTATTTTCTAGAACAATTCATTCCTTTTTATGGTTACTGATGCAATGGAGTACTTGAATATTGTTTAATACGTATATACTGTATCTAGCCACAAGAGTGCACTAAAGGGAAAAAAAATTAAAACGCACAGACTTCATCCTTTTCACTAATGTCCATTTTTGCCATAACATGTCTTAAACCATATTAATTATTGCCAGGTTAAGCTAAGAGCCTCCTGGGAGGTGATTGGTGTCAGAAGCAGGACATTTAATAGTTAAAACCACAATCTAAATCCTCACATTTCCCTGAGGAGAATGAATTCAAGCCAACCCTGACTTCCCATTGCTTAATCATTCTTCGATAAGGATCGCTGGATGAATTATGGATTTGTGCTGAAAGGAACCTTATCAGCAATTTCCTCTTTTATTTGTATCCTTTGTTTCAAATAAAAAAATGACAAAGATTTGGAGGCGAATGAAAAGAATTCTGAACAATGCAATGTCCTTTGGAAAGAATACCTCTCTCAGTGTATTAGATTTCACTCTGCTCAGTCTTATGGGTAAAGTGTGATGCAGACATAGGGGGCTTATAGATTCTTGCCCTATCACTGGATATAAGGCATGTCACAGCTGATAAGCAGTAATAGCTCACAGTCGCTAGCACCTGATCTAGCATTAAGATATTTGTCCTATAAAAGAGTCCTCCATACTGGGATAGGTTTATGAAAAGGGAATTACATGCGCCTTATTCAGCATATAAATGTAAAATGTGTTCTTCTCTCTTGATATATCTCCACGGTTTGACAAAATAAAAGAGGCTTGAGATTACTCACCCGCTTTTAGAATTGTAGAACCGAAGCACAGATACATTTGGAGAAAATGATGGTGTGCTTTTGTATGTATATATATATACATATATATATATATATATATATATATATATATATATATATATATATATATATATATACTGTATATATACACCGTGTGCACAATTTTTAGGCAAGTGAGTATTTTGATCATACTATCACTTTTTGCATATTTTCCAACTCCAAGCTGTATAAGCTTGACTTCTTATTGGATGAAGCATATCAGGCGATGTGTATTTGTATAATGAGGGAGGGCATAGCCTAAAGAGATCAAGACCCTTTATCAAGGTGTGCAGAATTATTAGGAAGCTTGTTTTCCTTTGGCAATATGGTCCAGAAATATTTAACTGACTCTGAAAAGTCAAAAGTTGTTAAAAGTCTTTCAGAGGGATGCAGCACTCATGAAATTGCTAATATATGCAAACTCCCTGGAGTGACCAGAAGTACAAGGTGTTTAGTGCTCAGAGACATGGCCAAGGTAAGGAAGCCTGAAACCCGACCACCACTGAACAAGACACATAAGTTGAAACATCAAGACTGGGCAAAGAAATATCTGAAAAATGATTTTTTTAAAGGTTTTATGGACTGATGAGATGAGAGTGACTCTCGATCAACTCCCAAACCTACTGTAAGTATATAGAAGACACTTTCATCAAGCAGTGGTACAGGATCGAAGTACTCCACTGCATGACTAGCGTGTAAAGGCCTTAAAGATGAAAGAATAATGACATGGCCCCCTTCCTCATCTGACCTAAACCCTATTGAGAACTTGTGGGCCCTTCTTAAACGGCAGATTTAGGCCTCATGCACACGACCTTGGTCACACGTATTCAACCCGTATTGCACCAGTATTTACGGACCCGTGCCCGGAAATACGGGTCCGGTGTCACCCGTATTCCATCCGTATTTACGGGCACATTTTTGGCTGCAAAATTGCACTGCACTAATCGGCAGCCCTTCTCTCTATCAGTGCAGGCTAGAGAGAAGGGACAGCCCTTTCCGTAATAAAAGTAAAAGAAATTCATACTTACCCGGCCGTTGTCTTGGTGACGCGTCCCTCTCCTGACATCCAGCCCGACCTCCCTGGATGACGCAGCAGTCCATGTGATTGACCTGTGATTGGCTGCAGCGGTCACATGGGCTGTAATGTCATCCCAGGAGGCCGGACTGGAGGAAGAAGCAGGGAGTTCCGGGTAAGTATGAACGTCTTTTTTTTTTTTTTACAGCTTTATCTATATTCTGATCGGTAGCCACTGTCCAGGGTGCTGAAACAGTTATTGCAGATCGTTTAACTCTTTCAGCATGGGGGCGTGGCCTGGTAATGGCGCCGAGCGGACGTGTGGACTGAGAGCTCCGCTACAGACTTCATCCCAGCACGCTTTTTAGCATGAGAAGGCAGAGGCAAATGGCACCCTGATGAGCAGGAGAACACCCAGGCATACAGGCACACCGTCCATATCACAATCGAGGGCGCTTACCGGAGGCCCTGACCGCCGGACCAGGGGAAATGGAAGCACAGCACAGGACGCTTCCCCTACAGCCCCCCCCTCTCCAGCCCAAACCTCCTCTCCTAGCTCCTCTTCACCTCAGAAGAATACTACAGGCCTAACCACGCAAATGCCTGCGATAGATATGATCTCCGTTCCAGGGAATATGCTTATGGAGCTAAAACAACAACTTGCTGCAGTTCCAACAAAGGGGGACATGGAAGCTTATGTGAGCAGACTGGAGACCACGTACAAATCCGAGATACAGACGCTGAGATGTAACCTTTCTCAGCTTACAGACCAGGTACAGCGCATGGATGGAGATATTACAGCGACATCTCAGGCACAAGCATCTCATCAGTCGACGTTGGAACAACATACTCAGCAAATCCATATGCTGTTTAATATCGCTGAAGATCATGAAAACCGCAACCGTCTGAATAACTTGCGTGTGCGTGGCCTGCCGGAGACATACAACACTGCCTCTATAGTTCCTACCTTGAAGGGCCTATTCAACTCTCTCCTGGGACGTGAGCCTGAATCTGCTCTGGAAATTGATAGAGCACACCGCACTCTGGGCCCTAGAAACGCAGACCCTGATAAGCCGAGAGATATCTTGTGCCGCATCCACTACTTCACGTTGAAGGAAGAAATATTACGTAAAGCCAGAGATAAAGGCGACATCTTGTGGGAGGGGACCAAACTTCAACTCTTATCTGATCTCTCCAAAACGACTTTGGATAAGCGCCGGAACCTGCGTCCTTTATTGGATGTTCTGCGGGAGCATGGGATTCCATATTCTTGGGGATATCCGTTCCAGCTCCAAGTGAGGAAAGATGGCGTTCTCTTCTTCGTCCGGGAACCAGAGTTCTGTGAGGCGTTAGACATCCCAAGAGTCTCCATATTGGACTGGCCTTTAATTCCGTTACTTCCCAAAAGAGCGCACCAAGGACGTCGCGGTAGATCTCCAGCCATTCGTGGACGGCGTCAGGAGCGACGAGAGATGTAACCGGTCCCAGAAAATTAAGTGGTGGTCGTGAGTATATATACTCACCCACATGTAGCATACTTATAAGCCTTTTCCGGCTTTGACACGGAACTCTCATGATTATATATTTGTATTCTATACATTTTGCAGGGATACAGGTTGAGGGTTCATTATGTTTTCTAAAGAATCTAGAATGAATGCCTTGACGTGATATGCTTTTACACAACTGTGCTCTGGTTAGAGATAGACGAGGTCCATTAGCACTTTACATAAATGCTTTACTTTAATGGTGTATTATTCCACTATATGCCTCTAAATGTATATATGAGGTCCCTCACCATCTCGTGTATCATACCATATTGCCTTAGATACTACCGCATAACGGGTGTTCTCCATAGCTCCTTTTGGTGCTATGCTGTTCTCTTGATACTTATTCCTATTGTATTATTTCTTGTTGCTCTTTCTGCTCTATTTTCTCAGTAACAGTGCTGCTGTGATAGTCTAGCGTTCGCTTTGTTCCTGACTAGTCACTCTTCCACTTAGGGATTCACTGGTTCGCCAGAGAGCGGGTTTTCACCCTTATTCTTTACTTCATCTCCGAAGTTTGTTTTATTTATTTTTTTATTTCAATTTCTCCTATACCTAACCTTATCCCCCCTCTTCCCCTCTCCCTGCCTTTTTAGTGTGAGGGGATGGCCTCCCTAAAGATGTGCACCCTGAATGTTAGGGGATTTAATACTCCTGAAAAACGCGCACAGATCCTTTATGACATGCATAAAGAGAGGGTCCAACTCTTGTTTTTACAGGAGACCCATTTTAAAACAGCACACACTCCTCGTCTTAGCACTCAATACTACTCTAAGTGGTATCATAGCACGAATGCAGAGTCCAAAAGCAAAGGGGTTAGTATTGCAATTCATAAATTACTATTGCACGAGGTATTGGTGATGGCGTCAGACACGGAGGGGCGCTACTTATTTGTCAAAATTTCTCTACATGGCAAGGTGATTACGTTGGCTAACTTTTACCTGCCTAATCAGGATCAGGCTAGGGTGTGCAGGTCATTGTTGCGAAGGCTGGAGGATTTCTCAGAGGGCCTGCTGGTAATTGGAGGTGATTTTAACCTAGTGTTTGACAGATATCTTGACTCATCGTCCGGTAAAAGCTCGGTACCTAGGTCACATTTGTCAGCCTTATCATCCACATTACACGCAATGCAGTTGGTCGATGTTTGGCGCACGCTCCACCCGCAAATCAAAGATTACACCTATTTTTCTACGTTACATAATTCATACAGTAGAATTGACATGTTTCTTCTCAGTCACCATCTCCTCACGTGGAAACCCACCACAATGATTGGGAATGTACTCTGGTCAGATCACGCTCCGGTGTATCTGATTTTAGACATTCCGGATAAGCCGAAACATTTTAGGAATTGGAAGCTGAATGACAATCTCCTAAATGACACAGTCTGTATGACCGCAATGAAGAACTCCATTCAGTCCTTCATTCTTATTCATACAGCTGACACAACAACCTTACCACTGCAATGGGAGGCGTTGAAATGTGTGTTAAGAGGAGTTCTCATCCAACATGGATCACGCCTGAAAAGGGAGAAAGGAGCCCAAATGACTAAATTATTAGATAGGATTCACGTCCTCGAAACCCAACATAAACGCACGCAACTCCTCACTACACTATCAGAGCTCGGCCTCGCAAGGAACCAACTCAGGGAACTACTTGACCAAGCCTACACAAGGTACAGAGACAGGAATCGGAAGTACTTTTATGAACTCGCTGACAAATGCGGACGACCTCTCGCTAGGGCGCTGCATCCCAGATCACAGGCTGCATATATCCCTAAATTACACACAGCATCAGGGCAGGTGGTTTCTGATCCCAAGGACATCACTACAGGCTTTCAACAATACTATTCTTCACTATACAACATTAAAGGTAGTGTAATGGTGGGGGGGGGTAGGGAAACGGACAAGTGAGCCCTAATCTACCCGCCACTCTGTCCCTGCCTACTTGCAACGACCCGCCCTAGACGACGGGGTACAACTGGGCGGCGGTCCCTGCGCTCAGTAAGTGCATGACAAACACGACAAACAAACAAGGGAATACAAGCAAGGGAAATGGGCAGTTGCTCGCGGAAACACCGTGAGCAACAGAGTAGTGAACGAGCCGAGTCAAGCCAGGAGAGTGCGAGGTACAAAGCGAAAAGCAGAAGAGTAGTCGGTAAGCCGGGGTCTGTATGGAGCAGGATCAAAAAGTAGCAGGAGCTGTAGCTGGGCCAGGAAACCTCAAGGAAAGAATTCACAAGCACAGATGGACAGGAAGAGCAGGCTTAAATAGACCGAGGGCGGGAGCTAGCTGAGTCTGGCCAGGTTGCGATAGGCTCTCCCACTCCTAAGCCTGCCAGCCTGAGTGGAGGAAGCTGGTGTCTGTCTCAGGGATGTACACTCAGGTGTTGACTGATTAATTCTGGGAGTTAACCCTGAAGCAGTGCCTGGCAGATCCTTTACAGTACCCCCCCTTTTATGAGGGGCCACCGGACCCTTTCTAAGTGGACCTGGCTTACTGGGGAAACGCAGGTGGAACCTCCTGACCAATACCCCAGCGTGAACATCCCGGGCGGGTACCCAAGTCCTCTCCTCGGGCCCGTATCCTCTCCAATGGACCAGGTACTGGAGGGAGCCTTGGACCATCTTGCTGTCCACGATCCTGGCCACCTCAAATTCCACCCCCTCAGGGGTGAGGACGGGAACAGGAGGTTTCCTCGAGGGGGCCAAGGACGGGGAGCAGCGTTTCAGGAGGGAGGCATGAAACACGTTGTGTATACGAAAAGACGGGGGTAACTCCAGCCGGAAAGAGACAGGACTGAGGACCTCAATGACCTTATACGGCCCAATAAACCGGGGAGCAAACTTTTTGGACGGAACCTTGAGACGCAAGTTCCTGGATGACAACCACACCAGATCCCCGACCACAAACAGGGGGTTAGCAGAACGTCTTCTATCGGCCTGAGCCTTCTGTATGCTCTGGGACGCCTCTAGGTTCTTCTGAACCTGGGCCCAGACTGTGCACAGATCCCGATGAACGACCTCCACCTCGGGATTGTTGGAACAACCAGGTGAAACGGAGGAGAACCGTGGATTAAACCCAAAATTACAGAAAAAGGGAGAGACCCCTGACGAGTTACTGACCCGGTTATTAAGGGAAAATTCGGCGAGGGGAATGAAAGAAACCCAATCAAATTGACAGTCAGAGACAAAACATCTTAAGTATTGTTCTAGAGACTGATTAGTCCTCTCCGTTTGGCCATTGGTTTCAGGATGGAAGGCAGAGGAGAAGGACAGATCAATCCCCAACTTATTACAGAAGGCTCTCCAAAACAATGAAACAAATTGTACCCCTCTGTCAGAAACAATATTGACGGGGACCCCATGGAGACGCAGGATGTGTTTGATAAACAAGGTAGCCAACGTCTTGGCGTTGGGTAGTTTCTTGAGGGGCACAAAGTGGCACATTTTACTGAAGCGGTCTACCACCACCCACACCACCGACTTGCCTTGGGATGGAGGCAAATCGGTGATAAAATCCATGGAGATATGTGTCCAAGGTCTCTGGGGAATGGGCAACGAACGCAGTAAGCCCGCTGGTCGTGACCTGGGAGTCTTGGACCTGGCACAAACCTCACAGGCGGCGACGTAGGCCTTAACGTCTTTAGGCAAACCAGGCCACCAATAATTTCTGGTAATGAGGTGTTTGGTACCCAGGATGCCTGGATGGCCAGATAGTGCGGAGTCGTGATTTTCCCTAAGTACCCTTAGCCGGAATTGCAGGGGAACAAACAGCTTGTTCTCAGGAAGGTTCCCAGGAGCTGAACCTTGATCAGCAGCAATTTCAGAGACTAAATCGGACTCGATAGAGGAAATGACTATACCTGGAGGCAAAATACAAACAGGATCTTCCTCCGAAGGAGGGCTGGCCATGAAGCTACGCGACAGTGCATCCGCCTTAATATTTTTAGACCCGGCCCTATAGGTAACCAAAAAATTGAATCTGGTAAAAAACAACGCCCATCGAGCTTGTCTCGGGTTTAGCCTCCGGGCAGATTCTAGGAAAACCAGATTCTTGTGGTCGGTAAGGACCGTTACCTGGTGCCTAGCCCCCTCCAGGAAGTGGCGCCACTCTTCAAATGCCCATTTAATGGCTAAAAGTTCGCGGTTGCCAATATCATAGTTACACTCCGTGGGCGAAAACTTCCTAGAAAAGTAAGCACAGGGGCGGAGATGGGTGAGGGAGCTGGTACCCTGGGACAAGACGGCCCCCACTCCCACCTCGGACGCGTCAACCTCCACAATAAATGGCTCCCTTTGGTTGGGCTGAACCAGCACGGGGGCCGAGATAAAGCACTTCTTGAGGGTCTCAAAAGCCTGGA